>NC_053393.1:434098745-436498745 GCF_905171765.1 Bufo bufo
ACATTTTTTTGGCCCAAGTTAGCGGAAATTATTATTTTTTTTCTTACAAAGTCTCATATTCCACTAACTTGTGTAAAAAAATAAAATCTCACATGAACTCCCCATGCCCCTCACGGAATCCAAATGCGTAAAAAAAATTTGACATTTATATTCCAGACTTCTTCTCACGCTTTAGGGCCCCTAGAATGCCAGGGCAGTATAAATACCCCACATGTGACCCCATTTCGGAAAGAAGACACCCCAAGGTATTCCGTGAGGGGCATATTGAGTCCATGAAAGATTGAAATTTTTGTCCCAAGTTAGCGGAAAGGGAGACTTTGTGAGAAAAAATAAATAAATATCAATTTCCGCTAACTTGTGCCAAAAAAAAAAATAATTCTATGAACTCGCCATGCCCCTCATTGAATACCTTGGGGTGTCTTCTTTCCAAAATGGGGTCACATGTGGGGTATTTATACTGCCCTGGCATTCTAGGGGCCCTAAAGCGTGAGAAGAAGTCTGGGATCCAAATGTCTAAAAATGTCCTCATAAAAGGAATGTGGGCCCCTTTGCGCATCTAGGCTGCAAAAAAGTGTCACACATCTGGTATCGCCGTACTCAGGAGAAGTTGGGCAATGTGTTTTGGGGTGTCATTTTACATATACCCATGCTGGGTGAGATAAATATCTTGGTCAAATGCCAACTTTGTATAAAAAATGGGAAAAGTTGTCTTTTGCCGAGATATTTCTCTCACCCAGCATGGGTATATGTAAAATAACACCCCAAAACACATTGCCCAACTTCTTCTGAATACGGCGATACCACATGTGTGACACTTTTTTGCAGCCTAGGTGGGCAAAGGGGCCCACATTCCAAAGAGCACCTTTCGGATTTCACAGGTCATTTACCTACTTACCACACATTAGGGCCCCTAGAATCCCAGGGCAGTATAACTACCCCACAAGTGACCCCATTTTGGAAAGATGACACCCCAAGGTATTCCGTGAGGGGCATGGCGAGTTCCTAGAATTTTATATTTTTTGTCACAAGTTAGCGGAAAATGATGATTTATTTATTTATTTTTTTTTTCCTTACAAAGTCTCATATTCCACTAACTTGTGACAAAAAATAAAAACTTCCATGAACTCACTATGCCCATCACGAAA
This sequence comes from Bufo bufo, assembly GCF_905171765.1. Taxonomy (NCBI): domain Eukaryota; kingdom Metazoa; phylum Chordata; class Amphibia; order Anura; family Bufonidae; genus Bufo; species Bufo bufo. Next base: position 434,099,891 of record NC_053393.1, read on the forward strand.
TACCTTGGGGTGTCTTCTTTCCAAAATGGGGTCACTTGTGGGGTAGTTATACTGCCCTGGCATTTTAGGGGCCGAATGCGTGAGAAGTGGTTTGAAATCAAAATCTGTAAAAAATGGCTGGTGAAATCCGAAAGGTGCTCTTTGGAATGTGGGCCCCTTTGCCCACCTAGGCTGCAAAAAAGTGTCACACATCTGGTATCCCCATACTCAGGAGAAGTTGGGCAATGTGTTTTGGGGTGTCTTTTTACATATACCCATGATGTGTGAGAGAAATATCTTGGCAAAAGAAAACTTTTCCCATTTTTTTATACAAAGTTGGCATTTGACCGAGATATTTATCTCACCCAGCATGGGTATATGTAAAATGACACCCCAAAACACATTGCCCAACTTCTCCTGAGTACGGGGATACCAGATGTGTGACACTTTTTTGCAGCCTAGGTGGGCAAAGGGGCCCACATTCCAAAGAGCACCTTTCGGATTTCACCGGCCATTTTTTACAGATTTTGATTTCAAACTACTTACCACACATTAGGGCCCCTAGAATCCCAGGGCAGTATAACTACCCCACAAGTGACCCCATTTTGGAAAGAAGACACCCCAAGGTATTTGCTGATGGGCATAGTGAGTTCATGGAAGTTTTTATTTTTTGTCACAAGTTGGTGGAATATGAGACTTTGTAAGAAAAAAAAAAGAAAAAAAAATCATCATTTTCCGCTAACTTGTGACAAAAAACTAAAATTTTTAGGAACTCGACATGCCCCTCACGGAATACCTTGGGGTGTCTTCTTTCCAAAATGGGGTCACTTGTGGGGTAGTTATACTGCCCTGGCATTCTAGGGGCCCAAATGTGTGGTAAGTAGTTTGAAATCATAATCTGTAAAAAATGGCCGGTGAAATCCGAAAGGTGCTCTTTGGAATGTGGGCCCCTTTGCCCACCTAGGCTGCAAAAAAGTGTCACACATGTGGTATCTCCGTACTCAGGAGAAGTTGGGCAATGTGTTTTGGGGTGTCATTTTACATATACCCATGCTGGGTGAGATAAATATCTTGGTCAAATGCCAACTTTGTATAAAAAAATGGGAAAAGTTGTCTTTTGCCAAGATATTTCTCTCACCCAGCATGGGTATATGTAAAATGACACCCCAAAACACATTGCCCAACTTCTCCTGAGTACGGAGATACCAGATGTGTGACACTTTTTTGCAGCCTAGGTGGGCAAAGGGGCCCACATTCCAAAGAGCACCTTTCGGATTTCACCGGCCATTTTTTACAGATTTTGATTTCAAACTACTTACCACACATTAGGGCCCCTAGAATGCCAGGGCAGTATAACTACCCCACAAGTGACACCATTTTGGAAAGAAGACACCCCAAGGTATTTCGTGATGGGCATAGTGAGTTCATGGAAGTTTTTATTTTTTGTCACCAGTTAGTGGAATATGAGACTTTGTAAGAAAAAAAAAAATATATAAAAAATCATCATTTTCCGCTAACTTGTGACAAAAAATAAAAAGTTCTATGAACTCACTATGCCCATCAGCGAATACCTTAGGGTGTCTACTTTCCGAAATGGGGTCATTTGTGGGGTGTTTGTACTGTCTGGCCATTGTAGAACCTCAGGAAACATGACAGGTGCTCAGAAAGTCAGAGCTGCTTCAAAAAGCGGAAATTCACATTTTTGTACCATAGTTTGTAAACGCTATAACTTTTACCCAAACCATTTTTTTTTTTACCCAAACATATTTTTTTTTATCAAAGACATGTAGAACAATAAATTTAGAGAAAAATTTATATATGGATGTCGTTTTTTTTTGCAAAATTTTACAACTGAAAGTGAAAAATGTCATTTTTTGGCAAAAAAATCTTTAAATTTCGATTGATAACAAAAAAAGTAAAAATGTCAGCAGCAATGAAATACCACCAAATGAAAGCTCTATTAGTGAGAAGAAAAGGAGGTAAAATTCATTTGGGTGGTAAGTTGCATGACCGAGCAATAAACGGTTAAAGTAGTGTAGGTCAGAAGTGTAAAAAGTGGCCTGGTCATTAAGGGTGTTTAAGCTAGGGGGGCTGAGGTGGTTAAGTTGCTTGTGGGCCAATGACTCATTGGCCCACAAGCAAGAAGCATGAAGGAATCATGTCTTCAGATGGAAAAAATGATGAATATTCTAAAAACTAACATATAGCACTATATTCTATAGTGCTATATATTCGTTTTTTGACCCACGCCTGTATCGAGTGCGTAATATTCGCGATCATTACTTTGCCAATTTCTGCGTAAAAAAAAAGAATGTAGAATATAATGAATATCCGAATTTGCGAATATATGACAAATATTCTACAAAATATTTGCAAAATATCACGAATTCGAATATGACCCCTGCGGCTCATCACTAGTCTTCAATCATGGGGTAGAAACATCTCAAAGATGATTAAGAAAGATGGGAGGCCCGCAGTGCTAAATATCAGCTGTCATAGCAAAGTCTCCAAATACTTATGTCTAGAGATGAGCGAATCGAAGCTGACGAAGTGGAATTCGTTTCAAATTTCAGGAAAAATTTGATTCGCACCGAAGGTGAATTTCCTCGTGCTTCGTGGTAAAAATGGCTGCTGCACATGTCAGGACATGGAGAAAGGAACTCTGGGAAGGTGGGATCACTTATAATGCCATGTATGCAGCCAATCAGCAGCCAGCCCTGTGATGTCATAGCCCTATAGATAGCAGCAGCCATCTTAGATTCTGCCATTTACCAGTGTACTTAGTGCAGGGAGAGACGTCTGCAGAAGTTAGAGACAGTGCTAGGAAAGACTTGATTGTGGTGAAAAAACTATTTATAAGTGCAGGGAAAGGATAGGGAGGAATCGTTCCACAGCATTTGTATAGAACAGGGTTCAGTAGGGAAGGTTGACTGGGTAATTGGAACAATCCTATTACACCTTTTTGCACTGACTGGGGATCCAAATTGCCATTATACAGCTCTGTAATTCCAGCAAGTGCTGTTTGATACAGCCATTTACAAGAAATACAGGGTTTATTACAAGAAAATATTTCTACAGTACGTCTTATTTACCCTTGTGCGGTGCAGTTATATGTTAAGCCCTTTTTGCCGTGTATTAGTGGCGAAATAAAAATATATTCGCCGTCCAGCGTTGCACTTATCTGTTGAAAAGCCTTTTGCATAGTGTAAAAATAGAAAAAAAATGTAGGGTCTAATTGTTGTTCAGCGGTGCAGTGATATATTCTACAGCCCTGTTTGCCGTGTATTAGTGGCGAAATAAAAATATATTCACCGTCCAGCATTACACTTATCTGTTGAAAAGCCTTTTGTGTAGTGTAAAAATAGAAAAAAAATGTAGGGTCTAATTGCTGTTCAGCGGTGCAGTGAAGTATTCTACAGCCCTGTTTGCCGTGTATTAGTGGCGAAATAAAAGTATATTCGCTGTCCAGCTTTGCACTTATCTGTTGAAAAGCCTTTTGTGTAGTGTAAAAATAGAAAAAAATTAGGGCCTAATTGTCATTCAGCGCTGCAGTAATATATTCTACAGCCCTGTTTGCCGTGTATTAGTGGCGAAACAAAAATTTATTCGCCGTCTAGCGTTGCACTTATCTGTTGAAAAGCCTTTTGGTGTGGTGTAAAAATTTTATAGGTGCAGTTATATGTGGTGAAGCCCTTTTTGCAGTATGGAACGAATTACGTAGTAGTAAAATTGTTTATGTGAAACAGACTTTTTGGGGAAAATTGATGGGTGATTGTAGACTTTCTTCTGTATGAACCGAATTCCATTATCCTTTCATTGGTGACATTTTTTATTTTAAACATGTTTTCTTCGGGAAAAATTGATGGGTGATTGTAGACCTCCTTTCGCTGTATGGACCGAATTACGTCGTCGTGGGTCCAGCAGTAAACATAATGAAGTCGCTGATGACAACACACCAGCAGACTTTGCCTTTACCACCTATTCACAATTAAATCAAGCAGCTTCTGTAAGTTGAAAACATGTGTTTTTATCCGCGCCGTCTGCATTCGATCTCCACAGCACACAAGACATGACAGGAGAGCCTCTGCTTTGGAGTCCAAGTTTCTTAAGATCAGGAGTTCCATCAGACTTGTGCATAACATTCTTGCTCCATGTGCAGAGCCATAACAAAAGGACTCCGTAGGCAAAAGAAAAATCTATTCGTCGTTCAACGTTGCACTTATATGTTGAAAAGCCTAGTGTAGTGTAAAAGTTGAAAAAAATTAAGGGCCTACTTGCGGTTCAGCGGTGCAGTTATATGTGGTAAAGCCTTTTTTGCAGTGAAATTTTTTATGTGACATGCTTTTTTCGGGAAAATTTATGGGTGATTGCACACCTACTTTTGCGGTATGGAACAAATTACTTATTGGTGAAATTTTTTATGTGACACTGGCTTTTTTTCTGAAAATTGATGGGTGACTGTACACCATCTATTGCTGTATGGGCAGAATTACGCAGTGGTGAAATGTCTCCAGTAATGCCCCTCGCGTGATTTAGACCAAATACATTATTTTCATGTAGAGATCCAAGAATTATGTTGGAGGCATGTATTGTATGCAAGCCATGTGCGACCCCTCTCATCACTCTCACGCGGCTCTGCACCTGATTTGCCTGGGCGAACTGAGTCACACAGGGGAGGAACTGCTCCGTGTCCTTCAGCAAGAAATCGAATCCTGGCTTTCTCCGCGACAACTGAAAATCGGAACCATGGTGACTGACAATGGGAAGAACTTGGGGTCGGTGCTGCATCAAGGAAGGCCGAGCCATGTGCCCTGCATGGCACACGTGTTCAATCTGGTTGTCAAGCGGTTCCTGAAGTCTTCCACCCATCTGCAAGACATCCTAACAATGGCCAGGAAAATTTGCATGCACTTCAGCCACTCGTACACCGCAAAGCACACCCACCTTGAGCTGCAGCGGCAGAACGACATCCCCCGACATAGGCTGATATGCAATGTTTCCACCCGTGGGAATTCCACCCTCCATATGTTGGACCGACTATACGAACAGAGAAAGGCCATCAATGATTTCTTGATGATCCAACCGGACAGGTGTAGTCCCTTGTGTAATTTCGAGGTCAGCCAGTGGCAGCTCATGTGTGACACCTGCCGTTTGCTCAGGCCCTTTGCAGGAGGCCACATTATTTGTTAGTCACTAGGGCTACGGGATGAACATCATTCCACTGCTTCATGTGCTGGAAAAGATGCTGGTAAATCTGGCTAGTCAGGGGACTGGAGATGTGGCGCCTAAAATGATGGCGGCAGAGTTTGATACATTTGTCTGTCAAGATCTCTGTTTACAGTCAGTGAACGGGAACATCATTTATCGCAAGGATTTGCAAACACCAACCGATGGGGTGTTAACCTCCAGAAGTAGGTCATCAGCATGAAGGAGCAGTCATTTTCACAGCTTGAGGTATCCTCCCGGAAGCTTGACCTCTTTACGTCGACAATCTGCATTGCGAAGCTTGTCTAAAAGAAAAACCCTGCAGTGCACCCCCTTGTAGGAAACTCTTGATCCAGCACAGGCTGCTTTACTCCTTCCAAAACAATGGACTCTGTACAGCGTGACACCAATGCACAATTTCTTATACACCAGACTGAAAGAGTATTCCAAGCACCTGTCTGCCCACATAGCTGCAGAGAAGCCTCCACTCACCAAGGCAAGCACAGAGGACCGGATTGTGCGGACAGGTTGGTTCTGCGGGACGTACACAGAGGACGATCTATTAGTGGTGTTACCAAAGACATTTACTTGCCTCCCACTCTTCCTGTATAACGGCTCCGAGGTGTTCCAAAGAAACTTTGACTGTTGTTTCCGTAAGCTGGTGATTAGTTCTCAGGACCTTATGTGTCTAGCGGCGATGTGGACGGGGTATGACGTGTCTGGATCAGTGTCGGCCACAGAGTTTGTTTTCTCTGTGCCCGTCAAACCTTGCATGAACATTTCTTATGCCATCCACGCAGAGGACTTCAAGACTTTATCTTTATCAAAGGACGAAGTCACGTTGGAGGAAGTGGCCAATTTATGCCAATGTCTTTATTCGCAGTTCTTCAGACACTTTAGAATCCACATCAGCAACCCAGCTCGTCAAGGTGATGGCATCTGTGGCATCAACGCATTGTGAAGGAAAAGTGAAGTTCCTCAGTAAGGACTACCTAATTCGAGTGCTGGGATTCATCACGGAGTTGGCCATCAATAACATCCAGTATTGAACACATGGACGACTCTCATCTCGGACCTTGTCCACAATGTTCGGGACCCCCGGACGTCTTACATGTCTTAGACATGATCCCTGCAGTGCTTACTACATGTTATACCGCTTCTTACCATCTTGTTACAGCGGCTGCGAGACCTGCACATACTAAGGCTTATTTATGAAGATTTTCGGGTGTTGCCTGTACCGACCAGTTACCTTCCAGCTGTGATTGTGTAGCCTGCACTGTAGGAATTAGCTGGAGTCGGTGTGTTTGCTGGACTGTCCTCCAGTTATCAGCCATAACCCCAGACATTTCATGATCAATATGCATTACCATCGTGGTCTCCCCGACACTGGTCGTTAATCCATTCTTGTTGATGAAGCACTTTTTTTCCAGTTCCTCTTAATGTGCTGTTTGTTAAATAAACGTGCTAAAAAAGGTAAGGTTAGTGGCTCACCCAACCGACCCACGAATGGACAGCTGCACTCCCCTCAGCACTCGTTATTTGGCAATAATATGGACTGCTATACATAAGAACAATTTATTAGTAAATAAATATAAAAAACATAAAATCATACGTGGCATATAAATAGATTACAACAGGAACGACTGCATACAACTCTATATATTTGAATATTTTTTGATATACCGATGTGAAAATGATCAGCAGTAGATGTAAACGCAGCTTGTCTGAACATACACCTAGTCTCAATAACTGAATCCTTGATCTTCCATGTATTGAGAAAATAAAAAGTTTCCCATGTATTGAGAAAATAAAAAGTTCCTTCTGGAACAATATAGATAAGATGTTGATCTTCTGTATATAAATCCCGTGATTTTCCATGGGATAGTTTATTATGGCGAAGTTTGTATCAAGCTTGCTGAGACACGTACTGATCCTCACAATATAAATATAAATATATGCAGGGTACCTGGCATATATCACCCGTGCACCGGGGAAAAATAATGCAGTTTTTGCCAGTCCCCTGAATTTCAATTGTATACAGGTTCAAACTTATACATTGGTATATGGGGTAATGTACTTGCTGGCTGAGAAGCGCGGGATGCAAATTTCCCTTTGTCCTGCAAGGACCTGTATGGCGTCCCACGTGTCCGCAGGTCTCCCCGTGATGTCTCATGTGACTCCTGGAATGGGGAGTAGTTAGGTTCCATATTAGGAATGTGCAAGTTCAACCGCAATCTCTGTTCAATATTAGGGGGCTGGTGTCGATAACATTAATATCACACAGTTCTTGTTTACTGAAGAAGGGGTATTCTTAACCCCGAAACGCGTCTGGTATTGAACAGTGAGGGATTAAACAAGAACTGTGTGATATTAATGTTTTTGATCCTGGAGAGCCTGGCAACATTTGACTTTTTTATTTTAGCACAAGGCCAGAACATAACATTGCACTGTGTGTACCACAATGTTATCTGTATGTAGGATTTCCAGCTCTCATTTCAAATTCAGCAAAAGAAAGAGGCACTCCCTACTATGATGTCCCCCCTCATTCAGAGGCACTGTACCTTGCCCCCCACCTCTCAGGTATGATCCTGATTTTTTATAAACTAGCAGATGGTCCTGATAAGTGTCTTGGGTTACATAGTTACATAGTCAGTAAGGTTAGAAAAAGACACAGGTCCAACCAATAATCCTACTGTGTTGATCCAGAGGAAAACCCCTATGAGGCAAATGCCAATTACCAAGGTCAGACCAGCCCACCAGAATACCAAAGGATCCTTGGGCCCCAAAGGTCCAGGACACAAAAATCCATTTGTCTGCCTCTGAAGCCAATCAAATTTCTTCATGACTTCAAGTATGTAAATCAGAAATAAATCTCCAGACTGTCATTCCATCTCTAGAAATCTAATACCCATAAATTGTGATTATATTATTATTATTATTATTATTATTATTGCCAAGGTATTCAGGCCCCTCTTGAACTTGTACAGTGAACTAACCATCATAAGATCTTGCGGCAGAGAATGCCATAGTCTCACTGCTCTTACTGTAAAGAATCCCCATCTATGTTGATAGTGAATACTTCTTTTCTCTAGGCATAGAGGATGCAGTCTTGTCATGGTTACAGGCCTAGGTATATAAAAAAAAATCATTTCAAAGATCTCAGTACTGTCCAACATATATTTATACATAGTATTAGATCTCCTCTAAACCAACATTCTCCAAAACTGAATAAGGGTACTTTCACACTAGCGTTTATGTTTTCCGGTATTGAGTTCCGTCCCAGGGGCTCAATACCGGAAAAAAACGCTTCAGTTTTGTCCTAATGCATTCTGAATGGGAAGCATTCCATTCAGTATGCATCAGGATGTCTTCAGTTCAGTCACTTTTATGGTATTTGGCTGCATGCTGCGGTATTTTCTCCGGCCAAAATTCCGGAACACTTGCTGGATTGCCGGATCCAGCATTAATTTCCATTGAAATGTATTAATGCCGAATCCGGCACCAAGTGTTCCGGAAAAACTGATCCGGTTTCCCGATCTGCGCATGCGCAGACCTTTAAAAATGTACACATGGATTTCCGGATCTGGCAGGCAGTTCTGGCAACGGAACTGCCTGCTGGATTCCTCTAACGCTAGTGTGAAAGTACCCTAACCCCAAGTTTATTAACTTTTATTGGTATTGCAATTCACCAATTCTTTTACCTATGATATACATCTTAAATTCTATTTTTTAATAGGACAAAACTAAACATATTTAAAAGAGTATGGAGGCCAAAAGGTACACACTTAAATAGATTGTCAGGCTACAGATATTGATGTCCTATCCTTAGGAATAAGATAAGTAACAGATAGATGGGTTTATGACAGCTGACAGCCCCACCATTCTACCGTTTCGGGCAGCCACTGTGCCAGAAAATATAGAGTGTATAAAGCGCAAGCAGAAGGCTCTCTACACTGTGTAGTTTTTGGCTCCAGCGTACAGCAGTTTAGTTCCCATTTACTTGAATGTTAGCTGAGCTGGAGTACACCAGCATGGCCACTACACAGTGCACAGAGCTGTCTGCTTTGAGATCCATACACTGTATAGTTTCTGGCAACGGTGGCTGCCCAAAACCCCCTTGGTGGGGGTGCCAGATGTCATACCACCACCTATCTGATGGCCTATCCTGAGGATAGGTCATCAACATCTATAACCCTAATAACCCCTTTAATGCTTTATTGTTCATCTGGGTATGTATGTCTTACACAGACCATTTGTAAGTAAAGGGTAATGACATAATTGCTGATTAGTGAAAATACAATGAACGTATTTGTCTCAGGGAGGACAATGTTCCTAGGGAGGACGTGCTGGAAACATAGTTCAACAGTGAGCAGAAAACAATTTTTTTCCTGAAACTTAAATATCAAGCCTGTGGAATGTATTTAGAAGACTAAAGGAAGGGAACTCTTTGAAAATATGCTCTGGCTTTACTTTCAGTGGCATTTAGAAGCCAAGCTAAACTCGACCAAGTAATGTGTGGGCGAGGCAGAGCCGAGACTGTCCTATTACTCATATATTTCTTTGGCTCTGCCTATCAAGGTAAGACTTTTTTTCTTTTCCGAAAACAACAGAAGAGCTTTACTGTCAGTTGCCATTCTTGCTTCTCAGAAAGCAATAGCTGGCTTCTGTCATACAAAAAAGACTTTTCTCAGCTTCTCATACTTACACCTTCATAGCTACTCTGGCAAACCCATACTAATGTCAGTTTTTCCCTATACTGGTGAAAAAAGTAACAAAATGTGTTAAAAAGGAGCTTTTAAGAAGTCCTTATGCCACTATTTGGTTTTCCAGCCAATTTCTATGTTAACCCCGTCTCTGCTGTATCAAGCTCTTAAACTCACACATTAGAAAAAAAAAATGAAACTTTGGATGCAAAAGACACATTTTCAGCCAATGAGAACATATTTTTGGATCATGCAACCTTTAGCAAATTCAACATCTGGAAAACACTGTGTCCTAGATTAAAAGCCAGGCTTCCAGAAGCAGAGGATAAACATTTTCAACTTCTGAAGTAGAATTGACAATGTTCATATCAATAATATTGTTCCTGCAATTCAAGGATAAAACAGTAGTAAATAATCTTAAGATAAACTGAGGGTCATCGAGCAAAAAATGGAACTAAAGCTGGCCATACACATTAGATCAAGGTTGACTGACCCCTGTGATTCTGGCAAGACCAGCCAACCATCTAATGTGTATGTAGGCCTTCTGACTCTCCGAATGACTGCCTGATCCTTTTGCTTACAGGCAGATAAGTCACTATTATAAGTATCAGATAGTGGCTTACTCCCCTCTCACTTCCATTCATGGCCAAGCTGAGCATGCATCTGAATGTGGTGGTTGGGAAAGTCTATTTCTGTTCGACTGACAGCCATCTAAAATGTATGGCCAGCTCAAGTCAAAAAGTCCAAAGCAAAGTTCCAACTTTTGCAATGGTTTATTCTAAGAAATATGTTTGCCTTACTTCATACTAACATTGCTTCACTCTCATTCCTCAAATTTAAGCTTCAAGGTGCTCTGTAGACTTTTAACATGGATCTATCAGCTGAATATTCTACCCTATTTAAGGACAGCATAGTATGAAGACAGGTCTCCTCTACTAAGTTTAAACAGCAATAAAATATCAAGCTGCATGGCTAATAGAGCCTAAGGAGAGTGCCCTTGCTTGGTGCCCTTATTCGGAACAGGGTGATGGAGAGACATATGACCACATCTGTCTATCAGTGGCTGCGATTGAATAACAATGTGATTGGCATTAGAAAATAGCACATATGCAGTGCCATGAGCAGTGTTATTCAATAGTAGATGGTGATACACAGGCCTCATCACCAGCAGAAATACTATACAATCAGTGAATCTACTGTACTAAACAAGGGGGGATGACTTCACATATGAAGATATCAACAATGATTTCATTATATGAGTAATTGCAGTTTACAGTACTTTTGGGGAAATTTTTGATATGGTGTCCAATCCTTTTAAGAGCAAAATAAGATGTTAGATAAGGGGGAAGTTGTATCTTCTTCTGTACAGTTTATTGGCATCCATCCAATTTGTCGGTGTAGAACCACTGTATCAATTTAGACATAAGGCTAAACCGAAGTGCATTATGCTGGTAGTTCCTTGGTTTTCACCTTTTAAGTATTATACAGCGATCTTGACTTCGCTGCAGGGAATGCACCAGGCCACTAACTCTTGGAGTAGTCTCCATGTGGTTAGCTGCTGACCCACAGGGGTCAGAGACACAGGTGTAGAGCACCAAGGGGTTAGGCAAAGTTGAAATCAGTAACAGGCCAAGGTCAGGGCAGGCTTAGTATGTGTGAATGAGTGGAACAGGTCAAGGACAGGGCAGACAGCAAAGGGTCAAAAGATTGGGTCAGGCAGCAGAGAATCAGTGTGAGTAAACAGGCAGAGGTCTGTACACGGGCAGACAGCACTCCTTTGCAGGACTGGCAAGCTAGATTAACCTATTGCTCAGACATATTCGCACAGTGGGAGGTGCCTTAAGTACACCAGGAAAAAAAGACAATGCAACAGCACTCTGCAAACACAAATAAAGTGCAATTTTATGGTGTCCATTATGGCACATAACAGGTAGCATTTAGTGTTAGGTTTCCATCTTATAGAGATCGCCTTGACGTTTGGCAGACGGGCCCAAATAATTTTGTACAAAATGTATTTGCCAAGAATCTCAAATTTGCAAAATAAGTATAGCATTAGCACCAGAATGTTTTCTATAATTATGGCATTATTGTATTTTATTTGTGTTTGCAGAGTGCTGTTGCATTGTTTTTTTTTCTTTATGTTTCTAGCCATGGCAGATGTGCTGACTGACCCCCTTTTTTTGTAGTTGTACTTAAGTACACCAGGGTTGCAGCTATAGACTAGAGGAGAGCCAGAGGGTCAGGACCGCAGGAAGAGAAGTAGAAGCAGGGTAAATGGTGCAGCACTAGGATATGCCATAAATGTCAGATAGTTGTAAATCCCACTTATGGGACCTGCTGCCATCTCCATATTAGGAACCCAAAGTGACCAAAGAGCACACTGCATATGCACAGCATTCTCTCTTCACCACTATGAGACTTTTGGAAAAAGCCTAGCCAACATTCGACTGTTTTTGGAAGTCGCATAATGATGCATATAAGGCTCTGCCATCACTTTATGGCCCAGTTCTGGAGTTAGGAAAAGGTCCAAGAGGTGGGAACTCCACCTATCTGACATTTATAGTGTATCCTAGCAATGTACCATAAATGTTTAAATAACTCTTTAATTAAAATCAGTTTTTGGTAAATCCTTTTTATTTCATTCCTTAGATTTAAAAAAACAAAACCAAAAAAATGTACCTTAGTTCTGGTTATAACATAACAGTTTTAATGCATATATTGTATTTAATTTCTTCTAAGTAAACTAAAATTATGTACAAATCAATACAAGAACGATGGAATAACGGTTCAGAAGTATTATAGAAAAACACCTTTGGAATCTAGTCCAGTAAGGCTTGGTGGTACTGTTTATTCTCTAAGGCCTCTTTCACACGGGCGTCACGGTTGAGGGCTGGATGCGTTCAGGGTGCATTGCGGGAAACCCGCGCGAGTAGGCACGCAATTTCAGTCAGTTTTGGCTGCGATTGCGTTCCGTTGCTCAGTTTTTTCCGCGCGAGTGCAATGCGTTTTGCACGCACATGAGAAAAAACTGAATGTGGTACCCAGACCCGAACCCGGACTTCTTCACTGAAGTTTGGGTTTGGGTTTGGTGTTCTGTAGATTTTTATTATTTTCCATTATCACATGGTTATAAGGGGAAAATAATAGCATTCTTCAATACAGAATGCAAAGTCCAATGTCAGTTGAGGGTTAAAAAATAATAAATACATTACTCACCCCATCCACTTGAACGCGCAGCCGGGATCCTCTTCTTTGTTCTTCTTGGAAGACCTGCAAAAGGACCTTCGCTGACGTCATCAAAGGTCCTTCTATCTTTATTCAGCAGGACCTGCGCTGACGTCACCGTGCTCATCACGTGGTGAGCCCGATGACGTCAGCGAAGGTCCTTTTGCAGGTCCTGCAAGAAGAACAAAGAAAAGGATCCCTGCTGTGCGATCAAGTGGATGAGGTGAGTAATGTTTTTATTATTTTTTAACCCTCATCTGACATTGGACTTTGCATTCTGTAATAAAGAATTATATAATTTTCCATTAATGGAAAATAATAAAGTAAATGGGGTCCCGGGTCGCTCATCCCTCATCTCCTTAGCAACCATGCGTGAAAAGCGGACCGCATCCGCACTTGCTTGCGGATACGATTTTCACACAGCCCTATTCATTTCTATGGGGCCTGCGTTGCATGAAAAACACAGAATATAAAACATGCTCCGATTTTGAATGGGTCAGGATTTAGTGCGGGTGCAATGCGTTCACCTCACGCATTGCACCCGTGCTGAATACTCGCTCGTGTGAAAGGGGCCTAACTGCGTGTCTCCAACCAAGGTAGCAATTAAGTAAAGTGAATGAGATAAGGAACACACAGGGGCAAATCTAACTTCATTGGCATCGGCTGTTGGATCCTAAGCCATTTTGCTACTTAATCATTCATGACAAGAGACCAGAAATGATTTATTATATATTTCCATTGCTTTAGAAGCAAGGGCAGTGGAACGCTTATGCAGCTATTACCACAAGGTTACGTCAAACCATATAGGACAACACCTTTGAACTCTCTCTATTCTGCTGGAGGCTTGTGATACTCTAGAGAACATATGTGTGGACAGAGGTTAAACAGCGACAGCCATCCATTTCTTTTACTATCTGCAACATCCTTGTCACTTTTACTTGAAAGAAGCTGGATCAGATTCCATGTTGGATAATGAAGCTTGGAGCATACAATCAAAAACAGGGGATGTAAAGCAACATATCCTCCATAACATTGACAGTTATTAGAAAGTATGTAAAAACAATTCTAGCAGCATGAAACATATACGTTATATTGTTAACATGCCTCTCTGAATCCTAATATACAATGCACAAAGATAAATTAATTGAAACAATCATGTCAGCTAAATACTGATAGTCTTTAAAAATTTCACTGGATTCCCAGTTCACTGCCTATGCACACAAGTATATTTTATCCAAGGCAAAACCAAACCAAGAATTCTAAGTGTAATTGCCAATTATTTATTTTTCTCCTTATGTGTAGGGACAGTGATGAGCATTTTTCTAATACACTTTGTTCAGCAAAGTTGTACATTTATAGGAGAAAACACAAACGTTGTTTGCTTCCGTGTCCATTCCGTTTTTTTTGCGGATAGGATACGGACCCGTTCATATCACCATGTGCTGTCTGCATTAGTATGTCCGTTCCGCAGCCCTGCAAAAAAAATTGAACATGTCCTATTCTTGTCCATTTTAGGCATTGTTTCAATGGATCTGCAAAAAAACGGATGGCATACGGATGTCATCCTTTTTTTTGGGCGGATCCTCAATTTGGGAACCGCAAAACACATATGGCCGTGTGCATGTAGCCTTAACTACACTCTCTAAATCAGCATTGATAAGCCATGTCTGCCTTCCTAGCACAGTACAGTTCAGTATTGACTGTGAAGACGGCTGGGCTCCCTCATATACCCTCGCTGCTCCCTTTTATACCCTGAACATTACAATGTGTACACTAAATATACCTTCTGACATCCCTGCTATTTCTCACTGATCAGCATGGTCATCGCTGACAGTGAATGATCCTGCTGTATCCCCGCTGCACTGTGTAACTAACCAGCTGCCAGGAGATAAATGATAGAGGGCAGTAAGAGAATGCGGGGAGAAGCTGTTCTACAGTATATAGGGACCGTAAAGTTGCACCACTCTGGGCAGGGCCATCTTTATTATTGATTGGACCCTGAGCAAGAATTTACTTCACGCCCTCCACCACAACACACACAAAAAATAATAATCCACACACCTCGTAGAGTAGTAAACTTTAATAATGATGAGTGGCCAGTAGAGCTGTTCCTTGGCAGTAATGTAAATACTGCCTTTTTTCTCTGGACCAAGATGAGCAGTGGAAAGCAGGCAAGTATACTTCCCTTGACAAGTCCAGTGGGGTGGGGGTATACTTAATAAATGTGTATACAGCACTCTTCTCCGTTAAAAACTATAATTTTTATTCAAAATAGTTAAAAAGTTCCATAACTGCGTGCAGTGCAGTAGTAAACAACCTATGCATTTCGGATGTTTAAAGTGTTCACTCAGTGTAGTAAACCATGAGTAAAGATGTAACTTCAGACATCCGAGACGTGTGGGTTTTTTATACATGAGGTTATGAAACTTTTTTTTACTATTTTGGATAAAAATCCTACTTTTTAATGGTGAAGAGTACTCGATACACATTTAGTACAAACAATGTCTTTGTGTCCTTTCATTCCCTGATGTAATTCCAGGGTTCCAAGGAAGTCCCATTAATTCCAGCCATCCTTCAACTGGCCAATCAGGAGGCTCCTGCCCCATCTCACTGCCCATAGTTACCCCTCGTCATTGGGACAAATTCCACCATCTTAAAGGGGTTGTACGGGCTTTTTCAGATCTGCAGGGGCCCGACACCCAGCACCCCCGTTGACCAGCTGTATGAGGATACTGCGTGCACGTGCCGTCTCCATTCTTTCTTCCTGTTCACCACTGCTGTCTCCCCAAACAGCTGATCGGCGGGGGTGCTGGGTGTTGGACCCCCGCCAATCTGATATTGATGACCTATCCTGAGGATAGCTCATCAATATTAAAAGCCCAGACAACCTCTTTAAAGGACTGCAGTAAAACAAAATAATTACAAGATACAAATATTTTTGTATTACAGAAACGCAAAGTAGACAACAATCACATTACACACTGCAGCAAAACAAAAAAGAGCAATGCAGTCACACACACACACATTATGTATGTAACATGACATTAGAAAAATGCAATTTATCTTGATTATTTTCAGTAGCATTATTAATTAAACGAATCAATAAAAAATTATCTGTTTATGGCCTTTGTTGAACAGAAATACTCCTGCTTTTATAGTTTGCTATAATAAAACACAACAATCGCCATTCCTTCCCTTTAATTCACCAATCACCAGTTAAGTCCCACTGAGTAAATGAATCGGATGTGTTAATTAAATAATAATAATTGGATGGCAGACACTCATTGCACCTGCTCACACGATTTAACTTCTAAAATGTTTTCTTTTCTTTAACTGGCTTCCAGCATTTCAATTTACTTATTGTGTGATGATTAATCAGAGAGCACCCATGGGTGCTGAGCTCATTGAAATTGTGCACGGTCTCGTCAGAATGATGCAACAGTTGTAATCATTTCAAGCATCTTTGAAAGCGCTATTCCTTTGAAAGAAAATGGTTTGGTAGATGAGTTCATGCCAGGAAAGGCACGATATGTGAAACCCCCTGAAACCCACATAGACCGTACTTCATTTTCTTCAGAATCTAGAGCTGAGTAACAGATGATATAATAATACATACATTAGTTATTTACTGCACTGCATGTAAAGGGTTTCTGCCATGATTGATGTAAAATGAAAATCAGATATCATATAGAACATGAAAATCTCTTTCTAAGGGTACTTTCACACTAGCGTTTAAGTTTTCCGGTATTGAGTTCCGTCATAGGGGCTCAATACCGGAAAAACGCTTCAGTTTTGTCCCCATTCATTGTCAATGGGGACAAAACTGAACTGAACAGAACGCAATGCTCCAAAATGCATTCCGTTCCATTTGGTTGCGTTCCCAGACCGGAGAGCAAATCGCAACATGTTGTATTTCTCTTTCCGTCTTGGGATGCGGAGCAAGACAGATCAGGCATGACCCCCGAAGCAAGTCAATGGGGACAGATGCATTTTCTCTGCCGCAATCTGCCACAATAGAAATCGGAACCGTCTCCCATTGACTTTCAATGACGGATCCGTCTTGACTATGTTGAAAATACAACCGGATCCGTTCATAACGGATGCATATGGTTGTATTATCAGTAACAGAAGCTTTTTTTCTGAACCCTGACGGATCCAGCAAAAATGCTAGTGTCAAAGTAGTCTAACAAAGCTAGAACCAGCCCTGTACCTCTGATGGATCCAGAGATCTCCCCATTCATTGCTTTAATTGTTCTGCTAGATTTGTTTTACGCTGGCAACTCTTGGGGTGTGTCCTTTCTCATCCTTATTGCTGTAGTTCTTTTTCTGTAACTGGCACTGCTTCAAACTGAAGATAGGGCGGGTGACAGTTAATGATTTAAACTGTGCATGTGCGACCACCTCAGTTAGGTGGAAAAGATATAAGAAAAATAACAAACAGCGGGTGGCACTATACAAATACATTTTATTGAATAACTTAGTGGCTAAATTACATTTTTAATTACATGCAATTACTAAAGTATTAAGATCAAGGTGCTCGTTTGAAAAATGTAGAATATTTTTTGTAGTACACCCCCTTTAAAGCGAATCTTTCACCGGTTTTATGGTATCCTAAATAAGGGCAACATAAACTAATGACAGATCCCCTTAGCAAAATGATGGGTCACTTTCTTTAATTGACACTGCCATTTTTCTAAAATCATGTGCTATACAGCTCTAGCAGATGCCAATGAGTCCCCATATTCATGAGCCCATGACTTTCCCCGCCCACCTGCTGCTGATTCACATGGAAAAAACTGTCAATCAGAGGCAAGTGGGTGGGGAGGGCCATGAGCTCATGAATATAGGGACTCATTGGCATGCGCTTTGAGCTTTTAGAACCTAGCAGCATAAAATTGGTGACAGATTCGCTTTGTCTTTCACTTTACTGATTGAACCATTCTGCTATAGATAATGGCAGACATTTATTAAGACTGGCAATTTATACACCTGTGTCAGATGTACACATTTTAACAATTGTGGAACATCTATCCAGGTCCTGAGGTTTATGCCTGCAAGACAGCTGGTATAGCTTTCAGGAATAATCTATGGCAGTTTCCTGTGCCCGGCCCCACGCCACCCATTCCCGGATTCACGCCACCCACTTTTTGGAAAAGTGGTGAATAGGGCACAAACTCCCCCAAAAGTCACAAAATTATGTGCAGCCAGCCAATGTGTCAAAGTTTGTGACTTTTTGATGCCAGTTTTCTGGCATACAGGGGATGAAAAATGTCCCCCCTGTGTCCATTCGAATGTTTACTGAGCAAAATGTACACTGTGCCTTCTATGTACTGTTCAGTGGCGTGGAGAAGTAATTGCATTTCTGCAAATAAATGTTTTAATCCTATAAACCAGGGTTCCTCAACTCCAGTCCTCAGGGCCTACCTGCCGGGCATGTTTTCAGGATTTCCTTAGTATTGAGAAGGCGATATAATTAGTGTCAGTGCATCAGGACTTACCACAGGTATTCATTCTGTGGGATATTCTCAAATCATAACCAGTAGGTGGGCCCTGAGGACTGGAGTTGAGGAACACTGCTATAAAATGAAACTGCTTTTGCACATATTTGCTTAATATAGGACTTGTTACGGCATCTGAATGAGGTTCAGACAGGATTTTGACTAGGTCACCCCAAAGGAGCTATTTACAAAGTTTGGAGCTAATTTTGCACCAGAAACGTCCAGTGTTTGTGCAGAATGGCCTCTGACTCTACTCTACTGGGAACTGACATTGCTTTGTTTCTTTCAATTCCTTCATACTGTAGGTATGTAGGCAAAATTTGTGGTTCTGTCATTCATGACATCACGCTACCACTTCCATGTTTTACTGTTGGTAAACTAAGCTACATCATCTCTATTATATCCAATGTAACAGGACCTTTGTCTTCCAAAAAGGTTTACTTTACATTTATCAATGTACAAAATATTAACCCAAATGACTTGGAGTCTTTGAGATGTTTGGCAAATGTTAGACCAGTTTTTGTCTTTCTCTTGGTTAGCAGTGTTTTTTTTTACTCCAACTCTCCATGGATAACAATAACGTAAGAAGAGAGGTCATGAAGCTCATTAAAAATTGGTCTGGCTTCTGGAAAATTTTGTTAGCCCCACAATTTTGGGAAAGATTCACCATTACTGGTTTTCTGTTTTCAGTTATAATGGCTCTCACTGTGGCTTGCTGTTGAACCTCCAAGATATATAATTCCACTATTTTCTATCTTATTTCTTCAGAAATTTATTTTCATTGCAATAGAGTGTGTTGTTTTTGGTGTGTGTACATGAGAGGAACTAAAGTATTGCCATCCAGGCTATTGTTTCTTGTAAGCCACATTTTGGCTAAAATGTAAAGCAGAGACTGACATTCAAATCTGTGACAATGACATTTTGCAGCTTACAGTGGACAGTAACAAAGGTTCATGATCTTAAAAGATATTTGACTTATAAAACGCCCCTTCAGAAAGTTCATATACATTTACCTGGTATGCAGGCATGTAGTAGATTGGTTGCATTCATTAAATAAAGCATATAACATCCCCATCTTCTTTTTCTAGTATCCTATTAAACACTAAGACTTAGAGCTAGCATGACAGTCAGGGGTGCACCACCAATGAGGCCAGGTGAGGCGATCACCTCAGGCAGCACCAATTAGGGGCAAGAGGGGGCAGCAGAAGGGCCATGGCAATGAGGGCTTTCATTGTGGAAAAGGGGTTAGGTTAAAAAAAATTGCATGAGGGGGCGCCGTTTCAGTTTTCGTCTCAGGTAGCAGAAATACTAGGTGCACCCCTGATGACAGTAATGATACATTTCACTTAACAATCCATTGCTTCATTCTGGAGAAATAGTACTTTTAATACATATGCAAATTAGCAGTTAAGGGCACTGAGGGTGGGCCCAAGACACTCTTGCTCCTCCTATTCTCTCTGCTCTTCCTTCATAAGATGACTATGCAGGAACTTGGCTATTTCAATCAATAAGGAGAAGGGCCTGGCAGAGGAAGCAGGAGGAGCAAGGGTGCACAGAATGGCTTGAGCTCATCCTTGGTGCACTTAACTGCTTATTTGCATATGGATTAAAAGTACTTTTTCTCTAGAATAAAGCAAGTGAAAGATATCATTACATTCAGCTGAGCTAGCCCTTCAAGGGATTGTGTCTGGTTTAACAGTGAATTTCCTGGTGACAGACTCCCTTTAATCACCATGGAACAGTGAATAATAATGTGTTGACTAACTGATGTCTTTTCTTTCTCCAATACATTCTTATAAGAATAAGACCACATTCCATGAAAAGTCTCCAGTCACGGCTCCAACCATAATTAGGGAAAGAATTGTTGAGAATCTTTCTATTCCCCCACAAGGTGTATTACGCATGAAATATGCCATTCTAGTGAATAGAATAATATGCGGTTATTTCATTTGATGTCTCTGGATGGCTCAACAGTTGCCAAGAATTCTTAGTTTTGTTTTGGGTGAGAGATTGCACTGGAAACAAACAGATATTTAGTCGGAAGGAAAATGAAATCCTGATTTATGCTTTCATTAGTCTTCATTCTGTGACCACGACAGGTTTAATTGCAGCTTCAATGTACATGAGTAAAAAATGTAAAATGTTTAAATGAACCGTGGCTCCCAAAAGCCATTATAAAAGATTCATGAGGAGCACTCTCTTAGAACTTAATTGAGTTTTTGCAACCCATCCCAGCAGCTTTCGTGGTTAGGCAATATTAGAACATTATTTGTTAGGCTGCTTTGTCTAAAACCATTATGTGCTGTTTAAGCTTTGATGGTTTTTGATCTGTTTTTAGAGATTTAACCTCTTTACTAAGAATTATCATCAGATCGAGAGATTGACAAATAATTGGAAATATTTTGTATGCCCAAAATGACCAAATTCTATTTCTAGAATGTCTACCAACTTCATGTACAGACACAATAAATTTATTTATATACTGAAATTAAGTTGTCCGAAAGGAATGCTTTTAATTTCTGCATAAAAACAGTACAAACTGGCTACCAAACTATAAAATGATGGAGTATAAGTAAGGACACAAAAGTAAAATAAAGTACATTAAAGGGCTGCCATAGACATACAGACATGTGATATTTCATTTATTTTATATATTATTTGGCATAGACAAAAATATATAAAATATTTTTCTAGAGAATGAAAACTGCCATAAATATAATAATACAGTATCTCTAGGATATTTACTGACATATTTTTAGGTTAATCAGGCATGAAACTGTTAGGGTACAGCTGCACGGTCACCTTTTCTGATGCTGTTTTGGAAGCTAAAACAAGGACTGAGGAGAAGATGTATCTATCCTTTATACTTTCTCTACTTCTATGATCCACTCCTGATTTTGGCTTCCAAAACTGTATCAGGTAACCTGACCATGTGGTTGTATCCTTAAAAGAGTTCTTGCACAGATTTACCTCATGGGGAAAATGGCCACTACTTCATGCACAATTAAAAGTGGACCTTTTCCACTGTTTTGGGGATGGTCCTTAATCCAATGATTTTGGAAAAAGGTTGAATTCTTTGCCCTCTTTGAAATCTCGTGTTTGCCCTTGTACACCAGAGGCAAAAAAAATGTACTATTTATCATTCCCAGTGTGGCCCATAAAACTATTTTACAGGAGTATCTCTCTCCTCAGCCCCCGCACTTTTGGTTATTTTTCCAAATGCTTTCCCATCTTTTCCATATGGACTAGGTGAAAAAGACACAATATGAAGAGGTGAAGTAAAAAAAAATTTTTACCCTATGTGAACCCTGTAGAAAATTTTTGCTGCCGAGAATGAAACATCAATTTCATACTTACTTCCGGAATGCAAATTGGTTATCTGACTCAAACAGTGGAGGGTGCATCACCAATTATGTTATATGCTGTGGGGTGTTGGAACGGAGCTACTCCTCTTTTCCCCTCTTACTTCTTGACCCAATGGTGCTTTTCCTCTTTGTGGTCTTTACGGGATGGTCTATGCACTTCCTTCCCCACCCCTCATGTTTACCCCTTACCCCTTTCTTACCTCAAGTTGTATGTTTTTGTTTCCAGGCTACTTAGCTATGTTGAATGACTAATCCTATGTAATTAGGACCTTAATAACTCAAAAAACTTTTCTACTCTGGAAGTATGTGCCAATACAGAAATACATGCTGGACACTAATTGTTACAACTGTAGGTAGGCATAAAGAAGGATGGTGAACCCTAAGGTTAGAACTCAGCCTAATTTCCCAACCTACTTGCTGTGCAAGCCTTGATAGCTAGATCACAACTGGTTGACGGTCCCTACACTATTTAAGTGCAGAGATAGACAAATAACAAAGATAGACAAACACAATACCAGAGTCATACGGAAATGGGTCAGAACCAGACAAGCTATGCAGTAATAAACAAGAGACAAAGAGTGGTGAGAAGACAAGCTGAGATTAGGACCAGACAGATAACGCAGTGCCAAATGAGAGACAGAGAGTGGTCAGAAGACAAGCAGGGGTTAAAGGAATTAACAATCCAATAAGCACAGGAACAAGGAACCAGGAACACAGCTAGTGAGTCAGAGACTATCACTGGAACTGGTGTATGGCCAGGATAGAGTTTAAATAGAGCACTGAGTCCCTGAATCAGAACCTGATAGGTCCATGACTCAGCAATCCATTAGTCATAAACACTAGAACACAGTAACAGCTGTGCAATCAGCCCACTTCTAATCTCCCCCAGCACATGCCCACTGCAGGGAGAAACAGAGCAATGCATCCTGTCAGCCTCCAGTATCCCAAGTGTCTTCAGCAGGTTGTGGCCTGTGCTTCTGTGTGAAGGACTCTAGGCCTGTTCTATAGTGTGCACACTCACTGGCCTCCTAAAGGGCAAGTGCTCGCACATCTGAAATTGTTCTACAGACTATGGCTCAACGTCCCTGGGAATACAAGACACCTTTCCCAGAGAAAGGGTGCCCGAGCTCTAGGTTTCCTAGTCTCTAATAACCAGTAAAGCTGTTTTCTTTCTCTGACCCATGTAGCAGAATCCAGCTTGAATACTAACTCTGACTTCTAACTGCCTGCCCTGACCTTAGCCAGTTTCATAGATTGTCCTGCTTGTACTGCTGCTTGCCCTGACCTCGGACTTGTCTAATGGATATGCTTGTATGCTGCCTGCCTTGACCTTGGCCCATCTCCTGACTACATACTTTACCTGATTCATTGATGCTTCGTACAGATATCTTTGGCCCTGTGGGCCAGCTTCCAACCACACTGGGATTATCTCATGAGGTAGCAGTATGGAGACTTCCCCTCAGGGAAGTCCATATCCCTGTATAGGGGTTAAAGGGTGAACACTGGGGGACTGCCAGGATAATTAGCCCTATGCCTTACTGCTTGGTTGGTACAGTGGATCCACACTCACGACCTGTAAAAATCATAAATTGGAGGACTAGGCTGATATTTCCACCACTTATTATGTTTAATGCATGGGGAAACAGTATAGGACAATAATAATAATAATAATAATAATAATAATAAAATGTATTTATATAGCGCCACAATATTCTGCAGCACTTTACAAGTTCATAGGGTTCTATGAGGAATTGGGGGTGACACATAAAGTAGTTGATTGTGATAAGTAGGATTTGAGCCATTATTGAACTGACAGGAGTGGTGCCGGCCATTCTGCTTCGGGTTTGGGACTACTAGAGGATCGAGTTTAGGCCAGAGGTGTTAGTGGGGGGAGGTTTAGTCGGGGAACAGTCAGTTTAGGTAGCTTGATAAGCCTGCCTGAAAAGATGTGTTTTTAAGGCACGTTTGAAGGTGGAGAAGTTGTGGATTGACCTAGTATTTCAGGGCAGAGTATTCCAGAGAGTGGGCGCAGCTCAAGAAAAGTCTTGAAGACGGGAGTGAGAGGTACGAATTATGGAGGTTATTATTCTTAGGTTGCTAACAGAACGGAGAGCACGAGTAGGGTGGTAGATGCAGATGAGGGATGAGATGTATGGAGGTGCAGCACTGTGTAGAGCTTTGTGGGTGAGGGTGAGAAGTTTGAACTGTATTATGTAGTGGATGGGCAACCAGTGAAGTGACTGGCACAGACTAGTAGCATCAGTGTAGCGGTTTGATGGAGAGATGAGCCTGGCTGCAGCATTTAGAATAGATTGAAGGGGGGAGAGTTTAGTGAGAGGGAGACTGAGTAGTAATGCGTTGCAGTAGTCAAGATGAGAATGAATCAAGGCAACAGCAAGAGTTTTTGCGGTTTCCACCGTAAGAAAAGGGCGGATTCTGGCGATATTCTTGAGGTGCAGACGAAAAGAGCGTGTAAGTGATTGAATATGGGGAACAAAGGAAAGATTGGAGTCAAATGTGGCCCCAAGACAGCAGGCATGTTGCATAGGAGTTATGATAGTGCTGCAGACCGAAATTGAAATATTAAGTTTAGGTGAGTTAGTAGATGGGGAAAGACAAGAAGTTCAGTTTTTGAGAGGTTCAGTTTTTAGATACAGAGAGGACATGATGTTAGAGACAGCTGCCAGACAAGTACTGGTGTTTTGGAGTAAAGCAGGGGTGATGTCAGGGGATGAAGTGAATAGTTGGGTGTCGTCAGCATAGAGATGGTATCGAAAGCCAATAGTCTGTCCGATGGGGGCTGTATAGAGGGAGAAAAGTAGAGGACCTAGTACTGATCCCTGAGGAACTCCAACATCAAGCGGAAGAGGAGAAGAAGTAGAGCCAGCGAATGATACACTAAAGGAGCGGCCATAGAGATAGGAAGAAAACCAAGCGAGGGCAGTGTCCTTAAGGCCAATTGAGTGGAGCGTGGTGAGGAGGAGTTTATGGTCTACGGTATCAAATGCTGCAGAGAGATCCAATAGAATCAGTAGACAATAGTCACTATTTCTTTTTGCTGTTAGGAGATCGTAGGACACTTTAGTAAGGGCAGTTTCTGTAGAGTGAAGAGGGTGGAAGGCAGATTGTAATGGGTCAAGAAGAGAGTTTGCAGAGAGATAGCTTATTTAGCGAGAGCAGACAAGACGTTCAAGGAGTTTAGAGATGAAGGGGAGGTTAGAAATAGGTCGGTAGTTAGCAGCACAGGTCGGGTCAAGAGATGGTTTGTTTAGTAGTGGGGTGATAATAGAGTGTTTGAAAGAGGAGGGAAAGATACCAGAAGAGAGAGAGAGGTTCAAAATTGTAGTTAGGTGAGTGATGACAGTCGCAGATGCTCTCCTGAATTCAACTGTATCTATGTCCACAGGACAGCGATACAGTTGAATACTGTTCAGCAGGTGGCAGTATTTTGTGCCGCACTGTGGTATTGGGTTCAGGTTGGGCAGTATATTGCTGTACACTATGGTATTGCTGGCCCTGCCTACTTCTGTTGGCCCTGCCTAATTATCTTTGGACCTACCTACAACATGGGGCCCCTTTAAAAAAAATATGGAAACATTGAAGGGATATGAATACTTTTTCAAGGCACTATATATGTGTGGAAAATGTCATACTATCTAATGAAGCTAAAGATGTGACTAAAAGAAGTTATATAGAATTGGAAAAACAATGCTGCTTTATTTAAGAAACACTGCCCCACTTTCCTATGGGTTATGTCCGGTACTTTAAATTAATTGATCTGAGCTGCAATACTACACACAGCCTTTCGATAAGTACGGCGCTGTTTGTGGAAGAAAGCAGTCATGTTTTTCTAATCCTGAACAACCTCTTGAAAATAGCAGTGGGCCCCCATTTTTTTTTTTTTTTTTTACCGAGCCCCTGTAAAACTGCACAGGCTGTACAGTACGTATACTATGTACACTCCTGTTTCAACAATAATTATGATTAGAAAGGAACAAGGTAAACTATATTTTTTCTTCAGTAGAGGCATCTATAGCACCACTGCACTTAATAAAGTGGTCTTCATGGGGCACTTAATGGCAGCAACAGGTTTGGAAATGATGACTATAGTATATATACACATTTATGATATTCATTACGTCTTTACTTAAGTAACTTAAAAGCTTACAATGAATCCCACACTGCAAATCATTTCTAATTGCTACTTCAGGTCACAGTTGGAAAACAATACACCACTTTATATATTGCTTTAATTCATAATAAAATCTATATTAATACTTATATGAACATTACTTGAGCTGTGAATTTGCTCATTGCAAAAGAGCATATTGAACTAAAAACTTCCCTGTGTTTAATACGTTAACAATGGGGACGTTAAAGGGAGTAGTACTTCACATAAGCAGTCCAGATAGCCGTTTTACATTTTGCCACTGCCCCCCTACCCCGCTGTCAGCTCTCAAAGATGCTCTGAAATACAGTCTGGACTGCTGTGCTGCTCTGACATAATGGACAGGAGTCCATGGTGCATGCAGAACAGTCCCGACAATGTATTTCAGTGCAGCTCAAAAACCTAACAACTAGAGAAGGATGGGGGAAGATGGAGTTGGAGATAGTAAGAAAAAAAATTGCTATCTGGGTTCCCTATCTGAAGTACTACTCATGTATTACTACAGCTATTAGTCCAAGATTGTGGTTACAGATTCCCTTTAACCCCTTCTGGCCGGGTCTTTAAAGATGGCAACCGCTTCTCTCAGGTTTCATACAGCAGACACCCGTGGCTCATGTCCGCGACCGGCGATAATGCTGGTCAGGGACATTTAACACTTTGGATGCCATGGTAAAACCTGACCATGGCATCTGAACGCGTGTATTACCGGAATCACGCTCATGGGTATCGACAAGTGCGAAAACGCCCACACTATAAAAATATAAACGCAAGAAAAACTATACATATAAGTTATTGCCAGATTCGTACTGACTTGTAGAAAAAAGTAACTGGTCAGTTTTATCTCACATCTCACATCGCAAATAGAAACCTGTAAAACTGTGGTGGATTTGCTTTTTTTTTTTATTTCAGCCCTATTTGGAATATTTTTCCCCACTTCCCACAGATTATGTGCTAATATTAAAAGGTAACATTGGAAATCACAACTTGTTCCACAAAGAATAAGCCCTCACATGGCTATGTGAACGGAAAAATCAAAAAGTTATGGCTCTCGGAAGGCAGGGAGCGTAAAACGAAAACGCAAAAACGAAAAAATCTCTGGGGTAGAAAGGGTTAAATTGACATAAAGTAAAGGAAAGGTGTCACCAAAAATTTTATCTGCCAGTTAAAAATCTATCTGTTTTTATTTTCTAATTACAGATTTTTAATTCTATTTGCTGAACATGATTATGGGGGCGGTCATCTTGCCTGAGCTGTTCTTAACAGCATTTAGCAAGCATTAAGGACATTTCTTTACGGCAGCCCCATGGGCCATAGACACAAGAATCAAGAGGTTAGCCTATTGACTTCTATGGGAGAGTTTTCTAGGCATGGTTTGTGACCTGTGCAGAGGTAACATAGAAACATAGTAACAAAGTTTATAAGGCCGAAAAAAGACATCTGCCCATCCAATCCAGCCTGTTATCCTGCAAGTTGATCCAGAGGAAGGCAAAAAAAACTTAGGCCCCATTTCACACGGGCGAGAATTCCGCGCGGATGCGATGCGTGAGGTGAACGCATTGCACCCGCACTGAATACCGACCCATTCATTTCTATGGGGCTGTTCACATGAGCTGTGATTTTCACGCATCACTTGTGCGTTGCGTGAAAATCGCAGCATGCTCTATATTCTGCGTTTTTCATGCAACGCAGGCCCCATAGAAGTGAATGGGGTTGCGTGAAAATTGCAAGCATCCGCAAGCAATTGCGGATGCGGTGCGATTTTCACGCACGGTTGCTAGGGGACGATCGGGATGGAGACCCGATCATTATTATTTTCCCTTATAACATGGTTATAAGGGAAAATAATAGCATTCTGAATACAGAATGCATAGTAAAACAGCGCTGGAAAAATCGCGGGTGTTCCCGTAACGCACCCGCAAATTTTCCCGCAATGCCTGTGTGAAAGAGGCCTTAAGGGGAAAAAAAAAAATCTTTCCCGACTCCAATCAGGCAATCAGAATGACTCCCTGGATCAACAACCCATCTCTAGTAGCTATACCCTGTAATATTATTACACTCCAGAAATACATTCAGCCCCCTCTTTTAGTGAACTCACCATCACCACCTCCTCAGGCAGAGAGTTCCATAGTCTCACTGCTCTTACCGTAAAGAATCCTCTTCTATCTTTGTGTACAAACCTTCTTTCCTCCAGACGCAGAGGATGTCCCCTCGTCACAGTCACAGTCCTGGGGATAAATAGATGATAGGAGAGATCTCTATACTGACCCCTGATATATTTATACATAGTAATTAGATCTCCCCTCAGTCATCTTTTTTCTAAAGTGAATAACCCTAATTTTGATAATCTTTTTAGGGTACTATATGTAGTCCATCCATTCCAGTTATTACTTTAGTTGCCCTCCTCTGAACCCTCTCCAGCTCTGCTATGTCTGCCTTGTTTACAGGAGACCAGAACTGTACACAGTTCTCCATGTATGGTCTGACTAGTGATTTGTAAAGTGGTAGGACTATGTTCTCATCACGGACATCTATGCCCCTTTTCATGCAACCCATTATCTAATTGGCCTTAGCAGCTGCTGCCTGACACTGGTTACTACAGCTTAGTTTGCTGTTCACCAAAATTCCTAGGTCCTTTTCCATGTCAGTGTTACCCAGTGTTTTACCATTTAGTATGTACAGGTGACTTGCATTATTCCTTCCCATGTGCATAACCTTACTTTTGTCAGTGTTAAACCTCATCTGCCACTTCTCTGTCCAAGCCTCCAATCTATCCAGATCCCTCTGTAGTAGTATACTGTCCTCTTCAGTGTTAATTACTTTACACAGTTTAGTGTCATCTGCAAAAAATTATATTTTACTGTGCAAGCCTTCTACAAGATCATTAATAAATATATTGAAGAGAATAGGGCCCAATACTGACACCTGAGGTACTCCACTAGTGACAGTGACACAATCTGAGTGTGTACCATTAATAACCACACTCTGTTTTCTATCACTGAGCCAGTTACTTACCCACATACAGACATTTCCTCCCAGTCCAAGCATTCTCATTTTATATACTAACCTTTTATGCGGTACAGTGTCAAATGCTTTGGAGAAGTCCAGATATACGACATCCATTGATTCGCTGCTGTCTAGTCTAGAACTTACCTCCTTATAGAAACTGATTAAATTAGTTTGACATGACTGATCCCTCAGGAAGCCATGCTGATATGGCGTTATTTGCTTATTTTCATTGAGGTACTCCAAGATAACATCTCTTAGAAAACCTTCAAACAGTTTACCCACAACAGATGTTAAACTTACCGGCCTATAGTTTCCAGGCTCTGTTTTTGGACCCTTTTTGAATATTGGCACCACATTTGCTTATGCGCCAATCCTGTGGAACAATCCCTGTCGATATAGAGTCCTTAAATATCAGAAATAAGGGTCTGGCTATGACATTACTTAATTCTCTTAGGATACGGGGGTGTATGCCATCTGGTCCTGGCCATTTGTCTATTTTAATATTTTTAAGACGTTGCTGTACTTCTTCCTGGATCAGACAGGGCACTTTTAACGGGGAATTTACTTTTACATTCTGCATTTAATCTGACAGTTTATTTTCCTTATTGAATACAGTGTAGAAAAAAATAGTTAGTAGCTTTGCTTTCTCTTCATCGCTCTCTGCAATTCCCCCCTCTATATCTGTAAAGGGCCGACACCTTCAAATTTATACTTTTTACCATTTATATAATTGAAGAACATTTTAGGGTTAGTTTTGCTCTCTTTGGCAATTAATCTTTCGGTCTCTAGTTTGGCTGCTTTTATTTGTTTTTTACATATTTAATTTTTTTCCTGATAGTTTTTCAGCGCTTCCTTGCTACCATCCTGTTTTAGTGATTTAAATACTTTCTTTTTGTCATTTATTGCTTTCTTTACAGTTATATTTATCCACATTGGATATTTTTAAAAGCATCCTGAAAAAACAATTTTGTGGCTTTATTTTTATTTTTGAGGACCGTGACCCAGTTAGTTAGGCCTATGGCCTCTCTTAGTTGGCTAAATTAAACTTTTTTGAAGTTTGGTATTTTTGTTCCTCCCTGAAGAAACACTCTTTTGAATAACAATTGGAAGGTTATTACTTTATGTTCACTATTTCCCAGGTGTCCCCCAACCTGCATATCTATTGTTCTGTCAGGTCTATTAGTTAATACTAAGTCCTGTATGGCCGTCCCTTTAGTCGGGTCCTGAACCAGTTGGGAAAGGTAATTGTCTTTGGTTACTGCCAAGAACCTGTTTCCTTTAAGAGATGTACAGGTTTAAATTTCCCAGTCTATATCTGGGTAGTTGAAGTCCCCCATAATAACTAGCTCATTATGATGATCTGCCGCCTCGTCTATCTGGTTTAGTAGTAGGTCATTGTACAAGGGAAGAATAAATAAGATCTGACAATCACTTATTCTGAATGGTGGATCCTGTCCTATCTATACAGAGAGTAGAGATGCGTGAACCAGTCGTGATTCTTTCCGGATACGGTTTGCCGAATTTCTCCAAACCAAAGTTGCTCCAATTGCTCTGAATGTTGGTATATAACCCCCTTTAGCCACCTAGGAATCTTTTCATTTAGTTTTTGTGATTTTTTCCCCCTCCTCTAGTTCATTCACACAATGACAGCAATAGTAAACACGGACATACATAGCTATGGGTAAACTCACATTTGATGGTGTTATCATACAGTGTTGTTTAGGCTACTTTCACACTTGCGTTTGGGGTTCCGCTTGTGAGATCCGTTTGAGGGCTCTCACAAGCGGCCCCAAACGGATCCGTTCATCCCCAATGCATTCTGAATGGATAAGGATCCGTTCAGAATGCATCAGTTTGGCTCCGTTCCGCCTCCATTCCGCTCTGGAGGCGGACACCAAAACGCAGATTGCAGCGTTTTGGTGTCCGCCTGGCCGTGCGGAGCCAAACGGATCCGCCCTGACTTACAATGCAAGTCAATGGGGACGGATCCGTTTGACCTTGACACAATATGGTGCAATTGCAAACGGATCCGTTCCCCATTGACTTTCAATGTAAAGTCAAGAGTCCCTATTAATATACCATCGGATCAGAGTTTTCTCCAATCCGATGGTATATTTTAACTTGAAGCGTCCCCATCACCATGGGAACGCCTCTATGTTAGAATATACCATCGGATTTGAGTTAGATTGTGAAAACTCAGATCCGACAGTATATTCTAACACAGAGGCGTTCCCATAGTGATGGGGACGCTTCAAGTTAGAATATACTAAGAACTGTGTACATAACTGCCCCCTGCTGCCTGGCAGCACCCGATCTCTTACAGGGGGCTGTGATCCGCACAATTAACCCCTCAGGTGCCGCACTGGGGACTGAGGGAGGGGGGGGCGCACTGGCCACCAATGCTTTTAATACTGGGGAGGGAGGGAGGGGGGGGCCGCACTGGCCACCAATGCTTTTAATACTGGGGAGGGAGGGAGGGGGGGGGGAGCTGGAAGCGCTCATCTCCATATTCATCTGTATCGCCGTCCTTAGGACAGCGATACAGATAGCTGTGCTGTGGGGCAGGGGAGGGAGAGGCGTGTCCCTCCCCTGTTCTTCTGATAGGCCGCAGGCACTAATGCCTGCAGCCTATCAGAGGCCGGCTCAGGCAGCGCGATGACGTCATTATCATCGCGCCCGCCTGAGCCGGGCAGCACACAGCAGGGACACAGGCCGGGAGAAGCCTGCATCGCATCACTGCTGATGGAGGTAAGTATTAGTGCTTTTTTTTCTTCTTTCTTTGCGGGGGGAGCTGTCACTATGGGGGGGAGCTGTCACTATGGCTATAGGGCGGATCTGGCACTATGGGGGGGCTGCCACAATAGGGGGGGTTGGCACTATGGGGGAGCTGGCACTATGGGGGGGAGAACTGGCACTATGGGGGAGCTGGCACTATGGGGGAGCTGGCACTATTGGGGGGGCTGGCACTATTGGGGGGGCTGGCACTATGGGGGGGAGCTGTCACTATGGCTATGGGGGAGAGCTGGCACTATGAGGGGGCTGCCACAATAAGGGGGGCTGGCACTATGGGGGAGCTGGCACTATGGGGGGAGAACTGGTACTATGGGGGAGCTGGCACTATTGGGGGGGCTGGCACTATTGGGGGGGAGCTGTCACTATGGGGGGAGCTGGCACTATGGCTATGGGGGGAGCTGGCACTATGGGGGAGCTGGCACTATGGGGGGGCTGGCACTATGGGGGAGCTGGCACTATGGGGGAGCTGGCACTATGGGGGGAGAACTGGCACTATGGGGAAGCTGGCACTATTGGGGGGGTGGGCACTATGGTGGGGAGCTGGCACTATGGGGGTGCTGGCACTATGGGGGGAGCCGGCACTATTGGGGGGGCTGGCACTATTGGGGGGGCTGGCACTATGGGGGAGCTGGCACTATGGGGGAGCTGGCACTATGGGGGGGGAGAACTCGCACTATGGGGGAGCTGGCACTATGGGGGGAGAACTGGCACTATGGGGAAGCTGGCACTATTGGGGGGGTGGGCACTATGGTGGGGAGCTGGCACTATGGGGGTTCTGGCACTATGGGGGGAGCTGGCACTATGGGGGGCTGGCACTATGGGGGAGCTGGCACTATGGGGGAAGCTGGCACTATGGGGGGGAGCTGGCACTATGGGAGGAGCTGGCACTATGGGGGCATTTCTTACTAGCACATTATTGGGAGCACCATGGGGGTATCTGGGGGCTCTAAAGGGGCTTTTTGTAATTATTGGCACATTATGGGGGGCACTATAGGTGAGAGTGGCATCTATGGGGCATCTGGTGTCACTATAGGGCATTATTTGGGGGCACTATGGGGAAGTTGGGGCTCTAAAGGGGCCTTTTTTATTGGCACATTATGGGGGCACTATGGCATTTGGTGGCACTAAGGGGGCATTTTTTACTGGCACATTATGGGAAGCACTATAGGGGAGAGCGGCACTATGGGGCATTATTTGGGGGCACTATGGGGGAGTGGAGCACTATTGGGGCATATGGTGGCACAAAGAAGGGGCATTTTTTACTGGCACATTGTGGAGGAGAGGAGCACTATAGGGGCATCTGCTGGGGGCACTAAGAAGGGGCATTTTTTTACTGGCATATTATGGGGGACACTATGGGGAAGGGGGAGAGGAGCACTATGAGGGCATTTACTGGGGCACTATATAGGGGTATTTTATACTGGCATACATTATGTGGACATTAGCTTAACTGTGGGCACTAAGCGGGGGTATTTCATGTACTGTCATATTATAGGGAGAATTATTACTACTAGGGGGTATTATGGGGAGCTTTACTACTACTGGGGGGCTATGAGGAACATGATTACTAGTATGGGCACTACAGAGGCATTATTACTACTAAGTGTGCTCTGGCAGAAAATTATTTCTATTGGTGGGATTTTGGGGAGCACTGTTACTTTGGGGGCACCCTGGCATAGTATCAGCTTAGCACAATTATTTTTGGGGAACATTATCTTTATACTATTAGTGTCTGGGCGCAGTTATTTTTTAGAGCACTGTGTGCCAATAATTGTTGAAGGGGGCACTATCTGTGTGGTAGTAGTATTTCCAGGGGGACTGTTTCTGCAGTATAGTATTGGGGGTGGCAGGAAAGGGTGTTCAGAAGATGTGAAGATGATGGAAATGTGGGAAACTAATGACTGTTTCTCAATCTCTGCAGAGACAGGAGATGGCAGAAAAATCATCATGGCGGTCTGGTCTGAATGGAGAAGATGAGGAAAGAGAACGTCTACAACAAAGGTGACATCACTGGATGTAAGAAGTATGTGGCGCTATGTAGGAGAGGAGATGCTCCGGCTCCTCCCCCTGCCATTTTCAGAAGGAGGATTCAGAGCTGGGTGAGGACGGCCAATGGGGGCAGCAGGCCACGGGCGGGTGACAGATGGTGGGGGGAACCACAGGCAATGAGCAGGATCTGGGGAGGGAGGAGAGCGGAGGAGCTTCCTGGCTGTAGCCTGCTGTTTATTGTATAACGTGAAGCAGGCAGTGCAGCCAGGACAGACCTCCCCTCTCAGGATGATGTGCAGAGACAGGCCTCAACAATAGAATGTCAGCTGTACAGTGTTTGTTGGGAATGGCCTATTATATGTAGGAGGGGCTTTTAATAATGGGCGGGGCTAAATGGGCCACTTGACTGGATTTGCCCCCCAGGACTAAGGCTGCCAGCCCTCCCCTGGAGAGGTCTATCGCATTCAGTCAGCCTGGAGTGTGAGAAAATTTCTATATTAATTCAGTAATCACGTACATATATGCTGCACCTTAAACTAATTTAACCTCCCCAAGAAAATTTAAAAATTTCAACCAGTTGGAAAGTCAGTACATGGAAAGTGACTATTGAGGCATTAGTGGTATGATGCAGGCTCCAGCTTTGCCTGGACATTGAAAAACTGCTGGTATTGATGCAGTGATCACATACATTTATGCTGTGCCTTAAACAACCCCACCAAGAAAATGTAAAAATTTCTACCGTGTGAAAAGTGAGTACACGGAACTGACCGTCCGGCATTAGTGGCAGTGGCATGATGCTTTGCAGGCTCCAACTTTGCCTGGACTGTGAGAAAACATCGATATTGGCACAGTAATAACGTACATTTAGGCTGCGTCTTCAAGAAATCCCCCCCCCCCAAAAAAGTATAAATTTCAACCATGTGGAAAGAGAGTACACTGTAACTGACCCTTAGGCATTAGTGGCAGTGGCTAGATCGTACTGACCAGGCCACAGATAAAACAGCTTAACAAGGTCCCGCTGGACCATAACGTTTGATATATGATGTACAATGTGGTCATTGATGAACTTTGGATGTGAAGTTACATAATAAACGTATATTTTGAATTGCATAACTAAGGCTACATGCACACGACCGTATGTGTTTTGCGGTCCGCAAAAAAAAAACGGATGACATCCGTATGCCATCCATTTTCTTGCGGATCCATTGTGACAATGCCTAAAACGGATAAGAATAGGACATGTTCTATTTTTTTTTGCGGGGCTACGGAACGGACATACTGATGCAGATAGCACACTGTGTGCTGTCCGCATTTTTTGCGGACCCATTGAAATGAATGGGTCCGCATCCTATCCGCAAAAAAAAGCGGACATGGAAACAAACAACAGTCGTGTGCATGTAGCCTTAATTTGAGCGCCGTGAATTTTTGCTGTATACAAGTGACTGCCAAGTCCTTCGCTGGCACTAATACAACAGTGTGCAGAAGTCTAATAATTTACTTCAGTTTTATTTAGTGGCAGGGACATGATGTGGGCCCCAGCATTGCCTTGATTGTGATAAAATGTTGATATTGAGGCAGTAAACACATACATCTGCTGCTTAATGAAATGGAATTCCCCCAAATTTTTTTTAATTTTAACAGTGTGGAAAAGTGAGTACACGGAAACTGACCCTCAGACATTAGTTGCACGATGCAGGCCCCAGATTGCCTAGACCAATGATGGTGAATCTTTTACAGACCGAGTGCCCAAAATGCAACCAAAAACCCACTGATTTATCGCAAAGTGCCAACACGTCAATATAACCTGAATACTACAGTCCAATGTACTGTAGTATATTATCCAAGTACTTTATGATTTAGCTATAATAGCCTGCCTACATTCAGTGTGCTGCCTGTGTTGTTCATAGTGCGCCCTGCGTTGATGAATGGCAGGAAAAGTCTAAGGCATATCGATACACCATAGACTTTTGTCAGGGCATGGGTGCCCACAGAGAGGGCTGTGAGTACCGCCTCTGGCACCCGTGCCATAGGTTCGCCATCACTGGCCTAGACTGTGAGAAAATGTCGGTATTGAGTTAGTAATCACGTACATTTATGCTGCGCTTTAGAGAAATTGAACCACCCCCCACCCCCAAAATGTATTTATTTCTTCTTGTTTTATCTGTAAGCAATGACATACTAAATTTAAAAATTTCAACTCAGTGGAAACTGAATACACGTAAACAGACGATTGAGAGGCATTATTAGAATGATGCAGGCCTCAGCAGCCGTACAGAACGTGATAATAGGCAGACAGATAGCAACAGTGGCAAAATGGGAAACCACCAGCAAGACAAAGTGAGCGAAGTCTATACATGACAAAAGTGATGTTTTGGACACTGGCAAAGGATGACTTGGTCCATCACCACACCCCCTGTGGCGCTGAAAACCTTTCTGAGATGACACTGGAAGCTGGGCAAAAAAGAAGATATAGAGAGCATGTTGTGCCAGTTCGGGCCACTGTTCCAGTCTGCCTGCCCAGAGATCGAAACATATTGGCTATATACCAGATCCCTATCGTAGTAAATAAAAAATAATAATAACTTCTGGTATTATACAACCTAGTATATTATACATGGTGGTTGTTTAGGAGTTGTCAAATCCTCACCTAGATCAGATATGGGACAACATCAACCCAAGGGCCAGCCTTTGGGGTGTGTGACTGTGCGACTGCTTACTGCCGTCCCTGCATTTGTCAGAACTAGTCAGAACAGCTGATCAGCAACACCAGCAGCACTTAGGGTACTTTCACACTAGCGTTATTCTTTTCCGGCACTGAGTTCCGTCCTAGGGGCTCTATACCGCAAAAGAACTGATCAGCTTTTTCCCCATGCATTCTGAATGGAGAGAAATCCGTTCAGTATGCATCAGGATGTCTTCAGTTCAGTCTTTTCGACTTTTCAAGACGGAGATAATACCGCAGCATGCTGCGGTTTTATCTCCGTCCAAAATCCCGGAACACTTGCTGGAATGCCGGATCCAGCATTTTTTCCCATTAAAAATGCATTAATGCCGGATCCAGCCCCGAGTGTTTCGGCAAAACGGATCAGTTTTTGAGGCCTGCGCATGCTCAGACCGCATAAAATGTGAAAAAAATAAGTGCCGGATCCGTTTTTTGTCAGATGACACCAGAGAGACGGATCCGGCATTTCAATGCATTTGTGAGACTGAACAGGATCCTGATCCATCTGACAAATGCCATCAGTTTGCATGCGTTTTGACGGATCCGGCAGGCAGTTCCAGTGACGGAACTGCCCGTCTGAATCCTCTGCCGCAAGTGTGAAAGTACCCTTAGCTAACTGCAGAGAGTGATGCTGCTGGTGCTAGTGTCAGGTGTCAGCAAAATACCTGTGTTCCTTGGGGCAGCTTGCCACTGTTGCTGCTGAGGTCTTGGTCAGGATTCTCTGCTCAGACTGCCTGGCTGGTGGTTGCATGCTCCACTAGCTGCCAGGCAGCGTCTGCCCCACCGTCTCTCAGATGCTGTGTGCTCAGTGTGTCCTGATCCCTGCCCCTAGACATGGGACACTATCTCCCTGTTCCTCCACTGCCATCATTATTTTAGTGAGCAGAGCAGCAAAGGAGAGGTCTGGGGCCACTCAGCCAGCAGAGTTATTAAGAAAAATTTAGTTAGTTTGAGGGCATATCTATATTATGCCATCCCTTTGCCTATATCCAAGACTTTATAATTAAAAATTTTTGCCTAGTACTTCAAATGTAAAATTCAAGCTATATGTTTTTTAGACACTGTTCACGTCACATCACTGTCCCAATTCAGTCATCTGTTATGGGTATCCATCTGTATATCCAAAAATGGTGTCCCATAACCG
This sequence comes from Bufo bufo, assembly GCF_905171765.1. Classification (NCBI taxonomy): domain Eukaryota; kingdom Metazoa; phylum Chordata; class Amphibia; order Anura; family Bufonidae; genus Bufo; species Bufo bufo. The sequence continues at coordinate 434,137,688 of NC_053393.1, forward strand.
CCCCATTCACTTTATTCATACAAATGGAGTCCAGGCATTGCTGCTTTCAGCCATTGCCTGATTTTTGGAGGCCACAATAATGTGTTTGTTAAAAAAAAAAAAATCAGAACCCCACTTATAGGTGCATCTCAATAACTCAGAATAAGTTCAAAAAGTTAATTTACAGTATTTCAGTAATTCAATTCAAAAAGTGACACTAAAACTGTACATTAATTAGATTTGTTACATACAGAGTGATCCACCTTGTTTAATAGATAAGCAATTCTATTAGGCCTTGATTCTCAAATTGGGGTGAATACGTAGTGTAATTTAACTGTTATTGGGGTGCCCACCTTCTTTAATAGATCAGATCTATTGCGCTTTGATTATTAATTTGGGGTGACTAAGTAGTGTAATTTTACTGTTATTGGGGTGTCCCCTTTGTGTAATAGATACTCAGATCTATTGCACCTTAATTCTCAAATTGGGGTTAATAAGATGTGTAGTTTAAATGTTATTGGGGTGTCCCCATTGTTAAATAGGTAAGCAATTCTATTACGCCTTGATTCTCAAATTGGGGTGAATAAGTAGTGTAATTTAATTGTTATTGGGGTGCCCACCTTGTTAAATAGATAAGCAATTCCATTAGGCCTCGATTCTCAAATTGGGGTGAATAAGCTGTCTATTTTTACTGTTATTTGGGTGCCCACCTTGTTTAATAGATAAGCAGATCTGTTACATCTTGATTCTCAAATTATTGGGGTGTCCCCTTTCAGATCTATTACACCTTGATTCTCAAATTGGGGTGAATAAGCTGTGTAGTTTAACTGTTATTGGGGTGACCCCTTGTTTAATAGATACGCAGACCTATTACGCCTTGATTCTCAATTTGGGGTGAATAAGCTGTCTATTTTTACTGTTATTGGGGTGCCCACCTTGTTTAATAGATAAGCAGATCTGTTATGTCTTGATTATCAAATTGGGATGAATAAGTAGTGTAATTTAACTGTCATTGGGGTGCCCTCCTTGTTTTATAGATAAGTAATTCCATTAGGCCTTGATTCTCAAATTGGGGTGAAAAAGCTGTGTAATTTAACTGTTATTCGGATGCCCCCCTTGTTAAATAGGTTAGCAATTCTATTACACCTTGATTCTGTTACTTAACTGTTACTGGGGTATCCTCACCCATCCAAAACAGGCCTTTCTTTTTCTGCTCGGGAAGTACTGGTCCGCTTTTCAGCAAGGACGAGCGTAGACAGTCAGCAGCTACTGCCCTGCCCAGTGTAACAGTGGCTGCGGTGCGCTGCTGTCCCCCTGATTACCGCTGCAGTCCGGGACACTCTGTATAAGTGATATTACTTCTGAGAATTCCACTCAACAGCTTCTATTCAGCCCTGAACACAGCCTGAGTTCTGCTATAGGAGCGGCATGCATCACTCCTGGGGCGGGCTGGGTTAGGTCAGGTCACTTCGCTGACCAACCCTGGCTCTCCTGCAGGTATTTAAGTGGTTCAGCCCTTTTCACAGACGCCTCAGTGTCAAGGTCCTAGTGTTTGCTAAAGAGCCTGATAACCACTGGTGCTTCTGATCTTGTACTTCGTTCCTGGACTCTGCTTGTCATCTCATCCCGGCCTGCCTACTTTGAGTCTCCTGTTACCGATCCATATTGCCTGACTTGTACCTGTGCCGCTTGCCCTGACTTCCTGCCTGTCTAACGACGCCTCTGCCTCATCCTTTGAGCCTGCACCGTTGGTCCTGGTTACATCTCTGCTTATACTTCAGGTACCTGCTTAGGTACCCCCTGGTCAGCCTGGACCAGATACCACTGACTCAGTAGTTGCTCTGGAGTATCTCCTGGCAACTACCCTAATGGCTCAAGTCTATCCTCACCATATGAGGCTCTGGTGAATACCAGGTAGCTGCTTAGACACGCCCCTCCAGAGCATAGCCAGTCAGTAGCACAGTGGGTTCACATCCGCTGATCTGTGACAGTACACTGAGGCCCTGGACCCAGCTGGTCACCCTAAGCCAGGTCTGCCGCCTGTCGTCCAGGAACTGTTGCAAGAAGTAAAGCGCCTGAGCGAACGTCAGGATGTCATTATGCAGTTCTTGCAAAATATTACTGCTCGTCTGGATGCCACCTCGTCTCCAGTCACTGCCAGGTCGCCAGTGATGGCTACACCGGCTATGCCCACTTCGGTGAAACTGGATTTTTGCACCGCAGGTGTGCAACTTCCTCTGCCAAACCGCTATGGTGGTGATCCAAAAACATGTCGTGGATTCCTGAACCAGTGTTTGATCCACTTTCATGGGCAGAAGTTTCCCACTGAGCGGTCCAAGGTTGCCTTCATCGTGTCCCTGCTGTCGGGGAAGGCCCTGGCGTGGGCAAATCCTGTTTGGGAACATGGAGGTCCAGAGACCGCTAATCTTCAAATCTTTCAGACTGCGTTCCAGCAGGTCTTTGAGGAGCCTGGTCGTGCATCCTCCACTGCATCAGCTCTGCTGCATCTACGTCAAGATTCTTCATCTGTGGGTCAGTACGCCATCCAGTTTCGTACCCTGGCCACCGAACTTGCATGGAACAATGAGGCTCAACTGACGGTGTTCTGGGAGGGCCTTTCTGACCGGATTAAGTATGAACTGGCTGATCGTGATTATCCGTCTACTCTGGATGACCTGATTACTCTGGCCTCTAGGATTGATATGCGTTTCACTGAATGTTCGAAGGAGGTTGCTTGTACCAGAAGACCACTTTGTGAGGCTCCATTCTTCCAGGGTCCGATCTTTCCTCTAGCGTCCACCCAACCTGAAGAGCCCATGCAAATAGGCGCCTTGGATTGACCGAGCAGGAGCGTCTACACCGCAGAGCAGATAGCCTGTGTTTTTATTGTGGTGGCAAGAGGCACTTCGTGCATAATTGTCCCCGGAAGCGGGGAGAACGCCAATACCTAGGATCTATTGGAGAGGTGACTTAGATTGTGAGAAGTCCTCGCCTAAACTTTCTGTTACAGTGTCTCTCTCGCACAAGGGAGTCACATTGTCTGTGCCTGCAGTCTTGAACTCCGGCTCGGGCGGTAATTTCATTTAACAGGCTCTGGTCCATCAGTTCCAGCTTCCTACCATTTGTCTTGAAAGGCCCCTGTCTGTGGCCACTGTTAATGGTCTGTCTCTTCCTGAACCAGTACTCTCTGTGACCATGCCCCAACTGCAAATTTGGGTTCGGCACTTTGAAAAGATCTCCTTCTACGTGCTGCCAGCCTCTGTGAATCCGGCAATCCTTGGTCTCCCCTGGTTACGTCGGCACACTCTGGTTCTGGACTGGAACTGTGGTCGGATTCTGCATTGGGGATCATCCTGTTATCCCACCTGCCTGTCAGAAGACCGACCTGCTTCCTTGCCTGTACAGATCACTGCTCTTCCACGGGCACCAATTTCAAAGCCGAAGAAGAATTCTAAAAAGAACAAAGTGAATGAGGATGACATACGGTTGTGTAGTAAGGTACGCACATCACGAAATAAAAAGTCCTCTAAGAAAACCGCATCTGGAGGAGACGCTAGCACAACTCTGGCGGTTTCTAAGACTTCTAAGAAATCTTGTAAGACTCTGATTTCACCTCCACTAGTCAGGTGTGTCTCCGAAGAAGAGATGGCTATAGAGAGGAACATCAAGGCGGATGCTCGGTCTAGGTCAGTTGACTTCTCTCACCAACAGGAGAAGTCCTAGTACATTGTAGATCCTGTCCGCCTGATCCCTGTGGCTCCTATCCTGGTACCTCCTGGGAAGACATTCGGGCAATCTGCCGGGGGAGGGGGCATAAGGGGGGGTACTGTAACAGCGGCTGAGGTGCACTGCTGTTCCCCCGATTACCGTTGCAGTTCGGGACATTCTGTTTGTATAAGTGATATTGCTTCTGAGGATTCCGCTACACAGCTTCTATTCAGCCCTGGACACAGTCTGAGTTCGGCTGGTGTCATGTTGCCCTGCTATAGGGGCGGCACGCATCGCTCCCGGGGTGGACTGGGTTAGGTCAGGTGACCTCATGACCAACCCTGGCTCTCCTGAAGGTATTTAAGTGGTTCAGCCCTTTTCCCAGATGCCTCGGTGTCAAGGTCCTAGTGTTTGCTAAAGAGCCTGATAACCACTGATGATTCTGATCTTGTACTTCATTCCTGAACTCTTCTTGTAATCTTATCCCTGCCTGCCTGCTTTGATTCTCCTGTTGCAGATCCGGAATAACTGACCTCTACCTGTGCCACCTGCCCTGACCTCCTGCCTGTCTGACGACGCCTCTGCCTCATCCTTCGGTCCTGCACCGCTGGTCCTGGTTACATCTCTGCTTATACTTCAGGTACATGCTTAGGTACCCCCTGGTCTGCCTGGACCAGCTGCCACTAACTCGGTGGTTGCTCTGGAGTAGCCCCTGGCAACTATCCTAATGGCTCCACTCCATCCTCACCATATGAGGCTCTGGTGAATACCAGGTAGTTCCTTAGACACCCCCTCCAGAACATAGCCAGTCAGTGGCACAGTGGGTTCACATCCATTGATCCATGACACCCAGATTTTGAGGAGAGGTTTGTTGCTTCCTCTGTAGGCGTCCAAGTAGCGACAATGACTGTCGCATGGGAGCAGGTATTGAAAGCGATCAAGGATGTGGTCAAGACTGGTGGTGACATAAGTGGTTATATAAGTGAGGAGCAGACAGTAATGGATGATGATGTAACCAATCGCACGTGGGAGTCAGGTGAAGAGGGGGCTTTATCATCATCATCATGGGGTTAAGGTGGCAGCCTGTGCGGCTGAGCCATTAGGGTACAAGCGTGGCCGTGAGTCAGCAGGGTGGCAGCAGTGTGAGATCTGGAGCCAAACGTTCCTTGGGTAGACTATCTGCTACTCAGGAGCCTACCTGACCAGAAATAACTAGCGGTGCATGGGTTCATAGAGGCAGCGACAGGCAGTCATGGGGGTCAAAATGCCATACTTGCCAGTGTAGGAATTATTCATCAACTTGCTAGATAACGTCAGCGTGGCCGTATGTAGGACTTGTGGGCAGAAGGTGAAGTGCGGCTAGGGTGCCAATGTTGGCACCACGGCCCTGCATCAACACATGGAGTAACTATGGCCTGGGAAAACTATGGGGCTAATGTAATGGTACAGCTTGACGCAGCAACCACTGAATCTCCCAGTGGCTCGCACCCCTTCTCAAGCAGTAAAGGCTCCACCACATCAGCAGAAAGGAGCTGTGTTTCCTTCTCATTGTCTACTGGTCCTGATGCTCTTCCTCCTCCTACTCCTCATCATGCATTTCATAAGCAATCACCGAGGCTATTGCAAAAGACAACAGTATGAGTGCACTCATCCAATGACGCAGAAGCTAAACATGCTCCTGGCCAAGTTCCTGGTACTACAGTCGCTCCCTTTCCGTGTGGTTGACTGCATAGAACTGATGGCTTGTGCCAGGCCAAGGTGGAGAGTCCTAAGCCGTCTACTTCTCTAAAAAAGCTGGTACAGTTCACAGCAGTGGCGATGTGTAGAGCTGTAACTATGGTCAAAAAAAATATGCACTAGTTATAAAAAGTTAGGGATATTTGGCTTGTGGACCTAAAATGCACCCTACCCTTTACAGGTGAACTTAATGTGACCTTCTCTAAACTTTTGAATGCACATCTCGTTCAAGGTTTCAGTACTTTTTGCACAACTTGCTGTTCTCTAACAAGGAGCTTAACAGCAAAATTCACAACAGGTGTTTAATCTATGAATCGCCCAATAAATTTTCTGGTTCCATTAGATTTGGAATTTAAACAGTACTCCTCATCATGCTGTTCACATTTTAAAATCATGAGACCAAGACGACACCTAACAATTGATCAACAGTACCTTCAAGCAGGATTTTCAGGAGTTTTGAGTGTCATAGAGTGTCATCAGCAGGTTGCAACAATGATACAGAGAGACTGGAATAGTCACAGAAAGGCAGAGTGGACGTCCTTTGGCCACATCCCACACTGATGATGCTTCATTGTAAACAATGCCCTGCAGAACCAGAAGATGAATGCCACACAACTCCAGGCACATTTAAGGGAGGCGAGAGGCACCTAAGTGTCACGTCAGACCATTCGAAACTGTTTACACCAGCGTGGTCTACGTGCTAGACGACCTGATCACACCACCAGGCACAGGTGTCATCATCTTGCATGAGCCAGGGAGCATCTACGCTGGATGAGGGACCAGTAGGCCTCAGTACAGAAATGATGGCTGCCAACTATGTTGGAGACATCAAGGAGAGCACTATGCATCAGCCACTGTTGTCATCAGATGAGCCTTTGGAGGTGGTGGTGTTACAGTGTGGGCAGGTGTGTCTAGTCAATACAGAATTGCTTACACTTTGTGAATGGTACAGTGACAAGCCCATACTACTTGAATAACATCACTAATCCAGTCATTGTGCCTTTGCATGAACAACACAGGCCTAATTTCATCTTCATGGTCGCATCATTAGGGAACGGCAGCTGGAGACTGGGGTACCTCAAATGGAGTGGACTGCACCTTCTCCACACCTGAAGCCCATTGAAAACCTAAGGGATCAACTGAGTCGCCTTGGAGAGGCTCGTAATTCTGTACCCCAAAACCTCAATGACCTGAGGGCCGCCCTTCAAGAAGAGTGTGATGCCATGCGTCAGCAAACAATAAGTCAACTTGTGAATAGCATGAGACATTGTTGTCGAGCTGTAATTGATGCTCAAGGCCACATGAAAGTTATTGAGACATTGAAATTTTTGGTGAGGGTATACCCACCACTGTTGTTGGCTTTTGTTTTAATAAATTGTTTGAGATGAGGAAATCACCATTGCATGCTTCTCTTTAATGCCCTACTTATTATATCACTGTAGCGTGAACTGTTTACATTTTCCATAAATTTCACCCGAAAGCCAGATATCCCTAACTTTTTGTGAGTAATCTATGTCCTTTACGACCCACTGGGTAAATGTGGTTCCTGCCCAGACACACCAGCAACTTGTCCAGGTGATGGCAATGCTGCCTCTGTGTTCTCATGCTGTGATTCCGGCGCCAATGTCCTCCTCTGCTTCCTCATTTTCCACCTTGTTCTCAGCCTTCACTGTCGGCACATTTCTGAGAGGTCCTCCAGCATACCACCGATGCAGAACAAGGCAATGTCATGCTGTTCTGCACCTGGCCAGCCTGGGCGAACAGAGTCACACCGGGGAGGAACTTCTCGGCGTTATCAACCGAGAAATCGAATGCTGGCCATCTCCTTGCCAACTGAAGCCAACGGAACCATGGTCACAAATAATGGGAAAAACATTCTATCTGCGCTGCGTCAAGGAGGTCTGACCTATACGACCTGCATAGCACACATCTTTAATCTGGTTGTAACCCAGTTGCTGAAGTCTTCCACCCAACTGCAAGATGTCTTGAAAATGACCAGGAAACTGTGCATGCACTTCAGTCATACTCCCTCTTTGCAAAGGCAGAATAGTGTTCCCCATCAACTCCTCATATACGACGTTTCCACATTTTGGATCGACTATATGAGCAGAGGAAGGCCATGAAAGATTTCTAGACGATTCAGAAGGACAGGGGTACTCCCCTGTGTAACTTCAAGTGGCAGCTCATGCGTGAAAACTGCCATTTGCTCAGGCCCTTTGAGGAGGCCACTTTATTTGTCAGTCGCCAGGACTATAGGATAAATGATGTTATTTCACTATTTCATGTTCTGGAGCAGATGCTGATAAATCTAGCTGACCAGGGAACAGGAGACGTGGCACCTACATCTCACAGCCACCTAAGTTCTGTGGTTGCTGCGGAGGAGGACATTAACTCCCAGGAAATGTATACAGAAATAGGTGGTTTATCTGCACAAGCAAAAGGAGAGGAGCTGGAGGGTGGTGAGGAGGACCAGGAGGATGACCCTGACAAACCGTGGTAATATGCAGTTGAGATGGAGGCAGGGAGTCCCTCCGAGTCTCTTGCACAAATGGCCAGATGCATGCTGAGTTGCTTGCGTAGTGACAGCCACATTATCACCATTAAGCAGAGGGATGACTACTGGCTCTCCACGATGTTAGACCCTTGCTACCCGGCCAAAATGGGGGCCTTTTTTACACCTGCTGAGAGGGGTGATGAACTCAAGTACTATGGAGACATCACATGTAGTCAGTTGGTCGCTGCCTGTGTGCGCCATCGCCCATTCTCACGAAGGTCTGATAGGGGGAACCCTCTGTGCTCATGCTCCACTGTCATGACTGCTGGAGGGGGTGGGGGGCAGGAGTAGCACCAGCTCCGTCAGAAGTAACTTGAGTCTCTAGTCTCTGATGAGCACATTTCTTCACCCGCCTACTGAAGAAACCAGCCAGCAGCAGCAGGACATGGAGCAGGACCTTGCCCAGCAGGTGGTTGCATACTTGGATTGCACCCTGTCACCCCAGATGCAAGATCCCCATGACTACTGGGAAGCCAAACTTGAATTGTGGCCACAAATAGCTGAGTTTGCTCTGGACAAGCTTTCCTGCCCAGCCAGTAGTGTGACATCAGTGCAGGTGTTTAGTGCAGTGGGGGGCATGGTTACCCCAAAGAGAACTCGCCTTTCAACACAAAATGTTGAGAGATTAACCTTTATGAAGATGAATCAGGCGTCGATCAGCCAGGATTTCCACACATCAGTGCCTAATGCATCAGACTAGATAATTCTGGCAGTAATGTTCTGACTGCAATATGCTGCCACACCAGAACATTGTGAAAAATGGCCCACTACTTCTAGCCACATGCTTCAGCCACTATTCTGATGCTGCCACCTGCCTGATGACACATAGAGATGGCCTTGCGGTTCGCCCGGCGTTCGTTTCGCGGTGAACTTTGCGTGTTCGCGATTCGCCGAACATGCGAACATATGGAGATATTTGCGCCCGCAATATTCTTTTACATTGTGAAGAACTTTGACCCATGACACATCAATCAGGTGGTACAGGACAGCCAATTGAGATGTTTCAGCACATGGACATAGCCCCTACCTTATAAATAAACCTGATCTGGCCGCCATTTTACATTCAGTGTTTTGCCAGTGTAGGGAGAGGTTGCTGTGTGGAGCATGGACAGGCTGTTAGAGACACCAAACGCTAGCTAATAGGGCCACAAAAGTCCTTTTAAGGACTGGTATAGGTGTGCTATCGATAGGTGTGATACACAGAGGGGTGCGATATACTTATAATATACTTTTATAATGAGTCAAAAACACATAGATCTATATAGTAATCACCTGGAAGTCAGGGGCCTAGGGGCTAGGGGCTTACTAGGGCCATTTTTATATAGGGTAAGGTTCGGGGTCACTCTTATCAGGGCGGGTGGTCTGTGGTTAGGCTATCAGGGCCAGAATAACACCCCCTTTTAGGGCAATATCAGGGACAGTTCTTTGCCCACCCTGTCCTTCAATACCACATCATCATCTAGCCCAGGGATAGATGGTTTTTGCTTTCCCTCCGGGATTCATGGATGTGCACTGGAACCCCCCGGATTGTGGTAGGACATATGCATTCTGATTTGGTGCTGCAGAGCACCTGATTTAGTGCCACCGAGCACTTGTTATTGCCTACCACATCTATGCTTTTTGCTTAACTTTAATAATTTAATTTATTTTCATTTTGAGGGATATCTTTTCCATTCACACGTCCGCAAAATGGGTCCGCATCTGTTCCTCAATTTTGCGGAACGGGTGCACACCCATTCATTTTCAATGGGGCCAGAATGTGCTGTCCGCATCCGCGTTTGCGAATCCGCATCCGCATTTGCGGATCCGCACTTCTGCATCCGTGCTTCCGTTTCCGCAAAAAAATAGAACATGTCCTAATAAATGAAACAACTGCAAGCTATGGAAGAAATCACAATCAGACCCACCGATAAAGGAGGAGCAATAGTGATCTTAGATTCTAATAGTTACAACCAAGAATGTAAACGCCAACTTGCAGATACAGAGACATACAAGAAATTAAAACAGGACCCAACAGATGAATACCAAAAACAATTAATTGAATACTGCACTGCAGGTCAAAATAAAGGCATTTTATTGGAAAGAGAATATACATTTATCATATCCACCCAAAAAAGATTACCAGCATTTTACTGTATACTAAAAATACATAAAAATCCAGTTACACCACCTGGGAGACCAATCATCTCAGGAATAGAATCTATAACCTCAAATCTATCTCAATATATTGATAATATTTTACAACCCTACGTCAAAACCATCTCTTCATATATAAAGGACACCACAGACATTATCACCGTGTTAGAAGCAATAGAATATCAAGAAAACTGGACTCTAGGCACACTAGATGTCAACTCACTCTATACTATAATAGACCATACCCAGGGAACCAAAGCACTCAAAAAACACCTAACAAATAAGTAATCACTAAAAGAGGATCAAATTGACTTTGTCATTGCTGGTGTCCATCATATACTTACACATAATTACTTCATATTTGACTCTGAATATTACCAACAACAAAGAGGTACAGCCATGGGCACCAAATTCGCCCCAAGTTATGCTAACATCTTCATGTCCCAATGGGAGGAGGATGTCATACAGCCTCTACTTGGGGGGAGTCTGGTGCTCTGGAGACGCTATATCGACGACGTCATTTTCATCTGGCGAGACACAGACATCGCTTTACAATCATTTCTAACCAGTATCAATACAAATGACCTGAACTTACAGTTTTCAACAAACATCACTAAAACACAGATAGAATTTCTTGATCTACTCATTCAAGTTAATAATAATAATCACCTAACATGTAGCACCTACCACAAACCAGTAATGAAAAACAGTCACATACTTTTTTCCAGCTGCCATCTCCCACAATGGCTAACTAATATTCCGACAAATCAGTTTAGAAGACTTAAAAGAAATTGCACCAAGTTTGAAGAAGAAGCAGCAGAAATGAAACAAAAATTCAAAAATAAAATGTATCCAGACAGATTATTAGAAAGCTCACTAAACAAGGTTAAAAATATGGATAGGCAAGATTTTTTCAAGGAGAAAATAAAAATCACCCAACAAAATGATGAGGCACGATTGATTCTACCGTATAACATCCAACATAAAGTTATTGCAAAAATCATAAACAAACACTGGCACCATTTACTAAATGATAAAATTATAGGTTCATTACTAAATACTACTCCGTTAATTGTATACACCAGAGCCCCCAATTTAGGCCTCAAAATAGCTCCTACAATAAAACAGAAAACAAAAGGGACACCTAAAAATTGGCTCTCATTAAAAGGTTTTTTTCCGGTGCGGACGCTGCAGTAACTGCAAATCCACCAACTTTCCGAGAAAAACAACCCAAGTCCGATCTACACAAAACTCATACAAACTACAAATCGATGAGTGCCTAACATGTAACACCACAGATGTTATTTACATGTTAGAGTGCCCATGTTAAAAACAATATATTGGCAGAGCAAAAAGACAAATGAAAACAAGAATAGCCGAACATATGGCTAATATCAAAAAAGGATACGAGCAACACACAGTATCCAAGCATTACAAAACCCATCATAGCAGTGACCCTACATCATTGAAATTCATAGCCCTTGAAAAAATCTATAAACCCTGGAGAGGAGGAAATCATATTGAAAACATGTCCAGAATAGAATCGAAACGAATATATGAATTTAACATTCTAATACCTTCTGGCCTCAATGCCGAACTTGAGATTTTTGGATTCCTTTAAATAACATCACAGGGGGGGGTGCCCTTTGATGACAGTAGGATAGAGGTCAGGCTGTTTTACCAGCACCTCTATCCTCTCTCCTCTTGGGGCCCCCTTCCCATACACTTCCTTCCTTGCAATACACTCAAGAATATTTATCAGAAGATTAATATTTATGGCCAAACTAAAAAGAAGACTCAACTATCTAAGGAACTTCAAAAATCGAAATCCATTGCAAAATTGAACCATTAATGTATTCTAGATATTCAGCCAAATTAAAAACACAGTTTGGAATATGCGCCAAGAAAATTTAACTGAATAATACAACATCCTTTAAAGGTAAATTAATAATAAGCTAAAATCTAGACAACACCTTTCTATACCTAGGAATACTAAAAATACTACAGTCGTGGCCAAAAGCTTTTAGATCTTTGTTTCAGTTGTTTCTGTGATGTAGTGAAATATAATTACTCGCTCTTCATACGTTTTAAAGGCTTTTATCGACAATTACATGACATTTATGCAAAGAGTCAGTATTTGCAGTGTTGGCCCTTCTTTTTCAGGACCTCTGCAATTCGACTGGGCATGCTTTCAATCAACTTCTGGGCCAATTCCTGACTGATAGCAACCCATTCTTTCATAATCACATCTTGGAGTTTGTCAGAATTAGTGGGTTTTTGTTTGTCCACCCGCCTCTTGAGGATTGACCACAAGTTCTCAATGGGATTAAGATCTGGGGAGTTTCCAGGCCATGGACCCAAAATGTCAACGTTTTGGTCCCCGAGCCACTTAGCTATCACTTTTGCCTTATGGCACGGTGCTCCATCGTGCTAGAAAATGCATTGTTCTTCACCAAACTGTTGTTGGATTGTTGGAAGAAGTTACTGTTGGAGGGTGTTTTGGTACCATTCTTTATTCATGGCTGTGTTTTTGGGCAAAATTGTGAGTGAGTCCACTCCCTTGGATGAGAAGCAAACCCACACATGAATGGTCTCAGGATGCTTTACTGTTGGCATGACACAGGACTGATGGTAGCGCTCACCTTTTCTTCTCCGGACAAGCCTTTTTCCAGATGCCCCAAACAATCGGAAAGAGGCTTCATCGGACAATATGACTTTGCCCCAGTCCTCAGCAGTCCATTCCCCATACTTTCTGCAGAAGATCAATCTGTCCCTGATGTTTTTTTTGGAGAGAAGTGGCTTCTTTGCTGGCCTTCTTGACACCAGGCCATCTTCCAAAAGTCTTCGCCTCACTGTGCGTGCAGATTGTCTCACACCTGCCTGCTGCCATTCCTGAGCAAGCTCTGCACTGGTGGCACTCCGATCCCGCAGCTGAATCCTCTTTAGGAGACGATCCTGGCGCTTGCTGGACTTTCTTGGACGCCCTGAAGCCTTCTTAACAAGAATTGAACCTCTTTCCTTGAAGTTCTTGATGATCCTATAAATTGTTGATTGAGGTGCAATCTTAGTAGCCACAATATCCTTGCCTGTGAAGCCATTTTTATGCAACGCAATGATGTCTGCACGCGTTTCTTTGCAGGTCACCATGGTTAACAATGGAAGAACAATGATTTCAAGCATCACCCTCCTTTTAACATGTCAAGTCTGCCATTTTAACCCAATCAGCCTGACATAATGATCTCCAGCCTTGTGCTCGTCAACATTCTCACCTGAGTTAACAAGACGATTACTGAAATGATCTCAGCAGGTCCTTTTTTGGGATTAAGTAAATTTTCATGGCAAAGAAGGACTATGCAATTCATCTGATCACTCTTCATAACATTCTGGAGTATATGCAAATTGCTATTATAAAAACTTAAGCAGCAACTTTTCCAATTTCCAATATTTATGTAATTCTCAAAACTTTTTGCCACGACTGTACAAGGAGTACAATGAAACACACTCAAAAAGTAAAAAACAATAAAACACCAATAAAATAATTAAACGCATAGCAACCGCATGCAAACCGCACCGGCGTCTTGCCATTTCAAATCATAAAAAGATTAGAATTCCCAACATAAATATACAGTCCAAGCATTCTAGTTGTTATTAAAAATATTAAAAATAAGAAAGAACCCCCACACAATTTATATATCATTTTTTTTATAACCTTTTATACACTTACTTCTATATATTCAAACTGTATGTATATTTCTCTTTTTATTCGACTTTTATATTTTTGATTTTTTATATTCCATATATTTTTTTAAACTATATATTAGATGAAATCTCATATGTACATCAAAGCAAAAATATTCAAAATTAATGATCCGGTCCAGGACTTATAAACAACTCAATTCAATTTGGAACATACCCCTTTGAAGGAGATACTATATATAAACCCTCACTTGTTCCCAGTATACAACTATTAACCACTGAGGAAAGGACAAGAATTCGTCCCGAAACGCGTTTGGTACAGAGAAACAATGAGGAACATCAATACCAGGACAACTATTGAAAATCGAAATCACTCATTGAGAGGAACGACACAAAGCGAAAAAAGTTAAATCGCAGTGTCTTGCAAATCTTCGTAACGAAGAAAAGAACCTATCAGGAATCCCAGACTGAGTGACGCACCGCCCCGCCAAGATCACGTGGGACGCCACAAGATAAAGCAAGAGACCACGTGGGACGCCGCGTAAGGTCCTTGCAGGACAAAGCAACCAAAATCTGCGAGGAGTGGTAACGTACCCAAACAGCTCATAGCAGCTGAACTTAGACTATCAAGTTTTATTACAACATATATATACCTGCAATCCGGTTGATATTTTCCCCACAAAGTGGTAACATTTATGATCGAAATTCTACTTAACATCAAGTCACTATTTAGTTGACGTCAACACTAAACGTTCCATCTAAGTGACATTCCTGATTCATTATGTCCCAATGACATTTCTTCTTTTTTTCTCCTGAACAATATTTCAGTGCACTGAATTTGTATGCATAGTTTTACCTAGTGGTCTTCCTGATTTTAAGCACCTTATGCATACTGATCAATCTATAATTGTGTATTTTTAGATATTATTGTTTACTTTTATATCCAGCTTTACTATATTACATGTATTCAGCGTACACTGAACACCTTATATATCTTATTTGCCCACAGCACTGATTATATTCAGCATATTTATAGCCATCTACCCAGCCTGCATTTAGCACTTATCACATTTACTTATTTGCAGCACCCAAGTGTATTTAGCTTGCATCTAGCATTCTAATACATACAATTTATATATAGCACTTTAGTGTATCCAGCCTACAACTAGCACTTTAGTGTATACAGCTCGCACTAGCACTTTAGTGTATCCAGCTTGCACCAGCACTTAAAGGGATTATGTCACCTCGTATAACACAAATTCAGATTTTAAACCAGTCATGCTCCACAGCTTACCTTGAATCGGCTGTGCTGTTCTATATTGTAATCCGTCCAGTAGTTTTGCAGAAAAACAACTTTTATAATTATGCAAATTAACCCTGAAGGTGCCCAGAGGGGCGTTATGTTCCCCTTTGTGTGCCCAGTAACGCCCCTCTTACAGTGCCCAAAACGCCTTCCTCCAGAATCCCTAACCGCCCACAGCGTCTCATCCCTCTCCTCCCCCTCCCTGACGGCCGAGCGAAGTCTCGCGCGAGCATCGGACGTCACTGGGCTCGTCGCATGCCCAGTGACGACGATGAGGCTCCTGCCCTCAGTCTCCAGCAAATCGCACTGGCGCAGCCCTCAGTGGGTACTGCGTCTGCGCAAGACTTCGCTCGGCCGTCAGGGAGGGGGAGGAGAGGGATGAGACGCTGTGGGCGGTTAGGGATTCTGGAGGAAGGCGTTTTGGGCACTGTAAGAGGGGCGTTACTGGGCACACAAAGGGGAACATAACGCCCCTCTGGGCACCTTCAGGGTTTTATAAAAGTCGTTTTTCTGCAAAACTGCTGGACGGATTACAATAAAAAACAGCACAGCCGATTCAAGATAAGCTGTGGAGCATGACTGGTTTAAAATCTGAATTTGTGTTATACGAGGTGACAGAATCCCTTTAAGTGTATCCAGCTTGCACACAGCACTTTTACATTATAGCTGATACACAGCATTTATTGTACCCAGCCCACATCTAGCACTTTTGTACATCCAGTTCATACAGCACTTTAGTGTATTCAGCCTGCATACAGCACTTTAGTTCTTGGAATCTATACCAAGACAGTTCTCCAAACCGGATATACACGACTGCATTCTTTATATCCTTGTGTACTCAGCCATTATATTTACCCAGCTACAGTAATATATATATATCCAGCCTGCTCACAACACCTGGATATAAACTATAAAATCATTCAACCAGTCTATCAAATTGTTTTTATACCAAAAGTATAAATAAATAAGTTTTTAAACATAACAACCTATTTCAGTTTATACCAGATGAGAGTGTGCCATAACAACTACTTTTTTCCAATGTCCTATTCTTGTCCGCAATCGCAGACAAGATTAGGCATTTTCTATTATAGTGCCGGCGATGTGCGGTCCGCAAATTGCGGAATGCACATTGCCGGTATCCGTGTTTTGCGGATCCGCAAAACACTTACGGATGTGTGAATGGACCCTAATAGTAACATTATTATTATTAAAGTATATTATAGTGCATTTGTATTGTGCGGCAGTTGTGTGCGGTTCTGCTGCGATACTGCAGGTATATAGAGGGACAAGCGTTATTGGAACAAATAATTTCTAGTGGTGTGATATACCAGTCGCCCCCCCAAAAAACTGATTGAAGCGGGGTTTATATACCAATATACTTTCTTTATAGTGCATTTAGGTACTGTATAGTGCATTTGCGCATGCGCGTACGCGAAAATTGTATTGCTGATATTTCACATTGAAGAAAATTATGAATGGAGATCGCAAATTAGAATAATACATCTGGTATGTCACTGTCCATGTTGTGGGACTATTTGTGCACTTCTAGTAATTATTTCTTGGCTGCAAATATGAGCTGAAGATTTTTCAGGTTCGCCTGCCATTAAAATGAATGGGACCCGCCGCAAACTTGCGGAAACGGGGACCCGCCGCAAATTTGCGAAACGTCCCGGCAGATGTTCGTCCATCACTAATGCCACACACCTGCTGCCTTTGCTGCCATCTTCTCCTACTGCCACCATCTTGTGCTGTTACTGCTACTGCTGTTGCCCCCCATCTCCCTACTCTGTGTCTGTGACTATGTTGACTCCTCTTGGTGTTGACACCCTCACCACTCTTTGACTGGGCCACTGTGTTAACTCCTCATGCTGTTGCTACCCTCATCACTCTCATCAGTCTGTTCTGGGGACACTAGTGTCCCTGTGTGGCCTTGTTGACATCACAGTTTATTTTACCGTTCTCCTGGTCCATCATAAGAACTGCAAAATAAAAAATACAACGGATCCTGTCTTTGGAGCATTAAGGTTTATATTACACAGTCAGTATTTTGCGTCATGATTTGATCATGATTTGGAAGTCAAAACCAGGAGTAGGTCCAAAACACAGAAGACATGCAAATATTTCCTTCACGTGTCATCTCTGTTTTGGACCCACTCCTGTTTTTGCCTTACCAATACTGATCAATAACTGACCAAAGACTGAACGTGTTAAGGTGGATACTCAAAAGACAGTATACGTTTTTTTTATTGTTCTTCTGACGGATCAAAAGAAGAGAAAAATAAACATTGACATCAACACATACTTACTGCGCCACTATTAGTTTCTCAAGGTAACAGAACAGGTTCTCTAGCAATCTATGTGTAAACAGCAGACAGTGTAAAATGAGACCGCTCTTTCACTCTATAGTAGAATGAGTGGGTAGCACAATACCTTATCTATCAATCAATGTGGACTCCTCACAAAGTGAAATGAGACCACTTTTTCACAATTTAGTAGAATCAGTGGAAACAGCAGAGAGTCTAAAATGAAACGGCTCTTTCACTCTATAGTAGAATCTTGGGCCACTGCATGGTTAAGTACATTATACCTGATGCAAACATTGACCTGTAAGACTGAGTTCACACTTCAGTTATTTGATAAGTTAATTCCAGCAGTTACTGTATGATGAGCCAAAATCAGGAGACAATCCTACTTACAGATAAGTATGAAATGAGCCTAATGAGACGTACACTGATGCGCTCATCCATATACTGTATGTGACCTGCCTGTCATACTGACGCACAGTAAGTACCAGAAAGGACTAGCTATGCATGTTGCTGCAATGCACAGTGATGTACATCGAGACATACTCTGCCTGTAGGCCAGGATATTGCTGATTTAACGCTCTTTGTGACTAATTAATTCGTAACGAAGCAAATTTTTGGGAAAAATTCCGCAAAGCGTCTGAATTGAATTTTTGAAAACTTCGCTCATCTCTAATTATGGCTCACAGCTATTGAAAACCCAAAAGCTAGTATCTCAGAAAATTAGAATATTGTGAAAAAGTTCAATATTGTAGACTCATGTGTCATACTGTAATCAGCTAATCAGTGCAAAACCACTGCAAAGGTTTCCTAAGCCTTTAAATGGCCCTTTAGTCTGGTTTGGTAGGCTACACTATCACGAGGTAGACTGCTGACTTGACAGTTGTCCAGAAGACAGTCATTGACAACCTTAGCAAGGAAGAGGAGCCACAAAAGGTCATTGCTAAAGAAGCTGGCTGTTCACAGAATGCTATTTAAAGCATATTAATGGAAAGTTGAGTGGGAGGAAAAACTGTGGAGGAAAAGGTGTGATAGAAAAAGGTGCACAAGCTATAGGGATAACAGTAGCCTTGAAAGAATTGTCAAGAAAAGGCCATTCAAGAATTCAGGGGAGATTCACAAGGAGTGGACATGTCAGTATTGGGTTCGTGACCTCACTGCAGGGTGGCAGATCGTCACATGTTGAACAGAATTATGACAGGTTTTCAACAGAAAGCAACCCTATTTCAAAATTTCCTTTATGGACTGGTAAAAGGAGAACATTGGGCACAACATACCTAAAAAACTCAACATCACAAAGAAAACCGCATGAGAAACGCATATTAATTATAAAATTATGATTCTGGTAATTCCAGACCAGGTTTTGCGTTCCTCTTTAAAACAATATAAAATGGATCATTGGAAGTTGGGATTTGACCACTGAGGAAGAGGAAAGAGATCTTCGAAACGCGTTTGGTTCTATTTAGTATATTCCCAACAGGATATCCTCACTGGAAGCTCGTGTGCTAACATTCCGATATAAAAATTGGAGCGCTCCAGAAGAATAAAAAGAAAAGTCCGGAAGATTGGCCACCTAAAGTCGGTCAGTATAAGTCCACCTCTCGCGAGTACAAGCTAAGGTCACGTGACCAGACCCGAGATTACGGCACAACGATCAAGAGGTAGCGGCTGCGCATGAGCAAGGTGAGACGCCGAACAATCCAACCACGGACGGAGTAAGGTTACTGTGAGTAAAAAACTGGACTCTCTTCTCTATATTCATATCCATGTAATATCGGAGAATCAATTGCTATTGCTACTCATATTAAGAGAACTAGCCTAATATACAGTCAACAGACTGATACAAACGCAAGGAGTATACAGATTGGGAATACCGTATTACAGCTTGGGTGGATCTGCTCAGAACTGTTACTTTTTTATTCCCTATCTAGGGATTTTTCTTTTTCTTTTTTGGGAAATTTTATTGGACTTTTAATTTTTTATCCTTTTTAATACCATATATTGCTGCAGCAACTATTAAGCTTTTCATTGTAATTAGTTTTTATCCTATGTGACATAATAAATATTGTGAATATCTCAGATAGAATTGTTATTTACTCTTACGTGGGAGTGCCAGTCTCAAATTACATTATGAATACAAGTGGTAAATTACTTGCAGCATGTAGCTGCTTTCTTGGACTTTCTCGCTACAGCATTGTAACAGGGTTCCGAAGGTGCACTCGGTCCCCCATTGCCCGCAGAACTGTTGCTTAGCTTTGGGAATGAAGATCTGTGTTTGACCTCATTCCCAGGGTGGCTTTACTGCTGGGTGGCTCCCTGCTCCTAAGTCTGCCTTGAGCGCCGAGCTGATCACTCGGTGCTCAACTGGTTGGTCTGTCGGTCATGTGACGCTGGCCACATCACATGACCCTCACTCCCCACTATAAATACAGGCAGACTGCTAGCCACAGGTTGCCTGTTAATTTCTAGGTTCCTGGCTATTTGTTGGACTACTGAATACTCACCTGATTCCGTTCCCTGACGATCCTTTGCCTGCTCCTCCTGTACTGCGCATCCGTCCTGGTATTGTGACCTCGGCTCCCATCTGACTACTCTCTTTGGACTCCTCTTGTACTTCTCTACTCTCCTGGTATTTGACCCCGGCTTCTCCTGACCATTCTTTGCTTTACCCTTTGTACTGCGTAGCTCTCCTGGTTCTGACCCGGTCCGTTCATGTTCCGTATTTTGTCTTGTCTGTCTTCCCTGCACGTATCCTAAGTTAGGGACTGTCGTCCAGTTGTCCCCTGTCATCAGGACTCGTGAGGCAAGTAGGCAGGACCAGGGGTGAGGATGGAGCGCAGTGGTCACTATCTTTCCCCGTGTGTGTGTGTGTACGTGACCGTTACAGATTAACAGGCCCAATAACCACTGTATCATGAATCCTCTTACTACCTTGACTGACCATGTCTCTAACTTGACACAGAGGGTGCAGGAGCTAGGAGAGAAACTCAGTTCTTGTGAGTTAGGGCAAAGTTCTTCCACTCCTCTGTCCTCCAGTCCACATTTTGAACCCCAGATCAAGCTCCCAGAACCCTTTTCTGGAGACTGGAAGAGGTTTCTCTCCTTTAAGGAGAATTGCAAACTCTACTTCCGTTTGCGCCCCGTGTCCTCCGGTCCCGAGAGCCAACGCGTGGGGATTATCATTTCTCTACTACAAGGTGATGCCCAGGACTGGGCATTTTCGTTACCTCCTGGGGCCAGTTGTCTAACTTCTGTGGAGGTTTTTTTTCAGGCCCTGGGAACCCTCTATGACGAACCAGACAGGGCCCTAGTAGCCGAGACGGCTCTTAGGGCACTGGTTCAGGGCCATCTCCCTGCGAAGGAGTATTGCACCCAATTCAGACGGTGGTGTGTCCCCTCAGGATGTAATGAGCCAGCCCTGAAGAGTCAGTTTAGGTCTGGTCTATCTGATAATTTAAAAGATCTATTAGTCAATTACCAAATTCCTGAGACCTTAGAGGAGATGATGACCCTAGTTGTCCGACTTGACAGACGAGTTAGAGAGAGACGACAAGAACGACAGTTCTGTTCTCAGATGGTGGTCCAGCCAGAGGCCTTTTCCAGGGACAACACTGAGGTCTCCACCGAGGAACCCATGCAGGTTGGCATGACCCGGGGTATTCTTCGTCGCAGACGCGGAGAGTGCTTCTACTGTGGAGATCCTGGCCATTGGATCAACAAGTGTCCTAAGAGGGTCCTCTCTGATAAGTCTCCTAAGGCAAGACAACCTAAAGACCAGGTACACCCAGATTTTTCTAAAGGTAAGCTTTTGGTACCCATAACAATTTCTCTGGGGGTTAATAAGTGGCCGGGTAAGGCCTTTATTGATTCCGGTTCAGCGGCCAGCTTTATTGACTTTGAGTTTGCTAATAAATTGGGTATTCCAATGTTTGCTTTACCTACACCTATCCATGTCATGGCTATTGATGCTACTCCCCTGATTGGTGGTACGGTGAGGTCATGTACTTCTGAAATTTCTCTGTCCGTGGGTGTGTGCCACTCTGACAGATGTTCTCTTCTAGTCCTGGAGAACCTACCGGTTGAGGTGGTATTAGGGTTGCCTTGGCTCCGTTTACATAACCCCACAATTGATTGGTCCAAAGGAGAGTTGGTGAAATGGGGACCTAAGTGTGACTCATGCTTGTCCGTGGTCCAGGCTGGGGTTTCAGTAAGGTCTAATACATTACCCTCTGTTATTAAGGAATATTCTGATGTGTTCTCGTCCCATACTCCAGAGGTTCTATAGACCTTATGATTGCGCTATAGAGCTAATTGAGGGTGCCGAATTTCCTAAAGGTAGAATTTATAATCTTTCAGGGCCCGAACGCAAGGCTATGGAAGATTATATTAAGGAGAGCCTTGCTAAAGGGCATATTAGACCTTCAGTCTCTCCTATGGGAGCAGGGTTTTTCTTTGTTAAAAAGAAAGATGGTGGTCTTAGGCCTTGTATTGATTACAGGAGATTAAATAAAATCATTGTCCAAAATAGATACTCTCTCTCCCATTGATTCCAGATTTATTTAACCAGGTTTTGGGGGCAACCTGGTTTTCCAAGATTGACCTGAAAGGGGCATACAATCTAATCCGAATCAAGGAGGGAGACGAATGGAAGACAGCGTTCAATACTCCGATAGGACACTTTGAATATCAGGTGATGCCTTTTGGACTCAGCAATGCCCCAGCTGTGTTGCAAAACTTAATGAACGATATTCTTAGGGAGTTCTTAGGTAAATTTATTATTGTCTATCTTGACGACATTTTGATATTCTCTCCTGATTTCGAGTCTCATGTGTCTCATGTCAAACAAGTATTAGAGGTGTTGAGGGAGAACCAGCTATCCGCTAAGCAAGAGAAATGTGTCTTTGGTGTACAGGAGATACTGTTTCTAGGGCATGTGTTGACTCCTCACGCCTTTAAGATGGATCCTGGTAAGGTTTTAGCAATTAAGGAATGGGTAAGGCCTTCATCCTTAAAGGCTTTACAACGGTTTTTGGGTTTCGCTAATTACTACCGTAAATTTATCATGAATTTTTCTGTAATTGCTAAGCCATTGACAGACCTTACTAAGAAAGGGGC
The DNA here is from genome assembly GCF_905171765.1 of Bufo bufo. Classification (NCBI taxonomy): domain Eukaryota; kingdom Metazoa; phylum Chordata; class Amphibia; order Anura; family Bufonidae; genus Bufo; species Bufo bufo. Next base: position 434,160,219 of record NC_053393.1, read on the forward strand.
GGATTTGGAGAATTGGTCTACTAAGGCCATTTCTTCATTTGAAACATTAAAAAAGGCATTTAGTAGCGCTCCCATTCTGATCCAGCCTGATCAGGAGAGACCCTTTATTGTGGAGGTGGATGCGTCCGAGGACGGCGCAGGAGCAGTCCTTTCACAAGGTCCTGCTAGCCTCACTAACCTGAGACCGTGTGCCTTCTTCTCTAGGAAATTCTCTCCCACGGAGAGAAACTACGACATAGGGAATAGGGAGCTGCTGGCTATTAAATGAGCATTTGAGGAGTGGAGACATTTTTTGGAGGGGGCAAGGCATCGAGTAACTGTTGTCACTGATCATAAAAACCTAATGTTTCTCGAGTCTGCTAAGAGGTTGAATCCCCGACAAGCCCGATGGGCTCTGTTATTTACCCGTTTTGATTTCTCCATTACGTTCAGGCCGGGAAGTAAAAATGTGAAGGCAGACGCATTATCTCGGAGCTTCCATGCTTTTCAACCCACTGAGACGCCGCCTGAATCCATCCTACCAGCAAACATCTTCTTAGCGGTTCTAACCCAGGATATCTCGGCTCGCATTAAGGCTGAACAACATCTGGCACCGACATCCATCCCAACAGATAAGTTGTTTGTTTCCGTACAATTTCGTCTCCAGCTGTTGGGTGAGTGTCACGATTCTGCCTTTTGTGGACATCCGGGTGTTGAGGGCACTAAGGATCTGGTTTCTAGATCTTATTGGTGGCCCACTCTGACCAGGGATGTCAAGTCCTACGTGTCAGTCTGTGAGGTTTGTGCCAGGTCTAAGACACCTAGGACTCGCCCTGCTGGTAACCTACGACCCCTACCCATTCCCAGTAGCCCCTGGTCCAATATCTCGATGGACTTTATAACTGACCTACCGCTGGCGGAGGGTAAGACTGTGATTTGGGTAGTGGTCGATAGGTTTAGCAAGATGGTTTATTTCATTCCCCTGTCTAAACTTCCGAATGCTAAAACCCTGGCGTCTATTTTTGTGAGAGAGATTGTTCGTTTACCTGGCATCCTGGAAAATATTGTTTCGGACAGGGGTGTGCAGTTTGTGTCCAAATTCTAGAGGGCCTTCTGTCAAAGATGCAAAATTTCGTTGTCTTTTTCTTCCGCCTACCATCCTGAGAGTAATGGGCAGACTGAACGCCTTAATCAGTCTGTGGAACAATTCCTGAGGTTGTATGTTGCTGATGACCAGCAATTATGGGTCAAATTCCTTCCGTTGGCTGAATTTGCTTTGAATAACGTATCAATTCTTCTGCTGGGGTCTCCCCTTTCTTTTGTAACCATGGTTTTCATCCCCGTTTTCATTCTGGGTCGTCCGTCTCCTCCTCTAACCCTGAAGCTGATAAAATCTCCTCCGAACTGTGCACAGTTTGGGCCCGGGTTCAATCGAACCTAGAAAAGGCTCAAAGTTCTCAAAAACTCAAGGCCGATAGGAGACGTTCAAGGGGGGAGAACTTTCAGGTTGGGGATAAAGTATGGTTGTCCTCCAAGAATCTATCTCTCAAGGTAGCTTCTAGAAAATTTGCTCCTCGTTTTATTGGACCATATAAGATCAAGGAGGTGATTAACCCGGTATCATTTAGGTTGGAGCTACCCGAGTCATTCCACATTCATAATGTGTTCCATAAATCTCTACTTAAAAAATATTTTGAACCGGTAGTACCATCGAAAGCCTTGCCTCCGCCGGTTCTTGTTAATGATGCTGTCGAGTATGTCGTGTCTAAAATAGTGGATGTCAGGAAGGTGCGTAACTCCTTACAGTACCTGATTCACTGGAAGGGTTATGGACCTGAAGAGAGATCTTGGGTACCTGCCAGGGAGGTTCATGCTCCTAGACTGGTTCGTAAATTTCATTTAGAACACCCTGAAAAGCCATCGCCTGAAGTCTTGGGTCCGGTGGCCCCTCGTAAAAGGGGGGGTACTGTAACGGGATTCCGAAGGTGCACTCGGTCCCCCATTGCCCGCAAAACTGTTGCTTAGCTTTGGGAATGAGGATCTGTGTTTGACCTCATTCCCAGGGCGGCTTTACTGCTGGGTGGCTCCCTGCTCCTAAGTCTGCCTTGAGCGCCGAGCTGATCACTCGGTGCTCAACTGGTTCCGTTCCCTGACGATCCTTTGCCTGCTCCTCCTGTACTGCGCATCCGTCCTGCAATTGTGACCTCGGCTCCCACCTGACTACTCTCTTTGGACTCCTCTTGTACTTCTCTACTCTCCTGGTATTTGACCCCGGCTTCTCCTGACCATTCTTTGCTTTACCCTTTGTATTGCGTAGCTCTCTTGGTTCTGACCCGGTCCGTTCATGTTCCGTATTTTGTCTTGTCTTTCTTCCCTGCACGTATCCTAAGTTAGGGACTGTCGTCCAGTTGTCCCCTGTCATCAGGACTCGTGAGGCAAGTAGGCAGGGCCAGGGGTGAGGATGGAGCGCAGTGGTCACTATCCTTCCCCCTGTGTGTGTGTGTGGACGTGACCATTACAAGCACAGTCTGCACAGGCTCCTACAGCTCCTTCTGTTCCTGCTGCGGTTGCAGTGCAGTCAGTTTCTAATGGACCTCGTTTATCTGCTCTTTCCCGTTACAGCGGCAATCCGAAAACCTGTAGTGGGTTTCTCAATCAGTGTACAATTCACTTTGAGCTGCTTCCTCATTACTTTCAATCTGATCGAGCTAAAGTGGCGTTCATCATTTCTCATCTCGAGGGAGAGGCCCTGGCCTGGGCGAATCCAATATGGGAGAGATCTGGACCCATCACCAGTAATGTGCCTCTATTTATGGACTCTTTCCAGAAGGTGTTTGAAGAGCCAGGTCAAGCTTCTTCTGCAGCCTCCCCTCTACTGCATGTCCGTCAGGGGAGCCGGTCTGTGGGTCAGTATGCGATCCAGTTTCGCACCTTAGCATCTGAAGTGTTGTGGAATGTGGAGGCTTTGGTAGATGAATGTATAGTCAGGTCCATAAATATTGGGACATCGACACAATTCTAACATTTTTGGCTCTTTACACCACCACAATGGATTTGAAATGAAACAAACAAGATGTGCTTTAACTGCTTTAATTTGAGGGTATTTACATCCAAATCAGGTGAACGGTGTAGGAATTGTCTTCAGCAAGTGAAATGCATGCTCAATTGGATTCAGGTCAGGTGATTGACTTGGCCATTGCATAACATTCCACTTCTTTCCCTTAAAAAACTCTTTGGTTGCTTTTGCAGTATGCTTTGGGTCATTGTCCATCTGCACTGTGAAGCGCCGTCCAATGAGTTCTGAAGCATTTGGCTGAATATGAGCAGATAATATTGCCCGAAACACTTCAGAATTCATCCTGCTGCTTTTGTCAGCAGTCACATCATCAATAAATACAAGAGAACCAGTTCCATTGACAGCCATACATGCCCATGCCATGACACTACCACCACCATGCTTCACTGATGAGGTGGTATGCTTAGGATCATGAGCAGTTCCTTTCCTTCTCCATACTCTTCTCTTCCCATCACTCTGGTACAAGTTGATCTTGGTCTCATCTGCCCATAGGATGTTGTTCCAGAAGTGTGAAGGCTTTTTTAGATGTCGTTTGGCAAACTCTAATCTGGCCTTCCTGTTTTTGAGGCTCACCAATGGTTTACATCTTGTGGTGAACCCTCTGTATTTACTCTGGTAAAATCTTCTCTTGATTGTTGACTTTGACACACATACACCTACATCCTGGAAAGTGTTATTGATCTGGCAAACTGTTGTGAAAGGTGTTTTCTTCACCAGGGAAAGAATTCTTCGGTCATCCACCACAGTTGTTTTCCGTGGTCTTCCGGGTCTTTTGGTGTTGCTAAGCTCACCAATGCGTTCCTTCTTTTTAAGAATATTTCAAACAGTGGTTTTTGCCACGCCTAATGTTTTTGCTATCTCTCTGATGGGTTTGTTTTGTTTTTTCAGCCTAATGATGGCTTGCTTCCCTGATAGTGACAGCTCTTTGGATCTCATCTTGAGAGTTGACAGCATCAGATTGCAAATGCAAATAGCACACTTGAAATGAACTCTGGACCTTTTATCTGCTCATTGTAATTGGGATAATGAGGGAATAACACACACCTGGCCATGGAACAGCTGAGAAGCCAATTGTCCCATTACTTTTGGTTCCTTAACAAGTGGGAGGCACATATGCAAACTGTTGTAATTCCTACATCGTTCACCTGATTTGGATGTAAATACCCTCAAATTAAAGCTGACAGTCTGCAGTTAAAGGACATCTTGTTTATTTAATTTCAAATCCATTGTGGTGGTCTATAGAGCCAAAAATGTTACAATTGCGTCGTCCCTGGAAGTAGGGTTCCTACCCCATTAAATGTAGATTAAAAAAACCTCCTGTGACATAAGTAAGTATTCTTGATACGTGAATTTTAATAGTTATGTGGCTTAGAAGTGATGTTTCGGCCAACATGGCATCTTCCTGTCGTGCAGCAGAAAATCTCTCGAGATCCAGCCATCGCTTAAGCCAGACCTTCTTATCTTCTTACAGAGCGGCAAAAGTTTGTAAAAGGCCTTGTTGGCCGAAACGTCACGTCTAAGCCGCATAACTATTAAAATTCACGTATCAAGAATACTTACTTATGTCACTGGAGTTTTTTTGATCCACCTAGGACTGTGGTGGAGTCACTGCTTCAGACGTGTGTTCTGGCTCTAGGACATGGGCTACAACATGCCCGACACACGTTTGATCAGAAATGTGCGCAAAGAGCTTCTATTTTTTTCATTTCTAGTAGGTATAATACCACATTAATTTTGAATGACCCCCATTTCTCAGTTCTATTGTTTGCATGTGAAATGTTGTGCAGCCATGCTTTTATTAGTTCTCTATATGATTGCTTGATGGATATGCACCTGTGACCATGATTGTGTTGATCGAAAAAAAAATTGTAGCTGCATTATTCATGCAAAAGGAGCCCTGACCAAGTATTGAGTGCATATACTGTACATAATGTAGTTTTTAGTAGGCCACCATTTCTGTATTAAAAATCTTTTTTTTTTATTGGTTTTGTATATTCTAATTTTCTGAGATACTGACTTTTGGGTTTTCATTACTGTAAGTTATAATCTTCGACACATCTACTGAAATAAATTAACTTTTCAACGATATACTAATTTATTGAAATGCACCTGTATATCACTGAGCTGAATAGGGTCCTCACAACAGAACAGCTCCCAAAAAACATATACGGTAGCCTTGATTTTGCATCCGCTAGTAAACTACTAGGCAAGCAAAATACAGGTAGGCTGTATAAAGAAATGAATGAATATAATAGGTCTAATAAAAATGAAAATAAAAATAAAAATCCCTCCAAAAGATAAGCAAGACAATTTTTTCACTATATTTTGTTGCTTAACCCCTTCAGTATTTTTATTTAGTTTTTCATTTAGTTTTTTCTATCCCTACCTTCTAAGAGCAATAACTTATTTTTTTATTATACCATCAACATACGAAGCCATACAAAGACTCAATTTTGGGGTACATAGAATGTACTTTTAAAAAAAATGTAATTCCCCAATTACTTTTCTGCTTTTGTTTTTACGTTATTCACTCTATGATAAAAATTATATGTTAACTTTATTCTGTTGGTCATTATGATTTTGGTGATACTAAACTTATATACTGTACTTTATGTTATGGTTTCTAATTATGTTTTTTTTAAATCTACTTTGCATGGCCATATTCTGACACCCATAACTTTTATTTTTCAATTAATTAAGCTGTGTTAGGGATTGTATTTTGTGGAGTGAACTGTAGTTTGATTGATACCATAGTGTATGGTAATTTTTTGGTCTCTTTTTATTCAATCTTTTGTGGGAGGCTAGGGTGACCCAAAAAAAATCATCATTTTGGCTTTGCATATTTTTTTATGTTATGGAATTGACTGTATGGGATAAATAATATTTATTATTAATAACTGTAGATATATTTTAACAGTTTGGACTATTAAGAACACCTCAATCCCAATTATGTTAACTTTTAATGATGTTTTCAATTTTTAACATTAAAAATAAGATATTTTTTTTTAGCTTTTAATATTTGTTTAAATGTGTTAAAGCTTTATTAACCTTAACCATTTGTTTTTAAGTTCGAGTATGGGACTTCAATATGCAAATTACATGATTGTTTGTTTGTATACCACTCTGCAACACAGTTATTGTTTTTTATGACCGGAAGAAGGTTTGGGGGGCACCAAAAGAAATCTCCACATGGGAAGCCGTCTAATCTAAGGCCGGCCCTGATTAACCCCAAAATAGTTCTCATTTTCAGCTTTCCTAGTAAAACTAGTAATAGATGTCTAGTTCCAACAAAAAGGAATAGAGGAAATTAAGAGATAGAACTTCAAGGTATCATTGGTATGAGGGATCATCAATTGTGAATGTATAACCTAGCTGTTTCATCAGGACAAAATCAATTCTCCTCCAAATGTAGCCCTACTTACTGCTAACGGTTTGATTTAACTCCTAGTAGCGCCAGAAACATTTTAATGTTTGTCTGTTAATGGTCACAGACAGGCTTATATTTAAAACACCTACTTAAAGGGGTTGTTACTTACAGCCACTTACTTACAGAGGTTGTCCTATTAGTAAACACTGACCCAGAGAGGCAGGAATTAGGGAAACATCTGAGCAACTGGTGAACTTCTGTTTCCATAATTCCCATAGTAGTGAACAGGAAATTCGTAAACAGCACAGCCAGGGCTGGCCTTAGGTGTTCAGGCGCCCTGTGCGAGCTAATCTCGTGGCGCCCCCCCCCCCCCCCCCTCCCCGGTCACCTAAACATACACAAAGAGGAAAACAATCTTTGTAACAAACAGTTTTCTTTAATTACAGATAATTTAAGTGCAAGTGCAAACAAGTACAATCATACTCAGTGTCCCCCATAGCCAGTCTCCTGCCCCCCTTAATTATACCCTGTCACCTTTACCCAGTCCCCTGCCCTTCTTAATCATACCCATTGTCACCCTTACCCAGTCCCCTGCCCCCTTAATTAGACCCTGCTCCCCTTAAATTAAGGGTGACAGACACTGGGTAGGATTAAGGGGCAGAGGACTGGATAAGGTGGGTGACACCGTGACAGTCACTGGGTATGATTAAGGGGGGCAGCGGACTGGGTAAAGGTGACAGGGTATGATTAAGGGGGGCAGGGGACTGGCTATGGGTAGAATTTAGGCCCTTAATCATACCCAGTGTCACCCAGAGCCAGTCCACTGCCCCCCCTTAATCATACCCTGTCATATGCCTTTGTGGGGTCATCCAGAATTCCCGGCTGGTGTACAGCTTAAGCACTTTAATGCCTGGAAGGAGGTGGGCATCACAAAAGCTTCAGACTTGTGGCAATCACAAGACCATCGTTTCTTTACATATGCAGAACTAAAAGAGAAGTTTCTCTTAAGACGTCCACAACATGTTTTTGCTTTTCTTCAAGTCAAAAGCTTCCTACATACTAGGATTCATGAACCTAGATCAGTGTTTTCTGTGAGTGGTTTTGACAGTATAATAGGACAGGGAACAACTAAAAAATCACTATCTGAACTGTACCAGGGAATCAGTGAAACCAGACATAAACCCCTTGCTGAGACTCTCTTTTCATCCTGGAGGAAAGACTTCCCGGATGTTGATATACAACAGATAATACAACAGGGTTGGGAAAAGATTAGAAGGATAGTTTTTAACGAGGGTTGGAGGGAAACACAGTTTCGCCTAATACACAAGGCAATTTATGGTTTTCGCTTCTCTTCTCAGTCTCAAAGACAGGACAGACTAACATGTTGTCCAAAATGTCACTTAAACGGATCAAATATGTTGCACGGGATTTGGTCATGTTCAGTTACGTCAACATTCTGGGAATTAGTAAAGCAGCAAATTAAAAGACATTTAGATGTCATCATCCCCAATACTCCTGAGTGTATTCTTTTTCATGCTCTCCCAGAGCATAGACACATACAACCAATTATCCCTATCATTATTCTGGCGGCCAAGCGGTGTCTACTAAACAGCTGGCTTCGACCACAGGTACCTTCAATGAATGAGGTATTAGAACATGTCAAAAAATGCTTTGATATGGAGAGAATAGAGGCGAACTATGGGAGGATTTTATGATAGTAGTATATTCAGATCTGGAATTGAAGAGCCTGATGACACCATTTCTATCCTCGGAGTGGTATTTGAAACGGAAAATTGCAGGGACCCTGGGGAGATTACTGTCTGATTAAAGTATAATCTATATCAGGATCCGGTATACTGGAGGAAAACGTTTGGGGGGGGGGGGGGGGGGGGCAAGGGGTTACCATCAGTTAGAGGCTAGTAGATTAGCTTTAAAGATCAGGATTTTGAAAGAGCAACCACTAAATATTGTGCAAGTAATGACAGCTGGGGATCAGCTTTATTCATGTAAAAGATTGCTCAATATGTGTCGGATGTAATGTATCTTTATGTCAAACTCTGTCAATTTCTCATACTATTGTAACATGCATCTGGAATGAAAAATGACAAAAGCTAATAAAGATTATATTTAAAAAAAAAAAAAAAATCATACCCTGTCACCCTTACCCAGTCCCCTGCCCCCTTAATTAGACCCTGCCCCCCTTAAATTAAGGGTGACAGACACTGGGTATAATTAAGGGGGAAGGGCACTGGATAAGGGTGACACTGGGTATGACAAAGGGGCAGGGGACTGGCTTTAGTTGACACTGGGTATGATTAAGGGGGGCAGGGGACTGGGTAAAGGTGAAAGGGTATGATTAAAGGGGGCAGGGGACTGGCTATGGGTGACACTGGGTATGATTAAGGGGGGCAGGGTCTAATTGAGGGGGCAGGAGACTGGGCAAAGGTGACACTGGGTGTGATTAAGAAGGGCAGGGGACTGTCCTAAATCATACCCAGTGTCACCCATAGCCAGTCCCCTGCCCCCTTAATCATACCCTGTCACCTTTACCCAGTCCCCTGCCCTTCTTAATCATACCCAGTGTCACCCTTACCCAGTCCGCTGCCCCCCTTAATCATACCCAGTGACTGTCACGGTGTCACCCACCTTATCCAGTCCTCTGCCCCCTTAATCATGCCCAGTGTCTGTCACCCTTATCCTTATCCAGTCCCCTGCCCCCAGGCCCCATTTAAAGAAAGATATTTGGTAAAAAAAAAAAAAAATGAGTACCGCACCATACCTGTTACATCCAGTGACATCTCCTGTGATGTAGACTTTCCTCAGCATCTTCATTCGGAGATAGGACCGTCATGATAACTTCTTTCAGCCGCGTCTCATCTCTGTAGAGTTTCACAGAAAATTTTGGGGATTTCTCACTTTACTATCATCCTCAGATAACAGACCTCCCCTCCCCCGTAGTGCCCAAAACTATAATGCCCTCTGTATAATTATAATATATACTGGCCCCTCTATATTATTATTATTATTATTATTATTATTTCCTCCTCTGTATTATTATTATTATTATTATTAATATTATAATGGCCCCCTCTGTAGTATTATAGTAATAATTATGCCCCCCCCTCAGCCCCTCCAGCATACAGTCCCATGTAAGATACAACCTTCCCCCTGCCTTCAGCCCCTCTAGCATACAGTCCCATGTAAGACACATTACTTCCCTGCCTTCAGCTCCTCCAGCATAAAGTCCCATGTAAGGTACATCACTCTCCTGCCTTCAGCCCCTCCAGCATACAGTCTCATGTAAAATACATCACTCCCCGCCTTCAGCCCCTCCAACATACAGTCCTATGTAAATAATATCACACTCCCTCTCTTTGCCGCCTGCCTTCAGCCCCTCAGCATACAGTCCCATGTAAGATACATCACACCCCTGCCTTCCAGTCCTTCTTGCACAGTCCCATGTAAAATGCATCACTCATCCTGCCTTCAGCCCCTCCAGCATACAGTCCTATGTAAAATACATCACTCCCCCTGCCTTCAGCCCCTCCAGCATACAGTCCAATGTAAAATATATCACTCCCCCTGCCTTCAGCTCCTCCAGCATACAGTCCCATGTAAGATACAACGCCCCTCCAGCATACAGTCCCATGTAAGACACATCACTTCCCTGCCTTAGCCCCTCCAGCATACAGCCCTATGTAAAATAATATCACCCCCTTGCCTTCAGCCTCTCCAGCATACAGTCCCATGTAAATAATATCACCCCAACTACCCTCTCTTCAGACTCCTCTAACATACAGTCTCCAGTACAAAGATGATTCCTTCTCCCTTCAGCCCCTGCAAAAAGCCCCCCAAGTAAAAATAACAGTCACTATTCTCCTCCACATACTTACCTGCAGACTTTGCTCCTGCTCTGTAGAATCTCCTGCACATCGTTAGGCCCCGCCCCCTGGATGACGAGACTCCGCCTCTTTCTCTGACATCATACCTCCTAGGATCAACTACATTCTAGACACTACGCTCGCTCTACTGCCTCATAGGCTTCAGGCGAATATCTCACTTCGAGAATTCGTGAATATTTAGAATATATATATAGATATATATTCGTAATTTCGAATATTCTAGATTTTTTTTTCCCATCAGTAACCTCCTTTCTTACTTGTGGGCCAATGAGAAGGCTGCAATGTCTTTGTCTGAGCTTAGCAACATCCCTAGCAACCAATAGGAAAGCTGCCTACCCCTTACTATATAAGAACCTCCCCAGCAGCCATTTTCTACAGTTTTTTCAAAGTTCTGAGAGAGACAGCAGTGTCATTGCTGTGCTATGAGCTTTCCACACTACAGTAGATAGATAGTTAGATAGCTTATATACTGTATATAATACGGATAGTTAGTGTAGGTGATATCCTGATATAGTATAGCAGTTGCAGTGCAGGGTGTTAAGTAGTGTGATAGGTTCTGCTGTCAATATATACATGCAGACCTGCTAATATGTTTCATGTATTGCGCCAAAATATTCGCATCGTTAGTGCTGATTTAAGCAATCGCGAATATATTGGAGCACTAAAACTGCATATAAAGCCATTTTTAATGTTCTGTTGTGCCAACTATTTTCTCCAGTCTCAGGAAACTTCTAGCAGCTTGGAAAATTTAGTAAAAGTGACCACGCCTGTATTTCGCCCGCATTACGCAAAAATTACATTGACGATTTTTCACGGTCAAGAAAATAATGTCGAATTTGCGAATATATGACAAATATTCGCCCAAATATTAGTGAAATATCATAAATTCGAATATAGCCCCTGCTGCTTATCACTAGCAGTAACACGCATAGGGAGTCTGCTTTGGTAGTGAAATAATACTGTTAATCCGAAACAAGCAGAAGACAGGCGTCGCTCTTAGAATCACTGCACACTTCACTTATTTGGCAGTCAAGAGGCCTGTCACGGCCTTTGCTGTGTGCGCCGTGACACTTTTGCCACGCTTGCAGTTGCCCTGGCAAAGTGTTGCAGTTATGGCATGTGCTGGCAGTGTCTCGGCTTTTGCTGTGTGCACCGTGACATGGTTGCCACGCATGCTGTTGTCAGTGGCAACGTGTTGCGTGCTGGCTGGTGTGTGCACTTCCCCTTTAAGTTGTAGTCTTCCCCTGTCTGGTGCTGTAAGGGTTAACTCCCTGACTGGGTGTGGTCACTTGGGTTTTATCTCCTGTGGCTTCCTGGCTGGAGTCAGTTGTACTTCAGCTGTCGTTGGTGCTGGTGCTCTGCTCCAGACCAGGGTGTTCTATCTGCCCAGTCCTTGAGGGCCACCTTGTAGGACATCGATGTCATCTGCGATGTCATACCTCTGTCTTCTCCTTGTCCTTTCCCTACCTTATCTGTTGTCTGTTTGGTGAGGGTTTGATTTGGGGATTTGTTGTTATGTCTAGTTTGTTAATACATGTCTGGTGTGTTGTTTGTGTTGTCCAGCATGTATGCTAGACATTCCCTTGTCTACCTCCGGAAGGGGACTGGTTTCCTGGAGGGGTGAACCATAAGCCTGTATGTAGCACTGCCTGGGGCTGCCGTGCACCTTGCTGTATGGTGCCCAGGCAGTATCTGGTGTGCTGGATACCTGTGTGTGTGTGTGGTGTTTGTACTGTGTCCTATTTGGTGTGTGGGCTTCTGTACTTATGCACGGGTTCCAGTCGTGGTGGCTGCGGCAGGTAAGTGTGTTTATGTGTGCTTACCTGCCGTTCTAGTTACTGTATACAGTTTCCTTCTTTTCCCTGCATCTAGGCCATTTGAGACTCCTGTCCTTCCGTGTCTTGGAAGAACAGGTCGTCTCTCCCCTGCTCCTATGAGAGGGATTATCAGGGCGACTCAGGGCCAAAGGTATCCTGGTATGAGCCGTCCTACCATCCAGGTCCGCTCATATGGTGAGGAGTTAGGGTGAGGATTAGGGACGCTTTAGGAGGTGACCTGTTCCCTGATTCCGGCGTCCTGGCCTAGCTGCTTCCCCTTTATTCCTGACATTGTACGGTGTTTTTTTTTTTTCCCACTCCCAACCGTGACAGTATGTCCTACAATGGCTCTGCTGTCTGGTAGCCTTCGAAAGAGGGCCCAGCATGTGTCGCCTGCCATTTTCTGGCGCACATGCTTAGCCTCCGGAGGGAGGGTATATGGTGTGAGATGCTGTTAACAGTGCAGTTCTCTGTGACAGGTGTTGCAGTTGGTGTGAACTGGCATTTGTGTTTGTGTCTCCCCCTCTTCCATGTCTCAGTGGTTTGTTGCTTGTGTTGCTGGCTGCATTCCTTTGGTGTTCTGGCTGTGTGCTGGTTGGGGAATGCATGCTGGCAGCGACCTTCTGGCTGTGCGCTGGTTGGGGAATGCTTGCTGGCAGCGACCTTGTGTGAACTGGGTCTGAGGTTGACGCAGCGTTCAGTGCGGTCTCTCCGAGCTGTTTGGTGGCTGGCGCGCTGATTACTGTGTGTTGCTCCAGGGGCTGGCAGCAGTTATGGGGAGACTCCTTTGCACTGATGCTGATTCTGCTACTTTTCCCCCCCCTCCCCCTGTTGTTGATTGGGTGTTCAGTTTAGTTTTCCCTTTTTAAGTTGGGGGGCTTTGAGGGGTGGGAGTGTCACAGCCTATGCTGTGTGCGCCGTGACACTTTTGCCACGCTTGCAGTTGCCCTGGCAACGTTTTGCAGTTATGGCATGTGGTGGCAATGTCTCGGCTTTTGCTGTGTGTACTGTGACATGGTTGCCATGCATGCTGTTGCCGGTGGCAAGGTAACATAGTTTGGAGGTGGTGGCAGCATCAGGAGGCCACAGAGTGGCAAGGTGACAGTGTGGAGGTGGGTGGCAATACCAGTACTCTCTGATGATAGTGGGTGAAAGAAGGAGCACTTGGCATCAGATGTGTAGCATCAGGCGGGTGACAGCATCAGAATAGTAGCTGAGGCAGGTAGCCAGAAGAAACCAGTCTCTTTTGTCAAAGTGTTGGTGTGGCACCATGGATAATCTAGTCTGATGCATCAGGAATTGGTGGGTGGAAATCCTGGCTGATCCATGCCTGATTCATCTTGACAAAGGTCAGTCTCTCCACATTTTGGGTGGACAGGTGAGTTCTTCATGTGGTAACTATGGCCCCCGCCACACTAAACACTCGCTCTGATGCAACACTACTGGCTGGGAAGGACAGCTTTTCCAGGGCAAACTTGGCCAGTTGTGGCCACAAATCCAGTTTGGCTGCCCAGTAGTCCAGCAGATCTTCAATGACAGCTGGCAGGGTGCACTCCAAGTATGCCACCACCTGCTGGTTCAGGTTCTGCTCTACTTCTAGCTGCTGGTGAGTAGTTTATTCACTATGCGAGTGAAGAAAACTGCTCATCAGCGACTCTAGACAGCTGCTGCTGATGGAGCTGGTGCTGCTCCTGCCACCCCACCCCAGCAGCCATAGCAGTGAAACGTGAGCGCAGAGGGACCCCCCGGTCAGACCTGCGAGAGGATGGACGATGGCGCAGATAGGCAGTGGCCAACTGACTACACAGGATGTCTCTATAGTAGTTCAGTTTGTCCTCCCTCTCAGTGGGTGTAAAATAGGTCCCCATTTTGGACCGGTAGAGAGGATCCAACAAGGTGGAGAGCCAGAAGTCATCCCTCTGCCGAATGGTGACAATTCGTCTGTCACTACCAAAGCAAGTAAGCATGCAGCGGGCCATTTACGCAAGTGACTCGGAGGGACTTCCTGCCTCCATCTCCATTGCATACTGCCACTGTGTGTCTGGGTCCTCTGCCTCCTCTTCCTCATCGCCCTGTAGCTGCTCTGTCAGCTCCTGCTCCTCCTCTCCTGTCACCTGTGTAGTGAAACCACCCGTTTCGCTACACATTGCTTGTGCTCCAGTGTCTTCCTCCTCCTCCAGTTCAGCCCCCACAGGGCTCATGTGGCCATGAGATCTAGGCGCCACATCTCCAGTCTCCTGACCAGCCATATTTACCAGCATCTGTTTCAGGACATGTAGCAGTGGAATGACATTGTTTATCCCATAGTCCTGGTGACTGACAAATAACATGGCCTCCTCAAAGGGCCTGAGCAAGTGTCACGCATGAGAAGCTATCGGCTGACATCGAAGTTACACAGGGGAGTACTTCTGTCTGCTTGGATCATCAGGAAATCGTTTATGGCCTTTCTCTATTTAAACAGTCAGTCTAACATATGAAGGGTGGAATTCCAACCGGTGGAAACGTCGCATATCAGCCTATGTTGGGGAATGCCGTTCTGCCGCTGCAGCTCGAGGAGGGTGTGCTTTGCAGTGTGCGAGTGGCTGAAGTGCATGCAAAGTTTCCTGGCCATTTTTAGGATGTCTTGCAGATGGGTGGAAGACTTCAGGAACTACTCGACAACCATATTTAACATGTGTGCCATGTAGGGCACAAGGCTCAGCCCTCCTTAACACATCGCTGACACAATATTCTTCCCATTCTCGGTCACCATGGTTCTGATTTTGAGTTGTCGCGGAGAAAGCCAGGATTCAATTTCTTGCTGAAGGACATGGAGCAGTTTCTTCCCTGTGTGACTCCCTTCGCCCAGGCAAACGAGGTACAGAACAGCATGAAACCGCCGTGCCCTGCACATGTGGTATGCTAGAGGGGCACTGTGCATTGTCCCTGCAGTGGAGGCTGAGGACACGGTGGAGGATGAGGAGGCAGAGGCGGACATTGTCGCAGGATCAACGGCGAGAGAACGTGGACGCGGAAGCGGCGACACCTGGCCAAGTTGCTGGTGTGGCTGTTCAGGAACCACATTCACCCAGTGGGCCGTAAAGGACATGTATTATCCCTGACCGTAGTTACAGCTTCACACGTCGGCACTGCCGTGCACTTTAGCATACACCGACAGGCTCAAGGACTGGTCCACCTTCTGTTCTACATGTGTGTGCAGGGCTTGTACTGCCTTTTTGGCAAAGAAATGACGGCTTGAGAATCTCCACCTCGGCTTGGCACAAGCCATTAGTTTTCTGAAAGATGCAGAGTCCACCACTTGGAAAGGAAGGGACTGCAGCAACTTGGACAGGAGCACGTTCAGCTTCTGCGCCATTGGAGTGCACACATACTGTTGTCTCTTGGTAATTGCTTCGGTGATCGATTGCTGATGGAATGAGTGACGAGGAGGAGGAGGAGCAGGAGCATCAGGACCGACAGATGATGGGAAGGACAAACAACTCCCTTCGGCTGAGCTAGTGGAGCCTTGACTGCCAGAAACCGAGTACGTGCCACTAGGTGATGTAGCGGTTGCTGCGGCAGGCTGGACCACCACATTGGAGCCACGGTTCTCCCAGGTCACTTTATGGTGACGCTGCATATGTTTACGCAGGGCCGTAGTGACAACATTGGCACCCTGACCATGCGTCACCCTCTGCCCACAGATTCACCTCCTCCGGTGGCTTAAAAAAAAAACTGCCACACCACCGAGTAGGTGATTTTACCCCCAACACTGCGCAGTGACTGACTGCTTCAGGCTCTCCCTCCTTGAACCCCTGCACCGCTACTTCCCGGGCAGGTAGGCTCCCGTGAAGTGGGTGGTCTACCCCGGTGAGTTTGGTTACTGACCTCCCACTGCTGCCACCCTGCTGACTCTTACCCACGCTAGCGACTTGCTGGCTCTGCCACTAGATCACAGGCAAGCTGCCACCCTCTTCTCCCGATGATGATGAAGCCCCTTCGTCATTCGGCTCCCAAGTGCGATCAGCCACATCATCATCATCGAGTACTGTCTGCACGTCACTGATGTCCTCCTCAACCGTCTCTGGGTCACGAGCCAGACCGCTCGCAACACCAGCTCCCATGCCACTCTCCTCATCACTACTGTCCGCCTAGTTGAGGAAGCGGCAGATGTCTCCTCCAGATCTTGGCTGGGCAGTAGCTGCTGACTGTCCTCTGGTAGCTCTTCCTTGCTGAAAAGTGGAGCCGAGCCTACGGCATACAATACTTCTCGTGGTGAGGGAACAGAAAAGGACAGAGGCAGGCTGAGGGCACAGGGCCTGCTCCCTGGCCATGCCATCTAAGGGTTGTGTCTGACAAACCCACCGACTCTTGGCGGGGGGTGTCTGATATCACTTGCAAAGAAGTCACCAGTGTCCCCGCCTTCTCCCTCCTCACTGATACATTACTAGAAGGCACTTATGGGGGATCTGTGAATGGAACTGTTATGGGGGATCTGTGGATGACACTTATGGGGATCTGTGGATGACACTGCTATGGGGATATCTGTGGATGACACTGTTATGGGGGGATCTGTATGTGACACATATATAGCATAAGATGCTATATATGTGTCATCCACAGATATCCCCATAACAGTGTCATCCACAGAAATCCCCATAACGGTGTCATCCACAGATATCCCCATAAGTGTCACCCACAGATATCCCCATAAGTGTCATCCACAGATACCCCCACAAGTGCCCTCCAAGGATACCCCCATAAGTGCCCTCCAAGGATACCCCCATAAGTGCCCTCCAAGGATACCCCCATAAGTGCCCTCCAAGGATACCCCCATAAGTGCCCTCCAAGGATATCCCCATAACAGTGTCCTCCACAGATATCCCCATAACAGTGTCCTCCACAGATATCCCCATAACAGTGTCATCCACAGATCCCCCATAAGTGTCATCCACAGATCCCCCATAAGTGTCATCCACAGATCCCCCATAAGTGTCATCCACAGATCCCCCATAAGTGTCATCCACAGATCCCCCATAAGTGTCATCCACAGATGGCAATACAGCCATATTGTGCTGAATTCAGAAGGTGGGCGACTGACTCGGAGTGGAATGATCCTGCACTCTGTAGTCAGTTCTGTCAGGGGCTGTCTGAGAGACTAAAAGACGCCCTTGCATTTCATGAAAACCCCAATTCATTGGAGATGGCCATGTCCCTAGCTGTAAGGATTGATAGACGTCTGAGGGAGAGGAGCAAGGTTCCCCTCAGGCTGGAGGCATTGTCGTAGGGGGAATCTGTCCCTCCTGTCCCTCGGGGTACAGTGACACTGGAACTAGGGACTGGAGATGAGCCTATGCAGTTAGGTCAGGTCTCTTCTTACCCTAGTTATAGGAACTCTAGAGGGCAGAAAAGACTATTATTTCTGTGGTAAAAAAGGACATTTCATTAATGTGTGTCCTTTTATTAAGCCTCAAAGTGGTAATAAAGAAAGAGGGGTTCTTTCAAAGGAAAAAAAACGAGTTCCCTTACTCTTTGTAGTGTGAATGGGGAGTCAGAACAGGTATATTTGTATTCTACCTGCAGTACCCGTTGATTCCGCTCCTCTCTCGCAAAAATGTCTAACTTATATTGTGCAGGATATTCATTTGAGGGTGGGTGATTCTCATGTTGAATCCATTTCTTGTTTTGTTCTAAAGGGTTTGCCTGCTCCTCTCGTTCTTGGTTTACCATGGTTGTTCAAACATAACCCTACCATTGATTGGCAAACTAGACAAATCAGTAATTGGAGTGATTTTTGTATGGACAACTGTCTTGGCGCATGTATTTCCGTGGTATCTACTAAGGTGTTACCTCCGTTTCTACATGATTTTTCGGACATATTCTCGGAGGGTGGAGATCAGGAGTTGCCCCCCCACAAGAGTATGATTGTCTGATCAATCTTATTCCTGGAGCTAAATTGCCAAAATCTCGGTTATATAATCTTTCCCAACCCGAAAGAGTAGCTATGCGAGAGTATATTGCCGAGAGTTTGACAAAAGGTCATATTAGAGTTAGACCATATAAATCACCGATGGCAGCAGGCTTCTTTTTTGTAAAGAAAAAAGACGGGTCCCTTAAACCGTGTTTAGATTTCTGGGAACTGAATCTCATTACTGTCCGTGACCCTTATCCCCTTCCCTTGATTCCGGATCTATTTGATCAGATTGTCGGTGCCAAGTTTTCTAAATTGGATTTAAGAGGGGCTTATAATCTGATCAGAATCGAGGAAGGGGATGAATGGAAGATGGCTTTCAACACCCCTGAAGGTCACTTCAAAAACCTGGTTATGCCCTTTGGTTTGACTAATGCCCCGGCAGTCTTCCAGCACTTTATCAATGAAATTTTTTATCATTTGGTGGGGAGGTTCATTGTTATTTACCTCGATGACATACTAATTTTCTTACCCGATATGGAGACTCATCAGGATCGTTTAAGACAAGTATTATCGATCCTTCGGGAGAATAAATTGTATGCTAAGTTGGAGAAATGTGTGTTTGCTGTCCAGGAGCTGAAGTTTCTGGGTTACTTCAGGTTTAGCCTCAGGTTTTCGCATGGATCCCGAAAAGGTCCGTGCAGTACTGGAATGGGACCGGCCAGAGAATCAGAAAGCTCTGATGCGGTTTTTGGGATTTACTAATTACTACAGAAAGTTCATCCTGAATTATTCCACGGTTGTCAAACCTTTGACTGATATGTCTAGGAAGGGTGCTGACTTCTCTGTCGGGGCGGAAGAGGCATTACAGGCTTTTTCCGCCATAAAGGAATTTTTTGCTTCTGCTCCCATTCTGACACAACCCGATGTGTCTCTCAACCCTTCATTGTGGAGGTTGACGTGTCAGAAGTGGGTGTCGGAGCAGTTTTGTCGCTGGGTCCCTCTCCTAGCAAATGGCGCCCGTGTGCTTTTTTCTCAAAGAAACTCTCTGCTGCCGAAAGAAATTATAATGTTGGGAATAGAGAGTTGCTGGCCATCAAATTGGCCTTTGAGGAATCGCGTCATTGGCTAGAAGGAGCGATTCATCTGATTACGGAAATTACTGACCATAAGAATCTGGCTTACCTGCAATCAGCAAAGCGTCTGAACCCTAGGCAGGCCAGGTGGTCATTGTTTTTTACCAGATTTAATTTTGTGGTCACTTATCGTCCTGGGATCAAAAACGTCAAAGCAGATGCTTTGTCACATAGCTTTCCTGAAGGGGAGGGGAGGGATTCGGAGGTTCCCGCTCTGATTTTGACTGATGGGGTGTTGGTATCTGCTCTTTATCCTGAGCTGGAGGCGGAAGTGTTGGGGGCTCAAGGTGAGGCACCTGATTCCTGTCCTCCAGAGAAGTTGTTTGTTCCTTCAGAACTGCGACACAAGGTGTTCAAGGAACATCATGATACTGTCCTTGCGAATCACCCTGGGGGTAGATTCTCGGAGATTCTGGTGGCCAGGTTTGCGTAAATGTGTTGAGGGCTACGTAGCAGCTTGTGAGACCTGTGTCCAAGGTGGCTCACACTCGGCCATCAGCATCTCTTTTTCCTTTGTCCATTCCATCTTGTCCTTGGACGCATTTGTCCATGGACTTCATTACTGATTTACTAAGTTCCTCTGGGAAGACTGTGATTTTGGTTGTGGTGGACCGCTTCAGTAAGATGGCTCACTTTGTACCATTATCTGGTTTGCCCAATGCTAAAACTCTCGCTCAGGTGTTTATTGATAACATCGTGAAATTACACGGCATTCCCTCTGATGTGGTGTCTGATAGGGGGAAGCAATTTGTTTCCAGGTTTTGGAAGGCGTTTTTTACTCGTTTAGGTATTCAGTTGTCTTTCTCTTCTGCTTTCCATCCTCAGTCGAATGGACAAACTGAGCGCACTAACCAGAACCTGGAGACTTATTTGAGGTGTTTCGTCGCTGAAAATCAGGAAGAGTGGTCCTCGTTTTTGTCCTTGGCTGAGTTTGCTTTGAATAACCGTAGACAGGAGTCAACTGATAAGTCACAATTTTCTGGTGCATATGGTTTTCACCCTCAGTTTGGTACTTTTTCTGGGACTGAAGTTTCTGGTATACCTGAAGAGGAGAGATTCTCTTCTTCGTTGTCTTCTATCTGGTGGAAGATTGAAATTAATTTGAGAAAAATGGGCGAAAGATATAAACTTATGGCTGACAAGAGACGTATGACTGGTCCGGACCTGTGTGTGGGTGATTTGGTGTGGTTGTCCACTAAGAACATTAAGTTGAAAGTACCCTCTTGGAAGTTGGGCCCAAGATTTATTGGTCCTTACAAATTCTCGGCCATTGTTAATCCGGTTGCGTTTCGTCTGGAAGGTCCATAATGTCCATAGTATGTTGAACCATCTCCTTTGCCTCCTCCTCCGGTTTTAGTAGATGGTAATCTGGAGTTTTAGATCTCTAGAATACTCAACTCGCGTGTTTTTCGGGGCTCCCTTCAGTACCTTGTGCATTGGAGGGGATACGGTCCTGAGGAAAGAATGTGGGTTCCGGCTACCGATGTCAATGCTAGCCGCCTTGTGAAGGCCTTTCACAGGGCACACCCGGATAAAGTTGGTCCTGGGTGCAAGGAGGTCACCCGTAGAGGGGGTGTACTGTCATGCCCTGCCCTGTGAGTGATCTGAGAAGGTCTGTCAGACTTGTGGCATGTGAGCCTATCTGACAGATTGCTTTGTTTTGTTGTTGGGCAGGGTCCCACCTCCTCGCAGGTTCTGCTCGTTAGTCAGTTAGTGATGCTATTTATCTCCGCCTCTCACTATAGCCCTTGTGGTTTATACTGTCAAAATGGGCTTAACATATAACTGCACCGCAGAAGGGCAAATAAGACGTACTGTAGAAATATTTCCTTGTAATTAACCCTGTTAATAGCTGTATCAAGCAGCACTTGCACCCCAATAACAAGAACGGTTTACTGGAATTACAGAGCTGTGTGATGGCAATTTGGATCCCCAGTCAGTGCAGCAAGGTGTAATAGGATTGTTCCTATTACCCAGTCAACCTCCCCTACTGAACCCTGTTCTACACAAATGCTGTGGAACAATTCCTCCCTATACTTTCCCTGCACTTATAAATAATTTTTTCACCACAATCAAGTCTTTCCTATCTCTGTCCCTAGTGCCTGCAGACGTCTCTAGCTGCACTAAGTACACTGATAAATGGCAGAATCTAAGATGGCTGCCGCTATTTATAGAGCTGTGACATCACAGGGCTGGCTGGCTGCTGATTGGCTGCATGCATGGCATTATGGGTGATCCCGCCTTCCCAGAGTTCCTTACTCCATGTCCTCACGGGTGCAGCAGCCATTTTAGGAAAAAATGCAATTCGTTCCCACGAAGCGCGAGAATTTTTTTACTGAAATTCGGAACGAATTCCACTTCATCAGCTTCGATTCGCTCCTCTGTACTAGCAGAGCAATTAATGGTTCTAGCTTTGTTAGAAAGAGGTTGCCATGTCCTATATGATATCTGATTTTCATTTTTTAAATTAGTCCGCCTCTCCAGGGGGGTGATTGCTGTGGGTTATTTCCATCTTGGCGATGAAGCACCAGAGATGAACAGACAACAGCTGACCCTAACTGACTCTTCCTTAATAATTTCCATGTATCTATTCCCAGGCTCGGACTGGCCCACAGGGTTACAGGTGAATCCCCCGGTGGGCCCCTGAGCAAGGTTGGCCCCTAGTTTCCCATTCCCTGCACAAGTGGCACATAACACAGTAGACTTACTGCACTACATGCATATATTCAATGTACAGCACCTCAACCAGCCTATGTTCATCTAAAACACTTGATTGATTATTAAAGAAACTCCCCAGTTTATTATTATAGACACGATCAGAGATGAGATGACTTCTAGGTATAGAGAAAAGCTGCCAGTGTCCTCTTCTCCCCAAGACCTACTTTCTGAAAGTTGCTGCAGGGACCCCCATATTCAATCATCTGGTAGCATCTTGCTGCTGTGTCAGCAGGTAATATTTGAATGTATCCATACAGTGGGCCCCCCAAAATATATTTTATTGGTGGGCCCTAGGCACTCTAGTCCGACACTGTATAGTCCTGTATATTACACTGCACCCCATGTATAGTCCTCTATATTACACTGCACCCCATTTATAGTCCTGTATATTATACTGCACCCCATGTATCGTCCTGTATATTAAATTGCACCTCATGTATAGTCCTGTATATTACACTGCACCCCATGTATAGTCCTGTATATTATACTGCACCCCAAGTATACTCCTGTATATTACACTGCACCCCATGTATCATCCTGTATATTACACTGCACCCCATGTATCGTCCTGTACATTGCACTGCACCCCATGTATACTCCTGTATATTACACTGCAACCCATGTATAGTCCTGTATATTACACTGCACCCCATGTATAGTCCTGTATATTACACTGCACCTCATGTATAGTCCTGTATATTACACTGCACCCCATGTATAGTCCAGTATATTACACTGCAACCCATGTATAGTCCTGTATATTACACTGCACCCCATGTATAGTCCTGTATATTACACTGCACATCATGTATAGTCCTGTATATTATACTGCACCCCATGTATAGTCCTGTATATTACACTCCATACCATGAATAGTCCTATATATTACACTATACCCCAGTGTATAGTCCTGTATATTGCACAATAATCCACTGTAAACTATCGTAAATATCTTTAAAATGTTTTATTGTAAAAATGTAACATTATAGATAACTATCTGTAAGCACTCCAATCATCTCACAGTTTATTACTCCCATCATGTCACACACAATGCATCTCTTCCATCTTATACATAATTTGTCACTCCCACCATCTCCATCTCATACACAATATATTAGAAACCATCATTGCACAATGTATTACTCCCATCATCTCACACATTGGGTCAGATCAACAGTAAAACTGTCCTTGTTGCCCCTAGCAACCAATCACAGAACTGCTTTTATTTTTCCAAAGCAATTTTAAAAATTAAAACAGAAATTCAGATATTTAGATGGCAATGGGGCAGATGTGGTGAAGTGGACAAAAATAAAAAAGTTTTTTGTTGCAACCAATGGCAGCGCAGATTTTATTTTCCAAGAGCAGAATATGAAATGAAACCTGCGCTGTTATTGGCTGCTACAAGGACCAAAGTTCTACTTTTAGACATGTATATAGATGCTGTGTTATTAAAAAATTATCCCAAGAACACCCCTCAGTGCAAAGTGTGACCCCATTACATTCAATAGGGCCACTCTCATGCTAAGGCACTTCTTGTGATGTCATCATTAGAATGGCATGGGTGTGCTTAATCCCCCCCCCCCCACCACTTGCCATGACCCCTTTACTTGTGATGTCATAATAGGGGCATGATTCACCTACTTATGACATAATAATCAGGGGGTGTTCTCAAATCCTATAAATCGGGGTCACACCCTGACAGCAGTGTCAGTTTCTCTAGCTGTCTGTCACCATGGGGAAATCTAGGAAGAGGAGGAGGTTGGTTCCAAAGACTGTTCCTGTTGTGAATACTGTAGAGAGCATGGATGTCGGCCCTCGCCAGTATCCAGATGATGAAGAAATGAAATCCATTCCCAGCGATGACGACAAGATGGATATTGGCCCTCGCCAGTATCCTGATGATGTCGAGATGGAGGATCTTCAGGGGGTCACCACCAACATCAGGGCCTCTTACCCCCGGAAGAGAAAGCGGCCATCTTGTACCATCTGCTGCCGGCTATAACATCTGCCGATAGGCCCTCAAAATAACATCTGCCCCATGGCCATCAAAATAAGATCTGCTGTTTGGTTCCCATTTACCATCTGCCGCCTAGGGCCATTTACCATCTGCGGCTTGGGGCCATTTACTATCTGCAGCTCGTGGCCCATTTACCATCTACCCCTTGGGGCCCATTTACCATCTACCCCTTGAGGCCCACTTACCATCTACAGATGGTTTTTACCATCCAAACCATCTGAAATTCCCATGAAGATGAGAAGAGAACCACCAGGCCTGGTAAGTTTGGCCGCTTCCCTCCGTCTTCTTGTTTTTTTGCAAACAGTTTTTCTTATTTGGATATTTTCTCTTCTAAGATCTGACTACAAAACAACATGAGGAACCTCTCGTGACACTATTCCGTCCCTGAAAATCTGCCAGAAGTTCGACCCCCAACCTCCTCTCTATAAGTTAGCGGACCTAAATCCAGGCAATCCTGGAGACGGAGCCACTGCCTCCCTTAAAGAGCCGCCTCAGAAAATGTGCTGAAAACCTAAACTGTTTTATAATAAACATAGTTTCTTTTAAAAGAAAAAAAGTTTTTTTATTTATCTAAATTATCAAATTGCACTAATTGTACTCAGCCCTATTTTTTATGGGTATCCTAAGGGCGTTGGTTCAGAGCTTGAGCCTGAAGGGGTGAGTTAAGAATTTTCAAAAGTGTATTATGTAAGCTCACAAATTTTTGTTTGTGCCTTATACTATGCCAGAAAATTAACACAAGTTTCAAAATAAATTATCCCCCCAGGTAATACTTTATGCACTAGTGATATCTCCCTTAACGGCATGTTCACAAAGTGTGAGTCCAGTACATTCAATATGGCCGCTCTCATGTTAAGGCACCATTTGTGATGTCATCATTAGAATCCTAACATTGGTTACACTTCTTGTGGTGTCATCATTAGAATTCTGGCACGGTCACTTTTGTTTCCTTAGAAACACTATTTGTGATGTCATCTGCTAGAGAATATGAGGCTACATGCACATGACAGTGAAAAAAAAAAAAAACGGCCATTAAAACACACTGTCCATTTTTCATGGCCATTTTTGCATCCTGGTCATCAGTCTTTTTTTAATGGCCGTTTTGCATCCGTTTTTCATAGTCTTTCAAAATGTCCATTAAAACAGATGGATGTGATTGGCATTTATTTTATAAAAATCTCAACTCCTTCAGTGCCCTGAGTACACATAATGGCCCCAAACAGTAATAATGCCCCCCATAGTGGCTCCAGAAGTAATAATGTCCCCTATGGAGGCCCATAATGTCCCTCATAGTGTCCCCAGCAGTAATAATGTCCCCCATAGTGGCCTATAATGACCCCCATAGTGTCCCCATCAGTAATAATGTCCGCCATAGTGTCCCCCAGCTGTAATGTTTCTTTTTGGCAAATAAAAAAATCACTCACCTTACTCTATTTGCATACGCAGAGGTAGTTGCTCTTCTCTTGACTGTGAAGGACCTGCACTAAGTGTGGTCACATCACTGCACCATCCCAGAATGATCACGTTGTGACGTCTAACGCTGAGCACATGATCCTTCGGCAGGTCCTTTTCAATCAAGAGAAGAGCGACTGCCTCTGTGAGTGCAAGTGGATGAGGTGATTTTTTTTTTTACTCCATAACCATATTGCACCATATTACCCATTTCTAACGGCCATTAGACAGGTGCACTTTTGTCTAAGCAACCATTAAAAACGGTCCCATTGAGAAGCGTTAAGTGTAAAATGACAAATTTTCGCATAAAACTTGCGTGCGTCAAAGTTTGTGACTCTTAGTATGCCAGAAAACTAGTACAAGTCTCAAAATAAATCCTCCAATTAGGTAGTTATCCATCCACTAGTGATATCTCCCACCCTAAGACCTCATGTACACGACAGTTGTTTTTTGCGTCCGCAGATTGTGCGTCCGCTAAAAAAAAACGGATGCAGCTTCCGTTTTTTTTGAAAGATCCATTTTTTCCACAGATCCCTTGTAATAAATCCCTATCCTTGTCCACAAATGTGAAAAAAGTAGGACATTCACTATTTTTATTGCTGAAGGGAAACACGGACAACGGACACGGATCACAAATAAATGAACTATCAGCATTTTTTTGCTGACCCATTGAAATTAATGGGTCCCCATCCTATCCGCAAAAAAACTGGGAACGGAGGCCGAGAAAAACAACTGTCGTGTGCATGAGGCCTTAACCTGCTCAGGACCGCCGTACGCAGGATTGCGTCTTTGCGGCGGTCCTGTTACTCTGGGTGGACGCGCCGGTGCGTCATCTCGCGAGACGCGAGATTTCGGGCATTGCCGGCCCGCGCATGCGCATCGCGGGCCGGCAAAAGTTAAGGAAGTATTTCGTCACCAGCCTGCCAGCCAATGATCGTGGCTGGCAGGCTGGCGATTTTCAAAAAATCAAATCAAAAGCCAGATAACACATCATATTAGTAAATATGATGTGTTAAATGGCTTGTCTGCTCCTCTGCTGGTCCTTTTCGTCGGTTGGTTCCAGCAGAGGAGCAGACAAAACTGTGAGTACCCACCAAAAACTACCCTTAGCCCCAGATCACCCTCCATCACCCCCATCATCCAAATTAACCCCTTGATCGCCCCCTGTCAATTACTTAGTGAAAGACAAAAAGTGATCAGTGTAAACTGTCACTTTTTTTTCCACTAGTATTGGCTGTTAAGTTTTAGGATAGTTTAGGCCCCTTGGTTAGGTAGTTAGCGATCGGTTAGCGCCCAGCCCACCGCACTGCAGTCACTGATTCGCTGATTAGCGTATCGCTAATCAGCATTTGTACTTTTATAGTATCTGTAAGTGATCAAAACTGATCACAGTCAGATCTATAAAAGTATTAGTGTCACCTTTGTTCGCCCTCCACCCAAAACGCAGTGTTTGCCCGATCAGGCCTGATCGGTCGCCCACACGTGCGTTCACCCACGCCCGCCCCACCGCAGTGACAAAATTTTTTTTGTTTTTTGATCACTGCACAATCACTTTACAAGCTCTGCGGCTTAAAAAAAAATCTGTTTTGATATTTTTTATCAACCGCAGCGGCCTCCGGTACTTCGCTAGCCTCCCCTTTGTAAGACAGGCTTGCTTTTTTTCTTGGGTAGTCTCAGGGAATACCACTAAATTTAGTAGTCCAAATGGCAAACAGGGGGTATTCTTCTGAAGAGGCCTACAGGATTCTGACCCAGTCGGATGAGGAATGGGAACCCTCATCTGACGAATCTAGCGGGTCAGAATATGAACCTGTAGAAAGCAGTGGCAGTCTGACCCAAAGTTCGGACGAGGAGGTGGAGGTCCCTGATAGAACCAGGCGTACCCGGCCCCGTGTCGCTAGACCACAGGTTGTGCAGGATCCGTTTCAAGGGCAGCAGAGTGGGGCTGGCGCTGTCGGATTACGTGGTGAGGCATACACCAGCAGCGCAGCCCATCCTGGACCTAGTACCAGCACTGCCGTACAACCTGGTGAAGTGGCGAACACCAGAAGGGCAGTTGAAGCTGGTACGGTGGCACGTGCAGTAGTTACCCCGTCGCAGCCACTGCGCAGACAGGCCCGTAGAGCCCCTAGAGTCCCTGAGGTGCTGGCAAACCCTGATTGGCAGTCACCAACTTCAGCCGCACCTGTAGTTCCCCCTTTCACCGCCCAGTCTGGAGTTCGGGTTGAGACAGCTCAGATCGGTTCGGCCCTGGGATTTTTTGAGCTGTTCTTGACTGCGGAGCTCTTGGACTTAGTCGTGGCAGAAACAAATCGGTATGCCACTCAATTTATATCCGCCAACCCGGGAAGCTCTTATGCCCAGTCTTTCCAGTGGAAACCAGTCCAAGTTTCCGAATTGAAAATTTTTCTGGGCCTTCTCCTGAACATGGGTCTAACTAAAAAGCATGAATTGCGGTCATATTGGTCCACGAACCCGATTCATCACATGCCCATGTTCTCTGCTGCTATGTCCAGGACACGTTTTGAGACCATCCTGCGTTTCCTGCATTTTAGCGACAACACCACCTCCCGTCCCAGATGCCACCCAGCTTTTGACCGGCTCCACAAAATTCGGCCCCTCATAGACCACTTCAACCAGAAATTTGCAGATTTGTATACCCCAGAGCAAAACATCTGCGTAGACGAGTCCCTAATACATTTTACCGGGCGCCTTGGCTTCAAACAATACATCTCAAGCAAGCGTGCCCGGTATGGGGTCAAATAAGCTCTGTGAAAGGGCCACAGTCTATACCCACAAATTTCGGATCTATGAGGGAAAAGATCAGACCCTGGAGCCGGTCGGTTGCCCTGACTACCTGGGGAGCAGTGGGAAGACAGTCTGGGACTTGGTGTCACCCTTATTTGGCAAGGGGTACCATCTTTATGTGGACAATTTTTACACAAGTGTGCCCCTCTTCAGGCATTTGTTCCTAGAACAGATTGGCTGCTGTGGCACCGCGCGACCTAGTCGCGTGGGCTTCCCCCAACGGCTCGTTACCACCTGTCTTGCAAGGGGGGAGAGGGCTGCCTTGTGTAACGAAGAACTGCTCGCGGTGAAATGGAGAGACAAGCGTGACGTTTACATGCTCTCCTCCATTCACACAGACACGACAATCCAAATTGAAAGGGCAACCCGTGTCATTGAAAAGCCCCTCTCAGTCCACGACTATAATGCGCTCATGGGAGGGGTGGACTTCAATGACCAGATGTTGGCTCCCTATTTAGTTTCCCGATGCACCAGACGCTGGTGTAAGAATGTGTCTGTATATTTAATTCAATTGGCTGCATATAATAGTTTTGTTCTCTACAGTAAGGCTGGGAGAACAGGATCCTTCCTCAAATTTCAGGAAGAGATCATCGAGAACCTCCTGTATCCAGAAGGTTCCGTGGCCCCAACCACCAGTGTAGTGAGCCGTCTACATGAGCGACATTTCCCCAGTGTCGTTCCTGGTACCTCAAACCGACCGCCACCCCGAAAAAAATGTCGTGTCTGTAGCAGGAGTGGAATAAGGCGTGACACCCGCTATTTCTGTCCTGACTGTCCTGACCACCCTGCCCTATGCTTTGGAGAGAGTTTCCGGAAGTACCACACCCAGGTACACTTAGCATAGGGATTGCATCTCACAGGACAGGCACACAGGGCTATTAGGGCCCTTTTACTCACAGCTGCTGCAAACCTCTCCTTTCACCTGGGATAAAGTGCATAACGTACTTCGCCACATCTTTGGGCGATTTGCGCTTTGCACATTGTCCCATAAGGAAGGAGAGGTTTGTTCTATAAAGTTAAAAAAAACTAAACAAAAAAAAAATTACCGGGAAGTAAAAAAGTTAACGTTCAGTTCAAAAAGTTAAAAAAAGTTTCTATGTTCTGTTCAAAAGTTATTATAAAGTTAATAAATTGATTGCGTTGCGGCCTGGTTTTTTCTTTTTTGTTTTGTTTTTTTTACCTTCCAGGTGGACCAACCGATCGACTAGCTGCAGCACTGATGTGCATTCTGACAGAAGCATTGCGCTGCTGTCAGATTACACACAAGTCGGTGTATGCGGCGCTGCAAGACGAGATTTCTCCTCTGCAGTAAAAGATACGTTTGCCGAGGCATATGAGCTGAGGAGGTGGCGGTGTTCATATGCTTTGGCAAACACTTTGTATATATATAAAAAAAAAAATCCCGGCAATGATTTATTCATTCACATCGATTGATGTAAATGGAGAAATCTGGTTTGCCAGGGCATACGAGCTAAGTGGGTATGGATGTTGGGCGGAGCATCTATGTCCTGGCAGACGCCTTTCCCCTCCTTTTTTTTGGGCAGAGATTTTTTCATCCACATTGATCGATGCGAATGAAGAAATCTGTGCCGTTCATTTTTTCTTTCAGCCCAGAGGCTGAACGGAAAAAAAAAATCTCATTACCCGTATGCTCAATATAAGGAGAATAGCAGAAACTCCTAATGCTGGCCATACATGTAATGATTGCGGAGACCCTCAAATGCCAGGGCAGTACAAACACCCCACAAATGACCCCAATTTGGAAAGAAGACACCCCAAGGTATTCACTGAGGGGCCTATTGAGTCCATGAAAGATTGAAATTTTTGTCCCAAGTTAGCGGAAAGGGAGACTTTGTGAGAAAAAAACCCCAAAAAATCAATTTCCGTTAAATTGTGGCAAAAAAAAAAAAATTCTATGAACTCGCCATGCCCCTCATTGAATACCTTGGGGTGTCTTCTTTCCAAAATGGGGTCACATGTGGGGTATTTATACTGCCCTGGCTTTTTAGGGGCCCTAAAGCGTGAGAAGAAGTCTTGCGCATCTAGGCTGCAAAAAAGTGTCACACCTGTGGTATCGCCGTACTCAGGAGAAGTTGGGGAATGTGTTTTGGGGTGTCATTTTACATATACCCATGCTGGGTGAGAGAAATATCTTGGTCAAATGCCAACTTTGTATAAAAAAATGGGAAAAGTTGTCTTTTGTCAAGATATTTCTCTCACCCAGCATGGGTATATGTAAAATGACACCCCAAAACACATTGCCCAACTTCTCCTGAGTACGGAGATACCACATGTGTGACACTTTTTTGCAGCCTAGGTGGGCAAAGGGGGCCACATTCCAAAGAGCACCTTTCGGATTTCACCGGCCATTTTTTACAGATTTTGATTTCAAACTACTTACCACACATTTGGGCCCCTAGAATGCCAGGGCAGTATAACTACCCCACAAGTGACCCCATTTTGGAAAGAAGACACCCCAAGGTATTCGCTGATGGGCATAGTGAGTTCATAGAACTTTTTATTTTTTGTCACAAGTTAGTGGAATATGAGACTTTGTAAGAAAAAAAAAGAAAAAATCATCATTTTCCACTAACTTGTGACAAAAAATAAAAAGTTCTATTAACTCACTATGCCCATCAGCGAATACCTTAGGGTGTCTACTTTCCAAAATGGGGTCATTTGTGGGGTGTTTGTACTGTCTGGCCATTGTAGAATCTCAGGAAACATGACAGGTGCTCAGAAAGTCAGAGCTGCTTCAAAAAGCGGAAATTCACATTTTTGTACCATAGTTTGTAAACGCTATAACTTTTACCCAAATAATTTTTTTTTTTTACCCAAACATTTTTTTTTTATCAAAGACATGTAGAACAATAAATTTAGAGAAAAATTAATATATGGATGTCGTTTTTTTTGCAAAATTTTACAACTGAAAGTGAAAAATGTCATTTTTTGGCAAAAAAATCATTAGATTTCGATTAATAACAAAAAAAGTTAAAATGTCAGCAGCAATGAAATACCACCAAATGAAAGCTCTATTAGTGAGAAGAAAAGGAGGTAAAATTCATTTGGGTGGTAAGTTGCATGACCCAGCAATAAATGATGAAAGTAGTGTAGGTCAGAAGTGTAAAAAGTGGCCTGGTCATTAAGGGTGTTTAAGCTATGGGGGCTGAAGTGGTTAAGGATATGTGCACACAGTCTTTTTTACACATCAAGTATATATTTGGCATGTATTACGTTGCAAAATCCAACTGAAATCCACCTTCCAAAGTTTTCAATGGGAACGCATGCTGCCGAATTGCATGGGGCACAAAGGGGGACATTATTATTGTATGGGGGCGCTAAGGGGGAAATTATTATTGTGCATGAAGGGGGTAATAGCCCTGCATGAAGGCAAAAAAGGGACGTAATTTTTGCTTTTGTGTACAAAAGGAGACATCATTATATCATTGTGCACAAGGGTGGATTATTATTGCATACTTCCCGACTTTTATAAAGCCCAAGCAGGGAGAATATTAGCGGCACGCATAGCGTGGCATGAGAATTTGTTTTACACTAAGTCTTACCTCTAACTGCGCCCAATGCCTATATTTACACCTACACAGTATAATGCACCCTTAGTGCCCCCCCACATCGTTTTTATGCATCCTTAGTGCCCCCACACAGTAGAACGTCTTATTGACCCTACACAGTATAATTCCCCCTTAATGCCCCCATAGTATTTATGCCTCCTTAGTGTCCCCATATTAGTGTGACCATCTGCAACAGTCCTGTATATTACACTGCACCCCATGTATAGTCCTGTATATTACACTGCACCCCATTTATAGTCCTGTATATTACACTGCACCCCATTTATAGTCCTGTATATTATACTTCACCCCATACATATTCCTATATATTACACTGCACTGCATGTATAGTCCTGTATATTACACTGCACCCCTTGTATAGTTGTATATTACACTGCACCCCATGTATAGTCCTGTATATTACACTGCACCCCTTGTATCGTTGTATATTACACTGCACCCCATGTATAGTCCTATATATTACACTGCACCCATGTATAGTCCTGTATATTACACTGCACCCCATTTATAGTCCTGTATATTACACTGCGCCCCATGTAGTCCTGTATATTACACTGCATCCATGTCCAGTCCTGTATATTACACTGCACCTCATGTATAGTCCTGTATATTACACTGCACCCCATGTATAGTCCTGTATATTACACTGCATCCTTTGTATAGTCCTTTATATTACACTGCACCCCATGTATAGTCCTGTATATTATACTGCACCCTTTGTATAGTCCTGTATATTAGACTGCACCCCATGTCCAGTCCTGTATATTACACTGCACCCCATGTATAGTCCTGTATATTATTCTGCACCCTTTGTATAGTCCTTTATATTACACTGCGGCCCATGTATAGTCCTGTATATTACACTGCCCCCATGTATAGTCTTGTATATTATACTGCACACCATGTATAGTCCTGTATATTATACTGTCCCCATTCATAGTTCTGTATATTACACTGCACCCATGTCCAGTCCTGTATATTACACTGCACCTCATGTCTAGTCCAGTATATTACATTGCACCCCATTTATAGTCCTGCATATTATACTGCACCCCGTGTATAATCCTGTATATTACACTGCACCCATGTCCAGTACTGTATATTACATTGCACCGCATGTATAGTCCAGTATATTACATTGCACCGCATGTATAGTCCAGTATATTACATTGCACCGCATGTATAGTCCAGTATATTACATTGCACCGCATGTATAGTCCAGTATATTACATTGCACCGTATGTATAGTCCAGTATAATACATTGCACCGCATGTATGGTCCAGTATATTACATTGCACTGCATGTATAGTCCAGTATATTACATTGCACCGCATGTATAGTCCAGTATATTACATTGCACCCCATGTATAGTCTTGTATATTGCACTGAAATCCATATATACTCATGTATATTGCACTGCAATCCATATATACTCATGTATATTACACTGCACCTCAATTATAGTCCTGCATATTGCACCTCACCTAAGTATAGTCCTGTATATTATACTGCACCCCATGTATAGTCCTGTATTTTACACTGCACCCCATGCATAGTCCCTGGCTCGGACTGGCCCACAGGGTTACAGGTGAATCCCCCGGTGGGCTCCTAGTTTCCCATTCCCTGCACAAGTGGCACATAACACAGTAGACTTACTGCACTACATACATATATTCAATGTACAGCACCTCAACCAACCTATGTTCACATAAAACACTTGATAGATTATTTAAAAAAAACTCCCCAGTTTATTATTATAGACACGATCAGAGCTGAGATGACTTCTAGGTATAGGGGAAAGCTGCCAGTATGCTCTTCTCCCCAGGACCTACCTTCTCAAAGTTGCTGCAGGGACCCCATATTCAATCATCTGGTAGCATCTTGCTGCTGTGTGAGCAGGTAATATTTGAATGTATCCATACAGTGGGCTCCCAAAATACATTTTACTGGTGGGCCCTAGGCAACCCAGTCTGACACTGTCTATTCCTCAACACTAGCCTTACTTTGCAATACTGATCCTAACACAATAGGAAGGCACTAAAATCCAGAGACAAGAAAAACAATCTGAACATAGCTGAACTGGTATCAAGCGAGACAAATTGAAACAGCTAGGACACAAACAAAACTACAAGATACGGAAACACGACCTGGACTAGACTAATTGCAAGAAACAAATTACACAGACAAGGAACTAGATACTTGATACAAGAATTTGCTGGATACATGTGACGGTAGTAGAAAATATCCTCGTCAAGCATTCCCTTCTTCCCATAAAAGAAAATCACCCAATATTCCACGAGTAGGAATATCCCTGGAATCGCCGAATAATCCACACATGAGTCAACTTAATGCTGGAACAAGACTGATTTACTGGTACACAGAACTCACAATTTATGCAGCAAAAACTCCTCCTCTGGGCCAGACTAGATAATTGAGTTTTAAGAATACACACAGCTCAATTATCCTAAAACTCCTCCTCTGGGCCAGGCTAGACAATTGAGTTTTACCAATACACACAGCTCAATTATCTGCTGGCCAGAACATTTACAATTCTTAACAATTTCACACAAGTACTTTCTATCCCACATACAAACATAATCTCAACATCATTGTCCGGTACACGAATACATTCTTTCTTGACATTTGGAACCGAACAATATAGTCCTCAAAATAGCAGGGAGAGAATCAAACTGAAGCATATAGGCAATTGCATAAAAGTCCTTCACAATGGCCCCCCTTTTTCTCCCTGCTCCGGCAACTCGGTTGGACCTTTCCTGGTCCAGTAGGGTTGACGGGTTGAGAGCTTTTAGTCCGAGGTTAAATCCGTTTGGCGTGACAATCCATCGGCATTCCCGTTTTGCTTGCCTGGGCGATAATGAATCGTAAAGTCATAGGGCTGTAAGGCCAAGCTCCAGCGTAGCAAACGGGCGTTGTCCCCTGAAACCCGGTTAAGCCACACCAAGGGGTTGTGATCGGTGATGAGAGTGAACGCCCGGCCATAAAGGTAAGGTGTGAGCTTTTTGAGTGCCCATACCAAGGCCAAACACTCTTTTTCAATGGTGGCATAACTGACCTCCCTTGGCAACAGCTTCCGACTCAGGTATGCCACCGGGTGCTCTCCTCCATCCTCCCCGATCTGGCTTAGTACTGCCCCCAGTCCAAACATTGAAGCGTCTGTATGGACAATAAATCTTTTGTTAGGATCTGGGGTAACCAACACCGGAGCATTAACCAGAGCAGTCTTTAGTGCTTGGAAAGCCACCTCGCATTCCGGGGACCACAGGACTTGTCGGGGTAGCTTCTTTTTGGTCAAGTCGGTCAGGGGTTTGGCCAGGGCACTATAGTCGGGTACAAAGCGTCTGTAATAGCCGGCTGTGCCTAAGAAAGCCATGACTTGTGTCTTGGTGTGGGGAGTGGGCCAACTGGCAACGGCCTCGATCTTAGCCGGCTCCGGCCGTTGCTTACCACATCCTACTCGGTGGCCCAAATATTGTACCTCGCCCATACCCAAGTGACATTTGTCGGGTTTCAGGGTCAGCCCGGCCCCCCTGATCCTATCTAATACTACCCCTACGTGCTCTAGGTGCGCTTCCCAGGTATCGCTGTGGATGGCGATGTCATCCAGGTAAGCGCCTGCAAAGCTCTGGAGACCCCTAAGTAACTGATCCACCATCCGTTGGAAGGTGGCCGGGGCGTTCTTCATCCCGAACGGCATAACCCGGAATTGGTATAGGCCGAACGGGGTGATGAAGGCCGACTTGGGTATGGCATCTTCTGCTAGGGGAATCTGCCAATATCCCTTGCATAGGTCTATTGTGGTCAGATACTTCCCTGCAGAGATACGGTCAAGCAGCTCGTCCATCCGTGGCATCGGATAGGCGTCCGTAACTGTCTTGTCATTGAGGCGCCGGTAATCTACACAGAAGCGGGTTGTCCCATCCTTCTTTGGCACTAAGACTACCGGCGAGGCCCAAGGACTTTCTGAGGGTTCGATTACGCCTAGCCGAAGCATCTCATCTATCTCCTTCCGCATCCCTTCCCGGACTGCTTCGGGGATACGGTAGGGAGGCTGTCTCAGGGGTGCCTGTCCTGGAGTCTCTACCTTGTGTATGGCTAGGAGTGTGTATCCAGGCTCCTGAGAGAATGTGGCCTGTTTTGTTTCTAGTAAGCGGACAGCTTGATCCCGCTCTTGCGGCTCCAGCTCTTCACCTAGCTGGACTTTCTTTATCTGGGTCATCCCTTCGTTACTGCCCAATAGGTCAGGAAGGGGTAGGGTCTCTGTGTCTTCTCCTGCTGGTGCACAGATAGCGGCTACCTCCTCTGCCCGTTCCTGATAGGCCTTGAGCATGTTGATGTGAAAGGTTCGTTTCACATCTTCATCCTCGCAGCTGGCTATCGTGTAGGTAGTGTCGCATATCTGTCCTATAACTTTATAGGGGCCCTGCCAGGCGGCCTGGAGCTTGTCTGTTCGGACCGGCCTTAATACCATGACCTTTTGGCCTATCTGAAAGCTCCGGTGCCTAGCCCGTCGGTCATACCATACCCTCTGGCGCTGTTGGGCCGCCCGGAGGTTCTCTCGCACTGTCTGGGCTAATTCCTCCATGCGGTCCCTCAGCTCCAGGACATAAGGTACAACCGGGGTCCCCTCAATCTCTGTCTGCCCCTCCCAGTGATCCTTGATGAGATCTAAGGGCCCCCTCACCCGCCTCCCATAGAGAAGTTCGAAGGGTGAGAATCCGGTCGATTCCTGCGGCACCTCTCGGTAGGCAAAGAGAAGGTGTGGCAGGAATCGCTCCCAATCCTTGTATGCCCCCGTGAACGACTTCAACATTTGCTTTAGCGTTCCGTTGAAGCGCTCGCACAGGCCGTTAGTCTGGGGATGGTATGGGGAGCTAGTCAGGGATTTAACTCCACAGGTTTTCCATATCTGCTGGGTTACCTCGGCCGTGAATTGGGTACCTTGGTCGGACAGAACCTCCTTGGGAAAGCCTACTCGGGAAAATACTTTAACTAGGGCCTCTGCTACGGTCTCAGCCTGTATGTTAGAGAGAGCTACCGCTTCGGGGTAACGGGTGGCGTAGTCTACTACGGTGAGTATATACCGCTTGCCGGAACGGCTAGGTTGGGCCAGGGGCCCTATAATGTCCACGGCTACCCTTGTGAACGGTTCTTCAATAATGGGCATGGAAACTAGTTTAGCCTTTGGGTGGTCTCCCTTTTTACCTGTACGTTGGCATACCTCGCACGTTTGACAATACGCCCTGACGTCGTCGGACACCCCAGGCCAGAAGAAGTTCTGGGTTATCCGATACCCTGTCTTGCGCATTCCCAAATGGCCTGCCAAGGGTACGTCGTGCCCAATCCTCAATAACTCCTGGCGGTATTTCCGGGGAACTACCAGCTGGCGTTTTTGCTTAGGCCCTGGTGTATTACCCCGGGTCTCGGTGAGCCTGTACAAGCGGCCTTCCTCCCAGATAAATTGCTCCTTCTCTAACCCCCCTTGGCCCCTCCTGGCTTTCTCTCGATACTTTCTGAGGGAAGGGTCTCCGGTCACCTCCCGCCCAAAATCCTCTGGGGTGTCCCAGGGTAGGGGTTCTACAGTCAAGGGTAGGTTGGGTTGGCTTACCTGGGTCTCAGTAGGAAGCGGATGGCTCTCGGCAGCGCGACTTTGTGCTCTGGTGGTTACTGCGTGGGCCTCCTGAGCGGGGGTAGAGGCGAACGCCGAAGTCAGGGGGCCAATGTCGTTGCCCAGGATGACTTCAGAAGGTAAGTCTTTCATGACGCCCACATGAACATTGCCAGCTCCCGCACCCCAGTCTAGGTGTACCTGTGCAGTAGGAATACGGTATACTGCTCCCCCTGCCACTCTCACAGCAATTGATTTCCCCGGTTTCTCTGATGCCTTAATAAGGTGTCTTTGTACCAACGTGATGGTTGCCCCACTGTCTCTTAATCCCCGGGCGGTTTTTCCGTTAACCATGACCAGCTGACAATGGTGTTTCCTGTTGTCCGTAATAACAGATTGTACCATGAGGGCTTCGTAAAGGGTGCCCAATGGTTCTTCCTGACCCAGTTCCTGGGGATCCCAAGCCGAGTCTACACAATGGGCTGCTGCTGGTGGGCGGTACCCAGGTCGAGACCAATTTGACCTGGTGTTGTTGTCCATGGGGCAATTCTGCTTGTAGTGACCCAGCTGTTTGCACCGGAAGCAGCGTTGTTCATTGTCCTCCTGGCGTGGATAGCGAGGGCTAGATGTCACCGGTCTGTTAGGAGGTTGGTATCTAGCGGCTGGTGGGTGTGAGGGCACCGTTGGTCGTGGAGGTTGTACCCGTGGTGTGACCAGGTTCGTCTTGCGAGTATCCGCATATTCATCCGCCAACTTAGCGGCCTCTGGTAGAGTCATGGGCCTGCGATCTCTCACCCAGTCTTTGACATCCGTCTGGATGTGATTGTAAAATTGTTCCAGGAGCATTAGTTGTAAAATGTCCTCTGCGGAGGTGGCCTGGCTGCTGTTGACCCAGTTAGAGGCCGACAGGGATAACTGGCATGCCCATTCCACGTAAGAGTCTTTCGTGGTTTTGCGTGAGTCCCTGAACTTTTGTCGGTAGGACTCTGGGGTTACTGCATAACGAGCCAGGAGCACTTCTTTAACCCTGGCGTAGCTATGGATCTCCTGCTCTGGCACGGTCCGGAAAGCATCAGAAGCTTTGCCTGACAGTTTGCCTGACAATATTGCGACCCACTCTCCTCTATCTATACGGTGCAGGTTACATTGTCGCTCAAAATCTGCCAGGTAATTATCAATGTCACAGTCTTTTTCATCAAAAGCTTTAAAAGCGCTAAACGGAATCTTCCTTGTGTCTGCTGTGCTGTACTCACTGTTTGGAGAATGTGCGGCTGCTTGTTGGACTGCTGCCAATTTTAACTGTAGCTCTGCGTCTCTTATTTGTTTAGCCTCCTCCGCTAACAGGTTCATCACTTTCAGCACCACATCCGCCGTTGGGTTCGGACCGAACCATGCTAGCTTCTCTCTCATTGCCTTGTTGGCTGGTGATTCCTCCTCCTGAATCACTGGTGTCCCCATCTCTTGTACTGCTGGCGTTGCTGCAACCAAGTTCTCCTGGTCTAGCTCCATTAATTCTGCTATAATGACCCGCTTGGTTTTGTTGCTAGCAATCCTTCCACGGACTTCCAGTAGTTCTTTCAGTGTTTTTCTTTTAAGCGGGGTGTACCAGCCTTCCATTCACTGTTCCCAGTGTCTGCTTGGAATCCTGGTGTAAAGGAAAGTAGAAGGGAAAATCCCGCTGCTGCCAACCAATTGTGACGGTAGTAGAAAATATCCTCGTCAAGCATTCCCTTCTTCCCATAAAAGAAAATCACCCAATATTCCACGAGTAGGAATATCCCTGGAATCGCCGAATAATCCACACATGAGTCAACTTAATGCTGGAACAAGACTGATTTACTGGTACACAGAACTCACAATTTATGCAGCAAAAACTCCTCCTCTGGGCCAGACTAGATAATTGAGTTTTAAGAATACACACAGCTCAATTATCCTAAAACTCCTCCTCTGGGCCAGGCTAGACAATTGAGTTTTACCAATACACACAGCTCAATTATCTGCTGGCCAGAACATTTACAATTCTTAACAATTTCACAC
This sequence comes from Bufo bufo, assembly GCF_905171765.1. Lineage (NCBI taxonomy): Eukaryota > Metazoa > Chordata > Amphibia > Anura > Bufonidae > Bufo > Bufo bufo. Next base: position 434,199,635 of record NC_053393.1, read on the forward strand.
AAGTACTTTCTATCCCACATACAAACATAATCTCAACATCATTGTCCGGTACACGAATACATTCTTTCTTGACATTTGGAACCGAACAATATAGTCCTCAAAATAGCAGGGAGAGAATCAAACTGAAGCATATAGGCAATTGCATAAAAGTCCTTCACAATACACATGCACAGAAATTCTGCTATCACCTGCAGGATTCACAGAACATACCAAACATATTTAAAGAAAGGCTATCCAATCAGGAACTCCTTCTCAAACAAGCTTGGTTTGCATCAGTGACCACCTGACTCACAATAATGGAACAGCTGTAAGACAACTCCCCCAAACAAACTAATAAACAGGTGAAAACCTACTGGTCATAACAGTAACACTTGTGGATTTTGTTTGTGCAGTTTGTGGAGTTTCAAACAAGTACATAAAGGTTCAAATGAAACCTTAAAAATTGCAGCAGCAGGGAGCACACTCACTGCACCTACTTCCTGGGAGTTTGACCTGTCCTAATAGGAGGATGACAGTGTATCCAAGCTGATTGGCTGCTTCTGACAGCCTTATTCCAGCCATCCCCAAGTGCATACAGGGTAATGGTGGTGAAGGGGGGGGGGCTCAATAGTGCTGGTGCAGCAGGTTAACAGTAAGAGAACTGTAGCCAGGATACTAACAAATCCCCAATGATTTGTAAGTGTTCAGGCAGCTGCTGTATGAGTTCCTTTCTTACAATAGGCATATTTTCCAAAGAAAGATAACCACCTCACTAGCGCCACCTTGTGGAAGTGGCTTGGTGTGAGTCGAAATTTGACTTTTAACGAGGCTTGGGACATGACAAGGGAAAATGCTCAAGCTAAATATCAATTTGTAGAAACAGGGATTGGTTGGGAATCCCTGGTTCTACGGATGGATATTTGGCTTGGCTAATTTCCCTTGTCATATCCCAAGGCTTGCTAAAAAGTTACATTTTGAGAGGGGGCGTGGCTTGCTGCAGAGCATGAAGGAGCTCCCGGTCCATGGAATTTATCAAGCGCCATCAGCCCGGGTACGGGTGCCTTTCCTACACTCCGAGCCTTTTATCTGACTCAGCGCATCGCCCGCTGTCGATATAGACTCTTCTGGGCGCCGACGGACCTCCAGCATCGGAGATAATGCTGAGGCCTACTAAGGCCTAGAAATCCCAGGCCTCGATTTCCGGAATACGCAAATGCAAAACATCCCTGTGAGGTTAATACACAAAGACTTGGGCCTGCAGCGTGGTGCTATCTATGTACCCAGCTTTTACAGACCTGCACATGGTGCCATCTATGTAATCAGCATATACAGACCTGCACATGGTGCCCTCTATGTATTCAGCATACAACTTTATAAACCATACCTGAGTTCTGCCTGCTAGTTTGATATTTGAAGGGCCAGCGACCCAGGGACGCATGTGCACCGCTGATAGGAAGATTATGTTTCTGTGACCTCCGCACCACTCACCAGATTAATCCCGCTTTAGTGCCAATTTAAAGGCTCCACCTGCATTTTATACCTATGCTAGGGTCCTAAAGAATGACGCGCACCAAGAGCAAGACAAAAGTTGCCGGTACACCAAACCCTTCGCAGAAACTTCTGGAGTTATTCAGACTCTCTTCGCAATCCATCATGGCAAACCCGGTGGTGTCTCCTGCCAGCCCTGCCTCGTCCACTGACAGTGGTCCACCAACTGTCCATGCGACTCACGATCAAGACCAGGGGGACCTCTATGGGAATATTGCCTCACTGTTCTGCTCCGAACTCTCGCAGGCGGCAGCTGAGTTCTCTCGCCAGATACAGGACATTGAAAACAGAGTGTCGGACCTCGAAACCTGTGCTGACGAAATATCTGATGCCCTAGGAGCAGACAGGGAAGATATAAACTCCCACGCAGCCCAGCTGGCCGCAATTGTCCTCAAGATCGAGGATCTAGAAAACAGGTCACGGAGGGGAAACTTGAGAATTCGGGGCCTGCCAGAATCTTTTTCTGATTTACCAACAACCCTGCTCACTTTATTCAAGGCCTTGCTCCCTCAGGCTGCAGCAGATCAGTTGCGAATGGACCGGGTCCACAGGGCCCTGGGTAAACTCCGCACTCCAGACCTGCCAAGGGATGTGGTCCTAAAATTTCATTACCCGGAGGTGAGAGACCAAATCTTAACAGTGGTCCATAACACTGCCAACCTTCCAGGACTCCCATCATCTGTCCATCTATATGCAGACCTGGCTCCCACCACACTCCGTAAATGCAGAGAAATGCGGCCAGTGACCCAGGCTTTACAGAAGGCTCAGATCCGCTACACATGGGGGTTTCTGTTTGCCCTAACAAACTCTCGTACCCACATGGTGCGAGAGTTTGTTAGGGCTGAACTCTCGCACCCACACGGTGCACTCACCTCTGGAAGGATGTGATGTTCTTGAACGTGCAGGGATCCCGCTGGACCAACCGCCACCACCTACTGCGCCGCCTAGGCCTCAACGCCCAGTCAGGGTCTGGACCAAAGTACCAGCTAATGCCTCATCATTCCCCAGCCTCCTGAGAACTGCCTTCTGAAATTCATCATTCCTTAGGTCCATGAAGAAGCAGAGTGGACTGTATCGAAAGATGATCGATACAAGTTTGCCCTTTTTCCTACTACCTCTTGGGGCCTAGCCTCTCTTTGTTTATATATGCCTCTAACCTTTCTTATCACAGGCATTCGGTGGGTTAGACTGTCATGTTGCCCTTGTATTTGATACCCTTTGGAGGAGTGCAGTCGGCTATGTTGAGCCATTGCCTCTATCCATTTGGCTCACCTTTTTGTGCCGACCATAAACGGCACGACTGTTTACCCGGTTGCTTAATGTTTTTGTATTCTATGTTTTCATTTTACGGTAGGATTGTACTTATGTCGATCAATCTGCTCTCTTTTAAATAATTGCAGGTCATGGCCTAGTTGAGAGGTGCGGGTGGGCTCCTGCCGGTGGAGTAATCGGGCGTCTCATCATACATTAGCTTTCTTACCTTCCATTTTGTTATGTGTAAAATCCTAACCCACAATGTGAGGGGCTTCAATTTCCCACAAAAACGCAAAACTGCCTTTCTTAATTACAAGAGGCATGTGCCCGATGTTCTCTGCCTGCAGGTGTTGCACTTTCCTGCTTCCTCACACCCAAAATATTTTCACCCACATTATGCCAGGTTTTTTTCCGCTACATACCGCGCTAAAAGTAGAGGAGTAATTATTTTGCTTAAAACTCATTTTCATTCTCTGTAACACAATCTATCATAGACCCCGAGGATCGTTACGTGATCTTGGTAGGCACCTACAAGGACGAAACAGTGTGTATAGCTAATGTACAGTACAGACCAAAAGTTTGGACACACCTTCTCATTCAAAGAGTTTTCTTTATTTTCATGACTATGAAGGCATCAAAACTATGAATTAACACATGTGGAATTATATACATAACAAATAAGTGTGACACAACTGAAAATATGTCATATCTTAGGTTCTTCAAAGTAGCCACCTTTTGCTTTGATTACTGCTTTGCACACTCTTGGCATTCTCTTGATGAGCTTCAAGAGGTAGTCACCTGAAATGGTCTTCCAACAGTCTTGAAGGAGTTCCCAGAGATGTTTAGCACTTGTTGGCCCTTTTGCCTTCACTCTGCGGTCCAGCTCACCCCAAACCATCTCGATTGGGTTCAGGTCCGGTGACTGTGGAGGCCAGGTCATCTGGCGCAGCACCCCATCACTCTCCTTCATGGTCAAATAGCCCTTACTTTCAAAGTTTTCCCAATTTTTCAGCTGACTGACTGACCTTCATTTCTTAAAGTAATGATGGCCACTCGTTTTTCTTTACTTAGCTGCTTTTTTCTTGCCATAAAACAAATTCTAACAGTCTATTCAGTAGGACTATCAGCTGTGTATCCACCTGACTTCTCCTCAACGCAACTGATGGTCCCAACTCCATTTATAAGGCAAGAAATCCCACTTATTAAACCTGACAGGGCCCACCTATGAAGTGAAAACCATTTCAGGGGACTACCTCTTGAAGCTCATCAAGAGAATGCCAAGAGTGTGCAAAGCAGTAATCAAAGCAAAAGGTGGCTACTTTGAAGAACCTAGAATATGACATATTTTCAGTTGTTTCACACTTGTTTGTTATGTACACTCACCTAAAGAATTATTAGGAACACCATACTAATACGGTGTTGGACCCCCTTTTGCCTTCAGAACTGCCTTAATTCTACGTGGCATTGATTCAACAAGGTGCTGATAGCATTATTTAGAAATGTTGGCCCATATTGATAGGATAGCATCTTGCAGTTGATGGAGATTTCAGGGATGCACATCCAGGGCACGAAGCTCCCGTTCCACCACATCCCAAAGATGCTCTATTGGGTTGAGATCTGGTGACTGTGGGGGCCATTTTAGTACAGTGAACTCATTGTCATGTTCAAGAAACCAATTTGAAATGATTCGAGCTTTGTGACATGGTGCATTATCCTGCTGGAAGTAGCCATCAGAGGATGGATACATGTTCTCATTCTGTTTACGCCAAATTCGGACTCTACCATTTGAATGTCTCAACAGAAATCGAGACTCATCAGACCAGGCAACATTTTTCCAGTCTTCAACAGTCCAATTTTGGTGAGCTCGTGCAAATTGTAGCCTCTTTTTCCTATTTGTAGTGGAGATGAGTGGTACCTGGTGGGGTCTTCTGATGTTGTAGCCCATCCGCCTCAAGGTTGTGCGTGTTGTGGCTTCACAAATGCTTTGCTGCATACCTCGGTTGTAACGAGTGGTTATTTCAGTCAACGTTGCTCTTCTATCAGCTTGAATCAGTCGGCCCATTCTCCTCTGACCTCTAGCATCCACAAGGCCTGCCGCATACTGGATGTTTTTCCCTTTTCACACCATTCCTTGTAAACCCTAGAAATGGTTGTGCGTGAAAATCCCAGTAACTGAGCAGATTGTGAAATACTCAGACCGGCCCGTCTGGCACCAACAACCATGCCACGCTCAAAATTGCTTAAATCACCTTTCTTTCCCATTCTGACATTCAGTTTGGAGTTCAGGAGATTGTCTTGACAGGACCACCCCCCTAAATGCATTGAAACAACTGCCATGTGATTGGTTGACTAGATAATTGCATTAATGAGAAATAGAACAGGTGTTCCTAATAATTCTTTAGGGGAGTGTATATAATTTCACATGTGTTAATTCATAGTTTTGATGCCTTCAGTGTGAATCTACAATTTTCATAGTCATGAAAATAAAGAAAACTCTTTGAATGAGAAGGTGTGTACAAACTTTTGGTCTGTACTGTATATGCCTCGACAGAAGACCCCATCGCCTTGTTCTGCTACATTGGGAGGATTATTGAATCCCTCATTAATCATAAACTTCTATGGTGCGGGGACTTTAATTTTGTCCACAACCCGGTCTTGGACCGCTCTTCTCCCCTCCCCCAGCCTCGCCCAGCAGCTGTATCGGCTCAAATCCGTCAGGTAATGGAGTCCCTCTCGCTAGCTGATACCTGGAGGGAACATAACGGTTCGCAGAGGAGTTATACTTACTATTCCCCAGCACGTCATGTGTACACTCGCATTGATATGATTCTTTCCTCTGCGACTGTCTTGCCCTACTAGCTATACTCTAGGCATATAGTGTCATCCTGTTCTGGTCATGATATGGTCATGGTGGAATTAGCTCTTACGGACCCTAGCCATGCTCCCTATTCGTGGAGACTCAACAAATCACTTTTAACCCGCCAGGCCATTCATGACCAGCTCCACACTGATCTGCAGAATTTCTTTGCTGATAACACCACTTCAGAGACTAACCCAATGTTAGTTTGGCTCACTCACAAAGCTTTCATTAGTGGCAAGCTGGTGGGAGTAGCTTCCCGATTGAAAAAGGAGAGGGACTCCACACAACTTGCACTAGAAGCTAAGCTAGGTAGATTAATTAGAGCTCATCAATGACGCCCCTCCCTATATCTGCTTAAAGCAGTGAAAGACACTAAGCTACAACTGAATATGATACTGTCTAACAACACAGAGAAAGCTCTCCACTGGATTGCCTCCTATTACTATAAATATGCTGATAAACCCAATAGGAGGCTAGCCCGCCAACTGAAGGCCAGGTAGAAGATTAATCAGGTTTACCAAATCCGCACCCAAAATGGTTGTACTACCTCCAATCCCGATACCATTTACGATACCTTCCAGACGTATTATCATCACTTGTATTCCAGACCTCAAATGGGCCCTAGGGCCGTGGGAGATGAGTTTCTGACAGCAACCCCTCTCCCTAGGATTTCTAACGAGGCATTGACTAACCTATGTGGTGACATCACCCTGGAAGAGGTGGAGTACACCATCAAAATATTAAAACTGGGAAAGGCCCTGGGGCCAGATGGGTTCTCAGCACTTTATTATAAAAAACATTTGCCTCCCTGTCAATCCCACGTATTACTCAGTATTGTAATTATTTATTACTGGGAGCCACACCCCCTTCAGAGTTCCTCTCTGCTAGAATCACTGTCATACCTAAACCGAACAAAGACCCTTTACTGCCCTCTAATTACAGGCCTATTTCCCTACTCAATTTAGACAATAAAATCCACTTCTATCCTAGCTCGTCACCTTAATAGGTTACTACCTGACATCATCCATAAGGACCAGGTGGGATTTATCCCAGGTAGGAAAGCCCCGGACAATATTCGAAAAATTTTGAGTATAATCCATGAGGCTAACAAGACTCATACGCCTTTAGCCATTTTAGCTCTAGATATAGAAAAAGCTTTTGATACCCTAGATTGGGATTATCTCTCCAGAGTTATGACTGCTACGGGTATTGGGGGATCATTCCTGCGGGCCATTCACTCCTTGTATTCTACCCCTGAAGCATATCTAAAACTGCCTGTGTCCCATTTTTCACCCATCAAGATTCAAAGGGGAACACGTCAGGGGTGTCATCACCGGCTTTATTTGCACTCACTATGGAACCCCTAGCTATCCGCATCAGATCACATCCCGATATAACAGGACTCCCTATAGGTGGCCACGAACACAAACTAAGCCTATTTGCCAATGACCTTATTCTTACCATTACCAATCCTGTAATTTCCTTCCCGTCCCTGATGAAGGTGTTGGGCTCCTTTTCCACGGCCTCGGGACTCTCCATCAACCATTCTAAATCTGAACTTCTCCCTTGTAATTTAACACCCCAGATTCGGTCCCTCTTACTACAAAACTTCCCATTCCAAATTAGACATAACTTTATCCCCTATCTGGGAATATCCATACCTAACAGGATTGACAAGGTCTACAAAACCAATTACCCCCCTCTCTATCGTAAAATTAGAGAGGACCTTAGAGGCTGGCGATCTCTTCCAGTCTCTTGGGTGGGTAGTATCCATATCATCAGGATGGTGGTCCTCCCCAGACTGTTGTACTTTTTTAGAGCCCTCCCTATGCCGGTGCCTACTTCCGATTTAAAACAGCTACAAACTGATATTCAAAAATGTATAGGGGCAGATAAACACCCACATATAGCTATGCGCACAATGTGTCGTCATAAATCCCAGGGAGGCCTCTCTGTTCCTGACCTTCATAAATACTATAAAGCTGCTAGACTAGCACAATTGTTTCTAACACATCTTAATCCCAGGGAGCAACTGTTGTGGATTGCATTGGAGCAAACCTTATTTGCTCCATATTCATGGAAGGCCCTGATTTGGTCAACCCGTCCATTACCATCTAATATCCGGCCCAACTCTTTACTATCCCACTACTCGTTATTGCTCTGGAGGTCAGTCAGGTTTAAGTCTTCTCTACAGTCCACTATCTCACCATTGGTGCATATTTTGGGAAATCCTGCATTTCTGCCTGGCCTTCAAGACCATGAATTTGTTTGGTGGAAATCCAATAATTTATGCACCCTACACAGGTTCCTAGTAAGAGGCAAACTTATTTTCCTGGCTGACTTCAGGGAAAGGTTTAACCTTCCAGTGAGAGAACTATACAATGCCAACCAGATTTTCTCATTCCTATATTCTAATAAGACGCCTACTGGCACCTTTGACTATACTCCCTTTGAAAGCTCTATAGCCTACTCTTCATACAAACGAGGTCTATTGTCCAGGATATATGGAATACATAATGGTGTAGCCGAGGGTTCCAAGTTGCCATACATTAAAGCATGGGAGGAGAACTTGGAGGTAGAATACTCGACTTCTGGTTCCAGCGCTCCCAGAATCTCACTATGGGCTCTTGGCAACAGGGGCATAACTACCATAGCGGCAGACCATGTGAGTGCTATGGGTCCCAGGGCAAGAGGGGGCCCAGTTGGCATCATCCCTTCTACTGGGGGTGAAAACTTGGTCAGGACTCTACCCTCTAAAAATAAAAACTTTTCGCAATGAGGCAGTGGAAAAAATGGCCCAAGGGTAATTGAAAGGGGTTTAGGTCGAAACCCTTCTGTCCTGTGTGGGGGACCTGGTTTGATCCTTGCTTTGGGGCCCTTACTTCTCTATGTACGCCACTGCATGGCAAACCACTTTTGCTAAAACATCCATAAAAATACTCCATAGGACCTACATGGTTCCAGCTAGACTGCACTGCATAAATACCCTGAAGTTTCTCCCAGATGCTTCCACGGTTGCACTACTGAGGGTACTATGTTACACATATGGTGGACTTGTCCACTAGTTAAGAGCTTCTGGGGAAGAATCTGCTCTCTTGTGTTGGGTTGCCAGTATCCCGTCTCCTTACCTCTTTGCCTCCTAGGGGACAAACCGTCCTGGTTGACGTTCGCTAAATTTAAGCTGTCACAATTTATTCTTTTAGCTGCCAGAATTCATAAAGCTTTTAAATGGTGCTCGGCCTCACTTAGTTTTCAGGCTGTACTAGATAGAATTAATAAGATACTTCTATTTGAACGGCTAACCGCCATACGTACTGACACTTACACTGCCTTTGAGAAGCTCTGGGAGCCCTGGCTATCCTCTCCTCATTCTACTGATCTCCGCTACTGTATTACTTTATAGCACACCCCCACTGCCACAATGTTATTCTATTCCACGCTTTCAAGGAATTTAACTGATTTGCAATCCCCACTGTACTCCAATGTTTGTTTCTCTGTATCATTCTTGAAAGGTTACTGGATTTTCCCCTTTACTTACTTATGTTCTTATCCATGATTTTTTCTTTTCTTTTTCTCCTTGTGTTGGTTACCCTTTATAATGAAAAATTTACTATGTTCTTTTTTGCTCAGTTATTTACTTTCTGATGCCAAAACCCAAATAAATGACTTTTGACTTGGCACTAGATGGTTCTCTTTCCTTGTCAGATTCCTCTTTGCATATTGTTTTCCCATGGAGCACTTCCAGTAAGTCTCTATACATGGCTTTTTCTGTATTTTGCGGCATTCTTCGTTTTTTTTGTTTCAGTAGTGTTCCTGCTTCTGTTCCATTTTGCCGTTCCGTTTTTCCGTTTGGTTTCCTTTCGTGATTCATTTTTTGTGGTTTACAAATGGAAACGGAAGCATACAATAATGTTTAAACAGTAAGTATATAAAAAAAATTGGGCTGGGCATAAAATTTTCAATAGATGGTTCCGCAAAAACAGAACGGATATGGAAGACATTTGGATGCATTCCATATTTTTTTTGTGGAACCATTTACTTGAATGAAGCCATGGAACGTGATTTGTGAGCAATAATAGGACATGTTCTATCTTTGGACGGATCTGAAATACGGAAACAGAATGCATACGGAGTACCTTCCGTTGTTTTTGCGGACCCATTGAAGTCAACGGTCCCACATACGGACAACAAATGGAACACAAAAAAATGGAATGGAAACAGAAGAAAAAAAGGTTTGTGTGCAAGAGACCAAAGGCCTCTTGCACACAAACGTATTTTCATTCCATTTCCGTAACTTTTTTTTTTTGCGGTACTCCGTGTGCATTCCGTTTTTATATTTCCGTTCCACTAAAGAATAGAACATGTCCTATTGTCCGCATTACGGACAAGGATAGGACTGTTCTATTTGGGGCCAGCTGTTCCGTTCCGCAAAACACGGAATGCACACGGATGTCATCCGTATTTTTTGCGGATCTGTTTTTTGCGCACTGCAAAATACATACGCTCGTGTGCAGGAGGCTTTACACTGACAGAGATGTTCTATCATAGTAATGAATTATCTGTAGCAGCAGCTGCCACTTAAAAACTGTTTGTTCCACCCCTCAGTAACCTCTTCCGTAGTGAAGTGACCTCCGGCCTTCTGTCTGCTTTGTGATTACTGCTGAGGACATCTCTTTTCTCCTCCACATCCCCTACCTGGTGGTCCATGACTAAAACCTTCTAAGTGTATTACAGACATGACATTTGTTCACACCTTCCCCTGTGGCGTAATAGCCACATGTGAACATAGCATATCATATATATATACTGCCCTCATATACAAGTGACGTTCCAGATCCGTCAGAGCTTTTCACAAGCTATAAGCGGAAGATGAAATATTGCTTGTATATGGGTGAAAGTTTGTCTTAGTGATTACATTTTACTCATTTTGGACTAATAATCGTTTTTTCAGTTGGTCTTTATAAAAAAAATTCAGCTGTTTTTAGGATACAAGGGTTCAAAAATCTGTTTCAGAGTATCACTTCACAGTCCCTTCAGCTGATGGCTCACATGAAGCTGATCTCCATATAAAGAATTTAATGCTTATAGACGTTTATAGACGTTATAATGTTTATAGACGTTATGGTCTGTGGTAACGGAATCCATAACGCAATTCTGCTATTACCATGAAATGAAGCATAACATGAAATTAGCTCATCTCTACTCATAATCATGTTATATATGTATAAATGGGCATTGTGAACTTGGCAAGAGGTGAGTGCACACAAACGGGAACCATATTAGAAATTCCACGAAAGCACTTCAATTACAGAAAACATCGAAACAGATTTTTATTCTTACATGAATCCTGGAGCCTTTTTTCGAGCATTCTGACAAAATCTAAACCAAATATATAAATATATAATGCAGTTCTGATAATAATAGCACAATTACCGTATTTTTATTAGTAAATATTTTATAGAGCCATTAACTTCCATTGCACATACAGAACGGTTGAAATCAATAACATGAATATGTGATAAAAAACAGTAAAGAACAATAAATATGAGAATATGGAGTAACATCACTCTGTATAGAAGGAGAAAAGGCTTACAAACTGCACGGGGAAGGGACAGTAAGCAGGAGCTGTGTAGGGGAGACAAGGTTATTACAGGTTTTCTGGGTTAAAGGGAATGTGTCACCTATAATTTTTCTGTCAGTTAAAACCGGATAGTAACACATATCCTTATATATCCTTTTTGCTAATTTTTTATTTTCTGATTGAAGATGTTTTATTCTATATTCTGAACATGGTTATGGGGGCTGCCATCTTGCCTAAGCTGCTGTTAACATCATTTAACGATATGCCTTACAACAGCCACCATGGGCCACTGACACAATGAACATGAGGGGACCTCATTGACTATTATGGTAGTTTTCTAGGCATGCTCTGTCACCTGTTTAGAAAGAATAGATAAGATCTGACCATGACCTTCTGTGAATGATAGGCAATATCTGTCATTGTAATCCCACCTGTAATACTAATGAGATGACTGCTGAAGAGTGAGCTGTACAGACCAAGAAATGGCACCTGTAATTAGGCCTAGAGGCAAGTGTGAAAAATTACAGGATTTTAGGGTTCTTCTAAAATATAGATAATGACATGAAAAATTGAAAATAACATTCTTTTATAATACACTGCTCAAAAAAATAAAGGGAACACTTAAACAACACAATGTAACTCCAAGTCAATCACACTTCTGTGAAATCAAACTGTCCACTTAGGAAGCAACACTGAGTGACAATCAATTTCACATGCTGTTGTGCAAATGGGATAGACAACAGGTGGAAATTATAGGCAATTAGCAAGACACCCCCAATAAAGGAGTGGTTCTGCAGGTGGTCACCACAGACCACTTCTCAGTTCCTATGCTTCCTGGCTGATGTTTTGGTCACTTTTGAATGCTGGCGGTGCTTTCACTCTAGTGGTAGCATGAGACGGAGTCTACAACCGACACAAGTGGCTCAGGTAGTACAGCTTATCCAGGATGGCACATCAATGCGAGCTGTGGCAAGAAGGTTTGGTGTGTCTGTCAGCGTAGTGTCCAGAGCATGGATGCGCTACCAGGAGACAAACCAGTACATCAGGAGACGTGGAGGAGGCTGTAGGAGGGCAACAACCCAGCAGCAGGACCACTACCTCCGCCTTTGTGCAAGGAGGAACAGGAGGAGCACTGCCAGAGCCCTGCAAAATGACCTCCAGCAGGCCACAAATGTGCATGTGTCTGCTCAAACGGTCAGAAACAGACTCCATGAGAGTGATATGAGGGCCCGACGTCCACAGGTGGGGGTTGTGCTTACAGCCCAACACCGTGCAGGACGTTTGGCATTTTCCAGAAAACACCAATATTGGCAAATTCGCCACTGGCGCCCTGTGCTCTTCACAGATGAAAGCAGGTTCACACTGAGCACATGTGACAGACGTGACAGAGTCTGGAGACGCCGTGGAGAACGTTCTGCTGCCTGCAACATCCTCCAGCATGACCGGTTTGGCATTGGGTCAGTAATGGTGTGGGGTGGCATTTCTTTGGAGGGCCGCACAACCCTCCATGTGCTCGCCAGAGGTAGCCTGACTGCCATTAGGTACCGAGATGAGATCTTCAGACCCCTTGTGAGACCATATGCTGGTGCGGTTGGCCCTGGGTTCCTCCTAATGCAAGACAATGCTAGACCTCATGTGGCTGGAGTGTGTCAGCAGTTCCTGCAAGACGAAGGCATTGATGCTATGGACTGGCCCGACCGTTCCCCCGACCTGAATCCAATTGAGCACATCTGGGACATCATGTCTCGCTCTATCCACCAACGTCACGTTGCACCACAGACTGTCCAGGAGTTGGCAGATGCTTTAGTCCAGGTCTGGGAGGAGATCCCTCAGGAGACCGTCCGCCACCTCATCAGGAGCATGCACAGGCGTTGTAGGGAGGTCATACAGGCACGTGGAGGCCACACACACTACTGAGCCTCATTTTGACTTGTTTTAAGGACATTACATCAAAGTTGGATCAGCCTGTAGTGTGTTTTTCCACTTTAATTTTGAGGGTGACTCCAAATCCAGACCTCCATGGGTTGAAAAATTTGATTTCCATTTTTTAATTTTTGTGTGATTTTGTTGTCAGCACATTCAACTATGTAAAGAACAAAGTATTTCAGAAAAATATTTAATTTATTCAGATCTAGGATGTGTTATTTTTGTGTTCCCTTTATTTTTTTGAGCAGTGTATATTTAACATATAAATAAACTTAATTTAAATAATAGAGCATTTTCTGATGACACGTTCTCTTTAAGATTGTTTTGCAAAGTTTTAGTTCAGGCAAAGGAAACAAGAGGGCAGGAGATTACATGATGGGAGTCATCGGGAGCTTAGGACAGAGATGTATGGAGGGGACAGGTTGTGAATTGCCTTGTATGGCACTGTCAGTATTGTAAAGTGTACTTGTGGGCCATTGGACAGCCAGGTTCTGGACTTGCAGAGGTGATAGGCAATAGAAGAATAAGGAAGAGGTATATTATTTAGACAAAAGAGTTGAGGATGGATTGGAGGGGTACCAGAATTTTGGGAGGGGAGCCCACAGAGTAATGTTGCAGTAGTCTCCAATCTGAATATTATGACTATATTATGAATATTATGATATCATGAGAATATACAGTATAAGCATTTTTTGTTGCCTTGACATTGAGGAAAGACTGAATTTAGGAAAGGTTTTTGATTGGAGGTGGCAGGAGGTGGTGGTGGAGCTGAAGGCTGTTCCAGGGCAACAGATTCAGAATCTAAGTGTGTAACCTTTAATACAACTGTGCAACAAATTCATGGGTGGAATAAAAAGCATAAATCCAATCATAAATCCAGTGTGTACTTGGTTCACAACATGTATGCATGATAATTGCGTCATACTCCTTATAACAGTCCTCCACCATGGAATGCCTTCAGTAGACATATAAAGCATATTTGCTATAGTTGGTAGGCAAAGCCAAATTAGCAGATGCCAAACCAGCACTATGCAGACAATGAAACGTCACAACAAGAACAAAGAGTGTCCCTGCCTTAAAAGGAATGTCCTTTTTTAAAATCATTTTTTTTTAAACAAGTTTCAAAATTTTCTGCAGATTATTTGTATAGAGTTCAGAACATTGAGAGACTCCTGAAAACTGTCTAACAGGAAAACTGTCTTTGTTGCCCACAGCAACCAATCATAGTGCAGCTTTCATTTTTTCAGGAGCACTATTAGAAGTGAAAGTTGTACTGTGATTGGTTGCTACAGATATGAATCCTGCCCAAGTCTTTGATACACAGCTTTAAATTACCTGCATAGAGTTAAAAAATAACATGCTGGCTGCACACAGCTGCCACTAGAGGGAGCTCAGGAGCTTATTGTATACTGTCTATACATTAACTGTTTAAAGGAACTATTCTATCAAACAGCTTTGTTTTTATCACATTAACAACCCATATGTGAATATTATATGTATTTTTACACAGATAGATGGTTTTCTGGTTATCAATTTTGAAGGCATTCCATGTAGTCTATTTTCTGTCCTGACTCTTTAATTCCTTTTTGGAAATGTTATGCAGCAAACACCCTTGCTTAGCTTTTTCAGTCAGACCATCGCTGTGGCCAGAGAGAGCCCCCTCTTTAGTGAGTCAATTAGAGCATTGCACATTACACTAATCAATGCAGTGCTCTTCTGTGAGCATCTTCATCTAGGGCTATCAAAAGAACAATACAGCTGTCATGCTGTTATCCCAATTCCATACCTACGACTGTCATGAGGATCATTCTTCAAATACCATCTTCTCCCCACTTCAGCAGTAAACTATCTACATTACATATCTACAGTATATGGGAGGTCTTATCATTTCTGTTGACTGCTACAGAAGAACTATATTTTGTATTTAACGTTTAATGGCATAGCGCTCTGTTTACGCAGAGCATCCTGATTTCTGACCTAACCCAAGTCAAATAATGCCCTATTGCTAGGTCAAGTGCAAGAGGTGGTGGATAATATGGTTATAAAAGCACCACAATCATGATCAATGCAAAAAATTATAAATTGTGTGTATATATATAAAATCGAAAATTAGAAAATTCCAGTTTTCATTCCATTTCTTTATGCAAACAGTAGATAATCCTACAATGATGCAGAGATGAGGACTATATAATTCACAGGTTACAAAAGTGTATAATAATCACGGTTGTTGGTTTGCTATACTCTATTATCGTCTGTCTCTTGCATTTGACCTAGCAATAGGGCCTTGTTAGGGTCTTACTAGTCAGGCTCAGATAGGCCAACAGGGGAACAGGTGAATTCCCTAGTGGGACCCTAAGCAATGGTGGGCCTCCAGTCTCATATCCCCCATACAAGCGGGCAAATGGCACAGTAGATTGACTGCACTAGAGAGAAGAATAGACTTCTAGGTAAAGAGGATGCTCAACCACTATTATCTTTCCCCAGGGATCTTTCTTCCTGATGTCACTGCAGGGACCCCCATAATCAATCATTTTGTAGCATCTTGCTGCTGCCTTCCACAGTATGAGCAGATAATATTTGCATGTAGCTGTACATTGAGCCCCCAGAATGAGTTTTACTGGTGGGTCCAAGGCACCCTAGTCCGACACTATTACTAGGGATCGGGGTTGACCTTTTCAGGGCCGCAACTCTGTCTAAATTGGCCAGACTAGGGTTACACCAAGAGTACTTTTAGGAATACTACCATCTCTCTGTCTTTTATAACTAGCCCATTGGTGCTGTTTACATATGGATTTATTAAGCCATTAGTGACCACCCATACGTGTTTTTACGGTGATCACTAAGGGGCCTTAGGCTGGGCCTTTTTTTACGGCGGCCCAGACTAAGCGCTGCACGGGTCACATGAGAGCCGCGGCCCTGCTCTAACAGCCCTGACCGGCAGGAGTGCCGATCCGGGCTGTTTAACACATTACATGCTGCGGGCAATGGCGCCCGCCGCATGTAAAGTGCAGACAGAGGGAGCGGACTGTGTGTGAAGGCTGGCTGGGGTCTATGAAGGCCCCAAGCCTGCCTTGATTAGTTTCCAGCAGGCTGCGCCTCTCTCTGCTGGTCAATTGCAGAATAGCACTGACATTAAAATGCAATGCACTATAGGGATAGTGCATTGCATTTTAAAAGCTATCAAAAAGCTGTCTGTTATAGTCCCCTTGTAGGACTGTTAAGTGGTAAAAAAAACTTTAAAAAAAACCTAATTTATTAAATTTAAAAAATCCCATAAAAATATGCTTTTTTTCCCATTGAAAATACACTTTTCAATGAAAAGAATTGCAAAAAAAACCTTCCCCATATGTTTAGTATTTCTATAACGACCCGGACTACATAAATATCATGTAAATTATGGTGAATGCCGTAAAAAAAACAAAAAGACAGAATTGCTCATTTATCTTTAGTTGCCACAGAACAAAAAACGTAATAACAAGCGATCAAAAAGCGCCATTTACTCCAAAATGATACCAATGAAAAATACAAGTCGTCCCGCAAAAATCAAGCCCTCCATAGAAAGAAAAATAAAAAAGTTATGGGTCTTGGGAAGCGGCAATGCAAAAAAAAATTTCTTTTTAAAAAAAAGGGGTTTTAGTGCAAAAAAGTTGTAAAATGTAAAAAAAAATATATATGTATTTGGTATCACTGTAATCATACTGACCCAGAGAATTTATACTGAAAAATGAACGCTGTAAAATTTATAAATTATAATGTAAAAACACAGTGGCAGTATTGCTGTTTTTCCCATCTCCCTCCAAGCAAGAGTTAATAAAAGTTAATCAGAAAGTTATGTGTACCCCAAAATGGTGCCATTGAAAACTACAACTTGTCCCGCAAAAAACAAGCCCTTTTACGGAAAAATAAAAGTTATAGCTCTTGGAACGTGACTATGAAAAAGGAAGAAAAGCGCTTGGTCAGTAAGTCCCAAAACAGGCTGGTCACTAAGGGGTTAAAGGTTATGTTTTAAGCACTTAATTGTTTGCTGTTCTGTGAGGGGAAAAAAGTTTCCTTGTAAATAAGGAATGAAAAAGCTGCAATGGTGCACTCATCCCCTGTCCTGTATTGTCACTGTACATGTCTTTTCTCTGCTGTTAAAGATGAACTACACCATAGAAGGATCATACATTGGGTTTTGTCCAAACAAGTAAGAGTACACTACATGTGGTGGTGATCTTCCATATCTCCAGCAGTCAGAAGCATTTTATAGTATAGGTTTATACAAGATTTACAAGCAGAGGAAAGGTTTAGATTTCTGAACTGCAGAAAAGAATCAAGTAGCTTGACTTTATGTAACAAAATTAAAAAGTTTGATGAAATAACAGGAATCCGCATGCCAATATTTTTAGATAACACCAACATAGAGAAGTAGTACAAATACACTATACTATATACAATATGGAGCTCATTTATTAAAATCAGCATTTTCCATGACAGTCTTAAATCGGTTATCCAATTTCTCAAACCCCCCCCCCCCCCCACATATGCCGGGCCCCTCAAGGGTAATATACTTACCCTGCTCCCCGCTCCCGATGACGCTCCTGGTCCCAGCACTGCCACTGCTGCTTCTCCCTGTACATGGATGAAAACATCTGTGTCGGGGGGAGTAGCCAATGGCAGGCGGGAACGGGGACAAGTCTCCCTAGCGTCACCTGCGATGCTAGGGAGGCTCGTGAAACGTTTTTTACTGAACTCTGGACTGTATACTCGGGACACATTGTACTTCATGTTAGTCATAAATTTGAGTCAATATGTTTCATGTAAAATCCCAAATTTACAGAAAATTTGGAAAAATTAGCAATTTTTTTAATTTGAATTTCTCTGCTTTTAAAGCTAATAGTGATACCTCACAAAATAGTTAATACTTTACATTTTCCATATTATGTTGGCATAATTTTTAAATGTCATTTTATTTTTTAAAGACCATAGAAGGCTTAGAATTTTAGAAACTACACCCTTAAACTTATTTAAAACTGATTTTACAAACTTTGTTAACCCTTAAGGTGTTCCACAACAATGAAAGGAAAATGGAGGTGAAATCTCTAAATTTCACTTTTTTTTTTTGCAGATTTTCCATATGAGTTCATTTTCCTTTAACACAGCAAGGGTATTACACTTTTTGTGAGACAAGGTGACTAAAAAATGGTTGTATTAGCACAGTTTTTATTAATTTTTTTACAGGTTCACCTTACCTTGTGAATCATGTTATATGGCGCGCCATATACAGCAGCCCAAACCAAAGCTTCTTGACTGGTGGCGCTATCTGCATTTGCCCGGTTCCAAAGTCTCCATATCACAGTTGTGGTTTTGCACCAAGAGGTGTCACATCGTGTACGACCTCAGTACACAGCTTCCTATTGCAGTATCCCTGATGGTCTAGGGCAGTGATGGGAAAGGCAAGTAGAGGCAAGGGGGTAACTATGAAATCAACCCCTTCTTATGTCCCTGCTAGATAGTCTATTAAAGTTATTGGTTATGGATTTAGTAATGTATTTCATAGTAATTTAGTATTTATCTCAGGATTTATTCCAATTTGGGTCCCATTAGAAAGAGTTTTTAACAGAAAATCAACAGAAATAGCTGGAATATCTGGACTGGCTGCTGATATTTAGTCATGTTTTGTTTCACAGGACCCTCTTTTTATTCTGGGCACATATAAAATATGTTGGTTTAACCACCCTTGTTTGTTGTTCTAAATGAATTGAACAACCTTGGCCTAGAAATGACAGAAAATGATTTACGGACATAGTAAAAAGTTGTAGCACTTTTTGGAACATTTATCTAAATGAGAAACCTTTTGCACTGCTTAGTGTGCAGCCACACGTGGCATAAATACTGCAAAGTTACCACAACAGAATTTAGAAAATGCTGTGAAATCAGCACGTAACTTGACATGTGGCATGGATTTTAAATTTGTAGCGTGTCAATTTAAGTTTGCAGATATCTGCTGAGGGTGAAATTTGCATTAAATCCAGTGTATTTCCACAATGAAATCCACTGCAAAATCTGGACAATTTGGTACGGATTTTCCCTCTGAGAATTTCAGCCAGATCCACTGCAGACTTTCTACCTGTTGGTGTACCTTTACACTTAAGGACCGGGCTAATTTTCACCTTAAAGGGACACTGACAGGGCCAATAAGCATATTGAGGTATATATATGGCAGTACAGGTCTTATAATGGGTATTACAATCATCTAAGTATCCCCCCTGTCCACCTTATACATACAGTAAACTTAAGTTTTATAACCTGCTCCAACGGTCTTCAATCTGCCCAAGGGGCGGCGTTTCACCTCTCTTGCGCCCAGCCAGCCTCCCCCAACTGCCGCTTTGAAGCGCCACCCAGCTCATGAATATTCAGTTTGCTGGGCGGCTTCTGCGGTCCCCGCTCTGAAG
This sequence comes from Bufo bufo, assembly GCF_905171765.1. Classification (NCBI taxonomy): domain Eukaryota; kingdom Metazoa; phylum Chordata; class Amphibia; order Anura; family Bufonidae; genus Bufo; species Bufo bufo. The sequence continues at coordinate 434,219,217 of NC_053393.1, forward strand.
CGCTGCGCTTAACAGTGCCCTGCGCATGCGCCGGATCTTGTGAAGTCGGGGACAGTAAGCGCCGCCCAGCGAAGTGAATATTGATGAGCTGGGCGGCGCTTACTGTACCGGACTTCACAAGATCCGGCGCATGCGCCGGGCACTGTTAAGCGCAGCGCTTCAGAGCGGGGACCGCAGAAGCCGCCCAGCAAACTGAATATTCATGAGCTGGGCGGTGCTTCAAAGCGGCAGTTGGGGGAGGCTGGCTGGGCGCAAGAGAGGTGAAACGCCGCCCCTTGGGCAGATTGAAGACCGTTGGAGCAGGTTATAAAACTTAAGTTTACTGTATGTATAATGTGGACAGGGGGGATACTTAGATGATTGTAATACCCATTATAAGACCTGTACTGCCATATATATACCTCAATATGCTTATTGGCCCTGTCAGTGTCCCTTTAAGGACCAGGCCATTTTTTGGAAATCTGACCAGTGTCACTTTAAGTGCTAATAACTTTAAAACGCTTTGACTTATCCAAGCCGTTCTGAGATTGTTTTTTCGTCACATATTGTACTTCATGACACTGGTAAAATGAAGTCAAAAAATTTTTTTTTGTTTGCACAAAAAAATACCAAATTTACCAAATATTTGGAAAAATTAGCAAATTTCAAAGTTTCAGTTTCTCTACTTCTGTAATACATAGTAATACCCCAAAAAATGTGTGATGACTTTACATTCCCCATATGTCTACTTCATGCTTGAATTGTTTTGGGAATGATATTTTATTTTTTGGGGATGTTATAAGGCTTAGAAGTTTAGAAGCAAATCTTGAAATTTTTCCGAAATTTACAAAAACTCTATTTTTAGGGACCAGTTCAGGTTTGAAGTCACTTTGCGAGGCTTATATAATAGAAACCACCCAAAAATGACCCCTTCTAAGAAACTACACCCCTCAAGGTATTCAAAACTGATTTTGCATACATTGTTAACCCTTTAGGTGTTGCACAAGAGTTATTGGCAAATGGGGAGGAAATTTGAGAATTTCATTTTTTTGTCTAATTTTTCATTTTAACCCATTTTTTCCACTAACAAAGCAAGGGTTAACAGCCAAACAAGACTGTAACTTTATTGCCCTGACTCTGCCGTTTACAGAAACACCCAATATGTGGCCGTAAACTACTGTACGGCCACACATCGGGGCGTAGAGTGAAAGGTGCGCCGAAGGCAGATTTTTATGGACTGGTTTATTTACACCATGTCCCATTTGAAGCCCCCTGATGTACCCCTAGAGGAGAAACTCCCTAAAAGTGACCCCATCTAAGAAACTACACCCCTCAAGGTATTCAAAACTGATTTTACATACGTCGTTAACCCTTTAGGTGTTGCACAAGAGTTATTGGCAAATGGAGATGAAATTTGCGAATTTCATTTTTTTGCCTAATTTTCAATTTTAACCCATTTTTTCCACTAACAAAGCAAGGGTTAACAGCCAAACAAAACTGTATCTTTATTGCCCTGACTCTGCTGTTCACAGAAACACCCCATATGTGGCTGTAAACTACTGTATGGCCACACAGCGGGGCGTAGAGTGAAAGGTGCGCCGTTTGGTTTTTGGAGGGCTAATTTTGCTGGACTGTTTTTTTTACACCATGTCCCATTTGAAGCCCCCCTGATGCACCCCTGGAATAGAAACTCCATAAAAGTGACCCCATCTAAGAAACTACACCCCTCAAGGTATTCAAAACTGATTTTACAAACTTTTTTAACCCTTTAGGTGTTGCACAAGATTTAATGGAAAATAGAGACACAATTTCAAAATTTCAAATTTTTGGCAGATTTTCCATTTTAATATTTTTTTTCCAGTTACAAAGCAAGGGTTAACAGCCAAACAAAACTCATTACTTATGGCCCTGATTCTTTAGTTTACAGAAACACCCCATATGTGGTTGTAAACCGCTGTACGGGCACACGGCAGGGCGCAGAAGGAAAGAAACGCCATACGGTTTTTGGAAGGCAGATTTTGCTGGACTGTTTTTTTTTACACCATGTCCCATTTGAAGCCCCCCCGATGCACCCCTAGAGTAGAAACTCCAAAAAAGTGACCCCATTTTAGAAACGGCAGGATAGGGTGGCAGTTTTGTTGGTACTAGTTTAGGGTACATATGATTTTTGGTTGATCTATATTACACTTTTTGTGCGGCAAGGTAACAAGAAATAGCTTTATTGGCACGTTTATTTTTTTTTTGTTATTTACAACTTTCATCTGACAGGTTAGATCATGTGGTAATTTTATAGAGCAGGTTGTCACGGACGCGGCGATACCTAATATGTATACAATTTTTTTTATTTATGTAAGTTTTATACAATATCTTCATTTTTAAAACCAAAAAAATGTTTTAGTGTCTCCATAGTCTAAGAGCCATAGTTTTTTCAGTTTTTGGGCGATTATCTTGAGTAGGGTCTCATTTTTTGCGGGATGAGATGACGGTTTGATTGGCACTATTTTGGGGTGCATATGACTTTTTGATCGCTTGCTATTACACTTTTTGTGATGTAAGATGGCAAAAAATTGCTTTTTTTACACCGTTTTTTTTTTTTTTTTTACGGTGGTCACCTGAGGGGTTAGGTCATGTGATATTTTTATAGAGCCGGTCGATACGGACGCGGCGATACCTAATATGTATACTTTATTTTTATTTATGTAAGTTTTACACAATGATTTCATTTTTGAAACAAAAAAAAATCATGTTTTAGTGTTTCCATAGTCTAAGAGCCATAGTTTTTTCAGTTTTTGGGCGATTATCTTGAGGAGGGTCTCATTTTTTGCGGGATGAGATGACGGTTTGATTGGTACTATTTTGGCGTACATGCGACTTTTTTGATCACTTTTATTACCTTTTTTGGGAAGTAAGGTGGGCAAAATTTCAATTTTCTCATAGTTTTTATTTTTTTATTTTTATGGCGTTCACCATGTGGGGAAAATAACATGACCGTTTTATAGATCAGGTCGTTATGGACGCGGCGATGCCTAATATGTGTAGTTTATTTAATTTTTTTAATTTTTATTCAGTGATAAATGTTTTTTTTTTTATCTTAACTTTTTTCACTTTTTTTTTTACATTTTTTTGACCCAGACCCACTTGGTTCTTGAAGATCCAGTGGGTCTGATGTCTGTATAATACAGTACAGTACAATATATATTGCACTGTACTCTATTTTACTTACACTGAACAGATCTATGCTTTTAGCATAGATCTGTTCAGCACCATGGACAGCAGGACGCCTGAGCAGGCGTCCTGTTGCCATGGGAACCTTCCCCGTCTGCCACAACTTCGCAGACGGGGAAGGGTAAGCACAGGGCTGAGGGGGGCTGTCGGGGGGCTCTCTCCCTCTCCATCGGGGGGCTGCAAAGGCACAGCAGCCCCCCGATGGAGAGGGAGGGAGCTCCCTGACCTATGACAGCTAACTTTTTCCATACAGCGATCCGTACGGACCGCGGTATGGAAAGGGTTAAACGGCTGACATCTGCACAGATGTCAGCCGTTTATACCAGGGTGCCAGCAATGTGCTGGCACCCTGGTATACCCACTAGAAGCCAACGATCGTTCATGGGGAGGCGGGCGGGGGATCGCGATCCCGCCTGCCACACCGCCCGCCTCCCGCAACGCCCCCACCGCATGCGACACCCCCCCCCGCACCACCCGCCGGCATCAAATCGTGCAGGGGTGCGGGGGGGGTGAAAAATATTGATTTTAGGCACTGTAAAGTTTCTGATCCCCGCGGTCAGGGACCGCGGGGATCAGAAACTGCAAGAAGCGCAGCAAACCACAGGTCTGAATTGACCTGCGGTTTGCTGCGATCGCCGACACGGGGGGGTCACATGACCCCCCCTGGCGTTGTGACAGGATGCCGGCTGAATGATTTCAGCCGGCATCCTGTTCAGATTAACCCCTGGGGCGCCGGAATGCCTATTTAAAGTTAGGACGTACCGGTACGTCCTTGGTCCTTAAGGACTCGGGAAATAGGGCGTACCGGTACTTCCTATGTCCTTAAGGGGTTAAATAGGTTTGTGGAGCTTTTAAGGTTTTCCCAATTAAGGGTTTATCCCATATAATGGAAAATAGTTAGATTCTACTTTTCCTTGTTATAAATTTCTATACTAATAAAAGATAATTAAAAAAGAACAGTGGCATATGTGAAAATAGCCAAACAATCTAATGTAGGTGCCGATCACATAGTATTATAAACACCCACACTAATGGTGGTCAATATCTGACAACCACTTTGTATGCCCCCCCCCCCCCCCCGTCAATTATATATGTGTTTCTATTTTGTTTCCTAGTTTTTTTCTTTATACTTTTCACCATTACTTATCCTGAATCTTCACCAATTTCCTGCTCACAGCTGCTTGCTATGCTGGGTTTCCATAATGAGTGGCGCACTTTGATAACATCACCCAACACCTGATGTAAAAGATACTTAAGATATCTGTTTTAAATCAGCCACTAGTTGATGTCATCAAACCAAATGACATCATCCGACGCCCTATTGAAGGAAGACATCTTTAAAGGGACACTGACAGGCCAAATCAGCATATATAGTTAGATATATGACATTACAGGTCTTATAGAGTCTTTTAAAAGCATATAAGTATCCCCCCTGTCCACTTTATAAAGAGCGAAATATAAAGTTTTATAACCTGCTTGTCCGGTCAGCAATCTGCCCAAGGGGCGGCGTTTCATGTGAAAATGCGCCCAGCTAGCCGCTGCCAACTGCCGTTCTTAAGCCCCGCCCAGATCATCATTATTCACTTCGCTGGGCGGCGGCTAGAACTCTCCCCAGTCCCAATCCTGCGCATGGGCAATTCAATCCTCTGGGACGCACTATTAACCCCTTTGACGATGTGAGTGAGCAGCGCTCTGAAGCGCTGCTCTGAACAGTGCATGGCTGAGGCTGCAGCTGCCTCCAAGACGCAGGCAGGCTGTGTGTGTACGCATGCGCGATCTAACCACGGCGGGGCGCAGGCGCAGAAGATTGGGCATGAACGATGCCCAGAGGATTGAATTGCCCATGCGCAGGATCGGGACTGGGGAGAGTTCTAGCCGCCGCCCAGCGAAGTGAATAATGATGATCTGGGCGGGGCTTAAGAACGGCAGTTGGGAGCGGCTAGCTGGGCGCATTTTCACATGAAACGCCGCCCCTTGGGCAGATTGCTGACCGGACAAGCAGGTTATAAAACTTTATATTTCGCTCTTTATAGGGTGGACAGGGGGGATACTTATATGCTTTTAAAAGACTCTATAAGACCTGTAATGTCATATATCTAACTATATATGCTGATTGGGCCTGTCAGTGTCCCTTTAAAGTATCCTTAGCCTGTGTATACATTCCATTGTTCTGTGCTTGAACCCTTACTCTGAGCCTGACCTTTGGCATATTTCCGAATTTGATTTACATTTTGGTCCTTCTGGTTGTCATCTAGTACTTGCAGTAGGTTCAGACCCTTGACTTGCCTCATAGTTATGTTTTCTGCACTGGCTTGTCTTCTCTCCTGGCTTCACTTTGACTCTGCTGCTACAACTGTTCCAGATGTTCCTAAAGCATAGTAACTGGTAACTAGTCTGGGTATCCCATCCTGGTAGATTAAGCCTTGACCTCCAAAGAGCAGACACAAGAACGTTACATATGGAATAAAATGACACACCGTTGGATTTGTGTCCAAATGAAGCACTCTCTTTATGCTATACTGTAAAATTGTGAAACTTTACATACAAAAAAAACGAATTGTGTTGCTTGCCAAACACTATTTTCAGCATATCACTGTACTAAAACCTGTTTGACTGTATATATTTCCTACAGACCTCTAATAGCCCTGATGTGGTGTGTTAGCTCACAGGTAACCAGATACATGCCCTTGTCTACATTGTGTGAAATCAGTCCTCAGTTTGATGGAAGCCAGTCCATGCTCGCCTTGTTACATAACCAATTAAGAATCCAAAGTTTTCATATGTAGCAAAGATGTACTTGAAAATCATATTGGCTTTTGTCAGTGTGGAGATCTTAAATAAGTGAAACACTATATAGTTGCAAAAGAGGCTGCAGTTATAACTTCCAAACCTTGACCTCACAACATACTGAATTTGTTTTACTAGAAAACTGGGAATTTCAGGTGCATCTCAATAAATTAGGGAAATCATAGGGAGAGTTTTGTTAAGACTGAGAGCGTAGAGAGATGGCAGGTTGAATGTAATCTCTGTTTGCATCATGTTCTAGTGCACCCACATTTTAGTTACATTGAGTCCGTATTCCAGGGAAGTGTACTTTTTTGCCCTATACATGTGTGCAGTGGAACGAAATTTATCATAGCAAATGCCTTCTGTTAGCTGTTGCGTTACATAGCATCAGTATGAGGCCACGGTTAAACACTTCACTCTGTACATGTATGCAGCGGAACGAAATTGATTATAACAAATGCCTTCTGTTAGCTGTTGCGTTACATAGCGTCAGTATTAGGCCATGGTTAAATACTTCGCTCTGTACATGTGTGCAGTGGAATGAAATTCATTATTTCAAATACCTTCTGTTAGCTGTTGTGTTACATAGCGTCAGTATAACGCCACAGGTAAATACTTTGCGCTGTGCATTTGTGCAGTGGAATGAAATTATTACGAATGCCTTCTTTTAGCTGTTGCGTTACACAGCATCAGTATTAGGCCACAGTTAAAGAGGGCCTTTCACCTGGAAAATAATTGTGAACTAAGTATGCTGACATGGAGAGCGGCGCCCGGGGATCTCACTGCACTTACTATTATCCCTGGGCGCCGCTCCGTTCTCCCGTTATGCCCTCCGGTATCTTCTCTCACTAAGTTATAATAGGCGGTGTGTGCCCTTGTCCTGTGGGCGTCTCCTTCTCCTAGGCTGCAGCGCTGGCCAATCGCAGCGCACAGCTCACAGCCTGGGAGAAAAAAACCTCCCAGGCTGTGAGCTGTGCACTGCAATTGGCCAGCGCTGCAGCCTAGGAGAAGGAGACGCCCACAGGACAAGGCGTTGTGTTGGATTGTGTTGGATTGTCAATGCAACCCTTTTCTCCCACTCGTCACACACTGATAGCAACACCGCAGGAGAAATGCTAGCACAGGCTTCCAGTATCCGTCGTTTCAGGTACTGCACATCTCGTATCATCTGAAGGCAATCGTCTATGCTGTGAAGATACGAGATGTGCAGCACCTGAAACTACGGATACTGGAAGCCTGTGCTAGCATTTCTCCTGCGGTGTTGCTATCAGTGTGTGAAGAGTGGGAGAAGAGGGTTGCATTGACAATCCAACACAATGGGCAGCACATTGAACACATTTTATAAGTGGTCAGAAACTTGTAAATAACTCATGAAAGAATAAAGTTACGTTAAAACCAAGCACACCATTGTTTTTCTTGTGAAATTCCCAATAAGTTTGATGTGTCACATGACCCTCTTGCTATTGAAAAAACAAAAGTTGGATTCAAAATGGCCGACTTCAAAATGGCCGCCATGGTCACCACCCATCTTGAAAAGTTCCCCCCTCACATATACTAATGTGCCACAAACAGGAAGTTAATATCACCAACCATTCCCATTTTATTAAGGTGTATCCATATAAATGGCCCACCCTGTAGACACGATCAGAGATGAGATGACTTCTAGGTATAGAGGAAAGCTGCCAGTGTCCTCTTCTCCCCAAGACCTACCTTCTGAAAGTTGCTGCAGGGACCCCCATATTCAATCATCTGGTAGCATCTTGCTGCTGTGTGAGCAGGTAATATTTGAATGTATCCATACAGTGGGCCCCCAAAATACATTTTATTGGTGGGCCCTAGGCACTCTAGTCCGACACTGTATAGTCCTGTACATTACACTGCCTCCCATGTATTGTCCTGTATATTACACTGCACCCCATGTATAGTCCTCTATATTACACTGCACCCCATTTATAGTCCTGTATATTATACTGCACCCCATGTATAGTCCTGTATATTACACTGCACCCGATGTATCGTCCTGTATATTAAATTGCACCTCATGTACAGCCCTGTATATTACACTGCACCCCATGTATCGTCCTGTATATTACACTGCACCCCATGTATCGTCCTGTATATTACACTGCACCCCATGTATCGTCCTGTACATTGCACTGTACCCCATGTATACTCCTGTATATTACACTTATATATATAGACTTACTGCACTACATACATATATTCAATGTACAGCACCTCAACCAGCCTATGTTCATCTAAAACACTTGATTGATTATTAAAGAAACTCCCCAGTTTATTATTATACAGGGTGGGCCATTTATATGGATACACCTTAATAAAATGGGAATGGTTGGTGATATTAACTTCCTGTTTGTGGCACATTAGTATATGTGAGGGGGGAACTTTTCAAGATGGGTGGTGACCATGGCGGCCATTTTGAAGTCGGCCATTTTGAATCCATCTTTTGTTTTTTCAATAGCAGATACAGTATAATTTAATCTTGTGCTGTTCTGGTATCTCGATCACAAATCCCCACGTCCGTGTTTCGGCCTAGTTATACGCTACTGCGGGTTGGTTTCTCACCCTATATAATCCCGTTAGCGGACCGGGCTTATATCAAACGAGAAGCTGGTGGCAGTCTTCCCCGGTTGAGGAAGCGCTGTTTCACTGGGGCAGTGAAAAGGCTTCCTCAGCTTGTTGCCGCTCTGTGCCCGTGTGGACAGGAGGAGTTTGTGAACACTGTACCAAGCTGACCTTACCTGCTCCTCAGGGACGGAGTAATGTCACGCCTTGGTAACCAGTAACTATACCGTATCTCACTGGCTCTACGTATTTGACGTCCGGCGGCAGCGAGGTGCGGTATTCATCACATATGGCCCGTGGCTGAGGTCCTAAATCCTAGTGACCTGCAGGAGAGACTGGGGAGCATGAACAGATTCAACCAGCAGACAAAAGTGCAGCAGTCGGCATCTGTGTGTTACTGCACAGCAATGTTGAGGGAGGAATATGGGGAGGTCTGTGTGCACTAGTAGTAATAGCTTAGTATAAGTGCAAGACATACAGCATCTCTGCCATAAAAATACAACCCTTCCCTCAAAGACCCAGCACCCCCATAGATATACAACCCACCCCACCCATGTATGCTTCAAGTTCTGAGGGACGATCCATTTCCTGCCTCTCATTGCCCTATTAGAAATACCCTATTTTAAAAATGGGCTGGATCCCCCCCTGAGAACTTGAAGCATACATATCTCTATGTATGTACAGTTGCAAGAAAAAGTATGTGAACCCTTTGGAATTATATGGATTTCTGCACAAATTGGTCATAAAATGTCATCTGATCTTCATCTAAGTCACAACAATAGACAATCAGTCTGCTTAAACTAATAACACACAAAGAATTAATTGTTACCATGTTTTTATTGAACACACCATGTAAACATTCACAGTGCAGGTGGAAAAATAATGTAAACCCCTAGACTAATGACATCTCCAAGAGCTAATTGGAGCCCAATCAATGAGATGAGATTGGAGGTGTTGGTTACAGCTGCCCTGCCCTATAAAAAACACTCCAGTTCTGGGTTTGCTTTTCACAAGAAGCATTGCCTGATGTGAATGATGCCTCGCACAAAAGAGCTCTCAGAAGACCTACGATTAAGAATTGTTGACTTGCATAAAGCTGGAAAGGGTTATAAAAAGTATCTCCAAAAGCCTTACTGTTCATCAGTCCACGGTAAGACAAATTGTCTATAAATGGAGAAAGTTCAGCACTGCTGCTTCTCTCCCTAGGAGTGGCCATCCTGTAAATATGACTGCAAGAGCACAGCGCAGACTGCTCAATGAGGTGAAGAAGAATTCTAGAGTGTCAGCTAAAGACTTACAAAAGTCTCTGGCATATGCTAACATCCCTGTTAGTGAATCTACGATACGTAAAACACTAAACAAGAATGGATTTCATGGGAGGATACCACAGAGAAAGCCACTGCTGTCCAAAAAAAACCATTGCTGCACATTTACAGTTTGCACAAGAGCACCTGGATGTTCCACAGCAGTACTGGCAAAATATTCTGTGGACAGATGAAACCAAAGTTGAGTTGTTTGGAAGAAACACACAACACTATGTGTTGAGAAAAAGAGGTACAGCACACCAACATCAAAACCTCATCCCAACTATGAAGTATGGTGGTGGGGGCATCATGGTTTGGGGCTGCTATGCTGCGTCCGGGCCTGGAAGGATTGCTATCATCGAAGGAAAAATTAATTCCCAAGTTTATCAAGACATTTTGCAGGAGAATTTAAGGCCATCTGTCCATCAGCTGAAGCTCAACAGAAGATGGGTGTTGCAACAGGACAACGACCCAAAGCATAGAAGTAAATCAACAACAAAATGGCTTAAACAGAAGAAAATACGCCTTCTGGAGTGGACCAGTCAGAGTCCTGACCTCAACTCGATTGAGATGCTGTGGCATGACCTTAAGAAAGCGATTCACACCAGACATCCCAAGAATATTGCTGAACTGAAACAGTTCTGTAAAGAGGAATGGTCAAGAATTACTCCTGACCGTTGTGTACATCTGATCTGCAACTACAGGAAACGTTTGGTTGAAGTTATTGCTGCCAAAGGAGGTTCAACCAGTTATTAAATCCAATGGTGTGTTCAATAAAAACATGGTAACATTTAATTCTTTGTGTGTTATTAGTTTAAGCAGACTGTGATTGTCTATTGTTGTGACATAGATGAAGATCAGATCACATTTTATCACCAATTTGTGCAGAAATCCATATCATTATATATATACTTTCCAAAGAACGAGGCAGCACTTCCAGATTTCGGTGGCAGGGTGAAGACCCCAAAAACTTTATTCCCAGCAACGTTTCGGCCTACTCAATGAGGCCTTTGTCAAGCTGTGTTGACAAAGGCCTCATTGAGTAGGCCGAAACGTTGCTGGGAATAAAGTTTTTGGGGTCTTCACCCTGCCACCAAAATCTGGAAGTGCTGCCTCGTTCTTTGGAAAGTACATATCGTGGAGGAGAAGCCGACCTCTGTGAGGAATTGCACCCAGTGCACACTGTCTGACTGTGCTGCTGCGGTATTTGCTTATTGTATGTATATATATATATATATATATATATATATATATATATATACAGTACAGACCAAAAGTTTGGACACACCTTCTCATTCAAAGAGTTTTCTTTATTTTCATGACTATGAAGGCATCAAAACTATGAATTAACACATGTGGAATTATATACATAACAAACAAGTGTGAAACAACTGAAAATATGTCATATTCTAGGTTCTTCAAAGTAGCCACCTTTTGCTTTGATTACTGCTTTGCACACTCTTGGCATTCTCTTGATGAGCTTCAAGAGGTAGTCACCTGAAATGGTCTTCCAATAGTCTTGAAGGAGTTCCCAGATATGCTTAGCACTTGTTGGCCCTTTTGCCTTCACTCTGCGGTCCAGCTCACCCCAAACCATCTCGATTGGATTCAGGTCCGGTGACTGTGGAGGCCAGGTCATCTGGCGCAGCACCCCATCACTCTCCTTCATGGTCAAATAGCCCTTACTTTCAAAGTTTTCCCAATTTTTCGGCTGACTGACTGACCTTGCCATAATACAAATTCTAACAATCTATTCAGTAGGACTATCACCTGACTTTTCCTCAACGCAACTGATGGTCCCAACCCCATTTATAAGGCAAGAAATCCCACTTATATAACCTGACAGGGCACACCTGTGAAGTGAAAACCATTTCAGAGGACTACCTCTTGAAGCTCATCAAGAGAATGCCAAGAGTGTGCAAAGCAGTAATCAAAGCAAAAGGTGGCTACTTTGAAGAACCTAGAATATGACATATTTTCAGTTGTTTCACACTTGTTTGTTATGTATATAATTCCACATGTGTTAATTCATAGTTTTGATGCCTTCAGTGTGAATCTACAATTTTCATAGTGAAAATAAAGAAAACTCTTTGAATGAGAAGGTGTAGCCAAACCTTTGGTTTGTACTGTATATATATATATATATTATTTTTTTTTTTTTGCCTTCCTGCTCTGCTAGGTACATGTACAGCATTGTGATTACGAAGGCTCAAAAATTGAGCCTGCGCCATCAGCTGTTGGTATAAGGATACTTTCACACTTGCGGCAAAGGGATCCGGCAAGCAGTTCCGTCGTCTGCCGGATCCGTCAAATCGCATGTAACCGTACAGTTTTTCATCCCCCGGATCCGTTAGTCCGCTGCCGGAAATAAATACTGGCAAACCGTATGTAAACGGAGATCGTTTTTACCGGATCCGTCTGACAGATCCGTTGAAATATTTTCAAAATATATAAATAAAATTTATAAAATTTTTGAAAATCAAAAAGAAGCAAATAGTGGCTATAAAAGACAACAGAAGGTCACTTACCCCTCAGATGCTCCCTCAGAAAATAGCAAAAATGATGCTGGACCACATTAGTTTTGGATTTCAGGCTCTAATCCTTGTTTCCCGCTGGAGAAGACGTCTTAGAGCCAGACGTCATCGTCAGCGTCGCTATTGAGTGCATCCAATAACTTCTGCAAGAATAAGAAGGGGAGTTTTTGAAATTCTGTTTCCTGAATTGCGGAATTATCCAGACAAGTTTTTTAATTACTTACGGATGAGCGTGGTAAGTTTTGATGATCTGTTACAATGGGTGTCACCTCACATCCAAAGACAGGGCACCACTTTCTACCGCAGTATTTCCCCAGCAGAACGCCTAATGCTGACCATAAGGAAAATTATATTTTTTTATTTTTATATATTGCTAATTTTTTTGGTATAATGTTTTAAAGTTGATTTTCATGGTTTAAAGGTGAAACCTGAAATATTTCCTAACTCCATGTAAAGAAAACGCCTTTTTTTAAATTCATTACTCTACTGAGTGCTGAATTGCGCAGGCCAAGGGCTATGGAGGCTCTGCATTATAATTGTTCACTGTGACTTAAACATCTTGTATGGTCACGATTTTACCCATATATCGACCATTACAGACGTTGAAAGGACTGTAAGCAATTCTAGTCATAAGCATACGCCTATTGTTAGCCATGGAGAGCCCGTTCTATAATTGCATTTTCAACAAAATTCCTTTGGCCTGTGAAAATTACAACAGAACAAATAGATGGGCAGTTTAAGGTCCCAAACAATTGCATACAATTGATATAGCTTGAATAGTATTTTTTGGTAAAGTATTTTACATATATTTACACTTTTTATTTTTTTATTTTTTTATTTCTGGAAACTGAAGAAAAAGTTTCACTTCACTCCATTATCAATTTCAGCTTGGGATATCAACAGTTTCAATTATTGTGCAGGAGACGTGCCATGTTTTGTGGGAGCAACTGCATGTGGAATTTATCCCACATCCAACTAGCCAAAAGTGGAGTGAAATTGCCGAAAAATTTTGGGAGGTCTGTCAGTTTCCCAACTGTATTGGTGCGGTAGATGGGAAACATATCAGGATTATCAAGCCCCAAGGCACCGAATCCAAGTATTTCAACTACAAAAAATATTTTTCAATCATCCTAATGGCCTTCGCTGATGCCCAATATCGTTTTGTTGCTGTCAATGTTGGGGCCAATGGATGCACAAATGATTCAATGGTTTTTAAAAATTCTTATATAGGGCGAAGTCTACATAATAGACAATTTGATTTCCCACCTCCTCAACCACTGCCAGGTACAGATGCTCCACCCATGCCATTTGTGTTGGTTGCTGATGATGATGCCTTCCAAATGTGTGGAAATCTTATGAAACCATATTCCAGCCGCGGATTAAATATAAAGAAACGCACATTCAGCTACCGCTTGACCAGGGCTTGAAGGATGGTGGAATGCACATTCGGGCTTTTGGTTGCCAAATGGCGAATTTTCTCTAAACCCTTTCATATGAAAGTTGAAACGGTCGATGAGGTGGTAAAGTGTGCTGTTGTGTTACACAACTACCTCCTTACAAAAGAACCCCAAAATGTGGAGCAGATACCGGAGGACAGCGAGATGGCCAGCATTAAAAATTTTGGAGCGCGGTCAAGTGTAGCGGTTGCAAGGATGAGAGACTCTTTTGCAGATTATTTCTACTCTGATGCGGAAAGGGTGGACTGGCAGGACCGATTTGTCTAAATGATTTTTGCTTATTTTTTCATGAAAAATTAATGTGATTATGTTTGTTTGCCTGGTTATGTGGGTGGGTACAGTGGGGTGTATTGATCTATAATACTTGTATATTACATTTTTTTGTTTAGTACATTTTTTTTGACCACCATACATTGAGTCTTGTTTCATATAATTAATGTCCCCAAGCTGGAGGAGCAACACATACTTGTGTCGCTCCACCAGCGCTGGGAGATTGTCAGGCCTCTTCTACACACTACTTGTCTACCTAATCTCCCCACGCTGGAGTAGTGACAAATGCTTGTGTCGCTCCACCAGCGCTGGGAGATTATGTCAGGCCTCTTCTACACACCACTTAAAAAAAAATACAAAAACAAATAAATTTTCAAAACAAATAACATTTATTAATAAATAATTTGTAGAAAAAATTTATATATAAATAATAATAAAAAAAAACTTTAAAGTTGCCTGTAGGAAGGCCTGAGTGGAGTAGATGGGGAGGCTGGGATGGGGGATGAGGAGGTTGGCATGGGGATGAGGAGGTTGGCATGGGGGATGAGGAGGTTAGGATGGGAGATAGGTAGTTTGGGAAGGGTGATAGGGCATGGACGGGGGATAGGGCATGGACGGGGGATAGGTCTGGGGTGGGGGAAGGGATGTGGGGCGGTGTTGCACTTGCCACAAGACGCTGTCCACTTGTCTTCTGGCCTCAAACAGCTGGTCGGGCGTAAACCGTATCATCACGAGGAGCAACAATAACCAATAGGGATGCACCGGACCCATCTGGGACGTCAGCACCACCCCCTCCTGCACACATCGAACATTGTCCTCCAAAGCGGCAACTCTATCGGTGAATCCTCGTAGTCCGTCTGACAGCTCCTACTGGTCCTCTGGTGATGCATGAGGGCCTCAAATAGCAGGGCTAATGTAGCTATCGTTGCGTTGCCAGAGGGTTCCAGATAGGGGAACATGGAGGTCCTGACCAGCTGCTTGAGCAGGACAAGAGGGACCCGCGGTGGGCGGATCTTCAGGGACCACCTCCTGTGGGACTTCACGAGGAGCTTTGGACGCCCGAGTACTGCTTGATGTTCTGTAAAGCAAAGAAAAAAAATAATTTAGCAATTAGAGAACCTCTGGATAGAGGCGAGCAAAGGGACTTGGGATGCTACATGGAAAGTTGCATAAAAAAAATCATACTGTACAGAGATAGAGCCTATACTTTCTATTAGTGTACAGAAAAGTGTCTAAGTACAGTATGTTTTTATTTTATTTCTATAAAGCAACTTCAGATGTATCATCTGAAGCATGCTTTGCTCATCTCTACTCCACCAAATACTATGTGGATGTCCCGGACAGAGTGCCAAATGACAATCTACCTGGGCCACACACATACATTGGAGATCATAATTCATAATTTGTATAAACATTATATCTTACCTTCGCAGCTCTAGGGTTCTTCTTAGGAACCCCAATGCGGCCGCATAACGGTAGGGCCGCTTGCGGGTTCCTCCAGACCCACTTGGGTGCCTAACCTCCTTGTTGAAGTCCTTCTTGAAGCGGTCACTCATTGACCGCCAGAGCACCAAAATTGCCATCTAAGAAAAACATTAAAAAAAAAAAAATTGTCTTTAAAATACATGATTTTTTTACATAAAAAATGGTTTACTATTTGAATGAACCTGCCACAGCAACAACAAAAAATATATTGTTGTGAACTATCGATGGCAGTGACCCACTTAAACCAGACGGAAAAACACTTTTGAGAAATAAGGCCTCGGCATGAAGCGCACGGCGTCATAGCAACCAATGATGCAGTGCGCTCCTGCTGTCAGAAGGAATCCCGGCTGGGTTACCACGGACCGCTCTCGGCCGCGGAACACGGCCGTGTGCATGAGGCCATATACAAATGAAATACGATATACAGGGAGTGCAGAATTATTAGGCAAGTTGTATTTTTGAGAATTAATTTTATTATTGAACAACAACCATGTTCTCAATGAACCCAAAAAACTCATTAATATCAAAGCTGAATATTTTTGGAAGTAGTTTTTAGTTTGTTTTTAGTTTTAGCTATTTTAGGGGGATATCTGTGTGTGCAGGTGACTATTACTGTGCATAATTATTAGGCAACTTAACAAAAAACAAATATATACCCATTTCAATTATTTATTTTTACCAATGAAACCAATATAACATCTCAACATTCACAAATATACATTTCTGTCATTCAAAAACAAAACAAAAACAAATCAGTGACCAATATAGCCACCTTTCTTTGCAAGGACACTCAAAAGCCTGCCATCCATGGATTCTGTCAGTGTTTTGATCTGTTCACCATCAACATTGCGTGCAGCAGCAACCACAGCCTCCCAGACACTGTTCAGAGAGGTGTACTGTTTTCCCTCCTTGTAAATCTCACATTTGATGATGGACCACAGGTTCTCAATGGGGTTCAGATCAGGTGAACAAGGAGGCCATGTCATTAGATTTTCTTCTTTTATACCCTTTCTTGCCAGCCACGCTGTGGAGTACTTGGACGCGTGTGATGGAGCATTGTCCTGCATGAAAATCATGTTTTTCTTGAAGGATGCAGACTTCTTCTGTACCACTGCTTGAAGAAGGTGTCTTCCAGAAACTGGCAGTAGGACTGGGAGTTGAGCTTGACTCCATCCTCAACCCGAAAAGGCCCCACAAGCTCATCTTTGATGATACCAGCCCAAACCAGTACTCCACCTCCACCTTGCTGGTGTCTGAGTCGGACTGGAGCTCTCTGCCCTTTACCAATCCAGCCACGGGCCCATCCATCTGGCCCATCAAGACTCACTCTCATTTCATCAGTCCATAAAACCTTAGAAAAATCAGTCTTGAGATATTTCTTGGCCCAGTCTTGACGTTTCAGCTTGTGTGTCTTGTTCAGTGGTGGTCGTCTTTCAGCCTTTCTTACCTTGGCCATGTCTCTGAGTATTGCACACCTTGTGCTTTTGGGCACTCCAGTGATGTTGCAGCTCTGAAATATGGCCAAACTGGTGGCAAGTGGCATCTTGGCAGCTGCACGCTTGACTTTTCTCAGTTCATGGGCAGTTATTTTGCGCCTTGGTTTTTCCACACGCTTCTTGCGACCCTGTTGACTATTTTGAATGAAACGCTTGATTGTTCGATGATCACGCTTCAGAAGCTTTGCAATTTTAAGAGTGCTGCATCCCTCTGCAAGATATCTCACTATTTTTGACTTTTCTGAGCCTGTCAAGTCCTTCTTTTGACCCATTTTGCCAAAGGAAAGGAAGTTGCCTAATAATTATGCACACCTAATATAGGGTGTTGATGTCATTAGACCACACCCCTTCTCATTACAGAGATGCACATCACCTAATATGCTTAATTGGTAGTAGGCTTTCGAGCCTATACAGCTTGGAGTAAGACAACATGCATAAAGAGGATGATGTGGTCAAAATACTCATTTGCCTAATAATTCTGCACGCAGTGTACTTACAGCACTCATCCCGTTGACTTTCATTGAGGTTGTCCCAATTTGGTACATTTGCCTCACAAATCTGTAGCCAGAGAAGCCAGATTGAGTGATGGTCTGCGTGGCGCCGGTCGGTGTGGTCCCACAATGGTGGTTGGTACTCCACCATCTAGATGAGGAGGTCGTTGTCGATCCAAAAACCGCTGACATCCTCCTCATCCATTCTGGTGGCGCCTCGGGAACCCTAAAAATAACCATAAAATTAACATAATGTTTTAAACATTTGGAATTAAAAAGACTTTGTTTGAAAATACTCACACGACCACCGCGAGCTCCCCGACTTCCTCTGGCTGAGGCTCGACGACGTCTCTGAGTCAACGGGACGAGATGACTGTAATAAAACACACACAAAAAATAAAAAATTTACGAACATACACTAACATATCTATGAGAGAAAAAATATATATATAAATACCGCTTGCTGTCCTCCACCCCGACTTCCTCCTCCATTTTTACAATACTGTCAGAATATTACATTGGGGAATGCTTCCCTACTTGACATACCGTATCATGTCGCTGACATCATGTAGGAGGAAATCTCCCAGCCTCACTTGAAGAAGATGTGCCTGTAGAAACAAAAATAATAATTTAGATTTGAACTTTACATAATACAACAGAAGACCCAAAGAAAATATTGCTTACTGGACATTCTGAGAAATTATGGACGCTCAAGGTTGCGGGCGGGCTGGCTTGTGGGCAGGCAGATGGGCAGGCTGGCTTGCGGTTAGGCAGGTGGCCTACCAGCTTTTTTGTAATTTTTTAATATATTTTTTTAATTGGGCTACATTAGAAAAAAATATAATAGGAGTTGTATTCAACATTTTTAAGATAAGACTACTACTACTCCTATTATCCAATAAGCACTTATACCAACTGTAATCCCTATACGAAAGTACAAAGGGACTGTAGGTGGTATAAGTACATAATTGATGCTAGGAGTAGCAGTACCCAGGACTACTACTCCTATCATCCACTATGTACTTATACCACCTGCAGTCCCTATGCAAAAGTACATCGGGACTGCAGGTGGTACAAGTACATAGTGGATGCTAGGAGTAGCAGTACCCAAGACTACTACTTCTATCATCCACTATGCACTTATACCACCTGCAGTCCCTATGAAAAATTACATAGGGACCGCAGGTGGTACAAGTACATAGTGGATGCTAGGAGTAACAGTACCCAGGACTACTACTCCTAGCATCCACTATGTACTTATAACATACAGCTCCTATGTATAAGTACATAGGAGCTGCTTATATTTTATTTTCCTATTGTTCAAATAAGATAAAAAAGAAAAACTTTATACTCACCTTCAATAATGTGCTCCCTTCTCCCTCGCAGACTGGAACGAAGAGACAAACAGGAAGCTGCGCCGCCAGCTCCTCCTATATCCTTGCGCAGGCGCAGGCTGAAAATCTGTCAATGCGACAAACGACGGAACTCTTTCTAACGGATCAGGCATTAATACATTTCAATGGACGGATGCGTCATTCCGGCAAGTCTTCCGGCATTTTGGCCAGAGAAATATCCGCAGCATGCTACGGTATTTTCTCCGTCCAAAAAGAACTGAAGACATCCTGATGCATACTGAAAGGATTTCTCTCCATTCAGAATGCATGGGGATAAAACTGATCAGTTCTTTTCCGGTATTGAGCCCCTAGGACAGAACTCGCTGCCGGAAAAGAAAAACGCAACTGCTTCAACTGTCAGGACTGGAGCTAGTTCCAATTACACCATTTTAACACTTACAATGCTCTGTTTGAAAATTGCAAACATAAAATATAATACACATAAAAAAATTAAAATGTTTAAAAAAAGCAAAAATATCCACTAAATACATTTTTCTCAATTAGGGCTCATGCACACGAATGTATTTTGTTTCCATGTCCATTCCTTTTTTTTGCGGATAGAATGCTGACCCATTAATTTCAATGGGTCTCCAAAAAATGCAATGGGTCTGCATCCGTATATCTGATGTCTGTTCTATAGTCCCGCACTGTTTTGTGGACAAGAATAGGCATTGTTGCAATGGTTCTCCCCCAAAAAACACAAATGTGCAAAATACATATGGTCGTGTGCATGAGCCTTTATTCCAATTTTCTTCATCAATATCACTGCAACACCCCGCTCCCTCACTAATCAGCTTTAATAATTGTACTTTTTATTTTTTTATTGGGGTTGGGGGGGCAATTCTGAGTTTTGCTATGGGGCCCCATGATTTCTATGTACGCCCCTGGCTATGGTTAAATACTTTGTTCCTGTACATGAGTGCAGTGCAGCAAAATGTATCATAGTGAATGCCTTCTGTTAGCTGTTGCGTTATATAGCATCAGTATTAGGCCACGGTTAAATACTTTGTCCTGTACATGTGTGCAGTGAAATGAAATATATCATACCAAATGCCTTCTATTCGCGATACAATTGCTATACACTACAGCCAACAGACAGTTGCCTGGGCCCTCCAAATGATGCTGTAGCCAGCATAAGTATCAGCAGAAGAATGGGTGGTGGTAGGAGCAGCCGCAGCAACAGGCCAGAGATGCCACTGTCATCTAGGTGTCATGTTTTGACCAGCAATACAGCTGTACTGAAATGGTTGACTCGCTCTTCAGAATCATCTCAAGTTATAACAGACACACACAGCCAGAAATCGGTGGGTTCCTCTAATACCACGCTTAGTTGGCATGGCCCAGGATCTGCCTCTATGCCCTCAACCCATCCTGAACCTGCCTCTTGCTTTTGCTGCTGCATCTCTTGGCCAAGTAATATTTGCTCCTGGCGCTGCTCTGCTTCTCAGCAACGATGACCTATGTGAGGACAGTCAGTAGTTACGAGCCAGCAAAGACATAGAGGAGAGATCCGCTGTGGACTCCTTTAGGTGTGCAACTACCGATGATGGCAGCATATGTTGTAGCACATATTGTGAGAGGTCAGGGATGTGCACAAGAGACAGGTGAAGGTGACACAAGTGACAAGCAAACATATGTAGATGATTGATGTAACCGATCACACGTGGGAGCCAAGTGAAGAGGGAGCATTGTCCTTGAGACAGCATGGTGGAAAAAGTGGGTGGAGTACACCATCTGCTACTCGGGAGACTACCTGTCAGGAACACACTAGCAGTGCATGAGTTCATAAAAGTAGTGGCAGGCAGGCATCATGCAGTGGTGGAGGGAAAATGCTATACTCAGCAGTGTGGGAATATTTCACACAGTCCCTGGGGCAGGGGCATTGCTATAGGGGTGCACGTTGTGCCACATAAGACACTGGCATTATAGAAAGTGCATGCTGGTCAATTTACACCTCTGGCTGGAGGGAAGGGGTTAGGTCAAGAATTTGGCATGAGGGGGTGCCCTTTCAATGTTTGCCTCAGGCAGCAGGAAGGCTACGTGCTCCCCTGCCCCTTTCCAACAAGCACTGAGGGAAGGGGGGCCCAAGCTGAACTCTTGCACTAGGGCCCATGAGCTTTTAGCTACGCCCCTGGGGGGATGTTAGCGTGGCGGTTTACAGGATGTGTAGGCAGAAGGTGAGCCTATGACCATCATCATAAAGTGGCATGGGAAAAAGTGCCACTCATTTAGTGTTACAGTCTGATGCAACAACCACTCCATCTCCCACCAGCCCACACCCCCTTTCCAGCAGTCAGGGCTTGTCTACATCAGCAGAAAGAAGCTGTCATTCTTTCCCATCGACTTCAATGTCATCTATTGCTCCTGATGCTTCTCCTCCTCCTTGTCACTTGTTTCAACAGCAATTGATCACCAAGATAATTGCAGAAAGACAACAGTATGTGTGCACTCAACCAACGGCACAGAAGCTGTACGTGCACCTGTCCAAGTTGATGATACTACAGTCCCTCCCTTTCCATGTAGTTGACTATGCAAGTAGTATGTAGTAGAATATGAAAATCATTCTTTCTTTATGCACCCCTTGGGGGGCAGGTCTTAATGATGACCATTCTCATCTTTTGCTAGCTTTACTTCTTTAAAATCATCCTTTGCAGTCTCCATGTCTGAGGAAAGTCAGCAAGATGCTGAGAGAGGAGGAGCTGGATGTTTCTGATGACATGTTCTCATTGATATTAGATGATGTGGAAAAGGAGGAAAAGCAGATGGCAGAAGAAGGGCTCTCACCTGTAGGGCAGGAGAGCACTGGGGTTTTAGAAGTGGGTTTGCAAGTGAAAGGGGTGGGGATTCTTTTGTCACTCTGTGAAGGCCCTAGGCTGTGACCGTTTTTCTCCCCTCTGTTATCGGTTCATTGGATCCAACTGCTGGTCATCTGCTGTTCCACAAGTTACTCGTCATATGTAGGTTCAGAGTGCAAGGGTTAAAGGTAAGTATAACTTTAATTCTAAGGTAAAATGTATATAGTGGTCAGCTATTGGCCCCATGTGGCTCCTTTATGTAATGCTCATGCAAAAGGGTAATTTTCAGGAGATTGAAGCCACAACAGCAATAATTAGCATATTTTGCAACGCACCTAACCAGCCAAACCCCATACAAGTAACAGTCCCTATTTGGCTAACATATTATATGGCAGCTACTAGTTTTCAGGCTCCTGTCCCTTAAGGCAATAATCCAGCAGCCATGTTTGATCCAACCACCATGCTCTGTCCATCTGGTTTTAACCCCAATACAATTTAAAGCGAAATACCATCTGGTTCATAGTATATATTTGTATAGTTTTCGAATGTACACTTGGAATATGGAAATCATTATTTTTTTTAAAGGGATTCATGTCTACAGTGTTAAAAATAATTTATGTTCTTTCAGTAGTTTTCCATTTGACAGAACTGAGCCATTTACAGTTTTAATGTGTACGTTTTTATATTTATTCTGTTTTTGAAAGCTCTTCATTGTTTATTTTGTTTTAATTGCATATAGAATGGGCCCCAATTTTGGTTTTGCATTTTCGTTTTTTCCTCCCAATGTTTCAATAGCAATAACTTATTTGTGGTATTAAATAAAATAAAATAAAAATACTATTCTGCCAAGGTTTTTGGGGTTTTGACAACATCACAGCATTCACTGTGTACAAAAATTTACATAACATTTTTATTCTGTGGCTCAATACGAATATGGTGATAGCAGGTGTTGGCGGTGCCCTAGCTGCGTTAGCGACTTCTTCCTCCTCCTCTGCCTTAGCCTTCTCCTTCCACTGAGCTGTCAGGTGGGAATGCCATCAGCTTGTACTTGCGCATCTTACGATCACGCTCAAGTGATGGAATTAAGGACTGCACGTTGTCCTTGTAGCGGGGATGCAGCAGGGTGGCCACCCAATAATCAGCACTGGTTAGAATGTGGGCAATTCGGCGGTCGTTGCGCAGGCACTGCAGCATGTAGTCCCTCATGTGTGCCAGGCTGCCCAGAGGCAACGACAAGCCGTCCTCTGTGGGAGGTGTATCGTCTGTGTCCTCTGTATCTCCCCAGCCACGCTCTAGTGATGCCCATGAGCTGCTTTGGGTGCCATCCTGCTGGGAACACGGTTCCTCCTCATCATCATCCTCATCCTCCAGAACTGTGTCCTGGCTGGACAGTTGTGTACCTGTCCTCTGTTGGTGCAGAAACCCACCCTCCGAGCCACTTGTGAATGACTGGCCTGATAACAGTGGAAATGACCCCTCTTCCTCCTTCTCCTGTTCCACATCCTCTTCCATCATCGCCCAAAGGATTTTTCAAGGAGACATCGAAGTGGGATAGTAACTCTGAGGATGGCGTCATCGGCACTGGCCATGTTGGTGAAGTACTCGAAACAGCACAACATGGCACACACGTCCCGAATGGAGACCCACTTGTTGGTGGTGAAGTGATGCTGTTCCGCAGAGTGACTCACCTGAACATTCTGTCACCTACGTGCACCTGAAGAAGGTGTTTCATTTTGGCGTGTAGCTGCCACAGATCGACCATGTCCAAATTCTCTCCCTGCAACAGGAGCTCCACCAACAGCAGCAGCACCACGACCAGGGCCACATTCCTTATTTGATGCTCTCCTCATTCTTTGAGGTCACCCACCGAACTAACAGATGGATTAACTAGATTTATTTTCGTGTCACGTATGCAGTGCAGGTCTACCTCACACAAACAATTGTTATATGTAACCCACCCAGTGGCGTAGCTAGAAATGACTAGGCCCCACAGCAAATGTTTAAACGGGACCCCCCTTCACAACCCCCTCCTTCAATGCAACCCCCACTCTTGTGGCTTGTGGCAGTCACAGGAAATCCAGCCGTGTTGGATTTCTTGCGAATGCCGCAGCGATACCATGCATTGCTAAGGGATCACCACTACTCAGTGATCCTGGCTGTCATGCGATCAGTGTCGCCATGTAGCCCTAGCCTAATGCAACGGGCGCCGCCCCCCAGGGCCCTCTATCGCGACCCAGGTGTAATAGGAAATGCAGAGTGGTGTAACAGTGTGGCCTAAATGTCTCTTTATGTTTCACGGTGCTCCTACCTGGATACTGCTGGACCCCAGGCTTTGGCTCCGAAGCTAAAAAAAGGGGGAATAATTGAGGGATTTGAAAAAGATAGATTGAGTCCAGACCTTGTATGTAGTTGAACAGCAGCTTTACTTGAATAAATGAATCAAAACAATCTTCAAGCTTTGTCTTGGTCCCAGCAGGCTTTGGCATAAACTAGCAGGCTTCTTCAATAACTCTGCTTGCTTTCTCTCTCTCTGCTGTACTGACAGGCTTAGTTAAATACTTTGCGTTCTTTCTTTAGGCTGCACAAAATTCTGCTTAAGTCTGGTTACTGTACTTTAGGAATGTTCTGGTGTCCTTGGATTAGGTGCCGTCGACTGGGCTTCCCCTAATGACTCAGTAAAACTTACTTTCAGCCAAAGTACTCTTCCTTTTGCTGATTTCTCTTGTGGTGGCCGAAGAACAATTTCCTCTGGCCCCTATGGCTTCCAGACATCTTTCTTCATAGCCAGCAGAGCTTAGGGTGCTCTGGCTGGTGTAGGCACGCCTGAGAGTGCCCCTGCTCACACTCCTCCTGTCTAGAACTAACTCTAAATTCTGCCCCACCCTTACGACAGGAAGCAGGATTGGCCCACTTCAGCCCAAAGGGGGAGAATGGAATGGTAAGTTCCATTCTATCTAAGGATAGCTCTGCCATTCGCACTGCCACCTGCTGGTGAACCAGGCACATTGCATGTAAGGAACAGTTGCATAAAGATATTATCATTGCACCTTGTAGAGGAGCTGGACATAAATACACAGATGACATTTGGGTTAGACCATTAGAGATAGTAGCAGGGTGTAGGAATGGTAACACCACTCCAGGGTGTTACACTAACATATACCTCTTCTCTCTCATGACCTGGAGCAGCAGGATGCCCTCTCTCTGCAATGAGGCAGGGCACATACCTTCACAAGGCTGCCATGCCTTCTCTACTTTTGGTCCTTCTGTTTGGTCTATGCAGCACCATATTAATTGGACTGTTGGGCCCTTCCTTTCATGAACTAAGGAGGCCAGGTACCAATGTTACCACATGTTGAGGGGGCCTGGCAACAAAATAATTTAGTACTGCTCTCAAGGCCAGATTCAGCTGCTTTCCCTGCTTCCCTGATAGATACCTCACTGATGCCAGTCTTAGGCCCAGTTCACACAACTGACTTTGAGAAACAAAAGAAGGAAGGTATATGTAAGAAGATAAAGAACTAGCTGATTCCCTCAATGAATACTTCTGTTCAGTTTTTACAAAGGAAAATGAAGGAAAAGGACCTCAGTTAGGAAGGAAGGCTAATGAATCTTTTGATGCATGTGTCTTGACAGAGGAAGAGGTTCTAAGTCAGCTGTCTAAAATCAATACAAATAAGTCACAGGGGCCTGATGGGATACACCCAAAGCTATTAAAAGAGCTCAGCGGTGAACTAGCAAAAACCATTAACAGATTTATTTAACCAATCACTGGCAACAGGAGTCGTCCCAGAAGATTGGAAATTAGCAAATGTTGTGGCCATTCACAAGAAAGATAGTAGGGAGAAATCGGCAACTATAGGCCAGTAAGCCTGACATTAATAGTGGGGAAATTAATGCAAACCATACTTAAGGAGAGGATTGTGGAACATCTAAAATCCCATGGATTGAAAGATGAAAAACAGCATGGGTTTACTTCAGGGAGATCATGCCAAACTAATCTTATAGATTTTTTTTGATTGGGTGACTAAAATAATAGATGGCGGAGGTGCAGTAGACATCGCTTATCTAGACATTAGTAAGGCTTTTGATACTGTCCCACATAGAAGGCTTATCAATAAATTGCTGTCTTTGGGCTTGGACTCCCACATTGTTGAATAGATTAGGCAGTGGCTGAGGGACAGACAACAGAGGGTTGTAGTCAATGGAGTATATTCAGACCATGGTCTTGTTACCAGTGGGGTACCTCAGGGATCTGTTCTGGGACCCATATTGTTTAATTTCTTTATCAGCGAAATTGCAGAAGGTCTCGATGGTAAGGTGTGTCTTTTTGCTGATGACACAAAGATTTGCAACATGTTGATGTTCCTGGAGGGATACACCAAATGGAAAAGGATTTAGGAAAACTAGAGGAATCGTCAAAAATCTGGCAACTAAAATTGAATGTTGATAAGTGCAAGATAATGCACTTGGGGCGTAAAAACCCAAGAGCAGAATATACAATCAGTGATACAGTCCTAACCTCAGTATCTGAGGAAAGGGATTTAGGGGTCATTATTTCAGAAGACTTAAAGGGCTTCTGTCACCCCCAAAAGTCATTTTTCATTTTTTGGGCTAATTAAAATCCTTATAGTGCGATTATTCAATATATAGTGCTCTTACCTTTTTCTGTGGCTTAGTTTCTTTAAAAAACACACTTTTATAATATGTTAATTACCTCGCTAACAGCAAGTAGGGTGGTTACTTGCTGGTAGCCACCGCATCCTCCTTTCAAGATAAACGCCCCCTCCTCCTGTTGATTGACAGGGCCAGCGAGCCCTCTCCTCCTCCGGCTGCGAAAATCAGCGCCATAAAAAAACTCACTGTGAACTGGCCCATAGGCTATATTTACATCAGATTTTTACCCCAGGTTAAGCATATGCACATTACTTATACATTACAGAGTTGCTTTAGACAGCCTTATACAGTGGCATTCGTCACCATGGGCTTTCACTGTAAAAAAATAAAAAATAAAAATACAGATGTGTTTTTACTGGACTATGCAGGATGGAAAAGGGTAGTATACTAGGCATTTGCGTCCTTTTCTCCACACGTACAGTATATGTTATATTTGAGACAAAAATGTGATGTGAACTACCAGCGCATTGTACGCGCCTGCTTCCCGCCGCTCTGCTCTGTGATCTTCCAGTCCCCATTATGTAAATGTTTGGGTGGATGGGGGTCAGATGACCGGCCTCATAACGGTGTGTCCCCAACCAGCACATAGGCACCCAGGGGACTGGGGCATCGGATGGGTAGGAGGCCTAGAGGACAGGGCATCAGATGATTAGGGGACCTAGAGGGATGGGGGCATCAGATGAGTAGGGGCTCCAGGGGACTGGGGCATCAGATGATTTGGGGGCCAAAAGAATTGGGGGCATCAGATGAGTAGGGAGTCCACAGGACTGGGGGAGGTGGGGCAAAGGACAGCAGATTAATGCAGCTGAGGGTGGGGGGACAGAGAACATGCTAGTGCTGTCAGGGATAAGCCTGGAATATATGGGCTCATGAGTAGTGGTGAGCGAACCCGAACTTTAGGATTTTTGGACCCCAGACCCGAACCCGAACTTTTCAGTAAAAGTTTGGGTTCGGGTTCGGTGTTCGGCGAGTTAATGGCGCTTTTTGAAAGGCTGCAGAGCAGCCAATCAACAAGCGTTTAACTCTGTGCCCTTAGAAGCCATCACAGCCATGCCTACTAATGGCATGGCTGTGATTGGCCAGTGCAGCATGTGACCCAGCCTCTATAAAAGCTGGAGTCACGTAGCGCTACTTGTCACTCTGCTGTTACTAGTGTAGGGAGAGGATGCTGCTGCTGTGAGGGAGAGAATCTTTAATCAGAAGTGCTTGTTAACTCAGATCTACATAGATTTAGTTTTGTGGGTGCAGTGCACAATCTGCCCTGAGCCCAGTGACACAGAAAAATCACTTTTATCCATCTGTTAGTTAGGTGGGCGGCGGTGGTCATTTTAGGCAAGCTCAGTGCACCAGCACAGCATATGTGCATTTGTGACATTCAAATCCAAGCTTGAAATACTGCAATAATAATCTGGGTTTAAAAAAAACACCCATTTTTGGCAATGTCCTACATCTGGTGCCTTTGCAGCATTTGTCAATGTAAAATACAAGCTTGCAATACTTAAATAATTTTCTGGGTTTAAAAAATCACCCATTTTTTGCAAGACCCTACATCTGGGGCCTTTGCAGCATTTGTCAGTGTGAAATCCAAGCTTGAAATTCAGCAATAATTCTCTGGATTTAAAAAACACCAATTTTTGGCAATACCCTACATCTGGGGCCTATGCTGCAGTTTTTAGTGTGAAACAAAAGTTTGAAATACTGCAATAATATTCTGGGTTTAAAAAAACACCCATTTTGGGCAAAATACTTAATTTTGCAGCCTTTGCTGCATCTGTCAGTGTGAGATACTCATGTTAGATACTGCTGTTCTATTCTATTATTAAAAAAAACACCCATTTTGGGCAAAATACTTAATTTTGCAGCCTTTGCTGCATCTGTCAGTGTGAGATACACGCGTTAGATACTGCTGTTCTATTCTATTATAAAAAAAACACCCATTTTGGGCCAAATACTTAATTTGCAGCCTTTGCTGCATCTGTCAGTGTGAGATACAAGCTTGAAATACTGCAATAATATTCTGGGTTTAAAAAAACACCCATTTTGGGCAAAATACTTAATTTGCAGCCTTTGCTACATCTGTCAGTGTGAGATACATGCGTTAGATACTGCTGTTCTATTCTGTTATTTAAAAAAACACCGATTTTGGGCAAAATACTTAATTTGCAGCCTTTGCTACATCTGTCAGTGTGAGATACATGCATAAGACAAAAAATATGGCTTTCAGAAAATGGAGACACAAAAACATGATTTTTTTTTCAAAAATGCTTTATTATGAAAAAGTGAAACAAACAAATGAAGAAAGTAGACAAATTTGATATCATTGCATCTGTAACAACCTGCTCTATAAAAAATAGCACATGATTTAACCTGTCAGATGAACAGCCATTTTTAGTAACCATGCCTAACAAAAAACGTAATATAGAACCCAGAATAGTAACAATAAAACTGTCACCTTATCCCATAGTTTCCAAAATGGGGTCACTTTTTGGGAGCTTCTACTGTGGGGTGCATCAGGGGTTCTTCAAATGGGACATGGTGTCTAAAAATCAGTCCAGCAAAATCTGTCCTCCAAAAACCATACAGTGATCCTTGTCTTCTACGCTCTGCCGTGTGCCCTCAGCAGTTTATTACCACATATGGCGTGTTTCTGTAAATCGCAGAATCAGGGTAATAGATTTTGAGTTTTGTTTGACTGTTAACCCTTGATGTGTTACAGAAAAAAATGTATTAAAATGGAAAATCTGCCAAAAAAGTGAAATTTAGAAATGTCATTTCCTTTTATTCTTGTGGAATACATAAAGTGTTCGAAAAGTTAGTAAAATCAGTTTTGAATAACTTGATGGGTGTAGTTTCTAAATTGGGGTCATTTATGGGTGGTTTCCACTATGTAAGCCCCGCAAAGTGACTTCAGAACTGAACTGGTCCTTAAAGAAATGGTTTTGAAAATTTTCTTAAAAATTTTAAGAATTGCTTCTAAAATTCTGAGCCTTCTAACGTTCAAAGAATAAATAAAAATAGCATCTACGAAATGATGCCAATATAAAGTAGACATATGGGAAATGTAAAGTAATAAAAACATTTTTGTGAGGTATCACTATCTGCCTTAAAAGCAGAGAAATTCTAATTTTGAAAATTACAAATTTTTCACAATTTTCTGTAAATTTGGGATTTTTTTTATAAATAAAGGTAATTTATATTGACTCAAATTACTGCTTTCACAAAGTACAATATGTTACGAGAAAAGAATCTCAGAATGGCTTGGATAAGTAAAAGTGTTCCAAAGTTATTACCACATAAAGTGACACGTCAGATTTCCAAAATTTGGCCTGGTCATTAAGGTGAAAAATGGCCTGAAGGGGTTAACTATTATATTTTTGTGTCAGGGGTACAAAGATGATGCATTGCACCCACAAAAAAAATCGCTATAGGTCCCCCACAGAATTAACAGCCAGTTTATTTTATATATTTCTGTGTCAGGGGTGCAGAGCTGATGTATTGCACCCACAAAAAAAAATCACTATAGGTCACCCACAGTATAAATAGCCAGATGAGGTTCCTAACACTTTCGCTCACTTCAGCTGCCTGCTTCCTGTCCCTGTAATACTCAGAGCTAATGGGCGGTGCTACATGTGATCCAGCTTTTATAGAGGCTGGGTCACATGATGCACGGGCCAATCACAGACATGCCATTAGTAGGCATGGCTGTGATGGCTTCTAAGTGCCCATAGCTTAAAGCTTGTTGATTGGCTGCCGTGAAGCCTTTCAACAAGCTTTATTAAATGCCTGAGCACCGAACTCAAACTTTTCCTGAAAAGTTTGTGTTCGGGTCCGGGCACACGAACTCGCAAAGTTTGGTACGGACCCAAACTTTACAGTTTCGGGTTCGCTCAACACTATACATATGACTTTTTGATCACTGTTGTTCAATTTTTTTGGAGGGGGAGGTGACAAAAAAAATTTATCGTGTGTTTTTTTTTTTTTCCATTTCAGCAATCAACGCACAGGGAATTTGTATTAATATTTTAATAGTTCAGACATTTTCAGACATTTTCACACAATAGTTCAGTTTTTTTTTGTTTATATATTTTTATATGTAAAATTGGGAAAGGGGGTGATTTAAACTTCTAATATTTGAATGTTTTTTTTTTTGTTTTTTTTTAACTTTTATATTAACTTTTAACCCGCTTAGGAGGCCAGAAACTGTGATATTTTGATCCCTTGTCCTATTTATCTTAATAAAGATCTATTAGGGTGAATAGGATTTTTATGTGCCCCTTGCTAAGCTGTGCCTCATGCACAGCGCAGCAGGGAAGTTACCATGGCAGACAAGGGAAACTTCAAAAGTGTCCAGGCTGCCATGGTAACAGCCACGTCCCTCTGCCTTATCTCACAGATGCCGCAATCAGTGTTAATCACGGCATCTGAGGGGTTAAATGACGGGGTTCGGCAGGATTACCATTGACCACCATTGTGGCTAGGGGTTTTGCTGTATGATACAGCCCACACCCGTTGCATATGGAGTGGGCTCACTGCAACAGCCTGCTCCATACATTTCATCTGTTGAATGAGTCAGTTATTCTCACAGTGACTGCCACTGCTGAGTCCGCTTTTCCTGATTTATAGCGATTCATAGAGAATGAATTCATAATGAATCAAATTTCTTGTCGGACTTCAGCGAATCGGCCAAATCTAATTTTTTAAAACTTTTCTCATCTCTAATTGTAGACTCAAGGTGTCACACTCAAATCAGCTAATCAACACAAAACATCTGCAAAGGTTTCCTAAGCCTTCAAATGGTCCCTCAGTCTGGTTCCGTAGGCTACACAATCATGGGGAAGACTGCTGACTTGATAGTTGTCCAGAAGACAGTCATTGACATCCTCCACAAGGAGGGTAAGCCACAAAGCCAAGCATATTAATGGAAAGTTGAGTGGAAGAAAAAAGTGTGGTAGAAACAGGTGCACAAGCATCATGGATAACCGCAACCTTAAAGAGATTGTCAGGAAAAGGCCATCAAGAGATTAGGGGAGATTCACAAGGATTAGAATGCGGTGGGGTCAGTGCTTCAAAAGCCACCACACACAGACACCACACACAGGACTGGACTGTTGCTCACTGTTCTCAGGTGAAAATCAAGGTCCCAGGGTCTGGAGGGAGACTATAGTGGCACAAAATACAAGTAGCTTGAGGTCCAGTGTGAAGTTTCCAGTCAGTGGTAGTTTGGGAGCCATGTCATCTGCTGGTGTTTGTCTACTTTGTTATTTCAACTCCAAAGTCAGCACAGAAAATGTGTAGAAATTTGTTTCTCACTCTCGTTTTGTAAAATTCACATCCCCACCTATTCCTTGGTTGAACTTGATGGACTTTTTTGAACCGTATTAATAATAAATAATAATAATATTTATTTATTTATATGTTACCACCATATTCCGCAGAGCTTTACAAATTGATAGGGTTCATGTAAAAAACTAAAGTAACTGGCTAATATACAAATGAAACACTAAGAGTCAGGGCCTTGCTTGCAAGAGCTTACAATCTATGAGAAATTGGGGGTGACACGTAAGGTAGTTGATTGTGATAAGTAGGATTCGAGACATTATTGAACTGACAGGAGTGGTGCCGGACGATCTGCTTCAGGTTTTGGACCGCTAGAGGATCGAGTTACAGAGGATTTGGTCGGGGAGAGGTTTAGTCGGGGAAAAGTCATTTTAGGTAGCTTGATAAGCCTGCCTGAAAAGATGTGCTTTTAAGACACGTTTATAGGTGGAGAAGTTGTGAATTGACCTAATATTCCGGGGCAGAGTATTCCAGAGAGTAGGTGCAGCTCGAGAAAAGTTTTGAAGATAGGAGTGAGAGGTACGAATTATGAAGGTTATTAAGCTTAGGTCGCTAACAGAATGGAGAGCACGAGTAGGGTGGTAGATGGAGATGAGGGAGGAGATATATGGAGGTGCAGCACTGTGGAGAGCTTTGTGGGTGAAGGTGAGAAATTTGAAATGTATTCTGTTATAGATGGGCAACCAGTGAAGTGACTGTCACAGACTAGTGTAGCGGTTGGATGGATAGATGAGCCTGGCTACAGCATTTGGGACAGATTGAAGGGGGGAGAGTTTAGTGAGAGGGAGACCGAGTAGTCAAGACGAGAATAAATCAAGGCAACAACAAGAGTTTTTGCCGTTTCCACCACAAGAAAAGGGCGGATTCTGGCGATATTCTTGAGGTGCAGACGACAAGAGCGTGTAAGTGATTGAATATGGGGAAAAAAGGAAAGATCATAGTCAAATGTGGCCCCAAGACAGTGGGCATGGTGCACAGGAGTTATGATAGTGCTGCAGACCGAAATTGAAATATCAAGTTTAGGTGGGTTAGTAGATGGGGGAAAGACAAGAAGTTCCGTTTTTGAGAGGTTCAGTTTTAGATACAGAGAGGACATGATAGAGACAGTGCCAGACAATTACTGGTGTTTTGGAGTAAAGCAGTGGTAGCAACTAATTCTGCTTCCATTTTAGGACAGGTTGCTGGCGGCCATTTTAAATCATTCCCAGAGAACCCCTTTAAAGTAAACCTGTCAAAGTCTGAAGGCTACGGGCAGCAGGTTATAGAACAGGAAGCATTTAAGGAGTCCAGTAGGTGGTTCTACTCACTCACTAAAAGCGGTCTTTGAACACACACACACAGGGAAGGCTGTCACTCACTCATAGGACCGCCCCCTAGACTCTTAAGCACAAAATCAGCAGAAATTAAATAAATTACAAGTTATGCTGAATCTTTTCCACAAAGATAATTATCGACCTGCTCACCTTTTCATGTTCTCAAATAGGTCGGCCTGCATAGTCAATATCATGGGCTCCCTCTAAGGGAATAATCAACTGAATATCTCCTTCCCTTATGACCACTGTGTGGAAATTGGCAAAGTGTCAGGGCAGTTGTGACAGGTGAAATGTTTGAAGAACTGCAAGTTTCCCTGGTGATACCAGCCATTTGCTGAAGGTTGTAGAAGCCACAATCAGCGTCAATCAGTTGAGTACTGGGTCAACTTCAATTTAAAAAGATCTATTAATGGCACAACCCATTTAATTACAAAGTTCCACTATACTGCCATTGCTATTTTTTTTTCAAGCTTTTAAATGACCATAAGAAGCTTTTACATGACATCACTTTCTAATCAGATACTAACATGTGTGACTATCTGTACTACAGAGGTCCAATTGCGGAAAGTTCTGACATGTATATGTCAGATTTTGGCTTAATGTACATGACTGTATGCGGTCTGCAAATTGCCGATCCACAAAATACGGATACCAATTGTGTTGCATCTGCATTTTTTGCACATCCATTGATTTCAATGGGTGCGTGGTCCATGTATAGGACATTTTTGCAAAAACGGACATATGGATGAGTAAAGAGTACAGAACATCTGTGTGCTTTCTGCATCCACAAAAATGTAGAATATATCTGTAAAATATGGACCACGGACCCATTGAAGTCCATTGCATTGAAGTCAATTGTTCCACAAGACCACATCTGTATTTTGCAGATCCGCATATGGTGGACTGTAAAATGGAAACGGTTGTGTGCATGGAGCCTTAAAGAACAAATCTAATTGGAGATAAATCCTCCTTTATTTCAGTTTACTTTTCTCCTTTACAGACCATACAGCTGTATTATTTTCCCGTGTTGTGCAATGATATGACCTACAAAATGCTGTGACAACTGCTCCACTAAAGTCTACTCCAACAGCCTTTGCGTGATGCTATGAACAGGCTGGAGTTAGTTTGGCTTATTATGCTTCTTACATAGATGTGTGCTTTATTTTCTTGATTTGTGGCAAATTAAGAAGAACTGCTTAAAAGCGAGTATAATCCTAAACAGATGTTGAGCTGACATGCTCACGTAAACCTCCAGTAGACAGAGCATCTTCTCTGTCCTTCCTCTCTGTGTCTAATACTATTTTCATACTTTGAGAATGGAAAGGCTTAGAACTTCAACTTGCCTATAAGGAGTTAACACAAGAAATAGTCTTCTTTTTTTATTACATTCTCGCTGTAGCTACCAGCACCTCCTTTAAAGTGACGACAGCGTAAAGAACTGGACTTTACATCACCGGTGTTTACCTTGCGTTGCCTCAAATTTCTCCAGCCTTCATTTTACGGTTTATAAATACTCTGGGGGCTTCCAGGATAATAGTGCTCTCTGTTCTCCGGCAAAGCTGTGGCTTTTGGATTTTACAGTCTTTGAATTACTTCATGATGATCCAGGGTATACATCATCACAGTTAGACCAGCAACCTCTTGGGAGATGTCTTGTGCAAGGAGAGCCAAGGGTTGCTTAAGTAGCCAGCAAAAAAATAAAAATTTATAACTGTGACCTGGGCCTTGTCAGCCCTTCATGACACAGTGTAAAGTGAACTGTTGCGCGCTTAGTCACCAAATTTGGCACAATTATTTGGATTAGGAAATACATAAATGGTCAGACAGTAGGAGTTTGTCTAGACATTGCATTTTGGATAATAAGCTGTGTGCATTGCTGCAGAAGACTTCTCTAACATAGTCCTATTTGAGAACTCTATTAATAAGAAAACTGCTCGAGCTTTTGTCGTGGAGGACCGAATCTTGGAGATGAGACGTTTCTTCACATATGTAAACTTCTGCCTGCCCCTGATTACCGGTTTGCAAGCTTACGGCTGAAGATATTATACCAAATATAGTAAGGGCAGACACAGCAGACATTCCGGGTGCTAATTTTTAAAGTTTATGTAAGCATTGCTTGGTAATTACTTTACACAGAACTCCTTTCACAGATTAACTGTATACACAATAAAGTTTAATTTGTTGAATAGTCATCACATTTCAGAAAAGACAAAAATGGAAAATCAATTATTAACACTGAGAGCAGACAGCCTGAGAGTTGCAGGCACATTATCAGAGCAGACACATTAGAGCACATTATCAGAGCAGCTAAAAAGTGTTATCTTAAAAGGGCTGTACATCAGTTTGAAAATATATATATAATTTAAAGGGGTATTCCCATCTCAGACAATGGGGCGTATCGCTAGGATATGCCCCCATTGTCTGATAGGTGCGGGTCCCACCATTGGGATGGCTCTGATGTTTTATGAAGTAAAAGTTTTATAGAAAATAAGGTAGGGGCATACACAGATCCCATAGGGCCCCATAGCATACTTACAAATGTTTAGGTTGGTGGTAAAATTGGGGCATCCAAAACATTTATGGGTAGTATTATCATTAGTCACACCCATTTTAGGCCCAGGACAGCCAGAATTTGCTGGGACTGTATGTGAAAATCAGGGACAATCCCTGCAAATTCGGGACAGTTGGTAACTATGCCATAGCAAAACTTAGTATGGGCCCCATGCACCTACAGCTGTAGCTTCCAAGTGCACATGTGTCAATCACTCCTAGGCAATGCACAGCATCCGCAAGATTTCTGAAAAATGTATGTTTTTTTTGCCATAGTTTTAATTAAAGACAAAGGGCCAGATTTATCATTACTCTGACAGCTCACTCCACTTTCACATATGGCTAAAGTCAGTTTTAGCAAAGTCAGATTTATGATCGGCCCTTTAAGACTGTGATAAATGTGGTTTAACGGTAGCAGTTTATCCGTCAGTAAGCGGCTTTACAAAAGTCGCACGTCTTTACGAAAAAGTCGCATGTTCTATTAAAAAGTCTCATAAAATTAGCATGGTCCTCACTGGAGTGACTTTTTTGCGACTTTTTAAATAGTCGCGATAGTAAATCTGTCTAGAGATTTATTTACATAAGAAAACACGCCCACTTTCAGAAAACTGGCGAGCATAGTGCAGAGCAGAAAAAAGTGCGCAAAAATTTGCGACTTTTTCACTCCATTATTCTGACGAGCAAATGATAAATCTGGCCCAAAATGTAAAAAAAAAGTTGCCTTTGGCTTCACCCACTTGATCTGACTTTTATGCTGGAAAAAGTGGAACAGGTGCTTTAAATCTATGGCACTCATTCTCACCACCATATTCCTCAATGTATTTATAGCAGAAAACTGGCAAAAATACATTGATAAATCTCCCGCTTCTCTTCTATTACAAAATTAGCTCGCGGCCTGCACCACTAGGAGGAGCTCAGTGACTAGGAATAAATACAGATACCATGGAAACTGTAATATTTCCTTTGCATTGAGCTCCCCCTGGTGGCTGCTATGTGAACATGCAGTGTTTTCACATGTGGAAGAGAACAAGTTCTGTGCAGGCCCCCTCCCCAGGCCTCATAGCAGTTGTGTTGTCTGCCTCTATTGCAGGTACACCACAAACATAGTAACCACCCCCTTTGTTTTTTAGACAGCTTCTCTTGTAATTTTAGCCCAATTGCTATCTGTTGTGGTTCCAAGATAATACCACCATACACATAATGCCACAATATAGTGTCTAGAGATTAGCAAATTGCTCACAATTCAGTTTGGGTCTGAACTAAAAGTTCTCAATTTGGCCTGAAAACGTATGTTTCATACTCTGAGGTCTCCTAGGTCTCATATGTTTTTTTCTCTCTTGTCTTTCACTTTTTTTTATTCATTTCTCTCTCTCTTCCCCACTGAAAAAAATGCCCAAATCGAATCACCAAAAATTCAAATCCAGATGCAACTCGAATTTTTACAAAATTCTTGTGATTATCGAGCATGCTCGGCCGAGTACCGCATGTGCTCGAGCACCATGCTCGAGTGTCCTCCCCGCACATTTATTGCCTGCTACGCAGCCAATAAACATGCAGGTAAGTACTGCCCTCACTGTAATGCCAGTAGCCATGTTGGCTACTGGCATTACAGTGATTGGCTGGCTGGAACGCGTCATCGGGTGCTATATAGCACCCGATGACGCATGTTCGGCTCATTCGTAGTCAGGGAGAGCTGAGCATAGGAAGGGACAGACAGTGTAGGGAGTGTAATTGAATATTCTTTTTGTACAAAAACGTTTCAGAGCCAAAAGTCCTTGTAAGAACTATTGTGTGTGACAGCAGCAATATATATTTTTAGCGCATCCTGCTCTAAATAGTGTGTAATGGGCCGCTGCAGACAGTTAAATTATCCGCGCCACATCTGCTGTTTAAAGTGTGCGCACCCCTAAAATATCTGTGACATCTAGTGCACTTTTTCCATAGACGGGGTCCGCTGCGGACAGTTAAATTATCTGCACCACATCTGCTGTTTAAAGTGTGCGCACCCCTAGAAGATTAGTGACATCCAGTGCACTTTGTCCGTAGACGGTGTCCGCTTCTGACAGTGACCTTACCAGAGCAACATCTGCAGTGTAACGTGTGCGCTTCAAAACAATTTCTGTGACATACATTGTACTTTTTCCGTAGACAGTGTCCACCTCTGACTGTGACCTTACCAGGGCCACATCTGCAGTGTAACGTGTGCGCTTCCAAAAAATTTCTGTGACATACAATGTCATTTTTCCGTAGACGGTGTTCTCTTCTGACAGTGATCTTATCAGGGCCACATCTGAGGTATAACGTGTGCGCTTTAAAAATGTATCTGTGACATACCGTGTAATTTCTCCGTAGACGGTGTCTGCTTCTGACAGTGACCATACCAGGGCCACATCTGCAGTGTAACATGTGCGCTTCAAAAATGTATCTGTGACATAGGCCTCATGCACACGACCGTTCGGGCCCGCACCCGAGCTGCAGTTTTTGCAGCTCTGGTGCGGACCCATTCACTTCAATGGGGCCGCAAAAGATGCGGACAGCACTCCGTGTGCTGTCCGCATCCGTTGCTCCGTTCCGTGGCCCTGCAAAAAAAATATAACCTGTCCTATTCTTGTCCGTTTTGCGGAAAAGAATAGGCATGTCTACAATGGGCCGCCCGTTCCGTTCCGCAAATTGCGGAAGGCACACGGGCGGCTTCCGCTTCTTGCGGATCCGCGGTTTGCGGACCGCAAAAAATGGAACGGTTGTGTGCATGAGGCTATACATTGTAATTTTTCCATAGATTGTGTCCGCTTCTGACAGTGACCATACCAGGGCCACATCTGCAGTGTAACGTGTGCACTTCAAAAATGTTTTTGTGACATACAGTCGTGGCCAAAAGTTTTGAGAATTACATAAATATTGGAAATTGGAAAAGTTGCTGCTTAAGTTTTTATAATAGCAATTTGCATATACTCCAGAATGTTATGAAGAGTGATCAGAAGAATTGCATAGTCCTTCTTTGCCATGAAAATGTACTTAATCCCAAAAAAAACTTTCCACTGCATTTCATTGTTGTCATTAAAGGACCCGCTGAGATCATTTCAGTAATCGTCTTGTTAACTCAGGTGAGAATGTTGACGAGCACAAGGCTGGAGATCATTATGGCAGGCTGATTGGGTTAAAAAGGCAGACTTGACATGTTAAAAGGAGGGTGATGCTTGAAATCATTGTTCTTCCATTGTTAACCATGGTGACCTGCAAAGAAACACGTACAGCCATCATTGCGTTGCATAAAAATGGCTTCACAGGCAAGGACATTGTGGCTACTAAGATTGCACCTCAATCAACAATTTATAGGATCATCAAGAACTTCAAGGAAAGAGGTTCAATTCTTGTTAAGAAGGCTTCAGGGCGTCCAAGAAAGTCCAGCAAGCGCCAGGATCGTCTCCTAAAGAGGATTCAGCTGCGGGATCGGAGTGCCACCAGTGCAGACCTTGCTCAGGAATGGCAGCAGGCAGGTGTGAGCGCATCTGCACGCACAGTGAGACGAAGACTTTTGGAAGATGGCCTGGTGTCAAGAAGGCCAGCAAAGAAGCCACTTCTCTTCAAAAAAAACATCAGGGACAGATTGATCTTCTGCAGAAAGTATGGTGAATGGACTGCTGAGGACTGGGGCAAAGTCATATTCTCCGATGAAGCCTCTTTCCGATTGTTTGGGGCATCTGGAAAAAGGCTTGTCCGGAGAAGAAAAGGTGAGCGCTACCATCAGTCCTGTGTCATGCCAACAGTAAAGCATCCTGAGACCATTTATGTGTGGGGTTGCTTCTCATCCAAGGGAGTGGGCTCACTCACAATTTTGCCCAAAAACACAGCCATGAATAAAGAATGGTACCAAAACACCCTCCAACATCAACTTCTTCCAACAATCCAACAACAGTTTGGTGAAGAACAATGCATTTTCCAGCACGATGGAGCACCGTGCCATAAGGCAAAAGTGATAACTAAGTGGCTCGGGGACCAAAACGTTGATATTTTGGGTCCATGGCCTAGAAACTCCACAGATCTTAATCCCATTGAGAACTTGTGGTCAATCCTCAAGAGGCGGGTGGACAAACAAAAACCCACTAATTCTGACAAACTCCAAGAAGTGATTATGAAAGAATGGGTTGCTATCAGTCAGGAATTGGCCC
The DNA here is from genome assembly GCF_905171765.1 of Bufo bufo. NCBI lineage: Eukaryota > Metazoa > Chordata > Amphibia > Anura > Bufonidae > Bufo > Bufo bufo. The sequence goes on from NC_053393.1 coordinate 434,259,063, forward strand.
AGAAGTTGATTGAGAGCATGCCCAGTCGAATTGCAGAGGTCCTGAAAAAGAAGGGCCAACACTGCAAATACTGACTCTTTGCATAAATGTCATGTAATTGTCGATAAAAGCCTTTGAAACGTATGAAGTGCGTGTAATTATATTTCACTACATCACAGAAACAACTGAAACAAAGATCTAAAAGCAGTTTAGCAGCAAACTTTGTGAAAACTTATATTTTTGTCATTCTCAAAACTTTTGGCCACGACTGTACATTGTAATTTTTCCGTAGACGGTGTCCGCTTCTGACAGTGACCATACCAGGGCCACATCTGCAGTGTAACGTGTGCGCTTCAAAAATTTGTCTGTGACAAACAATCAGGGGAGCACCGAGGAATTTTGTCTAGGGGGGGTCCGAAAGGCAAAAAAATGTGGCACGTGTAGTGCGCTGTGCCAATTCTTTTGCCTGCCCATTTTTCAAAGCCCCTTTATATTTAAAAATGCAGGGGAAGGGGGGGGGGGTGTGTGTGTAGTGTGTTGCGCTGATTCTTTTACTTGGTGATTCTAAAAGCTTTGCAGGAATAGAACATTTTTAGCCCTGCCCATTATTAAAAGCCCCTCCTACATATAATAGGCCACTCCCAACAAACACTGTACAGCTGAAATTCTATTGTTGAGGCCTGTCTCTACGCATCATACGCAGAGGGGAGGGTCTGTCCTGGCTGCACTGCCTGCTTATACAACAAGCTACAGCCAGGAAGCTCCTCCGGTCTCCTCCCTGCCCAGATCCTGCTCAAGGCCTGTGGTTCCCCCCTACCATCTGCCACCCGCCCAAGGCCTGCTGCCCCCTTTGGCCATCCTCACCCAGTTCTGAATCCTCCTTCTGCAAATGGCAGGGGGAGGAGCCGGAGCATCTCCTCTCCTACATAGCGCCACATACTTCTTACTTCCAGTGATGTCACCTTTGTTGTAGACGTTCTCTTTCTTTATCTTCTCCATTCAGACCAGACCGCCATGATGATTTTTCAGCCATCTCCCATCTCTGCATAGATTAACAAACAGACATTAGTTTCCCACATTTCCATCTTCACATCTTCTGAACACCCTTTCCTGCCACCCCCAATACTATACTGCAGAAACAGTCCCCCTGGAAATACTACTACCACACAGATAGTGCCCCCTAAACAATTATTGGCACACAGTGCTCTAAAAAATAACTGCCCAAACACTAATAGTATAAAGATAATGTCCCCCAAAAATTATTGTGCTAAGCTGATACTGTGGCAGGGTGCCCCCAAAGTAACAGTGCTCGCCAAAATCCCACCATTAGAAATAATTCTCTGCCAGAGCTCACTTAGTAGTAATAATGCCCCTATAGTGCCCATACTAGTAATAATGTTCCTCATAGCCCCCCAGTAGTAGTAAAGCTCCGCATAATACCTCCCAGTACTAATAATTCTCCCTACAATATGACAGTACATGAAATACCCCCGCTTAGTGCCCGCTGTTGAGCTAATGTCCCCATAATGTATGCCAGTATAAAATACCCCTATATAGTGCCCCAGTAAATGCCCTCATAGTGCTCCTCTCCCCCTTCCCCATAGTGTCCCCCATAATATGCCAGTAAAAAATGCCCCTTCTAAGTGCCACCATATGCCCCAATAGTGCTCCACTCCCCCATAGTGCCCCCAAATAATGCCTCATAGTGCCGCTCTCCCCTATAGTGCCTCCCATAATGTGCCAGTAAAAAATGCCCCCTTAGTGCCACCAGATGCCACAATGCCCCCCATAATGTGCCAATAAGAATAAAGGCCCCTTTAGAGCCCCCACTTCCCCATAGTGCCCCCAAATAATGCCCCTATAGTGCCACCAGATGCCCCATAGTGCCATTCTCCCCTATAGTGCCCACCATAATGTGTCAATAAAAAAAAGCCCCTTTAGACCCCCCAGATGCCCCCATAGTGCTCCTCTCCCCCATGGTGCTCCCCCCCATAAATGTGCTAGTAAAAAATGCCCCTTCGAAGTGCCACCATATGCCCCAATAGTGCTCCATTCCCCCATAGTGCCGCTCTCCCCTTTAGTGCCTCCCATAATGTGCCAGTAAAAAATGCCCCCTTAGTGCCACCAGATGCCATAATGCCCCCCATAATGTGCCAATAAGAAAAAAGAGCCCCTTTAGAACCCCCACTTCCCCATAGTGCCCCCAAATAATGCCCCTATAGTGCCCCCAAATAATGCCCCTATAGTGCCACCAGATGCCCCATAGTGCAGTTCTCCCCTATAGTGCCCCCCATAATGTGTAAAAAAAAAAAGCCCCTTTAGAGCCCCCATAGTGCTCCTCTCCCCCATGGTGCCCCCCATAATGTGCCAGTAAGAAGTGCCACCCCCCAAAAAATTGGGCTGTAAGAATTGTCAGATGCCCCCATAGTGCCAGCTCCCCCCTCCAAATAAAATTAAATAAATAAATAAAAGAAAACACTGATACTTACCTCCATCAGCAGCGATGTGAAGCAGGCCTCTAACGGCCTGTGTCCCTGCTGTGTGCTGCCCGGCTCAGGCAATGGAAGCGCTCATCTCCTACTGCCCCCCCCCCCCCCCCTCCACCGCTGCCGCAATTACATCCAGGGCCGCGCCGCCTGTGGTGATCGGCGGTGCGCCCTGAAGTATAAAAAAAAAAATATTGTCTGGTTGTTCTAGGGGGGGTGTCCAGACCCGCTGGACTTCCCCTGTAGGTGCACCACTGCATACAATGTCATTTTTCCGTAGACGGTCTCCGCTTCTGACAGTGACCTTACCAGGGCCACATCTGCAGTGTAACATGTGTGCTTCAAAAATTTATCTGTGACATACAGTGTACTTTGTCAGCTTTGAAACCATACTCCCCCCGGAACCCAAAGACTTTGGTTTCCCGTAAGCAGCTCGGCGGGTCATGGGAATAACACAGCTGAATCACCGGTCGTCATCATTTATGGTTGGAACTACGATGGTATCTGATAGTCTTCGAACCTCCGACCTTCGTTTTTGATTGATGAAAACATTCTTGGTAAATGCTTTCGCTTTGGTTTGTCTTGCGCCGGTCCAAGAATTTCACCTCTAGCGGCGCAATACGGATGCCCCCGGCTGTCCCTCTTAATCATGGTCCCAGTTCCTAAAACCTACAAAATAGAACCGGAGTCCTATTCCATTATTCCTAGCTGAAGAATTCAGGCGACCCAGCCTGCTTTGGACATTGTAAATTTTTTCAATGGTCAGTTAAGCAGCAGACACTCTCCCATAATTTTTTTAATGGTCAGCTCAGCAGCAGGCCCTCAACCATAATGTTTTAGAGGGTCAGCTCAGCAGCAGGCCCTCGCATATAATTTTTTAGAAGGTCAGATCACCTGCAGGCCCTCGCATATAATGTTTTAGAGTGTCAGCTCACCTGCACGCCCTCACCTACAATCTTTTACAGCATCAGCTCACCTGCAGGCCCTCACCTATTTATACCTAATGGGTAATTTGCGCACATGCTGCCTTGCTTGGATGTGGTAGCCATAGCCATTTCTCATCCTCCCTCACCGGAATCGAACACTGATTCCCCCTTACTCGTGGTCACCATGGTTGACGCTAAAAATAACATTGAAAGTTAATAGGGCAGACATTCAAATGGATCGTCGCCATAACGGGGACGTCCGATCAGCCCCAGGTTATCTAGAGTCACCAAAGCGGCAGCAGGCCCTCGCCCATAATGTTTTAGATGGTCAGATCAGCAGGCGCTTGCTCCAAATGTTTTTGAGGGTCACTAGTAGACCATCAATCATAATTTTTCAATGGTGTAGGATACCCTCCTTTATGTGTAATAAAGGGTGTATTGGAGTGCCGGTTCCTTGTAATTTTTGGCAGCCCTTTCACTTAGTGCATAGGCTTTATGAGTGTAGGAGTCCCACTGCCTGAACAATTGTACCACGATGTGAATGAGGCCCTCCTTTATGTGATATACAGGTTGTATCGGAGTGCCTCTTCCTTGTAATTTTTGGCAGCACTTGCACTTTATATACAATTGAATATACAGGAAAAAATGTTTCCAAACAATTGCATATATCAGGGGGAGAAAAACAGAACTGGATCGCACATCCACAATGCTATGCTTTGATCTAATTAAACTTACTTCTCAGTGTCATATTAAAGTGTACAGTCCCCCATACTACATGCTGTACAAGAGGCATTAGTGTACATTTTGATCAAAAGGCATAAGCCCACTCACCACGCCAGGGTCGCCTCTTTGAGTGGGACCTACTCTGACAAAAAGGCACAGCACAATGCGGTGACAAAGCGGCACTGCCCTAGTAGGTGGCGGGATGCAGGAGTCAAACAGCAACCCTGTTGTCTGACAATGCCACCCATGGCACTGGGTCCCACCAACCCACCAGCACAGCACCACAAAAACAAAGGCCACCACGCAGTACTGCACCATGTGAACAGTTGTCTAACACAGCATGTCCATTGCTATCAGGAGCTACAGGTCAATTACCACTTATATGCAGACTTCTGCGAAATTAAAACCACCTGTGCCGAATGGGAGGAGTGCTGATACCAGTGGTAAAGAAGAAAGATTCAAATTGCATATATCAGGGGAAGAAAAACAGAACTGGATCGCACATCCACAATGCTATGCTTTGATTTAATTAAACTCTCTTCTCAGCATCATATTAACAATGTTTTCTCTAAAATCGATTTTTGTCTGTAAAAGTGGCGTACTACTCAGACAACATCATTCCCAGCAGCGACCTGGGAGTCCAAGCTGCATCCAGACATCGTCCCCATGCTGTTCTCGAACCATTTCAGTGGTGTTTCCATCAATTTCTGACCTTTTCCTATGAATAAGGCACCCTCCCCTCTTCAGAGCAGGGTGTGCCTGGTTTAATGCTTGGGTTCTCTTATTGACTTTCATTATACTCAGGTGCTCGGTAGAGCACCCAACCATCCCGATGTGTGCGGCCCGAGCACCTGAGCACTATGGTGCTTGACAGGGCCGGTGCAAGGATTTTTGCCGCCCTAGGAAAAGATCCATTTTGCCGCCCACTCATGTCACTCACTCACTGACAGACACACACACACACACTGACAGACAGACACGCACTCAGACACTGTCACGAATGAAGTTAGAAGATAGCTGGAACATATAAATAAACGAGCGACTGGCTTGATCCCAAACTAAGGAGCTTATAGGTGAGCCCTATAAAACCCTAAGAGCTCTCCCTGACTGCTATGCACATGCAAGGGTCTGTATGGTAGACGATTGCATGCCCACATACCTAATACTGTGTGACACCTGAAAACCCTATAATAGTGAGGGGACACGACCACCGGCTCCCTGCACTTAATACGGACGGAGTCAGGGTCACCTAAAATCAAGCCAGCAAGGAAACACAATAAAGTAAAAGACTTATCTGTACAAACAGCAGAAGCAGCCTCCAGCAGTGAACACCTCATCCAGGAAGTAGTATAAACCGCAAAGTGAGGCAGTATGTGAGGGATTATAAAGGAAGACGATTAGTCGAAATAAGTGACACCTGGCAGAAGGAAAGGAGATGAGAAAGTGAAACCAAAACAAAGAACATCATACAAGAGGTAGAGAAAAACGTCTGACAGATCTTCTCACAGAACTGGCGGTGACAGACACTCACTGAATGACGTACACAGAAACTCACTGACAGACAGACATACACTCATTGACAGACACACACACACTCAGACACTCACTGAATGACGTACACAGAAACTCACTGACAGACATACTCACTGACAGACACACATACACTCACTGACAGACAGACACACACTCACTCACTGACAGACACTCACTGACAGACATACACCTACCCACTGAAACACACACACACACACACACAGAAACTCACTGACAGACACTCACTCACTGGCAGACAAACACACACATATACCCCCGAAACGCGTTGAGCCGCATATTTTAACATTAAAGAGGATTGATTGCGCACTTCTGGACTCGTCTGCTGATTTACCAACCAGGCTGTACACCCAGGGCGTATACATCGACCTCTAACAATCTACACGTGATCCCGGCTAGGGGGGTGACTTGCCCCAGGTGTCTTGAGTTTATCCTGGTGGTGACCCCCCAGTGAAGTGAGTGGATTATTATTAATAATATTGTTGTTATTATCAACATTATGATTTTATCACTCTTAATATATTGAATCTTTTTTAATATATTCTATTTCTTATACATCTTTATTTTATTGTTGCATCATTTGGTATCTTATTTTATTTATTTTTTTAACCAACCCACCACCGTGTCCCACCCACTAGTCCCTAGCGCCTGTGGATGGTGCCACTCTATAATTTCACCTATATTATTTTTTCTTTACCTTTTACCTTATACTTTGTCATATGTGAGATTGGCGCTCAATTTCCTACACTTTTACAGTGACTGGTGTGACACCCGGGGTGGGTGACCTCCCCTCGCTTCACACCTGTTACTGATCTATTACCACTTTTCTTTGGTGTTTAGCTTTGTTCTACACCAGAGCAGCCTCTCCACCACATTATCTTCATCCTTACCATTCCCTCCACCTTACAGTCCCGGCGGCGCCCCTTTTTTGTATCCTTTTTCTTCAAGGACAAAGCACAGTCCTGTAAAGCCTTTGGATAACCTCCTTGTTTTTCTATTTGTTTTCACGAAACTAGACAGACACACACTCAGACACTCACTGAATGACGTACACAGAATTTCACTGACAGACATACTCACTGACAGACACACATACACTCACTGACAGACACTCACTGACAGACATACACCTACCCACTGAAACACACACACACACACACAGAAACTCACTGACAGACACTCACTCACTGGCAGACAAACACACACATATACTCACTGACAAACATACACATACTCATTGACAAACACACAGACACTTACTGACCGACAGACATCCACACTCACTGACATACACACACAGACACGCAATGACAGACACACATACATTTACTGACAGAAAGACAGACATACATACACTCACTGACATAAATACACAGGCAGACACTCACTCAGTCAAACACTTAAACACTCACCTCCCTGGGGTCCAGCGTGCCCTTTAGTATGCCGGGACCGGAATGACGTCATATTCAGGCATCACAGAGGGTGCACGAGGGAGGAGTAGGGAGCTGCTACAACAGCCTCCCTTGCCACCCGCCTCCTCTCCTCCGGTAATTTACTGGCAGAGCAGGCACCTGCCATCAGGGTAAGCAGATGCCTGCTCTGCCATATTTAAGAAGGACCTCCACCTCCTGGCCCCCCTGTAACGGCGCTGGGGTCGGCTCAAGAGCTGCTCGCCCAGGGCTGCAGCCCCAGTCAAGGGGAGCCCACCAGGGCGCCCCCAGCAGGCTGGCGCCCTAGGCGAACGCCTAGTTCGCCTATATGGTCACACCGGCCCTGGTGCTTGATCAACACTACAAAATTCGCATTGAATCTGATTAATTTAGAATCAATTCACTCATCTCTGATTGCACACACAGAAATAATACTCCCTTAAAGAACCCTCATAACACATGTATATAGTTCCCATATATAATGCAATTCACTTCCCAAAGCTACCAGCATACAAACAAAATAATACTGGCCATTTTAGTTTGCTTCTGGGGTTTCTTTGAGAGACGGGTGTAGGTCCCAGAGATGGGACATGTATCTGTCAAATAATTATGTCATATTCTATAAATATGCTTTACATGTCTAAGACAGGAATATTGCTGTTTGCACTTTTGCTTCTTCATCTGTCATCTATTATCTTAAGAAATAGTGGCCGGGATGGCAGCAGATAGGAAGAGAATGAAAAATTAAACCAAACAATAGCTTTATGTTCATTTAAGAACAAAAAGACAAATGGTTGTACAATGAAAATGTGCTTGTTCTTCTTAGCAATAGTTGTTGAATTTCATTTTTAAATATAAAATCTTGGGTAATAACTAGGGATTATCTCAAGGAAAGAATTACTTTGCAATGAATAAGGCATGTCATATAAAATATTATTATAATAAAAATATTGTTTTTTTTATGTACATTATATTTCCTTTCTGGTAGCGCCCCCTACTGTTTATCCTACTGGTCCACCTTCTCCTGCATTCAGTGATGGACTAACATGTTTCCCTGCTCCTTCCCTCGCCCCTCAGTGTTGGCATAGTGATCTCATAGTAAAGCAGGTGAAGCAGCCCAGACACGTTTCATTCATTCATCCCTACTTCCAGACTCCTAGAATTTTATAGTTATGTAGAAGGAAATTGTGGGGACATTACATACCATATGTATCTCTGGAGATATATATGAGGGACTATTTTCTATACAGGAGAGGAAGAGTTTAACAAAAGCTAATAGCAATGTAATCTGAGACAGGAAGGCGCTTAATGAGCTGCTGCCTACCCACAGAAAGGCAAGCAAGTCCTCCAGATAAGCAGATAACTGAATGAAAAAAATAGTTGGAAATTCCTGAGTAACCCCATTAAAATGTAAAGCAAAGAAAAGTGTATGGCAATAAACTTATTTATATCAACATAAACGGATACATTACAGAATTTGTGCAAAAATAATAGACTAGCAAGTCTTAAACGGAGAGCCCAATTTAATATTATCAGGCATATATAATTAAGAACTAACAATAACGAAGCATTCATAATGTTTATTTTTTGTGATATTTTCCACCTTTAATACAGGCTACAACATAGGCAGGTCAAACTGACCTGTTTTGGTGGAAGAACTAACATTTGGAATCTAATTCTGTCTGTAACAACGCTTTGCAAAAAAATAAAATACTTTTTTGGATATTTTTGTACCTCTCAGACACAAATGGTACTCTTAGCAATTAGGACACAAAATTGGGTGGTCATGCTGTAATTGTTGATAACACAAATAATGGCATACAGTTTACTATCATTATCCTGAAGGACAAAATGAAGCAAATACTTTTTTATGTTTTGGGCTAAATGTTTTAACAGTGACTCTGTTTCTGAACCATGTTGGGTTTTAATGTTCTGTGATGGGACATTTTGGAATTTTGAAAAATAATTCTAATAAATGGACATCTGTATATGTATTGGATGTTGGCATTAACAGAGGAAGCAGATTATGAGGGATGTTTTTTAAAGGCTAGTGCAGACAAAACGTGGTGGAGCTACTCTTTGTAATGCACCAAGTCACAGATCTTCCAACCTCAGTCACATGACAAGTGGCATAACCAGAAATGACTGGGCCCCACAGAAAATTCTTGAAGGGGCCCCCCTCCCAGCAACTTCTTTGAAACCCCCTCCTCTCGTGCAACCCCCACTCCTATGGCTAGTAAAGATTACTCTTTCAGATGAGGCTCGGAAGCTGCTCCATCCGTTTCCTACAGTATCACTGTATATAATTAGAGATGGCCTTGCGATTCGCCCTGCGGTCGTTTTGGGGTGAACTTTGCTCGTTCGCTGTTCGCCAAACGGGCGAACATATGGCGATATGCGCGCTCGCCATATTCTTTTACATTGCGAAGAACTTTGACCCATGACACATCCATCAGGTTGTACAGGACAGCCAATTGAGACGTTTCAGCACATGGACATACCCCCTACCTTAGAACAAATAATTTCTACTGGTGTGATTTACCAGTTGCCCCCCCAAAAAACTGATCAAAGCAGGGGTGTTATATACCAATAATATATTTTCTATATAGTGCAGCATTTGCGGTTTTGCTGCGTTACCGCATCTACACAGAGTGAAAAACACTATTTGAAGAAATAATTTCTACTGGTGTGATTTACCAGTTGCCCCTCAAAAAAACTGATTGAGGCAGGGGTGCTATATACCAATAATATACTTTCCATATAGTGCATTTAGGTAGTGCAGCATTTGTCTGCGGTTTTGCTGCGTTACCGCATCTAGACAGAGTGAAAAACACTATTTGAAGAAATAATTTCTACTGGTGTGATTTACCAGTTGCCCCCAAAAAAAACTGATTGAGGCAGGGGTGCTATATACCAATAATATACTTTCTATATAGTGCATTTAGGTAGTGCAGCATTTGTTTGCGGTTTTGCTGCGTTACCGCATCTAGACAGAGTGAAAAACACTATTTGAAGAAATAATTTCTACTGGTGTGATTTACCAGTTGCCCCCAAAAAAAACTGATTGAGGCAGGGGTGCTATATACCAATAATATACTTTCTATATAGTGCATTTAGGTAGTGCAGCATTTGTTTGCGGTTTTGCTGCGTTACCGCATCTACACAGAGTGAAAAACATCATTTGAAGAAAAAAATTCTATTGGTGTGATTAACCAGTTGCCCCCCCAAAAAAACCTGATTGAGGCAGGGGTGTTATATGCCAATAAAATACTTTCTTTATAGTGCATTTAGGTAGTGCAGCATTTGTCTGCAGTTTTGCTGCGTTGCCGCATCTACACAGAGTGAAAAACACTATTTGAAGAAATAATTTCTACTGGTGTGACTTATCAGTTGTCCCCCCAAAAAACTGATTGAAGCAGGGGTGTTATATACCAATAATATACTTTCTATATAGTGCATTTAGGTAGTGCAGCATTTGTTTGCGGTTTTGCTGCGTTATCGCATCTACACAGAGTGAAAAACACTTTTGAAACCAATAATTTCTACTGGTGTGATTTACCAGTTGCCTCCCCAAAAAAACAGATTGAAGCAGGGGTGTGATATACCTTCTTCCACAAATACTGCTCCTCTATAGGGACTTTTGTCACAGGGTCATTTTGAAAATGACAGGCAAAGGAAGAAGAAGGCCATTCCTTAGGGGTGGTAGGGGTCGGGCAGGTGCACCAGGCCGGAGCCTAAGTGGGAAGTTGCAGAAGGTGCGTGTGATTACGTCAAAGGATGCACCAGACTTGGTTGAGTGGTTCACTCAGCCTTCTGCTTCTGCACCCTCTTCACTCATCCTCTCTATCTGCACCCTCTTCACTCTCTGCTGTGTGCACCCACAAAGACACCACCACCACCATATCCCCTCCGCTCGAGTCAGAGGAATTATTTTCCCATCCATTACAAGACCTTACTGATGTGCAGCCATTTTTGGCATCAGATCAGGAAGAGGAAGTATCAACGGTCGCCACCCAGCAGTCTGACGACAGTATCCAGATCAGCCTAAGGAGGGTGGTCCCCACTGTTGCTGCCTACTCCAATATCTCTAATGTCAGTGGTGGAAAAGGTGACGATAAAGACGTGTCGATGGACGTCACTTGGGTGCCCACAAGAGAGGAAGAGGAGGGGAGTTCAGAGGTAGATACAGAGCAGTAGATAGGGAGGAGAAGGAGGAGAAGCAGGCAGAACTTACAGTGCACAGGAGGCAAAAAGCAAACTGCTAATGTATCTGGAACGAGCCATCCACCATGCACAGTCACATCTGGCGCTCCCAGGGCACCGGCACATGGCTCTGCAGTGTGGGCGCTGCTGCCAATTTTTTAAAGTGTCCACTGCTGACAATAGTGTTGCCATCTGCAGTCTGTGCTGTTAACGCATAAGTCGCGGTAAGCCCAACACTCACCTAGGGATGATCGCCTTAAGAAGGCACCTGGCCTCCTATCATCAAGCACAGTGGGAGCAACACTGTCAGAACCCACAAAGCCACACTCCCAGCGCTCCCGTCCCACCTCTTCTCCTTCTCCTCTCTCCTCCCAGTTGTCACTTGTGCCGTGCATGGCACATGTCGTGAACTTAGTCGTGCAGCGATTCATTGCCAAATACCCCTGGGTCCAGGACGTCTTGCGGCAGGCCAGGAAAATCTCTGGCCATTTTAGAATATCTTACACGGCCATGGCTCGCCTTGCTGACATTCAGCAGTGACACCACCTGCCCGTCAGATGGAACTCCACCTTGTATATGCTCGATAGGCTGCTCTAGCAGAAACGTGCACTTAATGACTACCTGTATGAACTCTGCAGAAGGACAGGTTCTGGGGAGCTTGTTTTTTTTCTACCGCGCCAGTGGCTGCTCATGCGCGATGCATGCAGACTTCTGCGGCCATTTGATGAGATCACCAAACTGGTCAGTCGCAGCCAGGGCGCCATCAGTGACATCGTACCTTACGCCTTCTTTCTGGAGCGTGCATTGCGTCGTGTCATTGATCAAGTCGTCGAGGAGCATGAAGATAAGGAAGTTGCAATGCTGGATGAATTCCCAGGGGGGCTACTCCATCTGAAACAAGTCAACAACAGGAGTCTGAAGAGGAGTCACAGGAGGATGGTGCCGAAGAGGAGTCAGAGGAGGAGCAAGAAGAGCATGCTTTAAACTTTTCTGGGATCCCTGGTGTTGTCCGTGGCTGGGGGGAGGAGAACGAGGACAACATTATCCTGGATGATGAGCAGGAGCCAGGCCACTACACCGCTTCCAGTATAGTGCAAATGGGGGCCTTCATGCTTCAGTGTTTGAAGAGGGACCCCCGTATAAAAAGCATAAAGGGAAAGGACTAGTACTGGGTGGCAACGTACTTAGACCCCCGGTACAAACACAAAATGGCAGAAATGTTCCCATCATCACAGAGGGCTGTCAGAATGCAGCACTTCCGGGCCTTGCTTCGAGAAATGCTGCATTCTGCTTTTGCGGGCGCTGGCAGAGGAATTTCCGCTCACAGAGAAACAGTTGCGAGTACCAATCCAACAGCGCATGCAAGAAGAGGGCGGTTTGAAGATGTGTTGGTGACTTCGGATATGAGATCATTTTTGCAGCCAACCCATCGACAGCCGTCCTCTTGATCCTGCCTCAAGAACGCCTAGACCGACAGGTGTCCAACTACATCGGGTTAATGGCCGATGTAGATGCTCTGAGAAGCGATGAACCCCTGGACTACTGGGTGTGCAGGCTTGACCTGTGGCCAGAGCTTGCACAATTTGCCATGGAATTCTTGGTTTTCCCCTCATCCAGTGTCCTGTCCGAAAGGACGTTCAGCGCAGTAGGGGAGATCGTGACCGATAAGCGCACAGTGTGGACTACCTCACATTTCTAAAAATGAATGAGGCATGGATAGGAATTCAATACATGTGACGAGTCGACCATGTTTGATTGAATTTCCCCATGACAGCCCACAAATATCCACCACCACCCAGAACAAATCATAGTCCCTGTCTTAGGTAAATACAGCGTCATAAAAGGCTTTTTATGTCCGTTAAATGCCTAATTTATGGGGCCTGTACTGGTCGACAGTTACATATTTATCCTGTGACCGCCTAATGTACCTCCAGCCACAGAATCCAAAGTTCTGTGCTGTCAGGTGAATGCCTAATTTTTGGGGCCCGTACTGGCTGACAGTTACATTTTTTTTATACTCTAGCCACATAATCACACCCTTGTCTCGCTCCGCTGCCTCTCATTATGGTGGCGTATGAACCACATTTACCATAAGGACCTTCTAATGTCACAGGGTCATGTCACTGTGCCCCCCACCCTATACTGTGCCCCTCACCCTGTACTGTGCCCCCTTATCCCCTGCATTGTGCCCTCTTACCACACCCTGTGCAGTGCCCCTAGTCATTCCCTGTACTGTGCCCTCTTATACTCTTTTATCCGGTCACGGTATGGCGGTGTTATCCGGTCACTGTGCAGAGGTGTTATCCGGTCAACGGTCAATGTATGGCGGTGGTATCCAATAACTGGATGGCCATAACTGTATCCCTTTCCCTGCCTACGCCATCCTTTTTTAGACCTGGCATGAGCGGGAAAAATATGCAGATTGCGGTGCTAAAGACCTTTGCGCCACAATCTGTGTCAGAAATACACCTAACATACAGTAGATGTATTTCTGTTTAAATGACCATCTAATTGTATTATTATTGGGGGGTAGAGCTAATCAGTGGCGTCGCCAGGGGGGGCCAGAGGGGGCCACGGCCCCCCCTACATCATGCTGTGCCCCCCCAACTAAAATGCCCGTGCCCCCCCAAGTTAGCCGCCGCAGTCGGGCACAGCCAGGGAGATGAGCGCTTCCATTGCGCTCATCTCCATATTCATCTGCCGGCCTGTGTGCTGCGGCAGGGGAGGGAGAGGCGTGTCCCTTCCCCTTTCTCTGATAGGCTGCAGGCACTAGGCCGGCAGCCTATCAGAGGCCGCAGGCGGAGCCATACAGCGCGGGACACAGGCCGGAAGAAGAGGCCTGCATCGCATCGCTGACATAGAGGTAAGTATGATTTTTTTTTTTTTTTTTTTTTACAACAGTGTTATTGGCACATTGGGGGGGGGGGGGAGGCAGCTTATTCTTGGCACATTGGGGGGGGGAGGCAGCTTATTCTTGGCACATTGGGGGGGGGAGGCAGCTTATTCTTGGCACATTGGGGGGGGGAGGCAGCTTATTCTTGGCACATGGGGGGGGGGCAGCTTATTCTTGGCACATTGGGGGGGGGCAGCTTATTCTTGGCACATTGGGGGGGGGCGCAGCTTATTCTTGGCACATTGGGGGGGGGCGCAGCTTATTCTTGGCACATTGGGGGGGGGCAGCTTATTCTTGGCACATTGGGGGGGGGCAGCTTATTCTTGGCACATTGGGGGGGCAGTTTATTCTTGGCACATTGGGAGGGGCAGCTTATTACTGGCACATCACATTGGGGGGGCAGCTTATTACTGGCATATTGGGGGGGCAGCTTATTATTGGCACATTGGGGGGGCAGCTTATTACTGGCACATTGGGGGGGCAGCTTATTACTGGCACATTGGGGGGGGCAGCTTATTACTGGCATATTGGGGGGGCAGCTTATTACTGGCACATTGGGGGGGCAGCTTATTACTGGCACATTGGAGGGGGCAGCTTATTACTGGCACGTGATGGGGGCACTTGTTACTGGCACGTTATTGGTGGGCACTATAGGGGCATCTACTGAGGCCACAAAGAAGGGGTATTTTATATGGGGGGCTCTGTACAGTAGCATTTTATACTGGGACAAATTATGGTGGGTACTATGGGGAAGGGGGGAGAGGAGTACTATGGAGTCATCTACCGGGGCACTAAGAAGGGGTATTTTATACTTGCAAATTATGGGGGACACTGAGGGCATCTACTGGGGCACTATATATGGGGCATTTTATACTGGTACATTATGGGGGGCACTAGGAGGGAAGGGGGAGAGGAGCACTATGGGGGCATTTACTAGGGGCACTATATAGGGGTATTTTACACTGGCCCATTATGGGGACATTAGCTCACCTGGGGGCATTACAAGGGGGTATTTTTGCACTGTCACATTATAAGGAGAATTATTTCTACTGGGGGGGCATTAAGGTGGGCTTTATTACTCCCCCATGGTATGAGCCCCCTAGTAGCAGCACCGGCCTCTCCCTGCTCTGCTATCCCTCTGCCCCTTCTCCAAATCCTTATTATGAAATCTTTCTCATTAGGATGAAACAGAACATCAGCTCCGCCGAGCCCCCGGCCAATGTGGTGAAGTGGCGTCCGAGATCCCCAAGGGCCAAGCCAAGTAACTGTAAGTTTTCATGTGAAATATGTTTGTTATACACATATAGCCTACACTGTGCCCCACAATGTACAGTATACCGCTACACTGTGCCCCACAATGTACAGTATACCTCTACACTGTGCCACACAATGTACAGTATACCTCTACACTGTGCCACACAATATACAGTATACCTCTACACTGTGCCCCACAATATACAGTATACCTCTACACTGTGCCACACAATATACAGTATACCTCTACACTGTGCCACACAATATACAGTATACCTCTACACTGTGCCACACAATATACAGTATACCTCTACACTGTGCCACACAATATACAGTATACCGCTACACTGTGCCACACAATATACAGTATACCTCTACACTGTGCCCCACAATGTACAGTATACCTCTACACTGTGCCCCACAATGTACAGTATACCTCTACACTGTGCCACACAATATACAGTATACCTCTACACTGTGCCACACAATATACAGTATACCTCTACACTGTGCCACACAATATACAGTATACCTCTACACTGTGCCACACAATATACAGTATACCGCTACACTGTGCCACACAATATACAGTATACCTCTACACTGTGGAGTCTGTTCTATAAGCACCCTTGTTCTGTGGCGGTGGACAGAAAATAATCTGGAAGTGCCCCTCCCGACTCCCGAGACCAGCCTCTGGATCCGCCACTGGACCGCTCACAGGAGTGTACATTTCTTCTAAACTGTAATCCGTATCCTCTGACTTGCAGAAATCAGCACTCGCTCGGTAACAACTAACAGGCAGTACCTGAAGGCTGTAGCCTGGCCCTGTTATCGAAGCTAGCCGAGTGGTGTAAGGTTAAGGTACTAGTAGAGATGAGCGGCCCTTGAATCCGGATTTAAAGTTAGTTACTGCAGGATATGGATTACAGTTTAGAAATGTCAAATGTACACTCCTGTGAGCGGCGGGGAGGGAGATCTGTGGATGACACTGTTATAGAGAGGGGGATCTGTGGATGACACTGTTATAGAGAGGGGGATCTGTGGATGACACTGTTATAGAGAGGGGGATCTGTGGATGACACTGTTATAGAGGGGGAAATGGGGATGACCCTGTCATGGGGTGGATCTGTGGATGACACATATAGCATAAGATGCTATATACGGTATGTGTCATCCACAGATCCCCCCCCCATAGCAGTGTCATCCACAGATCCCCCTCCCTATAAAAGTGTCATCCACAGGCAGCTAGGACATGTTCAAATCTGAGTGATTTTTTTATTTATTTTTTTTAAACCACAGACAGCAGGACTTTTCTTCCCTGTTGCGGTTTTAGGTATTGGGTAAAGTATTGCAGCATTTCTAAGCGTACTTGTGTAAATGTATCGTTATAGCTGCCCCCCCTACTTTTGTCCTGGCCCCCAGTGTGCCCCCCCAAAATTTGAAAGCTAGAGACGCCACTGGAGCTAATATCTTTATATTATATAGATTCTAGGGTATTATACTGTGCCCTGTATTTTCCAGTAAAAAATGATCTTTGAGAAACACAGTCCTCCTCCCTGACCACCAGGACCAGGTAGCGCTCTGTCAGTACATGGAGGCCTCCCCTCTCCGCCACGCTGCTCCGCTGTGTACTGGTGCTTATTCTGACACTAGGGTTGGGTTCACATCCTATTTTTGCCATCCATTTAATGTATACCAAAAATGTATGCGTTAACAGATGCCTCAGACTGATGCCGTACAGTGGCGTCCATTCACCATACAGTTCCATGGTAGAAAAAAAATTAACGTTAACGAATGTATTTTTTTAATAGACTCTGCAGGATACAAAAACGTGGAGTGCAGCACATTTGTATACATCAAACCGATAGGAACTAAAAATTTTCTAGGCTCCAGCAGGGCACATTTTTGAGAGTTTCCCTTTAAGACGCATAACAATGGCCCCTGATTAAAATACATATTTTTTGTGGGAATTTTGCCAATGATCCCCCTCTGGTATATCACTGTCCATGTTGTGGTAGTATTTATGTACTTCTAGTAACTGTTTGCTGGCTGCAAACATGAGCTAAAGGTTTTACAGGTTCGCCTGCCATTAAAGTGAATGGGGTCCGCCGCGAACTTGCGGTCCGTGAACATTTGATCGCATTCGCGAACCGTCCTGGCCGATGTTCGTCCATCACTATATACTGTATAATGTCATGGTATAATACTGTTGAGGGGGCCCTAACAATAAAATCTTGTATTCCTCCTCCTAGATGGGTTCCTTCTAAGTTTTGCCCCAAAGCAGCCGCTTCCCCTGCTTCCCCTATAGCTACACCCCTGCACATGACTATATTATGGCTCAGTATCGTACAGAGGAGTAAGGGGTGCCAAAGAGGTCTATGGGAACTACTGTATCTCCACATGCCTTTCAATTTGATACAAAGGTATATGGAGGGTTTCCAGTCAGATTCCATAAAATAAAAAGTGTGGGGTGCTCCAACAGACTCCAAATCTAGAGATATATTCTATCCTAAAATCATTAGGCTACTTTCACATTTGTGTTTTTGCTGGACGCGTCATGGATCAGAAAAAACGCTTCCGTCATGATAATACAACCATTATGCATCCATTATGAACGGATCTGATTGTGTTATGTCTAAAATAGCCATGATGGATCCATCTCTAAAACCACTGTAAGTCAATGGGGGCAGATCCATTTTATTTTGTGTCAGAGAATACGGATCCGTCATCATTGACTTACATTGTGAGTCATGACGGATCCGTCTTGCTCTGCATCCCAGGACGTACTCAGCGTGCAGCGCTTTTGTGTGCATCATTGGAATGCAATGAAATGGAACGGAATTCATTCTGGTGCACTCCACTTCCTTCAGTTCAGTTTTGTCCCGATTGACAATGAATGGGGACAAAACGGAAGCATTTTCCCCTGCTATTGAGATCCTATGACGGATCTCATTATTGGAAAGAGAAAGATCAGATGTGAAAGTAGCCTTACTAGTACAGAATAACAGTACATGTAGGTTGCGTACTAGTGTGCACTGCCTTACAGAGATGAACCCTTACAAAAATTATAGCCGTAATGGAAAAGGTCAATGCGAGCAATACCATGTTTTTTATTTTAGCTTTTATAGTTTTTATAAATCACTTTGTACTTTCTGATAGTAGAAGAGTAATTTTACTAACATTGGAATGAATAGAAAATACACAACTCAAGACTGCTAGATAGAGAAAGGATGAAAAATATGTCATTAGTGTTTGATTTTATTTTATTCACTGACAATCGGTTTACACATTAAGTCGATTTACCTTCATTTAGGCTAAATACATCCCCAGTTGAGTCTACACAGACACTAAGATACAAATAAGCAGACTGTGGAAGAAATGTATTGTGAGCAGCTCCATTTTCTGGTAAAAAAAAAATAAATCAGCTTGAAATAAATCTAGCAGAGCAACTGGATCAATAAATGGGAGAAGCTCTGGATCCATGTGAGGTACAGGGCTGGTTCTAGCTTTGTTAGAAAGAGATTGCTGTGTACTATATGATGTCTGATTTCCATATTTTACATTAATCATGGTATAATCCCTTTAATACACAAATAACTAGAACACATTTGAAAATTAAATATCTGTGTAGTAATGTATAGTGTTGAGCGCGAATATTCGAATTGCGAATTTTTATTGCGAATATCGCAACTTCGAGAATTCGCGAAGAATAAGAATATTTGCCTCTATATTCGTTAAAACGAAATTTCGTTTTCTTTTAAGCTAATAAAATAATAGAAATATAATTTATTAGGCCCAATGCATTTAGAACAACTCACATATTATAAATCACACACAAGCTGTAAGCAAAAGCAGCTAACAGTAGTTTGGATGAGCCAGCTAACCATTACACGAACAGAATTTTTTTAGGAATTTAATGGTAGCGAATTTTCGCATACAATATAAGAAAGAGTCAAAATTATATGAGTATTGGGAAGAGCCAGCTAACCATTACACGAACAGAATTTTTTTACGAATTTAATGGTAGCGAATTTTCGCATACAATATAAGAAAGAGTCAAAATTATATGAGTATTGGGAAGAGCCAGCTAACCATTACTCGAACAGAATGTTTTTAGGAATTTAATGGTAGCGAATTTTCGCATACAATATAAGAAAGAGTCAAAATTATATGAGTAACTGAACACTTTTTACATGTCAAGTGAATTCTCGGCACGGTTGCTAGTCATGGAACATAACCTAGCCTTTGCCTTTGTGAAAAAAAAAACGTCTTTACAACATGCGATCCGCACACAAGCTTTAAGCATTAGCAATAAGCATAGTAATACTTGACTGATGAAATGACTCGAAATTTTTCAAAAATAGTGCTATATATGAAAATCAAGAATATAGCACTATATTCGAAAAATACGAAAAATACGGCATATTCGTAATATTCTAAAAGACGGAGTTAGAGCAATATTACGAATATTCTAAAAGACGAAGTTAGAGCAGTATTAAGAAATTTCGTAAAATACACATATAGATTGTAATTTAGCTAATATACTGCTAAAGTAATTTTTTAATAGTGTACATATTTTCCAAAAACTGAAGTTCAGAAGAGGCCAAAAAAATTAGATAAGAAAAAAAAAAGGATTATAGCACTATATTAGCTAAATTACAATCTATGTGTATTATACGAAATTTCTTAATATTGCTCTAACTTCGTCTTTTAGAATATTACGAATATTCTAAAAGACGAAGTTAGAGCAGTATTAAGAAATTTCGTAAAATACACATATTAGCCTAGCCATAGTCATAGGAAAGTTGCCTTATACAGGAAAAAAAATCGTACGAATTTTTTTTTCGCATATTATTTGCGAAAAATAAAATAATTACGAATATTCGATTTCGATGAAAATAATGTGAATATTCATTCGAATATTCGCGAAATATCGCGAAATCGAATATGGTACCTCCCGCTCATCACTAGTAATGTACAGTACTTCCACAAAGACCTCCTTTGCTACACTGCCCCAGCACTAGGGATACCAGATGTGGCTGCTTCTTTTCGTGTTTGGGTGTGTGAGATTGTCGGGGCTGGGCAAAATGTTCATCCCTGTCAATCAAGTGGCAAGTTGGGACAACTGGTTGTACAATGAAAATGTGCTTGCTCTTAGCAATAGTTGTTGAATTTAATTTTTAAGTGTAATATCCCTAAATATAAAATCTTGGGTAAAAACTTGTCTAATAAAGGGATTATCTCAAGGAAAGAATTACTTTGCAATGAATAAGGCATTTCATATAAAATATTATTATAATAAAAATATTGTTCTTTTTATGTACATTATATTTCCTTTCTGGTAGCGCCCCCTACTGTTTATCCTACTGGTCCACCTTCTCCTGCATTCAGTGATGGACTAACATGTTTCCCTGCTCCTTCCCTCGCCCCTCAGTGTTGGCATAGTGATCTCATAGTAAAGCAGGTGAAGCAGCCCAGACACGTTTCATTTATTCATCCCATTCCCTACTCCTAGAATTTTATAGTTATGTAGAAGGAAATTGTGGGGACATTACATACCATATGTATCTCTGGAGATATATATGAGGGACTATTCTCTATACAGGAAAGGAAGAGTTTAACAAAAGCTAATAGCAATGTAATCTGAGACAGGAAGGCGCTTAATGAGCTGCTGCCTACCCACAGAAAGGCAAGCAAGTCCTCCAGATAAGTAGAAAACTGAATGAAAAAAATAGTTGGAAATTCCTGAGTAACCCCTTTAAAATGTAAAGCAAAGAAAAGTGTATGGCAATAAACTTATTTATATCAACATAAACGGATACATTACAGAATTTGTGCAAAAATAGTAGACTAGCAAGTCTGAAACGGAGAGCCCAATTTAATATTATCAGGCATATATAATTAAGAACCAACAATAACGAAGCATTCATAATGTTTATTTTTTGTGATATTTTCCACCTTTAATACAGGCTACAACATAGGCAGGTCAAACTGACCTGTTTTGGTGGAAGATCTAACATTTGGAGACTAATTCTGTCTGTAACAACGCATTTCAAATTACCGCTTGGCAAAAAAAAACAAAAAAAACTTTTTGGGATATTTTTGTACCTCTCAGACACAAATTGTACTCTTAGCAATTAGGACACATAATTGGGTGGTCATGCTGTAATTGTTGATAACACAAATAATGGCGTAAAGTTTACTATCATTATCCTGAAGGGCAAAATGAACCAAAGACTTTTTTAATGTTTTGGGCTAAATGTTTTAACAGTGACTCTGTTTCTGAACCATGTTGGGTTTTAATGTTCTGTGATGGGACATTTTGGAATTTTGAAAAATAATTCTAATAAATGGACATCTGTATATGTATTGGATGTTGGCATTAACAGAGGAAGCAGATTATGAGGGATGTTTTTTAAAGGCTAGTGCAGACAAAACGTGGTGGAGCTACTCTTTGTAATGCACCAAGTCACAGATCTTCCAACCTCAGGCACATGACCAGTGGTGTAACCAGAAATGACTGGGCCCCACAGAAAATTCTTGAAGGGGCCCCCATCCCAGCAACTTCTTCGAAACCCCCTCCTCTCGTGCAATCCCCACTATTATGGCTAGTAAAGATCACTCTTTCAGATGAGGCTCGGAAGCTGCTCCATCCGTTTCCTACAGTATCACTGTATATAATGTCATGGTATAATACTGTTGAGGGGGCCCTGACAATAAAATGTTTTAGTCCTCTTCCTGGATGGGTACCATCTAAGTTTTGCCCCAAAGAAGCCGCTTCCCCTATAGCTACACCCCTGCACATGACTGTATTATGGCTCAGTATCGTACAGAGGAGTAAGGGGTGCCAAAGAGGTCTATGGGACCCTACTGTATCTCCACATGCCTTTCAATTTGATACAAAGGTATGCAGAGAATTTCCAGTCAGATTCCATAAAAGAAAAAGTGTGGGGTGCTCCAACAGACTCCAAATCTAGAGATATATTCTATCCTAAAATCATTAGGCTACTTTCACATTTGCGTTTTTGCTGGACGCGTCATGGATCAGAAAAAACGCTTCCGTCATGATAATACAACCATTATGCATCCATTATGAACGGATCTGATTGTGTTATGTCTAAATTAGCCATGATGGATCCATCTCTAAAACCACTAAAAGTCAATGGGGGCAGATCCATTTTCTTTTGTGTCAGAGAATACGGATCCGTCACCATTGACTTACATTGTGAGTCATGACGGATCCTTCTTGCTCAGCATCCCAGGACGCACTCAGAAACGCTGCGTGCAGCGCTTTTGTGTGCGTCAGGGGAACGCAATGAAACGGAACGGAATTCATTCTGGTGCACTCCACTTCCTTCAGTTCAGTTTTGTCCCGATTGACAATGAATGGAGACAAAACGGAAGCATTTTCCACCGCTATTGAGATCCTATGACGGATCTCAATATTGGAAAGGGAAAGCTCAGATGTGAAAGTAGCCTTACTAGTACAGAATAACAGGGCATGTAGGTTGCGTACTAGTGTGCACTGCCTTACAGAGATGAACCCTTACAAAAATGATAGCCGTAATGGAAAAGGTCAATGCGAGCGATACCATGTTTTTTATTTTAGTTTTTATGAATCACTTTGTACTTTCTGATAGTAGAAGAGTAATTTTACTAACATTGGAATGAATAGAAAATACACAACTCAAGACTGCTAGATAGAGAAAGGATGAAAAATATGTCATTAGTGTTTGATTTTATTTTATTCACTGACAATCGGTTTACACATTAAGTCGATTTACCTTCATTTAGGCTAAATACATCTCCAGTTGAGTCTACACAGACACTAAGATACAAATAAGCAGACTGTGGAAGAAATGTATTGTGAGCAGCTCCATTTTCTGGTAAAAAAAAAATATTTGGTGTTATATGTAAATTGTATGTGAGGAGAAAGTTACAAAACATTAGCATTGTATATTGTATAAAGGTTTATAGGAGCCAGGAGGGGTTGTCCCATGAAAAATATTCTACATGTTTCAAACCATCTGAATACTTTTGTAATGGGATGTAATTAAAAATTATTCAATAGGATCTATCTTTATAAAGTCACATGTTTTTTCTTTTATATCTCTGTCCACCTTACTGAGGTGGTCGCACATGCTCTGTCCCATCATACAACTGCTACTACCCAGATCTACTGTTAGAAGCTGCGACAGTTACAGGAAGACTGTAGCTGAAAGGACACACCTCCTGGAAAAGGACACCCCCTCATAAAGGACACACCCCTTAGCTGCCAGCTTGAAATAAATCTAGCAGAGCAACTGGATCAATAAATGGGAGAAGCTCTGGATCCATGTGAGGTACAGGGCTGGTTCTAACTTTGTTAGAAAGAGATTGCTGTGTACTATATGATGTCTGATTTCCATATTTTACATTAATCATGGTATAATCCCTTTTAATACACAAATAACTAGAACACATTTGAAAATTAAATATCTGTGTAGTAATGTACAGTACTTCCACAAAGACCTCTGCTTGAGATTGTCGGGGCTGGGCAAAATGTTCATCCCTGTCAATCAAGTGGCAAGTTGGGACTTCTTCACCTGTGAGGATAGCCCCTCATGAGTGGCATTCAGTTCTTGTCCTTTATCCAGGGAGCTGTGATTTGACTTCTGATGTTATAGCATTGCCCCATTCTCACAGACTCTCCCCCACACATATCCAGGTGTTTTTTTTTTTTTTTAATTCCCTCGGAATATGCACTCTATATTTCCTTTGTCCAATCGGATGGTTAACAGATAATGTTATCAGATGTATCCTGCCCTCCAGCCAATCCATTTGGTGGCTGGAGCTAAATGGGTTTGAGGCTTATCTTCAGTCTCTTCATACAAATGCAAGATGGGGCCTAACAATCCACTCGCCTGTGGCCATAAACTAGCAGCATACTAGAATTTGTCCATTAACTCTTTGAAACACGATATAAGAAACACAAAAAGTCAATTACAAATATCAGATGTTTGTTACAGACCTCTTTTACGTTTCTATACTAACCCAGAGAAGGATTCTTTACTGTAAGAGCAGTGAGACCGTGGAGCTCTCTGCCAGAGAAGGTTGTGATGATGATTTCACTAAAAGAGTTTAACAGGGGCCTGGATGATTTTTAGGTTTTTAGTATAATGCAAGTTTCTACTATTCTGATATTTTAATATTATCAAGACTATTAGTATTGATTCTAATATAAATTCTCTTTAACTACGAAAGAAAAAAGTTCCTTTACCACACAGTTCGGACCCTTCTGACTATGTTCGGTACATTTATGTGACTATTCCATGTGAATCTTATATAGTCCATTACCCGCACACCATGTTGATGAATTATACAAGTCTTTTTGTTTTTTTGTTGTATTTTATTTCAATTTTTATTTTTATTTATTTTTATTTTAATTATATATATTTTTATCTTCATTTTTACTTCTTGGCATTACTACTTCATATACTACTGTTTCTTTTAGACTTGATAAAGGAGTATTCTCACTCCGAAACGCGTTGTCACCCGAATGAATAAATAATTTTTAAAAAAAGACGTCACTCGCAATTGTGGTTTTGCGCCAAGAGGTATCACATTGTGTACGAGCTAGTACACAGTTCTTTTACACTATTCTGAAGGGTCATTGATCCAGGGAGTTATTGCCAGATTTGGAGCCAGGAAGGGTTTTTGTCCCCTAAGATGGGAAAGAAACTGGCTTCTATGTCATGAAGTTCTTTTTGTCTCCCTCTGGATCAACATTGCAGGAGAAAGGGCTGAACAGGATGTATGTATATTTTTTTCACGCTCACAAACTATGTTACTATATCTTCAGTGGCTGCAATAAATAAATAAAAAATTGGATGCTCAAATATTAAATCATACTATGTCATCAGATTCCATGCAATAATTCTAAATTTAGAGGAAATATACGGTAACCATGGACTCATCAGATAACGAGCATGGCATTTCTATCATTAAGAGAGATTTCAGGTGTTGGGCAAAAGAGGAGACATCCCTGGATGTTGATGGTAGCTGCACTCTTCAGCCATGTTTACATTCTTCTGTCTCCCTCCTTTCCAGTTTTTGAAACATTACAAGTAGGAAAAGAAGGGACACTGTGATTTCAGGGTGAGTTACTCAACTAAAATCAATCACTGCCAGAAAATGCTCTATCACACATATATTTAGTCATTAGAAACAAAAACATATGTCCAGTTCCTTCACTTATTGCCAAGCCATTGTCCCATGAGCCACTTTGCTCCCTGTCACAATCAAATCTATGCCCCACTGGCATTAATCTGCTAACACATCTGTTTAATTCCACCATGTCTCACTGTTTAGTTACATACTTTAGGCTACATCCAAGAGCAAATGTGACGTGCATATTGCCCAGACTGAAGCTTGTGTAGACAAGCCTACATATGTTTGGTCATAGGGTACACCTACACGGGATGTATATGCTACGGAATTACCCCCACAAATTTACTTGAGGAAAATTCCCATACTGTGAAAGCGACTGCAGTGTAAATTGACCTGTGATGTACATTCTTACCTGCTTGCGACATCCGTACATGTACAGTGGAAGTTGGGGTTTTAAACATGGTACCTGCTTAGGAGCTGAGCAAGCACCAAAACTGTACACCAGACAGCAAACACCTCTGGACAGTGTCTGTGATTGAAGATAATGCTAATCACGGACATTTAACTATTTAAAATTACGACCACGGTATCTGAGGGATTATTTAGCAGGAGCAGGATGTTCCTGGTGACCAAACATCCCCCTGCAATATAATCCTTCTGCAGGCTCCCAGGCCTGCCATAGCAAAGTTCCTTATTATGCCCCATCTGTTAAGGCCTCTTGCACACAAACGTTTTTTTTTCTTCCCATTTACGTTCCGTCTTTTGCGTTCCATATACGGACTGTATACGGAACCATTCATTTCAATGGATCCGCAAAAATAAACGGAAGGTACTCAGTATGCCTTCTGTTTCCGTATTTCCGTTTTTCCGTTCCGTTCAAAGATAAAACATGTCCTATTATTGTCCGCATAACGGACAAGGAAAGTACTGTTCTATTAGGGGCCAGCTGTTCCGTTGAGTTTTTTGCAGACCACAAAATACTGAAAAAGCCATACGGTCGTGTGCAAGAGGCCTAAAGGACGTAATATTAGCACAGCATCTTTACCATACTGAAGCAATAAACTGGTTTAATCGCATCTGAAAATGGCTGAATTATCAATATACACTGCTCAAAAAAATAAAGGGAACACAAAAATAACACATCCTAGATCTGAATTAATTAAATATTCTTCTGAAATACTTTGTTCTTTACAGAGTTGAATGTGCTGACAACAAAATCACACAAAAATAAAAAAATGGAAATCAAATTTTTCAACCCATGGAGGTCTGGATTTGGAGTCACACTCAAAATTAAAGTGGAAAAACACACTACAGGCTGATCCAACTTTGATGTAATGTCCTTAAAACAAGTCAAAATGAGGCTCAGTAGTGTGTGTGGCCTCCACGTGCCTGTATGACCTCACTACAACGCCTGTGCATGCTCCTGATGAGGTGGCGGACGGTCTCCTGAGGGATCTCCTCCCAGACCTGGACTAAAGCATCTGCCAACTCCTGGACAGTCTGTGGTGCAA
Organism: Bufo bufo; assembly: GCF_905171765.1. Classification (NCBI taxonomy): domain Eukaryota; kingdom Metazoa; phylum Chordata; class Amphibia; order Anura; family Bufonidae; genus Bufo; species Bufo bufo. Next base: position 434,286,168 of record NC_053393.1, read on the forward strand.
CGTGACGTTGGTGGATAGAGCGAGACATGATGTCCCAGATGTGCTCAATTGGATTCAGGTCTGGGGAACGGGCGGGCCAGTCCATAGCATTAATGCCTTCGTCTTGCAGGAGCTGTTGACACACTCCAGCCACATGAGGTCTAGCATTGTCTTGCATTAGGAGGAACCCAGGGCCAACTGCACCAGCATATGGTCTCACAAGGGGTCTGAGGATCTCATCTCGGTACCTAATGGCAGTCAGGCTACTTCTGGCGAGCACATGGAGGGCTGTGCGGCCCTCCAAAGAAATGCCACCCCACAACATTACTGACCCAATGCCAAACCGGTCATGCTGGAGGATGTTGCAGGCAGAAGAACGTTCTCCATGGCGTCTCAAGACTCTGTCACGTCTGTCACATGTGCTCAGTGTGAACCTGCTTTCATCTGTGAAAAGCACAGGGCGCCAGTGGCGAATTTGCCAATCTTGGTGTTCTCTGGCAAATGCCAAACGTCCTGCACGGTGTTGGGCTGTAAGCACAACCCCCACCTGTGGACGCCGGGCCCTCATATCACCCCCATGGAGTCTGTTTCTGACCGTTTGAGCAGACACATACACATTTGTGGCCTGCTGGAGGTCACTTTGCAGGGCTCTGGCAGTGCTCCTCCTGTTCCTGCTTGAACAAAGGCGGAGGTAGCGGTCCTGCTCAGCGCTGGGACAAGGTCCACCACCAACAGAGGCTGAGCTTCCCAAGTGCGCCTCCCCCCCCCCCCATCAACTTGTGGAGTCTTTACTAAATACTTACTGTTGTAATCACACATAAGTATGCGCAGTTTAATGATTATGTACCAATTAACTATAGCTGTAAACAAATGCACAACCTCTTTAGATCCATATAAATATAGAATCTAACAGGAATGACCCCCGCATAGTGACTGGATACTAACACCACACTGTAACTAAATTAAAACCAATATGACAATATAGTGGAAAATACTAGCACTACACAGATTCTGCAAACCATAAGTGATTAAAAGTACATAAATATTGACTCACAGGGCGACTCAAGGGTGAATCAAAGGCGACGTCTTCTTTGATTGGAATCAGTCTTTTTCTGGCCACCACTCGTCTCTGCAGAATCTGCAAAACTAATAGTTTAGGCTTCTCATTCCATGATTCCAGCACCATCCCTACCTCTGTACAAACTCCCAATGCGTATTGCCCCACACAGTAATAAAGCCCACTAAACATGGCAACACAGAGAAAAGGAATCTGTACTATATGGGGGCTGTACTATATTGGGGCACAGAGGAGGGAAATGAAAATAAATGCAGACTTGTATGACTTTAAAGGGGTTATCCTGTTATTTAAAATGTATCCCCCATCCACAGGATGGGACTCCCTGAGCGATCTCCAGATCGGGCAGGTCTGTGGATGACAACACTGTTATGTGGGATCTGTGGATGGCACCATTATGGGGGGATCTTTCGATGACACTGTTATGGAGGATGTGTGGATGACACTGCTATGGGGGATCTGTGGTGGATGACACTGCTATGGGGGATCTGTGGTGGATGACACTGCTATGGGGGATCTGTGGTGGATGACACTGCTATGGGGGATCTGTGGTGGATGACACTGCTATGGGGGATCTGTGGTGGATGACACTGCTATGGGGGATCTGTGGTGGATGACACTGCTATGGGGGATCTGTGGTGGATGACACTGCTATGGGGGATCTGTGGTGGATGACACTGCTATGGGGGATCTGTGGTGGAGGACACTGCTATGGGGGATCTGTGGTGGAGGACACTGCTATGGGGGGATCTGTGGTGGATGACACTGTTATGGGGGGATCTGTAGTGGTTGACACTGTTATGGGGGGATCTGAGGATGACACTGCTATTGGGGGGATCTGAGGATGACACTGTTATTGGGGGAATCCCCCCCCATAACAGGGTCCGTGTAGGAATGACCCCCAAATACAAGGGGTGAGGCTGTGGTGCTGTATCCTCTTTTATGATGACAGCGCTAGCGGAGCCCGGTTATATAGTTAATAAGATTATATCCAGTGAGCGGGGGGGGTGTAGTAGAATACAGTCACATTGCACGGGCCCTGCTGTCATTATGAAAGCAAATGCGACCCCACACCTCTTTTATTGGTGGTCAGTAAATGGGTCTGTCACAGACCCATTTACTGACCACCAATAAAAGAGGTGTGGGGTCGCATTTGCTTTCATAATGACAGCAGGGCCCGTCGCCCGTGCAATGTGACTGTATTCTACTACTATAAAAGCAAAGCTCTGCAGATGTGACTGTATTGGGTCAGTCAATCACTAAATGAACCCTGTTATGGGGAGAAACTGTGGATGACACTATTTGTCATACACAGACCGTCTGTGTATGACAAATAGTGTCATCCACAGTTTCTCCCCATAACAGGGTTCATTTAGTGATTGACTGACCCAATACAGTCACATCTGCAGAGCTTTGCTTTTATGCCTCATATGCATCCATCCATCCATTCCCCCCCCCCCCCTTCCCAGCAGGCACTGTAAAAATCACATTTTTATTTTTCAAACTGTCTCCCTCCCTGAGATTTTGGCGCCGCCTACTACTTACAAGTTATACAGAGGCAGGGCACTTTATTACTGGGTCTGGAGGCAAGACAAGTGGTGGAGTACTGTACAACGGACTGAGTCTACTCTGAGACTACAGTCCACACCAGGACAGCTGGGCACAGTGGGCAGGCTGCTGAGGCGGGAGAACTTGGAGAAGGCAGCAGGCGCAGGAGTCGGGAGAAGAATTCAGTCAGTGGCCTGGCGCAGTGTGACATCAGCGTGACGCATCACGCTCTGGGCCCGCCCACCGTTCTCCTGCCGCTGCCGCCGCCACCGCCGGGTTCCTCCTGGGTCCTTTGAATCACCGGCTGTGATGCTTGCATGATGTCTGTCTTTTAAGTACCGCACTCGGCGAGTCGGCACTCGCGCGGCGCACTGCTGTCACATCACAACTCAAGCGGCAGCAAGCGCTCGCCTGCCGCCGGCTCGCCACTGTCTGGCCTGCCGCCTGGGGGACTTAAAGTGTTTGACTCCGGCGGTCAGTGACCGGTCTCCGGCCCCTGCTGCGCCCTGAGGCTGGAGCGCCCAGAGGCTGGAGCCTCCCCAGCCTCTGTGTCGGCCCGGCCCTGGTCCTGCTGCTGGGTTGTTGCCCTCCTACGGCCTCCTCCACGTCTCCTGATGTACTGGCCTGTCTCCTGGTAGCGCCTCCATGCTCTGGACACTACGCTGACAGACACAGCAAACCTTCTTGCCACAGCTCGCATTGATGTGCCATCCTGGATAAGCTGCACTACCTGAGCCACTTGTGTGGGTTGTAGACTCCGTCTCATGCTACCACTAGAGTGAAAGCACCGCCAGCATTCAAAAGTGACCAAAACATCAGCCAGGAAGCATAGGAACTGAGAAGTGGTCTGTGGTAACCACCTGCAGAACCACTCCTTTGTTGGGCGTGTCTTGCTAATTGCCTATAATTTCCACCTGTTGTCTATCCCATTTGCACAACAGCATGTGAAATTGATTGTCACTCAGTGTTGGTTCCTAAGTGGACAGTTTGATTTCACAGAAGTGTGATTGACTTGGAGTTACATTGTATTGTATAAGTGTTCCCTTTATTTTTTTGAGCAGTGTATTATTTTTACTATGAGCAGAAAATGTTGTGTTATTTGCATACTGTACATCTTGCACCACTCCACCTGAAAAAACCTTTGTTTTTGTTTTAAAAAATGTTTTACCACGCTTAGGCCAAGTTCACGCTTCAGTTATTTGGTCAGTTATTTCCATCAGTTAGGGCTCATGCACACAAACGTATTTTCTTTCCGTGTCCATTTTGGTTTTCTTTGCGTACTGTATGCGGAACCATTCATTTCAATGGGTCCACAAAAAAAACGGAAGTTACTCCGTGTGCATTCCGTTTCCGTATGTCTGCATGTCCGTTCCGCAAAAAAATAGAACATGTCCTATTATTGTCCGCATTACGGACTAGGATAGGACTGTCCTATTAGGAGCCAGCTGTTCCGTTCCGCAAAATACGGAATGCACACTACGTCATCCGTATTTTTTACAGATCCATTTTTTGAGGACCACAAAATATATATGGTCGAGTGCATAAGCCCTTATTGTGAGCTAAAACTAGTGAAGGCTACTCAGGTATAATGGAAAGATTTGCACCTGTTCTGTGTTTTTGACCCAGATCTGGTTTTGGCTCACAATCACTGATGGAAATAACTGACCAAATAACTGAAGTGTGATTTTAGGCTACTTTCACACTAGCATTTTTGCTTGATCCGGCAGGGTTCAGCAAAAACGCTTCTGTTACTGATAATACAACTAGAGATGAGCAAATTTTTTTAAAATTTGATTAGCTGGTTCGCCGAATTATAGTGAATTACGTTAAAAAACGGCTATTTCCTGGCTGCAGAGAGCCTTTATAGTAGTGTAGAACACTGTGCCTTGCAGTAACACGCATATGGAGTCTGCTTTGGTAGTGAAATAATACTGTGAGTCCATATGACATGAAGATGACAGGCATCGCTCTTAGAATCACTTCACACTTCACTTATTTGGGCAATGACAGGACCAAAACTGACCAAATAACTCAAGTATGAACTCAGCCTTACATGTATGTGCAGTGTCCCACTACCCTCGTGGGTACTGCAAAGTTGTTGTGTGTTGCTTCGCATTCCTTATATAGCCTGTTTTATGCTGCAATGCATCTTTATGTATAATCTCTGCTTACAGGTAAATTTAGATTGCATTACACTGAGCCTACAACTAGGGGGAGATAATTACTCCCATATACAGTTGCAAGAAAAAGTATGTGAACCCTTTGGAAAGATATAAATTTCTGCACAAATTGGTTATAAAATGTGATCTGATCTTCATCTAAGTCACAACAATAGACAATCACAGTCTGCTTAAACTAATAATACACAAAGAATTAAATGTTACTATGTTTTTATTAAACACACCATGTAAACATTCACAGTGCAGGTGGAAAAAGTATGTGAACCCTTGGATTTAATAACTGGTTGAACCTCCTTTGGCAGCAATAACTTCAACCAAACGTTTCCTGTAGTTGCAGATCAGACGTGCACAACGGTAAGGAGTAATTCTTGAACATTCCTGTTTACAGAACTGTTTCAGTTCAGCAATATTCTTGGGATGTCTGGTGTGAATCGCTTTCTTGAGGTCATGCCACAGCATCTCAATCGGGTTGAGGTCAGGACTCTGACTGTGCCACTCCAGAAGGCGTATTTTCTTCTGTTTAAGCCATTCTGTTGTTGATTTACTTCTATGCTTTGGGTCGTTGTCTTGTTGCAACACCCATCTTCTGTTGAGCTTCAGCTGGTGGACAGATGGCCTTAAGTTCTCCTGCAAAATGTATTGATAAACTTGGGAATTCATTTTTCCTTCGATGATAGCAATCCCTCCAGGACCTGACGCAGCAAAGCAGCCCCAAACCATGATGCCCCCACCACCATACTTCACAGTTGGGATGAGGTTTTGATGTTGGTGTGCTGTGCCTCTTTTTCTCCACACATAGTGTTGTGTGTTTCTTCCAAACAACTCAACTTTGGTTTCATCTGTCCACAGAAAATTTTGCCAGTACTGCTATGGAACATCCAGGTGCTCTTGTGCAAACTGTAAACGTGCAGCAATGTTTTTTTTGGAGAGCAGTGGCTTCCTCTGTGGTATCCTCCCATGAAATCCATTCTTGTTTAGTGTTTTACGTATCATAGATTCGCTAACAGGGATGTTAGCATATGCCAGAGACTTTTGTAAGTCTTTAGCTGACGATCTAGGATTCTTCTTCACCTCATTGAGCAGTCTACCCTGTGCTCTTGCAGTCATCTTTACAGGATGGCCACTCCTAGGGAGAATAGCAGCAGTGCTGAACTTTCTCCATTTATAGACAATTTGTCTTACCGTGGACTGATGAACAGCAAGGCTTTTGGAGAAACTTTTAAAACCCTTTCCATCTTTATGCAAGTCAACAATTCTTAATCGTAGGTCTTCTGAGAGCTCTTTTGTGTGAGGCATCATTCACATCAGGCAATGCTTCTTGTGAAAAGCAAACCCAGAACTGGTGTGTGTTTTTTATAGGGCATGGCAGTTGTAACCAACACCTCCAATCTCATCTCATTGATTGGACTCCAGTTGGCTGATACCTCACTCCATTTAGCTCTTGGAGATGTCATTAGTCTAGTGGTTCACATACTTTTTCCACCTGCACTGTGAATGTTTACATGGTGTGTTCAATAAAAACATGGTAACATTTAATTCTTTGTGTGTTATTAGTTTAAGCAGACTGTGATTGTCTATTGTTGTGACTTAGATGAAGATTAGATCACATTTTATGACCAATTTGTGCAGAAATCCATATCATTCCAAAGGGTTCACATACTTTTTCTTTCAACTGTATATAGTTCAGCTCAGGCCTAGTGGGGGGTGGTGGTGTCAGTCTCTAGTGGAGTCTAGTTCTGTCCAGTTCAGTCTGGAGTCTTGATCCCTGAGTTGAAGTGCTCCATACACTTAGCAGGATATTAATTCAGAGAATACTAAAGAAGGAGACCCCCCAAAAGGTTACAGCCATCTCTACAAGCGCTTTAGGACCTTTGGATTTAAAAGTGAAGGATTTACCAGCCTCCGGCAGCCTCACTAACCTGCACTGGGATAACTAGGACCAGCTTAAAAGTCCTCTACCAATAAGCATAAAAACCTATATCATTTAATAGCTAGAGAGACAGACATTACACCTGTCAGCAGTGGACCTCTTGCAGTTTTACCCCTGTCAGTCTGGCATACCGCATAATTAAAATTGGTGTCACGAACAGGATGCGATTCACTCCTTTGTGCCTTTAATGAACTGTGTGAACAGCACTTGCAAAACCCTGCATCATTATAGACTGTCTATTGTGAATGAGCCCCAACTGTTTATTGCTTTTATTGGCCCAAAAGACTGTTCAGATTGCTTAGAGACTGTCTTCATGTATTGCGCTATACTTCTACTACAAAACCGCATCATTAAAACTGCAAAATTGTGGATTTTTCAAGAGTCAGTAGCGCTGCTTGCTGTATTTGAATGGACTGTTTTGCACTTAAGATGTCCGCCTAAGAGACTTGTAATTGTTCGCTGCGCCATCACAGAGTATCTTGGCGGTAAAAACCAAGTCACACCCCCCACAGAGTGGGAAAATATTGGCACCGCTGTATTGAAAAGCGGGAAGGTATTTCTGCTGCACCATAACCGAATTTGCATAGACAATATATGCGCCGCCTACCCTATACTGGAGTACCTAGGGGCTTGCAAGAGACTAGGCGGAGTCTGCCTTTGGACTGACTGAAAGTGACTGCCTTACCGAACATGTCAGTGAGCGGAGCAACAAGAGAGACTCCTGCGTTTAGAAAGCCACTGCCTGGGACAGGACCAGAGATGGTTGAGCCACCTGTCTACTCTCCGGGATCGAAGACGCCGCCGTACCCCTTCCGGCAGTCATGTGAAAGTTTTCTCAGGCCGAGTCCCTTGTGGCCTGCTTTAATGGAGGAGATACGCGCCGCTGCGGTGCGCAAAACGACCCAAACAAAAATTTACTTTGAGGAAATTGCTAAGTCCATCCATGAGGACCCTGGAGACTGTCAGCCCCGCCTGGAACGGAGGTCGGGCACGGTCATCACCTTTGACAAGGACCAGGGTTTTGGATTCATCAAAGACCACACTACTGGCCGAGACCTATATGTCAACCGAAGGTCCGTCAAGCAGAGCTACTTACCTGCAAGTACAGTTGCGTGGGTCAATCCCATATATGACCTGAACTACTGGCCACAATTAAAAGCAGAGCCTGCTAGGCCAACACCTGCACCATTATGCTTTAATGACTGTTCCAGTACAGGTGTCCTTTGTTGCAACAATGTGAGCTGCTTCCAGTTCCCCACGGCCCAGTGGCAGTTCCTTTAAGCCACTCTGGATACCAATGCCCGCATTATGCCCTTTTTCAGGACTCCCTGTCTGACAAGACTGTATTCTTCATCACCGTTGTGCCTGTTTTTGCACATTTTTCCTTTTAACACCCCTTTCAGGTTGATTTTGGATTTTGCTATAGACATGTTTTATAATGTTTTAAGCCATATGCCCAGAAGGACATTTTCTGTGATCATTGCACTGTGTCATCTCTTAAAAAGTTTTATATGCTAAAATGTAATATATTTGCACTTTGATATATGCCAATACTTATTGGGACTCTTTATAACTTGCCATGGACTTTATTGCCCTTACTCATGATCGTCACCTATGTTTCCCCGTCAAGCACCGAAAAGTGTCAACGCCCATTATTCACCCAGACTACCGATATATATATATATATATATATATATATATATATATCTATATATATATATTATATGTGACATATTTGCCTAGAATGTATTTGTATTGTACATTGCAAAGTCCACATTTATATTTGCTCTTTCTGGAGGGGATTGTATATGGCGTATGTTTCTGTGTCTTTCAGGTGACCAGATTCCTGTCCTGGATGTGTCATGGGCAGCACATGTTATACAAGCGGGGTATGCAGTGTCCCACTACGTGGCTGTGGGCACCGCAAACTTGTTTTTATTGTGTCTTAATGTCTTGTATTATGCCCATATGCTGTATTTCATCTCATGTCATATTCTCCCATGTCACTATGTGATTCCACATGTAAGATCCTTTACACAGGCCTAGTTAGGGTGCACAACACTAGTTTCTCCACAAGATGGGGAAGTGTTACTGTGTATATATAGCTTAGGTCAGGCACAGTTAGGCAGGTTCAGACCAGTTTAGTCATAGAGCAGCCATGAAGTAACTGCTTGCTGGAGGGAGGCCTCCTGCCTCTCTGCTCTCTCCCTGTTGGCTCCACAGCCCAGGGTTAAAGCCACAAGATTCCACCCAGAGGTGAGAAGTCCACTTCTATAGCTCGCTCCTCCGGGGTGACCAGTGTCCAGCTACTAAAGCAAGTATTCAAGGGGATTTTGATATTGTCTTAAAGTCAACGGATGGCACACGGCCATACTTAAGGACTTCCCAGGCACCTTAGCAAGCAGGTGTAGGACACAGCTTCCGGCATCCACACCTCCAGTTTAAACCCTGAGGACAGATTGGCCATCTGTCAGAAAATACTGGAAAATAGAGGTTCAAGGACTCAGCAAACCACCTTCAAGTCAGGTTAGGATCAGTTGAGAGTTTTTACCAGCCAAAGACTTTATTTTCTTCAAAGCCTAAACTGAAGTAGTATCTTTCTTACATATATATATATAAGACTAAGAGCCTGTTTCTTCTGAGGACCTACATTTCCCTACCCCTGTATACATGAGACTGTATTTTACACTGGGATGTACAAAGGACTGTTTTATAAATTGGATGGAATTGTTACTAGTAGCGATGTTGAGTAAAAGTTATAATTTGGATTGCACCATCCTTGTCTCAGTCTTCAGTTCCTCAATTAACACTACAGTAAATGGTTGTACCACCACAATAGCTACTGGCGTCACGACTACAAGGGACCTTGCCATAGGCACATTAATACAGACCATCAAGGGCACCTCGAATCACCATTTGGCCTGTGTCCCTTACACCAGAGTGTGCCCCAGAGAATTCTTGTGCCGTTCTCCTCTTTACTTATGCGAGCCTGCCCATGGACGACGTAACCGTGAGTAACCAAAACTGTATTTACCTCGGCCCACCTAATGCTCACACCGTGACCTCACATATAATTTCCCCTGTCGGTCTGGCATACCGCATATGAACTCAGCACCAAGAAGAAGCGCACTCCTTTTGCACCATCATCAGCTGATTCCACATAGATGTCTACAGAACCTGTTCTATTAAACGGACGTGGTGAGACCTAATATGTCTACTTTTCTTTTTTTCCCTATTTTTTACCATTTTATTTTTTACTTTATTTTGGTAGAAATACGCTTTTTTTAAATTGAAACTTTTAATTTTACATTGTAATACACTTAAAGCTTCCTGCCTGTGAGATCTGGATCTCACAGGCTGTCACGGAAGGCAGCCACGATGCTTAAGGAAGGCATCGGGCTGCCTTCCCTGCCATCGGGTCCCCGTCACAGCAGCGCAGGTACCCGATGGCCACCCCAGACCCGGCAGGATCCCATACGTGCCGCGGTCAGCGCTGGCCGCGGAAGTGTGAGGGTTAATGCGCTGGCATTGGTGTTTTCTCCGATGCCGGCTCATACAGCAGGGGTCCGGCTATCAGTGACTGCCAGACCCCTGCTGCTGATTAGGCAGGCGCAGCTCCTGCATCCGCCTGATCAGCGCGCTGTACATGTACGCGCTGGTCCTTAAGTCACGTCCACCAGCGCCGTACATGTACAGCGTGGGTCCTTAAGGGGTTAATCAATTTTTCCTGTAGCACAGCCCAAACAAACCTCAATATTTATTACCCTGATTCTGCAGTTTACAAAAACACCCCATATGTGGCTGTAAACTGCTATACAGGGAGTGCAGAATTATTAGGCAAGTTGTATTTTTGAGGATTAATTTTATTATTGAACAACAACCATGTTCTCAATGAACCCAAAAAACTCATTAATATCAAAGCTGAATATTTTTGGAAGTAGTTTTTAGTTTGTTTTTAGTTTTAGCTATTTTAGGGGGATATCTGTGTGTGCAGGTGACTATTACTGTGCATAATTATTAGGCAACTTAACAAAAAACAAATATATACCCATTTCAATTATTTATTTTTACCAGTGAAACCAATATAACATCTCAACATTCACAAATATACATTTCTGACATTCAAAAACAAAACAAAAACAAATCAGTGACCAATATAGCCACCTTTCTTTGCAAGGACACTCAAAAGCCTGCCATCCATGGATTCTGTCAGTGTTTTGATCTGTTCACCATCAACATTGCGTGCAGTAGCAACCACAGCCTCCCAGACACTGTTCAGAGAGGTGTACTGTTTTCCCTCCTTGTAAATCTCACATTTGATGATGGACCACAGGTTCTCAATGGGGTTCAGATCAGGTGAACAAGGAGGCCATGTCATTAGATTTTCTTCTTTTATACCCTTTCTTGCCAGCCACGCTGTGGAGTACTTGGACGCGTGTGATGGAGCATTGTCCTGCATGAAAATCATGTTTTTCTTGAAGGATGCAGACTTATTCCTGTACCACTGCTTGAAGAAGGTGTCTTCCAGAAACTGGCAGTAGGACTGGGAGTTGAGCTTGACTCCATCCTCAACCCGAATAGGCCCCACAAGCTCATCTTTGATGATACCAGCCCAAACCAGTACTCCATCTCCACCTTGCTGGCGTCTGAGTCGGACTGGAGCTCTCTGCCCTTTACCAATCCAGCCACGGGCCCAGCCATCTGGCCCATCAAGACTCACTCTCATTTTATCAGTCCATAAAACCTTAGAAAAATCAGTCTTGAGATATTTCTTGGCCCAGTCTTGACGTTTCAGCTTGTGTGTCTTGTTCAGTGGTGGTCGTCTTTCAGCCTTTCTTACCTTGGCCATGTCTCTGTGTATTGCACACCTTGTGCTTTTGGGCACTCCAGTGATGTTGCAGCTCTGATATATGGCCAAACTGGTGGCAAGTGGCATCTTGGCAGCTGCACGCTTGACTTTTCTCAGTTCATGGGCAGTTATTTTGCGCCTTGGTTTTTCCACACGCTTCTTGCGACCCTGTTGACTATTTTGAATGAAACGCTTGATTGTTCGATGATCACACTTCAGAAGCTTTGCAATTTTAAGAGTGCTGCATCCCTCTGCAAGATATCTCACTATTTTTGACTTTTCTGAGCCTGTCAAGTCCTTCTTTTGACCCATTTTGCCAAAGGGTGTTGATGTCATTAGACCACACTCCTTCTCATTACAGAGATGCACATCACCTAATATGCTTAATTGGTAGTAGGCTTTCGAGCCTATACAGCTTGGAGTAAGACAACATGCATAAAGAGGATAATGTGGTCAAAATACTCATTTGCCTAATAATTCTGCACGCAGTGTATGTGCACACGGCAGGGCGCAGAAGGAAAGGAGAGCCATATTGTTAACGGAGGGCAGATTTTGCTGTAATGGTTTTCAGGTGCCATGTCACATTTGAAGAGACCCTGAAGTACCCTTAGAACGAAAACCCCAAAAAGTTTCCCATTTTGGAAACTACACCCCTTAAGGAATAAATCTAGGAGTGAAGTGAATGCTTTGACCCAATAAGGCCTAGTTCACACGAACGTATGGCTTTTATAGTTTTTTGCGGTCTGTTTTTCACGGATCCGTTGTTCCGTTTTTGTGTTCCGTTGTGTTTCCGTTTCCTTTCCGTTTTTCCATATGGCATATACAGTATACAGTAATTACATAGAAAAAAATGGGCTGGGCATAACATTTTCAATAGATGGTTCAGCAAAAACGGAACAGATACGGAAGACATACGGATGCATTTCCGTATGTGTTCCGTTTTTTTTGCGGACCCATTGACTTTAATGGAGCCACGGAACGTGATTTGCGGCCAAATATAGGACATGTTCTATCTTTCAACAGAACGGAAAAACGGAAATACGGAAACGTAATGCATACGGAACACATTCCGTTTTTTTGCGGAACCATTGAAATGAATGGTTCCGTATACGGAACACAAAAAAACGGCCCGTACACTCGCAAAAAAAAACGTTTGTGTGAACTAGGCCTTAAGTGTTTCAGAGATTTTAGAAACACATGGCTGTGAAGATGAAAAATTAACTTTTATTTCCAATATAATGTTGCTTTAGCCCCAAATTTTTCATTTTCACAAGGAGTAACAGGAGAAAATGCACCCCACTAATTCTTATGCATTTTTTCCTGAATAAGGCAGCACCAAATATGTGGTCGTAAACCGCTGCTTGGGGGCACGGCCGCATTTAGAAGGGAAGCAGCAGCATGAGGATTTTTAAATATGTAATTTGCTGAAATTGTTTTTAGGGGCCATAACATTTTTAATTTTCACCAATGTAGTAGTGTGAGGGCTTTTTTTTGCAGGATGTCCTGTAGTTTTTATTGGCATCATTTAGGGGTACATATGTCTTTTTGATCACTTTTTATACAATTTTTTGTGGTGGTGAGGTGGGCAAAAATGGCAATTCTGTCAGTTTTTTTTTATTTTTATTTTTTATGGGGTTACTCTTGCGATAAGGCCTCATGCACACGACCGTATTTTTTTGCGGTCCGCAAAACGGGGTTCCGTTTTCCCGTGATCCGTGACCGTTTTTTCGTCCGTGGGTCTTCCTTGATTTTTGGAGGATCCACGGACATGAAAAAAAAGTCGTTTTGGTGTCCGCCTGGCCGTGCGGAGCCAAACGGATCCGTCCTGAATTACAATGCAAGTCAATGGGGACGGATCCATTTGACGTTGACACAATATGGTGCCATTTCAAACGGATCCGTCCCCATTGACTTTCAATGTAAAGTCTGGAGTCCCTTTTACACCATCGGATCGGAGTTTTCTCCAATCCGATGGTATATTTTAACTTGAAGCGTCCCCATCACCATGGGAACGCCTCTATGTTAGAATATACTGTCGGATATGAGTTAGATCGTGAAACCTCATTTCCGACAGTATATTCTAACACAGAGGCGTTCCCATGGTGATGGGGACGCTTCTAGTTAGAATATACTACAAACTGTGTACATGACTGCCCCCTGCTGCCTAGCAGCATCCGATCTCTTACAGGGGGCCGTGATCAGCACAATTAACCCCTCAGGTGCCGCACCTGAAGGGGTTAATTGTACTATCATATCCCCCTGTAAGAGATCAGGGCTGCCAGGCAGCAGGGGGCAGACCCCCCCCCCCTCCCCAGTTTGAATATCATTGGTGGCCAGGGCGGCCCCCCCCCCCCCTTCCATTGTAATAATTCATTGGTGGCACAGTGTGCGCCCCCCCCCCCTTCCTCCCTCTATTGTAATAAATCGTTGGTGGCACAGTGTGCGCCCCCCATTGGCCCCCCCTCCCTCTATAGCATTAACAACATTGGTACCAGTGTGCGGCCTCCCATCTCCCCCCCCCCCCCGATCATTGGTGGCAGCGGGTTACTAGCAATAGTACAATAGTAAAAGATTCATACTTACCTGGGAGCTGCGATGTTCGTGTCCGGCCGGGAGCTCCTCCTACTGGTAAGTGACGGTTCATTTAGCAATGCGCCGCACAGACCTGTCACTTACCAGTAGGTGGAGCTCCCGGCCGGACACGAACATCGCAGCAGCAGGTAAGTATGAATCTTCTACTATTGTACTATTGCTAAGTAACCATGGCAACCAGGACTGTAGTAGCGTCCTGATTGCCATGGTTACCGATCGGAGCCCCAGCGATTAAACTGGGACTCCGATCGGAACTCCGCTGCCACCAATGATGGGGGGGGGGAGATGGGAGGCCGCACATTGGCCACCAATGTTGTTAATGCTATAGAGGGAGGGGGGGCCGATGGTCGGCGCACACTGTGCCACCAACGAATTATTACAATAGAGGGAGGGAGGGGGGGGGGGGCGCACACTGTGCCACCAACGAATTATTACAATAGAGGGAGGAAGGGGGGGCGGGGGGGGGCACACTGTGCCACCAACAAATTATTACAATAGAGGGAGGGGGGGCGCACTGCCCACCAACCTATTATTACAATAGAGGGCGGAAGGGGGGGGCCGCACTGGCCACCAATGATATTCAAACTGGGGAGGGGGGGAGGGTCTGCCCCCTGCTGCCTGGCAGCCCTGATCTCTTACAGGGGGCCGTGATCAGCACAATTAACCCCTTCAGGTGCCGCACCTGAAGGGGTTAATTGTGCTGATCACGGCCCCCTGTAAGGCCTATTGCACACGGACGTTTTTTTTTCCCGTTTACTGGACGTTTTTTGCGTTCCGTATACGGTCCGTATACGGAACCATTCATTTCAATGGGTCCGCAAAAAAAACCGGAATGTACTCCGTATGCATTCCGTTTCCGTATTTCCGTTTTTCCGTTCCGTTTTAACATAGAACATGTCCTATTATTGCCCGCAAATCACAGTCCGTGGCTCTATTCAAGTCAATGGGTCCGCAAAAAAACGGAACACATACGGAAATGCATCCGTATGTCTTCCGTTTCCGTTCCGTTTTTTGCTGAACCATCTATTGAAAATGTTATGCCCAGCCCAATTTTATCTATGTAATTACTGTATACTGTATATGCCATACGGAAAAACGGAACGGAAAAACGGAACAGAAACGGAAACACAACGGAAACAAAAAACGGAACAACGGATCCGTGAAAAACGGATCGCAAAACACTGAAAAAGCCATACGGTCGTGTGCAATAGGCCTAAGAGATCGGGTGCTGCCAGGCAGCAGGGGGCAGTCTTGTACACAGTTTGTAGTGTATTCTAACTAGAAGCGTCCCCATCACCATGGGAACGCTTCTGTGTTAGAATATACTGTCGGTTCTGAGTTTTCACGAAGTGAAAACTCAGCTTTGAAAAAGCTTTTATACAGACGGATCTTCGGATCCGTCTGTATAAAAACTAACCTACGGCCACGGATCACGGACACGGATGCCAATCTTGTGTGCATCCGTGTTCTTTCACGGACCCATTGACTTGAATGGGTCCGTGAACCGTTGGCCGTGAAAAGAATAGGACAGGTCATATTTTTTTCATGGCCAGGAAACACGGATCACGGATGCGGCTGCAAAACGGTGCATTTTCAGATTTTTCCACGGACCCATTGAAAGTCAATGGGTCCGCGAAAAAAAACGGAAAACGGCACAACGGCCACGGGTGCACACAACGGTCATGTGCATGATTCCTAAATATGATCATTTTATTCTGTGGGTTGATATGGTTATGACAATACCAAATTTATTTATTTTTGTGGAGGTGAGGTGACAAAAACAGCAATTCCGTCATTTTTTAAGATTATTTTTTTACAGAGTTCACCACGCAGGATTAGTAACATGATATTTTTATAGATCAGGTCGTTATGGACGCGGTGATACCAATTGTGTATGTTTTATTTTATTTTATTTTTTTCATTTTTAATGACTTACAAATGAACAGATATGGGGGAAAAAAAAACATTTTTATTTTATTTTTATTTACATTTTTATTTATTTTTTTAATTATTTTATTTTTACTTTTTTTTAAAAAGCACTGTGTATTGTCAGTTTAATGCCTCATACACACGACAGTATGTATTTTGCAGTCTGCAAAAAATACGGATGAAGTCCGTGTGCATTCCGTATTTTGCGGAACGGAACAGCTGGCCCCTAATAGAACAGTACTATCCTTGTCCGTAATGTGGACAATAATAGGACATGTTCTATTTTTTTGCAGAACGGAAATACGGACATTCGGAAACGGAATGCACACGGAGTAACTTCCGTTTCTTTGCAGACCCATTGAAATAAATAGTTACGTATATGGTCCGCAAAAAAAAAACAGAACGGACAAGGAAAGAAAATACGTTCGTGTGCATGAGGCCTAACACTGAAACTAAGCCTGATCAGACCCTCAGGGTATGATCAGGCTTAGGCCTCATGCACACGGCCGTTGCCCAGCTGTGGTTGTATTGCAGCCCGCATACGGCGGGTCTGCAATACATGGGCACCGGCCGTGTGCACCCCGCATCACGGATGCGGACCCATTCACTTGAATGGGTCCGCAATACGGGAGATGCAGTGCAGAATGGAAGCACGGATCGGAAGCCCAAGGAAGCACTACGGAGTGCTTCCGTGGTGTTTCTGTCCATGCCTCCGCACCGCAAAAAAATAGAACATGTTCTATTTTTTTACGGTGCGGACAGATCACGGACCCATTCAAGTCGAATGGCTCTCGATCCGTCCCGGCTGCTGTACGGATGTTGCTCGTGCATTGGGGACAGCAAATTGCGGTCCCCAATAAATGGAACGGCCGCACAACGGCCGTGTGCATGAGGCCTTAGGTATATGGCAAGCTGGGACGTCTTTGTAAGGCGTCCGGTTGCCATGGTAACCATCGGGCCACTGCTATCGCAGTAGCAGCAGCCCAATGGAAGACAGAGGGAGCTCCCTCCCTCTCAACTGATTGGATATCGCAGGTGGCTACTGACTGCGGCATCTATGGGGGTTAAACATCCACGATTGGTGCCAGCAGTGATTTCGACCATTGCAGCAGAGTGTTAGCTATAAGTTACAGCTGACACTCCGTTCCTGAACTGCTGCCATCATAGCCAACACAGAGGAGCAGGCTGCAGGGAGCATCTGGGGGACATTGGCGGCATTTGGGGGACAATGGGAACAGTGATGTCATCAGAGGCACTGCGGCATTCAACCGGCATTTTCACACTGAATCACTCCGATTGGTTAGTCTGCAGAGACTAACCAATCGGAGCGCTAGCAGGCTTTTCCATTGTCTCTGCTCTCGGGGAGAGTGGAAACTCCGGGACAATTTATAGTGACACAGCCCCGGTAAGCAGATTGGACGTGACTATACGTCTAAATGCGCCAAGTTACTTGCGATTTGGATGTACAGTTACATCCAAATACGTGAAAGGGTTAAGAACCAAAATACTGTATAGTTACTTATTCAGTACTACAACAGATCCCTCTTTAATCCGCCTTTCTGAAAATGAGATTACCATTATCAGAAAGACATAATACCTTTTGAATTGAGCAGAGGTGAGATTATGATAGCCTCTCTCAGCTGCACAAGACTTAGTGTGGTCAGGGCGGCTAATCAAATCTCGCTCCACTAGGAGCTTAAATTCATCCAAGGCTACCCTAGCTGGTTTAGGGTAAAAGGCTGGATTTTTGGTGTTTACAATGCAGTTAATATCGCAGGGTTTATCCTTGTTCACCTCACAGTAAAGCGCTACCTCCAGTACACGCCATTCTCACTACTCCTGATAATAAAAGCTCCACCAAAGGCATGCTTGTTCTGCTCTCCCCAGCCCCTTCCTACTTCTATCAGCAGTTTAGCATGGTCAAAACTGTTGACGTCTACCTTTAAGAAAAATGCATAGGCATAGACTGCAAGTATAATCACTGACATACAATATAGGTAGTGTTTGACATGAATTGACACCTAATTATGACTCCTCATATTTAATATATAAAAAAACTATAATAATACTAAATGTGAGTATAATAAACCATCGCTATTTTCTTGCTACTAAGGGGAGCAAGCTGTGTGGATCAGGATGAATCCATTTTTCCTCATGGTGTGAACAGCGGTGATCATGAGTACTGGAGACCTTTCAACCCTGAGCTAAGGATGATAGCTACAGGATTTTTTTTTTTGCATTGCTGCTCTATTGTAAACTGGTATGTGGTCTATGACTACTTTATGTGAATGGTTTGATCTTCAACTTTGAGTTCATATGGTGGGTTCATATCCACCAAGAGTAAACCACAACATTTGTCTGTAAGGTTGACCTGAAATAGAGGCCTCACCCTTCTACTATTTCAACATCTCCTCACACTTCTACTCTATGAGGGTGACCTGTATATTCCCAGTGAAGACCTCAAAAGCTGCAGTTAAGAGGTTTTTTAAATCTCAAGAGAATTTTAAAATGAAGTTGATTGGAATGCAGCTAATAACTAGAGGTCATTTGCGTTATTGGATTACTGAAATCTGTGGAGCCACAATGTCAGCCAAAAAGGCAAGTCTGCCTTTAAGAACATTGCAAAGAAAATGGTCTCAGAGGAATGTAGGGTACTAAGGCCTGAAGTTCCTCATAAGTGCACTTTATTGCGGCTATTTTACATCATCTAATAGTACACCTTATAACCTTAAAATTTACCACGAATAAAAGATCTTACCACAAATCATCTAACTATGGATATTAATGATCTGTCTGGTCTAACCCTCTGACAAGTGTAACCATGCACTTTCAATTTTCCATCCCATTGCTAGTCCCAATGTAGATGCTGTGGTAATGTATCTTACTCTGTCCCATTTGTTGAGGTGAACAAAACATCCAAGGGCCAAAATAAATTTCAATCACTCAGCTGTAAACTGGCAAAGAAAAGCAGAATACATAGTCTCTGTATAGAATACAAATCTAATACCATTAAAAACAGTAATAAAATGTGAATAAATACATAAAATAGACTCAATTATAAAAACTAAGAAAATGCTGAACTCTTCATATGCAGGCACATTTAATTAATTGGGGCACATTTATGCACACGATTTTTGGGGTTAGAATATAACAATTATAATTGCTATATTATTCATGTAGTCACTGCACAACACATTTTTTTAAATATCAGAAGATACTTTATATATCCAAGAAGGAAAAGTCATGGACTTACAGAACTCACAGGACCAATGGACATGTTAACGATATGCAAATAATAAAAAAAAGCATGAAAACTAAATATTTAAAACATCACGATTTAGTCAGTATTGAGTATGAGTGCCACAAGCAGAATTGGCATGCCTTGACATGCTATCCATGAGATTATTAATGGTTGCTTGAGGAATGTCCTGCCACGCTGCTGGCAGCTCCCTTTGCAATTGCCAAACAATAATGTCCAGATGTGTTTAATAGGAGACAAGTTTGGAGATGCTGCAGCCATTGTAGCACATTTAGGCCACACAGACTCCTCACAATAGCTTGAGTAACATGCAGCCTGGCGTTATCTTGGCTCCTGGGACACTTTGAAGAAATGACTGTCAATGCCACCCACACCATAAACCTGGGAGTAGGAGTGGTGTGTCATTCCCTTGTGAAGGCCTCTTCCTGCCGTTGTCCCCATGGTCTCCAGACTAAGCTCTAACTATCATTGCATCCAAGACAAAAACAGGACTCATTGCTGAAGAGGACAGACCTCCATTCCAGCCTCCTTTGCCATCCTGCTTTGCATCATGATAGCCTTTAAAAGCTGTTTCATGGAGTCAATGGAACATAGGTCAGAGGCCAGAGGAAACGCAAGTGCGCTAAACGGCCGTCGCCAGCTGATCACTCAGCATCTACACGCATCGGTCCGCCCCAGCCCGCTGTAAACTTCCCTACAAGTTTACTAATAAAGAAGAGTTTTGCAACAAGGGGGTGAGTGCCGCTATCATTATTCTTTCTACTTTTTGGATTTTCGCAGATTACTTTGTGGACTTGTCCGATAGCAGAGCACCACCATTCATTTGTAACCACCTGACTGGGTCTCACAGTCCTACGTCCTGCACCTGATAGTATCTGGCATACCAGCAGTGCCGCCTCACACCTCTCCGTTTTTCACAATGGAACACCTGTAGCTGGATGTCTGGCTCTTACCCCAATGCAAACACCATCTGAGTTTGTGTAGACACTGTTTGCCGCCCTAAGCTTGGGATTTGACGTTCAATTTCACTTGCAGTACATAATGGATACTACACAGCACTCTTCTAATCAGATGATCCATCCGTGCAGAGATTTGCCTCTCTGCACTTCTTGTCACTCCAGTTCGTCATTGTTCTCAAAACCACTGGGACATACAACATTGAACAGTGCTGACATATCGGCCTAGATGTGTACCGATCTGCCAGAGTGATAAACTAAGTTCTCACAGTGCAAGTATTCTGTCCCTCTCAATTTGCAACAAGTGGCGATAACTGGCATATCAATGAACAGGAGGCATTGCACAATCCCCCCATATCACTTGATCCAATTTTTGAGATGCTATGTGGCTAAAAAAAACTTCTCTCAATCTGGCTTTAATGCCCCTCCTACATGCCACAGAATGGAGCTAGGTGCTTGAAAATTTGATTATCTGCAGATCTTAGCGAAACATGCTAGTTCGTCAATTTGCATAACCTTAGAGCTTGTCCTTAGTGTTGCAATTTCAATGTTGAGAAGTGTATTATCTATCTATCTATCTCATATCTATCTAGCTAGCTAAAAGGTACTCCACGGCACTCCAAAAAGTAAAATAAATGTGACTTTTATTCACCAACGCAACGTTTCGGTCCGCACACTGGAACCTTTCTCAAGCAGTGATACAAACAGTGGGTGTGGAAGTATATAAATAGGGTGAACAATATAAATAGCAATTAACATGATTAAATTTAAAAAGTTAAAAGTTGCCACTATCAGTGCAGAATTATAACTGTGAAATACATAATACTAGTGATTTAATCGATAAACAAATCATTCATTGCCGTGTTACAAAAAAATGTACAGTACAGACCAAAAGTTTGGACACATCTTCTCATTCAAAGAGTTTTCTTTATTTTCATGACTATGAAGGCATCAAAACTATGAATTAACACAAGTGGAATTATATACATAACAAACAAGTGTGAAACAACTGAAAATATGTCATATTCTAGGTTCTTCAAAGTAGCCACCTTTTGCTTTGATTACTGCTTTGCACACTCTTGGCATTCTCTTGATGAGCTTCAAGAGGTAGTCCCCTGAAATGGTCTTCCAACAGTCTTGAAGGAGTTCCCAGAGATGCTTAGCACTTGTCGGCTCTTTTGCTTTACTCTGCGGTCCAGCTCACCCCAAACCATCTCGATTGGGTTCAGGTCTGGTGACTGTGGAGGCCAGGTCATCTGGCGCAGCACCCCATCATTCGCCTTCATGGTCAAATAGCCCTTACTTTCAAAGTTTTCCCAATTTTTCGGCTGACTGACTGACCTTCATTTCTTAAAGTAATGATGGCCACTCGTTTTTCTTTACTTAGCTGCTTTTTTCTTGCCATAATACCAATTCTAACAGTCTATTCAGTAGGACTATCAGCTGTGTATCCACCTGACTTCTTCTCAACGCAACTGATGGTCCCAACCCCATTTATAAGGCAAGAAATCCCACTTATTAAACCTGACAGGGCACACCTGTGAAGTGAAAACCATTTCAGGGGACTACCTCTTGAAGCTCATCAAGAGAATGCCAATAGTGTGCAAAGCAGTAATAAAAGCAAAAGGTGGCTACTTTGAAGAACCTAGAATATGACATATTTTCAGTTGTTTCACACTTGTTTGTTATGTATATAATTCCACATGTGTTAATTCATAGTTTTGATGCCTTCAGTGTGAATCTACAATTTTCATAGTCATGAAAATAAAGAAAACTCTTTGAATAAGAAGGTGTGTCCAAACTTTTGGTCTGTACTGTATGTGATAAAGATATAAAATTCATATATGCATATAATTAATGATCAGGTGAAATGCCAATTCCATGATTAGTGCACAGGTGATAATCAAATAAAACCATAATTAAAAACGAATAGTATACACAAAGTGACTTAAATGGATACCTTGGTTCACATGAGGATCTCAGCGTGGGCTGTGTGTTACTGCGCTTGCGCGATATGAGCTTATCCAGTCACGCGTTCAATGAAGCGCATCCTTGAAAGCGCACACATGACTTCCCATACAGGATGTCGTGGAATGCACGCCAGCTGCTGCCTAACTGCGCATGTGTCCTCCCTATAAGCCGTATCAGCAGAGGATCAACGGAGCGGGGTTTTTTTACGCATCAGTTCTGCATTGCGTGAAAAACGCAGCATGTTCTATGTTCTGCATTTTTTTTACACAGCCCTGGCCCCATAGAAGTGAATGGGGCTTCAGTGAAAAACGCATTGCACTCGCGTGGAAAAAACTGAACAACTGAACGCAATTGCAGACAAAACTGACTGAACTTGCTTGCAAAATACGAGGGTGCGAGTATTACTGAACGCACCCTGAACGCATCCGGACCTAATCTGTCACGCTCGTGTGAAAGAGGCCTAACAACCATGAGGCCTGTCACTGCCTCACAATATATACACAAAAATTTTCTGCTGTTTGCAACATTGTTTATGAACCTCTGGCAACAGTCAGACTTAGTGATGAGCGGCAGGGGTCATATTCGAATGCGTGATATTTCGCAAATATTTTGTAGAATATTCGGCGAATATTAGCAAATTCAAATATTCGTTATATTCTACATTGGGTTTGTTTTACACGAAAATCGGCAAGGTAATGATCACGTAATATGCGAATATTATGCAATCAATACAGGCATGGGTAAAAAAAACGAATATATAGCACTATAGAATATAGTGCTATATATTCGTTTTTAGAATATTTGTCATTTTTTCCATCTGAACACATGATTCCTCCCTGCTTCTTGCTTGTGGGCCAATGAGTCATTGGCCCACAAGCAACTTAAGCAGGGAGAAATCATGACTTTAGATGAAAAAAAATGACAAATATTCTAAAATACGAATATATAGCACTATATTGAATATAGTGCTATATATTCGTTTTTTAGAATATTCGTCATTTTTTTCCATCTGAAGTCATGATTCCTCCCTGCTTAGGTTGCTTGTGGGCCAATGACTCATTGACCCACAAGCAAGAAGCAGGGAGGAATCATGTGTTCAGATGGAAAAAATGACGAACATTCGTTATAATGAATATATAGCACTATATTCTAAATATTCGCAAATTTTCAAAGGGGCAATATTCGAGATAAAAATTCGCTTTTCGAATATTCGTGCTCAACACTAGTCAGACTCTGATTACCTGCTATGGCCAACAGCACATACAATATTTAGCATCTCCTTTTTCTCCCAAATATCCTTTGTTCACCATTTTTTGGTGCAAATCTGAATTGCGGCAAAAATATTCCCCTAGTGCCCGTACAGTAATTGCTTATTCTGCATATCTTATTACAGCCTCTACACAAGCATTTAAACAAGCATTAATGGTGGTTTACACATGGCTTTTTTTTAAGCTGCAGTTTTTGTGGCAGTTTTTCAAGAAGTGGAACCAAAAAATAGAGGAAATATAAAAGAAGAACTTATACTTTTCAGACTTGCTGGATCCATTCCTGGCTTCGGCTCAAAAAACTGCATCAAGAATATTTCATATTGGACTGGGATAGATTTTAGGTAATGTCTTTTAAAGTGTTTTTTTTTTTTTTTGTTCTGGTCAGTTCCTACAGCAGACAGATAATACGTTGTAGTCAATTAGATTTGAAAAGTATGATAAAAATATCACACAATTTATAGTGCACGTCTTTAAATGCAAAAATCTGCATTGTAAGTTTTATATGTCTTTCTTGCTGTAATGTAGTTCTCCCATAGCTGCAGTGCCCTGAACATTAATTTTAAATGTTTCTTGCTCCGGTTCCTAAGTCCCCTAGAAAATAGCTTATTGTGCTGGCAAAAGCAGCCATTCGCCTCTCATTACCCTTTTTGCATTCCATGTAATTATTTAAATTAATGTTCCTGTGATACATGAACAGACTTGTTCTGTCAAAGCAACAGCAGTTTCTTGTTAGTGAGTTTCTACTGTAGGTCATAGAACCTCCCCTGCCCAACGTTATCCATTTGCCCCAATAGGGAATATGGAGAGGACATATCAAAGTGAAACAACCCCTTTAACCCCTTAAGGACACGGCCATATTTTACCTTAAGGACCAGGCCATTTTTTGCAAATCTGACCAGTGTCACTTTATGTGTGAATAACTTTAAAACGCTTTTACTTATCCAGGCCATTCTGAGAGTGTTTTTTCGTCACATATTGTACTTCATGACACTGGTAAAATTAAGTCCAACATTTTTTTTTTATTTATAAAAAAATACCAAATTTACCCAAAATTTGGAAAAATTTCCAAATTTCAATTTCTCTACTTTTATAATAGATAGTAATACCTCCAAAAATAGTTATTATTTTACATTCCCCATATGTCTACTTCATGTTTGGATCATTTTGGGAATTTTAGAAGCAAATCTTGAAATTTTTCAGAAAATTTCTAAAACCCACTTTTTCAGGACCAGTTCAGGTCTGAAGTCACTTTGTGACAGGGTGGATTTGATTTAAATCAAAATGATTTAAATCACGATTTAAATCACTAGTCAGTAAGGCTTGATTTAAAGGGAGTCTGTCACCTAAATGACATGTTTTAAACTGATGATATAGCTCTGTGGGAGGCAGATCCATAACACTGATGGTAACTATGTTTAGTAATTCAGAGCCTCCAAAGTACCTAAAATGAAGTTTTAAAAATATGCAAATTACCTATCGCAAGTGCCCAGAGTGTGCTGCAAGTGCCCAGTGCTCCCCGCCTTACTTGCTCCTGACTCCTCCCCTCTGTATCGTCAGGCCAGCCCTGTATCCTTGCGGCGTCATTCTCATCTCCATTCATAATCTAGTGCCTGTTCGCTTCACCGCCGGGGTAAAGCGCACAGGCTCTCGATTACGAATGGAGACGAAAATTACCCAGCAAGGATACAGGGCTGGCCGGACGATACAGAGGGGAGGAGTCAGGAGCAAGTAAGGCGGGGAGCACTGGGCACTTGCAGCACACTCTCCGCCCCTGGGCACTTGCGATTGGTAATTTGCATATTTTTAAAACTTCATTTTAGGTACTTTGGAGGCTCTGAAAAACTAAACATGGGTACCATCTTGCACTTTATATGATTGTATCAGTAATCGCCATATACCCGCAGTCTGATTGGAATTTTAAATGTTCTTAAATTTTCTGTGTGGCCAGAAATGGTTATAACTCTGAGAGTATTAATAAAATTGAGTATTATTTGAACTACAACTGACTATGGAGTTATAATTTGTTATTTAGGAATTGATCTATGTATCTTTATATTGGTTTCGCTAAAGGTGATACTGGATTGCCTACGCAGTGAGTATAGGGAAACAGTGTTGGTTTTCCATCAGTGTTATGGATCTGCCTCCCACAGAGCTATATCATCAGTTTAAAACATGTTATGTAGGTGACAGACTCTCTTTAAATCATAGTTTTCTACATAAAGACTAATTCTTGCTGGTATAACTTATAATATGCAAGTAGATGAAGATTTTTAGAATAACAACTTTTCATATTAGTTTAATTAGGTTGATTCTGCATTCATAGGTTTGTAGAAGTTAGGATTAAGGTATTTTTATCAACTCTATTTATGTTATAACATTTTTGCTGTGAAGAAGAGGCATATGATCTCTGCTGAGTCAAATTCAGTTTTGAGAACTGCAAAAGTAAACCAAGCAACTGTGATAATATTTTGTAGGCAGAGAAACTGCCCAATAATCTTACAAAAACCTCTGGAAGAGCATGACATTTTGAATGGATTAATGGAATTTATTTACCCAAAAAATTACACATATAGAAACATAAAATGTGTCGGCAGAACCATTTGGCCCATCTAGTCTGCCCAATATACTAAATACTATGAATAGCCCTTGGCCCTATCTTATATGAAGGATGGCCTTATGCCTATCCCATGCATGCTTGAACTCCTTCACTGTATTTGCAGCTACCACTTGTGCAGGAAGGCTATTCCATGCATCCACTACTCTCTCAGTAAAGTAATACTTCCTGATATTACTTTTAAACCTTTGCCCCTCTAATTTAAAACTATGTCCTCTTGTAGAAGTTTTTCTTCTTTTAAATATTCTCTCCTCCTTTGCCTTGTTGATTTCCTTTATGTATTTAAAAGTTTCTATCATATCCCCTCTGTCTCGTCTTTCTTCCAAGCTATACATGTTAAGGTCCTTTAATCTTTCCTGGTAACTTTTATCCTGCAATCCATGTACTAGTTTAGTAGCTCTTCTCTGAACTCTCTCCAAAGTATCAATATCCTTCTGGAGATATGGTCTCCAGTACTGCGCACAATACTCCAAATGAGGTTTCACTAGTGCTCTGTAGAGCGGCATGAGCACCTCCCTCTTTCTACTGGTAATGCCTCTCCCTATACACCCAAGCATTCTGCTAGAATTTCCTGCTGCTCTATGACATTGTCTGCCTACCTTTAAGTCTTCTGAAATAATGACCCCTAAATCCCTTTCCTCAGATACTGAGGTTAGGACTGTATCACTGATTCTATATTCTGCTCTTGGGTTTTTACGCAACATTCAATTTTAGTTGCCAGATTTTTTACCATTCCTCTAGTTTTCCTAAATCCTTTTCCATTATGTGTATCCCTCCAGGAACATCAACCCTGTTACAAATCTTTGTGTCATCAGCAAAAAGACACACCTTACCATCGAGTCCTTCTGCAATTTCGCTGATAAAGGTATTAAACAATTTGGGTCCCAGAACAGATCCCTGAGGTACCCCACTGGTAACAAGACCATGGTCTTAATATACTCCATTGACAACAACCCTCTGTTGTCTGACCCTCAGCCACTGCCTAATCCATTCAACAATATGGAAGTCCACGTACAGCCTTATTCTACATAATTAAAAAACTAATCTTTATTTCATGATGGAATAACCTTTGGATGGTAATATATTTTCCTCAAAAAGCATTTTATATATAATCATAGATTTTTATCCACCCTGCTTTGTGAGGCTTACATAATAGAAACCACCCAAAAATGACCCCATTTTACAAACTACACCCCTCAAGGTATTCAAAACTGATTTTACAAACTTTTTTAACCCTTTAGGTGTTCCACAAGAATTAATGGAAAATAGAGATAACATTTCAAAATGTAACTTTTTTGGCAGATTTTCCATTTGAATCCATTTTTTTCAGTTACAAAGCAAGTGTTAACAGCCAAACAAAACTCAATATTTATGGCCCTGATTCTGTAGTTTACAGAAACACCCCATATGTGGTCGTAAACTGCTGTACGGGCACACGACAGGGGGCAGAAGGAAAGGAATGCTATATGGTTTTTGGAAGGCAGATTTTGCTGGACTGGTTTTTTGACACCATGTCACATTTGAAGCCCCCCTGATGCACCCCTAGAGTAGAAACTCCAAAAAGGTGACCCCATTTTGGAAACTTTGGGATAGGGTGGCAGTTTTGTTGGTACTATTTTAGGGTGGATATGATTTTTGGTTGCTCTATATTATACTTTTTGTGAGGCAAGGTAACAAAAAATAGCTGTTTTGGCACCATTTAAATTTTTTGTTATTTACAACATTCATCTGACAGGTTAGATCATGTGGTATTTTTATAGAGCAGGTTGTCACTGACGCGACAATACCCAATAATAAATGTTTGGTTATTTGTTTCAGTTTTACATAACAAAGCATCTTTGAAACAAAAAAAAATGATGTTTTAGTGTCTCCATATTCTGAGCCATATTTTTATTTTATTTTTTTGGGCGACTGTCTTATGTAGGGGCTCATTATTTTTTTTCAGGATGAGATGACGGTTTGATTGGCACTATTTTGGGGTGCGTATGACTTTTTGATCGCTTGCTATTACACTTTTTGTGATATAAGGTGACAAAAAATTGCTTTTTTTATACAGTTATTTAAATTTTTTACGGTATTCACCTGAGGGATTAGGTCATGTGATATTTTTATATAGCAGGTTATTACGGACGCAGCGATAACTAATATGTCAACTTTTGTTTTATTTATGTAAGTTTTACACAATGATTTGATTTTTGAAACAAAAAAAAATCATGTTTTAGTGTCTCCATAGTCTGAGAGCCATAGTTTTTTCAGTTTTTGGGCGATTATCTTGGGTAGGGTATGATTTTTGCGGGATGAGATGACGGTTTGATTGGCACTATTTTGGGGTGCGTATGACTTTTTGATCGCTTGCTATTACACTTTTTGTGATGTAAGGTGACCAAAAATGGCTTTTTTTACACCGTTTTTTTTTGTTTGTTTTTTTACAATGTTCATCTGAGGGGTTCTTATGGACACGGCAATACCTAAAATGTATACTTTTTTTTATTTACTTAAGTTTTACACCATACCAGCATTTTTTTAAACAAAAAAAATGATGTTTTAGTGTCTCCATATTCTGAGCCATATTTTTTTTATTTTTTGGGCGATTGGCTTTGGTAGTGGCTCATTTTTTGTGGGATGAGGTGATGGTTAGATTAGTACTATTTTGGGGGGCATACGCCTTTTTGATCACTTGGTGTTGCACTTTTTGTGATGTAAGGTGACAAAAGTACCTTTTTTTCACACCGTTTTTATTTTTATTTTTTATGGTATTTATCGGACAGGGTGGATCATGTGATATATTTATAGAGCTGGTCATTACGGACGCGGCGATACCTAATATGTGTGGTTTTTTTTCTGTTTTTTATTATAAAATAAGGGGAAAGGGGCGTTTCTTTTTCTTTTTTTACTTTATAAATTTTACTACTTTATAAATTTTATTAAAAACACTTTTTTTTACTTTTTTTTCTCTTTACTTTATTTCTGATGTTCACTTTTGGGGGTCTGATCCCCTCTTCAATGCCTTACAATACATTTGTATTGTAATGCATTGCCTGTTCATGTACTACAGTGAGTAGTACACTAACAGGTTGCCTAGGAGACCCAGCCTGAGGCTGGATCGCCTCGGCTCCTATAGAAGGCAGTTCCCGATGCCCTGCAAGACATTGGGCAGCCTCTGCACAGCATCGGGCTGCCTTCTGAGACATCGAGTCCCCACTACAGCAGCGAGGGGACTCAATGGGCTCCCTTAAACACAAACCCCTTCTATGCCGCGGTAGCGGCATAGAAGAGGTTAATCCGCATCGATTGCCGATACGGGGGGTCACAGGCACCCAGTTCTGATCACTCGGACATCAGGGCGTACCTGTACGCCTTGTGTCTGTAACAGGTTAAAGTGTAACTGCCGTTCTATTTTTATTTTTCTAATGTGTAGAGGCAGTGATACTGACCATTTTTGTAATATACATTAATTACTGAAATCGTACATTTCTATTAGAAAAATAGTTCTAAAGTGGCCCATTTTGAGCCTTAGCAATGCTCATCTGCCTTTTATTTACATAACAGTGGAGACTTTCCAACACTGACTGTGTTATGTAAACAGAAGACAGAGGAGCGTTACTAAGGTTAAAAATGGGCCACTTCAAAGCTATTTTTCTAATAGAAATGTACGATTTCAGTAATTAAAGTATATTACAAAAATGTTCATTATCACTGCCCCTATACATTACAAAAATAAAAATAGGATGGCAGTTACACTTTAAGAAAACGTTAAATAAGGCAGTTTTTCAGATGCAATAGAGGTACAGATACTTATGTTTTGCCAAAACCAGAACACATGAATATAAATGTGCAGCAGTCATCATCAACTACGGACATCTGAACAAAGTAATGGTAAGTGGTGCCACTAAAAACCCCTCAAACTGCATACTGATAAGCCATACTATGTGTCTGCCAACTACAGTAATGGACACCCACATAAGACCCCTTTCACATAACAAGGGAAGATTCAATCTCCTCTTTTTAGATTGAAAGGAGAATCAGATCGTGCCACTATGGTAAAGGGGAAACATTCCCTAATATTTCCTAAGGTGATGTGAAAGAAGCCTTAATCTGGTGTTATGTTATAAATATATAATTTATGCCAACCCCAGCAGCAAAAGTATAATGTATGAAAGTTTGTTTTGAAACCTTTCATTTATATCTTGTGAATCATCTAGAACCAGCAAAGCAACCTTTCATCCCACTTCTGTGCAATCAACAAGCCTCTACTTTGTGAAAGCTCAACTCTGTCGAAAGCCACAAAAGTCAAATACACATACAAACTGTGTTCTAATCATATCCTACCATATATTAGTCCTAAACACTAAAGATCCTCAGTGAAGTAGTAAACAGAATAGGCTCATCTCAAAAGAACTTCTTTTGCTAATTGCACTTGCTATAAACAATAAAATAAAATGTAATTATCCATTATAATTTTATATCAACTTAATAATAAATAGTGTTACTAATGTAGGAACAAAACATCTTTTTTAATATGTGAATTAAAATATATTGAATAAAACACAGCAGAAAATAGATATAAATCAGATCGCTCATCATATAAAAATCACATGTGTATGAACATCATGGATGCATATACAATACTAATCAAAAACAGCAAGTTGTCAGTATGCTTATGCAGCTACCTTTAAGATGCCAAGATGTTTATGTCCTTTTCCTACCATATCCCTTGCAAGATGTCCCTTGAAAGGGGTGCCCCCACTTCTCCATGGCTGGCCCCTGTGCAACCCACTATGTGGCCCTGAAAAGTAAAACTTTGTGGTTTGATGTCATACCATCATAATGTCAAATCTCATGCTGGTTCATCTCATTTGCACTCTGGTCCCCTGAATGAACCTGTTATCATCTGGGGAAAAGTGCTGGGACAATATACAGTGACAAGGACAAATTTTTGTTTTCGATGCCACATAGTGGATAGAACAGGGGCTAGCCACTGAGAAGTGGGGACGCTCTTATCAGGATGGCAGCATCAACGTCCCAAACAGAGATGTAACCTGAATATCCTGGGCCCTAGTGAAAAATATGCAACAGGTTCCCCATCTACCATGTGATTTCCTTAATAATGGTATCTTCTTATTATAGAAGGATCTTTAGGCCCTCTTTAGCTCCAGAACACAACAGAGACTGCTACCTCTGCACTCCCTATTGCTATACTCTCTTCTTTTGGCATCTTTATATTATGCTCTACGTAACCGAGTAAGACAAGATCAGTACTCATACTGATACTGCAGCTGCTCTGACATACTGACTAGTGTTGGGCGCGAATCGAATTCGAATCATGAATTTTTATCGCGAATATTGCCACTTCGAGAATATACGAAGATTTAGAATATAGTGCTATATATTCGTATTCGCAACCAATAGGATAGTTGCCTACCCCCTTACTATATATAGAAGAACCTCCCCAGCAGCCATTTTCTGCAGTTTTTTGCAGTTCTGGGAGCAGTGACATTGCTGTGCTCTGTGCTCTCATCTGGATCCTATTACTTATCCAATTACATTAGATAGTTAGCTCATATATATATATATATATATATATATATATATATAATACAGATAGTTAGTGGGAGATAGTCAGTATAGGTTAGATAGTGATATAGTGTAGCTGTTGCAGTGCAGTGTGTTAGGTAGTGTGATAGGTTCTGCTGTCCATACATACATGCTACAGACATAGTGCTGTGATGTCATAAGTTCACAACACTTAGTGCGCCAATCAGTAATATGTAGTCAGACCTGCTAAAATGTGAAGTCGCACGTATTGCGCAAAAATATGCAAATTTTAAATTGACGATTTGAGAAATCGCAAATATATTGCAGCACTCTAGCTGCATATAAAGCTATTGCAATGTTCTGCCCTGCCAACCATTTTCTCCAGTCTCCGGAAACTTCTGGCAGCTTGAAAAATGTAGCAAAAGTGACCCACGCCTGTATTGCGCGCGCATTATGTGAATATTACATTGCCGATTTTGGCAATCAAGAAAATAATCGCAAATTCTCTAATTTATTATGAATATTCGCCCAAAATATTTATGAAATATTGCGAATTCGAATATTGCCCCTGCCGCTCATCACTAATACTGACGACTTGCTGTTTTTTCACTATGCGGTCTACGTTATTTATTAGTGCTGCATCTGTATCCATGATGTTTATACACGTGGGATTTTTATATTATAACCAATCTGATTAGTATCTACATGTATTCTTGAGGTGTTTATTCACTATATTTTATTTGACATATTAAAAATCATTTTATGGGTGGGGGGGGGGTTGTTTCTGTGATAGTGTGCACTACCCATGTGACTGCTTTGTCTATTTTCTACACTCTGGTAATAACTTTAAAGAGTGTCTAAAATTAAAGGATTGTCCCAAAAAAAATTATAAGTCACTCAAACACTTTGCTCAAAAGGCTGTGTCAGTCTTGAGTGAAGTAGTCGATTTGCATTTGTGTGATCACTCCTTATTGCATTTTGGACAATCCTCACCCTCACCCCCTAGAAATAAGTTTCAGTCTCTTCCATAATGTAAAAAAGCACAGCCAAAGGACTGCCACATGTACATTTACGTGTAAGGAGCCTCTGTGCAACCAATGGAGAACTACTATTCCAAAACCCTGGCCATTAATATGGAGCTGAGACAATTTGGAACTCTGTGGCGAGTGATGTAACAAGTAGGTGATTTTCATGTGCAATGTATTTCAGCCTTGGCAGCTCGCTCTGTGGTTATATCACTGGGGATGCTGCAGGTGTCTGTATAGCGTATCTCTCCTTTAGGCCTCCTGCACACGACCATATGGTTTTGCGGTCCATTTTATACGGATCCATTTTTCAGTTTTTTTGTTTCAGTAGTGTTTCCGTTTCCGTTCCGCAGTCCCGTTTTTCTGCAAAAACGGAACAGAAACGGTAATAAAATACAGTTCGTGTGCAAGAGGCCTTACTTCCAGCAGCTTGAATGGATAACCAGGTGAGAGAAAACCACATCAAGTCCACCAGACATCCACTCCTTCCCCAGTCTGTTTGATGGTATGGAGTCTTGAGTAGGGAGCACGGTATAGGCCACGTGGGCAGGGGTGATTGATTAAGTTGTTGCAACCCATTTAATAACTTTAATAAATTCTCCTATGAAATTGCTTTAACTATTACATTTGAGAACTGCTGTCCCCTAATATAATGTCATGCCATACATTCCCTTTAGCCATCACGATAATTAGAGATGAGCGAAGTTCTTAAAAATTTGATTCAGCTGCTTGTCCGAATTACTTTGTCATGAAGTACATTTCTTTGTAAGCAGTGGGTGCAATGCAAGCGAAGGGTAATTGTGTCGCCTACCGTCATTGAACCCCTCAGATACCGTGTTCATCACTGATCGCTGCTCATAAAAAAATGGTCAAATGGATGAAGTAAGTATGATTTTATGGTTTTTTTTAAATCTTTACTGCCATTTCAGAGAAAATCAATTCATTACCATAAAGCACGAAGAACTTTGTCTTCACGGCAAATCTAATATTTCCTGAAATTCATATCGAAGTCCACTTCATTAACTTCAATTCGCTCAACACTAATGATAATACCACATGTAGCTGCAGAGACTACCCTACGCTCAGCAAATTACAGCCTTGACTTTTTCAAGAGTATGGAAATCAAGTATTGGAACTGTCATAGTAGCCAATACCCAACAGTTCATAGCTAAAGAGATGTATGATTTATAAAAAATAAAAAAAAAACTCCTTAGTATCATGCCTAATAAAGAGCCATAAAGTGGTTTTCCTATTTCTATCAACATCTTTTAAAATAATCATTTATAAAGGTAGCTGTAATTTTACAGATTTTGCCTTTATTGCTTCTATCTTCTGTTCTGGGCTGAGGTCACATGACTATGTCCATGCAGCTCTTTCTTATTTCCTGTGATATCATGTCCATGGGTGTGTCAAATCAGCAACAGGGGCATTAATAGGGGAGTGTCTATGTAACTAGCTGGGTGGGAGGAGCTATAAACTAGCTGGGTGTTAGGGGCGGGGCTGGAGCTGTGGTAGAGAAACGAGAAATGCATCATGGGTTTGGTTGGTTACAGCAACAAGAAGTGCTTTATAAAGGATGGAAACAAACCAGAGTGATGGGTTTACATGGTAAAAACGGATCAGGAGATTCCAAATAAAAAAAAATCATAAGTAGGATAAGGTAAGCAACTACATGTCAGTTAAGAACCATAGTAATTGCAGACGGCCCCTTTAAAGAAGTATTTCCATCTCAGAAACATTGGAGTTTAAGTAGAAACGTACAAATAAAAAGAAAATGACAAAGTATAAATGTCTCCAAGGTTAAAACAGTTAAACCACCACATGTTAAAAAATTTTCAAAAAGTGTCTGTTGGTTTTTGGACCTTTTGAGGCTTGGTCATTAAGGGGCTAAGAAAGAGCATCATTTTTACTACAGACTTTCTACTAATGTATTTTCTGGGGCTGTTACAAACCTACAATAGTATGAAAATATATTAAAAAGTATAAAAAAAAGTCTTTCATTGTCTATCTGATGTTTCATAAATAGACATCTAGCTCCCTCTTTTACTGCATGTCAGTACGCTGCCATGGTGCTGTAAAATTAATTGGTTAGATTTAGCTGCTGAAATACCTTTTTATGTTCTTTACAGAAATGTGAATTGTTGCCAGCCAAACTTTAATTTTCACTCCAGCACCACACTATTTCGTTCCAGGGCAATATTAGCAGCTCCACATCACAGCGCTCTGAGCTGCGGTGCCTATATTTTTCTTGGACAAGGTACAGCCTTACACCTCAGTGTTTTTCCTGTTTCAATGAAAAGTGCCATTAGTACAGGAAACAGAAATCTTCAAACCTGAGTATATAAAAAAAAAAAAGAAAGATTTCTGTCTCCAGATAGATGGGACTATACATTTATATATATATTTGTTGATGCGTGTGCAAAGATGTGTCCTTTTTATTCTAAACAGATCCCATAGCATGCAGCTCATGAGACCATGCGACTTGGTAGTTAGTTACTTCGAGACCCTCAGAACAGGGTTCTTGTTCCTTTCATATCATTCATTTCACACACTGCATATCTGTTCTAGAGGTAAATAAAGTCATTCATATACTAGATGCCGAAAACCTCCATTTTGTTCCATGGACCATGGAAGCAGCCGCTAGGGATTTCCTTGTGGGTAGTACTTGGCATGAAAATAGTCAACCTCAGGGAGCTCAAGTGGTTAATGTGGTCGGGACCCACATCAAGCTCAGGGCTCAAAAGCAGACAATGTGGTCAAGTACAAGTCAAGGTCAGGGAGTTTGACAAGGATCTCGGTGTACAAGGTATGTAGTATGAAAACTGTGGCCTTGATTCATCAATGACCTGCGAGTGCTACACCGGTCTTGATGGACCTGTGTTGCCGGATTAGTTTCTGGCATAAATGACGATAAATGTTCCAGGGCCGATGGCCCCATCCAAACTCCATCCTCACCACACCTTCTTTTCAGAACCTGACAAGGGCGGAGTAAAAATGGCAGTTGCGACTAAATCAAGTTACAATGGCATTTAAAAAAGTTACTAAACAGGATTTTTTTACTTTTTAACGCCACATTCATGGCATAAGGGGATGATAAATTTCAGCCTCTGTGCCATGATGTCCCACATAATTAAAAAACAACCCCAGGAATATGTGGAATGAGGTAAGATGGAACAGTAGTAGAAATATTTTCTTCAAAATAACTACTAGAAGACTTCAGCGCTCCAGACTGCTAAAGAAGTCCTTTTTGGTACAACTCAAAAGATCATTCTTCTCTCTCCTTAATTAGAATTTTACTACTCCAGATCATTCTGCAGGCTAATGGAACAGACATAAAATAATACTAACAAGTATTATACCAGCCACTAGTGTTGAGCGAAGTTTTGAAAAATTTGATTCGGCTGCTTTGCCAAATTTCACAAAGAAATTCGCTTTGTGACTAATTACTTCATCATGAAGTGCATTTCTTTGTAAGTAGTGGGCGATTACACCGCCCCCCCATCATTGAACTCCTCAGATGCCACGTTCATCGTTAATTGCAGCACCTCAGAATAAGGCCTCATGCACACGAGCGTTCAGTTTTTTGCGGTCCGCAAATTGCCGAAGCTGCCCGTGTGCCTTCCGCAATTTGTGGAATGGAACAGGCGGCCTATTGTAGAAATGCCTATTCTTGTCCGCAAAACGGACAAGAATAGGACATTTTTTATTTTTTGCGGGGCCACGGAACGGAGCAACGGATACGGACAGCACATGGCGTGCTGTCCGCATCTTTCGCGGCCCCATTGAAATAATGGGTCTGCATCCGAGCTGCCAAAACTGCAGCTCGGATGCCGACCAAAATAACGGTTGTGTGCATGAGGCCTAAGGGTCAGCAAAACATGGACACCGGCAATGTGCGTTCCGCAGTTTGTGGACCGCACATCGCCAGCACTAAAATAGAAAATGCCCTAATCATGGGTATATCCACGTGTGAAAATGCCTATACTATAAAAATATAAAAGTATTAATCCCATCCGGAAAAAGGCGAAACAAAAAAAAGGGTCAAAATAGCCGATTTGCCATTTTTTGGTCGCTTCTCCTCCCACAAGAAATTAAATTAAAAGTGATCAAAAAGTTGTACATGTCCCAAAATGCTATTAATGGCAAGTACAGATCGCCCCACAAAAAATGAGCCCTCATACAGCTCCGCACACAACTACAAAAAAGTTATAAGAAAATGACAGCAAAAAAAACCAAACATTAGCATTTTTTTTCTGCATCAAAACGCAAGGAAAAGTATACATATGAGGGATCACCAGATACGTATTAACCTGGATAATGAACAACACAAGTCAGTTTTACCGTGTAATGAACGCCGTAAAACAAAAATAAAAATGTAAAACTGGCAAAATTTCATTTTTTCCTATTCCACCACCTCCCACTTCCTACTACATTCTATGCAATATTAAATGGTGGCATTGAAAGTACAACTTGTCCCGCGCAAAAAATAAGCCCTCATACAACTATGTGAATGGAAAAATAAAAAAGTTATGGCCCTGGGAAGGCGGGGAGCGAAAAAAGAAAATGCAAAGTCAAATAAATCTCCTGGGTAGAAGGGGTTAAAAAGGTTTTCCAGGAAGCAAAAATTTTTGCTAAACGTTGGGATTATTCTAAAATAAAATGAGAAGCAATACTCACCTGCTTAATCCTGCATTGTACTAGCACCGCTGCTCCAGTGCTGCATCTTCATTTTCAGCACTGCAGCAATGACGTTATTGACTACTCCACATGATTGGTGCAGCCAATCACTGGCCTTAGCAGTCATGTGATGACTAGTAGCACTGGAGCAAGGGTGTTGGAAAGGCGGATGACCGAGCGGGTGATTAAGGCTTTATTTTACAATAGTTCTGGCATTCAGCAATATTTTGGGTCCTGGAAACCCCCTGGGCCGGCATATATCCTCTTCACTATTGTACTTAGGCTACGGCAGGCAGAGTGATCCGGCAAGCAGTTCCGTTGCCGGCACAACATATGCCAACTGATGGCATTTGTAAGACTGATCAGGATCCTGATCAGGCTGAAAAATGCCTGATCAGTCAAAAAAATGCTTTGCAATACCGGATCCGTCTTTCCGGTGTCATCCGGAAAAACGGATCCGGCATTTACTTTTTCCACCAGATCCGGCATTTCAGTATTTTGAATGCCGGATCCGGCACTAATACATTCCTATGGAAAAAAATGCCGGATCCGGCATTCAGGCAAGTCTTCAGTTTTTTGGGCCGGAGATAAAGGGTACTTTCACACTAGCGTTATTCTTTGCCGGCATAGAGTTCCGTCCTAGGGGCTCTATACTGGAAAAGAACTGATCAGTTTTATCCCCATGCATTCTGAATGGAGAGCATTTCGTTCAGGATGCCTCAGGATGTCTTCAGTTCAGTCTTTTTAAACTGATCAGGCAAAAGATAAAACCGCAGCATGCTACGTTTTTATCTCCGGCCCAAAAAACTGAAGACTTGCCTGAATACCGGATCCAGCATTTTTTTTTCCATAGGTATGTATTAGTGGCAAAAAAGGTGCAAAAAATAAATGCCGGATCCATTTTTCCAGATGGCACCGGAATGACTGATCAGGCATTTTTCAGAATGATCAGGATCCTGATCAGTCTTAGGCTACTTTCACACTACCGTTCAGAGCGGGTCAGTCTGATGTCTGCACAGACGGATCCGCTCCGATAATGCAGACGTTCGGATCCGTTCAGAACGGATC
Organism: Bufo bufo; assembly: GCF_905171765.1. Taxonomy (NCBI): domain Eukaryota; kingdom Metazoa; phylum Chordata; class Amphibia; order Anura; family Bufonidae; genus Bufo; species Bufo bufo. The sequence continues at coordinate 434,324,623 of NC_053393.1, forward strand.
CGTCTGCATTATAGTTTAAAAAAAATTCTAAGTGTGAAAGTAGCCTGAACGGATCCGTCCAGACCTTACATTGAAAGTCAATGGGAGACGGATCCGTTTGAAGATTGAGCCATATTGTGTCATCTTCAAACGGATCCATCCCCATTGACTTGCATTGTAAGTATGGACGGATCCACTTGCCTCCGCACGGCCAGGCGGACACCCGAACGCTGCAAGCAGCGTTCAGGTGTCGGCTTGCTGAGCGGAGCGGAGGCTGAACGCTGGCAGACTGATGCATTCTGAGCGGATCCGCGTCCACTCAGAATGCATTAGGGCAGTACAGATGCGTTGGGGGCCGCTTGTGAGCCCCTTCAAACGGAGCTCACAAGCGGACACCTGAACGCTAGTGTGAAAGTAGCCTTACAAATGCCATCGGAACTGCTTGCCAGATCACTCTGCCGCACTGCTTGCCGAATCACTCTGCCGCAAGGGTGAAAATAGCCTAAACCGTAGCATGCTGCGGTTTTATCTTTGTCCTGATCAGTCAAAAAGACTGAACTGAACACATACTGATGCATCCCCAACGGAATGCTCTCCGTTCAGAATGCATGGGGATAAAACTGATCAGTTCTTTTCCGGTATAGAGCCTCTAGGACGGAACTCTATGCTGGAAAAGAAAAACGCAAGTGTGAAAGTACCCTTAGGCCCCTTTCACACGGGCGAGTATTCCGCGCGGATGCGATGCATGAGTTGAACGCATTGCACCCGCACTGAATACGACCCATTCATTTCTATGGGGCTGTTCACATGAGCGGTGATTTTACGCATCACTTGTGCGTTGTGTGAAAATCGCAGCATGCTCTATATTCTGCGTTTTTCACGCAATAGAAGTGAATGGGGTTGCGTGAAAATTGCAAGCATCCGCAAGCAAGTGCGGATGCGGTGCGATTTTCACGCACGGTTGCTAGGAGACGATCGGGATGGAGACCCGATCATTATTATTTCCCCTTATAACATGGTTATAAGGGAAAATAATAGCATTCTGAATACATAATGCAAAGTAAAATAGCGCTGGAGGGGTTAAAAAAAATTAAAATAAATTTAACTCACCTTAGTCCACTTGATAGCGCAGCCCGGCATCTCCTTCTGTATTCTTTCTTCAGGACCTGGGTAAAGGACCTGTGGTGACGTCACTCCGGTCGTCACATGGTCCATCACATGATTCATCACCCTGGTAAAAAATCATGTGATGGATCATGTGATGACCGGAGTGACATCACCACAGGTCCTTTACCCAGGTCCTGAAGAAAGAATACAGAAGGAGATGCCGGGCTGCGCTATCAAGTGGACTAAGGTGAGTTAAATTTTTATTTTATTTTTTTAACCCCTCCAGCGCTATTTTACTTTGCATTCTGTATTCAGAATGCTATTATTTTCCCTTATAACCATGTTATAAGGGGAAATAATACAATCTACAGAACACCGATCCAAAGCCCGAACTTCTGTGAAGAAGTTCGGGTTTGGGTACCAAGCATGCGTGATTTTTCTCACGCGAGTGCAAAACGCATTACAATGTTTTGCACTCGCGCGGAAAAATCGCGGGTGTTCCCGCAACGCACCCGCACATTTTCCCGCAACGCCCGTGTAAAAGAGGCCTTATAGGCAGGGTCCTCTCTACTTTTCTTATTGTTCATTTGCTTTGATTTCTTGTCATTTTATTTTTTATCTTCTCAATTGTTAGGCACTGCAGAATACTTTGTGCTAAATTAATACAATTATTATTCAGAATTATTTATGAAGCCCACAAGTGCCACACTCTAGTCAGCTAATTAATCCATACCCCCTGAGCAAAGGGACCTGAGATTGTGACTTTGGGGTTTCATCATCTGTAAACCATAATCAACCAAACTATAACAAATAAAGGCTTGAAATATCTCGCTTTGCATGTAATGAGTCTATCTCATATATTAGTTTTATGTTTTAAATTGCATTACTGAAATAAATAAACTTTGCGCAATATTCAAATTTTTCAAGTTTTACCTGTATATGGTCATTTGATACTTTGCAGGTTTTATTTGGGATCTGCATATTTACATATGAGAGGAATGTATGTCGTCAACTGTTTTCCTGTGGATTCAATAAAGGTTTGTATTTTTTTGTATTTATTTGTTTTGTAAGATCTGTCATATTGATTCTGATACTTATTCCAATAGTTTTTTTATTTTATTTTCACAAGTCTTGCACCCAATGAATTTAGAATCGGTGGTGCCTATCTGTATATACTGGCCATATTATGCTGAAAAAGTTTGAAAGAGTTTGAAAGAGACCAGATTGCTGCATACACAGCATAAGGCCTCATGCACACAACCGTTGTGTGCATCCGCGGCCGTTGTTCCGTTTTCCGTTCTTTTTTTCGCGGACCCATTGACTTTCAATGGGTCCGTGGAAAAATCAGAAAAATGCACCGTTTTGCAGCCGCATCCGTGATCCGTGTTTCCTGTCCGTCAAAAAAATATGACCTGTCCTATTTTTTTGACGGACAACGGTTCACGGACCCATTCAAGTCAATGGGTCCGTGAAAAAACACGGATGCACACAAGATTGCCACCCGCGCCCATCATCCTTGTCCGTAGGCTACTTTCACACAGACGGATCCGCTGATCCGTCTGCATAAAAGCTTTTTAGATCTGATTTTTCACTTCGTGAAAACTCAGATCCGACAGTATATTCTAACACAGAGGCGTTCCCATGGTGATGGGGACGCTTCAGGTTAGAATATACTAAAAGAACTGTGTACATGACTGCCCCCTGCTGCCTGGCAGGTGCTGCCAGGCAGCAGGGGGCAGACCCCCCTCCCTCCCCCCCTGTATTTAACTCATTGGTGGCCAGTGCGGCCGGCCCCCCTCCCTCCCCTGTATTTAACACATTGGTGGCCAGTGCGGCCGGCCCCCCCTCCCTCCCTTGTATTTAACACATTGGTGGCCAGTGCGGCCGGCCCCCCCTCCCTCCCTTGTATTTAACACATTGGTGGCCAGTGCGGCCGGCCCCCCTCCCTCCCTTGTATTTAACACATTGGTGGCCAGTGCGGCCGCCCCCCCCTCCCTCCCCCTAATTAAAATGACCGACCCCCCATCATTGGTGGCAGCGGAGAGTTCCGATCGGAGTCCCAGTTTAATCGCTGGGGCTCCAATCGGTTACCATGGCAGCCAAGACGCCACTGCAGTCCTGGCTGCCATGGTTACTTAGCAATTTTAGAAGCATTATACTTACCTGCGATGTCTGTGACCGGCTGGGCGCTCCTCCTACTGGTAAGTGAAGGGTCTGTGCAGCGCATTGCTTATAGCACAGACCTGTCACTTACCAGTAGGAGGAGCGCCCGGCCGGTCACAGACATCGCACGTAAGTATAATGCTTCTAAAATTGCTAAGTAACCATGGCAGCCAGGACTGCAGTAGCATCCTGGTTGCCATGGTTACCGATCGGAGTCCCAGCGATTAAACTGGGACTCCGATCGGAACTCTCCACTGCCACCAATGATGGGGGGTCGGTCATTTTAATTAGGGGGGGGGGGGCTGGCCGCACTGGCCACCAATGTGTTAAATACAAGGGAGGGAGGGGGGGCCGGCCGCACTGGCCACCAATGTGTTAAATACAAGGGAGGGAGGGGGGGCCGGCCACACTGGCCACCAATGTGTTAAATACAAGGGAGGGAGGGGGGTTCGGCCGCACTGGCCACCAATAAGTTAAATACAGGGGAGGGAGGGGGCCGCACTGGCCACCAATGAGTTAAATACAGGGGAGGGAGGGGGAGCCACACTGGCCACCAATGAGTTAAATACAGGGGGGGAGGGAGGGGGGTTCTGCCCCCTGCTGCCTGGCAGCACCTGCCAGGCAGCAGGGGGCAGTCATGTACACAGTTCTTTTAGTATATTCTAACCTGAAGCGTCCCCATCACCATGGGAACGCCTCTGTGTTAGAATATACTGTCGGATCTGAGTTTCACGATCGAACTCAAATCCGATGGTATATTCTAACATAGAGGCGTTCCCATGGTGATGGGGACGCTTCAAGTTAAAATATACCATCGGATTGGAGAAAACTCCGATCCGATGGTATAAAAGGGACTCCTGACTTTACATTGAAAGTCAATGGGGGACGGATCCATTTGCAATTGCACCATATTGTGTCAACGTCAAACGGATCCGTTCCCATTGACTTGCATTGTAAGTCAGGACGGATCCGTTTGGCTCCGCACAGCCAGGCGGACACCAAAACGACTTTTTTTCATGTCCGTGGATCCTCCAAAAATCAAGGAAGACCCACGGAAGAAAAAACGGTCACGGATCACGGAACAACGGAAATCCATTTGCGGACCGCAAAAAAAAACGGTCGTGTGCATGAGGCCTAATACGAACATACATTTTTTTACTGTAGAAATAGTTGAAATACTGTATGGATATTTTAATTATTTATTGCATAATGTTTGTAGGAAATGGATATGTTGTATTTCGTCACCTGCCAAACATGTATATTTACTTCAGAGTAGAAAAAAAAAAAAAAAAAAAAGCAGAAGTACTATGAGTCAATGAGACCGCTTTAGGGAATTTTTCTTGAAGGTTTACCCCAATGAGTGTGACCTCTTTCATAAAAGGAACTCACAGCCAAATGTATGAATTGTGTTTCTGAGAAAAAAAAATCCCCTTATGACCTGCACCGATAAAAACTGCTTAAAGCCACTAAATACATTGTCAAAATATTACCATGAAAATTACTTTATATGCCACATTGCCAAAACAATAGTGTATTTTTCAACTATTTCCGTTAAGAGAAACAAAATACAAGTCTTGCTGGTATGAGGTGAAAATCATATATCCAGATTCTCTCCACTCACATTCTCTTCATTCCGCAAAGATGCACTGTATTATGGTTGTATATCCATCAAAGAAACTAATTCCAACATTAATACATACCCCCTATACCCTAGCACAAGAACTGAGTACCTGAGGGCCCCATGTGTATGGTGCGCATGTGGTACTGCGCATGTGACCTCTGCTCCATTTACTTCTATAGGACTGAGGGAAATAGACCCAGCGCTATCGCCATCAATCCCATTGGAGTGAATGGAGCTTAAAAAGCTTAACTGGCCCAACATTTTGTTTTTAACAAAGATATTACCCAATACAGCCCCAGACTTTGTAAGTATTTGTAGATAACCTAGCTTCTAGGAGAGTAATGTAGATAACCTGGATTCTACAGCCACCTAGCCTATAACCCAATAGAAATGGTTTGGGATAAGTATGGGACCAGAGAGTAAAATAAATCAGTCAACTGTTGCTTAGCACACCTTATTTGAGAGATAATCTTAAGAGTGTACAATGACTTTATTAAGGCAAAGTATAGTTGTTTTGAGCAACCTGTAATGTAAGACAGAATTGATGTTTGGCCCCTGTCAAGGTCGGACTGTTCTGGATGATCCTCTGGTGGAAACAGTCTATGATTTTATAGTGGACCCTAAATGTCTAGGAGAAAAAAAAACAATTGGATCTACTTTAAGAAACCAATCACTTGCCACTAGGGTCTATTAATTTGATTCACAAATTAAAATCTTTATTAATGTTATAAGGTTTGGGCTCCAAGAATGATTTCATCAGGTTGGCCTAAGGAACCCCAGTCAGATGCTGGATATGTCAGCACTGTTCAAAGTTGTGTGTCCTGGTGGTTGGGAGAACAATGACCAACTAGAGGTGCAGCAAGAGGTGCACAGAGGTTTCCCTCTGCATGGACAGATCATCTTATTAGAAGAATGGCACATATTGTTCCATTCTGTAATGCAAGTGAAATTGGACATCACATCCTAAACCTAAGGCGGCAAACAGTGTCTAGACAAACCATCAGAAGGTGTTTGCAAGACACAGGGCTACAAGCCAGAAGTCCAGCTTCAGGTGTTCCATTGACCTAACATCACTGCTCTCAAAGACTTTCATGGTGCACCGCAAGGAGGCAATAGAGGCTGAAATGGACATATATCCTCTTCAGCAATGATTCTGGGTATGTCTCGGATGTAATGATAGCTGGAGATTTATCATTTGTTGTCATGGCAACGCCATGAAGAGGCATACACAATAGAATGTCAACCTGGTCCTACTCCCTGAATTATGGTGTGGAGTGGCATAGAGTATGATAGACTGACACACCTAGTCTTTATTTCAGATACACTAACAGCTTAGCGTTACATTGATTTAGTCTGGAACCAGTAGTATGGTCTTTTCTCCAAAATGTCCCACGAGGCATTTTTCAACAGGACAACACTAGGCCGCATCATGATCATGCTGGTGAGCAGCTTACATGGCCTAAATGTGCTACCATGGCCTGAACCATCACTGTACTTGCCTCCCATCGAGCACATCTGGAAAGCCATTGGTAGAAATGAGTGAATCGAATCCCACGAAGTGGAATTCGATCCGAATTTCAGGATAAATTGGATTTGCCTAGAAGCTGAATTTCCTCGTGCTTCGTGTCAGCGAATCAATTTAACCTGAAATAGTATAAAAAACAAAAAAACTTACCGCCTCTATTTGCTCGTGACGGGCCGCCAGTCTCCACTTTGCTTGAAGATCTCGGCCGAAATCCCATGCTGCACGAGATTACATCATCACACCGGCTGGCGTGATGACGTCATACGTCACCACTCCAGCCGGCGTGATGCCGTAATCCCGCGCCGCACGGGATTTCGGACGAGATCTCCAAGCAAGATGGCGGCGGCTAGCCCGTCGCGAGCAAATGGAGGCGATAACTTTGATTTTGTAAGTTTGAATTATTGTTAATTTTACACTCAGATGCCGTGATCATGTAGGAACGCCGCATCTGGGGGGTACAATGACGGGGGCGGCACCATCGCAGCTCCCTGTTGTTGCACCCGCTACTTACAAAAAAATGCGAAGCAGCCGAATCAAATTTTCAATAAATTCTCTCATCTCTAGTCTTTGGTTGACAATTGCAAAGGGAGCTACCAGCAGCGGATCGATGAGTGATAAGTGTGTGCCCAAGTACCGTACATTCAGAGTGGCAGACCATACCTAAGATGACCATTAATAGCCTCATTGATAGCATGTTAAAGCGTGTAAGTGCGTTTATTTCTAATAAAAAATAATCAATTTATAGTAGATATAGTACCACTTGAATTTAGAATGATCCCCATTTCTCAGCTTTACTGCTTATGTGTGTGCAGTTATTATTTTTTTTATTATTTTTTATAATTATGTTTGCTTTATGGATATGCACCTATAACTATGAATAAGAATTTGCCAGTCTAAATTTTCTTGTAATAATGCGTTTATTTCTGTTGTTGTGCTCATACTCGATACTGAATAAACTGAGATGTTCTGAATATTTTGATCCATTTTTATAATTTGCCTTTTATTAAAATGTCTATTGATCTTAAGATTTCCATAATTCCACAATATTTTCTTCTTAGTGTTGCAATTTAAATGTAGAGGAGAATATATGAATTTCTTTTTGCTATATGCTGCGGAATTTCTTTTTGCTATATGCTTTGGAGGGGGACCGCCTCCATAGCCGCTTGCACTCCGCTGACATCGTTTGTCGCAGTGCGGCTCCTGTTGCCTTTTCTTTATATATCTCGACCAGGGGAGCCACGCACGCTTGATCTTCATCAACATGAATACCGATACCTTTTGCCCCACTGTGGATTTAGCCATACCAGGCGTCTTTTCGTACTCTCAGGAACAAGCCAGCAACATCCTCAATGCCTATAGGGGAGATGCCGATTTTTTGTCTACACCCAACATTTCTGATACAAAAAGGGACTTTGAACGATTATCTAAGAAAATGGTGAGTTTGGAATTACATCTTATCACATTAAGTGAATATTTCAAGTTAAATAGAGTACCTAGAGGACTAAGGACTCACTCCCAACCGACCATGTACATGCATGATAATGAATTTAGAATTAAATACGAATCCATTGCCAACAAATTTTCATTGGACTTGATCTTATTAAACATAGAATTTCTTCAAAAAGATTTGAGAGAAACTACAGAAAAAAGAGACTTGCTACAGGCCACTTTGTCTACCTTATGTTCTACTGAGGATTATCATGACCATATTTCCAAATTGCAACCGTTTTTGGATAAATTAAAGGGAGAAATACAGGATACAAAGCGGAGTAAATGGCAACGCGATGCTGCTGACTACAATACAGGAACTGTGTACAATTGGTCTATGAATCATCAGCCATCGTCTCAAACTCGGTATTCAAGATTAAACAAAAAGGTTCCTACTAAGGATTTCGGTTTTTCTCAGCATAACAACAAGCTGCCTGAACCTTTTTTAGATCACACGGTCAATCAAACCATAAGAAACCAACACGACGTGGAGGGAGAAAACACCATCGACACCGCCAATATAAAAACCAGGAGCAAAAAACTCTTTGTGAAAAAACTGACCTGACTCAATCTCACATTGTGGTAAATATTTCTTCACATGTATTATCTGATGTACAATTAAAAGTGTTATCCAAGGGATTGAGCTTCTGCCCCAATAGTAAGACCGATTGGCTCCATTTGGAGGCGGATTTACATCAATTCTTCCGCAGGGTAAAGCTCAAAACCTGGTTTAACACACATTCTTTGAAAAATTTAGATACTAAAATTACTGAGATGCGATTGTGTGACTTTGGTTTATTTAACAAGAGTGAGTTTATACCACCTTCGTCCTCTCCTGCTATCGATGTTTTTATTGAAGCAGTAATGAAAGACATAAATGCTTTAAAACTTCACAGCAATAGTAAATTTAGACATCCTAATATGACCGAATCAGAATGGCATGCTGTTGATGAATTAGTCCATGACCACAGTCTCACCATCAAATCTGCTGATAAGGGTGGTGCGATTGTGGTCATGGACACTCATCAATACATAGCTGAAGCACAGAGACAGCTTGACGATGGTGAGATATATCAAAGACTTAACACTGATCCCAGATGGGATATAGAAAGAAAAATTCAAGGGGTTTTACAGGATGCGCTGCAGGCAGGTCTCATTGACGTTAAACTCAGGGATTTTCTCTCTGTTGCGCACCCTATGACTCCTTTTTTGTATTTACTTCCCAAGATACATAAAAATGTTAAGACCCCCCCAGGTAGGCCCATTGTCTCTGGGAGGGGTTCTCTTCTATGTAATATATCTATTTTTCTAGATAAAGTATTGAGACAGTATGCCTTAACTGCCTGTTCGTACATTCAAGATACTTCAGATTTTCTCAATAAATTAACTGATGTTTCTGTACCATGTGGGGCTATCTTAGCCTCTCTTGACATTACTAGTCTGTACACTTCGATTAGACATGATTTTGGCTTAGCGGTGGTGACAAGAGCTTTGGTTGATTCTGGATACTCAGCGGAGTGTCAGGACTTCATTTTACAACTATTGCATCTGGTTTTGACATGCAATTATTTTTTGTTTGGTGATTACTTTTACCTTCAGAGGAAGGGGACCGCCATGGGGTCCAATGTGGCGCCGACCTACGCAAACATGGCGGTCTCCTTCCTTGAGGACACACACATCTATGTGTCGCCCCACTTCTGCCATGTGCTGAGGTGGTGGCGATACATAGATGATATTTTTCTGATCTGGACAGGTCCTGAATCTTTACTTCTTGAATTTTTTCACTTCTTGAACACTATAGATGCGGACATTAAATTTACTCTCGAATATTCAAAGACACAAATACATTTCCTGGATACATCTATTACATTGACAGGACAGTCACTTTCTACAACATTGTATCGTAAACCAACGGATCGAAATACTTTATTGTGTTTCAATAGTGCACATCCCAGGGCGATGGTTAAGTCACTACCGTTAAGCCAATATTTACGTGCGAAACGCATAGTAAGTGATGAGAATGAACTTGGGGGTACACTTGGGTGCATGACACAGAATTTTAGAGATAGAGGATTTCCATCATCACTGTTAAATGAACATCTTGAGAGCATACAACATAGATCTCGCAATCAGTTATTGGAAAAAAGGAAAACAATCATGAAGAAGAAAAATAGAATTCCACTAGTCAGCACATATACTGAAAACAGTAAACAGGTCCAACAGATAATTGTACGACATTGGCCGATCTTGAGAAGTGGATTCGGCGACATTGAGGAATTTAAACACCCTCCCCTTATGTCATATAAGCGACCAAAAAATTTGAAGGATAAATTAGTGCACACAGACATTGGTCCACAACGATCAATTGGACAAACATATTTACGCTGTCCTAAATTGGGCAGCTTTCCTTGCTTGAACTGTGTGAACTGTCGCTATATGCATAAGGGCAGTGTGTTTATACATCCTATGACACAAAAAAAGTACACAATTAGACATTATTTAACGTGTGACTCGGTATATGTGATATATGCATTATGGTGTCCATGCCAACTGCTATATATTGGTGAAACATCATTGGATTTTAAGTCCAGAATCAATCAACATAGATATACGATCCGCAAAAAACGAATGGATCTTCCTGTCTCCAAACATTTTGTGGATTTTGATCACCATGAACGAGACTTGAAGTGTATGTTGATAGACCATATACCTACCCCTAGAGGAGGTGGCAATCGACAACTCCTTCTGAAACAACGTGAGATTCTTTGGATCTCCAGACTTAATACGTTAAAACCGGCAGGTCTGAATGTAGACTTTAGACCGTGGATCTTATCCTGATGACATTGTGGATGTTGTTGACCTTTTGTTCCTGGGGGGTTATATATACTAGTACCCCCTGTTTAAATACTGTGGGTGATATATTTTGTAATCATATTGTATATATTTTTGTCTCTGCAGTTTACAATCCAAGTTCGGTCCGTAATATGAAAGGTGGATATGAAAAAATATAATCTGGACAAGCAGACCATTGATTGAACATGGAATACCATAATAACAATTGTCTATGATTACAACTTTATGCTTTGAAATTATTATTTTTTTAGTCTTAATAAATTTATACATTATATCACTTGTTGGGTGATCAGTTGTTTGCCGTGGTGTCGCGCCATTTGCGGTCTATGCTTTCGGCTTGGTGACCGTCATGGACTAACGGACTCAGCAGTTTGGGTGGTACATATTTGGATGTGTTGAAAACTGGGAGTTTTGTCTTTGGTTTGTTAGGATTGAATTTTATTCCCCGTAATCTAGAGGATGTAGCTATCAATTTGCCATGTTGACCCCCAGGGATGGGTGTTCACTGACAATTGTGGCAACTCAATACTGTGGACTTGTGTCATACACACAGGATTCACAGTTACGACTCCTCGTAAGACTAGGGGCCTCTACTATATACTCGGCCAGTTGGTCATATATGATACATTGATTTCTCAAGGCATTATTATACGCTTTTACTATTATTGATGTGCAGATACTATTAAAATACTAGGGTAAATCTTAATTCTCCATGAGCTGTTTTCACATCCTGATGTGCTCCCATATGCTTTGTCTGTGATATGCTGTGACGGTGTCCGTGCCGCTGAGTATGTGCCGTGAGGGTTCGATACCAAATAGCATCTGCTGGTCCCCATGGGGATGCGTGCGCGTCACTTGTTAAGTGCGGCGCTTCGATTCCTCTATACAAGTGGATACTGTGCGCTCCACCCTGGAACGCATGACGCTGTCCTAAGAGAGGGCGTGAACTTTAATATTATGATTCCGGCGATCATGTGACCAAAACATAGATCACATGATGAGCTGGATTTCTAAGGTCCTTTGACATGCGCAGTTGCATTATTGATACGCCGAACTCCATGTGGTCTGTGTCCCATCTCCACCGAAGGACCTTCTTGGATTGTGAATGTTTTTAACAGGTACACCTGCACTATTCACTATCGCTAATAATGATCAGATGGATATAATCATGAATCATTTCGTCTTATATTTGTATTGCACTATAACATGTTATTTTTTGATAGTAATTGTATATTCTATGTATATGGAACCTATGATTGACACAATCTATGTATTCACGTGTTTGTATTATGTTTTTGTATCACTTTTTCATTATTTTATTAATACACATTAATTGAGAAATGTTTATTGATTAATGACACTAAGCTGTATAAAAAGCATGCTATACTAGTATATGTTCACTGCTTGAGAAAGATCCCAGAGAGAAGGATCGAAACGTTGCTGTCTGGTAAATAAAGTACTATTTTTTCATTTTACGCCTTGGAAGTGCTGCGGAATTTCTTTTTGCTATACCCCAAAGTCACAATTTTGAGGTACCCTTTGCTCAGGGGGTATGGATTAATTAGCTGACTAGAGTGTGACACTTTGAGCCTATAATATTGAACCTTTTCACAAAATTCACATTTTAAGCTGCATTAATGCAATTCCTTTAAATTTGCATTACTGAAATAAATGGATTTTTGTACGATATTCTAATTTTTCGAGTTTCACCTGTGTGTGTATATATATATATATATATATATATATATATATATATATTTATTTATATACAGACTCGGACTGGCCCACAGGGTTACAGGTGAATCCCCCGGTGGGCCCCTGAGCAAGGTGGGCCCCTAGTTTCCCATTCCCTGCACAAGTGGCACATAACACAGTAGACTTACTGCATTACATACATATATTTCATGTACAGCACCTCAACCAGCCTATATTCATCTAAAACACTTGATAGATTATTAAAAAAAACTCCCCAGTTTATTATTATAGACACGATCAGAGATGAGATGACTTCTAGGTAGAGAGGAAAGCTGCCAGTGTCCTCTTCTCCCCAGGACCTACCTTCTGAAAGTTGCTGCAGGGACCCCCATATTCAATCATCTGGTAGCATCTTACTGCTGTGTGAGCAGGTAATATTTGAATGTATCCATACAGTAGGCCCCCAAAATACATTTTATTGGTGGGCCCTAGGCACTCCAGTCCGACACTGAGTCCTGTATATTACACTGCACCCCATGTATAGTCCTGTATATTACACTGCATCCCATGTATAGTCCTGTTTATTATACTGCACCCAATGTATAGGCCTGTACATTATACTGCACCCCATGTATAGTCCCTATCAGATTGGAACAGTTTCAATGGAGTCCAGGAGAAATGGGACTACTTAAAAGTGGCACTCTTAAAGGCAACAGATAATTGCATTAGGCTTGTCAGTAAAAGCAAATAAAGGAAGAGACCACTGTGGTACTCAACAGAAGTGGCCAAAATCATTAAAAACAAAAAGATAGCATTTAGTAATTATAAAAAAAAACAAAAAAACGAGGATGACAGGGAAATTTAAAAGATTAGGCAGAGAGAGGCCAAACAAGTTATAAGAGCTTCTAAAGCACAGGCAGAAGAGAAATTAGCTCAGTCAGTGAAAAAAGGCGATAAGACATTATTCAGATACATAAATGAAAAAAGGAAACTAAAACAAGGAATTAACAAATTAAAAACAAAAGACGGAAGGTATATGGAAGAAGATAAAAAACTAGCTGACTGCCTCAATGAATACTTCTGTTCAGTTTTTATGAAGTTAGGTGTCACCGCCAGTTCTGTGAGAAGGTCTGGCAGACGTCCTTCTCTACCTCTTGCATGACGTTCTTTGTTTTGGTTTCACTTTGTCATCTCCTTTCCTTCTCCCAGGTGTCACCTATTTAGACTAATTGTCTCCCTTAATATTCCCTCACATACTGCCTCACTTTGCGGTTTATACTACTTCCTGGATGAAGTGTTCACTGCTGGAGGCTGTTGCTGTTTGCTCAGATAAGTCTTTTAATATATTGCGTTTCCTTGCTGGCTTGATTCTAGGTGACCCTGACTCCATCCGTATTAAGTGCATGGAGCCGGTGGTCGTGTCCCCTCACTATTATAGGGTTTTCAGGTGTCACACAGTCTTAGGTATGTGGGCATGCAATCGTCTATCATTGAGACCTTTGCATGGGCATAGCAGTCAGGGAGAGCTCTTAGGGTTTTATAGGGCTCACCTATATGCCCCTTAGTTTGGGATCAAGCCAGTCGGACGTTTATTCATAAGTTCCAGCTATCTGCAACATCATCCGTGACATTATAAACCGCCGTAACCGTCTTAAGCATGCAAGGTCTTTCGCTGGAGGTAGCAGATCTCCGTAAAACTGTGTCTCAGTTTCAGGTGACCGGTTCTGCTGGCGTTCATGGAGTTTGTTCCGAGCCTAAGATCTTGCTTCTGGATACCGGGGGTAGTGAGAATTTTGCTTGCTTTAGAGAAGCTTGCAAACTCCATTTTCGCCTACTTCCCCATTCCTCTGGTTATGAGGAGCAGAGGGTGGGGATCATCATCTCGCTGCTCAGGGATAACGCTCAGTCTTGGGCCTTTTCGCTGCCGGTGGGGGGACGGCCCCTCCGATCTGTGGATGAATTTTTTGTAGCCCAGCGGCAGATATATGATGACCCGGATCGTATTGCTCTGGCTGAATCTAAACTGCATCTTTTATGCCAGGGTAAACAGTCCGCAGAGATATATTGTTCAGAATTTCGGAGATGGGCAGCTGATACTGGTTGGAATGATGGTGCACTCCGAAGTCAATTTTGCCATGGTCTTTCGGAAAGATTGAAAGATGCATTTTCTTTTCATGATAGACCAGCCTCGTTAGATTCTGCCATGTCTCTAGCTGTTCATATTGACAGGCGTCTTAGAGAGAGAAAGGAGACTACTCCTTCCTGTCATATTCAGCCCAAGGACAGTGGGGCTGTCTCATTCAGTGCGCAGGGGTCTCAGTCTCTCTCAATCCCCTCTGAGGAGGAGGCTATGCAGCTGGGTTTGCTTGCCTCTGATAGTAGAGGATTCAGCTCTCACAGGAGGGTTTGTTTCTGTTGTGGGGGTATAAATCATTTGCCTAATGAAATTACTTTCCATTTGCTACTATTGGCAAGGTTGATGCGGAAATTGAAGGTTTGCCGTTTGCTTGTAGTTCCCGTTTTCTCCTACCTGCCAGGGTGGCGCTAGACAGCAAGAACATTGTTTGTGAGATTTTTGTAGATAGTGGAGCAGCTGTCAATCTCATTGATAATCAATTTGCAATAACGCATGGTTTCCAGGTATGCACTTTGGAAAAGGATATACCTGTTTTTGCTATAGATTCTGCTCCACTTTCTCAAAGATCGTTAAAGGGTATAGTTCACAATATCCGTTTGACTGTGGGTGACGCTCATGTTCAGGATATGTCATGTTTTGTCCTAAGCGGATTAACTACTCTTCTAGTGTTGGGGCTACCCTGGCTCACTAAACAAATCCCCACCATTAATTGGCAAGCAAGGCAAATAAATGGTTGGAGTGAGTTTTGCAGAGAGAATTGCCTCACGGCGTCTCTTTCAGAGGTTTCTACCAAGACTGTACCATCTTTTCTCTCTGAATTTTCGGATGTGTTTTCCGAGAGTGGTGTCCAGGAGTTGCCCCCTCATGACTGCCCTATTAATCTCATCCCAGGCGCCAAGCTGCCAAAATCAAGTTTATACAATCTCTCCCAACCTGAAAGAGTCGCTATGCGTACTTATATCTCTGAGAGCCTGAGAAAGGGACACATCTGACCCTCGGAGTCCCCTGTTGCCGCTGTTTTTTTTTTTTTGCTAAGAAAAAAGATGGTTCTTTAAGACCTTGTCTGGATTTCAGGGAGCTGAACCGTGTCACAATTCGTGACCCATATCCGCTTCCTCTGATCCCGGAACTGTTTAACCAGATTATTGGGGCTAAAGTTTTTTCTAAGTTGGATTTTAGAGGGGCATACAACCTCGTCAGGGTCAGGGAAGGGGACGGCCGTCTTCCAACATTTTGTGAACAGCATTTTTTATCATTTAATGGGGAAATTTGTTCTGGTGTATCTAGATGACATTTTGATTTTTTTCTCCGAATTTCAAGACTCATCGGGACCACCTACGTCAGGTCTTGCTGATTCTGCGGGAGAATAAATTGTACGCTAAACTGGAAAAATGTGTGTTTGCGGTTCCGGAGATTCAATTTCTTGGTTTTCTTCTCTCCGCTTCTGGTTTTTGCATGGACCCTGAGAAGGTCTGCGCTGTGCTTGATTGGGAGCTTCCTGAGAATCAGAAGGCGCTGATGCGGTTTTTGGGTTTTGCCAATTATTACAGAAAGTTCATTTTGAATTATTCCTCTGTTGTTAAGCCACTCACTGATATGACTAAAAAGGGGGTAGATTTTTCCTCGTGGTCGGTAGATGCGCTTAAAGCCTTTTCTAGTATCAAAGAGAGTTTTGCTTCCGCTCCCATTTTGGTACAACCTGATGTCTCTCTACCTTTTATTGTTGAGGTAGACGCTTCTGAGGTGGGTGTGGGTGCGGTCTTATCTCAGGGTCCCTCTCCTGCCAAATGGCGACCGTGTGCCTTTTTCGCAAGGAAACTCTCCTCTGCAGAGAGAAATTACGATGTGGGAGATAGGGAGTTGTTGGCCATCAAATTAGCCTTTGAGGAATGGCGCCATTGGTTAGAGGGAGCCAGACACCCTATTACCGTGTTTACCGACCATAAGAATCTGGCCTACTTGGAATCCGCCAAGCGTCTGAACCCGAGACAGGCCAGATGGTCTTTGTTCTTTTCTAGGTTTAATTTTGTTGTCACGTTCCGCCCTTGGGTTAAAAATGTGAAGGCGGATGCCCTGTCACGTTGTTTTCCAGGAGGGGGGAACTTTGAAGACCCGGGTCCCATTTTGGCTGAAGGGGTGGTCGTCTCTGCTCTTTTTCCTGATTTGGAGGCAGAGGTTCAGGCAGCCCAGGCAGAGGCTCCTGATCTTTGCCCTCCTGGGAGGTTGTTTGTGCCTCTCGCTTTACGACACAAGGTTTTTAAGGAGCACCACGATACTGTCCTTGCTGGGCACCCGGGGAGTAGAGCCACAGTGGATCTCATTGCTCGGAGATTCTGGTGGCCGGCTCTTCGTAAGACATTTGAGGGTTTTGTGGCAGCCTGCGAGACCTGCGCTCGTGCCAAGATCCCTCATTCACGGCCATCGGGTTCTCTCCTCCCGTTACCCATTTCTTCCCGTCCTTGGACGCATCTGTCCATGGACTTCATTACGGACCTGCCTCGTTCCTCGGGGAAGACTGTGATTCTGGAGGTAGTGGATCGTTTTAGCAAAATGGCGCATTTCATTCCCTTTCCTGGGTTACCTAATGTTAAGATGTTAGCGCAAGCTGATCACATTGTTAAATTGCATGGCATTCCTTCAGACATCGTTTCTGATAGGGGCACGCAATTTGTTTCCAGATTCTGGAAGGCCTTCTGTTCTTGCTTGGGGGTTCGGTTGTCGTTCTCTTCTGCTTTTCACCCGCAGTCGAAAGGTCAGACCGAATCGTCAATCAGAATCTGGAGACATATCTGCGCTGTTTTGTGGCGGAGAATCAGGAGGATTGGTATTCTTTTTTGTCCCTTGCTGAGTTTGCTTTAAATAACCGTCGCCAGGAGTCCTCTGATAAGTCACCATTTTTTTGTGCATATGGGTTTCATCCGCAGTTTGGGACATTCTCTGGAGAGGGGTCTTCTGGTTTACCTGATGAGGAGAGATTTTCCTCGTCTTTGTCATTTATTTGGCAAAAGATTCAGGGTAATCAGAAGAGGATGAGCGAGATATATAAGTGTGTGGCAGATAAGAGACGTGTGCCTGGTCCGGACCTGAATGTGGGTGATCTGGTGTGGTTGTCTACAAACAATATAAAACCGAAGGTTCCCTCCAGGAAGTTGGGTCCTAAGTTTATTGGGCCTTACAAGATCTTGTCCGTCATCAATCCCGTTGCCTTCCGTCTTGATCTTCCTCAGACTTGGAAGATCCATAATGTTTTTCACAGGTCCCTATTAAAACCTTATGTCCAACCCACTGTACCCTCCTCTTTGCCTCCTCCTCCGATTTTTGTTGATGGTAATCTTGAATTCCAGGTCTCTAGGATTGTGGATTCTCGCATTATCCGCAGTTCTCTCCAGTACCTCGTTCATTGGGAGGGTTATGGTCCCGAGGAGAGGATGTGGGTCCCTGTGGCCGACATTAAGGCCACTCGTCTCATCAGGGCATTCCATAGGTCTCATCCTGAGAAGGTGGGCTCTGAGTGTCCGGAGTCCACTCGTAGAGGGAGGGGTACTGTCACCGCCAGTTCTGTGAGAAGGTCTGGAAGACGTCCTTCTCTACCTCTTGCATGACATTCTTTGTTTTGGTTTCACTTTGTCATCTCCTTTCCTTCTCCCAGGTGTCAACTATTAAAACTAATTGTCTCCCTTTATATTCCCTCCCATACTGCCTCACTTTGCGGTTTATACTACTTCCTGGATGAAGTGTTCACTGCTGGAGGCTGCTGCTGCTGTTTGCTCAGATAAGTCTTTTAATGTATTGTGTTTCCTTGCTGGCTTGATTCTAGGTGACCCTGAATCCGTCCGTATTAAGTGCATGGAGCCGGTGGTCGTGTCCCCTCACTATTAAAGGGTTTTTTAGGTGTCACACAGTCTTAGGTACGTGGGCATGCAATCATCTATCATTGAGACCCTTGCATGGGCATAGCAGTCAGGGAGAGCTCTTAGGGTTTTTTAGGGCTCACCGATATGCTCCTTAGTTTGGGATCAAGCCAGTCGGACGTTTATTCATAAGTTCCAGATATCTGCAACATGATCCGTGACATTAGGAAGTTAGACTAATGAATCTTTTGATGCATGTGTCTTTACAGAGGAAGAGGTTCTAAGTCAGCTGTCTAAAATGAATACAAATAAGTCACAGGGGCCTGATGGGAAACACCCAAAGCTATTAAAAGAGCTTAGCGGTGAACTAGCAAAACCATTAACAGATTTATTTAACCAATCACTGGTAACAGGAGTCATCCCAGAAGATTGGAAATTAGCAAATGTTGTGCCCATTCACAAGAAAGGTAGTAGGGAGTGGGGATGTAACGCACCTAGTTGATCAGTTAGGATCTCAACTGCGGAAGCAATGGACATCCACTATTATCCCACCGCCCTTGTTTTTGGATGTGGGATTCGCGGTTACTCAGTATGTACCCCAGGCGTCTCTCTCAGTCTTGGGCGGAGAGTTTGGGGTAACAAAATCATTTACCGCTATCCATCTAATTAGTTACTGCTGGAAAGGAAGGTCCTCCAGTATTACAGGAGTCACAAGTTAGTATAAGCTTGTGCACAGTTCAGAGTTAGTATATAGTATGCCCTCAGTTTAGTATATAGTATGCCATAGGTTCAGGGTTAGTATATAGCATGTCCACAGTTTAGTATATAATATGCAGCAGGTTCAGAGTTAGTATAGCATGTCCTCAGTTTAGTATATAATATGCAGCAGGTTCAGAGTTAGTATAGCATGTCCTCAGTTTAGTATATAATATGCAGCAGGTTCAGAGTTAGTATAGCATGTCCTCAGTTTAGTATATAATATGCAGCAGGTTCAGAGTTAGTATAGCATGTCCTCAGTTTAGTATATAATATGCAGTAGGTTCAAAGTTAGTATAGCATGTCCTCAGTTTAGTATATAATATGCAGCAGGTTCAGAGTGAGTATAGCATGTCCTCAGTTTAGTATATAATATGCAGCAGGTTCAGAGTTAGTATAGCATGTCCTGAGTTCAGAGTTTGTTTGGGAATATCGCCTCACACCAGCAGGAACCACCCCACTCTGAGTTCCAGGACCTTAATCAGAGCAGGTAACAGGCATATACTTGCGGTTAGTTGGTCCTGGCTAGGAAGCCAGCAGTGGGGAAGCCAGTGGAAAGTAGGTAGGCAGTCTTTCACAATGTTGTTAGGGATCCAGGTCTGGATATGTGGACAGAGTCCTCAGATGCAATGGAGCTAGCAGGGTGCGCACTCCATTAGTGGAACACCCTGCTTAGCACCTGTCTTCTATTTAAGGCCCGGAGGTAAGTGGGCGGAGTCACAGGGAGCCGCTGCGATCCAGGCTGTACTGTTACAAGGGATGAGCGAACCCGAACTGTATAGTTCGGGTTCGTACCGAATTTTGGGGTGTCCGTGACACGGACCCAAACATTTTCGTAAAAGTCCGGGTTCGGGTTTGGTGTTCGGCGCTTTCTTGGCGCTTTTTGAAAGGCTGCAAAGCAGCCAATCAACAAACGTCATACTACTTGCCCCAAGAGGCCATCACAGCGATGCCTACTATTGGCATGGCTGTGATTGGCCAGTGCAGCATGTGACCCAGCCTCTATATAAGCTTGGGTCACGTAGCGCTGCACGTCACTCTGCTGTTACAAGTGTAGGGAGAGGTTGCAGCTGCGACGTTAGGGTGAGATTAGGCAGTGATTAACTCCTCCAAAACACTTAAGACAGTGATCGATCTACAGCTGTGGATCATTGAACTGCTGCTATTCAATTGCTCACTGTTTTTAGGCTGCCCAGAGCGTTTTTCAGTCACTTTTTTCTGGGGTGATCGGCGGCCATTTTGAGGCTTGTGGTGCGCCAGCACAAGCTGCCACCAAGTACATTTAACCATCAATAGTGTGGTTATTTTTTGGCTATATCCTACATCAAGGGCAAGCTGCCACCAAGTCCATTTAACCATCAATAGTGTGGTTATTTTTTGGCTATATCCTACATCAGGGGCAAGCTGCCACCAAGTCCATTTAACCATCAATAGTGTGGTTATTTAAATATATCCCTAAAAGGGTATATTAGATTCAAGGTGCTGATAGGGTCATTCTCAATAACTTCACACACACGCTACTGTGCATATCCAAGTCTAAATCTGTCCGTAAACGTACAGGGAGTGCAGAATTATTAGGCAAGTTGTATTTTTGAGGATTAATTTTATTATTGAACAACAACCATGTTCTCAATGAACCCAAAAAACTCATTAATATCAAAGCTGAATATTTTTGGAAGTAGTTTTTAGTTTGTTTTTAGTTTTAGCTATTTTAGGGGGATATCTGTGTGTGAAGGTGACTATTACTGTGCATAATTATTAGGCAACTTAACAAAAAACAAATATATACCCATTTCAATTATTTATTTTTACCAGTGAAACCAATATAACATCTCAACATTCACAAATATACATTTCTGACATTCAAAAACAAAACAAAAACAAATCAGTGACCAATATAGCCACCTTTCTTTGCAAGGACACTCAAAAGCCTGCCATCCATGGATTCTGTCAGTGTTTTGATCTGTTCACCATCAACATTGCGTGCAGCAGCAACCACAGCCTCCCAGACACTGTTCAGAGAGGTGTACTGTTTTCCCTCCTTGTAAATCTCACATTTGATGATGGACCACAGGTTCTCAATGGGGTTCAGATCAGGTGAACAAGGAGGCCATGTCATTAGATTTTCTTCTTTTATACCCTTTCTTGCCAGCCACGCTGTGGAGTACTTGGACGCGTGTAATGGAGCATTGTCCTGCATGAAAATCATGTTTTTCTTGAAGGATGCACACTTCTTTCTGTACCACTGCTTGAAGAAGGTGTCTTCCAGAAACTGGCAGTAGGACTGGGAGTTGAGCTTGACTCCATCCTCAACCCGAAAAGGCCCCACAAGCTCATCTTTGATGATACCAGCCCAAACCAGTACTCCACCTCCACCTTGCTGGCGTCTGAGTCGGACTGGAGCTCTCTGCCCTTTACCAATCCAGCCACGGGCCCATCCATCTGGCCCATCAAGACTCACTCTCATTTCATCAGTCCATAAAACCTTAGAACAATCAGTCTTGACGTTTCAGCTTGTGTGTCTTGTTCAGTGGTGGTCGTCTTTCAGCCTTTCTTACCTTGGCCATGTCTCTGAGTATTGCACACCTTGTGCTTTTGGGCACTCCGGTGATGTTGCAGTTCTGAAATATGGCCAAACTGGTGGCAAGTGGCATCTTGGCAGCTGCACGCTTTACTTTTCTCAGTTTATGGGCAGTTATTTTGCGCCTTGGTTTTTCCACACGTATCTTGCGACCCTGTTGACAATTTTGAATGAAACGCTTGATTGTTCGATGATCACGCTTCAGAAGCTTTGCAATTTTAAGAGTGCTGCATCCCTCTGCAAGATATCTCACTATTTTTGACTTTTCTGAGCCTGTCAAGTCCTTCTTTTGACCCATTTTGCCAAAGGAAAGGAAGTTGCCTAATAATTATGCACACCTAATATAGGGTGTTGATGTCATTAGACCACACCCCTTCTCATTACAGAGATGCACATCACCTAATATGCTTAATTGGTAGTAGGCTTTCGAGCCTATACAGCTTGGAGTAAGACAACATGCATAAAGAGGATGATGTGGTCAAAATACTCATTTGCCTAATAATTCTGCACGCAGTGTATACCTGTCACCCAGCGCCTAAATAATAGGCCTCAAATTTATATTCAGCTAAATCTGTGGCTATTGCTGTAGCTGCTCAAGTTATTTTGTGTCCGTCAAAGCACAGTTTTTGTTCTGGGGTGAAATACAATTCCCAACCTAGCAATTTTCTAAATTAGTGGTTTCTGCTGTATCAGGCCTACTTTAAATCTATCCCTAAAAGGGTATATTAGATTCAAGGTGCTGATAGGGTCATTCTCAATAACTTCACACACACGCTACTGTGCATATCCAAGTCTAATTCTGTCCGTAAACGTATACCTGTCCCCCAGCGCCTAAATAATAGGCCTCAAATTTATATTCAGCTAAATCTGTGGCTATTGCTGTAGCTGGTCAAGTTATTTTGTGTCCGTCAAAGCACAGTTTTTTGTTCTGGGTTGAAATACAATTCCCAACCTAGCAATTTTCTAAATTAGTGGTTTCTGCTGTATCAGGCCTACTTTAAATCTATCCCTAAAAGGGTATATTAGATTCAAGGTGCTGATAGGGTCATTCTCAATAACTTCACACACACGCTACTGTGCATATCCAAGTCTAATTCTGTCCGTAAACGTATACCTGTCACCCAGCGCCTAAATAATAGGCCTCAAATTTATATTCAGCTAAATCTGTGGCTATTGCTGTAGCTGCTCAAGTTATTTTGTGTCCGTCAAAGCACAGTTTTTGTTCTGGGGTGAAATACAATTCCCAACCTAGCAATTTTCTAAATTAGTGGTTTCTGCTGTATCAGGCCTACTTTAAATCTATCCCTAAAAGGGTATATTAAAATCAAGGTGCTGATAGGGTCATTCTCAATAACTTCACACACACGCTACTGTGCATATCCAAGTCTAATTCTGTCCGTAAACGTATACCTGTCACCCAGCGCCTAAATATTAGGCCTCAAATTTATATTCAGCTAAATCTGTGGCTATTGCTGTAGCTGCTCAAGTTATTTTGTGTCCGTCAAAGCACAGTTTTTGTTCTGGGGTGAAATACAATTCCCAACCTAGCAATTTTCTAAATTAGTGGTTTCTGCTGTATCAGGCCTACTTTAAATCTATCCCTAAAAGGGTATATTAGATTCAAGGTGCTGATAGGGTCATTCTCAATAACTTCACACACACGCTACTGTGCATATCCAAGTCTAATTCTGTCCGTAAACGTATACCTGTCACCCAGCGCCTAAATAATAGGCCTCAAATTTATATTCAGCTAAATCTGTGGCTATTGCTGTAGCTGGTCAAGTTATTTTGTGTCCGTCAAAGCACAGTTTTTTGTTCTGGGTTGAAATACAATTCCCAACCTAGCAATTTTCTAAATTAGTGGTTTCTGCTGTATCAGGCCTACTTTAAATCTATCCCTAAAAGGGTATATTAGATTCAAGGTGCTGATAGGGTCATTCTCAATAACTTCACACACACGCTACTGTGCATATCCAAGTCTAATTCTGTCCGTAAACGTATACCTGTCACCCAGCGCCTAAATATTAGGCCTCAAATTTATATTCAGCTAAATCTGTGGCTATTGCTGTAGCTGCTCAAGTTATTTTGTGTCCGTCAAAGCACAGTTTTTGTTCTGGGGTGAAATACAATTCCCAACCTAGCAATTTTCTAAATTAGTGGTTTCTGCTGTATCAGGCCTACTTTAAATCTATCCCTAAAAGGGTATATTAGATTCAAGGTGCTGATAGGGTCATTCTCAATAACTTCACACACACGCTACTGTGCATATCCAAGTCTAATTCTGTCCGTAAACATATACCTGTCACCCAGCGCCTAAATAATAGGCCTCAAATTTATATTCAGCTAAATCTGTGGTTATTGCTGTAGCTGGTTAAGTTATATTGTGTCCGTCAAAGCACAGTTTTTTGTTCTGGGTTGAAATACAATTCCCAACCTAGCAATTTTCTAAATTAGTGGTTTCTGCTGTATCAGGCCTACTTTAAATCTATCCCTAAAAGGGTATATTAGATTCAAGGTGCTGATAGGGTCATTCTCAATAACTTCACACACACGCTACTGTGCATATCCAAGTCTAATTCTGTCCGTAAACATATACCTGTCACCCAGCGCCTAAATAATAGGCCTCAAATTTATATTCAGCTAAATCTGTCATTACTGCTGTGCCTGTATTAGTGTAATACGGTACCTAAATAGATAGCCAGATAGTGTTAGGTGTCTGTAAAAGAAGGCCTGAATTTGAATTCAATACATTGGGCCAAATAATATTTTTCTTATTGTGGTGAACGGTAACAATGAGGAAAACAATCTAGTAAGGGACGCGGACATGGTTGTGGTGGTGTTAGTGGACCCTCTGGTGCTGGGAGAGGACGTGGCCGTTCTGCCACAGCCACACGTCCTAGTGTACCAACTACCTCAGGTCCCAGTAGCCGCCAGAATTTACAGGGATATTTGGTGGGGCCCAATGCCGTTCTAAGGATGGTAAGGCCTGAGCAGGTACAGGCATTAGTCAATTAGGTGGCCGACAGTGGATCCAGCACATTCACATTATCTCCCACCCAGTCTTCTGCAGAAAGCGCACAGATGGCGCATGAAAACCAAGCCCATCAGTCTGTCACATCACCCCCATGCATATCAGGGAAACTGTCTAAACCTCAAGTTATGCAGCAGTTTCTTATGCTGTTTGAAGACTCTGCTGGCAGGGTTTCCCAAGGGCATCCACCTAGCCCTTCCCCAGCGGTGGAAGACATAGAATGCACTAACGCACAACCACTTATGTTTCCTGATGATGAGGACATGGGAATACCACCTCAGCACGTCTCTGATGATGACGAAACACAGGTGCCAACTGCTGCGTCTTTCTGCAGTGTGCAGAATGAACAGGAGGTCAGGGATGAAGACGATGCAGGGGACGATGAGGTCCTAGACCCCACATGGAATGAAGGTCGTGCCACTGACTTTCACAGTTCGGAGGAAGAGGCAGTGGTGAGACCGAGCCAACAGCGTAGCAAAAGACAAAGAGGGAGCAGTGGGCAAAAGCAGAACACCCGCCGCCAAGAGACTCCGCCTGCTACTGACCGCCGCCATCTGGGACCGAGCACCCCAAAGGCAGCTTCAAGGAGTTCCCTGGCATGGCACTTCTTCAAACAATGTGCTGACGACAAGACCCGAGTGGTTTGCACGCTGTGCCATCAGAGCCTGAAGCGAGGCATTAACGTTCTGAACCTTAGCACAACCTGCATGACCAGGCACCTGCATGCAAAGCATGAACTGCAGTGGAGTAAACACCTTAAAAACAAGGAAGTCAATCAGGCTCCCCCTGCTACCTCTTCTGCTGCTGCCGCCTCGGCCTCTTCTGCTGCTGCCGCCTCGGCCTCTTCCTCCGCCTCTGGAGGAACGTTGGTACCTGCCGCCCAGCAAACATGGGATGTACCACCAACACCACCACCTGCGTCACCAAGCATCTCAACCATGTCGCACGGCAGCGTTCAGCTCTCCATCTCACAAACATTTGAGAGAAAGCGTAAATTCCCACCTAGCCACCCTCGATCCCTGGCCCTGAATGCCAGCATTTCTAAACTACTGGCCTATGAAATGCTGTCATTTAGGCTGGTGGACACAGACAGCTTCAAACAGCTCATGTCGCTTGCTGTCCCACAGTATGTTGTTCCCAGCCGGCACTATTTCTCCAAGAGAGCCGTGCCTTCCCTGCACAACCAAGTATCCGATAAAATCAAGTGTGCACTGCGCAATGCCATCTGTGGCAAGGTCCACCTAACCACAGATACGTGGACCAGTAAGCACGGCCAGGGACGCTATATCTCCCTAACTGCACACTGGGTAAATGTAGTGGCGGCTGGGCCCCAGGCGGAGAGCTGTTTGGCGCACGTCCTTCCGCCGCCAAGGATCGCAGGGCAACATTCTTTGCCTCCTGTTGCCTCCTCCTCCTACTCAGCTTCCTCCTCCTCTTCTTCCACCTGCTCATCCAGTCAGCCACACACCTTCACCACCAACTTCAGCACAGCCCGGGGTAAACGTCAGCAGGCCATTCTGAAACTCATATGTTTGAGGGACAGGCCCCACACCGCACAGGAGTTGTGGCGGGATATAGAACAACAGACCGACGAGTGGTTGCTGCCGGTGAGCCTCAAGCCCGGCGTGGTGGTGTGCGATAATGGGCGAAATCTCGTTGCAGCTCTGGGACTAGCCGATTTGACGCACATCCCTTGCCTGGCGCATGTGCTGAATTTGGTGGTGCAGAAGTTCATTCGCAACTACCCCGACATGTCAGAGCTGCTGCATAAAGTGCGGGCCGCCTGTTCGTGCTTCCGGCGTTCACATCCTGCCGCTGCTCGCCTGTCTGCGCTACAGCGTAACTTCGGCCTTCCCGCTCACCGCCTCATATGCGACGTGCCCACCAGGTGGAACTCCACCTTGCACATGTTGGACATACTGTGCGAGCAGCAGCAGGCCATAGTGGAGTTTCAGCTGCAGCACGCACGGGTCAGTCGCACTGCGGAACAGCACCACTTCACCACCAATGACTGGGCCTCCATGCGAGACCTGTGTGCCCTGTTGCGCTGTTTCGAGTACTCCACCAACATGGTCAGTGGCGATGATGCCATTATCAGCGTTACAATACCACTTCTATGTCTCCTTGAGAAAACACTTAGGGCGAAGATGGAAGAGGAGGTGGCCCAGGAGGAGGAGGAGGAGGAGGAAGAGGGGTCATTTTTAGCACTTTCAGGCCAGTCTCTTCGAAGTGACTCAGAGGGAGGTTTTTTGCAACAGCAGAGGCCAGGTACAAATGTGGCCAGACAGGGCCCACTACTGGAGGACGAGGAGGAGGTGGAGGAGGATGAGGATGAAGCATGTTCACAGCGGGGTGGCACCCAACGCAGCTCCGGCCCATCACTGGTGCGTGGCTGGGGGGAAACGCAGGACGATGACGATACGCCACCCACAGAGGACAGCTTGTCCTTACCTCTGGGCAGCCTGGCACACATGAGCGACTACATGCTGCAGTGCCTGCGCAACGACAGCAGAGTTGCCCACATTTTAACGTGTGTGGACTACTGGGTTGCCACCCTGCTGGATCCCCGGTACAAAGACAATGTGCCCACCTTACTTCCTGCACTGGAGCGTGATAGGAAGATGCGCGAGTACAAGCGCACGTTGGTAGACGCGCTACTGAGAGCATTCCCAAATGTCCCAGGGGAACAAGTGGAAGCCCAAGGCGAAGGCAGAGGAGGAGCAAGAGGTCGCCAACGCAGCTGTGTCACGGCCAGCTCCTCTGAGGGCAGGGTTAGCATGGCAGAGATGTGGAAAAGTTTTGTCACCACGCCACAGCTAACTGCACCACCACCTGATACGGAACGTGTCTGACAGTGGCCTGTTCCAGTGGTGGGTGACATGAAGCCTGATTCTCTGCTATGACATGAAGACTGATTCTCTGCTGAGTCGCTGACATGAAGCCAGATTCTATGTTATGGGACCTCTCTCCTCTGTCTGGGTGCCGGGGCCTAAATTATATGACAATGGACTGTTCCAATGTTGGGTGACGTGAAGCATGATTCTCTGCTATGACATGAAGCCAGATTCTCTGCTGACATGAAGCCAGATTCTCTGCTATGGGACCTCTCTCCTCTGCCTGGGTGCCTGGGCCTAAATATCTGACAATGGACTGTTCCAGTGGTGGGTGACGTGAAGCATGATTCTCTGCTATGACATGAAGACTGATTCTCTGCTGACATGAAGCCTGAATCTCTGTTACGGGACCTCTCTCCTCTGCCTGGGTGCCGGGGCCTAAATATCTGACAATGGACTGTTCCAGTGGTGGGTGACGTGAAGCCTGATTCTCTGCTATGACATGAAGACTGATTCTCTGCTGACATGAAGCCAGATTCTCTGCTATGGGACCTCTCTCCTCTGCCTGGGTGCCTGGGCCTAAATATCTGACAATGGACTGTTACAGTGGTGGGTGACGTGAAGCCTGATTCTCTGCTATGACATGAAGACTGATTCTCTGCTGACATGAAGCCAGATTCTATGTTATGGGACCTCTCTCCTCTGCCTGGGTGCCGGGGCCTAAATATCTGACAATGGACTGTTCCAGTGGTGGGTGACGTGAAGCCTGATTCTCTGCTATGACATGAAGACTGATTCTCTGCTGACATGAAGCCAGATTCTATGTTATGGGACCTCTCTCCTCTGCCTGGGTGCCGGGGCCTAAATATCTGACAATGGACTGTTACAGTTGTGGGTGACGTGAAGCCTGATTCTCTGCTATGACATGAAGACTGATTCTCTGCTGACATGAAGCCAGATTCTCTGCTATGGGACCTCTCTCCTCTGCCTGGGTGCCGGGGCCTAAATATCTGACAATGGACTGTTCCAGTGGTGGGTGACGTGAAGCATGATTCTCTGCTATGACATGAAGACTGATTCTCTGCTGACATGAAGCCAGATTCTCTGCTATGGGACCTCTCTCCTCTGCCTGGGTGCCTGGGCCTAAATATCTGACAATGGACTGTTCCAGTGGTGAGTGACGTGAAGCATGATTCTCTGCTATGACATGAAGACTGATTCTCTGCTGACATGAAGCCTGAATCTCTGTTATGGGACCTCTCTCCTCTGCCTGGGTGCCGGGGCCTAAATATCTGACAATGGACTGTTCCAGTGGTGGGTGACGTGAAGCCTGATTCTCTGCTATGACATGAAGACTGATTCTCTGCTGACATGAAGCCAGATTCTATGTTATGGGACCTCTCTCCTCTGCCTGGGTGCCGGGGCCTAAATATCTGACAATAGACTGTTACAGTGGTGGGTGACGTGAAGCCTGATTCTCTGCTATGACATGAAGACTGATTCTCTGCTGACATGAAGCCAGATTCTCTGCTATGGGACCTCTCTCCTCCGCCTGGGTGCCTGGGCCTAAATATCTGACAATGGACTGTTCCAGTGGTGGGTGACGTGAAGCATGATTCTCTGCTATGACATGAAGACTGATTCTCTGCTGACATGAAGCCTGAATCTCTGTTATGGGACCTCTCTCCTCTGCCTGGGTGACGGGGCCTAAATATCTGACAATGGACTGTTCCAGTGGTGGGTGACGTGAAGCCTGATTCTCTGCTATGACATAAGGACTGATTCTCTGCTGACATGAAGCCAGATTCTATGTTATGGGACCTCTCTCCTCTGCCTGGGTGCCGGGGCCTAAATATCTGACAATGGACTGTTACAGTGGTGGGTGACGTGAAGCCTGATTCTCTGCTATGACATGAAGACTGATTCTCTGCTGACATGAAGCCAGATTCTCTGCTATGGGACCTCTCTCCAATTGATATTGGTTA
Organism: Bufo bufo; assembly: GCF_905171765.1. NCBI lineage: Eukaryota > Metazoa > Chordata > Amphibia > Anura > Bufonidae > Bufo > Bufo bufo. The sequence continues at coordinate 434,354,229 of NC_053393.1, forward strand.
ATTTTTATTTATTTTATTTTTATTTTTATTCATTTCCCTATCCACATTTGTTTGCAGGGGATTTAACTACATTTTGCTGCCTTTTGCAGCCCTCTAGCCCTTTCCTGGGCTGTTTTACAGCCTTTTTAGTGCCGAAAAGTTCGGGTCCCCATTGACTTCAATGGGGTTCGGGTTCGGGACGAAGTTCGGGTCGGGTTCAGATCCCGAACCCGAACATTTCCGGGAAGTTCGGCCGAACTTCTCGAACCCGAACATCCAGGTGTTCGCTCAACTCTAGTAGGGAGGAATCGGGCAACTATAAGCCAGTAAGCTTGACCTCAATAGTGGGGAAATTAATGGAAACCATACTTGTGGAACATCTAAAATCCCATGGATTGAAAGATGAAAAACAGCATGGGTTTACTTCAGGGATATCATGTCAAACTAATCTTATTGATTTTTTGGATTGGGTGACTAAAATAATAGATGGCGGAGGTGCAGTAGACATTGCTTATCTGGACTTTAGTAAGGCTTTTGATATTGTCCCACATAGAAGGCTTATCAATAAATTGCAGTCTTTATGCTTGGACTCCCATATTGTTGAATGGATTAGGCAGTGGCTGAGGGACAGACAACAGAAGGTTGTAGTCAATGGAGTATATTCAGACCATGGTCTTGTTACCAGTGGGGTACCTCAGGGATCTGTTCTGGGACCCATATTGTTTAATATCTTTATCAGCGAAATTGCAGAAGGCCTCGAAGATAAGGTGTGTTTTTTTGCTGATGACACAAAGATTTGTAACAGGGTTGATGTTCCTGGAGGGATACACCAAATGGAAAAGGATTTTGGAAAACTAGAGGAATGGTCAAAAATCTGGCAACTAAAATGTAATGTTGATAAGTGCAAGATAATGCACCTGGGGTGTAAAAACCCAAGAGCAGAATATAAAATCAGTGATACAGTCCTAACCTCAGTATCTGAGGAAAGGGATTTAGGGGTCATTATTTCAGAAGACTTAAAGGTAGGCAGACAATGTCATAGAGCAGCAGGAAATGCTAGCAGAATGCTTGGGTGTATAGGGAGAGGCATTACCAGTAGAAAGAGAGAGGTGCTCTAGTGAGACCTCATTTGGAGTATTGTGTGCAGTACTGGAGACCATATCTCCAGAAGGATATTGATACTTTGGAGAGAGTTCAGAGAAGAGCTACTAAACTAGCACATGGATTGCAGGATAAAAGTTACCAGGAAATATTAAAGGACCTTAACATGTATAGCTTGGAAGAAAGACGAGACAGAGGGGATATGATAGAAACTTTTAAATACATAAAGGGAATCAACAAGGTAAAAGAGGGGAGAATATTTAAAAGAAGAAAAACTGCTACAAGAGGACATAGTTTTAAATTAGATGGGCAAAGGTTTAAAAGTAATATCAGGAAGTATTACTTTACTGATAGAGTAGTGGATGCATGGAATATCCTTCCTGTAGAAGTGGTAGCTGCAAATACAGTGAAGGAGTTCAAGCATGCATGGGATAGGCATAAGGCCATTATTAATATAAGATAGGGCCAAGGGCTATTCATAGTATTCAGTATATTGGGCAGACTAGATGGGCCAAATGGTTCTTATCTGCCGACACATTCTATGTTTCTATGTTTCTATGTATATTACACTGCACCTCATGTGTATAGTCCTGTATATTACACTGTCCCGCATGTATAGTCCTGTATATTACACTGCAGCCCGTGTATAGTCCTGTATATTACACTGCTCACAATATATAGTCCTGTATATTACTCTGCACCCCATGTATAGTCCTATATTTTGCACCGCAACCCATGTATAGTCCTGTATATTACACTGCACCCCATGTATAGTTCTGTATATTACACTGCCCCCTATTTATAGTCCTTTATATTACACTCCATACCATAAATAGTCCTATACAGGGAGTGCAGAATTATTAGGCAAGTTGTATTTTTGAGGATTAATTTTATTATTGAACAACAACCATGTTCTCAATGAACCCAAAAAACTCATTAATATCAAAGCTGAATATTTTTGGAAGTAGTTTTTAGTTTGTTTTTAGTTTTAGCTATTTTAGGGGGATATTTACGTGTGCAGGTGACTATTACTGTGCATAATTATTAGGCAACTTAACAAAAAACTAATATATACCCATTTCAATTATTTATTTTTACCAGTGAAACCAATATAACATCTCAACATTCACAAATATACATTTCTGACATTCAAAAAACAAAACAAAAACAAATCAATGACCAATATAGCCACCTTTCTTTGCAAGGACACTCAAAAGCCTGCCATCCATGGATTCTGTCAGTGTTTTGATCTGTTCACCATCAACATTGCGTGCAGCAGCAACCACAGCCTCCCAGACACTGTTCAGAGAGGTGTACTGTTTTCCCTCCTTGTAAATCTCACATTTGATGATGGACCACAGGTTCTCAATGGGGTTCAGATCAGGTGAACAAGGAGGCCATGTCATTAGATTTTCTTCTTTTATACCCTTTCTTGCCAGCCACGCTGTGGAGTACTTGGACGCGTGTGATGGAGCATTGTCCTGCATGAAAATCATGTTTTTCTTGAAGGATGCAGACTTCTTCCTGTACCACTGCTTGAAGAAGGTGTCTTCCAGAAACTGGCAGTAGGACTGGGAGTTGAGCTTGACTCCATCCTCAACCCGAAAAGGCCCCACAAGCTCATCTTTGATGATACCAGCCCAAACCAGTACTCCACCTCCACCTTGCTGGCGTCTGAGTCGGACTGGAGCTCTCTGCCCTTTACCAATCCAGCCACGGGCCCATCCATCTGGCCCATCAAGACTCACTCTCATTTCATCAGTCCATAAAACCTCTTGTGATATTTCTTGGCCCAGTCTTGACGTTTCAGCTTGTGTGTCTTGTTCAGTGGTGGTCGTCTTTCAGCCTTTCTTACCTTGGCCATGTCTCTGAGTATTGCACACCTTGTGCTTTTGGGCACTCCAGTGATGTTGCAGCTCTGAAATATGGCCAAACTGGTGGCAAGTGGCATCTTGGCAGCTGCACGCTTGACTTTTCTCAGTTCATGGGCAGTTATTTTGCGCCTTGGTTTTTCCACACGCTTCTTGTAACCCTGTTGACTATTTTGAATGAAACGCTTGATTGTTCGATGATCACGCTTCAGAAGCTTTGCAATTTTAAGAGTGCTGCATCCCTCTGCAAGATATCTCACTATTTTTGACTTTTCTGAGCCTGTCAATTCCTTCTTTTGACCCATTTTGCCAAAGGAAAGGAAGTTGCCTAATAATTATGCACATCTAATATAGGGTGTTGATGTCATTAGACCACACCCCTTCTCATTACAGAGATGCACATCACCTAATATGCTTAATTGGTAGTAGGCTTTCGAGCCTATACAGCTTGGAGTAAGACAACATGCATAAAGAGGATGATGTGGTCAAAATACTCATTTGCCTAATAATTCTGCACGCAGTGTATATTACACTATACCCCAGTTTATAGTCCTGTATATTGCACAATAATCCACTGTAAACTATCGGAAATATCTTTAAAATGTTGTTTTATTGTGAAATTTTTACATTATAGATAACTATCTGTAAGCACTCCAATCATCTCACAGTTTATTACTCCCATCATGTCACACACAATGCATCTCTTCCATCTTATACATAATTTGTCACTCCCACCATCTCCATCTCATACACAATATATTAGAAACCATCATTGCACAATGTATTACTCCCATCATCTCACACATTGGGTCAGATCAACAGTAAAACTGTCCTTGTTGCCCTTAGCAACCAATCACAGAACTGCTTTCATTTTTCCAAAGCAATTTTAAAAATAAAAACTGAGAGGTTGAGAGATTTAGATCTGGGGCGGATATGGTGAAGTGGGCAAAAATAAAAACGTTTTTTGTTGCAACCAATGGCAGCGCAGATTTTTATTTTCCAAGAGCAGAATATGAAATGAAACCTGTGCTGTTATTGGCTGCTACAAGGACCAAAGTTTTACTTTTAGACATGTATATAGATGCTGTGTTATTAAAAAATTATCCCAAGAACACCCCTCAGTGCAAAGTGTGAACCTATTACATCCAATAGGGCCACTCTCATGCTAAGGCACTTCTTGTGATGTCATCATTAGAATGGCATGGGCGTGCTTAATCCCCCACTTGCTATGACCCCTTTACTTGTGATGTCATAATGGGGGCATGACTCACCTACTTATGACATAATAATCAGGGTGTGTGGTCTAATCCTATAAATCGGGGTCACATCCTGACAGCAGTGTCAGTTTCTCTAGCTGTCTGTCACTATGGGGAAATCTAGGAAGAGGAGGAGGTTGGTTCCAAAGACTGTTCCTGTGGTGAATACTGTAGAGAGCATGGATGTTGGCCCTCGCCAGTATCCAGATGATGAAGAAATGAAATCAGTTCCCTCAGATGACGACAAGATGGATATTGGCCCTCGCCAGTATCCTGATGATGTCGAGATGGAGGATCTTCAGGGGGTCACCACCAACATCAGGGTCTCTTACCCCCGGAAGAGAAAGCGGCCATCTTGTACCATCTTCCGCCGGCTATAACATCTGCCTATAGGCCCTCAAAATAACATCTGCCCCATGGCCATCAAAATAACATTTGCTGCTTGGTCCCCATTTACCATCTGCCGCCTAGGGCCATTTACCATCTGCGGCTTGGGGCCATTTACCATCTGCAGCTTGTGGCCTATTTACCATCTACCCCTTGGGGCCCATTTACCATCTATCCCTTGGGGCCCACTTACCATCTACAGATGGTTTTTACCATCCAAACCATCTCAAATTCCCATGAAGATGAGTAGAGCACCACCAGGTCTGGTAAGTTTGGCCGCTTCCCTCCGTCTTCTCCTTGTGTTTTTGCAAAAAGTTTTTTTATTTGGATATTTTCTCTTCTAAGATCTGACTACAAAACAACATGAGGAACCTCTCGTGACACTATTCTGTCCCTGAAAATCTGCAAGAAGTTCGACCCACAACCTCCTCTCTACAAGTTAGCGGACCTAAATGCAGCCAATCCTGGAGACGGAACACTGCCTCCCATAAAGAGCCGCCTCCGAAAATGCGCTGAAAACCTAAACTGTTTTATAATAAACAGTTTATTTTTAAAGAATTTTTTATTTATCTTAATTATCAAATTGCACAAATTGTACTCAGCCCTATTTTCTATGGGTATCCTAAGGGCGTTGGTTCAGTGCTGGAGCCTGAAGGGATGAGTTAAGAATTTTCAAAAGTGTATTATTTAATCTTACTAATTTTTGTTTGTGCCTTATACTATGCCAGAAAACTAATACCAGTTTCAAAATAAATTATCCCCCCCAGGTAATACTTTATCCACCAGTGATATCTCCCTTAACGGTATATTTACAAAGTGTGAGCCCAGTATATTCAATATGGCCGCTCTCATGCTAAGGCACCATTTGTGATGTCATCATTAGAATCCTAACATGGTTACACTTCTTGTGGTGTTATCATTAGAATTCTGGCACGGTCACTTTTGTTTCCTTAGAAACACTATTTGTGATGTCATCTGCTAGAGAATATGAGGCTACATGCACATGACAGTGAAAAAAAAAAACGGCCATTGAAACACACTGTCCATTTTTCAACCATTTTTGCATCCTGGTCATTAGTCTTTTTTTAATGGCCGTTTTGCATCTGTTTTTCATAGTCTTTCAAAATGTCCATTAAAAACAGATGAATGTGATTGGCTTTTATTTTATTAAAATCTTAACTCCTGCAGTGCCCTGAGTATACATAATGGCCCCAAACAGTAATAATGCCCCCCATAGTGGCTCCAGAAGTAATAATGTCGCCTATGGTGGCCCATAATGACCTCCAGAGTGGCTACAGCAGTAATAATGTCCGGTATGGAGGCCCAAAATGTCCCCCATAGTGTCCCCAGCAGTAATCATGTCCCCCATAGTGGTCTATAATGACCCCCATAGTGTCCCCAGCAGTAATAATGTCCCCCATAGTGGCCTATAATGACCCCTATAGTGTCCCCAGCAGTAATAATGTCCCCCATAGTGGCCTATAATGACCCCCATAGTGTCCCCAGCAGTGCAGTAATAATGTCCGCCATAGTGTCCCCCAGCTGTAATGTTTCTTTTTAGCAAAAAAAAAAAATCACTCACCTCACTCCATTTGCATACGCAGAGGTAGTTGCTCCTCTCTTGATTGTGAAGGACATGCACTAAGTGTGGTCACATCACTGCACCATCCTAGAATGATCATGTTGTGACGTCTAACGCTGAGCACATGATCCTTCGGCAGGTCCTTTTCAATCAAGAGAAGAGCGACTGCACTAGACTCGAGTACCCATTGCTGCCGAATTGCATGGGGCACAAAGGGGGACATTATTATTGTATGGGGGCACTAAGGGGGGAATTATTATTGTGCATGAAGGGGGTATTATTCCTGCTAAGAAGACAGGTTGGCATTAGCAGGAGCTGCTCAAACCCACATGCAGTTGTGCATATATATAGGGGAGCAAATCCTGCACTTGTGGCCCGTTGCTAATGGCAATCCCCAGCAAAATGCATACAATGGAGGATGCCCGCGGCGAACCACAAGTACCACAATAGACATCCTACACAAGGTAACAAGTGTGGATGTGATAATTAATATAACAATATAACAAAACAATAACAAACATAGGTGCACTCTGCAGTCTCACTAATTCTCAAACTGATTTTAAAATTGAGAGATTAGTCAACATGTCCTACGGTGTAGAACATGTCTAAGCCCGGACACCACGACAAGGTTTCTCAAGTAGCCCGGGACCCTACACTCTCCTACCTGAGCCATATGGGCGATACCAGGAGCCAGTGGGCAAATTACAGGAGCATAAGGCCGACTCGCAAACAACTCACCAGTTACCTCCAGCATGTGGCCATGCTTGCAATGGGAGGAGGGAGGAGTCTGTGAGTCCCACTCAAGACTTGCTGATATAGCCCAGGCTTCACAGGTGCACCTAAATGTGACCTGTAGATGGAAAACAGGCACATTTAAATAGGAGTTTATACACCTCCAGGAATCTATATATACAAACTAAGAAGACAGGTTGGCATTAGCAGGAGCTGCTCAAACCCACATGCAGTTGTGCATATATATAGGGGAGCAAATCCTGCACTTGTGGCCCGTTGCTAATGGCAATCCCCAGCAAAATGCATACAATGGAGGATGCCCGCGGCGAACCACAAGTACCACAATAGACATCCTACACAAGGTAACAAGTGTGGATGTGATAATTAATATAACAATATAACAAAACAATAACAAACATAGGTGCACTCTGCAGTCTCACTAATTCTCAAACTGATTTTAAAATTGAGAGATTAGTCAACATGTCCTACGGTGTAGAACATGTCTAAGCCCGGACACCACGACAAGGTTTCTCAAGTAGCCCGGGACCCTACACTCTCCTACCTGAGCCATATGGGCGATACCAGGAGCCAGTGGGCAAATTACAGGAGCATAAGGCCGACTCGCAAACAACTCACCAGTTACCTCCAGCATGTGGCCATGCTTGCAATGGGAGGAGGGAGGAGTCTGTGAGTCCCACTCAAGACTTGCTGATATAGCCCAGGCTTCACAGGTGCACCTAAATGTGACCTGTAGATGGAAAACAGGCACATTTAAATAGGAGTTTATACACCTCCAGGAATCTATATATACAAACTAAGAAGACAGGTTGGCATTAGCAGGAGCTGCTCAAACCCACATGCAGTTGTGCATATATATAGGGGAGCAAATCCTGCACTTGTGGCCCGTTGCTAATGGCAATCCCCAGCAAAATGCATACAATGGAGGATGCCCGCGGCGAACCACAAGTACCACAATAGACATCCTACACAAGGTAACAAGTGTGGATGTGATAATTAATATAACAATATAACAAAACAATAACAAACATAGGTGCACTCTGCAGTCTCACTAATTCTCAAACTGATTTTAAAATTGAGAGATTAGTCAACATGTCCTACGGTGTAGAACATGTCTAAGCCCGGACACCACGACAAGGTTTCTCAAGTAGCCCGGGACCCTACACTCTCCTACCTGAGCCATATGGGCGATACCAGGAGCCAGTGGGCAAATTACAGGAGCATAAGGCCGACTCGCAAACAACTCACCAGTTACCTCCAGCATGTGGCCAGACATGTTCTACACCGTAGGACACGTTGACTAATCTCTCAATTTTAAAATCAGTTTGAGAATTAGTGAGACTGCAGAGTGCACCTATGTTTGTTATTGTTTTGTTATATTGGTATTATTCCTGCATGAAGGCACAAAGGGGACATTATTCTTGCTTTTGTGTACAAAAGGAGACATCATTATTTCATTGTGCACAAGGGTGGATTATTATTGCATACCTCCCGACTTTTATAAAGCCCAAGCAGGGAGACAATTAGCGGCACGCATAGCGTGGCATGATAAATTTGTTTTACACTAAGTCTTACCTCTAACTGCGCCCAACAGGGCCGTTTCTAGGGGCGGGCGGGGCGGGCGGGCCGGGCGGCTGCCCGGGGCGCTGTCATAAGGGGGGCACCGGCAGGGGCACCCTCTTGTCGTTTCTCTGCCTTGCGCCCTCTGGCTCCCTCCCTCTGAGATCTCGCCTGCCCTGCGCCCGAGTGCCGAGTCCTCTCACTCTTCAGACAGTGCCCGTACGTACTACCGAGTCCAGTCACTCAGCTCCGGTACGTGCGGGCGGCACTTACTGACATCACACGCCTGCTCCTCCCACTAGGCGTGTGATGTCATACAGTGAGTGAGAGCCGCACTGCCTGCCTGTTACCGCCCGCCCTGAGCCCCTGAGCAGTGCTGATGCTGAAAGAAGCCTGCTGGGAGGCGAGTGATGGTCTGTGGGGGGGAGCATTAATTACAATGGGGGCGGGGGCCACTGTGGGAGACATGAAAATGGGGGCCACTGTCACTGTGTTAAGTTTAATAAGGATCACTATGGATATTATTTAGAATGGAGGCTGCTGTGGGTGTCATTACTCATTATAACTGTATAATGTCTGATAGGCCTAGTCCTGAGCTGAGTTATATTACCCTGCCCATGCCCTGTATAATAATGTACCCATCCCTGATCCCCAGCGGGGTAATATAACTAAGGGGTATCAGGGTACATTATTATACAGGGCAGGGTAATATAACTCAGGACTAGGCCTATCAGACATTATACAGTTATAATGACACCCACAGCAGCCTCCATTCTAAATAATGTCCATAGTGATCCTTATTAAAAATAATGTCCCCCCACAGGCAGGCTCTGCGGGCGGCGGCGCTCACTCACTGTACGTCACGCTCCGCGTGACGTACAGTGAGTGAGGTGGGCACCGCCGCCCGCAGAGCCTGCCTGTTACCGCCCGCCCGGAGCAGTGCTGAGAAAGAAGCCTGCTGTGAGTGAGAGCCTGAGTCTGTGGGTCACTGGATGCGTCACTGTGACCGTCCGTGCAATGTGGTGACACATTTTTTACAATGGGGAGACACTTATTTCATCGAGCAGTTTTGAGGGGGGGGGGGGGAGTTTTTTTTTGACCCTCGCCCTGAGAGAAATTTTACCGAGAAACTGCACTGGCGCCCAATGCCTATATTTACACCTACACAGTATAATGCACCCTTAGTGCCACCACATAGGTTTTATGCCTCCTTAGTGCCCCCACACAGTAGAACGTCTTATTGACCCTACACAGTATAACTCCCACTTAAAGGGAGTCTGTCATCAGCATTTCACGTTTGTAACCCTTCCCATAGCTTTCAAGCATGCTTACAGTTAATAAAAACGTTACCTTTAGCATCAATCCTGGACTTCTAAAACCGTCAAAAAACATCTTTGTAGCATATACAAACGTGAAATGCTGATGACAGACTCCCTTTAATGCCCCCATAGTATTTATGCCTCCTTAGTGTCCCCATATTATTGTGACCATCTGCAACAGTCCTGTATATTACACTGCACCCCATGTATAGTCCTGTATATTACACTGCACCCCATGTATAGTCCTGTATATTACACTGCACTACATGTATAGTCCTGTATATTACACTGCACCCCATGTATAGTCCTGTATATTACACTGCACCCCATGTATAGTCCTGTATATTACACTGCACCCCATGTATCGTCCTGTATATTACACTGCACTACATGTATAGTCCTGTATATTACACTGCACCCCATGTATAGTCCCGTATATTACACTGCACCCGTGTATAGTCCTGTATATTACACTGCACCCCATGTATAGTCCTGTATATTACACTACACCCCTTCTATAGTCCTTTATATTACACTGCGGTCCATGTATAGTCCTGTATATTACAATGCACCCCATGTATAGTCCTGTATATTACACTACACCCCTTCTATAGTCCTTTATATTACACTGCGGTCCATGTATAGTCCTGTATATTACACTGCACCCCATGTATTGTCCTGAATATTATACTGCACCCCATGTATAGTCCTATATATTACACTGCACCTCATGTATATTCCAAATTATACTGCACCCGATGTATAGTCCTGTATATTACACTGCACCTCATGTATATTCCAAATTATACTGCACCCGGTGTATAGTCCTGTATATTATACTGCACCCCATGTGTAGTCTTGTATATTACACTGCACCTCATGTATATTCCATATTATACTGTACCCGATGTATAGTCCTGTATATTATACTGCACCCCATGTATAGTCCTGTATATTACACTGCACCCCATGTATAGTCCTGTATATTATACTGCACCCATGTATAGTCCTGTATATTACACTGCACCCAAAGTATAGTCCTGTATATTATACTGCACCACATGTATAGTCTTGTATACAGGGAGTGCAGAATTATTAGGCAAGTTGTATTTTTGAGGATTAATTTTATTATTGAACAACAACCATGTTCTCAATGAACCCAAAAAACTCATTAATATCAAAGCTGAATATTTTTGGAAGTAGTTTTTAGTTTGTTTTTAGTTTTAGCTATTTTAGGCGGATATCTGTGTGTGCAGGTGACTATTACTGTGCATAATTATTAGGCAACTTAACAAAAAAAAATATATACCCATTTCAGTTATTTATTTTTACCAGTGAAACCAATATAACATCTTAACTTTCACAAATATACATTTCTGACATTCAAAAACAAAACAAAAACAAATCAGTGACCAATATAGCCACCCATCTTTGCAAGGACACTCAAAAGCCTGCCAGCCATGGATTCTGTCAGTGTTTTGATCTGTTCACCATCAACATTGCGTGCAGCAGCAACCACAGCCTCCCAGACACTGTTCAGAGAGGTGTACTGTTTTCCCTCCTTGTAAATCTCACATTTGATGATGGACCACAGGTTCTCAATGGGGTTCAGATCAGGTGAACAAGGAGGCCATGTCATTAGATTTTCTTCTTTTATACCCTTTCTTGCCAGCCACGCTGTGGAGTACTTGGACGCGTGTGATGGAGCATTGTCCTGCATGAAAATCATGTTTTTCTTGAAGGATGCAGACTTCTTCCTGTACCACTGCTTGAAGAAGGTGTCTTCCAGAAACTGGCAGTAGGACTGGGAGTTGAGCTTGACTCCATCCTCAACCCGAAAAGGCCCCACAAGCTCATCTTTGATGATACCAGCCCAAACCAGTACTCCACCTCCACCTTGCTGGCGTCTGAGTCGGACTGGAGCTCTCTGCCCTTTACCAATCCAGCCACGGGCCCATCCATCTGGCCCATCAAGACTCACTCTCATTTCATCAGTCCATAAAACCTTAGAAAAATCAGTCTTGAGATATTTCTTGGCCCAGTTATGACGTTTCAGCTTGTTTGTCTTGTTCAGTGGTGGTCGTCTTTCAGCCTTTCTTACCTTGGCCATGTCTCTGAGTATTGCACACCTTGTGCTTTTGGGCACTCCAGTGATGTTGCAGCTCTGAAATATGGCCAAACTGGTGGCAAGTGGCATCTTGGCAGCTGCACGCTTGACTTTTCTCAGTTCATGGGCAGTTATTTTGCGCCTTGGTTTTTCCACACGCTTCTTGCGACCCTGTTGACTATTGTGAATGAAACGCTTGATTGTTCGATGATCACGCTTCAGAAGCTTTGCAATTTTAAGAGTGCTGCATCCCTCTGCAAGATATCTCACTATTTTTGACTTTTCTGAGCCTGTCAAGTTCTTCTTTTGACCCATTTTGCCAAAGGAAAGGAAGTTGCCTAATAATTATGCACACCTTATATAGGGTGTTGATGTCATTAGACCCCACCCCTTCTCATTACAGAGATGCACATCACCTAATATGCTTAATTGGTAGTAGGCTTTCGAGCCTATACAGCTTGGAGTAAGACAACATGCATAAAGAGGATGATGTGGTCAAAATACTCATTTGCCTAATAATTCTGCACTCCCTGTATTGCACTGCAATCCATGTATACTCATGTATATTACACTGCACCTTAATTATAGTCCTGTATATTACACTGCACCCCATGTATCGTCCTGTATATTATACTGCACCCCATGTATTGTCTTGTATATTACACTGCCCTCCATGTATAGTCCTGTATATTACACTGCACCCCATGTATAGTTCTATATACTGCAACCATGTCCCATCCTATATATTACACTGCACCCGATGTACAGTCCTTTATATTACACTGTAGCCATGTAGAGTCCTGTATATTACACTGCACTGCATGTATAGTCCTGTATATTACACTGCACCTCATGTATAGTCCTGTATATTATACTGCACTCCATGCATAGTCCTGTATATTACACTGCCCCCCTTGTATAGTCCTGTATATTATACTGCACCCCATGCATAGTCCTATATATTACACTACACCCCTTCTATAGTCCTTTATATTACACTGCGGTCCATGTATAGTCCTGTATATTACACTGCACCCCATGTATTGTCCTGTATATTACACTACACCCCTTCTATAGTCCTTTATATTACACTGCGGTCCATGTATAGTCCTGTATATTACACTGCACCCCATGTATTGTCCTGAATATTATACTGCACCCCATGTATAGTCCTATATATTACACTGCACCTAATGTATATTCCAAATTATACTGCACCCGATGTATAGTCCTGTATATTATACTGCACCCCATGTGTAGTCTTGTATATTACACTGCACCTCATGTATATTCCATATTATACTGTACCCGATGTATAGTCCTGTATATTATACTGCACCCCATGTATAGTCCTGTATATTACACTGCACCCCATGTATATTCCATATTATACTGTACCCGATGTATAGTCCTGTATATTATACTGCACCCCATGTATAGTCCTGTATATTACACTGCACCCCATGTATAGACCTGTATATTATACTGCACCCATGTATAGTCCTGTATATTACACTGCACCCAAAGTATAGTCCTGTATATTATACTGCACCACATGTATACTCATGTATATTACACTGCACCTTAATTATAGTCCTGCATATTGCACTACACCCATGTATAGTCCTGTATATTATACTGCACCCCATGTATTGTCTTGTATATTACACTGCCCTCCATGTATAGTCCTGTATATTACACTGCACCCCATGTATAGTTCTGTATACTGCAACCATGTCCCATCCTGTATATTACACTGCACCCGATGTACAGTCCTTTATATTACACTGTAGCCATGTAGAGTCCTGTATATTACACTGCAGCCATGTATAGTCCTGTATATTACACTGCACCTCATGTATAGTCCTGTATATTATACTGCACTCCATGCATAGTCCTGTATATTACACTGCCCCCCATGTATAGTCCTGTATATTATACTGCACCCCATGCATAGTCCTGTATATTACACTGCCCCCATGTATAGTTCTGTATATTATACTGCACCCCTTGTATAGTCCTGTATATTACAATGCACCCCTTGTATTGTCCTGTATATTACACTGCGCCCCATGTATAGTCCTGTATATTATACTGCCCCCCATGTATAGTCCTATGCATTACACTGTACCCATGTATAGTCCTGTATATTACACTGCACCCCATGAATAGTCTTGTATATTATACTGCTCCCCTTGTATAGTCCTGTATATTACACTGCGCCCCATGTATAGTCCAGTATATTATACTGCACCCCATGTATAGTCCTGTATATTACACTGCGCCCCATGTATAGTCCAGTATATTATACTGCGCCCCATGTATTGTCCTGTATATTACACTGCACCCCATGTATAGTCCTGTATATTACACTGCGCCCCATGTATAGTCCAGTATATTATACTGCACCCCATGTATTGTCCTGTATATTACACTGCGCCCCATGTATAGTCCAGTATATTACACTGCACCCCATGTATAGTCCTGTATATTATACTGCGCCCCATGTATAGTCCAGTATATTATACTGCGCCCCATGTATTGTCCTGTATATTACACTGCACCCCATGTATAGTCCAGTATATTATACTGCGCCCCATGTATTGTCCTGTATATTACACTGCGGCCCATGTATAGTCCTGTATATTACACTGCTCCCCTTGTATAGTCCTGTATATTACACTGCGCCCCATGTATAGTCTTGTATATTATACTGCACCCCATGTATAGTCCTGTATATTATACTGCACCCCATGTATAGTCCTTGTAGCGGAGCTGCAATATTAAATCCCAATATCTCTGCTGATAAAGTAAGGTAATCCACACCGAGCGCTTAAAATAGGCAATATTCCCAAATCCCCCCAGTAAGCGGACGAAACACAGTTCTGGGAGTCAACTAACTTTATTTAGGCATAGCACACCTACTTTAAACCCCCTAACAGCCTTATTTACATACAATAGGGCACATAGATTACTATGGTACAAGGAAGGGTGGGACCAGACAATAGCAAGGGCTGATGGGAGATTGAGGAGGGACAGAACAGCTAGTTTAAACTGGTCTCCCAGTGTCCCGGAGACAACACCCTGCTGGGGAAACAATGGGACAGGAAAGGGGGAGGGGAAGAGGCACAGAAAAGCAATGTATTTAACATAGTAAACATTACAGTAAGAGCACGATACATACAAAGACATTCTAGAAGTGGCGATGTTCGCCACAGTCCTGTATATTACATTGCACCCAAAGTATAGTCCTGTATATTATACTGCACCCCATGTATAGTCCTGTATATTACACTGCACCCCATGTATAGTCCTATATATTATACTGCACCCCATATATTGTCCTGTATGTTACACTGCACCCAAAGTATAGTCCTGTATATTACACTGCACCCCATGTATAGTCGTGTATATTACACTGCACCCCATGTATAGTCCTGTATATTACACTGCACCCCATGTATAGTCCTGTATATTACACTGCACCCAAAGTATAGTCCTGTATATTACACTGCTCCCCTTGTATAGTCCTGTATATTACACTGCGCCCCATGTATAGTCTTGTATATTATACTGCACCCCATGTATAGTCCTGTATATTATACTGCGCCCCATGTATAGTCTTGTATATTATACTGCACCCCATGTATAGTCTTGTATATTATACTGCACCCCATGTATAGTCCTGTATATTATACTGCACCCCATGTATAGTCCTTGTAGCGGAGCTGCAATATTAAATCCCAATATCTCTGCTGATAAAGTAAGGTAATCCACACCGAGCGCTGAAAATAGGCAATATTCCCAAATCCCCCCAGTAAGCGGACGAAACACAGTTCAGGGAGTCAACTAACTTTATTTAGGCATAGCACACCTACTTAAAACCCCCTAACAGCCTTATTTACATACAATAGGGCACATAGATTTGTAGCGGAGGGGTAGCACGATCCACAAGGACTCCGCTGGTAGACAGGAAAAGCAGGCAATGATCCAAATAGGCCGGTACAGCATACAATAAATCCTCCCCCAAGAATGAGACGATACTTCACTTTGAGGGTTAAAACATGAACTCCCTGTACTTCACGTACAGCCTCTTTTATTCACAAACCAAAAACATAGTACTGCCCACAGGGGTTTGAAATACAACCAATCAATATTTTACAACACATCCCCACAAAATCCTCCCCTCTGTCCGTGATAGAATTACCTCACACTGGGTTGATGCAATCATCACAGACAGACGAATACACATGTGGGGACAATGGAACAGACATCACTTACTCAAACACACAATGTCACACCCTCCCAGCAAACACAGACATTAACATATCCCAGATAGCTGCAGTCTGAGGGCATATCATTAGGTGAATGCCGCTCAGAATACACAAATACAATACAATTAGCTATCTGGGTCCCCTCACATAACAACATACAATTGCATGAATGCTGGCGGTTTTCATGCAGCCAGCATAGGAACGTTACAGCCCACCTGAACCATATTACACAGAACATATATACGCTTGGTTCTTTAAAGTGGCATACACATATGCAATAACATTGTACATACAGGAATGACAATATACAGTGGCTGGGTTTGCCACAATGCTCCCCCAGAACCAAGCCGGCATACACAGTCTGATCCTAACGGATCGGCTTGGGGATGTCCGGGAGAGTACTCACGGATCACTTGCCAATGTCCGTTTGTCTGGATAACCCGTCGGCGTTGCCGTTTTGCTTCCCAGGGCGGTAGTGGATGGTATAGTCAAAAGGCTGCAACGCCAAACTCCAGCGCAGCAGCCGGGCATTGTCTCCTGACACCCTGTTCAGCCACACCAACGGGTTGTGATCCGTGAGTAAAGAAAACGGTTGTCCGTACAAATAGGGTTGCAACTTTTTGAGGGCCCACACCACAGCCAGGCACTCCTTTTCAATGGCGGCGTAGCTCACTTCCCGGGGTAAAAGTTTCCTGCTTAAATAAGCCACTGGGTGCTCGCCGCCATCCGCTCCGACTTGGCTCAGTACTGCTCCCAATCCAAACATAGAAGCGTCTGTATGAACGAGAAATCGTTTAGTTGGATCCGGAGCCGAAAGTACAGGAGAGTTAACAAGTGCCATTTTGAGCTGTTGGAATGCCTGTTCACACTCTGGGGCCCAGGTTACTATCTTGGGCAGGTTCTTGCGGGTTAAATCAGTGAGGGGTTTGGCCAGGGCGCTGTAGTTGGGTACAAATTTGCGATAATACCCTGCGGTACCTAGGAATGCTAAGACCTGTGTCTTGGTGCGAGGGGTGGGCCACTTGGCGACAGCCTCTATTTTGGCCGGCTCGGGTTTTTGCTGACCGCTTCCTACCCGGTGTCCTAAGTACTGGACCTCGGCCATCCCTATGTGGCACTTGCTGGGTTTGAGGGTCAACCCTGCTTCCCTAATCCGGTCTAGTACGGCTCCTATGTGGGTCAGATGTTCAGGCCAGGAGCAGCTAAAAATGGCGATATCGTCTAAGTAGGCGCAAGCATACTCCTGAAACCCATCCAGTAGCCGATCCACCATCCTCTGAAAGGTAGCCGGGGCATTTTTCATCCCGAATGGCATGACTTTAAATTGGTACAGGCCAAACGGGGTGACAAACGCCGACTTAGGGATGGCGTCCTCGGCTAGTGGAATTTGCCAGTACCCTTTGCACAGATCTATTGTGGTGAGGTACTGGCCTCTGGCCATTTTATCCAGGAGCTCGTCTATCCTGGGCATCGGGTAAGCATCGGAGGTGGTTTTGTCGTTGAGCCTCCGGTAGTCTACGCAGAAGCGGGTCGTTCCGTCCCGTTTCGGCACTAAGACTACTGGGGAGGCCCAAGGGCTCTCAGAGTGCTCTATCACTCCTAGCTGTAGCATCTCCTCAAGCTCTTTATGCATACTCCCTTTGACTGATTCGGGGATACGGTAGGCCGGTTGGCGAAGGGGAGTCTGGTCTAGGGTTTCTACCTTATGGGTGGTCAATGGGGTGTACCCGGGTAGGTTAGAGAAGGTGGCCCCTTTTTCCCTAATTAGGTTTTGGACTTGGGCACGTTCCTGTGCGCTTAGCCGCTCTCCTAACTGTATCTCTCCCAAATCTCCGTTCCGGCCCTCCTGATCTAGGAGGTCTGGGAGAGGTAAATTATCAAAGTCTTCGGCCGCTGATGCGCAAATTGCGGTGACCTCTTCGGTCCGCTCCTGGTAAGGTTTGAGCATGTTTACGTGGAGCATGCGTTTGGGCCCCGCGCCCGTGGCTGGGCCGATCACATAGGTGGTATCACATATTTGTTCTACTACCTTGTATGGGCCCTGCCAGGAAGCCTGCAGCTTGTCTTTGTGGACCGGTCGTAAGATTAATACCTTTTGCCCGACTTGAAAGCTGCGGTCCCTGGCTCCCCTATCGTACCATTGGCTCTGTCGTCGTTGGGCCGCCTGGAGGTTGTCGCGTACAGTCTGAGTTAGAGCCTCCAAGCGTTCCCTAAACTCCAGCACATATGGTACGATAGGTGTACCATTAATGGTCCCCTCCCCTTCCCAATGTTCTCGGATTAAATCGAGGGGGCCCCTCACTCTCCTTCCGAACAGAAGTTCGAAAGGGGAGAATCCGGTGGATTCTTGGGGTACTTCTCTATATGCAAACATTAAGTGGGGAAGGAACCTTTCCCAGTCTCTCTGGGTATCCATGAACGTACGGATCATCTGTTTGAGAGTGCCGTTAAAGCGTTCACAGAGCCCGTTGGACTGGGGGTGATATGCGGAGTTCAAAATTTGTTGTACCCCACATATCTTCCAGAGCTGGTGCATTACTTCAGCGGTGAACTGAGTGCCCCTATCCGAAATAATCTCCCGGGGAAATCCCACGCGGGAGAATATTCGCATCAGGGCATCGGCCACCGTTTCAGCATGCACATTGGTCAAGGCCACTGCCTCAGGGTATCTGGTGGCGTAGTCTACCACCGTTAGCACGTATTTCTTGCCAGAAGGGCTGGGTTTAGCTAAAGGTCCTATTATATCTACTGCGACCCGGCTAAAGGGTTCCTCAATTATGGGTAGGGATCGTAGCCGGGCCTTGTATCGGTCACCCCTCTTCCCTACCCTTTGGCAGGTATCACAGGTCTGGCAATATCGCCGTACATCCTGGGAGATACCAGGCCAAAAGAAATTCTGGGTCAGCCGGTGTTTAGTACGACTGATCCCTAAGTGTCCGGACAGGGGTATGTCGTGTGCTATGCGCAGCAGTTCCAATCTATATTTCCGGGGGACAATTAATTGCTTCATGGATATAGGGATCGCTCCGGCTATTACTTTTTCGGCTTGGCGGTATAGGAGTCCCTTTTCCCAGATGTACCTTTCCCCTTCTAACCTTGCCTGATTCTTATCCACACGGTCTTTGTATAGCTGTAAGGAAGGGTCTAGGGCCACTTCTGACCCAAATTCTAGGGGGGACGCCCAGGGGGTGACATTAGGCATGGGGGGTACATTGCTTACCTGAGCCTCAGAGTGGTTAGGTGGTGCTGTGGTGCGAGCCTGTTGCCGGGTCACAACCGGATAAGCTTCATGGCTGATGGACTGGGGAACAAATGCTGAAGTCAGCTCCCCCAGGTCGTTGCCCAAAATAACATCTGCGGGTAAGTCCTGCATCAGGCCCACCTCCACATTCCCATTCCCCGCTCCCCAATTCAGGTGGACTTTGGCTGTGGGGATCTTGTAGATCGCTCCCCCTGCTACACGCACTGCTACACACTCCCCCGTGAGGTTGCCTTTGGGTACTAGGTGGTTGCGGACCAGCGTTATAGTAGCCCCAGAGTCTCGTAACCCCTGTACCTTTCTCCCTTCCATCTGTACCTCTTGTCGGTGCCCTTGGCGGTTGTCAGAGGCGGCTTGGATAGGGTTTACCTCATGTAGTGTGCCCAGGGGTTCCTCGGTGGAAGCTAGGACCTCGGGTACTCTGTAGGGTTCCGCTTGGGCACAATGAACCGCTGCCCGGTTGTTGGGTACCGGGGGGTTCCAGCTGGGCCGTGGTCGGTTGCGGGGACAGTCCCGCTGCATATGTCCCTGTTGGTTACAGGTGTGGCATCGTATCGGGGGGCGAGCTTGATACCTGGGGGTGTAGGTGTTATTGCTTACCCCCGGGCGTGCTGGAACGGCTGTGTTTACGGTTGGTACTGGTGTGGTAGATCCATAGGTTGGTTTCGATTGAGTGCGCTGTTCCCTCCTGGTATCCTGGAACTCATCTGCTAGCTTGGCTGCGTCTTGTAGGGTGCGTGGCTTCCGATCCCGCACCCAATTCTGCAGGTGCGCGGGTATCCCGTCAAAGAACTGCTCCATTACCATGAGTTGGAACAGGTCTTCCAGGGTGTTAACTTGGGTGGCCTCCAACCACCCCTTTGCCGCTCGTTGTAGGCGGTGTGCCCATTCGGTGTGAGTGTCTCTGGCGAGCTTTTTAATGTCTCTGAACTTTAGTCGGTAGGCCTCGGAGGTAATCGCATACCTAGCTAAAATGGCCTGTTTTACCTTGGCATAGTTTGTACTGTCCTCGTCAGGTACGGCACGATATGCCTCTGCGGCGCGACCAGATAGTCTCCCTGCCAGTAGGGGTACCCGATCCTCCGCACTGATATTGTGCAACTGGCATAACCGTTCAAAATCCTGCAGGTAGTCATCTACCTCACCCTCCGCTTCCGAATAGTTCTTAAAAGCTTGGTAGGGAATTTTAGCTTTCCCTGGCAGGATGTTAACAGGCGTCGTGGCTCTTTCTCCAGTCTGCTGGTTCATCTGCGACCTCCGAAGCATGATGTATTCCTGCACATCTCCAAAAACTCGGTCAGCCATCTGGTCATATAGCGCTGGTGGAAGTAGAGCCATCCTGCTCCTGTATTCCTTCTCAAATTCTGTTGGCTCCTCCTCCCTTGGAGGTGCTGCAGCAGCCGCGGCTCTGTCTCCTGCCATTAGCTCTGCGATTAATATAACCTTTGTCTTGTTGCTGGCTACTGTTCCCCTTGCCTCCAGTAACTCTTTCAAAGTACTTCGTTTCAAAAGTGCATAATTCGTGCCCATTCACCGGCCGTTCGTGAGTTTCCACGTGTTCCCGGGTTCCGTTTTCAACCGAATGAGTACTCACGAATTGCTGCTTCCTTTCTTCTATTCGCTAGAATTCTGCCGAAAGTTGCTTTGCTGGGTAGTTGAAATCCCGTTGCTTGCCACCAATTGTAGCGGAGGGGTAGCACGATCCACAAGGACTCCGCTGGTAGACAGGAAAAGCAGGCAATGATCCAAATAGGCCGGTACAGCATACAATAAATCCTCCCCCAAGAATGAGACGATACTTCACTTTGAGGGTTAAAACATGAACTCCCTGTACTTCACGTACAGCCTCTTTTATTCACAAACCAAAAACATAGTACTGCCCACAGGGGTTTGAAATACAACCAATCAATATTTTACAACACATCCCCACAAAATCCTCCCCTCTGTCCGTGATAGAATTACCTCACACTGGGTTGATGCAATCATCACAGACAGACGAATACACATGTGGGGACAATGGAACAGACATCACTTACTCAAACACACAATGTCACACCCTCCCAGCAAACACAGACATTAACATATCCCAGATAGCTGCAGTCTGAGGGCATATCATTAGGTGAATGCCGCTCAGAATACACAAATACAATACAATTAGCTATCTGGGTCCCCTCACATAACAACATACAATTGCATGAATGCTGGCGGTTTTCATGCAGCCAGCATAGGAACGTTACAGCCCACCTGAACCATATTACACAGAACATATATACGCTTGGTTCTTTAAAGTGGCATACACATATGCAATAACATTGTACATACAGGAATGACAATATACAGTGGCTGGGTTTGCCACAAGATTACTATGGTACAAGGAAGGGTGGGACCAGACAATAGCAAGGGCTGATGGGAGATTGAGGAGGGACAGAACAGCTAGTTTAAACTGGTCTCCCAGTGTCCCGGAGACAACACCCTGCTGGGGAAACAATGGGACAGGAAAGGGGGAGGGGAAGAGGCACAGAAAAGCAATGTATTTAACATAGTAAGCATTACAGTAAGAGCACGATACATACAAAGACATTCTAGAAGTGGCGATGTTCGCCACAGTCCTGTATATTACATTGCACCCAAAGTATAGTCCTGTATATTATACTGCACCCCATGTATAGTCCTGTATATTACACTGCACCCCATGTATAGTCCTATATATTATACTGCACCCCATATATTGTCCTGTATGTTACACTGCACCCAAAGTATAGTCCTGTATATTACACTGCACCCCATGTATAGTCGTGTATATTACACTGCACCCCATGTATAGTCCTGTATATTACACTGCACCCCATGTATAGTCCTGTATATTATACTGCACCCATGTATAGTCCTGTATGTTACACTGAACCCCATGTATAGTCTTGTATATTGCACTGCAATCCATGTATACTTATGTATATTACACTGCACCTCAATTATAGGCCTGCATATTGCCCTACACCCATGTTTAGTCCTGTATATTACACTGCACCCCATGTATAGTTCTGTATATTATACTGCACCCATGTCACATCCTGTATATTACACTGCACCTCATGTATAGTCCTATATATTACACTGCACCCGATTTATAGTCCTGTATATTACACTGCACCTCATGTATATTCCATATTATACTGCACCCGATATATAGTCCTGTATATTATACTGCACCCCTTATATAGTCCTGTATATTACACTGCACCTCATGTATATTCCATATTATACTGCACCCGATGTATAGTCCTGTATATTATACTGCACCCCATGTATAGTTCTGTTTATTTTACTGCACCCATGTCCCATCCTGTATATTACACTGCTCCCGATGTATAGTCCTTTATATTACACTGCAGCCATGTATAGTCCTGTATATTACACTGCACTGCATGTATAGTCCTGTATATTATACTGAACCCATGTATACTCCTGTACATTACACTGCGGCCCATGTATAGTCCTGTATATTAGACTGCACCCCATGTATAGTCCTGTATATTATACTGCATCCCATGTATAGTCCTATATATTATACTGCACCCCATGTATTATCCTGTACATTACACTGCACCCCATGTATAGTCCTGTATATTATACTGCTCCCCTTGTATACTCCTGTATATTACACTGCACCCCATGTATAGTCCTGTATATTAGACTGCACCCCATGTATAGTCCTATATATTATACTGCACCCCATGTATAATCCTGTACATTACACTGCACCCCATGTATAGTCCTGTATATTATACTGCTCCCCTTGTATACTCCTGTATATTACACTGCACCCCATGTTTAGTCTTGTATATTGCACTGCAATCCATTTATACTCCTTTATATTATATTGCACCTCATTTACAGTCCTGTATATTACACTGTCCCCCATGTATAGTCCTGTATATTTCACTGTACCCCATGTATAGTTCTGTATATTACACTGCACCTCATGTATAGTCCAGTATATTACATTTCACCCCATGTATAGTCCTGCATATTACACTGCACCCCATGTATAGTCATGTATATTACACTGCTCCCCATGTATAGTCCTGTATACTATACTGCACCCCTTGTATAGTCCTGTACATAACAGTGCACCCCATGTATAGTCCTGTATATTACACTGCCCCTCATGTATATTCCATATTATACTGCACCCGATGTATAGTCCTGTATATTACACTGCCCCATGTATAGTCCTGTATATTACACTGCACCCCATGTATAGTCCTGTATATTACACTGCCCCCATGTATAGTCCTGTATATTATACTGCACCCATTGTATAGTCCTGTATATAACAGTGCACCCCATGTATAGTCCTGTATATTACACTGCACCCAAAAGTATTGTCCTGTATATTATACTGCACCACATGTATAGTCCTGTATATTATACTGAACCCCATGTATAGTCTTGTATATTGCACTGCAATCTATGTATACTCATGTATATTACACTGCACCTCAATTATAGTCCTGCATATTGCACTACACCCATGTATAGTCTTGTATATTATTCTTAACCCCATGTATTGTCTTGTATATTACACTGCACCCCATGTATAGTCCTGTATATTTCACTGCACCCATGTTCCATCCTGTATATTACACTGCACCCGATGTATAGTCCTTTATATTATACTGCAGCCATGTATAGTCCTGTATATTACACTGCACCGCATGTATAGTCCAGTATATTATACTGCACCCCATGTATAGTCCTGTATATTACACTGCGCCCCATGTATAGTCCTGTATATTATACTGCACCCCATGTATAATCCTGTACATTACACTGCACACATGTCCAGTACTGTATATTACATTGCACCGTATGTATAGTCCAGTATATTCCACTGCACCCCATGTATAGTCCTGTATATTACACTGTGCCCTACGTATAGTCCTGTATATTGCAGTGCACCCCATGTATAGTCCTGTATATTATACTGCACCCAATGTTATGTCCTGTATATTATACTGCACCTCATGTACAGTCCTGTATAGTACTCTGCACCCCATGTATAGTCCTGTATTTTACACTGCACCCCATGTATAGTCCCTGGCTCGGACTGGCCCACAGGGTTACAGGTGAATCCCCCGGTGGGCCCCTGAGCAAGGTGGACCCCTAGTTTCCCATTCCCTGCACAAGTGGCACATAACACAGTAGACTTACTGCACTACATACATATATTCAATGTACAGCACCTCAACCAGCCTATGTTCTCCCCAGGACCTACCTTCTGAAAGTTGCTGCAGGGACCCCCATATTCAATCATCTGGTAGCATCTTGCTGCTGTGTCAGCAGGTAATATTTGAATGTATCCATACGGTGGGCCCCCAAAATACATTTTACTGGTGGACCCTAGGCACCCCAGTCCGACACTGTACATATATATATATATATATATATATATATACAGTGCAGACCAAAAGTTTGGACACACTTTCTCATTCAAAGAGTTTTCTTTATTTTCATGACTATGAAGGCATCAAAACTATGAATTAACACATGTGGAATTATATACATAACAAACAAGTGTGAAACAACTGAAAATATGTCATATTCTAGGTTCTTCAAAGTAGCCACCTTTTGCTTTGATTATTGCTTTGCACACTCTTGGCATTCTCTTGATGAGCTTCAAGAGGTAGTCACCTGAAATGGTCTTCCAACAGTCTTGAAGGAGTTCCCAGAGATGCTTAGCACTTGTTGGCCCTTTTGCCTTCACTCTGCGGTCCAGCTCACCCGAAACCATCTCAATTAGGTTCAGGTCCGGTGACTGTGGAGGCCAGGTCATCTGGCGCAGCACCCCATCACTCTCCTTCATGGTCAAATAGCCCTTACTTTCAAAGTTTTCCCAATTTTTCGGCTGACTGACTGACCTTCATTTCTTAAAGTAATGATGGCCACTAGTTTTTCTTTACTTAGCTGCTTTTTTCTTGCCATAATACAAATTCTAACAGTCTATTCAGTAGGACTATCAGCTGTGTATCCACCTGACTTCTCCTCAACGCAACTGATGGTCCCAACCCCATTTATAAGGCAAGAAATCACACTTATTAAACCTGACAGGGCACACCTGTGAAGTGAAAACCATTTCAGGGGACTACCTCTTGAAGCTCATCAAGAGAATGCCAAGAGTGTGCAAAGCAGTAATCAAAGCAAAAGGTGGCTACTTTGAAGAACCTAGAATATGACATATTTTCAGTTGTTTCACACTTGTTTGTTATGTATATAATTCCACATGTGTTAATTCATAGTTTTGATGCCTTCAGTGTGAATCTACAATTTTCATAGTCATGAAAATAAAGAAAACTCTTTGAATGAGAAGGTGTGTCCAAACTTTTGGTCTGTACTGTATATATGTGTAAAAAAGGCCAAGGCAGCACTCAAATATCCGTGAAAAAAAAAAGGGTATTTTAATCACCCATGTGGTAACAGCAACGTTTCAGCTCACTCCATGGAGCCTTTGTCAAGCCTTGGCTCCATGGAGTTTTTCACGGATATTTGAGTGCTGCCTTGGCCTTTTTTACACATATCTAATAGGACCGGGTCCAGGGTCTGCTTCAAGGAATTGCACCAGTTTGGATTTGTGTGCTGCTCTTCAACTTTTCTTTATATATACACTCACCTAAAGAATTATTAGGAACACCATACTAATACGGTGTTGGACCCCTTTTGCCTTCAGAACTGCCTTAATTCTACGTGGCATTGATTCAACAAGGTGCTGATAGCATTCTTTAGAAATGTTGGCCCATATTGATAGGATAGCATCTTGCAGTTGATGGAGATTTGAGGGATGCACATCCAGGGCACGAAGCTCCCGTTCCCCCACATCCCAAAGATGCTCTATTGGGTTGAGATCTGGTGACTGTGGGGGCCATTTTAACATAGTAACATAGTAACATAGTACATAAGGACGAAAAAAGACATTTGTCTATCCAGTTCGGCCTGTCATCCTGCTAGTTGATCCAGAGGAAGGCAAAAAAAACCTGTGAGGTAGAAGCCAATTTTCCTCACTTTAGGGGAATAAAAAATTCCTTCCCGACTCCATTCAGGCAATCAGAATAACTCCCTGGATCAAAGAACCCTCTCTAGTAGCTATAGCCTGTAATATTATTACACTCCAGAAATACATCCAGGCCCCTCTTGAATTCCTTTATTGTACTCACCATCACCACCTCCTCAGGCAGAGAGTTCCATAAGATCACTGCTCTTACCGTAAAGAACCCTTTTCTATGTTTGTGTACAAACCTTCTTTCCTCCAAACGCAGAGGATGTCCCCTCGTCACAGTCACAGTCCTGGGGATAAATAGATGATGGGACAGATCTCTGTACTGCCCCCTGATATATTTATACATAGTAAATAGATCTCCCCGCAGTCGTCTTTTTTCTAACGTGAATAACCCTAATTTTGATAATCTTTCAGGGTACTGTAGTTGCCCCATTCCAGTTATTACTTTAGTTGCCCTGCTCTGGACCCTCTCCAGCTCTGCTATGTCTGCCTTGTTCACAGGAGCCCAGAACTGTACACAGTACTCCATGTGTGGTCTGACCAGTGATTTGTAAAGTAGTAGGAATATGTTCTCATCACGGGCATCTATGCCCCTTTTGATGCAACCCATTATCTTATTGGCCTTGGCAGCAGCTGCCTGACACTGTTTTTTGCAGCTTAGTTTGCTGTTTATTAAAATTCCTAGATCCTTTTCCATGTCAGTGTTACCGAGTGTTTTACCATTTAGTATGTACGGGTGACTTGCATTATTCCTTCCCATGTGCATAACTTTACATTTGTCAGTGTTAAACCTCATCTGCCACTTATCTGCCCAAGCCAGATCCCTCTGTAGTAGTATACTGTCCTCTTCAGTGTTAATTACTTTACACAGTTTAGTGTCATCTGCGAAAATTTATATTTTACTATGCAAGCCTTCTACAAGATCATTAATAAATATATTTAAGAGAATAGGGCCCAATACCGACCCCTGAGGTACTCCACTAGTGACAGTGACCCAATCTGAGTATGTACCGTTAATAACCACCCTCTGTTTTCTATCATTGAGCCAGTTACTTACCCACTTACAGACGTTTTCTCCGAGTCCGAGCATTCTCATTTTATATACTAACCTTTTATGCGGTACAGTGTCAAATGCTTTGGAGAAGTCCAGATACAC
The DNA here is from genome assembly GCF_905171765.1 of Bufo bufo. NCBI lineage: Eukaryota > Metazoa > Chordata > Amphibia > Anura > Bufonidae > Bufo > Bufo bufo. The sequence goes on from NC_053393.1 coordinate 434,381,884, forward strand.
GACATCCATTGATTCGCCGCTGTCAAGTCTAGAACTTACCTCCTCATAGAAACTGATTAAATTAGTTTGACATCACCGATCCCTCACGAAGCCATGCTGATATGGCGTTATTTGCTTATTTCCGTTAAGATGCTCTAACATAGCATCTCTCAGAAAACCTTCAAACAGTTTACCCACAACAGATGTTAAACTTACCGGCCTATAGTTTCCAGGCTCTGTTTTTGGACCCTTTTTGAATATTGGCACCACATTTGCCATGCGCCAATCCTGTGGGACATTCCCTGTCAGTACAGAGTCCGCAAATATCAGAAATAAGGGTCTGGCTATGACATTACTTAATTCCCTTAGGATACGGGGGTGTATGCCATCCGGTCCTGGCGATTTGTCTATTTTGATCTTTTTAAGTCGCTGTTGTACTTCTTCCTGGGTCAGACAGGACACTTTTAATGGCGAATTTATTTCAACATTCAGCATTTCATCTGACAGTTTATTTTCCTCAGTGAATACATTGGAGAAAAAAATATTTAACAGCTTTGCTTTCTCCTCGTCGCTCTCTGCGACTCCCCCCTCATTACTCTTTAAAGGGCCGACACCTTCAGATTTATACTTTTTAACATTTATATAATTGAAGAACATTTTAGGGTTAGTTTTACTCTCTTTGGCAATTAATCTCTCGGTCTCTAGTTTGGCCGCTTTTATTTGTTTTTTTCATGTTCTGTTTTTTTCCTTATAGTTTTTCAGTGCTTCCGTGCTACCCTCCTGTTTTAGTGTTTTATATGCTTTCCTTTTGTCATTTATTGCTTTCTTTACAGTTCTGTTTATCCACATTGGTTTCTTTTTGTTCCTTAACCTTTTATTCCCATACGGTATGTACCTCTCACAATGAGATTTTAGGATGTTTTTAAAGATATCCCATTTTTTGGCTGTATTTTTATTTTTGAGGACTTTGTCCCAGTTAGTTAGGCCTATGGCCTCTCTTAGTTGGCTAAATTTAGCTTTTTTGAAGTTTGGTATTTTTGTTCCTCCCTGTAGAAACGCTCTTTTGAATGATAATTGGAAGGTTATTACTTTATGGTCACTATTTCCCAGGTGTCACTCAACCTGCACGTCTGTTGTTCTGTCAGGTCTATTGGTTAATATTAAGTCCAGTATGGCCGTCCCTCTAGTCGGGTCCTGAACCAGTTGGGAGAGATAATTGTCTTTGGTTATTGCCAAGAATCTGTTTCCTTTATGAGATATACAAGTTTCAGTTTCCCAGTCTATATCTGGGTAGTTGAAGTCCCCCATAATAACCACCTCATTATGATTTGCCGCCTTGTCTATCTCGTTTAGTAGTAGATTTTCTGTGGACTCTATTATATTAGGTGGTTTATAGTAGACTCCTATTAGTAATTTATTGTTGTTTTTAGCTCCATGTATCTCTACCCACAGTGAACTCATTGTCATGTTCAAGAAACCAATTTGAAATGATTCGAGCTTTGTGACATGGTGCATTATTCTGCTGGAAGTAGCCATCGGAGGATGGATACATGTTCTCATTCTGTTTACGCCAAATTCAGACTCTACCATTTGAATGTCTCAACAGAAATCGAGACTCATCAGACCAGGCAACATTTTTCCAGTCTTCAACAGTCCAATTTTGGTGAGCTCGTACAAATTGTAGCCTCTTTTTCCTATTTGTAGTGGAGATGTGTGGTACCCGGTGGGGTCTTCTGCTGTTGTAGCCCATCCGCCTCAAGGTTGTGCGTGTTGTGGCTTCACAAATGCTTTGCTGCATACCTCGGTTGTAACGAGTGGTTATTTCAGTCAACGTTGCTCTATCAGCTTGAATCAGTCGGCCCATTCTCCTCTGACCTCTAGCATCCACAAGGCATTTTCGCCCACAGGACTGCCGCATACTGGATGTTTTTCCCTTTTCACACCATTCTTTGTAAACCCTAGAAATGGTTGTGCGTGAAAATCCCAGTAACTGAGCAGATTGTGAAATACTCAGACCGGCCCGTCTGGCACCAACAACCATGCCACGCTCAAAATTGCTTAAATCTCCTTTCTTTCCCATTCTGACATTCAGTTTGGAGTTCAGGAGATTGTCTTGTCCAGGACCACCCACCTAAATGCATTGAAGCAACTGCCATGTGATTGGTTGACTAGATAATTGCATTAACGAGAAATAGAACAGGTGTTCCTAATAATTCTTTAGGTGAGTATATATATATATATATATACACACAATACACACATATATTTATAAATATTTGTTAATATGTTTTACTGTCATTGTCAAAACTAGTCATTCAATGTATTTCCATTCAAACAATCAAGTTTAGACACGATTAAAGATTTTTCCTACTATTTGTGGTTTACTTTATGTATTTTCGAGTCATTAACATTTATAGGAACAGATGGTCCATTCTGGTCACAACTAATATAGAACCTTTCACCTCAAGGTCATTCTTGAAATCCAGACAAAATTGGGCATAGACATAAATCAATAACTTAATATAAAATATCTTACAGACAGGGTACTATTTCCATAACTCAATTCCCAATGGAAAATGATCCCTTCCATAGTTTTACCATGTACGAACATAAGCACATGTATCATCTGCAGTTCATAACTACTTACATTAAGCATAGTCAATAAGTAGATCATGACAATGTGTGTTACACTGTTCAGTTTGAAAATCTTTTAGAACAAAAGAAAATAATAGTCAAGTCGAGTAAAATATCTAGTTAAGTTTATTGAATATGATGTATTCAGGTATACAGTATGTAGGTGTTCTAAAAAGTACATTGCTATTGACATTGCTACTAACAATGGAACAGACATTTGTTGAATTGTATATAATTACTATTTTATAGTATTTTTCAATTTTTGTAATCTCTCTTCACATTTCCTTTGGTGGTGCCTTTAGTCAGTAAGGTCCATTGTGCTCTATTGGTGTCCACCATAAGATGAATACAACGCTCCATTATTTTGAGATTTTTTGCTACTATGACAGAAGTGTGAACACAGTCTAATTCTCGCTGTCCCTGTATCAAAATTAACCACTTCACATCTGCTCATAGGATATAAACGTCCTATGGATGGATACCTCTGAATGGATGTTCTAGAACGTCCATTCAGAGATGGCAGCTGCATGCTAATCGTGCAGCTGCCGAGCGGGTGGCCCGCTCTTAGTGACAGCAGGCCACCCCAGAGAGAAGGCAGAGACAGTTCCCAGGTGTCTCTGCCTTTTAGATCGCTGTATACACAACGCTCAACTCTATGCGCTTCCTTTCGCGGCCCAGTGGTCATGTGACCGCCGGGGCCGGGAGAGTGCAAGAGCTGTCGGGTCTTTCACAGACCACGATCAGCCCAGCACTGAGGCTGTACAGCGTTGTGTTCTGCTGTACAGCCTCTCTGGGGGCTGTATGTCCACTGTAACTGGGGCTACTATGTCAACCCCAGTTGCAGGATGAATCAAGAGTAAAAAAAAAATGAAGTTAAATGTCCCCCAGGGGTCTTGTATGACCTTATGGGGGACACAAAGTGCAAAAAAAAAAAAAAAAATTAAGTGTTTTTAAAAAAAGTAAAAAAAAAAAGGTTTCACATGTAAAAAAAAATGTATAATTCCCCAATTAGGTCATAAATTATTTTTTTTTAAATAGAAAAAATAAAAATAAAGACATATTTGGTATATATAAAATATATCACATGATCCACCCTGTCTGATAAACACCATAAAAAAATATAAAAACTGTGTCAAAAAAGCCATTTTTGTCACCTTACAAAAATGTCCCACAAAATGGTACCAATAAAACCGTCACCTCATCCTGCAATAAATGAGCCCCTACGTAAGAAAATCACAAAAAAAATTAAAAAAACTATTGCTCTCAGAACATTTGTTTCAAAAATGCTATTATTGTGTTAAAGTAAAATAAAAATAAAAAAGTATACATATTAGGTATCTCCACATCCGTAACAACCAGCTCTATAAAAATATCACATGACCTAACCCCTCAGATGAACACCATAAAAAAATATAAATAAAAACAGTGCCAAAAAAGCAATTTTTTGTCACCTAACATCACATAAAGTGCAACACCAAGCGATCAAAAAGGTGTACCAAAATAGTACCAATCAAACCGTCACCTCATCCTGCAAAAAAAGGGGCCCAACTAAGACAATCGGTCAAAGCTATGGCTCTCAGACTATGGAGACACTAAAACATCATTTTTTTGGTTTCTAAAATGCTATTATTGTGTAAAACTTTAATAAATAGAAAAAGTATACATATTAGGTATTTCCGCATCCGAAATGATCTGCTCTATAAAAGTGTCACATGACCTAACCCCTCAGGTGAACGCTGTAAAAATAAATAAATAAAACCTGTGCTAAAACAACCAATTTTTTGGTCACCTTGCCCCATAAAGTGTAATAATGAATGATCAAAAAATCAAATGTACCCAAAAATGGTACCAATTAAAACGTCAACTCTTCCTGCAAAAAACGATCGGCAGAAAAGAAAATGGCGTTCAGAAAATGGAGACAAAAAAACATAATTTGTTTTTCAAAAATGCTTTATTACATAAAACTGAAACAAACAAAGAAAGTAGACATATTTGATATCATTGCGTCCGTAACAACCTGCTCTACAAAAATAGCACATGATGTACCCTGTCAGATGAATGTTCTCAAAATAAAAACAGTGGTGCCAAAACAGCCATTTTTTTGTTACCTTGCCTAACAAAAAACTTAATATAGAGCAATTAAAAATCATATGTACCCTAAAATAGTACCAATAAAACTGGCCCCATAGCCCCGAGTTTCCAAAATGGGGTCACTTTTTGGGAGTTTCTACTGTAAGGGTGCATCAGGGGGGCTTCAAATGGGACATGGCATCTAAAAGCCAGTTCAGCAAAATCTGCCTTCCAAAAAACATACAGCGCTCCTTTTCTTTTGCACCCTGCCGTGTGCCCTTACATCAGTTTACGACTATATGTGGGGTGTTTATGTAAATCGCAGAATCAGGGCAATAAATATTGAGTTTTGTTTGGCTGTTAACCCTCAATGTGTTAAAGGGATTCTGTCATGATATTTGAGGCCTATAACCTAAACATATGGCCAGGTCCCTACTAATAACCTGCATGCAAAACTGTCCTTATTAAATGTGCCTGTGGCTCTATTAGCACATAAAACAGGTTTTTATAATCTGTCATTCACCTACCTTAGGTGCCTAAGGGGACGTCACTTCATACAGGGTGCTCGGCTGCAGCCATTTCCGTCTGGTGCCCAGCGCCGCCTTCCCACTAGAAATCGCTGCCCTCCCTTTCTATAGAGCCGCCTCCCTCACCTCAGCACTGCCTCCGAAATCGTCCGCTCCCTCAGCCAGATCCTGGCAGCGGCCTCGTTGAGCGAAGTGCACTTCGCTCAAACCTGCCTTGACCGCCCTATTGCAGCAATCCTCTCACAGCCGCACGGGATCTGGCTGAGGGAGCGGACGATTTAGGAGGCGGTACTGAGGCGAGGTAGGCGGTGCTGAGGTGAGGAAGGCGGCTCTATAGAAAGGGAGGGCGGCGATTTCTAGTGGGAAGGCGGCGCTGGGCACCAGACGGATATGGCTGCAGCCGAGCACCCTGTATGAAGCGACGTCCACTTGGGCACCTTAGGTAGGTGAATGACAGGTTATAAAAACCTGTTTTATGTGCTAATAGAGCCACAGGCACATTTAATAAGGACAGTTTCGGATTCAGTTTATTAGTAGGGACCTGGCCGTATGTTTAGGTTATAGGCTTCAAATGTCATGACAGAATCCCTTTAAATAAAAAAATGGATTAAAATTGAAAATCTGCCAAAAAAGTGAAATTTAGAAATTTTATCTCCATTTTCCTTTAATTCTTCTGGAACACCTAAAGGGTTAACAAAGTTTGTAAAATCAGTTTTGAGTAACTTGAGGGGTGTAGTTTCTACAATGGGGTCATTTATGGGGGTTTCCACTATGTAAACCACAAAGTGACTTCAGACCTGAACTGGTCCTTAAAAAGTGGGTTTTGGAAATTTTCTTAAAAATGTTAAGAACTGCTTCTAAGCCTTTTAATGTCCTAAAAAAATAAAATGACATTTACAGAATGATGCCAACATAAAGTAGACATATGGGGAATGTTAAGTAATAAATATTTTATGAGGTATCACTTTCTGTTTTAAAAGCAGAGAAATTGAAATTTTGAAAATTGTGAATTTTTCTAAATTTTTGGTAAACTTTGGATTATTTTACATATAAAGGTGAAATATATCTACTCAAATTAACCACTGTCATGAAGTACAATTTGTCACGATAAAACAATCTCAGAATGGCTTGAATAAGTAAAAGCGTTCCAAAGTTATTACCACATAAAATGACACACGACAGATTTGCAAAATTAAGCCTGGTCAGGAAGGGGGTAAATGGCCCGGATGTGAAGTGCTTAAAGAGTTTTTCTAGGAATATACGCTGATGATCATTGGACTCCCACTGAAACTGTATGACACCTTTAACGTTTATTCAGGCACAGGGACACATCCATACAGGAGTTTTTCTTCTTGGTACCATACTTCAGTCCAGTTTGGTACCTGTACAGGACGCTATCCTATACAGAAGAGAAGTATAAAGAAAGAAGCCCTCTCTTTGTCAGATTTTGCTCATATAGCCCCTGGCAGCATTGGCTGCTGGGTGACAATTTAGGTGATAGATGAACTACCAACACATGATAGAGGTCACCTATACATATGTTCTTGGCGTCTACTCATTGTTCTCAAGAGCTTTTCAAATTGATTCTTTTGGGAGTATTAAACCACAAGGTGGCTGACATTTAACGTAGAATCTAATCTTAATGGTTGTCTTTTGGCTGTGTGCATGAAATAGTCAGTTGACATTTGTATATTAAATAGCACTGGGAGGAACTACAATAGGTGGGGGGATATCTGTGATATGGCTGCAAAAAGATTGGCATATGTCTTTGCAACATATGACTGTCAGAGGACAAGATTTTCTTATGATCAGTCAATCATTTTTTAATTCTTTCTTCCTTTCAACAATTATCAAGTGAGAGAAAACGTTAAATATCATAGCAGCCCTTTTCCTATTTCATTATTTTGACATTACATTTAGAGATGCATTATAATTAGAGATTTTCAAAAATTCATGTTGCATCAAATCTGAATTTTTGGTGAATCGATTGGGGCAAATTTTGGGCAGAGAGAGAGGAGAAAATTAAAAAATAATAAAAAAGCGAGAGGCTAGACAAAATCAATTGTAAACTAATTGGATTCAACCCGAATTTTGTAAAAAAATTCAAGTTGCATCGAATCCGAATTTTTGGTGTTTTGATTGGGGCAAATTTTGGCCAGAGAGAGGGAGAGGAAGATAGAGGAGAAAATTGTTAAAAAAAAATTTTAAAGTGAGAGACTAGAGAGAATAGATTGTAAAGTAATTTTGTACAAAATCAAGTCACATTCGATTGGGGAAAATTTGGGGCAGAGGGAGAAGAGAGGGAGGGATGGAGAGAGAGGGGAGAAAAATTTCAATCCTAGGAGACCTCAAAGTGTCATAAACAAATTTTTTGGCAAATTGAGCACTTTCAATTTCCGACAGAATCAATCTGAACTGGAATCGAATTGGTCGACTAATTTGTCCAATTTATACTCAAATCAAATTCTGGGAAATTTGCACAGCTCTAATTAGAAGTCATGGAGAGTTTCTGTAATTGATAATAGCTAGACTAGGCTTTAGATCACACAGTATTATACAGTGACCTCTTCGAGACAGCCACCCAAAATGGCATTTAAAAATGTCCTAGTGGGTATTCCTCTCAAAGAAGATGAGCAGTATGAGTAGTATATGGTGAAAAATCTGTCACAGGAAATCAAGTCTGGTGGTCTTTTAGAGAGGTTTTATTGTAATTGATGATTTGACCAATGATCTGATTGTTGTTATGTCATGATTTCTGCCATCAATATTTCATTATCCTATTTATTCACTAGCACCACCGTTATTTGTATTATTCATATATGATGTGCCAATGTCCTATAGAATGTCTCCTGTTTTATATATAAGCCAGATTTGAACATTGGTAATTGCATGTTAAGCATATCATCCTCACTGTTATATAGACACAGATATGTCATCACTTTGTCCAAAATCAGGCAATGTGTGAAACAACATGTGCCTAATGAGAGACATGGTTCAATGAAATCTGATCAATCAGTCAGTTATTTTATCTCCGTCCCCCAGTGCCCTGCAATAAAAAAATCACAGACATGCTGATTTATTTACCTCGCAAGCAACAAGTCAAATAATATAATGCAAAACAAGAGGGATTGTGTTTTACCAAAAGCAATTAGGTTTCTGCAAAAAGTAACCTAAGCAAACTGACAAATCAAAACCATATGCTACATTATTACATAGTTACCCACACCAATTTGAGTTCTAGTGATGTTTTACATTATGTCAACAAGTTTTCAATGCAATGCAGCTGGGGATATTCTGCTACGCTCTGCAACATGCTATTCAGCAGTAGTTGAGACTAGGCTGCTGTGAAACCAATAAGGAAAAGTCCTTGCCTTCTAATTTAACAAAGAAAAGGAGTGTCTGTGGATAAGTGGCACTCTGGAGTCAAGACAGACCAAGATGCTATAGATTAAGAAAGCATTGTCTGTGAAAGCATCTAATGTCTACTGGAAGAAGTAGGGTGCAAATGAATTTTACGCTCTTACTTCAGTTTGGTCTATCGGTTTTTCCATCTATACCTAATGTGGACTGGAAGGGTGATTGAAAAGGTGGTTTTCCATCAAAGTCTTGCATTATGTATCAAGGAGCAATGAAGAAGCACTGGAAATGACCCAAGAACATCTAGTCCATTTCAGACCACTCAGGCCTGCCCCTTGACCTGTACTTTTTTTTTCCATTGAGTCTACAGAAGCTTTAGGCAGTGTTTACGAGCCTCTCCTTCTACGAGAGTCTGATGCAAAAACGAGAAACTATATTTCACTCCACACGTTTTCCAAGTTCCTGTCAGAAGTATATTTATGCAGTACACTCAAGATTATGTATCATCTTTACCAAACCTCCCCTAAAACCACCAAGCAGGCCCACTGACATGTGGAGGGTAAGAGCAATATTCCCTGTTTACTGCTAAAATAGTATTGAGAATATTGAAAACAATGAACCCAAGGATCTATGGAACATATTGTGTTGTCCCTTGAGCCTTTTCTTGAACAGCTCCTTATCACTTTCATCCATTTAAGGGTAATGTGAGCTACTCATCCAGACTTCAGAGCCTAGTTATGGAAACATTACATGTCCGTTCTGGGAAAACCGAGTGGTTAGTGCAAAAAACTATAAGGCTGAGCACATATAAACTGGAGGCTTATTTGAGTAAGTTTTGTTTTTTGTGGCTCACATTAAGTAGCTATTAGCCATCCAACCACAGAGGTTATTGTTATGTAATAGAACGGGGCCAGGAAAATGATTTCATCTTTATTGTTTTACTGTATATTCTTATATTGCCATTAACCAATACTTCACTTTTTTTCTATTAGGTAATGCATGAAGATAAATCATATTGAATTGTATAATGCATTTAGTAAATAGTTATTATTTTTTATTATTTCAATACATATAATCTTTTGGAAAAAAAATAAAAATCTTGGTTTACTAATATGAAATGGCATACGCCTATCGCATTTGTATGCCAGATATTCGTGGACTCTAAAACCTCATCCCTTTTGTATCCTGTGAGCCACATTCTACTTTGAATGATAGTTGGAAGCCACATTCAACATATTAAATGAGGAGAAACATAAAATCATTTCAAATTGCAGACAAATATTACAATTAGAAATTTGACAAGCTGGTGTTATACCACCCAAACTGGCACTGTTCTTGGTGTGTCTGTAATATTGTTGGCATGGGTGTCATTTTGTAGCTAGTGCATGTAGGGTTCATCTCTCAGGAGTTCCATGGCAAGCCACAAAGGAGGCAATCATGGGCGACATTTGGCTCCCAAGCCACTGGTTGGGGACCATGAAGCATGATTCACACAATGAAATACTGGGTTTTGGTCTAAAATGGGCCAAGATCTTAAAGGGGTTTTCGGGTAATAATTATTTTTAATCTAATGCCTGCCGCCTGCTTTCTGAAACAGAAAATTCATACTTACCTGCACCTCGCTGCTGCCTCCGCTGTGTTGGCATCCAGCACAGCTTGGCATGGTCACTGCTGAAGCCAGTTATTGGCTACAATGGAGCATGTGACCATGTCCATAAAGAGCCAGATGTAAACAATGCAGGGACTGGAACATGGAAAAAGCGGAGGCAGCACAGAAGACCACTGCAGCAGGGAACAGGTAACTTTGAGTTTTCTGTTTCAGGAGGCGAGCCATGGGAATTAGATTAAAAGTAATTATTACCAAAAATCCCTTTAATGGGTAAATTGAGTAAAAAAAAAGTGCTTATTGCCTGAGGGGGCCCCACTTCCATAAAATAAACAGTATTATGAATGACACATAGTGGGCCCTGTTACAGATTTTGTTTTGGAACCCAAGAGCTTCAAGGTACACTTCCTCTGGATAGATCATCAATATCTGATCGGTTGGGGTCCGACACCTGGGAACCCTGTCGATCAGCTATTTGAGAAGGCACCCGCGCTCGCAGTAGTGCAGTGGCCTTCTCGCAGCTTTGCCTAGGCCATGTGACATCACGTTCATTGGTCACATGGCCTAGGCGCGGCTCAGCCTCATAGAAGTGAATGGGCCTGAGCGCGATACCAAGCACAGTGCTATTAAATGTATGGCACTGTTCTTGGTAAGCTGAGAGAAGACCATGGCGCTACTGAGAACCCCAGTGCCTTCTCAAAGAGTTGTTAGGTGGGGGTCCTGGGTAACATCCATCTGGACCTTCACTGCAAACAGCTAGTAATTCATTCATTCTGGAATAATAAATGAATGGCACAATGTACAGTCATAAGAACAGATGCTCCAGAATTGTTAATACAAGGGGGATGTAAGTAGTTACTAAAACAGACATGTCACAAGAGGTTATAGACCCTCTTTAAAGAGGACCTGTCACCACTCCTGACAGGATGCTTCATGCATTCCCCATGTAATAACAATTCTGGAGCATCTATTCTTATGTCTCTATGTTGTGCCATTCCTTTATTATTTCTACTAGAAGTTATGAATGAATTGCTATTAGCCTTCAGTAAGGGTACAGAGGGGAGGTAACCAGTTGGCGGGGTGTACCTGCACAGCCTGACAATGGCAGCACTGATTGGATAGAGTCAGACTGTGCAGGGACACCCCCCCCAACTGGTTACCACCCCTCTGTACCCTTACTGAAAGCTAATAGTAATTCATTCATAACTTCTAGTGCAAATAATAAAGGAACGGCACAACATACAGTCATAAGAATAGATGTTCCAGAATTGTTATTACATGGGAAATGCAAGTAGTTGCTAAAGCAGACATGTCAGGAGAGGTGAAAGGTCCTCTTTAACCACCTCCCGACCGCCTAACGCACGGATGCGTCCGGAAGGTGGTTGATTCATTCCTCCTGGACGCATCCGTGCGTCATCTTGCGAGACGCGAGATTTCGGTCAGAGCCGGCCCGCGCATGCGCATCGCGGGCCGGCAAAAGTTAAAGTACAAGTTCGTCACCAGTCTGCCAGCAACGATCATTGGCTGGCAGGCTGGCGATTTTCAAAAAAACGAATCACAAGCCGTATAACAGATCATATTAGTAAATATGATCTGTTATATGGCTTATCTGCTCCTCTGCTGGTCTTTTTCGTCGGTTGGATCCAGCAGAGGAGCAGACTGAACTGTGAGTAGCACCAACAGTACACTGTAGCCCCAGATCACCCCCCTGCACCCCAATTAACCCTTTGATCACCCCTTTGATCGCCCCCTGTCAATCACTAGTGAAAGGAAAAAAGTGATCAGTGTAAACTGTCACTTTTTTTTTCACTGGTATTGAATGTTAGGTTTTAGGGATAGTTTAGGCCCCTTGGTTAGATAGTTTAGGGATCAGTTAGCCCCCAGCCCACCGCACCGCAGTCACTTATTCGCTGTTTAGCGTATTGCTAATCAGCATTTGTACTTTTATAGTATCTGTAAGTGATCAAAACTGATCACGGTCAGATCTATAATTGTATTAGTGTCACCTTAGCTCGCCCTCCACCCAAAACGCAGTGTTTGCCCGATCAGGCCTGATTAGTCGCCCACACGTGCGTTCACCCACGCCCGCCCCGCCGCAGTGACAAAAAATATATATTTTTTGATTACTGCACATTCACTTTACATGCGCTGCGGCGATAAAAAAATCAGTTTTGATATTTTTTATCAACTGCAGCGGCCTCCGGTACTTCGCTAGCCTCCCCTTTGTAAGACAGGCTTGCTTTTTTTCTTGGGTAGTCTCAGGGAATACCCCTAAATTTAGTAGTCCAAATGTCAAACAGGGGGTATTCTTCTGAAGAGGCCTACAGGATTCTGACCCAGTCGGATGAGGAGTGGGAACCCTCATCTGACGAATCTAGCGGGTCAGAATATGAACCTGTAGAAAGCAGTGGCTCTCTGACCCAAAGTTCGGACGAGGAGGCTGAGGTCCCTGATAGCACCAGGTGTACCCGGCCCCGTGTCGCTATACCACAGGTTCCGCAAGATCCGCTTCAAGAGCAGCAGAGTGGGGCTGTCGCTGCCGGATCACGTGGTGAGGCATACACCAGCAGCGTAGCCCTTCCTGGACCTAGTACCAGCACTGCCGTACAACATGGTGAAGTAGCGAGCACCAGAAGGGCAGTTGAAGCTGGTACGGTGGCACGTGCAGTAGTTACCCCGTCGCAGCCACCGCACAGACAGGCCCGTAGAGCCCCTAGAATCCCTGAGGTGCTGGCAAACCCTGATTGGCAGTCACCAACTTCAGCCGCACCATTAGTTCCCCCTTTCACCGCCCAGTCTGGAGTTCGGGTTGAGACGGCTCAGATCGGTTCGGCCCTGGGATTTTTTGAGCTGTTCTTGACTGCGGAGCTCTTAGACTTAGTTGTGGCAGAAACAAATCGGTATGCCACACAATTTATAACTGCCAACCCGGGAAGCTTTTATGCCCAGCCTTTCCGGTGGAAACCAGTCCAAGTTTTCGAAATTAAAATTTTTCTGGGCCTTCTCCTCAACATGGGTCTAACTAAAAAGCATGAATTGCGGTCATATTGGTCCACGAACCCAATTCATCACATGCCCATGTTCTCTGCTGCTATGTCCAGGACACGATTTGAGACCATCCTGCGTTTCCTGCATTTTAGCGACAACACCACCTCCCGTCCCAGAGGCCACCCTGCTTTTGACCGGCTCCACAAAATTCGGCCCCTCATAGACCATTTCAACCAGAAATTTGCAGATTTGTATACCCCAGAGCAAAACATCTGCATAGACGAGTCCCTAATACATTTTACCGGGCGCCTTGGCTTCAAACAATACATCCCAAGCAAGCGTGCCCGGTATGGGGTCAAATTGTATAAGCTCTGTGAAAGGGCCACAGGCTATACCCACAAATTTCGTGTCTATGAGGGAAAAGATCAGACCCTGGAGCCGGTCGGTTGCCCTGACTACCTGGGGAGCAGTGGGAAGACAGTCTGGGACTTGGTGTCACCCTTATTCGGCAAGGGGTACCATCTTTATGTGGACAATTTCTACACAAGTGTGGCCCTCTTTAGGCATTTGTTTCTAGAACGGATTTGCGCCTGTGGCACCGTGCGACCTAGTCGCCGGGGCTTCCCCCAACGGCTCGTTACCACCCGTCTTGCAAGGGGGGAGAGGGCTGCCTTGTGTAACGAAGAACTGCTCGTGGTGAAATGGAGAGACAAGCGTGACATTTACATGCTCTCCTCCATTCACGCAGACACGACAATCCAAATTGAGCGAGCAACCCGTGTCATTGAAAAGCCCCTCTCAGTCCACGACTGTAATTTGCTCATGGGAGGGGTGGACTTCAATGACCAGATGTTGTCTCCGTATTTAGTTTCCCGCAGAACCAGATGCTGGTATAAGAAGGTGTCTGTATATTTGATTCAATTGGCTCTGTATAATAGTTTTGTTCTCTACAGTAAGGCTGGGAGAACACGATCCTTCCTCAAATTCCAGGAAGAGATCATCGAGAACCTCCTGTATCCAGAAGGTTCCGTGGCCCCATCCACCAGTGTAGTTAGCCGTCTACACGAGCGACATTTCCCCAATGTCGTTGCTGGTACCTCAACCCAACCGTCACCCCGAAAAAGATGTCGTGTCTGTAGCAGGAGTGGAATAAGGCGTGACACCCGCTGCTATCAGATTACACGCAAGTCGCTGTATGCGGCGCTGCAAGACGAGATTTCTCCTCTGCAGTAAAAGATACGTTTGCCGAGGCATATGAGCTGAGGAGGTGGCGGTGTTCCTATGCTTTGGCAAACACTTTGTATATAAAAAAAAATAAAAAAATCCCGGCAATGATTTATTCATCCACATCGATTGATGTGAATGGAGAAATCTGGTTTGCCAGGGCATACGAGCTAAGTGGGTATGGATGTTGGGCGGAGCTCCTATGTCCTGGCAGACGCCTTTCCCCTCCTTTTTTTTGGCAGAGATTTTTTCATCCACATTGATCGATGCGAATGAAGAAATCTGTGCCGTTCATTTTTTTCTTTCAGCTCAGAGGCTGAACGGAAAAAAAAAATCTCATTACCCGTATGCTCAATATAAGGAGAATAGCAGAAACTCCTAATGCTGGGCATACATGTAATGATTGCGGAGACCCTCAAATGCCAGGGCAGTACAAACACCCCACAAATAACACCATTTTGGAAAGAAGACACCCCAAGGTATTCGCTGAGGGGCATATTGAGTCCATGAAAGATTTAAATTTTTGTCCCAAGTTAGCGGAAAGGGAGACTTTGTGAGAAAAAAATCAAAAAAATCAATTTCCGCTAACTTGTGCCAAAATTTTTTTTTTCGATGAACTCGCCAGGCCCCTCATTGAATACCTTGGGGTGTCTTCTTTCCAAAATGGGGTCACATGTGGGGTATTTATACTGCCCTGGCATTTTAGGGGCCCCAAAGCGTGAGAAGAAGTCTGGTATCCAAATGTCTAAAAATGCCCTCCTAAAAGGAATTTGGGCACCTTTGCGCATCTAGGCTGCAAAAAAGTGTCACACATGTGGTATCTCCGTATTCAGGAGAAGTTGGGGAATGTGTTTTGGGGTGTCATTTTACATATACCCATGCTGGGTGAGAGAAATATCTTGGTCAAATGCCAACTTTGTATAAAAAAATGGGAAAAGTTGTCTTTTGCCAAGATATTTCTCTCACCCAGCATGGGTATATGTAAAATGACACCCCAAAACACATTCCCCAACTTCTCTTGAATACGGAGATACCACATGTGTGACACTTTTTCGAAGCCTAGGTGGGCAAAGGGGCCCACATTCCAAAGAGCACCTTTCGGCCATTTTTTACAGAATTTGATTTCAAACTCCTTACCACACATTTGGGCCCCTAGAATGCCAGGGCAATATAACTACCCCACAAGTGACCCCATTTTGGAAAGAAGACACCCCAAGGTATTCCGTGAGGGGCATGGCGAGTTCCTCGAATTTTTTATTTTTTGTCACAAGTTAGTGGAAAATGATGATTTTTTTTTTTTCTTTCTTACAAAGTCTCATATTCCACTAACTTGTGACAAAAAATAAAAACTTCCATGAACTCACTATGCCCATCAGCGAATACCTTGGGGTGTCTTCCTTTGCCCACCTAGGCTGCAAAAAAGTGTCACACATCTGGTATCCCCGTACTCAGGAGAAGTTGGGGAATGTGTTTTGGGGTGTCATTTTACATATACCCATGCTGGGTGAGAGAAATATCTTGGCAAAAGACAACTTTTCCCATTTTTTTATACAAAGTTGTCTTTTGCCAAGATATTTCTCTCACCCAGCATGGGTATATGTAAAATGACACCCCAAAACACATTCCCCAACTTCTCCTGAATACAGAGATACCACATGTGTGACACTTTTTTGCAGCCTAGGTGGGCAAAGGGGCCCACATTCCAAAGAGCACCTTTCGGATTTCACCGGCCATTTTTTACAGAATTTTATTTCAAACTCCTTACCACACATTTGGGCCCCTAGAATGCCAGGGCAGTATAACTACACCACAAGTGACCCCATTTTGGAAAGAAGACACCCCAAGGTATTCGCTAATGGGCATAGTGAGTTCATAGAAGTTTTTATTTTTTGTCACAAGTTAGTGGAATATGAGACTTTGTAAGAAAAAAAAAAAAATCATAATTTTCCGCTAACTTGTGACAAAAAATAAAAGTTCTATGAACTCACTATGCCCATCAGCGAATACCTTAGGGTATCTACTTTCCGAAATGGGGTCATTTGTGGGGTGTTTGTACTGTCTGGCCATTGTAGAACCTCAGGAAACATGACAGGTGCTCAGAAAGTCAGAGCTGCTTCAAAAAGCGGAAATTCACATTTTTGTACAATAGTTTGTAAACGCTATAACTTTTACCCAAACCATTTTTTTTTACCCAAACTTTTTTTTTTATCAAAGACATGTAGAACAATAAATTTAGAGCAAAATTTATATATGGATGTCGTTTTTTTTGCAAAATTTTACAACTGAAAGTGAAAAATGTCATTTTTTTGCAAAAAAATCGTTAAATTTAGATTAATAACAAAAAAAGTAAAAATGTCAGCAGCAATGAAATACCACCAAATGAAAGCTCTATTAGTGAGAAGAAAAGGAGGTAAAATTCATTTGGGTGGTAAGTTGCATGACCGAGCAATAAACGGTGAAAGTAGTGTAGGTCAGAAGTGTAAAAAGTGGCCTGGTCTTTCAGGGTGTTTAAGCTATGGGAGCTGAGGTGGTTAAGTAACACAGGCTTCTTGTTCATCTTAAAGGGAACCTGTCACCTGGATTTTGTGCATAGAGCTGGGGACATGGGCTGCTAGATGGCCGCTAGCTCATCTGCAATATCCAGTCCCCACAGCTCTCTGTGCTTTTATTGTGTTAGAAAAAAACGTTTTGATCAATATGCAAATTAACCTGATATGTGTCCTGTGTCCGGAGATGAGTCCAGCGGAAAGGAGCCAAGCACCGCCCCGTGTCCGCCAAATCTCCTCCTTGCTGGCCGACGTCACAGAGCTGGAGCGCCGAAATCTCGCGATGTGCGAGCTAACGCATGCGTAGTTTGTTCCCTGTGCTGATGCCAGCACAGGGAATGAACATGATGCCGACACTGCGCATGCGCTAGCTCGCGCATCGCGAGATTTCGGCGCTCCAGCTCTGTGACGTCAGCCAGCAAGGAGGAGATTCGGAGGACGCGGGGCGGTGCTGGGCTCCTTTCCGCTGGACTCATCTCCGGACACAGGACACATATCAGGTCATTTGCATATTGATCAAAAAGGTTTTTTAACACAATAAAAGCGCAGAGAGCTATGGGGACTGGGTATTGCAGATGTGCTAGTGGCCATCTAGCAGCTCATGTCCCCAGCTCTATGCACAAAATCCTGGTGACAGGTTTCCTTTAAGTTAGAAAATGGTGTGCTATTCATACTTGGTTGAAGGAATATTTGAGCAGTTACTTTCCAAAGGGTTGTGTAAGGGACATTAAACAAAATATTAAATCTCTCCAGCCAGTGTTCCCTTCACATCTATACAGTTTTGTGCGCTTTCAAACTATAAATCTATGGAAAAAAAACAAAACAAGCAGTGCTCTGCTAGAGTAGTACATTCTGTCCGCTGGCAGGTACCCTCTTAACCCTTACAGCTAGGTACAGTAGGAAAGAGACCTTTTTGTGTTGAGCTGAGATCAAAGTTCAAATGAGTTCAGGGGCAGCTCTTCATCCCAATCCAAGCCCTACCCAGTATGCAGAGTAGAAGAAAAGCAAGACGTTTACATGGGCTCCATAAGGAGACATAAAGGTGAAGAAACAGAAGGCCAGGCTCATTAAAGAACACTATAGTGCTTGTTTTATTAGTAGCAATTGTATTGTGCTTTTCAAGAGTGAATGCCTGTCTTCATCCAATCCATATGGATCTGCCACACGCTCTTTGGACCTAGTCTATGGCTAAATCACCGTGCAGGATTCTGCAATAGTGAGGCCATTGTTTAATAATCCAAAGGTTCATTCACAGCTTTGAAAGTTTCAACAATGTGGGAAAATTAATATAATGCAAAAAGTTTGTTCTAAAATAGTACGGTAAGTTTTTTCTGCTTAGCAAGCATATTGTACCATGAATTGTCAGACAATGTAGTCATATAAAATGTCCCTGCATGTATTTGTTGGCTAGTCTACGGATATATCTTTATTATTAGAAAAAGTGGAACTTTAAAGTGTGCACACGTGTCTGCAGCGGAAGAAAGACAGGATGTTCTTCACCCGCACTTCTCATTTTTATGTATGGTTATAATGTATTCTTCCCATTCTACTGGAAAACTTTAATGTAAAAAAATATTTTGCGGTTTACAAGGGATTCAAGGAAGAACACTGGCAAAGCAGATATGTGCACATAATTGGCGTTATATTTCTCTAAAGCAGTGCATAGCATTGAAGAGCAAATTCCTTTTCCAGAGCTGTAAAATAAATGCTAAATATTCATTATATTAGACCTCATGCACACGATCGTATGTATTTTGAGGTCCTCAAATTCCAGATCCGCAAAATACGGATACCATCCATGTTGCATCGTCATTTTTTGCGGACGCATTGACTTCAATGAGTCTGTGGTCTGCATTTTGCAGCCAAGTATAGGACATGTTCTATCTCTTTGCAGAATGGACATACGGACAGGGCCGGCGTTAGGGGGGGGCAAACTGGGCAGTTGCCCAGGGCACCCAACGTGGAAGGGGGCCTCCTGCTTCAGGCTCTTCAGCTGAACGTCCGCGGAAGCCAATGGGCATTCAGCAGAAGAGCGCTCAGTGCAGAGATGCGGCCAGCTAGTCTGCGCAGCTGCCAGCCGCGCTCCTTGTACTTGTCGGCCGCACAGTGATGGAGGAGGGAGAGAGCATCCCTCCCTCTCCCACTGTGATGCAGCCGCCACTGCCACCAATGAAATTGCTAGTCTCACAAGGGGAGGGTCCGCTGATGCACCAATGAAAAAAGCTAATAATTAAAAGAGGAGGAGGGAGGGAATACAAATGAACCAATGTCCTCTGCTGGCTGTTTCTGAAGTGAGGCAAGCCAGCCAGAGAGTGCCCAGTGAAGCAGCAGCATCTCCACAAGACCACAACCACCACAGTCCCAGTCATTAGCAGCCTGGGTCCCTGACCCCACAGGGTGGAGCAGGACTCAATCATCAGGTATCCGACACTGTCCATACTGTACACAAATGATAAGGGCAGGCAAAAACATAAGTACCAGATGGGCCAGCAACATTGGGGTTAATGTGACTCATTAACCCCAATCTTGCCACTGCCATGTATTAAAACATGATGGGGGTCACTTATTTTTAATGTGAGGCACATGCTTTTATCAATTTGTCCCCATGTGCCCCACATTAAGGCCTCATGCACACGGCCATGGCCCATATTGCGGACCCGCGGCCAGCAATGGCCGTGTGCGTGAGGCCGTAAATTGCGGCCCCCAATGCACGGAACGACCGTGTGCAAAATGCCTAATACTAAGTGATCTCCAAGTACCTCCTGAAATAATGGGTAACATGGGGTTAATGTGAGTTACAGAATACAGATGAGACTCTTATAGTGTTGGACAAACATGCTTGGCCGAACACCAGTTCGGCTCCAGCATCACTATGCTTGGCCGAATATCGTGTGTGCTTGAGCGCGAATCAGTGTATTTAAATCTAATTTAGCCTCTATTTCTGAAAAGTTTCTGGCGGGATTTGTACTCACAACCTTCTACATTACAGCCAAGAATCTTAACCACTACACTATAGAGCTGCATGGCAAGTTACTTAAAAAAAAAAAACCATCAGACTTCTGCTGTATAGGAATACTTACTACTAGTAAGTATTCCTATACAGCAGAAGTCTCATATATTATTTTCAGTAATACTGCAGTTTTATAGTGTAGTGGCTAACATTCTGTGCTATAATGTAGAAGGTTGTGAGTTCAAATCCTGTCAGAAACTTTTCGGAAATAGAGGCTAAATTAAATTTATATATTTTAATTTTTTTAAGTAATTGCAAAAAATGTGTAATTACATATATATATATATATATATATATATATATATATATGTTTAAAAAATGGACAGGCACACTCACACATGAGGTCACGGGGAAATGCTAAAAAATATATACTCTATTCAATACATAAAATCACATACAGCATAAATTAAGTCACAATTGTAGAACTTGATTAAAAAGAGTGATAAAACAATAATAAAACAATGATCCAGACTAGTGGTACTTGGTACTAACTTCAATTATATTGGAGTCCCGCTTTCTGTTGTAAGACTGACACAAATTGCATACGGACAAGTAGTGTTAGCAAAAGTAGGCTAGCCCCATATAGATGTGAGTGCAGCTAGCCGGGTTAGTTGGTTCGATACAAACAGTTCCGATCAGGTTAATTTGTTGAATATAGAACAGGTTAGTTTGTTAAGTATAGAACAGTTCAGGTCAGATTCACTGGCTGGATATAGAGCAGTTAAAATATATGTGTTTCGCTTGACCGCAGTTCTTAAGATTTGCGCTTAAAGTTTTTCAAGGTATTTAAAATGAGAGATGAACTCACGTTTTATGAATGCCCAGAGTCACTTGTTATTGTAGCCCAGTATTGGGCACTTACCTCTCCTTCTTCTCCAGGAGCCGGCGGACAATAGCCATGTGTTTGCGGCGTCTTGCGCTGTATGTTCCGTTCCTTGCTCCCGGCGCCTATTATTACAATTTGATCAGGGTGATTCAATTAGACAAGAGCACCTAACCAGTGTGACCAAGGGGTGAGCCTACTCACTTAGCATTCACTATTGTACTTATATATCTATATATATACAGGGAGTGCAGAATTATTAGGCAAGTTGTATTTTTGAGGATTAATTTTATTATTGAACAACAACCATGTTCTCAATGAACCCAAAAAACTCATTAATATCAAAGCTGAATATTTTTGGAAGTAGTTTTTAGTTTGTTTTTAGTTTTAGCTATTTTAGGGGGATATCTGTGTGTGCAGGTGACTATTACTGTGCATAATTATTAGGCATCTTAAGAAAAAACAAATATATACCCATTTCAATTATTTATTTTTACCAGTGAAACCAATATAACATCTCAACATTCACAAATATACATTTCTGACATTCAAAAACAAAACAAAAACAAATCAGTGACCAATATAGCCACCTTTCTTTGCAAGGACACTCAAAAGCCTGCCATCCATGGATTCTGTCAGTGTTTTGATCTGTTCACCATCAACAGTGCGTGCAGCAGCAACCACAGCCTCCCAGACACTGTTCAGAGAGGTGTACTGTTTTCCCTCCTTGTAAATCTCACATTTGATGATGGACCACAGGTTCTCAATGGGGTTCAGATCAGGTGAACAAGGAGGCCATGTCATTAGATTTTCTTCTTTTATACCCTTTCTTGCCAGCCACGCTGTGGAGTACTTGGACGCGTGTGATGGAGCATTGTCCTGCATGAAAATCATGTTTTTCTTGAAGGATGCAGACTTCTTCCTGTACCACTGCTTGAAGGTGTCTTCCAGAAACTGGCAGTAGGACTGGGAGTTGAGCTTGACTCCATCCTCAACCCGAAAAGGCCCCACAAGCTCATCTTTGATGATACCAGCCCAAACCAGTACTCCACCTCCACCTTGCTGGCGTCTGAGTCGGACTGGAGCTCTCTGCCCTTTACCAATCCAGCCATGGGCCCATCCATCTGGCCCATCAAGACTCACTCTCATTTCATCAGTCCATAAAAGTCTTGAGATATTTCTTGGCCCAGTCTTGACGTTTCAGCTTGTGTGTCTTGTTCAGTGGTGGTCGTCTTTCAGCCTTTCTTACCTTGGCCATGTCTCTGAGTATTGCACACCTTGTGCTTTTGGGCACTCCAGTGATGTTGCAGCTCTGAAATATGGCCAAACTGGTGGCAAGTGGCATCTTGGCAGCTGCACGCTTGACTTTTCTCAGTTAATGGGCAGTTATTTTGCGCCTTGGTTTTTCCACACGCTTCTTGCGACCCTGTTGACTATTTTGAATGAAACGCTTGATTATTCGATGATCACGCTTCAGAAGCTTGGCAATTTTAAGAGTGCTGCATCCCTCTGCAAGATATCTCACTATTTTTGACTTTTCTGAGCCTGTCAAGTCCTTCTTTTGACCCATTTTGCCAAAGGAAAGGAAGTTGCCTAATAATTATGCACACCTAATATAGGGTGTTGATGTCATTAGACCACACCCCTTCTCATTACAGAGATGCACATCACCTAGTATGCTTAATTGGTAGTAGGCTTTCGAGCCTATACAGCTTGGAGTAAGACAACATGCATAAAGAGGATGATGTGGTCAAAATACTCATTTGCCTAATAATTCTGCACGCAGTGTGTATATATATATATATATATATATATATATATATATAGAGATAGATATAGAGATATAATCATATAATCATACTTCTGATATATATGAATGCATAATATGAGGGAAACTACTACTGATGTTTTAACCATAATATATTTACATATATTATAATATATTATATATTCTAAATATATAATAATATATGTAAATATATTATGGCTAAAAAAATATATATATTTCTGAAGGGATTCAAACTCACAACCTTCTACATTACAGCCCAGAATGTTAACCACTACACTATAGAGCTGCATGGCCAGCTGCTTCAAAAAAAATATATGAGACTTCTGCTGTATACGACTATTTATTACTAGTAAGGGAATTGTTCTACTCGAGCACACAAGCACTTTGGTGCTTGACAAACACTAGTCTCTTACTATTAGGGCTCATTCAGACGGCTGTAGTGTTTTGCGGTCTGCAAAACACGGATACCGGCCATGTTCCGCATTTTGCAGACTGCTCATGGTCAGCACTACGATAGAAAATGCCTATTTTTGTCCGCAATTACAGACAAGAATAGGACATGCTCTATCAACAATACTACAGATGTGGAGATCACACGGTGTGCTCTCCACATCTTTTTTGCGGCTCCATTGAAATGAGTGGGTCCGCACCAGTTCTGCAAAATTGTGTTCAGCGAACTTGTTTTTCAAGTTCGGTGTACAAGGTTTGGGTTATCTAAGAATTCGTTATAGAGTCCGCTACCAAGGACCATCCCTTATGGTCTGTGGTAGCGGAATCTATAACGGAATTCTTAGATAACCTGAACCTTGTACGCCAAACTTGAAAACACAAGTTCGCTCATCCCTATCCGTGTGCATTCCTCATCTGTATGTCTGTTTTACGTCCCAGCAAAAATATAGAATATGTCCTATTCTTGGCCACATTACATGTTTCGTTCCACTAAATGCAGAATGGACATGACCAGTATCTGGGTTTTGCAGATCTACTTTTTTCGTACAGCAAAACAGGGTACGGTTGTGTGCATGAGCCATAATGCCTCATTCACACATCAGTAAAAACAGTGTTCAGAGTAGCACTCACTACCGTGAAGAAATACACCGGAATGCATCAGCCCATCACGACCTCAGATCCACTTTGGTCATCCGAAAAATTAAGAAAAGCAGATTGACGGCAGCATCGCCAGAAACGTAATTTATTCAAAGTGGGTCCATATGACACATGCTTGACAAAGGCTACTTGCTAGCCGAAATGTTGCAGCACTTTATTGACTAATTTTGCACATGTGTCATATGGACCCAATTTGAATAAATTACGTTTCTGGAGATCCTGCTGTCAATCTGCTTTTCTTCATTATTCACACATCAGTGTTCGGTCAGTGATTTCCATCAGTGACTGTGAGCCAAAACCAGGTGCGGCTCTAAACACAGAACAGGTGCAGATCTTTCCTTATACCTTATGTCTGTGGAGGCTCCAATCCTGATTTTGTCTCACAATCACTGATGGAAATCACTGACTAAACACTGAAGTGTGAATGAGGCTTTAAAATTAGGACACATGGAGTGGTAATTTGGGGCAGCAAGACTGCTCCATCCTGGTTAGTCCGGGTTAACACATGACCGTGAATTAGTCCCTTCTTTTCATCCGTCAGAAGAACAGAAAAATAAAGGAAAAGCGGATCTTGTATTTTAAGCATCCGTTATGCATTTGCGTTTGACTGCAGTTTTCGCCATTTCCATACCATCTGAGATCCTTGGTTTTAGACTAAAAAAAATTACTGCGTGCAAGAGTCCTTTTTTCTTTTTAAAATAATGGATCTCAGACAGAAAAACACTGATGCATAACTGTTTCTTAAAATACAGGTGTAACAGCGGCTGTTGTAGGCTGCTGTTCCCCCGCTTATCGCCGTGGTCCCGGGTGCCGCGTTCAGCGGTTACCTGTGGCCGGTGCTTCCCATTTCACCGCTGTGGTCCTGGGCTCAGTTTCTGTAGGTGGTTTTGCTTCTGAGAATTCCGCTCCACAGCTTCCACTGAGCCCTGGACAGAGCATGAGTTCGGCTGGTTTCGTGTTACACTGCTCCAAGGGTGGAACGCATCACTCCCTGGGTTGTGTGGGTTAGGTCAGGTTACCTCGCTGACCAACTCTAGTTCTCCTGCATATATATAAGTGGCTCAGCCCCCTTCCAAGATGCCTCAGTGTCAAGGTCCTTGTGTTTGCTGGTTCCTGATACTCGCGTGTGCGCCTGATCTATACTTCGTTCCTGGACTCTACTTATCATCTGATCCCTGCCTGTTTGTTTTGACTCTCCTGTTGCCGATCCGGATTTCCTGACTTGTACCTCTGCCACCTGACCTATTGCCTGTCTGACCACGTCTCTGCCTCATCCTTCTGTCCTGCACCGTTGCTCCTGGTAACGTCTCAGCCCTCCTGACTACGCTTGTACTTCTGGTACCTACTCAGGTACCTCCTGGTCGCTGCCCCTGACTCGGGGATTGCTCTGGAGTAGCCCCTGGCAACTACCCTAACGGCTCAAGTCTATCCTCACCATCTGAGCTTCTAGTGAAAACCAGGTAGTTGCTTAGACACGCCCCTCCAGAGTATAGTGAGTCAGTGGCACAGTGGGTTCACACCTGCTGATCCATGACAACAGGATCTTTTTTTCCTTTATTTCTCTGTTCTTTTGATGCATAAAAAAAAGGGACTAATACACAGTGATGTGAACATGGCCTTATGTTCCTCATGGTTCTTCTGATTGCTTGTGCAGTGTTGTTCAGTCTCTGGATTTTGCCTAAAAAAAGAGAAAAACTTATGAATTTTTAACCCCTTGGCAACATACAATGTACTAGTACATCACAGCGGGAACTGACTTCCCGCAAGTTGACGCACTAGTACGTCATGATGATTGGGCGGGCACAGGAGCTGTGCATGCCTGATCAATGCAGGGGCCCAGCTGTATCTGCCGATGCCAGCGGATTGACCCCTTATATTCCACAATCAACACTGACCACGGCATATAAGAGGATAGTAGAGAGGGAGGGCATCCTCTGCCTCTCCATCAGTCCCCGCGCTGCGGTGACAGGGGGCCAATGGCTGTCATGGTAACCCCAGGAAGCCTGGCTGTGTCTCACAGGTACACTGTGTGTGAAACTGACAGTTTTAATGTAGTACAATACAGCATGTATAGTACCACACTGAAACGGGGATCAGACCCTGAAATGTTGAAGTGAAAATTAAAAACAAAAAGTGTTTTATAAAAAATAAAAAATGAAAGTTGCCCCTTTCACTTCATCAAGCAATTTTTAATAAAAAAAAAGTTTTGAAATTTTGATGAAAATTACCTAACCCCTCAGGTGACGCCAAAAACTGGAGACACAAGAACATGATTTTTTATTTTTTTTAATGCTTTTTCTTGTGTAAAACTGAAATTAATGTAATAAAAAATAGACATATTAGGTATCGCTCCCACCGTAATGACCAGCTCTATAAAAATATCACACGACCTACCCCCTCACGTGGACGCCATAAAAAAAAAACTGTTCCAAAACAGCAATTTCTTGGTCACCTTGTCCCAAAAAAGTATAATATTGAACGATCAAAAAAATCATATGTACCAGAAAATAGTACCAATAAAAATGTTGAGAGCACACACATATATATATATATATATATATATATATATATATACACACACAGTCAGGTCCATAAATATTGAGACATATTCATTTTGGGCTCTATACACCACCACAATGGATTTGAAATGAAATGAACAAGATGTGCTTTAACTGCAGACTGTCAGCTTTAATTTGAGGGTATTTACATACAAATCAGGTGAACGGTGCAGGAATTACAACAGTTTGCATATGTGCCTCCCACTTGTTAAGAGACCAAAAGTAATGGGACACAATAATAATCATAAATCAAACTTTCACTTTTTAATACTTGGTTGCAAATCCTTTGCAGTCAATTACAGCCTGAAGTCTGGAACGCATAGACATCACCAGACGCTGGGTTTCATCCCTGGTGATGCTCTGCCAGGCCTCTACTGCAACTGTCTTCATTTCCTGCTTGTTCTTGGGGCATTTTCCCTTCAGTTTTGTCTTCAGCAAGTGAAATGCATGCTCAATCGGATTCAGGTCAGGTGATTGACTTGGCCATTGCATAACATTCCACTTCTTTCCCTTAAAAAACTCTTTGGTTGCTTTTGCAGTATGCTTTGGGTCATTGTCCATCTGCACTGTGAAGCGCCGTCCAATGAGTTCTGAAGCATTTGGCTGAATATGAGCAGATAATATTGCCCGAAACACTTCAGAATTCATCCTGCTGCTTTTGTCAGCAGTCACATCATCAATAAATACAAGAGAACCAGTTCCATTGGCAGCCATACATGCCCACGCCATGACACTACCACCACCATGCTTCACTGATGAGGTGGTATGCTTAGGATCATGAGCAGTTCCTTTCCTTCTCCATACTCTTCTCTTCCCATCACTCTGGTACAAGTTGATCTTGGTCTCATCTGTCCATAGGATGTTGTTCCAGAACTGTGAAGGCTTTTTTAGATGTCGTTTGGCAAACTCTAATCTGGCCTTCCTGTTTTTGAGGCTCACCAATGGTTTACATCTTGTGGTGAACCCTCTGTATTCACTCTGGTGAAGTCTTATCTTGATTGTTGACTTTGACTTTGACGCACATACACCTACCTCCTGGAGAGTGTTCTTGATCTGGCCAACTGTTGTGAAGGGCGTTTTCTTCACCAGGGAAAGAATTCTTTGGTCATCCACCACAGTTGTTTTCTGTGGTCTTCCGGGTCTTTTGGTGTTGCTGAGCTCACCGGTGCGTTCCTTCTTTTTAAGAATGTTCCAAACAGTTGTTTTGGCCACGCCTAATGTTTTTGCTATCTCTCTGATGGGTTTGTTTTGTTTTTTCAGCCTAATGATGGCTTGCTTCACTGATAGTGACAGCTCTTTGGATCTCATCTTGAGAGTTGACAGCAACAGATTCCAAATGCAAATAGCACACTTGAAATGAACTCTGGACCTTTTATCTGCTCATTGTAATTGGGATAATGAGGGAATAACACACACCTGGCCATGGAACAGCTGAGAAGCCAATCGTCCCATTACTTTTGGTCCCTTAACAAGTGGGAGGCACATATGAAAACTGTTGTAATTCCTACACCGTTCACCTGATTTGTATGTAAATACCCTAAAATTAAAGCTGACAGTCTGCAGTTAAAGCACGTCTTCTTTGTTTAATTTCAAATCCATTGTGGCAGTGTATAGAGCCAAAAATGCTAGAATTTTGTCGACGTCCCAATATTTATGGACCTGACTGTATATATATATATATATATATATATATAAAGAAGAAAGACAGCAGCACTCCAAAAATTGTGATGAAAAAAGTGGATGGTATATTAACCCATCTAGCAGCAACGTTTCAGCTCTCTCTATGGAGCCTTTGTCCATCTGTCCTCTCTGTCACGTTCTTTGGAGTTTTACAGCAAATTTATGTGCTCTTCAGTTAATCGAAACAGCGGTGGGCAATTTAAAAGAAAAACATTACCAATTTTACCTTAAAACCACTGTCTGATACTCGCTGCCGCATTGACAATGTAAAGGTTCTTCACTAAAACCTAGGTGAAGTTTGTACTGCACTTGAAGGTCTTGTCATCTATGCCGAATCAAAAAAAGATGATGTAAAAGCTGCAGAAGCCAAGAGCTTTTCAGTGAAATTTTATCAGGCCAGTTTATTATTTGCATTGTTGTCTGGTATAATGTTTTATGCCATATTAAACGTGCAAGTAAGCTATTTCAGAATCCAAATGTTGGCATTGACATTCTTAAGAAAGAAATAGAGTCAGTGCTCCATTTTCTGCAGGACTAAAGGGAAGATGGATTTGAGTCAGCCTATGCCATTGCAAAGGACATAGCTAGTGAAGCAGATATAGAATTTTCATTGCCCATTAGAAGAAAAAAAACAAAGCGAAGAATGTTCGATTATGAACAAAGAGATGAAAAAAAACAGCACTCCTGAGGAAATGGTGAAAAGGGTCTTCTTTTTACCCCTGATTGATACTTCAGTTCTGAGCATACGTGAGAGGTTTTCTCAGGTAAATGACTTTTATCACCTCTTTGGTTTTCTTTTTAATAAAAAAGAAATGAAAGCTGCTAAAGATGACCAAAAGCTAGAAGACCGCTGCAAACACTTTGCACAAGTAATGGGTGATGTTGATCCTAATGACCTAAATTTTGAAATACATTCTGCAATAAGGAGCATACCTGATGACATTGCTGATTCACCACTGAACAAGCTGAATTACATTTATTCTACAAACCTACTGAATGTGTACCCAAATCTTAGTGTGGCATTACCTATACTTATGAGCGTTCCTGTGACAGTAGCTTCAGGCAAAGAAGTTTCTCGTGTTTGAAATTAATTAAAAACTACTTAAGGTCCTCGATGTCACAAGATCGTTTAAATGGTCTAGCTGAAATTGCAGTTGAGCGTGAAATATGCAGAAATCTGGACTTTTCAAAAGTAATTGAAGACTTTGCCTCAGCAAAAGCTCGGAAGGTTAGCTTTTAGTTACCATAAACTGTATGTCAATGTTTTTTACATGTCCTTTAAAGGGAACCTCTCATCAACTTTATCCTGCCCATACTAACGGCAGCATAAAGTAGAGACAGGTGAGTTGATTTTAGTAGTCTGTCATTTATAAGTTAAATGTAAGTGGTTGCCGAGAGCCGACATCATTGCAGACTGGGCCTGGAAAAGAGTCACGACCACCTGAGAAGAGTCAAATGTTATTCATAAATTCCTGCTCTCCCTGCCCACCTGCTGATGATTGAAAGTCTTCTCCTCTCTAGTAGAAAACTGGCAATTATCAGCAGATGGGTAGTGTTGATCACGAAAATTCGATTCACGAATATTAATCGCAAATATCGGCACTTCGAGAATTCACAAATATTTAGAATATAGTGATATATATTCGTAATTTCGAATATTTGAGTTTTTTTTTTCATCAGTATCCTCCCTTCTTGCTTGTGGGCCAATGAAAAGGCTGCAATGTCATTGTCTGAGCTTAGCAACATCCCTAGCAACCAATAGGAAAGTTGCCTACCCCTTACTATATAAGAACCTCCCCAGCAGCCATTTTCCACAGTTTTTTAAAGTTCTGAGAGAGATACCATTACATTAGATAGATAGTTAGTTAGATAGCTTAAATATATATATATATATATATATATATATATATATATATAATACAGATAGTTAGTGGGAGATAGTCAGTGTAGGTTATATCCTGATATAGAGTAGCTGGTTCCAGTGCAGTGTGTTAGGTAGTGTGATAGGTTCTGTTGTCCATACATACATGCAGACCTGCTCAAATGTGAAGTGTCACTTAGTGCGCCAAAATATTTGCATCATTAGTGCTGATTTGCGCAATCGCGAATATATTGGAGCACTCTAACTGCACATAAAGCCATTTTTTATGTTCTGCCATGCCAACCATTTTCTCCACTCTCATGAAACTTCTAGCAGCTTGGAAATCAAAAAAATGGTCTCGAATTTGCGAATATACTGTATGACGAATATTCACCCAAATATTCGTGAAATATCAAAAATTTTGAATATAGCCCCTGCCGCTCATCACTACATATGGGCGAGGAGAGCAAGAGATTATAAATAACCATGACTCTTCTCAGGTAGATTTGACTTTTTTTCAGGTCTGTGCTGCAATGGTTATGATGTTGGTTCTCGGCAACCACTTACTTTTAGCTCATGAGTGACACACCGCTGATATCAGCATTTCTGTCACTATTTTATGCTGCCCTCAGTGAGGTCAGCATAAAGTTGATGACAGGTTGCCTTTAAGAAAATAAAATTGCTAAAAATACTTAAATATTACTTTATTATAAATATATTACCAAATACCTTTCATTACTTAGAATGGCTCATTTTGTCTAAGGAGCAATCAGGGCAAAAAAAAATGGACGCTGTCCTATTAATACACACAAAACCTGTCCTAATCACACAGCAGGACAATTTACTTCCGGTCACTGAGCTAAAGAGCTGCCTCAGCCTCTTCTCTGCTCTACTTGTCAGGGAATATGATCCTGAATACAGCTGATAAGATCTTCAGCTGAATCTCTGTAGGAATGGAGTTCATGAGGTGACATGAAGTACAGAGAGGAGGTGGGGATGTGGCTAATGAGCAGCAGCTCTTGTATGCAGTCTCCATTACCACAGTCCATCCTCTCTGTAATTCATGTCTCCTCATGAACTCCATTCCTACACAGATTTAGTGAAATATCTTATCATCTGTATTCAGGATCATAATCCCTGACAAGCAGAGAGGAGGATGTGGCAGCTCTTTATCTCAGTGTTGTGAAGTAACTTTTCATGCCGTGTGATTAGGACAGGTTTTGTGTGTACTAATAGGACGGCGGCCATTTTATTTCTCCTGATGATTGCTCCCCAGACAAAACGAGCCATTATATTGCAACTAATAAAAGGCATTTGGAAATATATTTATAATAAAGAAAATGTAAGTATTTTTATTTTCTTAATTCCTGAATAACCCATTTAAAGATAAATGTAAAGTAAAAACAGGCACTCACCGGCTGGCAGGTCTATAAGTAACTTTATATACTAATAAAATGATTATACATAAAATTTACACATAAAATATACACATATTATAAAATATAAAATATAATGCACTGAGGACAATATAATGGTAAATACAGATCTACTCCAATATATTCTCTGTAATAATCTGAATGGATTTAGCTCTCTTTGTCAATTCATAAGATAGGTGTATAACTGTGCAAATAGAACACTTGTGAATCAAGTCCCATAACCTGTGAATAAAAATGTGAATAAAAATGTGAATAAAAATGCCAAAGAAGTCCAGTGACGTAATTAGGATCCTATAGAAAGGAAAAAATATATGTATCCTGTAAAAAATATATATGCTATGTTGTGAAATAAATCCTATGTGGAAGTTCTGTGAGGAAAGTCTTATGAAGACTAAGTAGCAGTTGCTTGAATAAGAACTATAACTGTTTCCATCCGATAAAGCTCTTCTTGTATCAATTCCTCTAGGCACACATACAGTTAGGGTTAGGTAAAATGTGGTCGGGTTTTAGAACTGGGGCGTCCCCCTAGTTTTTCAAACCCTCTTACCTTGCCCTTAAGAGTGAGTGTCCTTTATGGGGGTGCCGCTCTGATAGTTGCCGAAGACTTTGTATCTCCCGGATTAATGCGAAATCCAATAATTCAAAATTGCCGCTCGCTGGTCTCCGCGTTCCACGTGGTTGCGTGTCACCGACCAGGAAGCAGTCTGCAAGATTCGCGTAATCACGCGATAGCTTGAGCCGGCTTTGCTTTCAATGGAATATTTCCAAGCTGTATGTAAATCTTCCGATAACCAAAAATAAGGTTAGTAGATATATGTTCGGGTTCGGGTAGATAGTTGAATACTCGCAGGACCAGCTAGACGCGTTTCGAGGGTCCGCCCTCTTCCTCAGTAGCTAAAGTGCGAGTACTACCCTTCTTCCTTAAATACTGCTGCTTTCAAAAATCCTACCAAAACCCGACACGGATTTCTCCCATTAGACTTTTTCTTATATCCTCAGTGCAAGATACAATCAACACATATATGTATATACAAGAAAACTCCTTGACCTTTAATATTCAACTAAAATGTTCTTCATTTCTAAAAATATCTAAAAATATAAATAAGTTTAGTATATCTTAAACTTAGATTGGA
The DNA here is from genome assembly GCF_905171765.1 of Bufo bufo. Lineage (NCBI taxonomy): Eukaryota > Metazoa > Chordata > Amphibia > Anura > Bufonidae > Bufo > Bufo bufo. The sequence goes on from NC_053393.1 coordinate 434,414,212, forward strand.
CTTGGAGAACCTAATCCATTGGATTCTATTCCTTCCTTTTGTTTTTGCTTTTATAGATTGAAGATATATTCAGTGGGCTACATTTAATTAAATCCTCCATTTATAGGACAAAACATATCTGACTTTTTACCTATTTCCTAATCATTGGAGTATGGGGAATCAGGGTCCTAAAAGAAGTCCAAAAACGCATCAAAAAACGCATCATACACCCTAAAACCGCATATGCGTTTTCGATGCGTTTTCGATGCGTTTTATATGGCATTCGCCCCCCACATCTGTCTCTAAGGTCCCATATCGATTACTTGGTTTTCTACCTATTAGTGACAAAATTATATGGCCATAAGATAAAATTCTGTGCATATGGTTATTCAATGCATGTTTGCTCAATTAAACCAATATATGCACATCTAGCAATTACTTGGACATTTAGAATCTTCAATGAACTTATCGTTTTGATGTTTAAACGTTTTCATTTTTGTTTATTCATTTGTTCATTTGAAGTATGAAGGGAGGGGGGGCCTATCCCCCGAGGGGAGATCCTGGTGCCGCTAAACAGCCAACCTCAGGATGTCCCATCAGAGGAAGGCTCCCCCTCCAATGTCTACAAGAAGCCAAATATTTACAAAAAGCCAAATATTTCAAAATCTGAATTTAGTCCTCTTGGAAGCAGAGTTTGAAAGTCAAAAATTCGCCTAGATTCCTGCCTAGACATCCTGGCGATATGGTCTCCGCCCCGCCAATGCACATCCACCTTTTCAAAGGCCGCGAAGACCATACCCTCAGGATTTTTATTGTGGCACTGTTTATAGTGTAATGAAAGAGAGTGCTTTTCATACCCATTTTTTATATTGGTAATGTGTTCTGCCAATCTTTTTTTCAGTGTACGTTTAGTTCTCCCAATGTATTGTTTCTTACACTGGCATTCTATCATGTATAGAATATTACTAGAGCTACAAGTCAGGAATTCTTTTATTTTCCACGCAAAGGAGTTCACCCGTGATTGGATTTGTGTGGTCTTCTTGGGAAATGATGTGAGTTTACAAATCCCACATCTCCCACATCTATAAAAACCACTCAGATTCAACCAACTTTGCATGGAAAATTTGTTCACTTTATTTTTATTTTTCACTGTTGGTGCTACCTTTAAAGATAGGTTCTGAGCCCTTGTATATGTAATTTGAGGACCATCACCGACCATTGGGCCTATGATTTTGTCACTCAATAGATGATGCCAGTGTTTCCTCACAATTCCCTCTATTTGTTTGTGTTGTTTATTGAAGGGTAATATAATTCTGAACTGGTCTTCTTCTTTTACTTCTTTTATACTATCTGTAAAGAAGGTCTCCCTATGTATGTTCTTCACTTTGGTGAGTGCTTTATCCAATACATTACTGGGGTACTTTTTTTCCAAAAAACGCTTTTTCATCATTTCAGCCTCCCTTTCAAAATCCGTTACATCCGTACAATTTCTTTTTATACGCTTAAATTGTCCTGTTGGAACTTCTAGCAGCCATCTTGGTAGATGGCAGCTTGAAAATAGGATGTAACTATTTCGGGAAACCTCTTTTTGAAATGTACTGCAGAATAATTGATTATCTTTCACTCTAATTGATAAATCCAGGAATTCTATTTTTTCTTCACTCAAATTGGCTGAGAACCTAAGGCCATAAATATTATTATTCACTGTTTCCAGGAATAGGTTAAGATTTTCTCTCGTGCCTCTCCAAACAAACAGGATGTCGTCGATAAACCTATGCCAGAGTACCAGGTCTGCCCCTATCATGGGCAGGATCTCTTCATCCTCCCACTGCGCCATGAATAAATTTGCGTAACTAGGGGCAAACCTGGTACCCATGGCAGTTCCCCTGGTCTGGAGGTAGTAATCCTGATTAAAAGCAAAATAATTATGGGTCAAAATAAATTTTACCCCTTCCGCTATAAAATCAACTTGATTTTCCACGAGATCACTATGGATGTTTAGTTGATTCCTCAATGCTTTTATTCCTTGGTCATGATCTATAACCGTATAGAGAGAACTTACGTCTAAGGTCCCCAATATCCAATCTGCTTCATATTTGAGTCCCTCCACTATTTGAATTACTTGCGTCGTGTCCCTAATATATGCAAAGTTCTTTTTTACGCTGGGTTGTAGAAGTTTGTCTATATACTCCGACAAATTTGAGGTTAATGATCCTATGCCAGAGATGATTGGTCTCCCTGGGGGATTCTTTTGATCTTTGTGAACTTTCGGGAGACAGTAAAATACTGGCAATCGATGGTGGGTCTTGGTAATGTATTTAAACTCATGTTCGTTTAGAATTCCCTTTTCCCAGCCATCTCTGGCATAGTCCATCAATTCCCTCATATATTCATTTGTGGGGTCCTTCGTCAGTCTGGAGTATGTGTCAGTGTCCGACAATTGTCTTAGACATTCTGCCTCATATTTTTGTGTCTCTAGAATGACGATGGCCCCTCCCTTATCAGCAGGTCTTATAGTGATGTTCTCTGTCTTTTGTAATTGTTTCAAGGCCTGTATTTCTTGAGTGGTCACATTATTCCCTAATCTTCCATTAGTTTTTAGTTTCCTGATGTCTGTCTCTACAGACTTCTTAAATGCTGACATCTCATGGCCTATCTGTTGTCTCGGGTACATCTTACTTCTTAATTTTAAATTTGTGTGGAGGAAAGTATCTTTTTCCATAGAATTCATAGATATGGGATTCCTCATGAAATACTTCTTAAGGCACAATTTCCTGACAAATTTCTCTATTCCAATATATATGTCAAACTTGTTGGCCTGTATTGTGGGGGCAAATTTTAATCCCTTGTTTAATAATTGTATCTGTATTGGGGTAAGAGATATTTGGCTCAAGTTAATAATTGAATCCAACTCTTTCTGATTTTTTAATCTCTGTATTTCCTTCTTCCCTTTTCCCTTTCCCCTCCTTGTCCCCTTTGATCGTGGTGGTATTGGTGCCGGTTTGGGATGTAATTCTCCCTCCCCCCTTGATAATTCCCCTGTGCATTGGCGGGGCGGAGACCATATCGCCAGGATGTCTAGGCAGGAATCTAGGCGAATTTTTGACTTTCAAACTCTGCTTCCAAGAGGACTAAATTCAGATTTTGAAATATTTGGCTTTTTGTAAATATTTGGCTTCTTGTAGACATTGGAGGGGGAGCCTTCCTCTGATGGGACATCCTGAGGTTGGCTGTTTAGCGGCACCAGGATCTCCCCTCGGGGGATAGGCCCCCCCTCCCTTCATACTTCAAATGAACAAATGAATAAACAAAAATGAAAACGTTTAAACATCAAAACGATAAGTTCATTGAAGATTCTAAATGTCCAAGTAATTGCTAGATGTGCATATATTGGTTTAATTGAGCAAACATGCATTGAATAACCATATGCACAGAATTTTATCTTTTGGCCATATAATTTTGTCACTAATAGGTAGAAAACCAAGTAATCGATATGGGACCTTAGAGACAGATGTGGGGGGCGAATGCCATATAAAACGCATCGAAAACGCATCGAAAACGCATATGCGGTTTTAGGGTGTATGATGCGTTTTTTGATGCGTTTTTGGACTTCTTTTAGGACCCTGATTCCCCATACTCCAATGATTAGGAAATAGGTAAAAAGTCAGATATGTTTTGTCCTATAAATGGAGGATTTAATTAAATGTAGCCCACTGAATATATCTTCAATCTATAAAAGCAAAAACAAAAGGAAGGAATAGAATCCAATGGATTAGGTTCTCCAAGTCCAATCTAAGTTTAAGATATACTAAACTTATTTATATTTTTAGATATTTTTAGAAATGAAGAACATTTTAGTTGAATATTAAAGGTCAAGGAGTTTTCTTGTATATACATATATGTGTTGATTGTATCTTGCACTGAGGATATAAGAAAAAGTCTAATGGGAGAAATCCGTGTCGGGTTTTGGTAGGATTTTTGAAAGCAGCAGTATTTAAGGAAGAAGGGTAGTACTCGCACTTTAGCTACTGAGGAAGAGGGCGGACCCTCGAAACGCGTCTAGCTGGTCCTGCGAGTATTCAACTATCTACCCGAACCCGAACATATATCTACTAACCTTATTTTTGGTTATCGGAAGATTTACATACAGCTTGGAAATATTCCATTGAAAGCAAAGCCGGCTCAAGCTATCGCGTGATTACGCGAATCTTGCAGACTGCTTCCTGGTCGGTGACACGCAACCACGTGGAACGCGGAGACCAGCGAGCGGCAATTTTGAATTATTGGATTTCGCATTAATCCGGGAGATACAAAGTCTTCGGCAACTATCAGAGCGGCACCCCCATAAAGGACACTCACTCTTAAGGGCAAGGTAAGAGGGTTTGAAAAACTAGGGGGACGCCCCAGTTCTAAAACCTGACCACATTTTACCTAACCCTAACTGTATGTGTGCCTAGAGGAATTGATACAAGAAGAGCTTTATCGGATGGAAACAGTTATAGTTCTTATTCAAGCAACTGCTACTTAGTCTTCATAAGACTTTCCTCACAGAACTTCCACATAGGATTTATTTCACAACATAGCATATATATTTTTTACAGGATACATATATTTTTTCCTTTCTATAGGATCCTAATTACGTCACTGGACTTCTTTGGCATTTTTATTCACATTTTTATTCACAGGTTATGGGACTTGATTCACAAGTGTTCTATTTGCACAGTTATACACCTATCTTATGAATTGACAAAGAGAGCTAAATCCATTCAGATTATTACAGAGAATATATTGGAGTAGATCTGTATTTACCATTATATTGTCCTCAGTGCATTATATTTTATATTTTATAATATGTGTATATTTTATGTGTAAATTTTATGTATAATCATTTTATTAGTATATAAAGTTACTTATAGACCTGCCAGCCGGTGAGTGCCTGTTTTTACTTTACATTTATTTTACATTTTTCTATACCGGATGAATAGGTGGATCATCCAAAAAACAGAGCACCTTAACCATATTAACAGATACGGGTGAGCCACGATATATATATACATTCCATTTAAAGATAATCAATGCACTTGAACATGTTTTTTTCTTGTTGTCCTGATTTTTATTTACGTTAAAAGGGTATATTTTTACCTTCGTCATTTATGGAATATCCACAAGATAGGCTCCAAATGTGTGATAGATGCATGATCCACCTCTGAGACCCACACTTGTCTCTGGAGTTGGGACCTGCATCTATTAGACATATACTGTATAACCTGTGGGTATGCTGTATATATCTAAACTGGAAATACCACTTTAAGCTGTGCTAAGTTATTTTATTATTTATGTTTACTAAACTGTAAAGTTACCTAAATTGTTCTAGTATTATTTATACTGACATGGTTTAATACAGTAAGTTCCAATTATTAATGGTTTAATCAGCACTTTCTGATTTCTGTGCATCCATAGATGGAATATCAAATGATCGTATACATACTACAGTATTTCTGCTAGTAAACAACTAAATGAAAAGACTACAATCACAAGATACTGCTTGTTAGTATTACAGTCCTGATCAAAAGTTTAAGACCACTTGAAAAATGGCTAAAAATCATATTTTACATTGTTGGATCTTAACAAGGTTCCAAGTAGAGCTTCAACATGCAACAAGAAGAAATGAGAGTGAGACAAAACATTTTTTGAGCATTCAATTAATTGAAAATAACGATTAAACTGAAACAGGCTGTTTTTCATCTGATCCAAATTTTAGGACCACATGCCTCTAAAAGGCCAAAGATGTGGATTCATTGTCATTTTCTGTCAGGTAGTCACACGTTGTGATGGCAAAAAAACTCTCCCTTTTTGAACGTGGTCGGGTTGTTGAACTGCATAAGCAGGGTCTCTCACAGCGCGCCATCGCAGCTGAGGTGGGACGCAGTAAGACAATCATTTGGAATTTCTTAAATGATCCTGAGGGTTATGGAACAAAAAAGTCAAGTGGATGACCCAAAAAAATGTCATCAGCACTGAGCCGGAGGATCCAATTGGCTGTCCGTCAAGACACTGGACCATCCTCGACCCAAATTAAGGCCCTTACTGGTGCTGACTGCAGCCCCATAACCATCAGACCAGCATCTGAGACTGAAGGGCTTCAAAAACAGAACTGCTTGTTTGGACTTTGCAAGAGAGCACCAAACATGGGACATTCAAAGGTGGAAGAAAGTTTTATTCTTTGATGAGAAAAAATTTAACCTTGATTGTCCTGATGGTTTCCAACGTTACTGGCATGACAAGCATAACCCACCTGAGATGTTTTCTACGCGCCACAGTGGAGGGGGCGCCATAATGGTCTGGGGTGCTTTTTCCTTCAGTGGAACAATGGAGCTTCAGGAAGTGCAGGGGCGTCAAATGGCCGCTGGCTATGTCCAGATGTTGCAGAGAGCATTCCTCATGACTAAGGGCCCTGGTCTGTGTGGTGATGACTGGGTTTTTCAACAGGACAACGCTACAGTACACAATGCCCGCAGGACAAAAGACTTCTTCCAGGAGAATAACATCACTCTTTTGGCTCATCCTACGTGTTCCCCTGATCTAAATCCAATTGAGAACCTTTGGGGATGGATGGCAAGGGAAGTTTACAAAAATGGATAACAGTTCCAGACAGTGGATGGCCTTCGTGTGGCCGTCTTCACCACTTGGAGAAATGTTCCCACTCACCTCATGGAAACGCTTGCATCAAGCATGCTGAAACAAATTTTTGAAATGATAAACAATAACGACGGAGCTACTCATTACTGAGTTCATGTTTGGAAGTTGGATTTCTGTTTTGGGGGGTTTCGTTTTTTTTTTGGAGGTGTGGTCCTAAACTTTTGATCAGCTGAAAAACAGCCCGTTTCAGTTTATTTATTGTTTTCATTAAATTGAATGCTCAAAAAATGTTTTGTCTCACTCCCATTTCTTCTTGTTGCATGTTGAAGCTCTACTTGGAACCTTGTTAAGATCCAGCCATGCTAAATATGATTTTTTGCCATTTTTCAAGTGGTCTTAAACTTTTGATCAGGACTGTATGTGTAGAATAAACTTAGGATGCAACATTGAATTTTGAAGTTATGTATTTCAATTCAATTTGGTGCATTTAATATAGTTAAACACACGTTCACATTTGTTTTCATTTACGGAATCAACGTAATGTGACTGTGTTGTTGGTACATTATTACAAGATTTGAGGGCCCCACTTTTGATTTTGCCCAGGGCCACGTATTGTCTAAAACCGGCACTGCATACGGATCATCCGTGTGCTTTCTTCATCCGTATCTCTAGTCCACAAAAAGATAGAATATGTCTGCAGAAAGCCACTGAAATCAATGGGTCAGCCAAAAATAATAATAAGTGTGCGGTGCACGCGGTCTGCAGACCTCAAAATGGACACAGTCGCATGAGACCTTATGCTTAACATATGGTACTGTTATACATTATGGTGCTGGAGTCATATTTGCTATGGGTAAGATTTCACATCTTGTATTTCAATTAATTGGACTCTTCTCTTTTATCTATTCATTAATTTGTTCTTAATTACCAATATGACCTTGGATTGAAGATCTGCATTTCTAATACTAAGTTTTTCATTTTCTTTTCTGCTAAAGCTTCACAAATTGCAGTCAACTGTGGAAGTAGCTATACTACCCTTTATAACGGAACCTCTTATGCTTAATGAGGACCTATTAGATAATGAATATTTGTATTCCACATAAAATATCAATGTCGCTGAATCTTTTCTGGAACTCTGTTCAGTACAATTCCTCTGCTGTTCCTCCTGGAAATGTATGAATAAATTCAAAACTGGGCATTATCATTTCTAATTGTCAATAGTCTGACCCTACACTGTCAAAACTGGGGAGGTTCAACCTGTGCAGGAAAATACCCCACTGACAAGGGAAATGGTTAGATGTAAGCAAAGTTTTGAAAAAATCGGTTTGGCTGCTTCGTTGAATTTCACAAAGGAATTTGATTTGTAAAAATTACTTCGTCATGAAGCACATTTCTTTGTATAGCAGCTGCAATGATGGGGAATGGTGATCATGCTGCCCTCCCCGTCATTGAACCCCTTAGATGCCACGTTCATCGCTGATCGTGGCATCTGAGGCTACAATTTAGGCATTTCAGGGGTTAATCAGTGTAAGAATAAATAAATAAAAATACTCACCTTATCCATTTTCTCGTATAGAGGTCGTCACGGCCATCTTGATTGAAGACACTGCGCAAAATCTCGCAAGGTGACATGATGACCACATCACTAAATACCAACTTGTTAGCTGGTACTTGGCACATGTAAAGGCTCCACTTTACTCTGTATATTTACAAATGGTCCATAAGACCAATAACACCTTTTTATTTATTTCATGTGCCAATTATTAAAACGTAACATTTATTAGATGCATTGTTAAAATAAACAAAATAAGGATATTTAAAAAATATCATCTGTCACATGGTTGCTTTGTATTTTTCTCTCTGCAATAGAGCTACTTTCACTAGCTAGGGGGTAATGAGCCGGTACTGCGCGCTAGTTCATGGCTCACTGTCCTTTAAACCCTTCGCTGTATAAATTGTTTAGATCCTAGGTGCTGCTTCATACCCTATGTACACTAGCTGTGCTAAAAAGCTCCAACACTGCCCCCTGGCATGTTTCATCAGACTCTGCCCAATTCCCCTGAAGACGCCAGTTTGACTGGTGAAACATGTCGGGGGGCAGTGTTTGAGCTTTTTAGCACAGCTAGTGCACATAGGGTATGAAGCAGCATCTATAATCAAAATGGCCACATCGGCGTCTTCACGTGCAAATGGATGAGGGGAGTATCTTTTTGGGGTTTTTTGCTGCCGTTTCAGGGAAAATTGACTCATTACCACGAAGTGCGAGTAAATTCGGCTTCTTGGCAAAACGATTTTTTTCTGAAATTCGGATTGAAGTCAATTCATTTGACTTCGATTCGCTCAACACTAAAAATGGTAGCACCCAGTTGTCAATTTATTCAGCTATTTCCAAGAGGAATAAAAGAGGGATGACAAAACACCAAGTTCAAAGAAAAGAAGCCGCAACCTTGTTATTTCTATGAAGGTGCAATTATTTGATAATACAGACATATCGGACCCGGTGGTGAAAGCTCCTATATAAGGCTCATGCACACGGCCGTTGCCCCGCTGCGGCTGTATTGCAACCAGCAAACAGCGGGTCTGCAATATGCGGGCACCGACCGTGTGCACCCCGCAACACGGATGCACTTGAATGGGTCCGCAATTCACTATCTACTTGAAATGGGTCCACAATCCAGAAGGTCGGTGCGGAACAAAGGTTTCTCTCTGTGTCTCCACACTGCAAAAAAATAGAACATGTGTTTTTTTTGCTTTGTAGACGTATCACAGATCCATTCAAGTTGAATGGGCCTGGATCCGCACAGATGTTGCCCGTGCATTGGAGACCGCAAATTGTGGTCCCATATGCACGGCACAGCCGATCAACGGCCGCGTGCTTGAGTCCTTAGCCTAATAAATATTCTCCACTGCATGAGGAAGAAACATGAGCTAAGTAACTGGAAAAGCTTTTCAAAATCAAAACTAATATACAGAACAGTAAATGGTGGGGGGGGAAAAAGGAAATCAATATTCGGTTGTCCGTCCTTTGACTTACCTAGCTGTACTTCTATGGGTCTGAGCAGTCATTCAGGATTTCACACAGATTTCTGCATCCAATGACAGTCCACACTCAATGCATATAATTTGTGGTTTTGTAACCCAGTTCACACGATCAGGAAAAGAATCCATGGGGAGAAGAAAAACAGTAGCATGCTACCTATTGTAGCGGATTCCACATCTAGCTTCACATATATCAATTGTGTCTGGACAGTTTTAGTCTGGGAGTTGGACACAACTGATATATGTGGACTGTACTTCAGTGCACAGATCCAGCATCTGGACATGCAGTGTTTTTCTTTCCGGCGCTATCCAGCATGACAACTTATGCACCAGATGTGTGTGCGCGATCCCATAGAAAAGCATGGGATCAGTTGTGGCTCAATTTCTACTGTATTCTCCCCAAAAAAAATATAAAGCAAAACATGAATATAAAGCAAAAATAAAAATATTATAGGTAATTTACTTGCATGCATCTAACATGGGTCTATTGGCGTAAGAAAAAGAAAGTTTCAAGCATACTGTGACACTTCATGTTAAACGTTAGTCAGACTATTGATTTTCCTGTCTTTGTAAAGTCTGATTATTTAGACTATATCCTTAGAATAATAAACTTACGCAAAGCACCGAAGATCAGCTTTACCTGCACAAACACTTATGCAGTAAACCATGACGTTGGACAAAAGGCAAAGAAAACCTGTCCTATGGTTTACACAATAGCGTAAAATAGGTCAAGTCATGCATGGCATGAGGACCAGATATAGAGTGGGTTGCCCATGGTAAAAAATTAGAAACTGAATTACAGTAAAGCACTATTTTATAATTTTTAAAGGATTGCACATGTATATCAATGAGAACCAGTACCCCCAGAGACACATATCGATGAGAACCAGTACCCCTAGAGCAGTGGCGTATCCAAGCTATGGCAGCCATGGCTAGTGCCATAGGCGCCAAGCGGGGGGGGGCGACAAAAAAAAAAATATCATAAAAAAAAAAAATTTCCACCCATTCTGCAGCCACCTCCTTTAGCCCCAGCGCTGGCGGCGGCACGCAAATTAACTTGGAAAGTACTTTTACCTTGGCTGGACAGTCTGGACTGAGGGCTGGCATGTAGGAGAAAGACAGGCGCCCCCATGATTTTCTATGAATGGGATTGCCCAGTCCGTCCGTGTATCTGCTAACTTGCAGAGGCTCCGCCTCCAGCTCCGCCTCAAGCTCCGCCTACCCTCCTCTGCGTATCGTAGCTTCATTTATCCAAGCGTGTCACTCGTGAGGTGACTGACTGCACTGAGGTGAAGTGAGGAGAAGAACTGTGAGAAGTTGGACGATTGGACCCCCAGCCAGGCAGCACTGCTAGTCTGCTACGGTACACACACACATCATGATCACACTGTATAATGATGTACTGACATTCTGCAATCTGCCAAGCACTGCAGGCAACCTAATAAATGTAACCTTGCTAAATACCTAATATAGTGCTGCTAAATATATGGAATAAATAAATTAGAATTATGCATAGATATCCTAAATAAAGTGATTTGTGCAAGTTGTACCTGCTGTTGCACAAATCACTTTATTTATATCTATGGCTATGCATAATTATAATTAATTTAATCCATATTGTGCAAGCACTATATTGGATGGGCTGCTTGCTTCTGTTTGAGACTGTCATGATGCCAGGCTTAGGCTATTGTCACACTGGGGCGTTGCGCTATTGGCGGTAAAGCGTCGCTATTTGAGCGGCGCTTTACTGTAGTTTTTGCGGCGCTATTCAGCCGCTAGCAGGGCGCCTCAAATATGCGGCTCGCAGGACTTTGAGCTTCCACTAGCTGCCCAAAAAGGGTTAAAACCGCCCGCAAAATGCAGCTTGCAGCGGTGCATTGCTGGCGGTTCGGCGGCGCTGCCCATTGATTTCAATGGGCAGTGGCGCTTTCGAATCAGTGTGTACACTGTTCCTACCCCCTCCTGGGAACTACATCTGTGTGGCAGGACGCTCTCTACGTGTTAGAGACATCAAGGAGATGTGAATTACTATGCGTGCTGCAATGCATACTGGGAAATGTAGTTCTTACATGAACGAGCGCCGCAAGCCAGGAAGTGAATGAGAGAACAGAAACTAGAACGCCGGAGGTGATATAGATGAAGGAATTTAATAAGTATTTACTCGTTTTTTAACAGAATCATTACACTATTCTGTTTTTCTACCTTACAAACATTAATTTTAGGCAACAAAAACTTTAATTGGAAGATTAAAGAGTTTGACTTGAAGATTTGTCAGCTGTTTTTTTTTTTGTTAAGGTTATCTGAAAGATGGGTTTAAAATATTTTGACAGGGGCGCAGTTTCAGTGCTTGCCATAGGCGCCATTTTCACTAGATACGCCTCTGCCCTAGAGACACATATCAATGAGAACCATTGATAACCAACTTAAAGGAGTTGTCTGGTTTAGATTCTCTAAAATTGACAGCGATCGCCCAAGAATTTGCCTATGGATATGCTACAGGGAGTTGTGGTTAGCAGAGGGCCCCCATTGTAAAATGTATGTTCTATAATAGAGCATATGATCAGCCATTGTATAAAGATACTAAAGTCATAAAAAGTATATGTACACAATTTGGGTCTATTCACACATGGTAGTTTTGCCACTTTTTGGATGCTGTGGACCTCTGACTGTGGAAAATCTGTGTCTATACAATGTAGGGCAAAGATCTCTGATACAAACTAGACACTAATGCTGCTGGTACTAATCATTCTGAGTGATGATGCTTTAGTATTTTCATGACGTGTATAGCTACCTGTGTTTAAAAAAAACTAAAAAAAGTTTGCTTCATTCGAGAAATGTCATGCTATAATCTTGATACCAATAAAGAATAGGAAAACCGAGGACACCCTGAACGCCTTGGAAATTGTAACATGTCTGGTATACTTTACTGCCACTAATATAGTCTTCAAACTGTTCCACACCTTAGGGCTCATGTATAAGGCCATGTCAGTATTTTGGTCTGCAAAAAACAGATTTACCAAATGCAGATACCTTCAATTTGCATTCTGCATTTTTCTCACTCCCATCAATAGAAAGGACTATTCTCGTCCGTAAATACGGACTAGAGTTGGACATGTTCTATAATCTGTAGAACGAACACACGGATCCGCAAAAAATACAGATGTGTACATGGTCCCATAGACATTAGAGGGTTAGTGTGCTGTCAGAGGAAAAACGAGGATAGTACACGGAGCCCTTAGCTAATGAATAAACATTCACCAATCGAATTTGGTTTGTCCTTTTTTAAATAAAAATTGTCTTCTTTAGTGAAAGGGTATTCTTGTGAATTGTTTCTTGAAGTGACAAATAACACATTGTTTCAGATGTGTTAATTCACCAAGACTTCTTGCTTGTGAGGCCACATAATTAGATTAGTGAGTATCCTACCGCAAGATTAAGATCATCATGTTGTAACAAATAAACACAGCTTGAGTCAAAGAGGATACGTGGGTATGATTAATACATAGATAGATTTGCTCTGTGTTGGTGGTGCATACCTTGGAGCTTTCAGCTCTCTATTCTGCTGGTATTTTTTAAAACTGTGGTAATTAATACAGAATATGTTTCAACTTTGTTAAAGGGGTGCTGTCAAACTGTTATAAAATAGACACAGGGCAACCTACTGAAATGAGGCAGGAGAAATGAGGCAAGAGTCCCCGGAGCACAACAATCACATGACAAGAGGATTTATTGTTCATATGTCTGTATATTAATTTTGTAATAAATCAGCACAACTTCAAACATTTGCTCTTCACAATATGTGACATAACAGATTATCTTTCGTTTATTCCTTGCCAGCTACATCCTCTAATTCTACACTTTTGTATTATTATCTATTATAAACATAGATATTGATAACCTCTAACTCTACTTCTCATTTTTAAGAGTTTTTGCATTGTGAATAGATATTGTCAATGTGGCTCCAAACATATCCATGCATCATTAGTCAGCAATCGTAAAATGCTAACAAACTACATAATACATTGACAAAAAAAAATAACGTACTAAGAAGGAGTTGTTGGAATCAAATGAAACTTTATTTACGTGAATATAGTGATGACATGTGTAAGTGATTACAATATTAGAGCAAAAGGATAGGTTTAATAGGGAAAGCTGTACAATTGAAAGGAGGTTGTCATACTAATAACCTGTTGGGCCGCTTCTAGCCTGGATACAAGATCAGATACAGTTGGGCATGGAGGCATTGAGGTACCATATGGTCTGTAGGCAGTTTCGGACTGTGGTGCCTTGGGTCCACCAGTGGAATTGATTCTGGGGGCCCACCATACAGCTACCATAAATGCAGTGGCACAGCGTGGGTTGCCAGCCACCGGGACAAGCAGAGTATTGCGCCCCCCCCAACCTGTGGCCATGCCCCTTTTTACAGATAATGTAGTAGATATTACTTGCAGTCCTATGGAACACCACAGATAACACAGTAGTAACTCTCTGAGTACAGATAATGTAGAAGATGGGTGTGAGTCCCCAGATTTCAGAACACGCACAGTGTGACCTGAAGTCTGAGGCCAGGGTGGGCCGAATTCTATATCCACCCTCCCATCACTACAGAACATACAGGGTAATACAGCGCCCCATACCTCTTACATCCAGTGATGTCTCCTTTGATGTAGATGTTCTCTTTCCGCATCTTCTCCTTTCAGACCAGACCACCATTTTTCAACCATTTCTCGTCTCTGCAGATTGTAAAAAAAAAAATCTTAGTTTACTACTTTTCTATCATCCTCCGATCCTCTGGACAAATCATCCTACCACCCCCAATACTGTGCTGCTGTGCTCCCCAATATTATACTGCAGAAACATATAAACCCCTTGAAAATACTAGTACCATGCAGATAATGCCCCCTTTAATAATTATTGGCACACAGTGCCCTAAAATAACTGTGCCCAGGAAATAGTGCCCCTGACACTAATAGTGTAAACATAACGTCCCCAAAAAAATAATTGTGGTAAGCTGATACTGTGCCAAGGTGCCCCCACAGTAATAGTGCTCCCAAAAGTCCCACAAATAGTAATAATTCTCTGCTAGAGCACACATGGTAGTAATAATAGTGCTCCTACAGTGCCCCCAACATGTTCCCACTGTGCCCCAGAATTAATAATGCTCCCATAGTGCCCATACTGGTAATCATGTTCCCCATAGACCCCCAGTAGTAATAAAGTCCACCATAATGCCCCCCAGTAGTAATAATTCTCCATAATGTGACAGCACAAAAATACCCCCTTATAATGTGTGCCAGTGCAAAAAAATACCCCCTTTTAATGGCCCCCAGTTGAGTTAATGTCCCCATAGTGCCCCCATAATGTGCCAGTATAAAATACCCCTATATAGTGTCCCCAGTAAATGCCCCCATAGTGATCCTCTCCCCCTTTCCTCCTAGTGCCCCCCATAATGTACCAGTATAAAATGCCCCATATATAGTGCCCCAGTAGATGCCCTCAGTGTCCCCCATAATGTGCCAGTATAAAATACCCTTTCTTAGTGCCCCCCGTAGATGACCCCCATAGTACTCCTCTCCCCCATTCCCCATAGTACCCACCATGTGTCCCTGTATAAAATTCCCCTATATAGAGCCCCACATATAAAATACCCCTTCTTTGTGGCCTCAGTAGAATCCCCCAATAATGTGCCAGTAAGTGCCCATAGATGCCCCATAGTGCCCCCCAATAATGTGCCAGTAAAAAGTGCCCCCATAAAGCCCCCCAATAATGTGCCAGTAAAAAGTGCCCCCCAATAATGTGCCAGTAATAAATGCCCCAATAGATGCCCCCACAGTGCCCCCCCAATAATGTGCCAGTAAAAGTACCCCCATAGTGCCCCCCAATAATGTGCCAATCAGAAATTCCCCCATAGTGCCCCCCAATAATGTGCCAGTAAGAAGTGCCCCATAGATGCTCCCCAATAATGTGCCAGTAAGAAGTCCCCCCCATAGATGCCCCCCAATCATGTGCCAGTAAAAAGTGACCCACAGTGCCCCCCAATAATATGCCAGTAAGAAGTGCCCCATAGATGCTCCCCAATAATGTACCAGTAAGAAGTTCCCCCATAGATGCCCCCCAATCATGTGTCAGTAAAAAGTGTCCCCCACAGCGCTCCTCTCGTGTATTGTGCCTTAAAAAAAAAACCACCTATACTTACCTCCATCATGCTGGCAGCGATGCGATGCAGGCCTCTTCCGGCCTGTGTCCCACGCTGTATGGCTCAGGTGGTGCAATGACATCATCGCGCTGCTTGCACCGGCCTCTGATAGGCTGCAGGCCTGCAGCCTATCAGAGGAAAGGGGAAGGGAGACGCCTCTCCCCTACCCCGCAGCATCCATCTGTATCGCTGTCCTGAGGACGGCGATACAGATGACTATAGAGATGAGTGCTTCCACAATGGAAGCGCTCATCTCCCTGTGCCCTGCCGCTACGCCACTGCTTGCTGGTTCGGGGGCCCACCAAGGATTTCCCTGGCTTCCCGGTGGGCCAGTCCTAGCCTGTCTGTAGGCCTGTAGATACTGCACACTCGTAGGCTGCCAAAGCTGGGTCCCAACTGGTCCAATAACTGCTCAAATAGCGATAAATCTGGAGACTGAGCAAGCCAAGGAAGTGCTCCAATCTGGTGGAGATATTTCTGGGAAACCCTTGTGCCAGTTGGGAGCCCTGCTATTACAGGTAACACATGTGGCTGCAGGATGTCCTGCACATATGGCTGATCTGTGAGTGTTTCTCATATCACCACAAGGGGTGACCAACTTTCATATGCGATGGCTCCCTAATCATCATACCAGTAGCTCTTTCAGCACCCACCAGTATTTGCATACAATTTCACATATCATTCCACCATGTTTGTCATACCGACAATATCTAACAAATAATAACTTTCCAATTGTCATTCAAAAGACTGTTTCTTCAGGGAGGTACAAAAAATTCAAAATTTGATTAGCTAATAGAGGCCATTGGCCTAACTAACTGGGACAATGTCCTCAAAAATAAAAATGCAGCCATTTTTAAAAGCATCCTAAACTCTTATTGTGAGAGGTACATATCTTATGGGAATAAAAGGGTGACGAGCAAGAAAAAAGCAATGTGGATAAAGTGAAATTTAAAAGAAGCAATAAAGGACAAAAATAAAGCATTTAAATCACTAAAACAGGAGGGTATGAAGGAAGCATTGAAAAACTATAAGAAAAAAATAGAATATGTAAGACAAATAAAAGCAGCCAAACCGGAGATAGAGTGATTCATTGCCCAAGAGAGTAAAACTAACCCTAAAATGTTCTTCAATTATATAAATGGTAAAAAGTATAAATCTGAAGGTGTTGGCCCTTTACAGAATGATGATGGGGGAGCTAGTTGCTGAGAGCGATGAGGAGAAAGTAAAGCTATTTTAATATTTTTTTCTCTCCACTGTATTTACTGAGGAAAATAAACTGGCACATGAAATGCAGAATGTAAAGTAAATTTCCCATTGAAAGTGGCCAGTCTGACGCAGGAAAAAGTGCAGCAGTGTCTTAAAAAGATTAAAATAGACAAATCACCGGAACCAGATGGCATACACCCCCCGTATCCTATTCTCTTCATGATTTTTATTAATAATCTTGTAGAAGGCTTGCAAAGTAAAATATAAAATTTTGCAGATGGCACTAAACTGTGTAAAGTAATTAACACGGAAGAGGACAGTATACTAGTACAAATGGATCTGGATAGATTGGAATTTGGAGGCTTGGGCAGAAAGGTGGCAGATGAGGTTTAACACTAACAAATGTAAGGTTATGCACATGGGAAGGAATAATGCAAGTTACCCGTACATACTAAATGGTAAAACACTGGGTAACACTGACAGTGTTAGGCAGCTGCTGCCAAGGCATATAAAATAATGGGTTGCATTAAACGAGACATAGATGTGAACATAGACCAACCACTATACAAATCACTAGTCAGATCACATATAGAGTACTGTGTACTGTGGGTTAGTGTGAACAAGGCAGACATAGCAGAGCTGGAGAGGGTCCAGAGGAGGGCAACTAAAGTAATAACTGGAATGGGGGGACTACAGTACCCAGAAATATTATCAAAAATTAGGGTTATTCAGTTTAGAAAAAAGAAGACTGAGGGGAGATCTAATAACTATGTATAAATATATCAGGGGTCAGAACAGAGATCTCTCCCATAATCTATTTATCCCCAGGACTGTGACTGTGACGAGGGGACACCCTCTGCATCTGGAGGAAAGAAGGTTTGTACACAAACATAGAAGAGGATTCTTTACGGTAAGAGCAGTGAGACTATGGAACTCTCTGCCGTAAGAGGTGGTGATGATGAGTACAATAAAGGAATTCAAGAGGGGCCTGGATGTATTTCTGGAGTGTAATAATATTGCAGATTATAGTTATTAGCTTTCTGGAGAGGTTGTGGATCCAGAGAGTTATTCTGATTGCTTGATTGGAGTTGGAAAGGAATTTTTTCCCCTAAAATGAAAAAAATTGGCTTCTACCTCACATGGGTTTTTTGCCTTCTTCTGGATCAACTTGCTGAATAACAGGCTGAACTGGATAGACAGATATCTTTTTTCAGCCTTACAAACTATGTTACACCAAATGCCTTCACACTGTGGGATATTGGTGTACAGACTTTTTACTTCTAATATACACACGTAAGTGACAACCACAGCCATCAAACACTGCATCTTTGCCAAGAAACCATAAGTGTCTTTTAAACATTCAGTAAGATTTTTACCAATCCTCTGCCAAAATACATTAACATAAATTGCTAATGGATGCAATAGACCTTACCCCAGACACCATCAGGCACCCAGGCAGTTTTTGATTATGAATACTTATGAATCTTAGACAATAGATGCAGGACAGGTATCCAGGTGATACACCTAATAAATTACCCTTTAAATTGCGACTGTTTCAGAGGAGGATAATATATAGAGTTTTGGGGAGAGGAGGCTTGGGCAGAGAAATGGGAAATAAAGTTCAATGTGAATAAACGTAAGGTCATGAATTTGGGCTGAGGAAAACAATGCACAATTATGTGTTAAACACTGGGAAAACTGCCACAGAGAAAAAACTTTAGGATTTTAGCCACCAATGTCAGGCAGCTTCTGCAAAGGCAAATAAAATAATGGGATGCATGAAAAGAGGAAGAGATTCTCATGACAAGAACAAAGGTTTGATTCTAGTCAGACGACACATGGAATATGTACAATTATAGAACATAACTGAATTAGAACTGGTGGAGAGGAGGGGGGACAAAGGTAATTAAAGGAAGTGGTGGATTTTAGTATCAAGACAAGCTGCTGAACTTGAGTTTGTTTAATCAGGAAAAAAGACAGTTCATGGATAGCACATAGATCTTTCTAATGAACCTTTTACACCTAGGCTTGAAACCGTGACAAGAGGGGATCTTCTACATCTAGAGGAAAGAAGGTTTCATCATCATCATAGACGGGGTTTCGTTACTTTATGAGCAGTGAGACTATGGAACTCTGCCAGAGGAGGTTATGACGGTCGATTCATAGAGTACATCTAAGGCTACTTTCACACTAGCGTTCGGGGCTCCGCTTGTGAGTTCCGTTTGAAGGCTCTCACAAGCGGCCCCGAACGGATCCGTCCAGTCCTAATGCATTCTGAGTGGAGGCGGATCCGCTCAGAATGCATCAGTCTGGCAGCGTTTGTCCTCCGCTCCGCTCAGCAGACGGACACCTGAACGCTGCTTGCAGCGTTCGGGTGTCCGCCTGGCCGTGCGGAGGCGAACGGATCCGTCCAGACTTAGGCTACTTTCACACCTGCGTTTGGTGCGGATCCGTCTGGTATCTGCACAGACGGATCCGCACCTATAATGCAAACGCTTGGATCCGTTCAGAACGGATCCGTTTGCATTATCATGAACGGAGCCTTCAAACGGAACTCACAAGCGGAGCCCCGAACGCTAGTACTTTCACACCTGCGTTTGGTGCGGATCCGTCTGGTATCTGCACAGACGGATCCGCACCTATAATGCAAACGTTTAGATCCGTTCAGAACGGATCCGTTTGCATTACCATGAACAAAAAAAAAAAAAAAAATTTTTTTTTTTTTTTTTTTTTTTGTTCATGATAATGCAAACGGATCCGTTTTGACTTTACATTGAAAGTCAATGGGAGACGGATCCGTTTGAAAATTGAGCCATACTGTGTCAACTTCAAACGGATCCGTCCCCATTGACTTACATTGTAAGTCTGGACGGATCCGTTTGCCTCCGCACGGCCAGGCGGGCACCCGAACGCTGCAAGCTGCGTTCAGGTGTCCGCCTGCTGAGCGGAGCGGAGGACAAACGGAGCCAGACTGATGCATTCTGAGCGGATCCGCCTCCACTCAGAATACATTAGGGCTGGACGGATCCGTTCGGGGCCGCTTGTGAGAGCCTTCAAACGGAACTCACAAGCGGAGCCCCAAACGCTAGTGTGAAAGTAGCCTAAGATGGGCCTAGATGCCTATCATGAATGTAAAAATACTGCAGGTTATGGGTACTAGATCTCTGGAGATGGGACATTGCTGTAAGGAAGGATTTTGTCTTCCTTAATATGGTTCAAATAGTCTTTGCCCTATAAAGTTTTTCTTTGTCTTCCCCTGGATCAATACTGCAGGGTTATGGGTTGGACTTGGGCCTGTGTCTTTTTGCAACCTTACTGAATATGTAACTATGGTTATAGATTCTCTTTAACTGCCAGAAATCATAAAAATGGTACATTCTAGTCTGGGGTAGAAGCTAACAAACATTATACAACAAAATTTCAACATGCATCTTGTTAAAAAGGAAGGTCATTATGTCAGTAAGAAGAAAGCCTTTCATTTTAGGCAGTACCATGGGGGAGGTGAACCATAAGTAATCCACACTTCTTATCCCTTTACATGATATTGCACTCCACATAGTCCATGCCGCTGTCAGCCCATATCTATAATAAGCTGTTGGATCAATGAATGTGGTGGTGCCCCCGTACCTGATAGTGCAGTGACCTGGAGGCCCCTGCTAAAGAGGAGAATGGTGCCAATGTTATTTTTAGTGCATAGTTAAGCCAAATTGTGCTATTCCTATATTGTGTCAATGTCTGGCAAGAACATTAAGAGTTAAAACACATTGATTTGTAGACTCCAGGCAAAAGCTGGCTCATCCCCTGAGCTTGGCCTGCTTATTAAGTTAATTGGTTGTTGTAAGTTGGAGTGTGAGCAGTAAGCAGCTTTGCAGGAACCTGACTCCTGAGGTAAAATACAGCCAAGTAATTGTGGCCAAAAGGGGAACTCTACAGGAAAAAACAAATGGAGACAGCATGTCATTGTTGGAATTTATTCCAGATGTAATGTTTCGGCTATAGTGCTTTTATTAAGCAAAGGCTCTATAGCCGAAACGTTGCATCTGGAATAAATTCCAACAAAAGGATGTGCTGTCTCCATTTGTTTTTTCCTGTATATGTGGATCATCCGAACAGCATGGGGAAGCTTACCACTTTCCCTGGAAATGTGCACCCATAACTCATCAAAATAGGCGTGCTGTTCTCTCTTCTTTTTCAAGAGAAGAACTCTAGTTCTCCATCCACACTGAGGGTACGGAAAGCAACTTTATTTAAGGTTAAGCAGCCATACTTGTTGGTGAAGGACAACTGTCTGTGAAGGCAATGCACGTACACCGGCTTATAGACTTCACAGCATCTTTTGACTAGGTGTAAAAGCCTCAGGTCCCTAGTCATTTGAAACAGAAACAGATATAAATCTATTAAAGGGCTTCACCCTGCAGTGGGGATTGTTGAACAACAATTTGGGAGAAATAATGCCTTTGAGAGTATGGTGCACCACTAGGCTGGATTAGATTGGAGAATAGCAATACAGAAAGAGTGCAACCAGATGTGGCTTGTGGAGTTAACGCTCATTGCTTGCAGTTTATGGGAACTGTCAATAAAAACGTTGCCTACTTCTAAAAGTATGTGTATTTGCACACTGCCAAAAGTTTTCAGTAAAGAGCTATCATTGACTGAAGACCACGTCTTCTCCCTGCCTTGCAGCCCACATTAAACCTACACCAATGGAACCCGAACCACCATCAGGCAGGAGACCTCGAACCAGTGTGCATGGCCCTGAGGGACTGAGCAGGGAGATTTCTGCCAATGTCAGGACCACTACCACTCCTAACCTTGCCCCTGGTACCCTTCCCGATCCGGGCCTGACACTGCAGTAGTCTGGCATCATATTGATGTGCAGACAATTTTTTTTTTATTAACTCCCTTCTCCTGCTCCGGATGCCACCGTTCCTGAGATCAAGTGCCCTTCCTGGTCTTCCTGTTGGCCTGGGCTATGACCGAACGTCACACAGTGTGAGGTCAGAGAGCACTGACATCCTCAAGCTATGTGCAGGTCACTGCAGGAGAAGACCAGGAAGTGGTGAGTACAGAGTCGAGGAGCGCTGCATTCACTGCTTCCCAGTCCTATACTAATGAGCGCTTCCATTATGGAAATAACATTAATTTTGTCCTTTTTAGAACACTGTTATTTCCTGCTAAACAATTACAATCACATGACATTGTTGATGAATGACACAGATTACTCCATAAAATAAAATTATACCATTTATTTTTTGGTAATCTTACTTCATAAAATAAAAACTATGAAAAGCTATCATCTAAATATATATAAATTGCAAATACATAGGAACGGTCATTTTGTTCTCTTTCTACTATGTGATATGCAAATATATAAATATTTAATACTGCCATGCTATACTTATTGATTTATCTGCTCGTCACCCTTGAACTCTATGAACGGGTCAGGGCTAAGAAAATTTGCCATTTACTGCAAAGTGACCACCAGATCAATTCTGGCTAAAGCATTCAATAAGTTTTGGAAACTAACAGAGCCAAGTAAGTAACCTCCTTTCTTACCAACAGCACTTAATGAAATGACTTGCGACCTGTTTATAGACAGACCCCTTATTATTGTCACTGACATCCTTTTATGCTGATCTGACTCTTTTTTTTTATTTTTACTTTTGGGATGAATTTTTCAGAACAAGAAATATGCAGCTAGATTTATAAATTTTACAAATGCAACGACTCCTCCTTGTGGCAAGCAAAAGTAAGACACTTAATTAAAACCACAGAAAAGGTAAGTTTTACATATCAAGCTGATGTTTTAAGTACGAGTTTGTATTTGTTATCTTGTATTTGATTCTGTTGTATTAAAATCACTTGTGTTTCTGTCACTAGAATTTTTACTATTAAACTGGCTGACATTAGCGATGTGCTAATGTCAGCTGCACCTAACCATGCTATTCTTGTGATTATTCATGCCACCGTTACTGAGAATTCTTAGTTTTATAATATGTAAATTAGACTCTAGAAGCAGGAAGGGGGGGGGCGTTGCTCCTGCACCTAGAGGCTCCGTTCTCCCAGCTCATTACACGCAGTAAAGAGGGCATTAATAATCACAAGAAAAGCATAGTTAGGTGCAGCTGACATTAGCACATTGCTAATGTCAGCCAGTTTAATAGCGAAAATTCACCTTACGCACAAACATGTAGCGGATCATTTATTATGGTTCCTGCGTGCTGCAGTATTTTCTCCGGCCAAAATTCCGGAACACTTGCCGGAATGCCGGATCCGGCATTAATTCCCATTGAACTGTATTAATGCCGGAGAGACGGATCCAGAATTTCAATGCATTTGTCAGACGGATCCGCATCCGTATCCGTTTGCATACGGATTTCCGGATCTGGCAGGCAGTGTGAAAGTACCCTAATTCAGAAGTTTTCAAACTTTTGTGACTTTTTTTTCCAACCTATTTATGTTGTTGCGCCTTTTTTGCACCTGAATTAGGTGCATAAACAGTCTTATTTCTACTCCACTCCTGACCAGTCTGTTTTGAGGGGGAACTTGCGCAATTTTTTTCATTGTAAGAGATAGAGATGTGACTTTTCTGGTTACTTGCACAATTTTTTCATGCGCAAACCAATGAGACCAGTCATAGCGAATTTGAACCTGTCTAGAAAACACCCACTGATTAATAAAAGGATAATACAAGAGGTGCAAGTTAAAGACAGGCATTGCCAATACTAAAAAATAAAAAAAAAGGCAAGCTTGATAAATGTGCTCCAAAGACCGGCTTACAAAGTCGGTCTTTGTAAATAAACCCTTTGTCCTTCTTTGCTCCTTAAATGTCCCTCTTTTTTACCTAAAAAATAAATAAATGTCTGGTTCCTACTTGTATATTGGACCTCCCCTATATTTTTTAACTATTTGTGGCGGTTTTGACTTTAAAATCAGTGATGGTCAGCTTGCAGTGTTCGCCAACGAACACATGTGGGCTGCCATCTTGACTCACCCGTCCTGCGATGCACAGGTAAGCCCTTACCTGTGCCTGTGCAGTCACCGGGAGCAGGCAGTTCCGAGAACAGCCGCCCGGGGCCTTCATCGGGCTGTTCTCGGAACTGCCTGCTCCCGGTGACCGCATTTTATTTCAGACCAGCTCCCGGCACAGGTAAGGGCTTACCTGTGCATCGCCGGACGGGTGAGTCAAGATGGCAGCCCGCATGTGTTCGTTGGCGAACACTGCAAACTGACCATCACTGTTTAAAATGCCTATAATGAGATGATTTTTGTGCTAAGATTTAAAGAGATACTTGAGGGCAAGAAAAAAAGGTCTTCAGCCTCATGCACACGTCCATGGAAAACGGACCGTGAGATACCGGCCTGGATTCCTGCTGAGTGCAGGAATATATACCAATTATAGGATATGTTACAATAAAAGATTTCTTATTTGCATGAAAACCCAGGTTGAGACAGTAGGCGGAACCCGGCGCCGTCAGAACTGCAGTGGCGGGGGATCTGTGAGGTGCAAGTTCTGTTTTTTTATTGTGCTGTGCAACTCCTAAAGCCTGTGGAGAGTGTACAGTGGTACTTCCCTTACTATTTGCTATTCGGATCACACCCACTCCCCTGAAGCACCTTACCCTTTAGACGAGTGCAGCCCAATCCAATTTCTACTGTTTCAACCTGGCAGGATATGGCTGTGCATTAAAAATCACCGGCTGCTGCCATGACCAGTATCAGACAGTCATTGGATATTTTGTATAATAAGCCATAAGTGTCTCTCTTTTACCGGCCAAAAAGTTGGGTGGTATGGTCTTAATACAGTCTCTCCATTGCCATTAAATGAAGGTAAGCTGCTAACACATCACACATTCATTGTATAATTAGGTCCTCAGTTCAAATCATCCTGATTTGCTTGGGTGTCCTCTGGGTATTCTGGCTTCTCCAAACCTTCAAAAACATACTGAGGCAGATTTATCAAATCTGGTGTAAAGACAAACTGGCTCAGTTGCCCACATCAACCAATCAGATTCCAACTTTCATTTTCCAAAGGTGCTCTGAAAAATCTGATTGGTTGCTGTGGGCAACTAAGCTAGTTTTTCTTTACAGTAGATTTCATAAATCTCCCCCATGGAGAGTTAATTTGCTTCACATAAAATTGGCCCTAGTGTGTGTCTGAGACATGAGATTGTGGATAGGGATGAGCAAACACCTGGAAGTTCTGGTTCGGCCGAACTTCAGGTCAAAGTTCGGGTTCGGGACCCGAACTTGACCCCGAACCTGGACCCCATTAAAGTCAATGGGGACCCGAACTTCACTTTATTTTTTTCCGTTATAACATGGTTATAACGGAAAATAATAGCATTCTTAAGACAGAATGCTAAATAAAATGGCCATTAAGGGGTTAAAAATAATTTTAAAAACTCACCTCATCCACTTGATCGCGCAGCCGGTATTTTCTTCTTTCTTCTTTCTGCAGGACCTGCAAAAAGACCTGCGATGACGTCATCGCGCTCACCACATGGTGAGCGCAGTGATGTCGTTGCAGGTTCTGCTGCATGAAGATGGAAGGGCCTGCGGTGACGTCACCGCGCTCACCACATGGTGAGCGCAGTGACGTAATCGCAGGTCCTTTTGCAGGTCCTGCAGAAAGAAGGGGATACCGGCTGCGTGATCAAGCGGATGAGGTGAGGTTCTTTTTTAATATTTTTAACCGCTCATTGGCTATATTATTTAGCATTCTGCCTTAAGAATGCTATTATTTTCCGTTATAACATGAATAATAAAATCACACCGAACCCAAACCCGAACTTTAGTGAAAAAGACCGGGATCAGGTCGAGGTACCCGAACTTGCAATGTTCGGTACGAACCCGAACTTTGCAGTTCAGGTTCGCTCAACCCTAATTGTGGACCCCACTGGGGAGTGGGACGGAAGTGAGTGATGACAGAGTCTGTAAAGCATTTCAGAATATGTTGGTGCTATATAAGCAAGAAGATACATTTGTTTCTCTGTAATATGATAATGAAATCAATATCTAATGTAGGAGCTGCTCAAAATTCAAATAGATTTGTTGCAGGTCCTAAAGCCAAAGATCTATCATAAACCACGTAATAACTGTAATAATTCCTTCTAATAAAAATGTCCAATGTGTTTTACTGCATGCATATAGATTTTTATGCTCTTACTACCTCTAATTTACTTGTCTCTGAAGATAATTATGCTCATATTACTTTTTAGCTATTTTACATTCAAACAGCTATCTTCATTAAAACAAACTGTACCAGGGCAGCCAACAGGAATAAGCAATTCAGTGATCTGAATCAAAAGGACTGTAACTTTATATTTAAAAAAAATATTTCTTGTGTCCTTCCTCTGGCATTGTTAGCTTTTGCTGTTGCCTTCTGCTGCCATCTGCTGGTTCAGCCATGTATGCATGATCTTAGATTTAAAGAGCTAGTACTCAGGATTTAATTAATCCATTAATTCACCACGCAACAAAAAATAACTTTTCGTCTGCTACTGGGCAAAAAACATTTGTCCTATACTCAAGTGTGCAGATTACAAATCTGAAGTCAGAATTGTTGTAACACGTCACAAAATTTTGCTATGCATAAGTATGCCTAAATGAATTAAGCACTTGGAAAGCATTTAATAATTTTGAACAGATCGAGTTTTACTCCAACAATTACCTGATTTACATCAAATTTTGCGTAGTAAACAGTTTATGAAAATGTAAGGCTGCGTTCACGCGGGCGAGATTTCCGCGCGGGTGCAATGCGGTAGGTGAAAGTATTGCACCCGCACTGAATCCCGACCCATTCATTTCAATGGGGCTGTTCAGATGACCGGTGATTTTCACGCATCACTTGTGCGTTGCGTGAAAATCGCAGCATGCTCTATATTCTGCGTTTTTCACGCAACGCAGGCCCCATAGAAGTGAATGGGGTTGCGTGAAAATCGCAAGCATCCGCAAGCAAGTGCGGATGCGGTGCGATTTTCACGCACGGTTGCTAGGAGACGATCGGGATGGAGACCCGATCATTATTATTTTCCCTTATAACATGGTTATAAGGGAAAATAATAGCATTCTGAATACAGAATGCATAGTAAACTAGCGCTGGAGGGATTACATTTTTTTAAAAAATAATTTAACTCACTTTAATCCACTTGATCTCGTAGCCCGGCATCTCCTTCTGTCTCCTTTGCTGAACAGGACCTGTGGTGAGCATTAATTACAGGTAAAGGACCTTTGGTGATGTCACTCCGGTCATCACATGATCCATCACATGATCTTTTACCATGGTGATGGATCATGTGATGACCGGAGTGACGTCACTAAAGGTACTTTACCTGTAATGAATGCTCACCACTAGGGTTGTTGCGGGTATCGAAATTTCGATACCCAATCGATACTTTTGTCCCGGTATCGATACGATACCGGGATTTCCGTTTTTTCGATACTGGGCTGCGCTTCTGCGCAGTCTAGTATCTCTGAACATGAGCGCGCTGCTATCGGCGCGCTCATGTTCTCTCTCAGCAGCACGGGGAGAAGGAAGCTGTCCTCCCTCCCCCTGTGCTGCTGCCGCTGCCACCAATGAGAAGAGAGGGGCGGAGGAGGGGCGGCAATGAGAAGAGAGGGGCGGAGGAGGGGCGGCAATGAGAAGAGAGGGGGTGGAGGAGGGGCGGCAATGAGAAGAGAGGGGCGGAGGAGGGGCGGGCGCACTGCGCCACCAATGATAGGATTACTATCGGAGCGATGGGAGGAGACATCAGCTTCACTAGTGGGCGTTCCTTTTCCCTGCGCTGCGATTGGACAGCGCTACAGCCAGGGAGAAGGAACGCCCACTAGTGAAGCTGATGTCTCCTCCCATCGCTCCGATAGTAATCAGCAGCATGTGGAGCAGGAGAGGAGACAGTAATGGGGCACTGCGGGCGAACGGAGCGGCGCCCAGGACTAAATGGTGAGTGCTGAGACATCGCTGGGCGCCGCTCTGTGTGGCCTGATAGTGAAAGTCTGGACTCATATACAGTAGTCAGTCTTTAACACATACAGGAGGCGGGTGCCGGCAGCAGAATCGCATTGCCGGCACCCTGCCCCTGACAGGGAGCTGCGATCAGCGGCAGTTAACTGCCGCTGATCTTCTAGTACCCGCCTCCTGTATAAAGGGGTAAAATCATTGGTGGTGCAGTGTGCCCCCCCCCCTCAATCCCCCCATCCCATTAAAATCATTGGTGGCACAGTGCGCCGGCCCCTCTCAACCCTCCAGTATTAAAATCATTGGTGGCAGTGGCCACAGGGACCTCTCCACTCCCCCTCATTGGTGGTGCAGTGGCAGCTTCTGATCGGAGCCCCAGCTGTGTAAGCCTGGGGCTCCGATCGGTTACCATGGCAGCCAGGACGCTACAGAAGCCCTGGTTGCCATGGTAACATCCCTGATGCTGTGTGCACAAAGCACAGAGCAGCAGGGACAGTGTGGAGTCCTATTCACCCTGATAGAGATCTATCAGGGTGAATAGGAAAAGGGATGAAAGATCCCAGGTTCTAGCCCCTAAGGGGGGAAATAGTTATTAAATAAAAAGTGGAAAAAAAAAACAACACTAAAATATGAAGTATAAATCACCCCCCTTTTCCCAATTTCACATATAAAATTTATAAATAAACATATTACATCGCCACGTCAGAAAAGTCCAAACTATTAAAATATAAAAAAAAAATCTAGGTGGTGAATGCCGGAACAGAAAAAATAAAATAAAAACTGCGCGATTCGCCATTTTTAAAAATGAGGAATGCACGTGGCTTTTTTTGTTTATTTTTTTCGCGTGGTATCGAATGGTATCGAGTATCGCAATACTTTTTCATGGTATCGAAACCGAATCAAAAATTTGGTATCGCAACAACTCTACTCACCACAGGTCCTGTTCCTGTAATTAATGCTCACCACAGGTCCTGTTCAGCAAAGGAGACAGAAGGAGATGCCGGGCTACGCGATCAAGTGAACTAAGGTGAGTTAAATTATTTATTTATTTTTTTAACCCCTCCAGCGCTAGTTTACTATGCATTCTGTATTCAGAATGCTATTATTTTCCCTTATAACTATGTTATAAGGGGAAATAATACAATCTACAGAACACCGATCCCAAGCCCGAACTTCTGTGAAGAGGTTCGGGTTTAGGTACCAAACATGCGCGATTTTTCTCACGCGAGTGCAAAACGCATTACAATGTTTTGCACTCGCGCATGAAAAATCGCGGGTGTTCCCGCAACGCACCAGCACATTTTCCCGCAACGCCCGTGTGAACCCAGCCTAATGGAATAACAAAATTTCAATAAGTCTCGTTTTTCAATTTAAAAGTCTTACTTGAGCAAGGCCCAGTGCTGTTAAAAGTGCTTCAGGCATCTCATTTTGCGTTTGTGAACAGTCATATTTTCCCGTTGCAAAAACCAGCAGTAGTCCCCCATCATGTTGGGATTCCAGCGGCCTTGATACCTGTTCTTCATTGTAGAAATATCTTTATGAAACCGCTCTCCATGTTCGTCACTTACGTGTCTCAAATTGGGTGGGAAAAAGTCAAGATGGGAATGTAAGAAATGCACTTTCAATGACATTCGGCAGCCAAGTTGTTCATATGCTGTAAGCATGTTGTCTACTAATTCAGCATAGTTTGCAGCTCGTCTGTTCCCAAGGAAGTTCTGCACTACTAGCACAAATGCATCCCAAGCTGCAAGACGCACTCGCTTTGTCAGATTCTTGCGCTGATCATAAGTAGTGTATTTGCCACATATGTAGCAGAAATTGTCTGGATCGTTAACACATTTGCGTTTATCCATCTTAAGTTTCAAAACTGATAGCACTATAACAGATCACTTTATCCAAATCTGTCCAGCTTCCCTTATATACTTACTGCTGACATCAGCCTGAGTTCGTCCGAACAGGTCTGGACATGTCCATTGGAATATCTCCAATATAATGCATTAATATTATAACTGAATAGGCTTTGCATGTATAACTTAACCCCTTTAATCCTTAACTCTTAAGGACCTACAAAGCGCACTTCCGCTCCGGTAACAGCGTTCCCCGGCTGAGATCAGGGAACCTGTTACATTTATCTAATAGGCTGGAGCCTCAAGCAGGCTTCGGTGCCTATCAGATGACTATATTAATAATAGGTGGCAGCATCGTATTGGTATAGTGCAAATGAAGTGTTCAATGGACACAATAGGCAATCTAATGATTGGCAGTTATTGTCACCCAAGGTTATTTAAAAAGAGTAAAAAAAAAGTAAAAAAAAGTTTTTGCAAATATAAAAAAATAAAATAAACTTTAAGTTCAAATCACCCCCCTTTCCTTAAAATAAAAATACTTAAAGGGCTTCTGTCACCCCACTAAAGTGATTATTTTTTTTGGGGCTAGTTAAATTAGTTATATAGCGATATATGAAAATATAATTGTGTTACATTGATCCAGCAGTTTATTCAAAAAACAAAGTTTTATCATATGCAAATTCGGTCTCTACCAGCAAGTAGGGCGGCTACTTGCTGGTAGCTGCTGCAGAAATCCGCCCCCTCCTCTTGTTGATTGACAGGGCCAGCCGGGATCTCCTCCTCCGGCCAGCCCTGTCGGCATTTCAAAAATCGCGCGCCTGTGTTGATTCGGCGCAGGCGCTCTGAGATGAGGAGGCTCGTCTCCTCAGAACTCCCTCAGTGCGCCGATGACGTTTGCTATTTCGGTGATGTCATCGGCGCAGGCGCACTGAGGGAGTTCTGAGGAGACGAACCTCCTCATCTCAGAGCGCCTGCGCCGAATCAACACAGGCGCGCGATTTTTGAAATGCCGACAGGGCTGGCCGGAGGAGGAGATCCCGGCTGGCCCTGTCAATCAACAAGAGGAGGGGGCGGATTTCTGCAGCAGCTACCAGCAAGTAGCCGCCCTACTTGCTGGTAGAGACCGAATTTGCATATGATAAAACTTCGTTTTTTGAATAAACTGCTGGATCAATGTAAGTAACACAATTATATTTTCATATATCGCTATATAACTAATTTAACTAGCCCCAAAAAAAAAATCACTTTAGTGGGGTGACAGAAGCCCTTTAAACAGTAAAAAAATAAACATCATGAGCATCGCCGCCTGCGAAAATGCCCATACTATTAAAATATAACAATATTAATGGCATACGGCAAACGCGAAAAATAAATAAATAAAAACAGCCAATTTGCCATTTTTTGTCACTTCAACTACCCAATAATTTTTTTATAAAAAATGATCAAAAAGTCGCACACACTTCAAATTGGTATCACTTAAAAGAACAGATCGTCCCGCAAAATATGAGCCCTCACACAGCCCCATACAAATAACTACAAAAAAGTTATAGGGGTCAGAATATGGTTATAAAAAATATTAAATTTTTTTTCCTCAAAGGTTTGAATAATTTTTTTTGTGTTAAAACGCAAGAAAAATGGTGGTATCGTTGTAACCGTACTGACCTGGAGAATGAAGATAACAGGTCAATTTTACTGCATAGTGTACAGTGCAAAAAAAATAACAATAAAAACCTTTATCAGAATTGAGTTTTTTGCCAATTCTACCCCATTTGGAATTTTTTCCCCGCTTTCTACTACATGGTATGCAACCGTAAATGGTGTCATTAGAAATGACAATTTGTCTTGCAAAAAATAAGTTAGGACTATGGGAAGACGGGGAGTGAAAAATGAAAACGCAAAAATTGAAAATCCCAGGGTCCTTAACCCCTTAAGGACTTAGGGCGTACTGGTACGCCCTATTTCCCGAATCCTTAAGGACTCAGTGCGTACCGGTACATCCTAAGTTTAAATCGCGATTGCGGCGCCGCGGGGGTTAATCCGAACAGGATGCCGGCTGAAATCATTCAGCCGGCATCCTGTCACAATGCCAGGGGGGGGGGGGTCATGTCAATTCAGACCTGCGGTTTGCGGCTTTTACCTGCGGTTGCGGCGGGTGTCGGCGGTGCCATCGGGTCCCCATGAGGCTGTGGGGGGGACCCGATGGCATGGAAGGCAGCGCGATGTCTAAGGAAGGCATCGCACTGCCTTTCGGTGACGAGCCTGTGAGATCCAGCCCCCTGGATCTCACAGGCAGGAAGCTGTATGAGTAATACACACAGTATTACTCATACAGCCAATGCATTCCAATACAGAAGTATTGGAATGCATTGTAAAGGAATATACCCCCCAGACTTCAAGTCCCAAAGTGGGACAAAAAATAAAGTGAAAAAAGTTGAAAAATAAAGTTTTCCCTCCAAAAAAAGTAAAGTTTCAAGTAAAAATAAACAAAAACTTAATTTTCCCCAAATAAAGTAAAAAGAAAATGGTAAAAAATAGGGGGAAAAAAAGTATACATATTAGGTATCGCCGCGTCCGTATCGACCTGCTAAATAAACATATCACATGACCTAACCCCTCAGATGAACACCGTAAAAAATAAAAAATAAAAACTGTACTAAATAAAAAAAAAATTGTCACCTTACATCACAAAAAGTACAACAGCAAGCGATCAAAAAGGCGTTTGCCAACCAAAATAGTACCAATCTAACCGTCACCTCATCCCGCAAAAAATGAGCCCCTACCTGAGACAATCGCCCAAAAAATAAAAAAACGATGGCTCAGAATATGGAGACACTAAAACATCATTTTTTTTGTTTGAAAAAAGCTGTTATAGAGTAAAATATACATAAATAAAAAAAAGTATACATATTTGGTATCGCCGCGTTCGTATCGACCAGCTATATAAAAATATCACATGACCTAACCTTTCAGATGAACACCGTAAAAAATAGAAAATAAAAACTGTGCTAAATAAACAATTTTTTGTCACCTTACATCACAAAAAGTGTAATAGCAAGCGATCAAAAAGTCATATGCACCCCATAATAGTACTAATAAAACCTTCATCTCATCCCGCAAAAAATGAGACCCTACCTAAGATAATCGCCCAAAAACTGAAAAATCTATGCCTCTCAGAATATGGAGACACTAAAACATGATTTTTATTTTGTTCAAAAATTATATTATTGTGTAAAACTTACATAAATAAAAAAAAGTATACATATTAGGTATCGCCGCGTCCATATCGAACGGCTCTATAAAAATATCACATGGCCTAACCCCTCAGATGAACACCGTAAAAATTTTTGAATTAAAACTGTGCTAAATAAACCATTTTTTGTCACCTTACATCACAAAAAGTGTAATAGTAAGTGATCAAAAAGTCACACGCACCCCAAAATAGTGCCAATAAAACCGTCATCTCATCCCGCAAAAATCATACCCTACCCAAGGTAATTGCCCAAAAACAAAAAAAATTATGGCTCTCAGACTATGGAAACACTAAAACATGATTTTTTTTGCTTCAAAAATGAAATCATTGTGTAAAACTTACATAAATAAAAAAAAGTATACATATTAGGTATCGCCGCGTCCGTATCAACTGGCTCTATAAAAATATCACCTAACCCCTCAGATGAATGTTGTAAATAACAAAAAATAAAAACGGTGCCAAAACAGCTATTTCTTGTTATCTTGCCTCACAAAAAGTGTAATATAGAGCATCCAAAAATCATATGTACCCTAAACTAGTACCAACAATACTGCCACCCTATCCCGTAGTTTTTAAAATGGGGCCACTTTTTTGGAGTTTCTACTCTAGGGGTGCATCAGGGGGGCTTCAAATGGGACATGGTGTCAAAAAACCAGTCCAGCAAAATCTGCCTTCCAAAAACCGTATGGCATTCCTTTCCTTCTGCGCCCTGCCGTGTGCCCGTACAGCTATCTACGACCACATATGGGGTGTTTCTGTAAACTACAGAATCAGGGCCATAAATATTGAGTTTTGTTTGGCTGTTAACCCTTGCTTTGTTACTGGGAAAAATGGATTAAAATGGAAAATTTGACAAAAAATTCAAATTCTGAAATTTCATCTCCATTTGCCAATAACTCTTGTGGAACACCTAAAGGGTTTAAGATGTTTGTAAAATCTGTTTTGAATACCTTGAGGGGTGTAGTTTCTTAGATGGGCAAAAAAAGGGGGTTAGTCAGCACCTCCCAGTGCACAGGTGCACGCTGCCATGGCAAAAACCTAGAGGGAAAAAAGAGACAATGCAGCAGCACCCTGCAAATCAGATAAAGTACAACAATGCCATAGTCACAAAAATAATGATTACAAAAATTATGGTGCTAATGCTACACTTATTTATAAAGTGAGATGCTTGGCCAATGCATTTTGTACAAAACCATCTGAGCCCGTCTGCCGAACGTCAAGGCGATCTCTGTTAGACGGGTCCTAACACTAAATACTACCTGTTATGCGCCATAATGACCGCCATAAAATTCAGGGAGTGTTGGATCCACATGCATGTTGGATCCACTCTGCCTTTTTCCATTTTTTGTGCCATAATGGCCTCCATTACAAGGGATGCAGGTACCAACATGCATGCCGAGCCCACTCTATACCTTTCCTGGTGCTAGACAGCTTCCAATAAGTTTTGTTTGGCTGTTAACCCTTGCTTTGTTACTGGGAAAAATGGATTCAAATAGAAAATTTGGCCAAAAATTGAAATTCTGAAATTTCATCTCCATTTGCCAATAACTCTTGTGGAACACCTAAAGGGTTAACGACGTTTGTAAAATCTGTTTTGAATACCTAGAGGGGTGTAGTTTCTTAGATGTGGTCACTTTTATGGAGTTTCTACTCTAGGGTTGCATCAGAGGGGCTTCAAATGGGACATGGTGTCAAAAAAACCAGTCCAGCAAAACCTGCCTTCCAAAAACCGTATGGCATTCCTTTCCTTCTGCGCCCTGCCGTGTGCCCGTACAGCGGTTTACGACCACATATGGGATGTTTCTGTAAACTACAGAATCAGGGCCATAAATATTGAGTTTGGTTTGGCTGTTAACCCTTGCTTTGTAACTGGAAAAAAATTATTAAAATGGAAAATCTGCAAAAAAAAGTGAAATTTTGAAATTGTATCTCTATTTTCCATTAATTCTTGTGGAACACCTAAAGTGTTAACAAAGTTAGTAAAATCAGTTTTGAATACCTTGAGGGGTGTAGTTTATAGAATGGGGTCA
Organism: Bufo bufo; assembly: GCF_905171765.1. Lineage (NCBI taxonomy): Eukaryota > Metazoa > Chordata > Amphibia > Anura > Bufonidae > Bufo > Bufo bufo. The sequence goes on from NC_053393.1 coordinate 434,449,358, forward strand.
TTTTTGGGTGGTTTCTATTATGTAAGCCTCGCAAAGTGACTTCAGACCTGAACTGGTCCCTAAAAATTGGGTTTTTGAAAATTTCAGAAAAATTTCAAGATTTGCTTCTAAACTTCGAAGCCTTGTAACATCCCCAAAAAATAAAATATCATTCCCAAAATGATCCAAACATGAAGTAGACATATGGGGAATGTAAAGTAATAACTATGTTTGGAGGTATTACTATGTATTATAGAAGTAGAGAAATCGAAACTTGGAAATTTGCAATTTTTTACAAATTTTTGGTAAATTTGGTATTTTTTTATAAATAAAAATGATTTTTTTTTTTACTTCATTTTACCAGTGTCATGAAGTACAATATGTGACGAAAAAACAATCTCAGAATGGCCTGGATAAGTCAAAGCGTTTTAAAAGTTATCAGCACTTAAAGTGACACTGGTCAGATTTTCAAAAAATGGCCAAGTCCTTAAGGTGAAATAGGGCTGAGTCCTTAAGGGGTTAAAATCTAGATGTGGCAGGCAAATTCCGAGTTCATATATGGAATCAGCGTGCTCATTTTAGTATAAACCACATTTTTCTCTCAGTAGCAAAATCATTGTTGCGCGGTGATATATCCAGCAGGCTGAGATTCTCAGCATGCTTTTGTGGGAGGGGCGTAGGGACCTTTAAAAACCCCCAGCATATCCGGCACCACTCACGTGCGCTTCCGATGCCAACCACAAGTGAAGCAGCATGTCGCTCGCCTGGCTACCGGTCCATAGGTAAGTAGTCCCTCGCAGCACAGCGGTCCGCCCGCAGGATACTCTCGCCGGCCGGATTGGTAAGTCACCCCACCTTCTTTCAGGTTTCCCCGTGCCGCCTTCTGTGTCCTCCGCTCCGCTCCCCACGTGGAATGACGCTTCCCTTCCTGACGGTCCAGCGCTCAAAATCTCGCGAGACTGGCCGCCAGGTCCCGCCACTTCTGCCGTTGCGCTGCCTCCACCTCTCGCTTGGCTCGTGCGGCGCCCCCTCACCACCACGTCTCCTATCTTCCTCATCATCCACAGTCCTTCCTGTCACGTTGTGATGCCTTGGACCCTCCTTAGGCCATCTAAAAAAAATATTTTTAATAAAAAAATAAAAACATAATAATTGGGCTTAAAAAAATTCATTTTAAAAAATCCTTTTCCAGTGGACAGTGTCATGTTCTGTCCAGGCGCACGCATGCTCACTCATCCAGTACGCGCCGGTCTGTACACTTGCACAGCGTGTCTCGGGGCGGTCAGGCCAGCTTCTAGAAGCAAAGCCATCCCCAGTGTTGTTCAGCCAGCCTGTAATTCCAGCCCACGCGTCCGGCAAGGCTCACGAATGTAGCAGCCCGCGGCCAGCTGCGCTACTCCAGGGGCCAGCATCCACAATAAAGGACCCTTAATTTCTCAGGGAGACTGCTACCCAGATCCAGGCCGGGAGCACTCAGCTAGGCAGCTGCATGTTTCAGGGTTGCTCCTGCTGATAAACGGCTATTCAGTTCATTCCCTCTTCACAACTGCTTGTTCTGTTGACCCGTGTCCCGCCGGTGTATTGATCAGTGCGCATGTGGTTTTCCCATAGGGTTGTCCCCTCCGTAGCTCCGGATCCCGCTCATTGGCCCAAAAAACCCTCCCAAAAAAACGTCAATTCTGGTCAGGATCTGCGCTCCTGCCATCGACGCCCTCCGTTTCACAGCATAAAGTCATTTACACCATGTTCCACTTTATACACTCACTTTTGTTCCAATGTTCTAGGTTTGCAAATAGGTCTCTTTTCACCTATCATCCGTTGTGTCCAGGCTACGTCAGCCTCTCGGTGTCGATTCATCTTTTAGGTCTAAGGTATGGGTCTCAAAAAAAAATATAAAAAATTTCAAAATAAAAATTCCCTGCCAGTCCGGCCAGGTCTCGTTTGTTAATTTTCACCAGTCTAAGGTCACGTAGAGAGTCTCTCAGGGCCACCTGTCACGCCGGTCAGGTTACATTTGTAAAATTTTCACCTGTCTCAGGTCACGTAGAAAGCCTCTCAGGGTCACCTGCCACGTTCGGTCAGGTTACGTTTGTTAAATTGTCACCTGCCCCAGGTCACGTAGAGAGCTATTCAGGGTCACCTGCCATGTCGGTCAGGTCACGTTCGTCAATTTGATCTCCGGTCCGCTCGATCTCGCCCGGTCCCGCCAAGGCCACCAACCACGGCGGTGGCCTATGTCCTCCTCATCGTCATTATTTACACATAGCTTATTCTGTTTCAGTATAATGTTTTTATTTTCCTGTCATTTATTCAGGTCGAAGCCTTCTGGTCCAGGTAACTAGGGCTTCTCAAATCCCATTTTCCGGCCCTCTTTTGTTCACGTCTCTTCCTCCCCTTCACTCACCACCGTTCTTCTTTCGTCACCACCCGCTCCGCGTCCTCGCTTCATCAGGTCACCAGCTATTCACTTCTCGCTCACCCACGGGGGGAGGGAGCCCCACCCGGGTCCTTTAAGTTTCTTGTTTTGCCTCGCAGCTGCAGACATGTCACAAGTGGCAGACCTAGAAGATGCACTGTCGGTCCCGGAAACCCAGATGTCAGAGCGAGACAGCAATGTCTCGCTAAGAAGCTGGACGACTCCCGCCTCGGCCAGAAAGGCTGAATTATACCGCCTGCTTTTCACCGAGCCTGCAGCTCCAGCCGAGGAACAAGCTTCGATGTCCACCATCCAGCTCGCCCTGACACAGTTGCATGCCGCCATCAACAACATCACCTCCACGGTGTCTGATATGCAGTCTAGGCTGCTTGCGGTCGAAGCTCGCTCGTCCACGGCCAGCCAACCGGGCCCACAAGCATCAATCCCCACCACTTCGCTTTGTCTTTCACCAGGTAGGGCTTCGAGTATACCCGTCAACACGCCTTCTCAGTTTGTCCCTGATAACATCAAGAAGGACATCTTAGCTGGGAGGGACGTAAACCTGGCCTCCATCCTCTACGCCACCCACGATTCACTTGAAAACAGGACCATTGCCTGCGGTGACGTTTCAATCATACTCAAATCCAAAGATTCCCGACTCAATAAGAAGTTATCCATCACGGAATTTGTTCTGGCCTTCAGCCTTTTCAGGGACATTATATGTTCTGCCCAACCAGAGAGACGTGAAGAGCTAGACACTTATCTCTACAGGGTCACCGACCTAGGACATAAATACGGTGGTTTCGCATTCTACGATTACCATCGGTCATTTTCAGCGAAATCCGCCGCAGCCCTGGCTCAGTTCCAGTACATGACCAACTGGGCTGCACTGGACATGGGGCTTTTCTGTCGCCACTTTGCAGGGCTTAAGGCCCCAACCTGTGCTTCCTGCCAATCTATCCTTCACTTCTCTGAATGGTGCCCCTATCCCACTCCCACGACAGGTATCTTCCTGGTCCATCTGGCATCCAAAAACAGTTGCCATCAGTAGATAAACTAGGCAGGCCCATAGTTCTTTTGGGCAGGAGCCAGGTTTGCAATAACTACAATATGGCCGTATGCAACTACAACAAGTGTAGAGCCCTCCACATCTGCTCATCATGTTTCCGAGCTCACCCTCAGTCCACTTGCCCCCAAAGGTCAGCCAAACACTCCGGACTAGGTGGGGTCAACATTGATTTACTGGCCACCCTCCTCCTGGGTCAGCCCCAACTTCAGTTTGTCCAGTTCCTGGTCTCTGGTTTCACAGAGGGTTTCCATACAGGGCTAGTTGCCCTGCCTCAATCCACCTGGGAGGGCGATAACCTGCAGTCAGCCATCAGGGATCCAGTTTTGGTCTATTCACTCATCTCGTCCGAGTGTCTCGAGGATTTCTTAATTGGGCCTTTTCCCACAGTTCCCTTTGATTTCTGGCGTGTAAGCCCCATTGGAGTTGTATCTAAAAAATTCTCAAATAAAAAACGTCTCATCTACGATTTGTCAGCTCCTCATGGTTCCTGCATCCCTAGCTTAAATTCTTTAATTCCCTCTGGGGAGTTTTCCATGCACTACTCTTCGGTAAGTGAAGCCATCCAGCTCATCCTCCAGGCAGGCACAGGGGAGGGCTGGCCAAAGCCGATATTGCAGACGCCTTTAAACTCTTGCCGGTCCAGGGTCCAGGCACAGTTGTGGAAATTCTACGGGATCAGATGGAGGGACCAGTATTATTTCGCCAACAGACTAACCTTCGGCTCTAAAAGCAGTCCCTGGCTGTTCGACCAATTCGCCCAGGCACTACACTGGATTTTGGTCAACCAGTGTGACTGTCAGATGGTCATTCATTACCTGGATGACTTCCTCCTGGTAGAGGAATCAGGCTGTAAACCGGAAAATATTGCATCTTTCGCGGCGCTCAATGTCCCTGTCGCTGTTGCAAAAACGGGGGGGCCTGCTACAACAGTCACCTTTTTGGGCATAGTCCTGGATTCTGTCAACATGGAACCCAGACTTCAAGAAGAAAAATTGTCCAAAATTAAGGAGACAATCTCCAAGGCAGTGTCCTCCAATACTATCATAAGGCAGAGCTCCAGTCCCTACTAGGCATGCTAAACTTTGCCATGAGGGTCGTGCCTCAGGGCCGGGCTTTCATTTCCAGACTGCTCCAGCTACTTCCCGCGGCTCCCGAACAGGATTCTCCCGTTCACTTGGATTCCCAGGCCATGGCCGACCTCGCAATGTGGAAGATATTTCTATCTGAGTGGAACAGCGTTTCCATGTTCATTCCTCGTTGGAACCCCGCATCACCCATGTTTTTTTCCGCCTCAGCCGCCTCAGTAGGATTTGCGGCGATTTGTGGTAAACAATGGTTTGCGAGCTCATGGCCTCCAGAAATGTCTTTGTCCAGAGAAGCTCTGAGATCTTCTCTCCTGTTGGATATCCTGCCAATAGTAGCAGCCGCCCAAGTCTGGGGCAGGCACTGGGCTAACTCCCCGGTGGCCTTCATCACCGACAACCAGTCAGTAGTCGAGATACTGGAAAAAGGCAGATCCAAATCCCCACAAATCATGTGTCTAGTTCGCAAGCTGGTTTGGCTCTCCATGCAGTTCAATTTTCACTTCCTCTGCAACCACATTCAGGGTTCTAACAACCTTGCGGCTAATGCCCTGTCTCACTTTAATTTCCCTGCTTTCTTTCAGGTCATGCCGGATGCAGACCGCACAGGATTGACCCCGCCTACCTTTCGCTCCCTGCTCATGGACTAAATCCGTACATTGCCTGTGCCAAATCCCTCATTCATAAGTCCTTGTCCACTAACACTGCCAGAAACCGGCTGGAGCGCTTTCAATAAATTCACGCACCTGCATCCCAGAGGTGACCTCGACGAAACAACGTACATGACGGCTTTCCTAGCTTACTGCCATACGCAGCTTAAACTGTCCTACAACACCATTAGGTTGTATCTAGCGATTGTCCAGCATTTTTTCATGCTCGCAAGTCCCAATCACAGATCTTTCTTCTCTTCCCAGGCGATCAAAGCAACCCTCAGGGGCATTCATAAGAGTGGCCAAGAGTCCACCCCGACCAGACAGTCGGTGTCAGGAGACCTGTTTAGAAAGCTATCCAGCTCTTTAGATAGGAATCCTTTTGGGCCCTTTAGCAGCATCACCATCAAAGCTGCCATGTTCCTGACTTTCTACGGTTTTCTCAGGCCCGGAGAATTCACCAGTTCCTCACGCAAGAACAGAGGCTTAACCAAAGGCCAGCTAGCATGGCACGAGGGGCACTTCGCCCTGTCACTGTCGTTCACCAAAACCTCCCAAACCAGTCCTCCGGTGGTGATTAGATACTACCGGACTTTCAATGACTGGTGCCGGTTAAGATTCTAAACAAGCTTTTGTCAGCACTGGGTGATGCTCCTCCATTTAGTCCTTTGCTACCCTTCAACAACCATTGTCTCACCTTGTCCCAATTCATCTCACACATCCGCACCTTAACTTCCGGCCTAGGTTTTAACCCGAGTCGTATTTCAGGACATTCCTTTCGCATTGGAGCCGCTTCCTCAGCTTCTCGTCATGGAGTACCCGGGCATATCATCAAGAAGATGGGTAGGTGATGTTCCTCTTGCTTTGTGCATTACATTCCCAATCCTCACGCAGAGATCTCCGATGCCTTCCGCCATCTAGCTTTTTGATCCCTGTCAGAAACTATACTCATTAAAAATCATCATTTACAAACTTCCTATGCTTGCTTTTTTAACCCCTTATAGGCCTACCCATGCTCATGGCTATGGGCACACCGCTAGCCATCTTCAGTTACGTTTCATGACTTCAGGTAAGCTGTTTCACCCTTCAGGTCGGGTCAGTATCTCCGCTGCCATGACCACAAATCCAGCAGGCTGAGATTCTAAGCCTGCTTTTGTGGGAGGGGCGTAGGGCCCTTTAAAACCCCAGCATATCCTGCTCCACTCACGTGTGCTTCTGATGTCCCTCCCTCCCCTTCTTTCAGCATCTCACCTAGGGTATGCCCCCTTATAGGCCTACCCACGCTCATGGCTATGGGCACACCGCTAGCCATCTTCAGTTAAGTTTCATGACTTCAGGTAAGCTGTTTCACCCTTCAGGTTGGGTCAGTATCTCTGCAGCCATGACCACAAATTACAGTTACCTGGGGCTAAATATGCTGGGGCACATTTACTATAGAGTCTCCACATGTTTTTAGGTGGAAAAATGCTGTTTTAGACTGTCTTATTTTTTTGTCGCATATATTAGATTAGACTAATTTGCGTTTAATCACATTTAGGCCTCCTGCACACGAACGTGTGCGCCCCGTGGCCATGCTGCGGCCCGCAATACACAAATTGCGGGCCGCAATACACAAACACCGACCGTGGGGCAGCCGCAGCGGATCGCGGACCCATTCACTTTAATGGGTCCGCGATCCACCCATTCCGCAAAAAGATAGGACATGTTCTATCTTTTTGCACGATGGAAGTAGAGGACGAAACCCCACAGAAGCACTCCGTAGTGCTTCCGTAGGGTTCCATTCCGTGCTTCCATTCCGCACCATTACGCATCTCTGGATTTGCGGACCCATTGAAGTGAATGGGTCCGCATACGTGATGCGGAATGCCCACGGAACGGCGCCCGTGTATTGCGGACCGCAAATGCGGTTCGCAATACGGCAACAGGCAGCACACATCCGTGTGCTGGAGGCCTTAGACTAATTCAGAAGTTTTCTACCTTTTGTGCCTATTTTTTGACCTATTTATGTAAGTGTGCCTCATTTTGCACTTGATTTACTTGAAAAAACTGTCTAATTTCTGCTCCACTCCAGGGCTGTTGTACTTTTCTTTGTCTCTTTTGAATGGTGAGTTGCGCCACATTTTACCTAAAAAGTCACCCTTTCATAGAGAAGTGCACCTACGTTCAGCTCACTTGCACCACATTCTCATGCGCATACTAATTAGACCAGTCTAAAGTCAAATCGCTAGTTTCTCGTCCATTGCGATCTTTTAGCATGCTAAAAAATTATTGCTCATCGTTAACCCCTTAGTGACCAAGCCTGTTTGGGCCTTTATGACCAAGCGTTTTTCTTCCTTTTTTTATGGTCTCGTTCCAAGAGCTATAACTTTTTTATTTTTTCATCTATATAGCTTTATGAGGGCTTGTTTTTTACGGGACAAGTTGTAGTTTTTAATGGCGCCATTTTGGGGTACACATAACTTTCTGATTAACTTTTATTAACTCTTTCTGGGAGGGAGATGGGGAAAAATAGCAATACTGCCACTGCGTTTTTACATTATACATTTTTTGGCGTTCATTTTTCGGTACAAATAACATAATATCTTTATTCTCTGGGTCAGTACGATTACAGTGATACTAAATACTTATAATTTTGTTTACATTTTACAACTTTTTTTGCAATAAAACACCTTTTATTAACCCAAAAAATTATTTTGCATTGCCACTTCACAAGACCCATAACTTTTTTTAATGGAATTGTGTGAGGGCTTGATTTTTGAAAGACAACTTGTATTTTTCATGGGTATGATTTTGGAGTAAATGCCGCTTTTTGATCGCTTGTTATTACGTTTTTTTTCGGTGGAAACTAAGAATAAATTCGAAATTCTGTCTTTTTTTATTTTTTATTTTTTACGGCGTTCACCATAGGGGATAATTTATGTAATATTTATGTAGTCCCGGTCGTTACGGACGCGGCAATACCAAACATATGGGGGATATTTTCTTTTTGCAATTTTTTTCATTGAAAAGCGTATTTTCAATGGAAAAAAAGGCATATTTTTTTATTTTATGGAATTTTTTTTATTTAATAAATGTGTATTTTTTTTCTATTTTTTTTTACTACTTAATAGTCCCACAAGGGGACTATAATATACAGTATTTTGATTGCTTTTAAAATGTAATGCATTATCTCTATAATGCATTGCATTTCAATAGCAATGCTATTCGAACATTGACCAGCAGGCTGCGCCAGAGAGGCACAGCCTGCTGGAAGTAACTGAAGACAGGCTCGGGCCCTCATCGGAAGCAAGCTTCCCAGCACATCAGCACCCCGCGATCGCATTTTCGGGGTGCTGATGGGAGACAGAGGGAGTCCGCTCCCTCTGTCACCACTTTACATGCAGCGGGCGCCATTGCGCCCGGCATGTAAATGGTTAAACCACCCGGATCGGCACTCCTGCCGTTCCGGGCTGTTAGAGCAGGGACCCGGCTCTCATGTGAGAGCCAGGTCCACGCTCCCCGCTGCATGGGGGAGCCGCGCGGCGCTTAAACTGGGCCGCCGTAAAAACGCGGCGGCCCAGCCTAAGGCCCCTTAGTGACCGCCATAAAAACACGTATGGGTGGTCACTAAGGGGTTAAAAGATCTGTTTGTATAATATGGCGTCGTCTACTCAGTAACAATCTCATATTTGCCTTTTGACTAAGCATGTGTCCCCCATCGTTACATGTAATAACAAGGAATAATTTAAAAGCGAATGAGTAACGACTAGAGATGAGCCAATCGAAGCAGACGAAGTGGAATTCGATCCGAATTTCAGGAATTATTCGGTTCACACCAAATCCAAATTTCCTCACGCTTTGTGGTAATGAATCACATTTTTTCCTAAAATGGTTGCTGCACGTGTGAGGACATGGAGCAAGGAACTCTGGAAAGACGGCATCACCCATAATGCCATGCATGCAGCCATTCAGCAGTCAGCCAGCCCTGTGATGTCACAGCCCTAAAAATAGCCTCAGCCATCTTGGATTCTGCCATTTTCCAGTGTGCTTAGTGCTGGGAGAGAAGTCAGCAGGCGCTAGGGACATTGCTAGAAAGAAACTTCATTGTGCTAAAAAAACTATTTACAAGTGCAGGGAAAGATTATTCAAGGTGTAGGGAAAGGATAGGGAGGCATCATTCCATAGCATTTATGTTGAACAGGGTTCAGTAGGGGAGGTTGCAGCCTGGGTAATAGGAACAATCCTATTACATTTTTTGCACTGACTGGGGATCCAAATTGCCATAATACAGTTCTGTAAGTCCAGCAAACCGTTCTTGTTATTGGGGTGCAAGTGATGTTTGATACAGCCATTAATAGGGTTGTAACGGATCTCCTGGCACCCCGACTGGGTACCTCCATTGATGGATGTTCCTAGTGCTTCCCAAAGGGCTCCAAGCACTCCACTTGACACTGTAATCACTGCCGACTCCATGAACCGCTGCAGCTTGGTTGGGATCTCGCTATCTTCTACCCACCCTGGACCAACGATAAGGCTTCCAGGTTCCAGTGGGTAAACCTCTCTTCCTTCAGAGAGCGATGCAGGAACAAGCTTAGGTATTATAGCCAGGGGAGTATACAGTGTATAGCATTCCCCAGTGTAGATGCAACCTTTCCCCCACACATGAGACGAGGCTCTATGTTGAGGGTAAAACAAGAACTCTTTAATGGGGCTACCTGTTAGCCTTTTAGGCTAGGTCTACACAACGACATTTGTCACGCGACATTTTGTTGCACTAATGTCGCGCAACGATTTTTATAATGGCAGTCTATGGTGTCGCACTGCAACATGCAACATTCGAGATGGATTTTTCTGCAACTGTTGTGTCACAGTATGTTGCATGTTGCAGTGCGACACCATAGACTGCCATTATAAAAATTGTTGCGCGACATTGGTGCAACAAAATGTTGCGCTACAAATGTTGCAGTGTAGTTGTGCCTTGTCGCGCGACAAATGTTGTCGTGTAGACCTAGCCTTATGCAGGTCTTCCAGCAAGGGACACTCCCCCTGGGGACCTTGTGGAAGACTGATATCGTTTTTACATTAGCCAATCACTTGCATTTACAGTATTGAAACACTCCCTGCAATTGTACACAACCCCCCCTCTGCCTGTGATACAATTAACAAAATACAATGGCCATTGTCCTTGACGCAACCAACAAATACAATGGGCATTGCCTGTGACACAATTAACAAAATACAATGGGCTCTGCCTGTGATACAATTACCAAACACAATTAACTTAATCACTCACAGGCAGAAAACACACATTTTTCCCAAACACCTCAAAACCTCACATATCCCCCTAAATTATACATCCCTGGATAGCTCTGATCTGGGCGGACAACATATCCAAAAATCACCCAGATCCGAGCAGGGGTTCCCGAATTCCACAGAAGTCACATTTGACCAACCGCAAGCATGGCTTTCCTGCCCAAAACAGTTCCACAGATTTAGGCTGTGTGGCTGCTCTATCTTCTCCTTCCAGAATGTACATGGGCCATAATCCTGAGGCAAGAGGCTGGCAAACAGGCCCCTCCAAAACCCAGTGGCGAGGTTACTTTCGCCACAAGGATTTATTACAAAGAAATATTTCTACGTCTTAGGCTACTTTCACACCTGCGTTCGGGTGTCCGCTCGTGAGCTCCGTTTGAAGGGGCTCACAAGCGGCACCGAACGCAGCCGTCCAGCCCTCATGCATTCTCAGTGGAGGTGGATCCGCTGAGAATGCATCAGTCTGCCAGCGTTCAGCCTCCGCTCTGCTCAGTGAGCAGACACCTGAACGCTGCTTGCAGCGTTCGGGTGTCCGCCTGGCCGTGCGGAGGCGAGCGGATCCGTCCAGACTTATAATGGAAGTCAATGGGGACGGATCCGCTTGAAGATGACACCATATGGCTCAATCTTCAAGCAGATCCGTCCCCCATTGACTTTCAATGTAAAGTCTGAACGGATCCGTTCAGGCTACTTTCACACTTAGAAATTTTTCTAAGTTATAATGCAGACGGATCCGTTCTGAACGGATGCAAACGTCTGCATTATAGGAGCGGATCCGTCTGATGAAACATCAGACGGATCCGCTCTGAACGCTAGTGTGAAAGTAGCCTTATTTGCCCTTGTGCGGTGCAGTTATATGTTCTAAAGCATTTTTTGGCTTGTATTAGTGGGAAAAAGGGCATATTAGCCGTTGTGTGGTGAAGTGTGAAAATTACAGCCCTTTTTGTTGTGTATTAGTGGCAAAAGAAAAATATATTTGCCGTTCAGGGTGCAGTTATATGTTCTAAAGCCCTTTTTGCTGTGTATTAGTGGCAAAAGTAAAATATATTTGCAGTTCAGCGTTGCAGTTATATGTTCTAAAGCCTTCTGTGGCGTGTATAAGTGGAAAAAAATAAGGGCCTATTTGCCATTCAGTGGTGCAGTTATATGTTCTAAAGCCCTTTTTGTCGTGTATTAGTGGCAAAAGAAAAATATACACTGCTCAAAAAAATAAAGGGAACACAAAAATAACACATCCTAGATCTGAATTAATTAAATATTCTTCAGAAATACTTTGTTCTTTACATAGTTGAATGTGCTGACAACAGAATTACACAAAAATAAAAAAATGGAAATCAGATTTTTCAACCCATGGAGGTCTGGATTTGGAGTCACACTCAAAATTAAAGTGGAAAAACACACTACAGGCTGATCCAACTTTGATGTAATGTCCTTAAAACAAGTCAAAATGAGGCTCAGTAGTGTGTGTGGCCTCCACGTGCCTGTATGACCTCCATACAACGCCTGTGCATGCTCCTGATGAGGTGGCGGGCGGTCTCCTGAGGGATCTCCTCCCAGACCTGGACTAAAGCATCTGCCAACTCCTGGACAGTCTGTGGTGCAACGTGACGTTGGTGGATAGAGCGAGACATGATGTCCCAGATGTGCTCAATTGGATTCAGGTCTGGGGAACGGGCGGGCCAGTCCATAGTATCAATGCCTTCGTCTTGCAGGAACTGCTGACACACTCCAGCCACATGAGGTCTAGCATTGTCTTGCATTAGGAGGAACCCAGGGCCAACATCACCAGCATATGGTCTCACAAGGGGTCTGAGGATCTCATCTCGGTACCTAATGGCAGTCAGGCTACCTCTGGCGAGCACATGGAGGGCTGTGCGGCCCTCCAAAGATATGCCACTCCACACCATTACTGACCCAATGCCAAACCGGTCATGCTGGAGGATGTTGCAGGCAGCAGAACGTTCTCCACAGCGTCTCCAGACTCTGTCACGTCTGTCACATGTGCTCAGTGTGAACCTGCTTTCATCTGTGAAGAGCACAGGGGGGCGCCAGTGGCGAATTTGCCAATCTTGGTGTTCTCTGGCAAATGCCAAACGTCCTGCACGGTGTTGGGCTGTAAGCACAACCCCCACCTGTGGACGTAGGGCCCTCATATCACCCTTATGGAGTCTGTTTCTGACCGTTTGAGCAGACACATGCACATTTGTGGCCTGCTGGAGGTCATTTTGCAGGGCTCTGTCAGTGCTCCTCCTGTTCCTCCTTGCACAAAGGCGGAGGTAGCGGTCCTGCTGCTGGGTTGTTGCCCTCCTATGGCCTCCTCCACGTCTCCTGATGTACTGGCCTGTCTCCTGGTAGCGCCTCCATGCTCTGGACACTACGCTAACAGACACAGCAAACCTTCTTGCCACAGCTCGCATTGATGTGCCATCCTGGATAAGCTGCACTACCTGAGCCACTTGTGTGGGTTGTAGACTCCGTCTCATGCTACCACTAGAGTGAAAGCACCGACAGCATTCAAAAGTGACCAAAACATTAGCCAGGAAGCATAGGAACTGAGAAGTGGTCTGTGGTCACCACCTGCAGAACCACTCCTTTATTGGGGGTGTCTTGCTAATTGCCTATAATTTCTACCTGTTGTCTATCCCATTTGCACAACAGCATGTGAAATTGATTGTCACTCAGTGTTGCTTCCTAAGTGGACAGTTTGATTTCACAGAAGTGTGATTGACTTGGAGTTACATTGTGTTGTTTAAGTGTTCCCTTTATTTTTTTGAGCATTGTATTTGTCGTTCAGCGGTGCAGTTATATGTTCTAAAGCCTTCTGTGGTGTGTATAAGTGGAAAAAAATAAGGGCCTATTTGCCGTTCATCGGTGCAGTTATATGTTCTAAAGCCCTTTTTGGTGTATATTAGTGGGGAAAACAAGGGCTTATTAGCCGTTGTGTGGTGACTTAAGAAAATTACAGACTTTTTTGGGGTGTTTTAATTTCCTTTTTATTTTTTTATTTGATCTAACAGTATGTCAGACAGAGAAGTGGCAGGTCCTGCACAGGGGAGTGGCAGAGGACTAAATGTTTCTGGCGCAGGCAGAGGTCGCAGCAGAGTAAGGGGCCATGGCAGCAGGGGTCACTACAAGAGGCCTGAGCTCCCAGTGCCAGCTAGCGGTCATGTCATGACCAGCAACCCAGCGCAAGTGACATCAGACACCCCCAGCCAAAAGTCAGTGGGTTCGTCAGACAGAACCCTTAGTTGGCATGGCCCGGGAGCAGACCCTGTGCCCTAACCTGTCCTCAACCTGCCTCTGTCCTTATCTGTTCCCTCACCGCGAGAAGTATTATATGCTGTAGGCTCTGCCACACTTTTCAGCGAGGAAGAGCTACTAGAGGACAGTCAGCAGCTACTGGCAAGCCAAGATGTGGAGGAGACATCTGCCGCTTTCTCCACTAGGCGGGCAAGTAGTGATGAGGAGAGTGGCGTGGGAGTGTGGGAGAGATGGTTGAGGAGGACATCAGTGACGAGCAGACAGTACTCGATGATGATGATGTAGCCGATCGCACTTGGGAGCCGGGTGACGAAGGGGCTTCATCATCGGGAGAAGATGGTGGCAGCTTGCCCATGAGGCAGCAGCGGAGCCAACAAGTCGCTAGCGTGGCTGGGAGTCAGCAGGGTGGCAGCAGTGGAAAGTCGATAGCCAAACGTGCCCGGGGTAGACCACCCACTTCGCAGGAGCCTATCTGCCCAGGAAGTAGCGTTACACCCATTTACTGAGGCAGCGGTGGTGTGTAGTGTTGGGGGTAAAATAACCTACTCAGCGGTGTAGCAGTTTTTTGTTAAGCCGCCAGAGGAGGTGAACATGGCCATATGTAGAATCTGTGGGCAGAAGGTGAAGCATGGCCAGGGTGCCAATGCTGGCACCAGGGCCCTGTGTCAATATATGCAGCGTCACCATAAAGTGGCCTGGGAGAACCGTGGCTCCGATGTGTTGGTCCAGCCTGCCGCAGCCAACGCTGCATCACCCAGTGCTCCTGTCCAAGTTGCTGGTGCTGCAGTCCCTCCCTTTCCAAGTGGTGGACTCTGCCCCTTTCAGAGAATTGATGGCTTGTGCCGAGCCAAGGTGGAGAGTCCCAAACCGTCATTTCTTTGCCAAAAAGGCAGTACCAGCCCTGCAGACACATGTAGAACAGAAGGTGGGCCAGTCCTTGAGCCTGTCGGTGTCTGCCAAAGTGCACGGCAGCGCCGACGTGTGGCGCTGTAACTACGGTCAGGGACAGTACATGTCCTTTACGGCCTACTGGGTGATTGTGGTTCCTGTGCAGCCACACCAGCAACTTGGCCAAGTCACGCCGCTTCCACCTCCACATTCTAACGCCGTTGGTCCTCATGTCCGCCTCTGCCTCCTCATCCTCCACCGTGTCCTCAGCCTGCACTGCAGGGACAATTCACAGTGCGCCTCCAACATACCACATGTGCAGGGCAAGGCGGTGTCACGCTGTTCTGCATCTCATTTGCCTGGGCGAGCGGAGTCACAGAGGGGAGGAATTGCTCCGTGTCCTTCATCAAGAAATCGAATCCTGGCTTTCTCCGCGACAACTCAAAATCGGAACCATGGTGACCGACAACGGGAAGAACATAGTGTCGGCGTTGCGTCAAGGAGGGCTGAGCCATGCACCCTGCATGGCACAAGTGTTCAATCTGGTTGTCAAGCGGTTCCTGAAGTCTTCCACCCATCTGCAAGACATCCTAAAAATGGCCAGGAAACTTTGCATGCACTTCAGCCACTCGTACACCGCAAAGTACACCCTCCTTGAGCTGCAGCGGCAGAACGGCATCCCCCAACATAGGCTGACATGCAATGTTTCCACCCGTTGGAATTCCACCCTCCATATGTTGGACCGACTATATGAACAGAGAAAGGCCATAAACGATTTCTTGATGATCCAAGCGAACAGGAGTACTCCCGTGTGTAAGTTCGATGTCAGCCAGTGGCAGCTCATGCATGAGACCTACCATTTGCTCAGGCCCTTTGAGGAGGCCACATTATTTGTCAGTCGCCAGGACTACGGGATGAACAATGTCATTCCACTGCTTCATGTCCTGGAACAGATGCTGGTCAGGGGACTGGAGACGTGACGCCTACATCTCACGGCCACATGAGCCCTGTGGGGGCTGAACTAGAGGAGGAGGACATTGGAGCACGAGCAATGTGTAGCGAAATGGGTGGTTTTTCTACACAGGTGACAGGAGAGGAGGAGCAGGCAGAGGAGCTACAGGGGGATGAGGAAGACGAGGCAGAGGTCCCAGACACAACATAGCAGTATGCAGTGGAGATGGAGTCAGGGAGCCCCCCCGAGTCACTTGCACAAATGGCCTGATGCATGCTCACTTGCTTGCATAGTGACAGCCGAATTGTTAACATTAGGCAAAGGGATAACTTCTGGTTCTCCACCTTGTTGGACCCTCGCTACCGGTCCAAAATCGGGGCCTTTTTTTACACCCGCTGAGAGGGAGGACAAACTCAACTACTATAGAGACATCCTACGGTATGTAGTCAGTTGGCCGCTGCCTATCTACGCCATCATCCATCCTCTCGCAGGTCAAACTGGGGGGGCCCTCTGCGCTCACGTTCCACTGCCATGGCTGCTGGGGAAGGGTGGGTGGCAGGAGCAGTACCAGCTCCATCAGCAGCAGCCTGAGTCTAGAGTCGCTGATGAGCAGCTTTCTTCACCCGCATAGTGAAGAAACTACTCACCAGCACCTAGACATAGAGCAGAACCTCAACCAGCAGGTGGTGGCAAACTTGGAGTGCACCCCGCCAGCTGTCATTGAAGATCCGCTGAACTGCTGGGCAGCCAAACTGGATTTGTGCCCACAACTGGCCGAGTTTGTCCTGGAAAAGCGGTCCTGCCCAGCCAGTAGTGTGGCATCAGAGCGGGTGTTTAGTGCGGCGGGGGCCATAGTCACCCCAAGAAGAACTCACCTGTCCACCCAAAATGTGGCGAGACTGACCTTTGTCAAGATGAATCAGGCGTGGATCAGCCAGGATTTCCACCCACCAATGCCTGATGCATCAGAGTAGATCATCCATGGTGCCACACCAACACTTTGACAAAAGAGACCGGTTTCTTCCGGCTACCTGCCTCAGCTACTATTCTGATGCTGCCACCCGCCTGATGCCACACATCTTATGCCAAGTGCTTCTTCTTTCACCCACCAGCTTCAGCTGGTACTGATATTGCCTCCCACCTCCCCACTCTGTCACCGGGTCACTCTGTGGTCTCCTGATGCTGCTGCCACCTCCACACTATGTCACCTTGCCACTCTGTGGTCTTCTGATGCTGCCACCTCCACACTATGTCACTTTGCCACTCTGTGGCCTCCTGATGCTGATGCCACCTCCCCACTATGTCACCTTGCCACTCTGTGGTCTCATCATTCTGCTGCCACCTCCACACTATGTCACCTTGCCCCTATGTGGTATTCAGATGCTGCCGCCACCTCCACACTATGTCACCTTGCCACTCTGTGGCCTCCTGATGCTTCTGCCACCTCCACACTATGTCACCTTGCCACTCTGTGGTCTCCTCATGCTGCTGCCACCTCCACACTGTCATTGTGCCACTCTGTGGCCTCCTCCTGATGCTGCTGCTGCCGCCATCTCTACACTGTCATTGTTCCACTCTGTGGCCTCCTGATGCTGCTGCCACCTCCACACTATGTCACCTTGCCACTCTGTGGTCTCCTCATGCTACTGCCCCCTCCACAATATGTCACCTTGCCACTCTGTGTTCTTCTGGTCCTGCTGCTACCTCACCACTATGTCACCGGGTCACTCTGTGGTCTCCTGATGCTGCCAACACCTCCACACTGTCATTGTGCCACTCTGTGGTCTCCTCATGCTGCTTCCACCTCACCACTATGTCATAAGGCCCCTCTGTGGACTTCTCATGCTGTTCCCACCCTCCCCACTTCATGACTGGGCCACTATTTTGCCTTTTGGCCTGGCTGACATCATCATTTATTTGACCCTTCTTCTGATCTGTCAGAAGGAAGGAAAAATGAGACAAATAATGGATCCTGTCTGTGTAGCTTGTGATTTGGTAGCCAAAAGCAGGAGTGGATAGAAAAAACACAGAAGACATGCAAATATTCCATTCATCTCTGTTTTGGATCCACTCCTGTTTTTTTGGCATTAGCAATACTGATGGATTACTGACCAAATGCTGACCGAGTGAAGGCGGATGCTCAACAGACAAGATCTGTTTTTTGTGGATTATTGTTCTGTCGGATCAGAGGAAGGGCAAAATAATCAGTGACGTCAACACAAACTTACAGCTGACACCCTCTCCACTCTGTTGGGGGGGCTCTACTTGTATAAACGTTTAATAGAACAGGTTCTGTAGACATCTATGTGGAATCAGCTGATGACGGCGTAAAAGGAGTGTGTTTCCTCTTGGCGCTAACATAGACCTGTAAGGCTGAGTTCATACTTGAGTTATTTGGTCAGTTTTGGTCCGGTGACTGCCCAAACAAGTGAAGTGTGCAGTGATCCTAAGAGCGACACCTGTCATCTGAATGTCATACTGACTCGCAGTATTATTTCACTACCGGAGCAGACTCCCTATGCGTGTTACTGCAAGGCACAGTGTTCTACACCATTATAACGGCTCTCTGCAGCCAGGAAATAGCTGTTTTTTAACGCGATTCGCTTCTAATAAATTCGGATCGAAACAATATTTTTTCAAAAAATTCAGCGAACTGGCCGAATCAAATTTTGAAAAAATTTGCTCATCTCTAGTAAAGACTACAAGTGCGAACGATTATGTATGTATATAACAACCTAAATTTTCATTGTTAACGAGTCGCTATATCTTTAGTCGTTTATCGTGATCTGTATGACATCTGCTGGTGTAATATGACTTTAAAGGCTATACACACCTTCAGAGGCAATTTTTTTTATGACTGCATGTTACTCATTTTTGGCTAAAAATCTTTTTTTCAATTGGCTTTTATTAAAATTATTGAGCTGTTCTGTCACAAAGGGTTAACTGTTTTTCTAACTGTAATACTGTAATAAACCGTATCTCTAAACTACTAAGAGGTCATAAATACTTATTTAAGCCACATTCTTATCAGTAAGATAAGAACTGAGCTATAATGAGTGTTTAGGAAGTCATAGAGCAGAGAGAAGGAGTCCATCAGCTCTCCAACTAACCGAAAAGACAGAAAATCCACAGGCTGCTAAAAGAGCATCTCAGCTCTGTACAGAAAAAGGACGCAATATTTTTAATAAAGACCAATTTAAAAAAAATATTTCACTCCAGGGCTGGTCTATTTCATTAGACAGTTTTGATTGGTAAAGTTCAACTTTTCTCTACGCAGATACACTATTTTTCATGCGCAAATAAAATAGACCAGTCTAAGTGAATATGAACCTGTCTAACTGAAAAACAACGACCAGAGGTCAGAATAATAACAGTACACCTAGTCTAATTCATCAATGGCTGTGCAACTTTTGATAAATACTCTGCAAAAAACTGACAGACAAATCAAATACGCCAGTCTAATTTTACACCTAAAAATGGGCAAGCTTGATAAATGTGCCCCATTATACACTGATTGTTTTCCCACTGTTTATTGTTAGTTGTGGTCGGTTTTGTAGGCTACTGCATGGCAACAATTACCAATGAAGAGGGAAAATACAATGGGGGTCATTTACGAGGGGAGCCACACAAGTTTTGGTGTAAAAAAAAAATCGCAAGACCCCGTTTTGTGCACAATTGATAACAGACAGACCTTTTGACCTCGCCCTATAATCACATGCGGTTTTTAAAAATGTGTACAGGTTTTCCCATGCAGTTTTTCTAATGGCTCCAAAAAAAACATATCAAAACCATAGCATGAAAAACATAGTTTTGCTGCAGGACCCAGCTCATTCACACAAATTTTGTTACACAGATTTCTGAAAATCTGTTCCATTCTTATGAATTTGGTTGTTTTGGCAGCAATCACATAGATTTCTGGAAGCCTTATTCAGATAAATGAAACAGATTTTTTGTTGCAGAATTTACTGCAACAAAATCTGATGCATTTTGAAATTATAGGAATAGCTCACTCCTGTGTGATAAGGGCCAGGTGCTCTAGTCCAATAAAGCTGTATCACCCATACAGATAAAAATATTGGAAATAGAAATAAATTATGGACTGGCACTCTGTATGTGTGGATAAAATCAATAATTCATACAATATAAAGTGATCACATACATTTAATAAGTAAAACAATAATAAAAATAGAATAAAATACCAATAAAATTGCAATATGTCACCTAAAAATTATACAAAGGTGATAAATGCTGGTAACAAAATGGCTGGGAGTCTAAGGTATGGGTCAGCGCAGACAAATATTGATATATTGCTGAAAAGAATAGAATCCGCTGATTGTAAGTGGACAAATGTTTATAGGTCAAGTCGTATATTGTCTATTTCCAAACACAAAGTCCTTTGCTGAAACAAGAGTCCTATTTGATTTCAGATGATTTATCAATGTCCAGACTCAGTTATTAAAGCGATATAGAGTGCTAGGATGCACTATATTAAAAACCAGTATGGGTCTTACCTTCTCCTTGGTTGAGGCAATATATCCGGAGTAACGGTCTTACGAACCTGGATATTGTAGAAACTGCTGTGTTGAATGAGCGCTACTGTGTTAGCTGACTCCAACTTGTTCACACGGACGCCAGTATGTCACGTGATTTTTTGCAAGGCTGTAGCGTGTGATTTACAACAGAAAGTATCACAAGGGTTGGTGCCGAGATTTCGGATGAAGAAAAACTGTTATGAAATTCGGAGCGCTCCAATCTTTCGGAACTTACCCGAAAAATTATTTTCAGATTTCTGCAGATGTTCGTATAAAGGCCTCTTTCTTGTCCAAAGGGAGTAGTATGCTGGTTCACGCCAGACGCGTTTCGGGGA
Source organism: Bufo bufo (assembly GCF_905171765.1). Classification (NCBI taxonomy): domain Eukaryota; kingdom Metazoa; phylum Chordata; class Amphibia; order Anura; family Bufonidae; genus Bufo; species Bufo bufo. The sequence continues at coordinate 434,469,814 of NC_053393.1, forward strand.
CCTCTTACCCCTTCCTCAGTGGCAGCTACTCTCCCATTTTGGACTGGGCTATTTATAGACCGCCCAGGTCTGTCCAAATTACTAGTGTGGAATTAGTGGTTACAAGATTCAGCTTTGTGGGGGGCGGAGTTTGGCCGCTGAGCTGCATGGCTGCTGGTGACTGAGCTCCTCTTCCTAATCGGCACAAACCCCCTTAAATAGCACTTTTCAGAAGCTAAAAATGGGCAAAACGGGGAGAGATCGCCCCAGGGAACCTGTCGACCCACCTGTGAACCGCTCCAAACAGCCTGACATGGAGCAATTTCTGAGGAAAGTTGCCAAGGGCACCGCTGCAGGGACGCCTAAGATGGCGCCGGCTCCCTCACTCCACTCTGATGCGGAAGACTGCTCAGAAGCGGGAAGTATTTCGGATGCTTCCGAATATAAAAACAGACGGCGGGGACCAAATCTTTCAAAAGCGATCCTTCGCGAAGTTATGGATTCTGCTCTGGCTCCCCTGAAGCAGGACTTGGCGGAAATAAAGACCGATCTCCGTTCCATCGGCCAGAGAGTCGCGGCACTGGAAAATTCGCAAGATGCGATTATTCGCTTTAGTGAGGAAACATGCTCTACCCTGGGTGCGCATAAAGATCTCATTAACGATGCCCTCCTGCGAATCGAAGACCAGGAAAATCGCAGCCGCAGACGTAATATTCGCATCCGAGGCATACCTGAAATATTCGCACCGGAAGCGCTCGAAAAAGTCGCGAAAGAAATATTCGCGAATCTTTTGAATCCAGAAAGAGCAGCGAATATTGTTATTGAACGCATACACCGCGCTCTTCGTCCCAAGCCAAAAGCTTCAGATCCTCCGAGAGATGTTTTTCTGTGGTATCCTCAGCTTTGTGGACACTGCGGCTCTTTTGAAGGCCAGTAGAGAGACAGACCGTCTAGAATATGAAGGCGCGCAGCTGCAGTTCTTTCAAGACCTGGCACCTTCCACGCTGACAAAAAGACGTATTTTGCGTCCACTTTTAGAAGCGCTTAGATCCTCCGGGACCCAGTTTCGCTGGTTGTTCCCCTTTGGCTTGGCCGTCTTCAAAAACGGAAGGCAGATCACCATACGCACACCCCAGGACTTGTCCGGGGCCTGGGTCTCACTGGGTATAGCCCCGATTGAAATCCCATCCTGGATGCCAGCGGACCAGGGAGACCCTATACCCTCGCCTCCGACTGCAGAAACCTGGTCCCTTGTACCGGCCGGGAAGAAATCCCGTTCCAGCCTGGGTTTTCAAGCCTCCACTGCTGCGGAACGCTCTCCTCATCGCTGAAGCCTTTCTGCTGTGAAAGTTGTCATCTCTTGCCGGCCATAGTTCCGGTGTTCTCCTGAAGATTTCCTCTGTTTTACTGTTCAGGACATGCATCAGGGCCGCCTAGTTTTTTGATAAGGCCTTTCTGGATGTATTCAGGCCTTTGTTCACCTCCCTGTGGACCTTACCTTCCTGAGTTTTATTCACCTCTCCCCTCCCACCCCTTCTGCACAGGGGATTTGTTTGCCAATGTTTCCCTCATTGACTTCCTTGTTACCTGATGGCCTTTTCTTGGCCTATTCCGGCTCTACGAGACCCCCCGCCTAAAGGATCCCGGCACCAGTCCGTGATGAGAAAGGATCCTCTGGTTCACAGGCGCTCCGTGGAGCTCTTAAAATTGCATTATGTGATTTTGAATTATTGTTTGCCGTTTTGTCTACCCTTTTTTGCCCTCATGTGTTTCCCCTCTTGTGTCCTCTTTTCCCACTTTAATGTTCTTGCTTGGTTCGCTCAGACCTTGATTGCTATGTGCTTTCCCACTGATTTAAAATGGCTTCTCTTGTAGTCTCATCCCTTAATGTCCGGGGCCTGAACGAGCCGTGCAAAAGATCCCAAGTGATTTCCTTGCTACAGAAAGACAAAGTCTCGATCGCCTTTTTTCAAGAGACACACTTTCGGGCAGGTAAGATTCCCAATCTTACTTCCAAAAAGTTCACTCAGTGGTTCCACAGTGCGCAGACCTCTGCTAGCCGGGGTGTCAGTATTGCCATTCACAAGCAGGTGCCCTTTGCGGTTACAGCCTCCTCCTCAGATCCTGATGGCCGGTACTTATTTGTGAAGGGCTCTATAGCAGGCACACCGGTTACACTGGCCAATATTTACGCGCCTAATAGGGGACAGGTTGCATGGCTGGTTCAGACCCTCTCGGCGCTTGCTGCATTCAAACAGGGTATGGTAATACTAGGGGGAGATTTCAATGTAACTCTAGACCCACTCCTGTACTCCTCCTCGGGGAGATCGGCTATCACTCATGTCCGTCTTAGACGCCTGAGGGTGGCTCTACGTAAATTAGGTGTTATTGACACCTGGCGTACCCTGAACCCTACTGGTCGTGACTACTCATTCTACTCCCATGCCAAGTCCTCACACCACAGGTTAGACTATGTCTTTCTCTCCTCTGAACATGTCAAACAAATTGTAAACACCCGAATAGGCAACATCACGTTGTCGGACCATGCCCCCGTCTTTCTGACGGTATCGCTGTCCGCCCTCCCTACACGGGAACGGAACTGGCGTCTTAATGAAACCATCATCCAGGACCAGGTATCATCTGAGAAAATAGCCACCTCCCTCCAGGAGTTTTTCAGTACTAACACCGCAGGTCCCTCCCCTCCCTCCCCTGCTATAATCTGGGAAACCCACAAGGCTGTGATCCGTGGAGAGCTTATCGCTCTCGGCTCCCATATTAAAAAACAAAGAGCCCAGGCCATGTCTACCCTCCTATCCCGTATCGTTACTCTCGAGCTCAGCCATAAGCAATCCCAAGCGATAAGCCTCGCGGAGGAGCTTTCGGTCGCGCGATCTCAACTAAAAGATATGTTAAACATTACTTCGGCTAAGTTGCTCCTACGTGCGCGCTTTAAGTCATATGCACACGGTGACAGAGGGAACAAGCTTATGGCGGCACTAACTAAACAACAATTTTCTGACTCCTTCATCCCGGCAATTAAAGACGCTGCGGGCAATCATCTTAAATCCACCCCTGACATAGCCAAAGCATTCTGTGCTTTTTATGAAGACCTTTACAACCTCCCGGCCCCTCCTGGATCATCTCCCTGCTCCATCGCGGAGGCCTCGAATAAGTTCCTCTCCTCCCTTCAGCTTCCCTCCATATCCCCAGACCAGTCCTCCCAACTAGTGGCTCCTATCTCTGGCCCAGAAGTCCTGAAAGTTCTAGCCACTATTCCCTCCGGACGTAGCCCTGGCCCTGATGGTTTCACCATCTCCTATTATAAAACTTTTAAATCTGTTCTAGTCCCTCACTTTAGCTCTTTATGTAATTATCTCCTGGAGGGTGGCCACCTTCCTCCCCAATCACTCACAGCCCATATCACCATTATTCATAAGGAGAATAAAGACCCGTTGCAATGTGGTAGCTACCGCCCTATCTCCCTACTTAATACGGACATTAAATGGTGGGCTAAGATCCTGGCTCAACGGATTCAAAAAGTTCTCCCGGATGTTATCCACAAGGAACAAGTTGGCTTTGTCTCTGGCAGACAGGGCAATGAGAATACCGTTCGCCTCCATCATCTTATGAACTGGGCACGGACTACTTCAACTCCACTAGCTCTGCTGAGCACTGATGCAGAAAAGGCGTTTGACAGAGTGAGCTGGCAGTATATGTCACTGGCTTTGTCAAAATTTGGCTTTCCTGATCAACTTATTTCAGCTATTCTCTCTCTATACTCGGCCCCCTCTGCCAGGGTCAAAGTCAACGGCACTCTTTCACCTGCCTTTGCCATTACTAAGGCACTCGGCAGGGTTGCCCTCTCTCCCCCCCTCGCTATTCGTGATAGTCATGGAAACTCTCCTGTGCAAAATCAGGCAAGATCCCGATATTGAAGGTCTCCAGAAAGCTTCACACACCCACCTTACGGCTGCGTTTGCAGACGATCTCCTTATTATGACCACCAACCCGGAGAAATCCTTCCCCCGGTTGCACTCTATTTTTGAAGAATTTGGTTGGGTCTCCAATTTCAAAATAAACTATAGCAAATCCCTTGCCCTGAATGTCAGCTGTAAACCCGCTCTCGTTGCGTCGCTTAAACGCTCCACCCCCTTCACCTGGGCTGCACGGGACATCACATTTTTGGGGATTCACATCTCTGCTAACCTGAACGACCTTTTCAGCCTTAACTACACCCCTATGCTTAACTCAATTACATCCCATCTACAGTCAGTAAAACTTCCTTTCATATCATGGATAGGCAGGAAGAATTATCTCAAGACCTTCATTGTTCCCAAGCTCCTATACCTGCTGCAGACATTACCCATATGGCTCCCGCTTTCATACTTTAGAGAACTACGTAGAAGATTTTCCCTTTTCCTCTGGACGAATAAACCATCTAGGATAGCTTACTCCACGTTGACGAGGGAAAAGTGGTTTGGTGGCTTCGGCCTTCCCGATGTCCACCTGTATTACACTGCAACACACCTGAATAGGTGCTTCTCTCTCCTTTCGCGAAGCTCCCCAAACCTGTGCACAGCTCTAGAGCGTGGCCTAGTTACATATAAGGACACTCTCGTCCTATGGGGGTTCCGTAACTGCACGCCCTCACATTCCTTTGCCTCCCCCATTTGGAAGGGCATGCTCGTTGAGTGGGCTAAATTATACAGATCCAGAGATCTTAGATTCCCCAATCCCCACCTCCCTCTGCACCTACTACAAAACTTAGCTCACCCTGAATCCACTACTCCTACCGGGGTCTGGCGTCAGTTGTCTAATCACAAACTGCAGGACATTGTATCTGCGGCTGGGGACTTGGCATGGGACACAATCTGGGCCCTACCGGAGGTTCAAAAGCAATCCTTCCTGGCTCTTGCGGCCTTTCGCAAAGATACTGCGAACCTGAAACTCCCTCCCTTCTGCTCGAAGGAACCCACATGGCTAGAAAAGAAGATAGTTATGCCGGTCCCCCCGAAGAAGCCTTTGTCGACTCTCTACAAGGAACTTCTCTCTTCCACACCCCCGGCACTGTCCTTTCTAACTGCCTGGGAAAAGGAGCTCTCGTTCCACCTCTCAGAACCTGAAAAGGCATTTATCCTTTCCAATTCTCATGGATTCAGTCGTTGTATCAAAATACAGGAAAACTCCTTTAAGCTACTCACACGTTGGTACAAAACGCCTGAGTTTCTTCATAATCTCAATCAGGAAATACCCGATCGGTGCTGGAGGTGTGGAACAGAGAAGGGGTCGCTTTCTCACATATGGTGGTCCTGCAGTCTAATCCGTCCCTTTTGGACACAGATTGAGAGCTTAATCAGGCACATCTGTGACTCACATATAAGTCTAAATGCACAATTAGTTCTGCTTTGGTGCCCCAATGTGTCCCTTACTCCCTCTAAGAACAACCTACCAACATTACTTCTTACTGCTGCCCGCCTGCTAATCCCTTTGCTATGGAAGAACGACTCTGCGCCTACGCTGCTGATGTGGCAAGAGAAAGTGGATCAGATATGTCGCTTTGAAGAGCTGGCTCACTGGAAATCTCACACTCGCCCTCGTTTCCTAGATATATGGAGCCCCTGGAAAGCATATCGTCACCTAACGCCTTGAACAACCTTATAGGGATCTGACTGATACTGCCATCATTGTACCTACCCCCTTTCCTTCCCATCCCCCCCCCCCCTTTTTTCCTCCCCTCTTCTTGTTTGTGTTTTCGTTATCCCTATCCGATATCTTGTATGTCTATTTTTGTTTATTCCCCCCCCCTCATTTATTTGGCTGCGGTTATATATGATTGCACTAATTTGATGCCATCTGCGTATGGCGTATGCTGTACTGTTGCACTTTCTAACTATTTGCTGTCTCAATAAAAATACATTTGGTTAAGATTCAGCTTTGTGTTTTTTTTTTTTTTTTTTTTTTCTCCCTTATGCATTTTCTCTGCTGCATTTTTGTCATGCGTTTTTTTATACCTATGTGCGTTTTTTTTGGTATATTACACCTTATACTAAGCAGTCACCAGCCAGAAAATATGAATGTTATATCATATTGCTGTTAGATAGAAATTCATAAATAACTCTAAAAACATTAAATCCCTATATAGGCTTCATGCATAAGCTTCAATAATAATAAACTACATAAAATCTGATGTTTAATCATAATGGAACACAAATATATATATATTATTAATTCTATATAATAAAAAAGGAGGAGATTTGACATTCAGGGGATTCAGCCTGTGGTAATGATGGTAAAAGGGGTACATGTCTGGCTCCGAGGGGGAGTCTCAGTGCTGATAGACAGCCATAACATGAGACTCTCCATCGGATGCCAGACATGCAGCCCGAACTCACAAAAAGCCAAAAATTTCTAGTTCAGCGTTTAGACCCATTGGAATGAGGTTGCCGAAATCAAAAATGAGTCTTGATTCGGCTCTAGACATTTTTTCTATGTGTTTGCCACCACGCCAATGTTGGTCAATTTTTTGTAACGCCATAAAAAACATACCTTTCGGATTTTTATCATGAAATTCTTTAAAGTGCCTTGATAGTGCATGTTTCATGTAACCATTTTTGATATTTCACAGATGTTCGCTTATTCTAACTTTAAGGGATCGTTTTGTCCTACCAATGTACTGCTTGTTGCAGGGACATTGGATCAGATAAATTACACTTGAGGTATCACAATTGAGGAAGTTTTTTATAGTCATTGAAAAATTATTCTGAGTTGAGGTTATTGCTGTGGTTTTTTTAGGGAATTTTGTTGTTTTACAACCCTGGCATTTACCACATCTGAAAAACCCCTTTAAATTGATCCAATTATTTGTGTGAAGGGAAAAAAAATTTGATTTGTGTTTAATAGAAGGTGCGATTTTAAGTCCTAAATTTTGTGCTCTTGTGTATGTGATTTTAGGTTTGATAGGTATAAATGGACCAATTGTTTTATCCTGGGTTAACAAATTCCAATACTTGTTAATAATGTGTTCAACTTGTCTGTGTTGTGTGGAAAAAGGCAAAATGATCCTAAAGTCTATATTTTCCCCCTTTGCACTATTTTTATGGTTCTTTGCAAAGAAAGATTCTCTAGGTATTTCATTTGCCTTGCAAAGTGCTCGTTCTAACACATGTGTAGGATATTCTTTTTCAATGAATCTATTTTTAAGTGTTTGGGCTTCCTCTAAATATTGAGAGTTTTCAGTGCAATTTCTTTTGATCCGGCGAAATTGCCCGAATGGTACATTCATCAACCAGTATGGCAAATGACAACTCGAGTATAATATATACCCATTCCTTGCCATTGGTTTTTGGAATGTTCGGCATATATATTTATCTCCCTTTTTGGTAATATTTAAATCCAAAAATTCTGTCTCAGGTTTGTTGATACTAGCTGTAAAAGTTAAGTTATATGTATTGCTGTTTAATTCAGAAATAAATGACTGTAAGGTAGTTTCATTACCCCTCCAGATCAGGATAACGTCATCGATATATCTCTGCCAGAGTACCAGGCTGCCCCCCCTATTGGGATCAATAAACAAACTCTCCCAGTATGCTAGGAACAAATTTGCATAGCTGGGGGCAAACCTGGTACCCATGGCAGTCCCTGTTATCTGGAGGTAGTAGTTCTTCTCAAAATTAAAGAAGTTATGTTCCAATATATGTCTCACCCCCTCTATTATAAATTTCAATTGTTCTTGTTTGAAATTATCTTTTTCTAATTGAAATTTCAAGGCGTTAATACCTTGGTCGTGATTGATCACTGTATACAATGATTGTATGTCCAGAGTAGCCTCTGATGCATGTGCACCCTAATGGTATGGCCACCTGTTCAGGTTTTTTTTATGCCATCTTTGAAGCACAAATCAGGAGTGGATTAAAAAAAAGTAGTATCTGTCATTTATACTTTACCTTTAAGAGCCATACCTCATTTTGGCTTCATAAACCGCATAAAAAAAAACCGAAACGTATGGAAGCACCATTAGGATGCTGGATTCCGCACCAAAAAACAGGTTTTTTTTATGCCATCTTTGAAGCACAAATCAGGAGTAGATTAAAAAAAAAGTAGTATCTGTCATTTATACTTTACCTTTAAGAGCCATACCTCATTTTGGCTTCATAAACCGCATAAAAAAAACCGAAACGTATGGAAGCACCATTAGGATGCTGGATTCCGCACCAAAACACCAGAAGTGGCCACAGGGAATCCACCAGTAGCAGTCTTTACCACCAAACAAACAATGCAATTGCGTAGGGGCCCAGCCAGGCAGAATAGTGACTGCTTCACAACTTTCAATTGTATCTGTGTCCTAAGGATGCACATACAGTTGTGGACAAGATATCCAGCCAGTATAGCTATTGCTGGTGGTGACCCCTTTAATGATCTGCTGCTGGCCTGGCATGCTGCGCCGGCGCACCACATGATGTCAACTTGCCACTGATGTTATGTACAATTCAAGAGCAGAGGCCCGAGAGTGTCCTGGACTGCAGTGCTGGCACAGCACATCAACAGCCTGGGCCGCTGCATCGACGAAGCACATGACGTCACCCCGTCACTACTATGTACAGTGCAGAGGCAGTGTTGAACACTTCAGAACTGTATGTCAGCCACTTCCAGGCCTCTACACTATAGTGTAAATAACTTATCTCCGTCAGTGTGACATTATGTGCTACACAGAAGCTGCAGCCCAGGCTGGTACAACTTTAAGTAGCCTGGACTGCTGCCCCAGCACAGAACACAACGTTACTCTGTCACCAACCTCCTTAGGCTACTTTCACATCAGCGGTAGCCTTTTCCGGCACGCTGTTTGGGCTACCGCAAGTCCACCGTACTGGCGGAAGTACACTCTGGCCCTATTCACTATTACAGCAAACATTCCCAGAGGCGGCCCCTACAAAAACTGTAGAGTGCTGTATTTTATTTCGGTTTCTTCTCTGCATGTTTGCTGTTCCCCTGCCTGAAGGATGTCTATTGTGGTACTTGTGGTTCGCCGCGGGCATCCTCCATTGTATGCATTTTGCTGGGGATTGCCATTAGCAACGGGCCACAAGTGCAGGATTTGCTCCCCTATATATATGCACAACTGCATGTGGGTTTGAGCACCTCCTGCTAATGCCAACCTGTCTTCTTAGTTTGTATATATAGATTCCTGGAGGTGTATAAACTCCTATTTAAATGTGCCTGTTTTCCATCTACAGGCTACATTAAGGTGCACCTGTGAGGCCTGGGACATATCAGCAAGTCTTGAGTGGGACTCACAGACTCCTCCCTCCTCCCATTGCAAGCATGGCCACATGCTGGAGGTAACTGGTGAGTTGTTTGTGAGTCGGCCTTATGCTCCTGTAATTTGCCCACTGGCTCCTGGTATTGCCCATACGGCTCAGGTAGGAGAGTGTAGGGTCCCGGGCTACTTGAGAAACCTTGTCGTGGTGTCCGGGCTTAGACATGTTCTACACCGTAGGACATGTTGACTAATCTCTCAATTTTAAAATCAGTTTGAGGATTTAGTGAGACTGCAGAGTGCACCTGTGTTTGTTATTGTTTTGTTATATTGTTATATTAATTATGACATCCGCACTTGTTACCTTGTGTAGGATGTCTATTGTGGTACTTGTGGTTCGCCGCTGGCATCCTCCATTGTATGCATTTTGCTGGGGATTGCCATTAGCAACGGGCCACAAGTGCAGGATTTGCTCCCCTATATATATGCACAACTGCATGTGAGTTTGAGCACCTCCTGCTAATGCCAACCTGTCTTCTTAGTTTGTATATATAGATTCCTGGAGGTGTATAAACTCCTATTTAAATGTGCCTGTTTTCCATCTACAGGCTACATTTAGGTGCACCTGTGAGGCCTGGGACATATCAGCAAGTCTTGAGTGGGACTCACAGACTCCTCCCTCCTCCCATTGCAAGCATGGCCACATGCTGGAGGTAACTGGTGAGTTGTTTGTGAGTCGGCCTTATGCTCCTGTAATTTGCCCACTGGCTCCTGGTATCGCCCATACGGCTCAGGTAGGAGAGTGTAGGGTCCCGGGCTACTTCAGAAACCTTGTCGTGGTGTCCGGGCTTAGACATGTTCTACACCGTAGGACATGTTGACTAATCTCTCAATTTTAAAATCAGTTTGAGGATTTAGTGAGACTGCAGAGTGCACCTGTGTTTGTTATTGTTTTGTTATATTGTTATATTAATTATGACATCCGCACTTGTTACCTTGTGTAGGATGTCTATTGTGGTACTTGTGGTTCGCCGCGGGCATCCTCCATTGTATGCATTTTGCTGGGGATTGCCATTAGCAACGGGCCACAAGTGCAGGATTTGCTCCCCTATATATATGCACAACTGCATGTGGGTTTGAGCACCTCCTGCTAATGCCAACCTGTCTTCTTAGTTCCCCTGCCTGAGCAGCCTGCAGGAAAAGGCTACTGCAAGTGTGAAAGTAGCCTTACTAAATGCATTATTTATTTATTTGGGGGGGCATGGGGCATCTTCTTGTTTGGGCTTCCAGACCTAACTTTGCTTGACGCCCCAAAAATGCAGAGTCGTCCCCTGACGCTGCTGTTCATACATCTGGTGGTTTAAAGCAATGATTGCAACAAAAAAGGACATGTCCTTTCTTGGTGTGGTGCCCACTCGCAGTTAAGCTTCATTCAATGGGGCTAAGCTACATGTGGATCAGCTGCATTTAAACTGAAAAAACTGCAGATGATATTCCATGGCAGAAACCTCTGCAGTATGTGACAGATTTTGCCTTTGCAAAATCTGCCACGTGAACGAGGCTTTAGGTCTCTTTCACATGAGTGTGTCACTTGCTGGAATCATGCTCTGTGTGAGAGAGGGATGGTGCATTCTGGACTTAAGCTACTTTCACATTAGCAGGGTCCAGCAGGCTGTTCATACTAATGCTAGCCCATGTGTGCCGCTGGCAGTCCACTCCGGCCCCATTCACTATAAAGTGGACGGGCCAGAGGTCTGGCCACAGCATGACAAACATGCCAAGAGGTGGACGGACGAAAACTCATTATAGTGAATGGAGTGGACTTCCGTCGGAACACATGGGCTAGCGTTAGTATGGACCCTGCTAATGCCAATGTGAAAGTAGCCTTAGGAAGTGCACGGCATTATCATGATTGATAATACTGTGTGCCTCTGCCTGACCTTTCTGTAACGGAATCATACTGACAGCTTTATGCAGATCTTTCCCTTATACCTTATGTCTTTGGAGGCTCCAATCCTGGTTTTGCCTCACAGTCCCTGATGGAAATCACTGATCAAAACACTAACGTGGTAATAAGGCATTAATTCCGCTTAGGTGGCCAGAGATTCTTCTCTGGAATTCCTGGATCGTTTTTCCAATGTATAATTTTGGGTATGTGCACGAGGCCAAGTACACAATCCCCCTACTCTTACAGTTGAAAAATTGCCTGATGTCATTGATGCAGTGATCCACATGGTTTTGGCATTCCCTTATTCTGGGTAAGTACACTGCTCAAAAAAATAAAGGGAACACAAAAATAACACATCCTAGATCTGAATTAATTAAATATTCTTCTGAAATACTTTATTCTTTACATAGTTGAATGTGCTGACAACAAAATCACACAAAAAAAAAAAATGGAAATCAAATTTTTCAACCCATGGAGGTCTGGATTTGGAGTCACACTCAAAATTAAAGTGGAAAATCACACTACAGGCTGATCCAACTTTGATGTAATGTCCTTAAAACAAGTCAAAATGAGGCTCAGTAGTGTGTGTGGCCTCCACGTGCCTGTATGACCTCCCTACAACGCCTGTGCATGCTCCTGAGGAGGTGGTGGACGGTCTCCTGAGGGATCTCCTCCCAGACCTGGACTAAAGCATCTGCCAACTCCTGGACAGTCTGTTGTGCAACGTGACGTTAGTGGATAGAGCAAGACATGATGTCCCAGATGTGCTCAATTGGATTCAGGTCTGGGGAACGGGCGGGCCAGTCCATAGCATCAATGCCTTTGTCTTGCAGGAACTGCTGACACACTTCAGCCACATCAGGTCTAGCGATGTCTTGCATTAGGAGGAACCCAGGGCCAACCGCACCACCATATGGTCTCACAAGGGGTCTGAGGATCTCATCTCGGTACCTAATGGCAGTCAGGCTACCTCTGGCGAGCACATGGAGGGCTGTGCGGCCCTCCAAAGAAATGCCACTCCACACCATTACTGACCCAATGCCAAATCGGTCATGCTGGAGGATGTTGCAGGCAGCAGAACGCTCTCCACGGCGTCTCAAGACTGTCACGTCTGTCACATGTGCTCAGTGTGAACCTGCTTTCATCTGTCAAGAGCACAGGGCGCCAGTGGCGAATTTGCCAATCTTGGTGTTCTCTGGCAAATGCCAAACGTCCTGCACGGTGTTGGGCTGTAAGCACAACCCCCACCTGTGGACGTCGGGCCCTCAATCACCCTCATGAGTCTGTTTCTGACCGTTTGAGCAGACACATGCACATTTGTGGCCTGCTGGAGGTCATTTTGCAGGGCTCTGGCAGTGCTCCTCCTGTTCCTCCTTGCACAAAGGCGGAGGTAGCGGTCCTGCTGCTGGGTTGTTGCCCTCCTACGGCCTCCTCCATGTCTCCTGATGTACTGGCCTGTCTCCTGGTAGCGCCTCCATGCTCTGGACACTACGCTGACAGACACAGCAAACCTCTTGCCACAGCTCGCATTGATGTGCCATCCTGGATAAGCTGCACTACCTGAGCCACTTGTGTGGGTTGTAGACTCCGTCTCATGCTACCACTAGAGTGAAAGCACCGCCAGCATCAAAAGTGACCAAAACATCAGCCAGGAAGCATAGGAACTGAGAAGTGGTCTGTGATCACCACCTGCAGAACCACTTCTTTATTGGGGGTGTCTTGCTAATTGCCCATAATTTCCACCTGTTGTCTATCCCATTTTCACAACAGCATGTGAAACTGATTGTCACTCAGTGTTGCTTCCTAAGTGGACAGTTTAATTTTACAGAAGTGTGATTGACTTGGAGTTACATTGTGTTGTTTAAGTGTTCCCTTTATTTTTTTGAGCAGTGTATTTGCAAAAAGGGCAATTGCCAAGTGGGAATGATCTTTTTATTTTGGAAATCAACCAAAGTGAATTCTCATTTCTTATTTCAGGTAAAAAACTGTGCACAAGGTGGTCTCTCAAATTCTTTCCCCTGTGAAACATCAATGTTGGATGTCTTAATAGAACCTGCTCAAGTTCCGGATCTGAGGTAAGGAAGGACCAATGTTTTTTTGAGAATATTATTTATCTCTCCGTAATGACTTCTCTCTTTGTAAGTGCCAACACATCTAATGATTCTCTGATTTGTTGTTAGTTTTTCTGTTAGTAAAGATTCCCTTCTCGGGCTTTATTGTATGCCCTCTTTAGAGGTTTTCTGGGATATCCTTGCGACCTGAATTTATGAAGAAAATTGTCACATTCTCTCTCTTCCATGGCAGTGCAGTTTTTTTCCAGACTCTGAGGTACTGTCCAGTTGGTATACCATTTTTAAATGCAGTGGGATGCCAGCTACTCCAATGCAGGAAATTTTTGTTGATGTGGGTTTCCTGTAAATATCGTTTTATATGCGACCACTAGAATCTTTTATTATTTTGAGATCCAAAAAAATAGACCTCATTCTCATGAATTTCATGAGTGAAATGCATGCCAATGTCATTGTGATTGAGTATATCCATGAAATCCAGAAAAATGTGCTTTCCCCTTCCCAAAAAATCAAAATATCGTTGATGTATCTGAGCTAAAATAAAATGTGAAAGAAAAGGAATTCCTCGGAAAAGACAATCTGGTCTTCCCACCACCCCAAAAAGGATTTGCGTAAATCAGTGTGCAGTCTGTACCCATTGCAGTACGCTTGGCTTGGAAAAGGACCTCAGTTAGGAAGGAAGACTAATGAATATTTTGATGCATGTGTCTTTACAGAGGAAGAGGTTCTAAGTCAGCTGTCTAAAATTAATACAAATAAGTCACAGGGGCCTGATGGGATACACCCAAAGCTATTAAAAGAGCTTAGCGGTGAACTAGCAAAACCATTAACAGATTTATTTAACCAGTCACTGGTAACAGGAGTCGTCACAGAAGATTGGAAATTAGCAAATGTTGTGCCCATTCACAAGAAAGGTAGTAGGGAGGAATCGGGCAACTATAGGCCAGTAAGCCTGACATCAATAGCGGAGAAATTAATGGAAACCATACTAAGGCCTCATGCACACGACCGTTGAAAACTCAGCTAATGCACCGTTTGCCATCCGCATCCGTGATCCATGGTTCCAGTCCGTCAAAAAAAATATAACCTGTCGTATTATTTTCATGGAAAACGGTTCGCGGACCTATTCAAGTCAATGGGACCGCTAAAAAAAACGTGTGTAAACGGACCGTTTCAGCAGACAAGGGGTTAAAATCCGTTTAGGCGATAGGCCCCTTTCTGAGAGACAGGCACAGCTACTGCAGAACACCAAACTCCCGAACTGGATACAAAATAGCACTCCAAACTGGAACCTCACGAATAGCTGCTAGCAGACGAACAGGAATCAGCTTACACTCTGGCAATCAGTCTCTAACAGCATACAGTGGAATCCCCCAATAACGAGACAAGGCTCCGTGTTGAGGGTCAAGCAGTGGTCTGAGGTGCTGGCACACCCAGCCTGGTTTTTATTACAGTTGTTGCAAATACAGGTCCGCCCACAGGGTTTTGAAATACAACCAATCAATATGTTGCAACACATACAATGTAAGTACAGCAACCAATCGTTCACGCCCCTAGGGGACCAGAAGGGAGACTGCGACACAGGACAGATATGTAGCAATTCAGGACACACAGAGACAATACATCCCCACAATGCATCATGGTTTCCTCCTCTCTGCCCTGGAGACACCCGAGGAGTAATCCAATTATCTCTCAAGACAAAGGGAAATCACCAATACACATGTGGGGACAACAGAACAGAAATCACCATTTAAACATACAATGTCACAAACCCTTTTCAATACACAGACATTTAACATCCAAAATGGCACGAATTAGACAGGAGTTCAAGTTAGTTCAAGTCCTTTGTGAACAAATGAGGCCTGGCTGATGAGAGGGCCATAATCCTGGGGCAAGAGGCCAGCAGCCAGGCCCCCTCCAAAACCCAGTGGCGAGGTTGGTTTCGCCACACATCTCCCCCCTCCCAGGAAGACTAACCAGGTACCTGACCTCACGGTCAGTACCTGAGTTAGTCTGGCAGTCCACCACAACCCAATACTGGACCTGTTGAATTTGGTAGCCTGTCTCTGTCCAAGTGAGTCCACCAGGTGTCACGGAACCATGAACCAGACGTACAACAAGAGATAAGTGAAATAGAAGGTTTATTGAAAATAAAGCTGTAAAGCAAAAGTCCAACGGATGGTGAAACCGAGCAGAGTCTTTGCGAAGCCAGAGGTCAGGAACAGAAGGGTAGTCCGACGAAGCCAGGATCAGGAACCAGCAGGGTAGTCAGACGAAAGCCAGGATCAGGACCCAGCAGGGTAGTCAGACGAAGCCAGGATCAGGAACCAGCAGGGTAGTCAGACGAAGCCAGGATCAGGAACCAGAAGCAGCAGCAGTCTAGAAGCATGTGAACACAGGAGGACCAAGCAAGGAACTGAAGCCACAGACCTCCTATATATATGAGCTAGGATCAGCTCCTCCCAGGGGAAGGAGGAGCCGCAGGGTGGAAGGCTACAAGAAACCCAGAACCCAAGATGGCCGCCAGCACATGTCAAACGAAGGAGAGCACCAAGCAGGTAAGGACCATGACAGTACCTCCCCCTCAAGGGCCCCTCCTCGCGGAGCACAAAACGGTTTCTGAGGGAAGCGTGCGTGGAAGGCTCGGAGCAAGGCAGGAGCATGGACATCTGCGGAGGGAACCCAGGATCGCTCCTCTGGACCATAACCACGCACATGGACCAAAAACTGCAACCGACGCGGACAGGCGTGAGTCAGGATATTGCTCACCTCATATTCCTCACGATTGCCCACTTGGACGGACGAGGCGAGGAACGAGGAAGTGAAACGATTACACACCAGTGGCTTCAACAGGGAGACATGAAACACGTTGGAGATCCGCATGCCAGGAGGAAGGCCAAGGGCATAGGCTACCGGGTTTACCCTGCGAAGACACTCGGAAGGGACCAACAAAGCGAGGCGCCAGCTTGGGAGTGGGCACTCGAAGTTGAGGTTGCGGGTGGACAACCATACACGGTCTCCGACCTGGTAGAAGGAGCAGGCGCTCGTCTGCGATCAGCCTGGAGTCTCTGGCGCTGCGCAGAGACCTCAAGGGACTTCTGGATCTGTACCCAAGAGCACGTAGGACGGAAAGGTGATCCTCCACAGCCGGAATATCCTGGGGAGAGAATACCTCCGGTAACACGGCAGGTTGGAACCCATAATTGGCCATGAAGGGAGACGTCCCAGAGGAAGAGTTCACCGCCGTGTTCCTGGCAAACTCAGCCCAAGGCAGGAGGTCAACCCAATTGTCTTGGTGATCGGAGACATAGCAACGAAGGAATTGCTCCAAAGGCATGATTGGATCGTTCTGCGGCCCCATTGGACTGAGGGTGGTAGGCGAGGAGAAGGAGAGATGAATCCCCAACTGGGAGCAAAAGGCGCGCCAGAACCTGGACACAACTGACTCCCCCGATCCGACACAATCTCCTTAGGCAAACCGGTGCAACCGGAAGACCTCCCTGGCAAAAATCGTGGCCAACTTTGTGCAGAGGGTAAATTCTTGAGAGGAACACAGTGGCACATTTTGGAAAACCGATCCACAATCATGAGAATGACCGTATGCCTCGGGATGCAGGGAGGTCCACAATGAAATCCATCCCCAGGGTGTGACCATGGGCGCTCCCCCGGTGGCTATGGGTTGCAGAAGGCCCAACGGAAGGTGCCGAGGGGACTTACTCTGGGCACAAACGGAGCATGCCGCTACATATGCGGCGATGTCGGAACGTAGGGAAGGCCACCAGAACAGACGTGAAACAGCCCAGGACAGCTGATTCTTTCCAGGATGCCCCGCGGTCTTGGGTTATGGTAGGTTCGCAACAACCGAGTGCGCAACTCCTCAGGCACAAAACCATCTGCCGTTGGGTCTCCCAGAGGGAGCACCAGATTGAGCCGCCAAACTCTGCTCACCCAGGGGAGAGGTCAGGCTGGTGCGAATGGCGGCCAGGATCTGATTCGGAGGTATGACCGAAGTCGGAATCGACTCCTCCCTGGGACAGCTCGGAGTACTGCCCGTGATAAGCATCCGCCCTGATGTTCTTGGAACCGGGAGGTAGGAGACCACGTAATTAAAACGTGACAAGAACAGAGCCCATCTGGCCTGACGTGGTGTCAATCTCTGGCCTCAGAAAGGTAGGTCCGTTCTTGTGGTCCGTCAGGATGAGAACCGGAACCACCGACCCTCGAGCAAGTGCCTCCCTTCTTTAAGGGCCTGCACGATGGCCAATAACTCCCTGTCACCAATCTGATAGTTGCACTCCCGGAAGACAGTTTCGGGAGTAAAAACCCACAAGGAAGCAGAGGACCCTCTGGTGTTCTACGCTGAGACAGAAGGGCGCCTACTCAGTCTCAGACGCGTCCACCTCGAGGACAAAGGGCAGCCCAGGGTTGGGATGCGACAGAATCGGAGCCGACACAAAGGCGGACTTTAGGGCCTCAAAAGCTCGGATGGCCTCGAGCGGCCAGACCTGGGAATTACTGCCCTTCTGGTCAGATCCGTTGAGAGGCTTGGCCCGCATGGAAAAGTCCTGACTGAACTTCCGATAATAATTGGCGAAGCCCAAAAAGCGCTGCAGGGAACGAAGACCACTGGGCCTGGGGCCACTGTAAGACAGCCGAAACCTTCTCAGGATCCATGGAGAACCCTCAGCGGAAATGATGTAACCTAAGAAGGTTACCATGGGATCGGTGTGAAAATCGCATTTCTCAAGCTTACCGAACAGCTTGTTCTCTCGTAACCGTTGCAACACTCGTCTGACATCCAGAATGTGGGCCTCCATGGATTCAGAATATACCAAGATGTCATCCAAATAGACTACCACACACTGCTGCAACAGGTCACGGAAAACATCGTTGATGAATTCCTGAAAGACTGCGGGCGCATTGCACAACCCAAAGGGCATAACCAAGGATTCGTAATGACCGGTCCTGGTGTTAAACGCGGTCTTCCACTCATCGCCCGCCTTGATCCTTACCAGGTTATATGCCGCCCTCAGGTCGAGTTTGGTAAAGACCGTGGCCCCTTTAAGGCGATCGAACAGCTCGGAAATCAAGGGTATCGGGTAAGCGTTCTTGATCGTGATGCGATTGAGACCCCTGTAATCGATGCAAGGCCTCAACTCACCGCCCTTCTTTTTCACAAAGAAAAATCCAGCCCCTGCCGGGGACGAAGACTTGCGAATGTGTCCGCGTGAAAGCGCCTCCCTCACGTACTCCTCCATGGCCTCATTCTCCGCTACCGACAGTGGATAGACTTTGCCACGAGGAGGAACGGCACCAGATTGTAACTCTATGGCACAATCGTATGGGCGGTGCGGAGGTAGGGCAACCGCGCGCACCTTATCGAATACATCCCGGTACTCCTCGTATTCAGGAGGCAACAGAGAGTCCGAGGAAGTACACAGCAACTTGACAGACCCATGAATGCAACTAGCCCCACACTGCGGTGACCACGAGAGGATCTCGACCGATCTCCAATCGAAAGTCGGATTATGCTTCTGGAGCCAGGGGTACCCCAAGACCACCGAGTAGTGTGGAGACGAAATAACCTGGAGGCAGACCGACTCTCTGTGAACGGCACCAATGGCTATCCCCACTGGAAGGGTCTCATGAGTCACGTGTGGCGGCAGAAGGGGTCTGCCGTCTATCGCCTCAAGAGCCAGTGGGGAACCTCGAGCCTGCAGAGGAATGGAATTGGCGGCAGCGAACACACTATCAATGAACAAACCACCAGCACCAGAGTCCACCAACGCCTGGGTCGTCACCGAGCCCCCGACCCAGGAGAGGACAACAGTGATCAGTGGTTTGTCAACACGGGAAACCGGGGACGAGGAGACTCCACCCAAGATCTGCCCCCGACAGGATCTCAGGGTACGAGCGTTCCCCGGACGGTTCGGACATGCCAACCGAAAATGCCCACCGAGACCACAGTACATGCATCGGCCCTCGCGTCTCCGGAGTGCCCTCTCCCCCTCGGACAGGCGAGCAAACCCCAGCTGCATGGGTTCACCCCCAGACAAGTCATCCCCAGGAGGCGTGGGAGGAGAGGGAGGCACGGGTGGGACAGCAAACGTAGGCACCAATCTGTTAGAAGACCTCCGCAGGTTCTCCTTAAAGGAAGGTCTCTCCCTGAGTCTGGTGTCAATCAAAATCAGGAAAGAAATAAGAGACTCGAGCTCAACTGGTAGGTCCTTAGCTGCAACCTCATCCTTCAAGGCATCCGAGAGACCATGAGAGAAAGCAGCGACCAGAGCCTCATTATTTCCAGCACACTCCTGCCTTGCACAGGGTACGAAACTCAATGGCGTATTCAGCTACGGATCGTGAACCCTGTCTGATGGACATAAGGGAGCTTCGCAGCAGAGGCAGCACGAGCCGGACATCGAATACCTTCGAAGAGCAAGCAAACAAAACCGGGAAAATCACGGCAAACCACCGGATTGTTGTTCTCCATAAAGGGCTGGCCCAGGCCAAGGCCTTGTCACGAGAGCAGCGAGATCAAGAAGCCCACCTTTGCTCTCTCAGTAGGAAAGGCATGTGGCAGAACTCAAAATAAATGCCCAACTGGTTAAGGAAACCTCGGCACTGAGTTGGCTCTCCCCCAACAGCGCTGTGGAAGAGGGGCAGAGGAACCGGTCATACCCCGAAAACACCGCAGGCGCAAACACAGGTGTCGGGGTAGACTCTGGCGCACACAACGGAGCGGCAGTAGGAGCGAGCCAGGAGCGACAACCGACCCATCGGCAACGGGAGCGAAATGAGCCGTGCGTTCAAGCAGGGTTTGCAACGCCACAGCGAACCGACCCAACAGGTGATCCTGCTGATCAAGTCTGGCAACCAGCGTGGGTAGCGAGGATGGCCCTGTACCGTCAGAATTCATGGCTTGGTCCTAATGTCACGGAACCATGAACCAGACGTACAACAAGAGATAAGTGAAAATAGAAGGCTTTATTGAAAATAAAGCTGTAAAGCAAAAGTCCAAACGGATGGTGAAACCGAGCAGAGTCTTTGCGAAGCCAGAGGTCAGGAACCAGAAGGGTAGTCAGACGAAGCCAGGATCAGGAACCAGCAGGGTAGTCAGACGAAGCCAGGATCAGGAACCAGCAGGGTAGTCAGACGAAGCCAGGATCAGGAACCAGCAGGGTAGTCAGACGAAGCCAGGATCAGGAACCAGAAGCAGCAGCAGTCTAGAAGCATGTGAACACAGGAGGACCAAGCAAGGAACTGAAGCCACAGACCTCCTATATATATGAGCTAGGCATCCAGCTCCTCCCAGGGGAAGGAGGAGCCGCAGGGTGGAAGGCTACAAGAAACCCAGAACCCAAGATGGCCGCCAGCACATGTCAAACGAAGGAGAGCACCAAGCAGGTAAGACCATGACACAAGGTTATATTGGTAGCTGGTACTCCCGGTCTCTGTGTTGCTCCCTGGCTTGGAGTGGAGGTTGCTTTGTGGGCAGGGATCAGCGGTACTCTGCCCTGGTGCCAGCGTTACCATGGAAGAAGCCTGGTTGGAGCCTGGTTGTTGGAGGGGGAGACCGACTGTCTCTACCCCCTGTGCTGTAAGTGCAGAGACCACGGTCCCATCTGCACTGTTGTGGGGCTTACTGTCTCCCCCTGGTGCCTTAATATGCCGCTGGGGAGAGGGGGTAACGAGCTCCTCTCCCATACATACTTCCAGCCGCTGGGGAGGGCGACCGACCGTCTCCGCTCCCAATACAGTGTCCTGCTGCTGGGGAAAGGAGACTGGGCTCTCTATTCCCTGCTGGACACTCTGCCGCTGGGGGACAGGACCGACTGTCTCTGCCCCCTGTAACTCCGCCTGCCGCTGGGGAATGGAGACTGGGCTCCCGATTCCCAATAAATCACACGGCCGCTGGGGAATGGAGACTGGGCTCCCAATTCCCTGTAAATCACTCGGCTGCTGGGGAATGGAGACTGGGCTCCCAATTCCCTGTACATCACACGGCCGCTGGGGAATGGAGACTGGGCTCACAATTCCCGGCACATCACTCGGCCGCTGGGGAATGGAGACTGGGCTCACAATTCCCAAAAAATCATGCTGCTGCTGGGGGGCAGGAACAACTACCTCTGCCCCCTGTAACTCAGCCTACCGCTGGGGAGGGAGGACGCTGCTCTCCTTTCCCTGCATTTCACACTGCCTTCCCGGCATATCACCCTGCTGCTGGGGGGCAGGAACAACTACCTCTGCCCCCTGTAACTCAGCCTGCCGCTGGGGAGGGAGGACGCTGCTCTCCTCTCCCTGCATTTCACACTGCCGCTGGGGAATGGAGACTGGGCTCCCAATTCCCTGCAGGACCGGTGGAGAGACCTCGGTCCCATCTCTACCGGCCACCTGGGGTCCTTCCCAGTAACGCTCTACAATATCTGCCCAGCTGAATGGGTCTGGATCTGGGTCTGTTACCTTACTGTCCTGCTGAGCCTTCCCAATGGAGTGGAAGAGATCTCGGTAGTCCTGCTCCAGTTCCCACTCCAGGGTTGCTAGGTGAGCCAGGTCTTGCTCTACCTCATGGGGGTCATCCCACTCATGCCTAGCCTCTCTCTCATAGAAAATGTCCTGAAGTCTGGACTGTGCAGGGCTCCCGAAGTCAGGCTCTGCAAAGGACTCCCATAACAAGCCAGGACCATCAAACTCCTCTCCCTCTGGCTTGTCATGTTCGGCTGTCCAGGGTATATACTGTGCAATATACCACCAAAGCGCCTGGTAGGCACCCTCCAGCCATACCCGGTGCTCTAGTTCCTTCACCCATTCCTCCAGGGGCTGCTCTCCCAGGAAGGGCATCCGCAGGGCCACTTGCTTCTGCAACCGCTGCTCTTCACTGGGGAGACTCTCACCCTGCTGGTATTGTACATTATCCAGGGCCTGATACCAGATGCCTTTCCTTAATGCATCCCGGCCATCCAGGTCCTCCTCCTCGTATAACACTGCTGGTTCCATCCTGTTGCTTTTAGGGTCGCTGTACTGGGACATGCGTTGCCCTTAAATTGTAGAATCCACAGAAATGGTGTCTCCTGTAGCTGTCCTTCTGGCTGTAGGAACGATCCCGCCGCTTGCCACCAATGTAACGGACCGTTTCAGCAGACAAGGGGTTAAAATTCGTTTAGGCGATAGGCCCCTTTCTGAGAGACAGGCACAGCTACTGCAGAACACCAAACTCCCGAACTGGATACAAAATAGCACTCCAAACTGGAACCTCACGAATAGCTGCTAGCAGACGAACAGGAATCAGCTTACACTCCTGGCAATCAGTCTCTAACAGCATACAGTGGATCCCCCCAATAACGAGACAAGGCTCCGTGTTGAGGGTCAAGCAGTGGTCTGAGGTGCTGGCACACCCAGCCTGGTTTTTATTACAGTTGTTGCAAATACAGGTCCGCCCACAGGGTTTTGAAATACAACCAATCAATATGTTACAACACATACAATGTAAGTACAGCAACTAATCGTTCACGCCCCTAGGGGACCAGAAGGGAGACTGCGACACAGGACAGATATGTAGCAATTCAGGATACACAGAGACAATACATCCCCACAATGCATCATGGTTTCCTCCTCTCTGCCCTGGAGACACCCGAGGAGTAATCCAATTATCTCTCAAGACAAAGGGAAATCACCAATACACATGTGGGGACAACAGAACAGAAATCACCATTTAAACATACAATGTCACAAAACCTTTTCAATACACAGACATTTAACATCCCAAAATGGCACGAATTAGACCAGGAGTTCAAGTTAGTTCAAGTCCTTTGTGAACAAATGAGGCCTGGCTGATGAGAGGGCCCATAATCCTGGGGCGAGAGGCCAGCAGCCAGGCCCCTCCAAAACCCAGTGGCGAGGTTGGTTTAGACACAACGCGGAGGCACACAAGATTGTCATCCGCGCCCACGTGTCCGCGTCCGTTTTTTTCCTTTCATTTGCATGGCAAACCTGTCTTAGACATTTTTTTTACCTTCCTTTATGTCTGGTGGTCCTCCAAAAATAAAGGAAGACACACGGAAACAAAAACGGAAACGGATCACGGAACCCCATTTTGAGGAACGGAACATAACAACGGTCGTGTGCATGAGGCCTAAAGGAGAGGATTGTGGAACATCTAAAATCCCATGGATTGAAAGATGAAAAACAGCATGGGTTTACTTCAGGGAGATCATGTCAAACTAATCTTATTGATTTTTTTGATGGGGTGACTAAAATAATAGATGGCGGAGGTGCAGTAGACATCGCTTATCTGGACTTTAGTAAGGCTTTTGATATTGTCTCACATAGAAGGCTTATCAATAAATTGCAGTCTTTGTGCTTGGACTCCCATATTGTTGAATGGATTAGGCAGTGGCTGAGGGACAGACAACAGAAGGTTGTAGTCAATGGAGTATATTCAGACCATGGTCTTGTTACCAGTGGGGTACCTCAGGGATCTAAAAAACACTTCAAAGGCGCTCCGTGGATGCGCTAAATAGTGGCAGCGGTATCGCAGCAGAACCGCAAAGTCTGCCGCATAGAAGAAAGCACTTGTAATGAATATAATGATACTGCGCTCTGGAACTCTAAATATATGTAAATTAATGCAGGGGTATCATAAGTTAATAAAATCTAGCACATGAATATACACTATTGTACAAGTCTCTATCTGGCTTTGCCAGTGTACCTGCATTGTAGACTCCTGTTTGTATGTCGATCCTCCTGCTTATGCTCTGGTGTTTGGTACGCTAGTTCGTCTTCCTGAAGTCAGGGATTGACGATTAGATGATTATTCCTTGCCGAATCATCAATGCTAAGGTTCGGGGAATAAGGCAGTCCAGGTATCGTGTAGTTCAGCGTGCAGCTTCGCGCCCCGGCCGGTGACGCGATGCTAAAGCCGATAGAGGTTGGACGCAATTTTTTTAGCGCTCACTAGGAGCAATGAGTGACGTCACTACCGCGGTCATCAATGACCACAGGTGCCAGGTATCTTTTCTCCAACGCGTTTCGAACAGATGCTGTTCTTCATCACATTCCCTGATGAAGAACAGCGTCTGTTCGAAACGCGTTGGAGAAAAGATACCTGGCACCTGTGGTCATTGATGACCGCGGTAGTGACGTCACTCATTGCCCCTAGTGAGCGCTAAAAAAATTGCGTCCAACCTCTATCGGCTTTAGCATCGCGTCACCGGCCGGGGCGCGAAGCTGCACGCTGACCTACACGATACCTGGACTGCCTTATTCCCCGAACCTTAGCATTGATGATTCGGCAAGCAATAATCATCTAATCGGCAATCCCTGACTTCAGGAAGACGAAATAGCGTACCAAACACCAGAGCATAAGCAGGATGATCGACATACAAACCGGATTCCAAAAAAGTTGGGACACTAAACAAATTGTGAATAAAAACTGAATGCAATGATGTGGAGATGGCAAATGTCAATATTTTATTTGTAATAGAACGTAGATGACAGATCAAATGTTTAATCCGAGTAAATGTATCATTTTAAAGGAAAAATACGTTGATTCCAATTTTCACGGTGTCAACAAATCCCCAAAAAGTTGGGACAAGTAGCAATAAGAGGCTGGAAAAAGTAAATTTGAGCATAACGAAGAGCTGGAAGACCAATTAACACTAATTAGGTCAATTGGCAACATGATTGGGTATAAAAAGAGCTTCTCAGAGTGGCAGTGTCTCTCAGAAGCCATGATGGGTAGAGGATCACCAATTCCCACACTGTTGCGCAGAAAGATAGTGGAGCAATATCAGAAAGGTGTTACCCGGCGAAAAATTGCAAAGACTTTGCATCTATCATCATCAACTGTGCATAACATCATCCGAAGATTCAGAGAATCTGGAACAATCTCTGTGCGTAAGAGTTAAGGCCGTAAAACCATACTGGATGCCCGTGATCTCCGGGCCCTTAAACGACATTGCACCACAAACAGGAATGCTACTGTAAAGGAAATCACAGAATGTGCTCAGGAATACTTCCAGAAACCATTGTCAGTGAACACAATCCACCGTGCCATCCGCCGTTGCCAGCTGAAACTCTACAGTGCAAAGAAGAAGCCATTTCTAAGCAAGATCCACAAGCTCAGGCGTTTTCACTGGGCCAGGGATCATTTAAAATGGAGTGTGGCAAAATGGAAGACTCTTCTGTGGTCAGACGAGTCACGATTCAAAGTTCTTTTTGGAAATCTTGGACGCCATGTCATCCGGACCAAAGAGGACAAGGACAACCCAAGTTGTTATCAACGCTCAGTTCAGAAGCCTGCATCTCTGATGGTATGGGGTTGCATGAGTGCGTGTGGCATGGGCATCTTGCATGTCTGGAAAGGCACCATCAATGCAGAAAAATATATTCAGGTTCTAGAACAACATATGCTCCCATCCAGACGTCATCTCTTTCAGGGAAGACCCTGCATTTTTCAACAAGATAATGCCAGACCACATTCTGCATCAATCACAACATCATGGCTGTGTAGGAGAAGGATCCGGGTACTGAAATGGCCAGTCTGCAGTCCAGATCTTTCACCTATAGAGAACATTTGGCGCATCATAAAGAGGAAGGTGCAACAAAGAAGGCCCAAGACGATTGAACAGTTAGAGGCCTGTATTAGACAAGAATGGGAGAGCATTCCTATTTCTAAACTTGAGAAACTGGTCTCCTCGGTCTCCAGACGTCTGTTGAGTGTTGTAAGAAGAAGGGGAGATGCCACACAGTGGTGAAAATGGCCTTGTCCCAACTTTTTTGGGATTTGTTGACACCATGAAATTCTGATTCAACATATTTTTCCCTTAAAATGGTACATTTTCTCTGTTTAAACTTTTGTTCCGTGATTTATGTTCTATTCTGAATAAAATATTAGAAGTTGGAACCTCCACATCATTGCATTCAGTTTTTATTCACAATTTGTATAGTGTCCCAACTTTTTTGGAATCCGGTTTGTACAAACAGGAGTCTACACTGCAGGTACACTGGCAAGTACCTCAGGGATCTGTTCTGGGACCCATATTGTTTAATATCTTTATCAGCAAAATTGCAGAAGGCCTCGAAGATAAGGTGTGTCTTTTTGCTGATGACACAAAGATTTGTAACAAAGTTGATGTTCCTGGAGGGCTACACCAAATGGAAAAGGATTTAGGAAAACTAGAGGAATGGTCAAAAATCTGGCAACTAAAATTTAATGTTGATAAGTGCAAGATAATGCACCTGGGGCGTAAAAACCCAAGAGCAGAATATAAAATCAGTGATACAGTCCTAACCTCAGTATCTGAGGAAAGGGA
This sequence comes from Bufo bufo, assembly GCF_905171765.1. Lineage (NCBI taxonomy): Eukaryota > Metazoa > Chordata > Amphibia > Anura > Bufonidae > Bufo > Bufo bufo. Next base: position 434,496,373 of record NC_053393.1, read on the forward strand.
TTTAGGGGTCATTATTTCATTATTATCTACTAAACTAGCACATGGATTGCAGGATAAAACTTACCAGGAAAGATTAAAGGACCTTAACATGTATAGCTTGGAAGAAAGACGAGACAGAGGGGATTTGATAGAAACTTTTAAATACATAAAGGGAATCAACAAGGTAAAAGAGGAGAGAATATTTAAAAGAAGAAAAACTGCTACAAGAGGACATAGTTTTAAATTAGAGGGGCAAAGGTTTAAAAGTAATATCAGGAAGTATTACTTTACTGAGAGAGTAGTGGATGCATGGAATAACCTTCCTGCAGAAGTGGTAGCTGGAAATACAGTGAAGGAGTTTAAGCATGAATGGGATAGGCATAAGGCCATCCTTCATATAAGATAGGGCCAGGGGCTATCCATAGTATTCAGTATATTTGGCAGACTAGATGGGCCAAATGGCTCTTATCTGCCGACACATTCTATGTTTCTATGTATATTACACTGCCCCCCATGTATAGTCCTGTATATTACACTGCACCCCATGTATAGTCCTGTATATTACACTGCACCCCATGTATAGTCCTGTATATTACACTGCACCCCATGTATAGTCCTGTATATTACACTGCACCCCATGTATAGTCCTGTATATTATACTACACCCCGTGTATAGTCCTGTATATTATACTGCACCCCATGTATAGTCCTGTATATTATACTGCACCCCATGTATCGTCCTGTACATTGCACTGCACCAAATGTATACTCCTGTATAATACACTGCACCCCATGTATAGTCCTGTATATTATACTGCACCTCATGCATACTCCTGTATATTGCACTGCACCCCATGTATAGTCCAATATATTGCACTGCACCCCATGTATAGTCCTGTATATTATACTGCACCCCGTGTATAGTCCTGTATATTACACTGCGCCCCATGTATAGTCTTGTATATTGCACTGCACCCCATGTATAGTCCTGTATATTACACTGCGCCCCATGTATAGTCCTGTATATTACACTGCACCCCATGTATAGTCCTGTATATTATACTGCACCCTGTGTATAGTCCTGTATATTATACTGCACCCCGTGTATAGTCCTGTATATTACACTGCACCCCATGTATAGTCCTGTATATTATACTGCACCCCATGTATAGTCCTGTATATTACACTGCACCCCATGTATAGTCCTGTATATTACACTGCACCCCATGTATAGTCCTGTATATTACACTGCACCCCGTGTATCGTCCTGTACATTGCACTGCACCCCATGTATACTCCTGTATATTACACTGCACCCCATGTATAGTCCTGTATATTACACTGCACCCCATGTATAGTTCTGTATATTATACTGCACCCCGTGTATAGTCCTGTATATTACACTGCACTTCATGTATAGTCCTGTATATTACACTGCACCCCATGTATAGTCCTGTATATTACACTGTCCCCCATGTATAGTCCTGTATATTACACTGCACCCCATGTATAGTCCAGTATATTATACTGCACCCCTTGTATAGTCCTGTATATTACACTGCACCCCATGTATTGTCCTGTATATTACACTGCACCCCATGTATTGTCCTCTATATTGCACTGCACCCCATGTATAGTCCTGTATATTACACTGCACCCCATGTATCGTCCTGTACATTGCACTGCACCCCATGTATAGTCCTGTATATTACACTGCACCCCATGTATAGTCCTATATATTGCACTGCCCCCCATGTATAGTCCTGTATATTACACTGCACCCTATGTATCGTCCTGTACATTGCACTGCACCCCATGTATAGTCCTGTATATTACACTGCACCCCATGTATAGTCCTATATATTGCACTGCCCCCCATGTATAGTCCTGTGAAATTACACTGCCCCCTATTTATAGTCCTGTATTCTACACTGCTCACAATATATAGTCCTGTACATTACACTGCACCTCATGTACAGGGAGTGCAGAATTATTAGGCAAGTTGTATTTTTGAGGATTAATTTTATTATTGAACCCAAAAAACTCATTAATATCAAAGCTGAATATTTTTGGAAGTAGTTTTTAGTTTGTTTTTAGTTTTAGCTATTTTAGGGGGATATCTGTGTGTGCAGGTGACTATTACTGTGCATAATTATTAGGCAACTTAACAAAAAACAAATATATACCTATTTCAATTATTTATTTTTACCAGTGAAACCAATATAACATCTCAACATTCACAAATATACATTTCTGACATTCAAAAACAAAACAAAAACAAATCAGTGACCAATATAGCCACCTTTCTTTGCAAGGACACTCAAAAGCCTGCCATCCATGGATTCTGTCAGTGCTTTGATCTGTTCACCATCAACATTGAGTGCAGCAGCAACCACAGCCTCCCAGACACTGTTCAGAGAGGTGTACTGTTTTCCCTCCTTGTAAATCTCACATTTGATGATGGACCACAGGTTCTCAATGGGGTTCAGATCAGGTGAACAAGGAGGCCATGTCATTAGATTTTCTTCTTTTATACCCTTTCTTGCCAGCCACGCTGTGGAGTACTTGGATGCGTGTGATGGAGCATTGTCCTGCATGAAAATCATGTTTTTCTTGAAGGATGCAGACTTCTTCCTGTACCACTGCTTGAAGAAGGTGTCTTCCAGAAACTGGCAGTAGGACTGGGAGTTGAGCTTGACTCCATCCTCAACCCGAAAAGGCCTCACAAGCTCATCTTTGATGATACCAGCCCAAACCAGTACTCCACCTCCACCTTGCTGGCGTCTGAGTCGGACTGGAGCTCTCTGCCCTTTACCAATCCAGCCACGGGCCCATCCATCTTTCCCATCAAGACTCACTCTCATTTCATCAGTCCATAAAACCTTAGAAAAATCAGTCTTGAGATATTTCTTGGCCCAGTCTTGACGTTTCAGCTTGTGTGTCTTGTTCAGTGGTGGTCGTCTTTCAGCCTTTCTTACCTTGGCCATGTCTCTGAGTATTGCACACCTTGTGCTTTTGGGCACTCCAGTGATGTTGCAGCTCTGAAATATGGCCAAACTGGTGGCAAGTGGCATCTTGGCAGCTGCACGCTTGACTTTTCTCAGTTCATGGGCAGTTATTTTGCGCCTTGGTTTTTCCACACGCTTCTTGCGACCCTGTTGACTATTTTGAATAAAACGCTTGATTGTTCGATGATCACGCTTCAGAAGCTTTGCAATTTTAAGAGTGCTGCATCCCTCTGCAAGATATCTCACTATTTTTGACTTTTCTGAGCCTGTCAAGTCCTTCTTTTGACCCATTTTGCCAAAGGAAAGGAAGTTGCCTAATAATTATGCACACCTAATATAGGGTGTTGATGTCATTAGACCACACCCCTTCTCATTACAGAGATGCACATCACCTAATATGCTTAATTGGTAGTAGGCTTTCGAGCCTATACAGCTTGGAGTAAGACAACATGCATAAAGAGGATGATGTGGTCAAAATACTCATTTGCCTAATAATTTTGCACGTAGTGTATAGTCCTGTATATTACACTGCACCTCATGTATAGTCCTGTATAATATACTGCACACCATGTATAGTCCTGTATATTACACTGCACCCGATGTATAGTCCTGTATATTACACTGCACCTCATGTATAGTCCTGTATAATATACTGCACACCATGTATAGTCCTGTATATTACACTGCACCCGATGTATAGTCCTGTATATTACACTGCACCTCATGTATAGTCCTGTATATTACACTGCACCCCATGTATAGTCGTGTATATTACACTGCACCCTATGTATAGTCCTGTATATTACACTACATACCATGAATAGTCCTATATATTACACTATAACTCATGTATAGTCCTGTATATTGCACAATAGTCCACTGTAAACTATCGGAAATATCTTTAAAATATTTTATTGTGAAAATGTAACATTATAGATAACTATCTGTAAGCACTCCAATCATCTCACAGTTTATTACTCCCATCATGTCACACACAATGCATCTCTTTCATCTTATACATAATTTGTCACTCCCTCCATCTCCATCTCATACAAAATATATTAGAAACCATCATTGCACAGTATTTCTCCCATCATCTCACACATTGGGGTCAGATCAACAGTAAAACTGTCCTTGTTGCCCCTAGCAACCATTCACAGAACCTGCTTTCATTTTCCAAAGCAATTTTTAAAAATGAAAACTGAGAGATTCAGAGATTTAGATCTGGGGCAGATGTGGTGAAGTGGGCAAAAATCAAAACGTTTATTGTTGCAACCAATGGCAGCGCAGATTTTTTTTTTCTTCCAAGAGCAGAATACTGAAATGAAACCTGCGCTGTTATTGGCTGCTACAAGGACAAAGTTCTACTTTTAGGACATGTAGATAGATGCTGGTGTTATTAAAAAATTATCCCAAGAACACCCTCATTGCCAAGTGTGACCCCATTACATTCAATTAGGGCCACTCTCATGCTAAGGCACTTCTTGTGATGTCTTCATTAGAAGGGCAATGGGCGTACTTAATCCCCCCCCCCCCCCCCCTTCCACACTTGCTAGGGCCCCTTTACCTTGTGATGTCATATAGGCGGACATGACTCACCTACTTATTGACATAATAATCAGGGGTGGTTTCTCAAATCCTATAAATCGGGTCACACCCTGACAGCAGTGTCAGTTTCTCTAGCTGTCGTCACCATGGGGAAATCTAGGAAGGAGGAGGAGGTTGGTTCCAAAGACTGTTCCTGTGGTGAATACTGTAGAGAGCATGGGATGTCGGCCGCTCGCCAGTATCCAGATGATGAAGAAATGAAATGCCTTCCCAGCGATGACGACAAGAGGATATTGGCCCTCGCCAGTATCCTGATGATGTCCGGAGATGGGAGGATCTTCAGGGGGTCACCACCAACATCAGGGCCTCTTACCCCCCGGAAGAGAAAGCGGCCATCTTGTACCATCTGCCGCCGGCTATAACATCTGCCGATAGGCCCTCAAAAATAAACATCTGCCCCTGTGGGCTCATCAAAATAACGTGCTGCTTGGTTCCCATTTACCAGCTGCCGCCTGTGGCCATTTAGCATCTGCCAGCTTGTAGGCCCATTTACCATCAATCTACCCTTGGGGGCCCATTTACCATCTGCAGGCTTGGGGCGCCATTTACCTACCTGGCAGCTTGGGCCCACTAACCATCTACCCCTTGGGGTCCACTTACCATCTACAGATGGTTTTTTTACCATCCAAACCATCTGAACTCCCATGAAGATGAGTAGAGCACCAACAGGTCTGGTAAGGTTTGGCCGCTTCCTTCCGTCTTCTCTTTGTGTTTTTGCAAACAGTTTTTCTTATTTGGATATTTTCTCTTCTAAGATCTGACTACAAAATAAACATGAGGAACCTCTCGTGACACTATTCCGTCCCTGAAAAATCTGCAGAAGTTCGACCCCAACCTCTTCTCTACAAGTTAGCGGACCTAAATCCAGCAATCCTGGAGACGGAGCCACTTGCCTCCCTTAAAGAGCCGCCTCAGAAAATGCGCTGAAAACCTAAACTGTTTTATAATAAACAAAGTTTCTTTTAAAAGAAAAAAAGTATTTTTATTTATCTTAATTATTCAAATTGCACAAATTGTACTCAGCCCTATTTTCTATGGGTATCCTAAGGGCGTTGGTTCAGAGCTGGAGCCTGAAGGGGTGAGTTAAGAATTTTCAAAAGTGTATTATGTAAGCTCACAAATTTTTGTTTGTGCCTTATACTATGCCAGAAAAACTAACACAAGTTTCAAAATAAATTATCCCCCCAGGTAATACTTTATGCACTAGTGATATCTCCCTTAACGGTATGTTCACAAGTGTGAGCCCAGTACAGTTCAATATGGCCCGCTCTCATGCTAAGGGGCATTTGTGTGTCATCATTAGAATCCTAACATTGGTTACACTTCTTGTGGTGTCATCATTAGAATTCTGGCACGGTCACTTTTGTTTCTTTAGAAACACTATTTGTGATGTCATCTGCTAGAGAATATGAGGCTACATGCACATGAAAGTGAAAAAAAAAACGCCCATTAAAACACACTGTCCATTTTTCATGGCTATTTTTCAACCATTTTTGCATCCTGGTCATCAGTCTTTTTTTAATGGCCGTTTTGCATCCGTTTTTCATAGCCTTTCAAAATGGCCATTAAAAACAGATGAATGTGATTGGCTTTTATTTTATAAAAATCTCAACTGCTGCAGTGCCCTGAGTATACATAATGGCCCCAAACAGTAATAATGCCCCCCACAGTGGCTCCAGAAGTAATAATGTCCCCTATGGAGGCCCAAAATGTCCCCCATAGTGGCTACAACAGTAATAATGTCTCGTATGGAGGCCCAAAATGTCCCCCATAGTGTCCCCAGCAGTAATCATGTCCCCCATAGTGGCCTATAATGACCCCCATAGTGTCCCCAGCAGTAATAATGTCGCCCATAGTGGCCTATAATGACCCCCATAGTGTCCCCAGCAGTGCAGTAATAATGTCCGCCATAGTGTCCCCCAGCTGTAATGTTTCTTTTTAGCAAAAAAAAAAGTGGATGAGGTGAGTGATTATTTTTTTTTACTCCATAACCATATTGCACTAGAGTACCCATTTCTAACGGCCATTAGACAGGTGCACTCTTGTCTAAGCAACCATTAAAAACGGTCCCATTGAGAAGCATAAAACCTGCGTGCGTCAAAGTTTGTGCCTATTAGTATGCCAGAAAACTAGTACGAGTCTCAAAATAAATCTAGTTATTATCCACTAGTGATATCTCCCACCCTTAGGCCTCATGCACACGACCGTTTTTTGTTTGCGGTCCGCAAAAACGGGTTCTGTTTTTCCGTGATCCGTGACCATTTTTTCGTCCGTGGGTCTTCCTTGATTTTTGGAGGATCCACGGACATGAAAAAAAGTCGTTTTGGTGTCCGCCTGGCCGTGCGGAGCCAAACGGATCCATCCTGAATTACAATGCAAGTCAATGGGGACGGATCCGTTTGACGTTGACACAATATGGTGCAATTTCAAACGGATCCGTCCCCCATTGACTTTCAATGTAAAGTCAGGAGTTAATATACCATAGGATCTGAGTTTTCTCCAATCCGATGGTATATTTTAACTTGAAGCGTCCCCATCACCATGGGAACGCCTCTATGTTAGAATATACCATCGGATTTGAGTTACATCGTGAAACTCAGATCCGACAGTATATTCTAACACAGAGGCGTTCCCATAGTGATGGGGACGCTTCTAGTTATAATATACTACAAACTGTGTACATGACTGCCCCCTGCTGCCTGGCAGCCCCTGATCTTTTACAGGGGGCTGTGATCAGCACAATTAACCCTTCAGGTGCCCCACCTGAAGGGGTTAATTGTGCATATCATAGCCCCCTGTAAGAGATCAGGGGCTGCCAGGCAGCATGGGGCAGACCCCCCCCTCCCTCCCCAGTTTGAATATCATTGGTGGCCAGTGTGCGGCCCCCCCTCTATTGTAATATCATTGGTGGCCAGTGTGCGGCCTCCGTCGGCCCCCCCCCCCCCCCTTTATTGTAATTTCATTGGTGGCCAGTGTGCGGCCTCCTTCGGGCCCCCCTCTATTGTAATTTCATTGGTGGCCAGTGTGCGGCCTCCGTCGGCCCCCCTCCCTGTATTGTATTATCATTGGTGGCCCAGTGGTGCGGCCTCCCATCGGCCCCCCCTCCCTGTATTGTATTATCATTGGTGGCCAGTGTGCGGCCCCCCCTGCTCCCCCTCTATTGTATTAATATCATTGGTGGGCAGTGTGCGGCCTCCCCTCTCCCCCCCCCCCCCTCCCGATCATTGGTGGCAGCGGAGATTCCGATCGGAGTCCCAGTTTAATCACTCTGGGGCTCCGATCGGTAACCATGGCAACCAGGACGCTACTGCAGGCCTGGTTGCCATGGTTATTTAGAAATTTACAATATTAGAAGCATCATACTTACCTTCTGGCTGCTGCGCTGTCTGTGTCCGGCCGGGAGCTCCTCCTACTGGTAAGTGACAGATCATTAAGCAATGCGCCGCACAGACCTGTCACAGACCTGTCTACGAATGGTGAGGCCTGAATAAGTACAGGCGATAGTAGATTGGGTTGCTGACAGTGGCTCCAGTTCCTTCACATTGTCTCGTACCCAGTCTCCTACTGAAAGATCAGAGTTGGGAACTGCAGCCCATGTCCATCAGTCTTTCACCTCACCCCCTTGCAAATCAGACAAGCAGTCTGAGCCCCAAGTCATGCAGCAGTCTCTTCTGCTTTTTGATGACTCTGTTAGCAGGGTTTCCCAGGGCCATCCACCTAGCCCTGCCCCAGAAGTGGAAGAGATTGAGTGCACTGATGCCCAACCACTTATCTTTCAAGATGAGTACATAGGAGGACCATCGCAGCATGTCTCGGATGATGACGAAACACAGGTGCCAACTGCTTGGGCATTCGAAAGTGTGCAGACCGACAAGGAGGGCAGGGGTGAAGACTGGGTGGAAGATGATGTGGAGGATGATGAGGTTCTCGACCCCATATGGAATTAAGGTCATTCGAGTGACCGTTGTAGTTCGGAGGAAGAGGCGGTGGTCGCACAGAGACACTAGCACAGCAGAAGAGGGAGCAGGGTGCAAAAGCGGAGCGGCCGTCCTCTAGACAGTACGCCTGCTACTGCTCACCGAAGCAAGGGACCGAGCACACCAAAGCCAGCTCCAAGGAGTTCCCTGGTGTGGCAGTTCTTCAGACAATGTGCTGACGACAAGACACGAGTGGTTTGCATGCTGTGCAATCAGAGCCTGAAGCGAGGCATAAATGTTCTCAACCTGAGCACAATCTGCATGACCAGGTATTTAAGTGCTAAGCACGGGCTGCAGTGGAGTATACACCTCAAAAAACAAGAAAGGTCTCTGGCTCCTTCTGCTTCGTCTTCTGCTGCAGTCTCGGCCTCTTCATGCAGCTCTGGAGTGACAGTGCCCCCTGCCACCCCCGCAAACGGAGGATCTGCCAGCAAAACCACCACATGGGTCACCAAGGCATCTCCACAATGTCCCACGGAAGCGTTCAGCTCTCCATCTCCCAAACACTGGAGAGGAAGAGGAAGTACCCCCCTACCCACCCGCGATCCCTAGCCTGAATGCCAGCATTTCTAAATTACTGGCCTTTGAAATGCTGTCATTCCGTCTGGTGGAGACGGATAGTTTTAAAGGCCTTATGGCGGTGGCTGTCCCACACTACGTCGTGCCCAGCCGCCACTACTTTTCCAGGCGAGCCATAGAAACATAGAATGTGTCGGCAGATAAGAACCATTTGGCCCATCTAGTCTGCCCAATATACTGAGTACTATGGATAGCCCCTGGCCCTATCTTATATGAAGGATGGCCTTATACCTATCCATTCATGCTTAAACTCCTTCACTGTATTTTCAGCTACCACTTCTGCAGGAAGCTATTCCATGCATCCACTACTCCCTCAGTAAAGTAATACTTCCTGATATTACTTTTAAACCTTTGCCCTCTAATTTAAAACTATGTCCTCTTGTAGCAGTTTTTCTTCTTTTAAATATTCTCTCCTCCTTTACCTTGTTGATTCCCTTTATGTATTTAAAAGTTTCTATCAAATCCCCTCTGTCTCGTCTTTCTTCCAAGCTATACATGTAAGGTCCTTTAATCTTTCCTGGTAAGTTTTATCCTGCAATCCATGTACCAGTTTAGTAGCTCTTCTCTGAACTCTCTCCAAAGAATCAATATCCTTCTGGAGATATGGTCTCCAGTACTGAGCACAATACTCCAAATGAGGTCTCACTAGTGCTCTGTAGAGCGGCATGAGCACCTCCCTCTTTCTACTGGTAATTCCTCTCCCTATACACCCAAGCATTCTGCTAACATTTCCTGCTGCTCTATGACATTGTCTGCCTACCTTTAAGTCTTCTGAAATAATGACCCCTAAATCCCTTTCCTCAGATACTGAGGTTAGGACTGTATCACTGATTTTATATTCTGCTTTTGGGTTTTTACGCCCTAGGTGCATTATCTTGCACTTATCAACATTAAATTTTAGTTCCCAGATTTTTGACCATTCCTCTAGTTTTCCTAAATCCTCTTCCATTTGGTGTATCCCTCCAGGAACATCAACCTTGTTACAAATCTTTGTGTCATCAGCAAAAAGACACACCTTACCATCGATGTCTTCTGCAATTTCGCTGGTAAAGATATTAAACATATGGGTCCCAGAACAGACCCCTGAGGTACCCCCACTGGTAACAAGACCTTGGTCTGAATATACTCCATTGACTACAACCATCTGTTGCCTGTCCCTCAGCCACTGGCCTAATCCATTCAACAATATGGGAGTCCAAGCCCAAAGACTGCAATTTATTGATAAGCCTTCTGTGCGGGAAAGTATCAAAAGCCTTACTGAAGTCTAGATAAGCGATGTCTACTGCACCTCTGCAATCTATTATTTTAGTCACCAATCAAAAAAACAATAAGATTAGTTTGACATGATCTCCCTGAAGTAATCCATGCTGTTTTTCATCTTTCAATCCATGGGATTTTAGATGTTCCACAATCCTCTCCTTAAGTATGGTTTCCATTAATTTCCCCACTATTGATGTCAGACTTACTGGCTATAGTTGCCCGATTCCTCCCTACTACCTTTCTTGTGAATGGGCACAACATTTGCTAATTTCAATTTTCTGGGACGACTCCTGTTGCCAGAGATTGGTTAAATAAATCTGTTAATGGTTTTGCTAGTTCACTGCTGAGCTCTTTTATAGATAGCTTTGGGTGTATCCCATCAGGCCCCTGTGACTTATTTGTATTGATTTTAGACAGCAACTTAGAACCTCTTCCTCTGTAAAGACACATGCATCAAAAGATTCATTAGTCTTCTTTCCTAACTGAGGTCCTTTTCCTTCATTTTCCTTTGTAAAGACTGAACAGAAGTATCATTGCAGTCAGATAGTTCTTTATCTTCTTCCATATACCTTCCTTCTTTTGTTTTTAATTTTGTAATTCCTTGTTTTAGTTTCCTTTTTTCATTTATGTATCTGAAGAATGCCTTATCGCCTTTTTTCCCTGACTGAGCTAATTTCTCTTCTGCTGTGCTTTAGAAGCTCTTATAACTTGTTTGGCCTCCTCTTCTGCTAATCTTATAAATTTGCCTGTCATCCTCTTTTTTTTTTTTTTATAATTCCTAAAATGCTATCTTTTTGTTTTTAATGATTTTGGCCACTTCTGCTGAGTACCACAGTGGTCTCTTCCTTTTTTTGCTTTTACTGACAAGCCTAATGCACTTTTCTGTTGCCTTCAATAGTGCCACTTTTAAGTAGTCCCATTTCTCCTGGACTCCAATGAAACTGTTCCAATCTGATAGGGACTATATACCACTAATCTAATTTTAGAAAAGTCAGTTTTTCTAAAATCTAAACTTTTGTTTTTGTGTGGTGACTGTCTTATAGTAAACCACACTGACTGGTGATCACTAGATCCCAAGCTTTCCCCTACAGTAATATCATATACCAAATTCCCATTTGTGAATACTAAATCTAAAATGGCCTCCTTCCGGGTTGGCTCCTCAACTACTTGCTGTAGAGATAATCCCAGTAGGGAATTTAGAATATCTGTACTCCTGGCAGAACTAGCTATTTTGGTTTTCCAGTTTACATCTGGAAGATTGAAGTCTCCCATAATGATAACTTCCCCCTTCAATGTCATTTTAGCTATTTCCTCAAGTAGATCATCTAATTCTTTGACTTGGCTAGGTGGTCTATATATCACACCTACACGAGTTACCTTATGATTATCAAGCTGCAAGGTAACCCAAACTGACTCTAAATTGTTCTCGCTAACTTGTATCAAATTAGATTTTATGCTGTCTTTCACATACAGGGCCACCCCTCCCCCTTCTTGCCTTCTCTGTCTTTCCTGTATAGCGAGAACCCTGGTATTGATATATCCCAGTCATTACTCCCCTTGAACCACGTCTCAGTAACAGCCACTACATCTATATTCTGAGATGCCATTATAGCCTCAAGTTTCATTGATCTTATTCCCTAAACTGCGAGCATTTGTAGATAAGAATCTGAGCTTGTCATTTCTTAACCTTTGTGCTACTGGCATCTTCTGGCATTGTTCCGGGGGACAGCCATCCCTTCCCTACACAACCAAGTAGGGGACAAAATCAGGCCATCTATGGGAAGGTGCACCTCATTATGGATACGTGGACCAGTAAGCACGGTCAGGGACATTATATCTCCATAACAGCACACTGGGTAAATGCAGTGGCGGCTGGGCCTGAGGTGGATAGCAGTTTGGCGCATGTCCTTCCACCCCGAGGATTTCAGGGCGCTTCAGTTTGCCTCCTGTTGCTTCCTTCTCCTACTCGGCTTCCTCATCCTCTACCAGCTCCTCATCCGGTCAGCTTTATACCTTCACCACCAACTTCAGCACAGCCAGGGGTAAACGACAGCAGGCAGTTTAAAAAAACGTATCTGTTTGGGGGACAAACCCCACACCGCGCAGGAGTTGTGGACAGGCCTTGAACAACAGACCGATGAGTGGTTTGTGCTAGTGAGCCTCAAGCCCGGCCTGGTGGTGTGCGATAATGGGCAAAATCTCGTAGCAGCTCTGGGACTAGCCGGTTTGACGCACATCCCTTGCCTGGCGCATGTGCTGAATTTGGTGGTGCAGAGATTCCTAAAAATTACCCCGATATGTCAGAGCTCCTGCATAAAGTGCGGGCCGTCTGTGCGCGCTTTTGGCGTTCTCACCTGCTGCCTCGCCTGTCAGCGCTGCAGCGTAACTTCGGCCTTCCGCTCACCACCTCATATGCGACGTGCCGTCCCACAAGGTGGAACTCCACCTTGCACATGCTGGCCAGACTGTGCGAGCAGCAGCAGGCAATAGTGGAGTTTCAGCTGCAGCACGCACGGGTAAGTCGCTCGGCGGAACAGCACCACTTCACCACCAATGACTGGGCCTCCATGCGAGACCTGTGTTCCTTGTTGCGCTGTTTCGAGTACTCCACCAACATGGCCAGTGCCGATAACGCCGTTCTCAGCATAACTATCCCATTTCTATGCCTCCTTGAAAAAACGCTGCTGGCAATGATGGAAGAGGATGTGGCACAGGAGGAGGAGGAGAAAGAGGGATCATTTCGTAGGGTTTCCGACCAGTCATTCACAAGTGGCTCCGAGGGTGGGTTCCTGCACCCACAAACGCCAGGTACACAATTGTCCAGCCAGGACACAGTTCTAGAGGATGACGAGGTGGAGGATGAGGTGGAGGAGATGGAGGAGGAGGAACCATGTTCACAGCAGGGTGGCACCCAGACCAGCTCATGGCCATCACTGGTGCATGGCTGGGGGGATACAGAGGACACAGACGATACACTTCCCACAGAGGACAGCTTTTCGTTGCTTCTGGGCAGCCTGGCACACATGAGCGATTACATGCTGCAGTGTCTCCGCAATGACCCCCGAGTTGCCCACATTCTAACTTGTGCTGATTACTGGGTGGCCACGCTGCTGGATCCCCGTTACAAGGACAACGTACCGTCCTTAATTCCGTCACTGGAGCGTGATCGTAAGATGCGCGAGTACAAATGCACGCTGGTAGACGCGCTGCTGGTGGCATTCCCACCTGACAGCGGGAGCACAATGGAAGTACAAGACGAAGGCAGAGGACGATGAATAGGTCGCCAACGCAGCTGGGGCACCACCAGCACCTCAGAAGGCAGGGTTAGCATGGCCGAAATGTGGAAAAGCTTTGTCAGCACGCCACAACAACCAGCACCACCAGCTGATATGGAACGTCTTAGCAGGAGGCAGCATTTCACCAACATGGTGGAGCAGTATGTGTGCACACGCCTACACGTACTGAATGACGGGTCTGCCCCCTTCAACTTCTGGGTCTCCAAATTGGACACATGGCCTGAGCTTGCCCTTGGAGGTGCTGGCCTGCCCTGCAGCCAGTGTATTATCTGAACGTGTGTTTAGTACGGCAGGGGGCGTCATCACAGACAAGCGCAGCCGCCTGTCCACAGCCAATGTGGACAAGCTCACGTTCATTAAAATGAACCAGGCATGGATCCCACAGGACTTGTCCATACCTTGTGCAGAATAGACATGTATACCGGCACTAACCAGCCATTGTTATACTGCAGCGCAATTGCTCATTCTTGTATTTTGGATATTTCACACTCTTTTGGATTGTACCCTAATTTAAAAAAATAAAATTAAAACCAAAAACCAGTGTTGGCTACCTCGTCCGCCTCCACCGCCGCTTCGACCTACACCGCTACGTTCACCGCCTCCTCAAACTCCTACTCCATATGGAACTCCACCTCATAAATCAATTTTTTTATTTTATTTGTACGTATTTTATTTTATGTAATTTCACTACTTTGTCAGTTACATTTTCGGGTGAAATTCACAATTTTTTTGGGTGTGATGTACCACTGCTATACCTATTAGACCGTTTAAAAAAAAAAATTGTCAGTTACATTTTTGGGTGAAATTAACCAATTTTTGGTGTCATGTACCACTGCTATACCTAGTAGAAAGGCAAAAAATAAAATTTTAATTTTCATTTTCTGGTGAAATTTACCAATTTTTGGGTGTATAGTACCACTGCTATACCTAGTAGACCGGAAAAAAAATTATAATAATTTGTCAGTTACATTTTCTGGTGAAATTCACCTATTTTTGGGTGTGATGTACCACTGCTATACTGAGTAGACAGGTATAAAAAAAATAATTTGTCTGTTACATTTTTGGTTGAAATTCACAAATTTTTGGGTGTAATATACCCCTGCTCTACTAAGTAGACAGGTTAATAAATTTCTGTCATTTTTCTGTTACATTCTTGGGTCGACATTATACAATTTTAGACGTGAATAAACCCCTGCTCTGCATAGGTGACAGGGAAAAAAAATTCAGAAATTCTTCTTTAATTGATGCGCGCCACCTCCTTTGATTCAATGCTTAAACTTTAACAAGTTGTACACATTTGCGCTTCAATAATTTGTCCCACATTTCTGCTTTACTTTTTTGGGCCAACATTTGCGCTTCAATACTTTGTCCCACATTTCCGCTTTACTCTTTCGGCCCAGATTTGGACTTCTGTAATTTGTCCTACATTTGCACCTCAATAACTTTTCCCATATTTCCGCTTTACTCTTTTGCCCACATTTGGACTTCTGTAATTTGTCCCACATTTGCGCTTTAACAGCTTTTCCCACATTTCCGCTCGATCCCAAATTTTTTAAATAAATTTATCTCCCTTAAATTTGGTCTCTTTTTCTCACGCTCCCTCTCCAGCGTGGAACCCTGATTCGCCGATAACCGTGATCAACATGGTAGGCTCAGAAAAGAACATCGAAAGTTAATAGAGAAGATATCGAAATGGATGGTGGATGTCACTGGGGCACCTCTACATAGGTGACAGGAACATAAATTTAAAAAAATCGTCAATTACATTGTCAGGTCACATTTTTCAAACTTTGCAGGATAGAAACCCCTGCTCTGCATAGTTGACAGGGAATAAAATTTAATAAATTCTTCATTAATTAATGCGCGCCACATCCTTTCAGTCAATGCTTAAACTTTAAAAAGTTGTCCCACTTTTACGCTTTAATAATTTGTCCCATAATTCTGCTCTATAATTTAAAATTTGAAAAAATTAATCCTCCCTTGGATGTGGTCTCTCTTTCTCACGCTCCCTCTCCGGCCTGGAACCCGTGATCACCATGGTAGGCGCATAAAAGAACATTGAAAGTTGATAGAGCAGATATCAAATTGGATTATGAACATCACGGGGACGTGCGACATGGTGAGGCAGTATGTGTGCACAGGCCTACACGAACTGACTGACAGGGGTCAGCCCCTGCAACTTCTGGGTCTCCAAATTGGGCACATGGCCTGAGCTTGCCCTTTACCCCTTGGAGGTGCTGGCCTGCCCTGCAGCCAGTGTATTGTCTGAACATGTGTTTAGCATGACTGGAGGGGGTTATCACAGGTTATATTTTCCAATGTTTTGGGGTGTACCCTAATTTAAAAAAATATAAATAAATTAAAAACCAAAAAGCAGTGTAGGCTACCTCCTCCACTGCCACTTCCACCTACACCGCCACATCCACCGCCTCCTCAACCTCCTACTCCATATGGACCTCGTCCTCCTAGATCAAGATTATTTTTTATTACGTATTTTATATTATTCAAAGTCATTTCCCTATCCATATTTGTTTGCAGAGCACTTGCCATGCTCTTAACCACATTTTGATGCCATTTGCATCCCTCTAGCCCTTTCCATGACATTTTTACAGCCATTTTAGTGCTCAAAAGTTCGGGTCCCCTTGACTTCAATGGGGTTCGGGGTCAAGTTCTACCCCCGCTCAACTCTACCCCTCACCCCTTCCAGCGGGGGCTAATGTGAGGTTGCGGAAGAGGTTTCTCTCTGCATCTAGTTATACGGAGCTATAATCATCAGTGTTGTCTATAACAACATACCACTCAGGATTCACAATATAAAAGCCTCCCTAGTAGGATTTAGTGCCAGTTCACATGGAGCTAATCTTGAAGTGTTTCTGCCTCAAAATTTGCTTAAAAAAATACCTCAAAACAGCCTCCTATTAATTGACGGGAAGCAGCACTTTTTTTTTTAACACGTGGAAAAAAGAAGTGTGGAAAAAAGAAGCGGCATGCCCTATCTTAGGGCGGAATCAACGCTGAATCTACCATTGAAATGAATGGGAAGCATCCGACTTTTGTGTGTTGTCCACGTAAAAAAAAACTCAAGCTGAAAATGCAGCTTTGTATTGAAGTGAACATTGGTTAACAAAAAGGCATGTCAAAAAAAAGCATCAAAAACGTGTTAAAAAAAGGGCGTTTTTCAAAATCATTCGTCTGACCTAGCCCAAATAGTTACAGAATTATCATCTTCAAGAAAGTGATCTAGGGCTATTTATACCTCATACAATTGTTGGGAACAGTCGGACTGTATATATAAATAAGTAGCAGCGTTTGAGGAGCTGGTGATTAGTAAGACAGGATGCAATCACTGTTTCCAGAATATAGGAACCATAGGTCTTCCTAATAGATCAATCGATACCTGCATAAGTACTCTGCCACTCACTCCACACATTCCATCTAAATACTGCAGTGATCTGATCATGATTCATGATGTGGGATACATTTATTTCATTTACATTAGTAAAGGTTACATTTTATTAATTATTTTTGTTGGGGGTACCTAATAAAGGGAAAGATATTCCCTATGGTCCCCCCCTAGGGGATTTCTAGTTAGTCTGATAGACAGGAGCTGGCCACTAGGGAACTTGAACATGTGATTGTTTGATCACTTCTCCTATAAACTACAATGACTTACCATTGCAACCTATGGGAGATTCAAACAGAATTCCTAAGGCTTGAAGCTACCTCAAAAATCACCTGCCTTTCCCCATATTAAAAACAAATAAACAATAAAAACTAAAGATCATTTGTACCGCCGCTCCCAAAACACCAGTATTATTAGAATATAAAAGGTTTTTATCCCGAACAATGAACATCACTTTACCTCCCCAAATTTTTTTTTTATAAAAAGTGATAAAAAATTGACACACTCCAAAATGGTATTAGTAAAAAACTATAAATCACTCTAAAAAAAAATGAGCCCTCACACAGCTCTGTAGAAATAACTACGGTATAAAAAAGTTATGGTGGTCAAAATAGGTCATTTTTTTCTATATTAAAACTATATAAATGTGGTATTGCTATAATAGTACTGGCCAAAAGAATGAAGGTAACAGGTTACTTTTACCACATAGAGAATGCTGTAAAAATGAAACCCATAAAACTGTGGCATAATTGCATTTTTTCCCAATTCTACCCTATTTGGAATGGTGCCATTAGAAAGTACAACTTGTCCCACAAAAAAACAAGCCCTTATATGTTAACAGAAAAATAAAAAAATATGGCTTTGGGAAGGCCAGGAGTAAAAAATTAAAACGAAAAAAAAAAAAGGAAAATCACAAAGTCCTGAAGGGGTTCAGATCAGTTTTTATTTTAGTCTATTCTCCAGACAACAGGTAGTCTGCTTTTTGCTTCAATTTTTATGACTTTTTATTTTGTGTCACTTGAAAATTCTATTAAAACCTAGACAGAACCTTCACAAAAGTATCTCTATAAGAAATATCCAGCTGCTTAGACAAAAAATGTTCCATTTAGGCCTCTTTCACACTACCGTATGGCTATTTCAGTGTTTTGCAGTCTGTTTTTCACGAATACGTTGTTCCGTTTTTCCGTATGGCATATACAGTATACAGTAATTACATAGAACAAATTGGGCTGGGCATAACATTTTCAATAGATGGTTCCGCAAAAAACGGAACGGATACGGAAGACATACGGATGCATTTCCGTATGCATTCCGTTTTTTTTGCGGACCCATTGACTTTAATGGAGCCACGGAACGTGATTTGCAGCCTAATATAGGACATGATCTATCTTTGCACGGAACGGAAACACGGAAACGGAATGCATACGGAGTACATTCCGTTTTTTTTGCGGACCCATTGAAATGAATGGTTCCGTATACGGACCGTATACGGAACGCAAAAAACGGCCCACAAAACGGAAAAAAAAAAACGGTAGTGTGAAAGAGGCCTCAGGACAAGAAATACTGAAGTAAGGTTTTTGCTTTTCTGCTACTAACCATATAAATCACAAGAATTTACCTGTAATATTTATAGAATCTGAAGTCTAGACAGGCATGGTATGTTTCATTTTTCTATAATTTTGTCTTCATCTCCAAAAAACAACCTGAAATCCAAGAAAAGCATAACTGATGTCCTTGGATACTGAATTTTGATGTAGATTATATTACAGTTTGAGAACTGCATGTGGTCAGCTCTATTAAATCTTACTTGCTAAAAGCAGAATTCCCATTGCAATTAAATTGATAAAAATAGGTGTTGCTAAGTAAAAACCTGGGCCAAACTCTGAGGTCCATCTTCAAAGCAATAGGGTATTGGTATTGCTACAGTATGTTTGGAAAAGAACAATCTACACCAACATCAAACCTGATCTCAATCTATCTGTGGAGCATGGCGGAAGGATCATCAGGAAATGTTCACTAAATCTGCCGCAGATTTCAATATGGAAAACTAGTGTTATCTGCCGTAAAATCCACAGTCAAAATGTCATTAATAGATTTTCACTGATCTCAATAAAAAAAAAAGTCACCATGTGCACATTGTGGCTTTATTTTTCTGCTGCTAAAGTGAGATCCGCATCTGAAGTGGCATGTTACTTCTTAGAAGCAGATTGATACTATTGAAGTCAATTGGGAAAAAAAAACGCTAGTGGTTTTTAGTGACCTTTCTGCTACCAGAAAACTCTTCTGAATTACACTCACCTAAAGAATTATTAGGAACACCATACCATACTAATACGGTGTTGGACCCCCTTTTGCCTTCAGAACTGCCTTAATTCTACGTGGCATCGATTCAACAAGGTGCTGATAGCATTCTCTAGAAATGTTGGCCCATATTGATAGGATAGCATCTTGCAGTTGATGGAGATTTGAGGGATGTACATCCAGGGCACGAAGCTCCCGTTCCACCACATCCCAAAGATGCTCTATTGGGTTGAGATCTGGTGACTGTGGGGGGCCATTTTAGTACAGTGAACTCATTGTCATGTTCAAAAAACCAATTTGAAATGATTCGAGCTTTGTGACATGGTGCATTATCCTGCTGGAAGTAGCCATCAGAGGATGGATACATGTTCTCCTTCTGTTTACGCCAAATTCGGACTCTACCATTTGAATGTCTCAACAGAAATCGAGACTCATCAGACCAGGCAACATTTTTCCTGTCTTCAACAGTCCAATTTTGGTGAGCTTGTGCAAATTGTAGCCTCTTTTTCCTATTTGTAGTGGAGATGAGTGGTACCCGGTGGGGTCTTCTGCTGTTGTAGCCCATCCGCCTCAAGGTTGTGCGTGTTGTGGCTTCACAAATGCTTTGCTGCATACCTCGGTTGTAACGAGTGGTTATTTCAGTCAACGTTGCTCTTCTATCAGCTTGAATCAGTCGGCCCATTCTCCTCTGACCTCTAGCATCCACAAGGCATTTTTGCCCACAGGACTGCCGCATACTGGATGTTTTTC
Source organism: Bufo bufo (assembly GCF_905171765.1). Classification (NCBI taxonomy): domain Eukaryota; kingdom Metazoa; phylum Chordata; class Amphibia; order Anura; family Bufonidae; genus Bufo; species Bufo bufo. The sequence goes on from NC_053393.1 coordinate 434,516,534, forward strand.
CCTTTTCACACCATTCTTTGTAAACCCTAGAAATGGTTGTGCGTGAAAATCCCAGTAACTGAGCAGATTGTGAAATACTCAGACCGGCCCGTCTGGCACCAACAACCATGCCACGCTCAAAATTGCTTAAATCACCTTTCTTTCCCATTCTGACATTCAGTTTGGAGTTCAGGAGATTATTTTGACCAGGACCACACCCCTAAATGCATTGAAGCAACTGCCATGTGATTGGTTGACTAGATAATTGCATTAATGAGAAATAGAACAGGTGTTCCTAATAATTCTTTAGGTGAGTGTAGATCTCAACCAAGGGCTGGAGAAGAAAAACACAGGCAAAACCTCTTCCATATATTCTTGCTAATCCTCAACCAAATAAGCTTCTAAAACGTTTGCAATATTTCTGTAAATCCACCACCAAATTAGAAATAAGCCACCAAAAAGGACCTGTTTTCACCTAGTAATCTGCCAGTAATCTGTTACAAATTTTTCTGATGTGGATTTTGAATGTTAAATTAAGGTGCATTTACACCTCATCGAGTGATCGGCTGCACCTTTACACAGGCAGATTGTCGGGAACTTTTGTTCCTGATAATCTGCCTGATTATAGCATTATATCTAAATCCACCTTTAGCCTCATGGTTTGGGGCTACTTTGCTGCCGAGGGTCTGGTTGCATTGAAGTCATTGAAGGATTTTTTAAAGTGTGTAAAATATTTTACAAGAGAATGTAAGAGCAGCAGTCTCTGCTGAAGAGCCGTTGGGTTATGCAACAGAAAAATGACCCCAAGCACACAAGTAAAACAACTACAGAATGGTAAAAAAGATTTATGTTTTGGAATGACCAAATCAGAGTCCTGACCTTAAAGGGGTTTTCTAGGATTTTTTTTTAAACTTCTACCACCCAGTAGGACCTGTAAAATGGGCTATACTTACCTGCTCCCACTGCAATTCACCAGTGCTAACCACTGGGCTTCCAAGGGATCCTATCTTACCATACTATATAGTGCACATACCATTACAGCTACCTCTAGGGACATGTCATTTAGGGGGAGCTCTATGTACAATGCTAACACTATAGACAATCTACATATCAGTGTTACAAAGTGAATTTGGGTCCGCTGTATCTACAGAACAAATATGATTTGAGGATTCACCCTTTAACCTCTGTACAGAGATCAGGACTTCACTGCAGGGAAACCACCAGGCCACTACCTTCTGTAGTCTCTGTTCAGTAGACTGCTGACCCATAGGGGTCAAGAGACACTGGTGAAAAGCACAGAGGGGTCAGGAGGAATTATAGTCAGGGACCAGATGAGGTCAGGGCAGGCTGAGTTTGTGTAATCCAAATTCAGTCCGAGGGTCAGTGCAGGCAGCTCAGGGTCAGTTTGAGGAACAGACAGAGGTTGGGTCAGGCAGTGAATGGTCAAATCCAGAGACAGGTAAAGGTCAGTACACAGATAAGCAAAACAGCAATGCACTGCTTAGCAGAAAACAACAACTTAAACCAATTGCACAGGCACCTTCCCACAGGGGAAAGTACTTAATATACCCTTAGGTATATGCACTGAGTTGAAGGGACATCAAGAGGAGGAGAGCAAGAGGAGGAGAGCAAGAGGAGGCACAAGCGTATGACCTATGGGTGGGGAGAGGCAAAGCAGGCAAACAGTAGGCCTCAGCCTGCATGGAGTGGATGGATGATTGCTGATGGGAGGAAGCAAGGGGACACTGACTGCCAAGACATGCCAGAGGGAAGGTGAAAAACCCAGAGTACATGCTTACTAGGAGGAGAGGCAACAATGAGTAGGAACAACGGGCCTAACGATCAGCATGTATTGAAATCAATGTACATGACTTAACCATGTGTCGAGAAAATGCATGCTGCCTATTAATTGCCAGTTCCTGAAAACTCGTGGAAACCACATTTTCTAATAAATTGCAGTTATATGATATTTAGTCAGATACAACAAAACAGGTGGAAGTCTGCCCATGAAGAGTATGCACATTGATTTTTCATTTCAAATCCAATGTGTGCTTTCGCTAAGTGGACAGTGTAAATCAGCAATGCATTTTGCAAGAAGACTTAAAGGCTATTCACACCTTCTGAGGCAATTGTTTAATGATTGTGTTTTACTCATTTTGGGCTAAAAATCATTTTTTCAATTGGTCTTTATTAAAAATGAGCCGTTCTGTCACAAAGGGTCAACTGTTTTTCTAGCTGTGTGTCTGGTACTTTCACTTTGTGCCAATAAACCTTATCTCTAAATAGGTCATAAACACTTATATAAGTCACATTCTTATTAGTAAGATAAAAACTGAGCTATAATGAGTGTTTATAATGTCAGAGAGCAGAGATAAGGAGCCCTTCAGGTGAGCTGGCTGACGGAAGAGAGAGAAAATTCATAGGCTGCTACTAGAGCATCTTAGCTATGTACAGAAAAAAGGGTTCCATATTTTTAATAAAGACCAAATAAAAAAAAGATTTTTAGCTCAAAATGAATAAAATCTATATGTATAAAGAAGGACGTATATACTGTATGGGTGTGTGTGTATATGTATCTATGTTCCGCGATCACTTAAAAACGCAACCATCAATTTCAACAAAACTTGGTATACACATCCCTTGCTACCCGGAAAGAAATCTTGTGGGAGTCATACGCCCCTACACAGCAGCTGCATGGAGTTTGTATGCTCCAACTGTTTTTGCTACACACATATTGCTCTGTAACTCAAAAACTCATCGAACAATTTCTACTAAACTTGGTACACTTATCACTTACTATCTGGGAAAGAATACTGTGGAGGTAACATGCGGGTACACAATGAGTTTCTGTCTGTCCCGACGGCTGTCTGTTCTTTATGTGCGACCAAACGACTGGACCGATCTTCACCAAATTTGCAACATAGGTACATCAGGTGTCCGGGAAGGTTTTATACCGGGTCTCAGCTCTCTAAGATGTACAGTTCCTGAGATATTCCCAAATAATGACCTGCATTAGCCAATACAAGCCTGCAAGTCTTTCTCTTCATATCACAACAGCCATACCCACGGTCACATGTCTCTTATCAGCCAATAGAAGCTCGCAGGCCCTTAGTCTCCACATACACACAGTTTTACTCCAGGTTTCCATAACAACCCAGCCATTTTTCTTCACTGCTGAAGGTTAGCTATAGGCTAGGACTAGACAACGACAATAAGTCGCATGACACAGGGCACAACTACATTGCGACATGTGACATGCTGCGACTGCGAAGCGACAGTCTCAGAAAAATCCATCTTGTCACATGTCGCAGTGCGACACCATAGCCTATCATTATAAAAATTGTTGAGACAAAATGTCGCGCGACACATGTCGTCGTGTACCCCTAGCAGTGGTGGTGTGGAGGTCACTGTTAAAGGGGTGGGCACTGTGGAGGTCACTGTTAAAGAGGCGTTTACTGTGGAGGTCAATGTAAAGGGGGCAGGGGCCACTATTAAAGGGGCAACTGCTGTGAGGTCACTGTTAGGGGAGCTGGGTACTGTGGCGGTCACTGTTAAGGGGGCGGGCCCCTGAGGAGGTCACTGTCAAGGGAGTGGGGTGCTCTGAAACTCACTGTTAAACGGACGGGCTGCTGTGAAGGTCAAAGTTAAGGGGATGGGATGCTGTGAAGGTCCGAATTTAAAGTGGCGGGGCACTGTGGGGGGGGCAGTTTTAAGGGGTGGGGGACTGTGGAGTTCACTGTTAAAGAGGCGGGGTGCTGTAGAGGTCACTGTTATGGGGGATACTGTCGATATCTTTTAACAACACACACAAACATTAAATGAAATAGAGGAAATATACCCGTGCGAAGCCGGGTCCTTCTGCTAATGCAATAGCAAAAAAATGCCCCAAAGGTATACATGGCCTATAAATCTACTATTTCTAGTGTTTTTAATGCTGTTTCTTAAAATATAATTTTCATTAAAAAAAAACACATTTCAGTAATCATGAATATTAAATAATTATCGTGAAAAATATTCTACCAAAATGTGAGCCTAAGTTGGTGAACTTGAAGCGGATGAGGAGAGATCAAATTGCTAATGTAAAATACTGAGTTTTTAGACGGGTGTTTCTGCTGCTATTAATGAAAGTGTGCATATGGTTTGGTCTCATGCCAGTCTTCTTTGGATCACCCTGCTGTAATTTAATCAAGTATGATATTCAACTTGTATCCAAATAATGCTGTGAAAGTGAGGAAATCAGCAAGTTTGCAGCTTAAACAAAGTAAGAATTGGAGCCGTATGAGTCCCTTATTCCACATGAACATTTTTTCGTAAAATGGTATTTTATGACACCTCACAAGTTACCAGACCTGGCCTTTGACATTTCATTATTAACTTGTCTTCTTGTATTACTAACAAATAAGTGGCTATTGTACAGTATATTACCTAGCACTTAGTGCAATATTTAGTAAAAAAAAAAATGATAAAGTTATTAGACCACTAAATATTAAAAATTCACTGGTTTATAATCATAAGCTCTTAATACAAATTTCACAGACATGAACATTTAAGAAAAGTGAGGAATTTAAGCTGTGGAACTTATTTGCATAACAAAATTTAAAGGCGTTGTCAGAGCTAGAGATATCGAAGACCTATCCTCAGGGTGCTGGAAGTCAGACCCCCACCGATCTGCTGAAGGCGACATACATTGTGTACTTTAATGGGAGCTGGGCTGCGATACCCCACATGGCCACTACATAGTCTACAGAGCTGTCTGTTTCCAACTCTGTACACTGTATAGTTTCCAGCAGCGGTGGGGTTGCCAGGTGTAAGACCTCCCCACCACCATCACCAGTGATCTGATATTAATGACCTATCCTGAGGACAAATCATCAATATCTGTAGTTTAGACAACCCCTTTAAATTCAGTGGCCCTCTACTGAAGTGTATGCTCATGAACAAACTTTTTAAAGCAAAGGTACAACCTTGAACAATATATCATCATATTTTAAATGAGTATTTCTATTATAAATCTTGTTCTATAAGTCTGGGTCCCACCTATGAAACCTTCACCTATGGGGAGAAAGTAACACCCAACCACTTCTTTATTGCAGTCAGTGGTGAGTGCTGCCTCATTGTCACAGGACTTCCAATCTCCTAACAGGTGAGTATTCCAAACGTGGCAGAGGATGCCCATGGTGGGACATGCACTATTCACTCATTATCGCATAACCTGAGGATATGCCATAAGTGTATATGATGGCGATATTCATTTACAGGCTAATTAGAACTTTATTTTTGTCAGTGGAATACTTTTGGTGGAGGCAGATCACACAACTGCTATGGGGCCCAACATTGAACTCCTTTTCATTCAGCCCCCACTAAGGCGAGTTCAAATCAAAATAGCTTCCATTATAGTAAATGGTACCTGTATACATTCTGAGCCACTGAGCCCCCCCTAGTGGTGGCTGCAGGCAGCCACCTTTGTAATAGATGGGAAGCAGGAGATTTATTAATGTATTTTTGCCAGTTGTCTGATGTAAATACACTGAAATATGGTGGTCAGAATCAATGCCATATTCATGAAGCACCTATTCTACTTTTTCCAACTCAGAAGTAGTGGGTGGAGGGTGAGTTTATAAAAATTTTTCAAAATCAAAATATCTTCTGCTTAATAAAAATTTAAAATCATCAGAAAGCTGTGGTGCTTGCTCTTTAGGTTGCCTGGAAGTGATTCTCGTACGTGTAGGGGAAACTAGGTGGGGCAGGGCCATACTAAGTTTTGCTATGGTGCCCTATAAGATCTGTGTATACCCTTGGTGTCGCTGTAGGTTGCTTTAGACTGAGTGATGTCCCAAATAGTGGCTGCCCCATAGCTAAAATGTTTCCACGATGAAGCCAGAAGCCCTTTGTGCAGGCAATTTACTAATCATATACAAACTTACTGGTTACTGATTATTAATGGAACACATTTTTTGAAAAAACACACGACCATTAACAATCAGCTACCACTTAATTTCATTACCCTGCACACGGAGTTGTCAGCTGCATTGAGCAGTGCCTTGACCATGCGGTGGCCACAATGTTGGTCACCACCTTATGCTACCTTTTATTTATACGATTGAAATGGCTCTTTCGAGGTTTCACAGGAAACCTTTTTATTTTGCCTATGTATTTTGTCACATTCACTTTTTGGGAGAGATTTATTAAAACTAGTGTAAGGGAAAACTGATTTAGTTGCATATAGGTACCAATTCCACCTTTCATTTTCCAAAGGAGCTCTGATAAATATCAGGTGGAATCTGATTGGTTGCTATGGGCAGTTAAGCCAGTTCTACTTTACACCAGTTTTGATAAATCTTCCCAAATAACTTTTTTTGCTACAATTAATAGAAGGTTTGTAAATGTGCCAATAGAAGATGGACCTTGTTTTGTGCATCAAAACCTGCATGTTGAGGGCTAGATAGAAGAAGAAATGTAGAAAAGATATCATGGAGGGAAACACTCATTGACTGGCCGTGAGAAAGGAATGGAATTCTTTATATGGATATTGGCAGTGTATTGAGATAGCAGTACAAGCCCTGGAAATGTCACAAGTGTGGTTCCACGCTCATTTATCTCTCATAGCGTCTCCATGTGAAGTGCAGCGAAATTCGGATTTATGCTGATTACCACAAACCAATGCTGCTCTGTGAGATATGGCTGAACATCTCACTATGTCCTGCTTGAAAGTGTGGAAGTTTAGCTGAAATTTTGTATCTGCAAAACCTTTTGATACAAATATTGCCTAATTGAATAGAACATTCTTCTTGTCCATTGCACCCCTATCTAGATATATGGACTAAATAGTAGAAGAGAGACCCCTGTGGTGCTGGGACTTTATGGAGTAAATGGACTATAGTGCTCTATTGGTACAAGCTATAGACAGTTGCCATAACAACAATGACAGAAGCAGGAAATCCAGACACAAGAGGTGCATGGAATACAGAATAGTGAGCACAGATTCCAAACTGAATTAAGTACAGTTCAGGGGCGGAATGGTCATAGACCTTACAGGGAAAATTTCTTGTGGGCTGATCGCCATGGTGCCACCTAAGTCCACCTCATGGCTGCCAGCTAGGTAAATAATGATCTGATGCTCTCAGCAATAATTAATGTAGGAGAATCAGGTATCTATGCGTCACCATCCACAAAACAGTGATACAGTTGAATACTATGGTGCGGGCGGCAGTATATTGTGCTGCACTGTGGTATTTGGTTCTGCTGGGGCGCCATTTTGTGCTGCACCATAGTATTGCAGGCCCCAACTACTACTTTTGTCCCTGCCTACTTGTGTTGGTCTACTTTTAGTTTTTTTTCCAGAGCCACTTTAAGTTTCCAGTTCACCCATGGTACAGTCCATTTAAACAACCTCCAAGAGCCTTGATAAGGCCACATTGATCTGTAGCCTAAAATTGTCCAGATCAAACATGAGAGCACCAGAAAATTAAGAAGGAGTTAAAGGGGTTGTGTCGTGTATTTTTCCCTATTAGGTAATTTCATGATAAAAAGAGGTCCGCAGCTTGGGACTCCCATCTGTGCCGGAACGTACAGTGGATGGTCATTCATCAGCTGGTTGCTATAATACAATATCCATTTAACCCCTTCCTGACCAACCAACGTAAATTTACGTTGTGGTTTGGGCATTTAAAAATAGCTGCCGAGTGCCTGCTCTTTTAAACAGCAGGCACCCGGGACTAATGTATGCAATCGATGATAACGTCGATCGCATACATTTAACCCCTAAGATCCCGTGGTCAACTGTGGCCACAGTATCTGAGAAGTTAAAGACTGTGCTCTGGCTCTACCCAGCGAGGATTGGGGGAGCCGGATGCAGTGTGCGGATGTAGTTTTTATAAATAAAAATAAAAAAATATATATATAAAAATTCAAATCACCCCTTTTCCCCTAAATAAAAATACATGAATAATTTAAAAAAATTAACATCATGGACATCGCCATGTGCGAAAACACGAAACATAAAAAAAAAAGTCAAAATGGCCAATTCTTTTTGGCCGCTTCACCTCCCACAAAAAATGGAATAAAAAGTGATCAAAAAGTCATACACACCTCAGAATGGTATCAATGAAAAGTATTGTTCCTGATTGTCCTGCAAAAAATGAACCCTTACACTGTCGATACTCGTAACAATATAAAAGTAATGGGGGTCGGAAGATGGTAATGCAGAGGAAAAATTTGTTTTTTTTCCAAAGTTTTTAATTTTCTTCAGTATTAAAATGTAAAAAAAGCTATATATACACTCACCTAAAGAATTATTAGGAACACCTGTTTTATTTCTCATTAATGCAATTATCTAGTCAACCAATCACATGGCAGTTGCTTCAATGCATTTAGGGGTGTGGTCTTGGTCAAGACAATCTCCTGAACTCCAAACTGAATGTCAGAATGGGAAAGAAAGGTGATTTAAGCAATTTTTTTCCCACCACATTGTATGCAACTGTAAATGGTACTATTAGAAAGTTTATCTTGTCCTGCAAAAGCCCTCATACGGCTATGTGAATTAAGAAATAAAAAAAGTTATGGCTTTGGGAGAGCTGGGATTAATAAATGAAAATAAATAAATAAATGGAAAATGACCTGGTCTTGAAAGGGTTGAATAATACAATAGCATTTTAAATGGATACTTTTTCATTATATTTTTATTCTGGAATTTAACAAGCCTGTAAAGTCATAAAGATGGCGATGTTACATTCAGCCACTAGATGGAAATAGTGTCACATTATGTTCTATTGAGTTTCTGTAGGCATTTACAGTTTTTCAACATAGAGCTGCTTACTTTACTACGTTTCACTTTCATCTAAATGCAAAAATCAAGCAAATAGCATAAAAATAAAGGCGGACATTTACTAAGACTAAGTCTTAAACCCTGTCTGCTGCAGCTTAATACGCCTAAGTTAGTCTACTTTCACAATCACGTTTTGCTTCCCGTTTGTGAGATCCGTTCAGGGCTCTCACAAGTGGTCCAAAACAGATCAGTTTGCATTCTAATGCATTCTGAATAGAAAAGCATCCGCTCAGAATGCATCAGTTCAGTCTCCATTCCGCTTAGGAGATGGACACCAAAACGCTGCTTAATGAAACTGAGCCAAACTGATGAAACTGAGCAATTTTCTCTGACACAATAGAAAACGGATGCGTCCTCCATTGACTTTCAATGGTGTTCAAGACTGATCCGTCTTGGCTAGGTTAAAGATAATACAAACTGATCCGTTCTGAATGGATGCAGACAGTTGTATTATCTGAACGGATCCGTCCATGACGGTTCCACACAAAACGTGAGTGTGAAAGTAGCCTTACGCAGAGGCTACAGCCTCTACATAACTTTGATGCATGATCTGGCAGCCGCTCAACAAGATTAAATCTACGGCAGCTCCCTTGCTCAAAAACAGGTGTAGAAAACGATGAATGAGACGGGCCTGCATTCTATCCTCGGAACTCAAGAAAAGAGGCGTAAGTGGCGTACACGGGTAAAAGAGCGCAGATTTTGCCGCAAAACACCTTTGCGACAATATCTGAGCCTTAAATACGTCAAAACGTCTGGAGTTGGTGGCAGCATGAGGAGACCACAGAGTGGCCCAATGACAGAGTGTGGAGGAGTCGGCAGCAGCATCAGGAGGAGGCCACCGAGTGGCACAATGACACAGTCTGGAGTTGGCGGCAGCATGAGGAGACCACAGAGTGGCCAAATGACAGTGTGGAGGTGGCGGCAGCAGCTTCAGGAGGAGGCCACAGAGTGGCACAATGACCGAGTCCGGAGGTGGCGACAGCAGCAGCATCAGGAGGATACCATAGAGTGGCAAGGTGACATAGTGTGGAGATGGCAGTAGCAGCATCATGATACCACGGAGTGGCAAGGTGACATAGTGTGGAGAAGGCAGTAGCAGCATCAGGATACCACAGAGTGGCAAGGTGTCAGTGTGAAGATGGCAGTAGCATCAGGATACTACAGAGAGGCAAGGTGACATAGTGTGGAGATGGCAGTAGCATCAGGAGGATACCACAGAGTGGCAAGGTGACATAGTGTTGAGATGGCAGTAGCAGCATCAGGATACCACATATGTTGACGCAGGGCTGTCGTGCCAACATTGGCACCCTGGCCACGCTTCACCTTCTGCCTACATATTCAACATTTGGCAATGTAAACCTCCTGCGGCGGCTTAAAGGGCTTCTGTCACCCCACTAAACCGTTATTTTTTTTTTTGGTTACTAATAATCCCTACACTGCGGTCTCTGCATACATAAACAAAATAATGATTTTCGTTCAGTAGAATTTGCTAAAAATCGATTTTTAAAATATGCAAATTACCTTGCTACCAGCAAGTACCAATTAGGGCGGCTACTTGCTGGTAGCAGCCGCATCCTCCGATCGAAATGACGCCCCCTCGGCATTGTGATTGACAGGGCCAGGGAACGGAATCGTTCTCTGCTGGCTCTGTTAGAATTTCAAATCTCGCGCCTGCGCCGTACATGTCTTCAATCGGCGCAGGCGCATTGAGAGGCGGCCGCTGGCTCGACCGCTCCATCCTCAATGCGCCTAAGCCGGTGACGTCATCGCATACACCCGGAAGAGAAGACGCCGGCATCGCTGGAAGGAGGCGGAGAGTCTGGATGACGTCGCTGGATGCTCGAATCAGGTAAGTATGTAGGTAATAAGCATGCTGCCCAAAAACCACCAACGAAATGAGAATAAAAAATAATAAATGATTTTATAAAGAGTACAATTATTAACACTATACCACCAACGAATATGAATAATAAGCACCTACTCAATAAATATACAGATGCTTATATATGACACATATATAAATATCTGTATATATCTGTCAAATAGTAAATATATATATATATATATATATATATGCTATTTATATATATATACATTAAATATATATATAGAAAGAGTCGTGATAGATAGTCACAGATGGACAGGCACAGATGGACAGGCACAGATGGACAGGCAGAGATGGACAGGCAGACATGGACACGTAGAGATGGAGACGCAGAGATGGACAGGCAGACATGGACAGGCAGACATGGACGATCAGAGATGGACACGCAGACATGGAGACGCAGAGATGGAGACGCAGAGATGGACAGGCATACATGGACAGGCAGACATGGACACGCAGAGATGGACACGCAGACATGGACAGGCGGACATGACATGGACACGGGGAGATGGACAGGCAGAGATGGACAGGCAGAGATGGACAGGCAGACATGGAGACGCAGAGATGGACAGGCAGACATGGACAGGCAGAGATGGACGATCAGAGATGGACACGCAGACATGGAGTCGCAGAGATGGAGACGCAGAGATGGACACGCAGAGATGGACAGGCAGAGATGGACAGGCAGACATGGACAGGCAGAGATGGGCACGCAGACATGGAGTCGCAGAGATGGACAGGCAGAGATGGACAGGCAGACATGGAGTCGCAGAGATGGAGACGCAGAGATGGACAGGCAGAGATGGACAGGCAGAGATGGACAGGCAGAGATGGACACGCAGACATGGAGTCACAGAGATGGACAGGCAGAGATGGACAGGCAGACATGGACACGCAGAGATGGACACGCAGAGATGGACACGCAGAGATGGACAGGCAGAGATGGACACGCAGACATGGACACGTAGAAATGGTGACGCAGAGATGGACAGGCAGACATGGACATGGAGAGATGGACACGCAGACATGGACAGGCAGAGATGGACAGGCAGAGATGGACAGGCAGACATGGACAGGCAGAGATGGAGACGCAGAGATGGACAGGCAGACATGGACATGGAGAGATGGACACGCAGAGATGGACAGGCAGACATGGACAGGCAGACATGGACAGGCAGAGATGGAGACGCAGAGATGGACAGGCAGACATGGACATGGAGAGATGGACACGCAGACATGGAGACGCAGAGATGGACAGGCAGAGATGGACACGCAGACATGGACACGTAGAGATGGAGACGCAGAGATGGACACGCAGACATGGACACGTAGAGATGGAGACGCAGAGATGGACAGGCAGACATGGACACGCAGACATGGACAGGCAGAGATGGACAGGCAGACATGGACATGGAGAGATGGACACGCAGACATGGACAGGCAGAGATGGACAGGCAGACATGGACAGGCAGAGATGGACACGCAGACATGGAGTCGCAGAGATGGACACGCAGAGATGGACAGGCAGATATGGACAGGCAGACATGGACAGGCAGAGATGGAGACGCAGAGATGGACAGGCAGACATGGAGAGATGGACACGCAGACATGGACACGCAGAGATGGACACGCAGACATGTCCGCCTGTCCATGTCTGCGTATCCATCTCTGCGTGTCCATGTCTGCCTGTCCATCTCTGCGTCTCCATCTCTGCGTCTACATGTCTGCGTGTCCATCTCTGATCGTCCATGTCTGCCTGTCCATGTCTGCCTGTCCATCTCTGCGTGTCCATGTCTGCCTGTCCATGACTGTCTGTCCATCTCTGCGTCTCCATGTCTGCGTGTCCATGTCTGCCTGTCCATGTGTGCGTGTCCATGTGTGCGTATCCATCTCTGCGTGTCCATGTCTGCCTGTCCATCTCTGCGTCTCCATCTCTGCGTGTCCATCTCTGATCGTCCATCTCTGCCTGTCCATGTCTGCCTGTCCATCTCTGCGTGTCCATGTCTGCCTGTCCATCTCTGCGTGTCCATGTCTGCCTGTCCATCTCTGCGTCTCCATGTCTGCCTGTCCATCTCTGCGTCTCCATGTCTGCGTGTCCATCTCTGATCGTCCATCTCTGCCTGTCCATGTCTGCCTGTCAATCTCTGCGTCTCCATCTCTACGTGTCTATGTCTGCCTGTCCATCTCTGCCTGTCCATCTGTGACTATCTATCACGACTCTTTCTATATATATATTTATGATAATATATTGGAATTACTCTATGTATATTTATATATATATATATATTTACTATTTGACAGATATATACAGATATTTATATATGTGTCATATATAAGCATCTGTATATTTATTGAGTAGGTGCTTATTATTCATATTCGTTGGTGGTATAGTGTTAATAATTGTACTCTTTATAAAATCATTTATTATTTTTTATTCTCATTTCGTTGGTGGTTTTTGGGCAGCATGCTTATTACCTACATACTTACCTGATTCGAGCATCCAGCGACGTCATCCAGACTCTCCGCCTCCTTCCAGCGATGCCGGCGTCTTCTCTTCCGGGTGTATGCGATGACGTCACCGGCGCAGGCGCATTGAGGATGGAGCGGTCGAGCCAGCGGCTGCCTCTCAATGCGCCTGCGCCGATTGAAGACATGTACGGCGCAGGCGCGAGATTTGCAATTCTAACAGAGCCAGCAGAGAACGATTCCGTTCCCTGGCCCTGTCAATCACAATGCCGAGGGGGCGTCATTTCGATCGGAGGATGCGGCTGCTACCGCCCTACTTGCTGGTAGCAAGGTAATTTGCATATTTTAAAAATCGATTTTTAGCAAATTCTACTGAACGAAAATCATTATTTTGCTTATGTATGCAGAGACCGCAGTGTAGGGATTATTAGTAACAAAAAAAAAAAAAACGGTTTAGTGGGGTGACAGAAGCCCTTTAACAAAAAACTGCCACACCGAGTAGGTGATTTTCCCCCCAACAGTCTGCACTGACTGACTGCTACTGCTTCCGTGAACCACTGCACCACTACTTCCAGGGCAGGTAGGCTGCTGCGAAGCAGGTGGTTTACCCCAGGCACGTTTGTCTCCCGACCTCCCACTGCTGCTGACCCTGCTGACTCCTAGCCATGCTTTCAACACATATAACCGCCGACGTGAATTGAGAATATATTTTTCTTTTTGTACTGAAATAGGCCACTAAACGTTTTCAAGACATATAACCGCCGACGTGAACTGAGAATATATTTTTCTTTGTGTACTGAAATAGGCCACTAAACGCTTTCAACACATATAACCGCCGATGTGAACTGAGAATATATTTTTCTTTTTGTACTGAAATAGGCCACTAAATGCTTTCAACACATAACCGCCGACGTGAACTGAGAATACATTTTTCTTTTTGTACTAAAATAGGCCACTAAATGCTTTCAACACAAATAACCGCTGAAGTGAACTGAGAATATATTTTTCTTTCTGTACTGAAATAGGCCACTAAAGTCTTTCACCACAAATAAATGTAACAGTGAAGTGTGTATATTTTTTTCCTTTTGGTAATGAATTAGGACACTGAACGCTTTCACCACATATAACTGCAGAAGGGAAATGTGTATATATTTTTCGTTTTGTACTGAAATAGGCCACTAAAGTCTTTCACCACAAATAAATGTAACAGTGAAGTGTGTATATTTTTTTCCTTTTTGTACTGAAATAGGACACTGAACACTTTCACCACATATAACTGCAGAAGTGAAATGCATATATATTTTTCCTTTTTGTACTGAAATAGGCCACTAAAGTCTTTCAACATAAATAATTGCACCCCAATAACAAGAACAAATTGCACTGTCCCTAGCGACTTCAGACGTCTCTCCCTGCACTAAAATGCTGTGAAATGATTCCTCCCTATCATTTCCCTGCACTTGTAAATAGCTTTTCTGGCACTGTCCCTAGCGCCTTCTGACGTCTCTCCCTGCACTAAGATGCTGTGAAATGATTCCTCTCTATCCTTTCCCTGCACTTATAAATCGTTTTTACAGTTGTTTTTTTCACAATGAGGTTTTTCCTATTGCTGTCCCTAGCACCTTCTCACGTCTGTCCCTGCAGTCAGAACACTGGAAAATGTCTGACTCTAAGATAGCAGCCGTATTTATAGGGCTGTGACATCACAGGGCTGGCTGGCTGCATGCATGGCATTATGGGTCAGCCCGCCTTCCCAGACTTCCTTGCCCCATGTCCTCACACGTGTAGCTGCCATTTTAGGAAAAATTGCGATTCGTTACCACGAAGCTCGAGGAAATTCGCATTCATTACGAATTGAATTTTTCCTGAAATTTTGATCGAATTCCACTTCATCTGATTCGATTCGCTCATCTCTACTCCCTGCCTTCACAGAGCCATACCTTCTTTATTTGTCTGTTCTCATAGTCATGAGGGCTTGTTTTTTGCAGGACAAGTTGTTCTTTCCAACACCACCATTTAATATTGCATATGGTGTAGTGGGAAGCGGGAAATTTTTTCCCAAAAGGTGTTAAATTGCAAAAAAAAATAGCAATTTCACCACAGTTTTACGGGTTTTTTATTTACGACGTTCGATGTGCGATAAAACTGACCACTTACTTTTATTCTACAGGTCAGTACGAATCCAGCAATACCTTATATATATATATATAGTTTTTCTTGCGTTTTGATAGTGATAAAATAATAAAAAAGTGGGAAAAAATCTGTTTAATTTTTTCATCGCCATATTTTGTAATTATGAGTACGGGCTGCATGGGTGGTCATTTTTTGCTGGGTGATCTGAACTTTTCATTAATACAATTCTGGGGTGTGTTTGACTTTTTGATCACTTTTTATTTATTTTTTTTGTAGAAAATGAAGCGACCAAACACGGCGAATTGGATATTTTGACGCTTTTTTCCGTTTTGCTGTTTGCCGTATGGGGAATATATTTTTATACTATGGGTGTTTTCGCACATAACGACACCCATGATGTCTATTTTTTTTAGTTCTTTTATTTTTATTTTGGGAAAAGGGGGGTGATTTGAATTTTTATGTTTTTTTATTTTTAAAAACTTTTTTTATTTATTCTTTACACTTTTTTATAGTTCCCATCGGGGACTATAACAAGAAATTATTAGATTGCTATTCTCATAGACCCCAATGCACTAGCTATGAGAAAATTGCTAGTTTACTATGGAACCCTATTACAGGCAAGGGTTAAACTCCAAAACAGCGTCTACTCTGCAACATATTTATTAACCATTTATGTCAGTTTGTATAAGTGGAAGAAAATGTGGATATGGTATACTGCTTGTCCATGATTTAGGGTGCCCGAACATGTTCAGGTATTTGTATAGAATTTGGAAAACACAACCAGGTCTAGATCATAAGGTGAAAGGAAGTATATAGCAAATATTTTATTTACCTTTTTTTTTTTACCACACACATGATTTTAGTTCTGACCTTTTTTTGCCAGAAAAACCCCAGAATAAGAAAGTATTTATATTATTTTTTAGCTATTTTTGGCAAGTTGTTCGCGACAATTTTTTTCTAGAAGTTTTTGCTCACAGTGGGAAGGTGTTTATTATGAGGGAAAAAATATTTAAAGTCAGATTTTCGTGAGTCTATGTTGTTGCACTTTGCACCAAATACACTAAATATTGGCATATTGTTTGTTCAATTTTGTTCAACCCCTTCAGGACACAGCAATTTTTCACCTTCTTGACAGAGCCTATTTTTCCAAATCTGACATCACTTTATCTATTAATAACAACTTTGGAACACTTTTACTTAAACAAGCGACTCTGATACTATTTTCTCATAACACAATGTACTTTATGTTAAAGGGAATTTGAGTCAATATTTTTTACCTTTATTTATAAAGAAATCCAAAATAAAAATGTGGAAAAATTCACTATTTTCTAAATTTTAATTTGTCTGCTTTTAAGACGGATAGGGAAACCACATAAAGTATTTATTGATTAACTTTTACCATATGTCTACTTTATGTTTGAAATGTTTTGTGCTTTGATTTCTAGAAGCAAATTTTCTAAGGAAATTTCCAAAATCCACTTTTTTAAGGACCAATTGAGTTTTAAAGTCAATTTGTGGGGTTTATGTAGTAGAAACCACATAAATGACCCCATTTTAGAAACAACGCCCCTCAAGTTATTCAAAATTTTACAAACGCGGTTAAACCTTTCTATGTTTCACAAGATTTGCAGATTTTACATTTTTATAAATTTTTACTTGTAAGGCAGAAAGGGTTAACAGCTAAACAAACCTCAATATTTATTACCCTGATTCTGCAATTTACAGAAACACCCCATGTGTGGTCGTAAACTGCTCTATGGCCTCAGGGCAGGGCTCAGAAGGAAAAGAGTGCCATATGGTTTTTGAAGGTCAGATTTTGCTGGAATGGTTTTTGGGCGCTATGTTATGTTATATTTGAAGGCACACTAATGTACCCCCACAGTAGAATCCCCCAAAAAGTGACCCCATTTTGGAAACTACATCCCTCAAAGAATTTATTGAGGGTTGTATTGACCACTTTATTTTTTTACAAATAGTCCTTTAGACTAACAATTGCCTTAGCTTGACATATGTCTATTTTTGCTAGTAGTAAAACTTAACGGGCAGTGAGTTCCCCTGAAGACGCCAGAGCTGCTGGCGAAACATGTCGGGGGGCAGTGTTCGAGAGATTTTTAGGACAGGGGTGCCGCTTCTATCAGCAGAAAAATACAAAATGCAACATAGTAACTAGGGACAGATTTACAAGTGACAGGAGCTGGAACTAGTGCACAGTTACCAGTCTCCCTAGGTCCATTGCTACGGTATTAGCACTGTATTATTTAACAGTGCTTATACATCAAAATTATAAAAATAAAAAGAAAGCGACACAACTGATATTTTGAATTCTGTTTATTTGGCCAATTGATTTTTTATATAATTATTATTAAAAGTTACCGGTAACTTTTACTACAAGCAAAAATAGCTAAGGCAATTGTTAGTCTAAATGTTAGTCTAAATGACTATTTGTAAATAAATAATTAAGCGCCTTACATATGTCTAGGGTCTATTGATTTGTAGAAAAACGTGTTGACCACTTTGACCCCACAGGCTTTTAATAAAATTTTGAAAAACTTGGGTGTGAAAATGATAGTTTTCGTTTCTTCCAATAAAATGTTGCATAAGCTCCCAATTTTTTTTTCCACAAGAAGTAATAGGATAAAAAAGCAGCCCAAATATTGAACACGGCAGTACCCCATATGTAGTTTGGGCATACGGCAAGGATCAGAAGAGAAAGAGTGCCATATGGACTTTGGTGGAATGGTTTACGAGCACTATGTTGCCATTGATCAGCCTTTGAAACCAGTACAGCCATTTTCTGACAACTATACATTTTATTTTTCTCTCGACGGAGCTTTATCAATGGTTTTATTATGGGGTACATACAACTTTTTGATCGCTTTTTATTTCACTTTTTGTGAAGCAGGATAAAGATAAGGCGGCAACGCTGCCATTATTTCTTTGGATTTGTTATCTTTTGACCGCTCGCTAGAACGCTTTTTGTAAGGCAAGGTGACAAAGAATGGCTATTTTGAATTTTTTTTTTTTTACAGCATTCAACTGAAGAGGTAGACTATTATATATTTTTATAGAGAATATCAGTATGGACGCAAAGATACCTAATATGTCTATTTTTTCATTTTTGTTTGCAATCTTACACAAGATAAGAATACTCATTAAAAATAATTGCCATTTTTGTGGTGATATTTTCTGGGAGTCATATTTTTCTGCCGATTGTCTTGTGGTGGGGCTCATTATTTGCGGGATGAGTTGATGTTTTCATTGGTACCATTAGGGGTACATAGTACTTTTTGGCCATTTGCTATTAAGCTTTTGTTAGGCAAAGTGACCAAAAATTATACCTAATGTCTATTTTTACATTTTGGTTTGCAATGCTACACAATAAAAGCATTTTTGAAAAAAATACACTGTTTTTGTGTTGCCATTTTCTAAGAGCCATTTTTTCTTCTGCCGATCGTCTAGTGTTTTCAGTGGTACCATTGTGAGGTACATTGTACTTTTTAATTGCTTGCTACTACACTTTTTGTAAGGCAAAGTGACTGGCTATTTTGGTGCAGGTTTATTTATTTTTTACAGCATTCATCTGACAAGGTAGATCATGTGATCTTTTTATAGAGCTGGTCATTACAGATACAGCGATACCTAATATAATCTTATTTATTTTTTTTACAATTTTATATACACTCACCTAAAGAATTATTAGGAACACCATACTAATACGGTGTTTGACCCCCTTTTGCCTTCAGAACTGCCTTAATTCTATGTGGCATTGATTCAACAAGGTGCTGATAGCATTCTTTAGAAATGTTGGCCCATATTGATAGGATAGCATCTTGCAGTTGATGGAGATTTGAGGGATGCACATCCAGGGCACGAAGCTCCCGTTCCACCACATCCCAAAGATGCTCTATTGGGTTGAGATCTGGTGACTGTGGGGGCCATTTTAGTACAGTGAACTCATTGTCATGTTCAAGAAACCAATTTGAAATGATTCGAGCTTTGTGACATTGTGCATTATCCTGCTGGAAGTAGCCATCAGAGGATGGATACATGTTCTCATTCTGTTTACACCAAATTCGGACTCTACCATTTGAATGTCTCAATAGAAATCGAGACTCATCAGACCAGGCAAAATTTTTCCAGTCTTCAACAGTCCAATTTTGGTGAGCTCGTGCTAATTGTAGCCTCTTTTTCCTATTTGTAGTGGAGATGAGTGGTACCCGGTGGGGTCTTCTGCTGTTGTAGCCCATCCGCCTCAAGGTTGTGCATGTTGTGGCTTCACAAATGCTTTGCTGCATACCTCGGTTGTAACGAGTGGTTATTTCAGTCAACGTTACTCTTCTATCAGCTTGAATCAGTCGGCCCATTCTCCTCTGACCTCTAGCACCCACAAGGCATTTTTGCCCACAGGACTGCCGCATACTGGATGTTTTTCCCTTTTCACACCATTCTTTGTAAACCTAGAAATGGTTGTGCGTGAAAATCCCAGTAACTGAGCAGATTGTGAAATACTCAGACCAGCCCGTCTGGCACCAACAACCATGCCACGCTCAAAATTGCTTAAATCACCTTTCTTTCCCATTCTGACATTCAGTTTGGAGTTCAGGAGATTGTCTTGACCAAGACCACACCCCTAAATGCATTGAAGCAACTGCCATGTGATTGGTTGACTAGATAATTGCATTAATGAGAAATAGAACAGGTGTTCCTAATAATTCTTTAGGTGAGTGTATGTTTACTATGGGAAAGGGGTGTTTGTTTGTTTTTTACTTGAAACTTATTATATTTATTATGAAAAACACTTTATTTTTGTCCCACTGTGGGACATAAATTTTTGGTGGTCTGATCCCCCCTGCAATGCATTACAATAAATGTGTATTGTAATGCATTGGCTGTTAGTGTATTACCAGTGTAGAAGGCAGCCCCGATGCCTATGGAAGACATCGGGCTGCCTTCTCAGCCATTGGGTCAACGTCACCGCAGCGAGGGGACCCGATGGGGACAGGAAGGGAGTCCCGTCCTTCCACAAACCCTGTATATGCCGCGGTCACTGCTGACCGAGGCATAAAAAGGGTTAAAGCATCGGCATCGTTGTATTCACCGAAGCCGGCGCATAAAGCAGGGGCATGGCTGTCAGGAACAGCTGGACCCCTGCCACTTCAACACCTTTGTCTAGAAATACTAGTCCAGGTCTTCTACTCCTCCAGCTACTGTAGTGAGTTTGAGTTCTTTTTTTTCCGTGACTTTGTGATATATCTGAACTGAAACTAATTACCATAGCTAAAATATCAGAGCTATATAGCATGCAGTGTTTTAGCTATAAAGACATTAAAAGTCACCTAATTGTGAAAATGCCAGCAGCAAAAAGTGCTTGTGTGTCCTGTGTTTCATATTTCACATAGACCTTCAACTAATATCCAGAGTAAGAAACGGCAGGGCAAAAAACTCCAACAAAAAAAAGTAGAAGTGCAGAAAAACGTCACGTTTCCGGTATGCAGGGGAGTCCTCTCCTGCATAACGGAAACGGGACGGATCCGTTTTGCAGCCCATAGACTTCTATTATGACGGAATGAATAACGGAATGCCTCCAAAGGCATTCCGTTATGCATTCCGTCATAGAAGTGCGTTATGGTCCGTGGTAACGGAATCCTTAACGCAGTTCACCTTTTACCAGTAAAAAAAAAAAAAAATCGTGAATGAATTTTAAAATATGAAATTCGCTCATCTCTAACAGCTCCAGTTGTAGTTCTGGACATTTATTCTTCAGTGATGACCTTCTTCTTCATAAGCTTGTAGTGCATGTACCTGGCATTTTCTGTTCCACAGTTTTATGGTACACATTTTTTTTCAAAGGGTCCATTCACACATCCGCAAAATGGGTCCGCATCCGTTCCGCAATTTTGCGGAACAGGTGCGGACCCATTCGTCAATGGGGCCGGAATGTGCTGTCCGCATCCGCGGCTCCGCACTTCCGTTCTGCAAAAAATTTAATTGCGGACAAGAAAAGGCATTTTCTAGGAGAGTGCCGGCAATGTGCGTTCCGCAAAATGCAGAACGCACATTGCCGGTGTCCGTGTTTTGCGGATCCGCAAAACACATACGGACGTGTGAATGGACCATAACACTCCGGATACCCGGTTGACACACCTGCAGCTGTTAACACCGTAAGGACCTTTCACCTTAAAGACCAGGCCGTTTTTTGGAAACTTGACATGTGTCACTTTACGTGGTGATAACTTCGGAATGCTTTTACTTATCCAAACCATTCTGAGATTGTTTTCTCGCGCTATATTGTACTTCATGATAATGAAAAATTTTTGCCGATATAATTCACCTTTATTTATTAAAAAATCCAACATTTATGGAAAATTTGAAAGAATTAGCAATTTTCAAAATTTTTATTTCACTGCTTTTAAGGCAGATAGTGATACACCATAAGAGTTATTACCTTACATTCCCTATATGTCCACTTTAAGATTTGCATCATTATGTAAATGTAACTTTATTTTTTAGGACCTTATAAGGCTTAGAATTTTAGAAACAAATTTAAAAAATTAAGAAAATTTCCAAAACCCATTTTTTTAAAAGGTCCACTTCAGTTATGAAGTCACTTTGTGGGGCTTACATAGTGGAAACCACCCATAAATGACTATTGTAGAAACTACCCTCAAGTTATTTAAAACAAATTTTACAAACTTTTTTAACCCTTTAGGTGTTCCACAATAATTAAAGGAAAAAGGAGATGACATTTTTAAATTTCCCTTTTTTGCCAGATTCTCCATTTTAATTAATTTTTTTCCTGTAACACATCAAGGGTTAACAGCCAAATTATTATTATTTATTATTTTTAAAGCGCCATTCATTCCGTAGCGCTGTACATGTGAAAAGGGGTGCACATACATGATACAGACAATTGCACTAATCATAAACAAGATGAGTTACAAACTGGTACAGAAGGAGAGAGGGCCCCTGCCCGTGAGGGCTTACAATCTACATGGTATGGGAGAAGGACACAGTAGGTGTGGGTTAAGTTGGTCATGGCGGTATAGAGGCAGCAGGGTCACTGGTTGTAGGCTTGTCTGAAGAGGTGGGTTTTCAGGTTTCTTTTGAAGGATTCCACTGTAGGTGAGAGTCTGATATGTTGGGGTAGTGAGTTCCAGAGTATGGGGGATGCACGGGAGAAATCTTGGAGTCGATTGTGGGAAGAGGAGATAAGAGGAGAGAAGGAGGTCTTGTGAGGATCGGAGAGTGCGTGTGGGGGTGTATCGGGAAAGTAGCTCAGAGATGTAGGGAGGGGACAGGTTATGGACGGCCTTGTATGTATTTGTTAGTACTTTGAAGTGAATTCGTTGGGCAATGGGGAGCCAGTGAAGGGATTGGCAAAGGGGAGAGGCAGAGGAGTAACAGGGTGAGAGGTGGATTAGTCTGGCAGCAGAGTTGAGGATAGATTGGAGGGGAGCGAGAGTGCTAGATGGAAGGCCACAGAGCAGAATGTTGCTGTAGTCTAGGCGGGAGATAATGAGGGCATGTACAAGCATTTTTTCGCAGATTCAAAGTTAAGGAAAGCACGGATGCGGGAGATGTTTTTGAGTTGGAGGCGGCAGGTGGTGGAAAGGGCTTGGATGTGCGGTCGGAAGGAAAGGGCAGAATCCAAGGTCACTCCAAGGCAGCGGGCTTTGTTGACTGGGGAGAGTGTGCAGCCATTGATCATGATAGATAGGTCTGTTTGGGGAGTTGAACAAGATCGGGGAAAGATTATGAATTCTGTCTGATCAATGTTAAGTATTAGAAAGCGAGAGGCGAAGAAGGATGATATAGAAGATAGACATTGTGGGATTCTTGATAGTAAGGTGGTGATGTCTGGACCAGAGAGGTAGATTTGTGTGTCGTCAGCGTAGGAGTGATACTGAAAGCCATGGGACTCTATGAGCTGTCCCAGGCCAAAAGTGTACAGAGAGAAGAGCAGGGGTCCTAGGACAGAGCCTTGCGGGACACCAACAGAGAGGGAATGAGACAAGAAGGTGGTGCGGAAGTGGGAGATGCTAAACGTCCGGTCTGTGAGGTATGATGTGATCCAGGAGAGGGCCAGGTCAGTGATGCCAAGAGATGAGAGTTTGCAACAGAGGGGAGTGGTCAACAGTGTCGAAGGCAGAGGACAGGTCAAGGAGAAGGAGGACAGAGTATTGTTTTGGCTGTCAGTAGGTCATTGGTGACTTTGGTAAGGGCAGTCTCGGTCGAGTGGTGGGGTCGGAAGCCAGATTGTAGGCGGTCAAAGAGGGAGCAGGAGGAGAGGTGGGAGGACAGTTCTGAATGGACATGTTGTTCAAGTAGCTTTGAGGCATACGGAAGAAGTGATATGGGGCGATAACTGGACAAGGAAGATGGGTCAAGTGAAGGCTTTTTGAGGATGGGTGTAATGGTAGCATGTTTAAAAGCAGAGGGGAGGACACCAGAGTTTAGTGATAGGTTGAAGAGATGAGTTAGGGCTGGGATAAACACTGTGGTGAGGTTAGGGATGAGGTGGGATGGGATTGGGTCAAGTGCACAGGTGGTCAGATGAGATTTGGAGAGTAGAGTGGAGAGTTTTTCTTCTGTAATGGTGGAGAAGCAGGTTTTGGGAGAAGAGGACTGAGCAGTTGTGTAGAGGGTCTGTGGGGACTGTGTAGTAAAGCTTTCTCTGATGTGGACTATCTTTTGTTTGAAATATTTGGCAAAGTCCTCAGCTGAGAAGAGAGGAGAGGGTGGGGTGGGGGCGCTGGGGGACGGAGAAGGGAGTTAAAAGTGCTAAAAAGTTGTTTAAGGCTGTGTGACAGGGAAGATATGAGAGATGAGAAGTAGGCCTGCTTTGCATCAGCGAGTGAGGATTTGAATATGAGGAGGGATTGCTTGTATGCGGTGAAATGATCTTTAGAATGGGATTTCTTCCATCGCCGCTCAGCAGCCCTGGAAGCTTGTCTGAGTTTTTTGGTCAGGTTGGTGTGCCAGGGTTGTCTGTTGATTTTTCGCGTTTTGTTGTGTGTAAGGGGGCAACAGTGTCCAGAGCTGTACTTATTGTGGTGTTATATAGGGTGGTAGCAGCTTCTGGGTCTTGGAGGGAACAGATGGTAGAGAGTGGGAGAAGAGAGTCAGAAAGCAAGCGAAAGTCGAGATGTTTGAGGTTCCTGCGGGGGGTGGGGGGGGCACTAGTGTGTGGACTGGGGGAGCTGCAGAAGAGACCAGTGAAGAGAAGGTGAGTAGGTTGTGGTCGGATAGGGGGAGAGGCGAATTAGAATGGTTAGATAGGGAGCAGAGGCGGGTAAAGATCAGATCCAGAGTGTGACCATCTCTGTGGGTGGGAGCTGAAGACCACTATGATAGGCCAAAGGAGGAAGAGAGTGACAGGAGTTTAGAGGCGGCCGAGTGGCATGTGTCAATAGGGATGTTGAAGTCACCCATGATGATAGTGGGGATGTCAGCAGAAAGAAAGTGTAGTAGCCAGGTGTTAAAGTGGTCAAGAAAGATGGTGGCTGGGCCTGGAGGGCGGTAAATGACGGCTACTTGAAGGTGGGAGGGAGAGTAGATGCGAACAGAGTGTACTTCAAATGAGGTGAGCGTAATGGAGGGTGGCAGTGGAGTTGGGCTGTAGGAGCAGGTGTCTGATATGAGAAGACCAACTCCTCCACCATGTTTGAAGTTGGGGCGGGGGGGTGTGAGTGAATTGAAATCCACTATAAGAGAGTGCAGCAGGGCAGGAGGTGTCTGAGGGTGTCAGCTATGTTTCTGTGAGACCCAGAAAGGAAAGGTTTTGAGAGATGAAAAGATCATGAATGTACGACAGTTTGTTACAGACAGAGCGTGCGTTCCATAATGCTCCTGCAAGAGGAACCAAAAGAGCAGGGGTCAGAGGAATGGTTATTAGGTATAAGGGGTTGCAGAAATTTGTAGAAGGAGATTTGTAGTGGGACATGGAGGTAATAGTGGGGATTTGCTGAGGGGGTCCTGGATTTGGAGAGATATCACCAGCAGTAAGGAGAAGCAGAGAAAGTGTTAATAGATGAGAATAAGATAGGGCATGAGGTGTAGGTGGGTGTTTTATGTCGGCAAACAGGTTTGTGCAAGCGGTCAGATGAGAAGGTAAGATGTAGGAAGAGATGAAAAGTTCCTTGCTGGGTGAATGGATGTGGGGGTATTTCAGGAGGTAGTGGAAAAGTGGGAAGAGTAAGAGGAAAAATTTTAACATTGTTAGCATTGACTATGTCTGTAATTACCTGTGGTCCCATTCTGGTATAATTCAGTCTGTGCACTTAAGAGTTGCACTTGAGAGATGTTGCATTTGGAAAGACCAAGGTCTGAAAAGACCTAGGACCTTAGATTTATACCACTCAGTGTTCAATCAGGTGTGACAAGAGGGGAGGGGGCTACATTTGGCCTAATCAAGGAGGGCCAGATACAGGGGTGAAATAGTCAATGTAAACAAATACTCAATAAATCCAGCAGGGAATGAGACATTAATGCTTCAGAAAAGACATACCAGGATTTAGAAGGAGAGATGAGAGGGGGTGGACAATATCAGACTGTGGAAAAGCTGGGTGCAGCAGTTAGGTTCAATGCAGACATACCTGGAGATGAGAGAATTGGGTGATGGTCAGTAGGCAGTGATGACAAAGTGGATTCAATATCCATAATATTACATTCTGGTATAATTCAGTCTGTGCACTTAAGAGTTGCACTTGTGAGATGTTGCATTTGGAAACTCAATATTTATTACCCTGATTCTGCAGTTTACAGAAACACCCCATATGTGGTCGTAAGCTGCTGTACGGCAACACAGCAGGGCGCAGAAGGAAAGGAGCGCCATATGGCTTTTGGAGGGCAGATTTTACTGGGATAATTTTAAGTTGCCATATGACATTTAAAGACCCCCTGATGCCCCCTACAGTAGAAACTCCAAAAAAAGTGACCCAAATTATAGGATAAGGTGACAGTTTTATTGGTACTATTTTTTTGTATATATGACTTTTGATTGCTTTAGATTATGCTTTTTGTGAGGCAAGGTAACCAAAAAATGGCTGTTCTGGAACAGTTTTTATTTTTTGCTTTTTAAGGTGTTTACCTGACAGGATACATCATGTTCTATTTTTATAGAGCATGTTGTTATGGAGGCGACAATATTAAATATGTCTACTTTTATTTTGTTTCAGTTTTACATATTAAAGCATTTTTGGAAGAAAAAACAAATCCTGTTTTTGTGTCTCCTTTTTCTGAAAGCCATATTATTTATATGGTTCAGGTGATTATCTTATGTAGGGGCTCCAGGTTTTGCTGCATGAGGTGACTGTTTGATTGGTACTATTTTAGGTTGCATACTACTTTTTGATCGTTTGGTATTACAATTTTTGTGATGTATGGTGACAAAAATTTTTTAATTTTTTTTGGCACGGTTTTTATTTTATTTTTTTGCGGTTTTCACCTGACAGGGTAAATCATGTGATATTTTTATAGAGCACAGGTTGTTACTGATGTGCCGATACCTAATTTGTCAATTTTTTTATATTTATTTTGGTTTTACACAATAAAAGCATTTTTGAAAGAAAAAGAATCAGGTTTTTATGTCTACATTTTCAGGAAGCCAAATCTTTTTTATTTTTTGGGCGATTGTCTTAGGGTCTAATATTTTGCAGGATGAGATGTCACTTTGATTGGTAGTATTTTGGGGTATTACACTTTTTGTGATGTATGGTGACAAAAAATTTATGCGGCGATACCTAATATATATATATATTTTGGTTTTAAACAATAAAAGCATTATTGAAAGAAAAAAAAAAATGATGTTTTAGGTCTCAATTTTCTGAAAGCTATATATTTTTTATTTTTTGGCTTATGTAGGGACTTATTTTTTGCGGGATGAGATAATGGTTTGATTGGTATCATTTTTGGGTACATATGACTTTTTGATCACTTGGCATTACACTTTTTGTGATGAAATGTGACAAAAAAATGGCTTCTTTAAGCAAAGTTTTTATTTTTTATGGTGTTGACCGGACGGGGTGAATCATGGCATATTTGTATAGAGCAGGTTGTTACGGACGCGGCGATACCTAATATGTGTGTTTTTTATTTTATTTTTTTCTATTTTTTACAATTTCATATATCTCTTTTATTGGGGAAGGGACTTCTTTTTTTTTAACTTATATTTGTTTTATTGTTAAAAACACTTTTATTTGACGGTTATTATTTTTTATTTTTGTCCCACTATGGGACTTCAACATTTCAAGGTCTGATCCCTGTTTCAATACAGCACAATACATCTGTATTGTGCTGTATTGAACTGTCAGTGCCTTACACTGTAAGACACTGACAGTTGCCTAGGAGACCTAGCCCTGGGACTGGATCTCCTGGGCTTCCGTAGCTGGCAGTCCTGATGCCTGTTCAAGGCATCGAGGCCGCCATAGCAAGCAGCATGGGGATCCGATAGGGATGTACAAGCTGCCGCAAACCCCCTGTATGCAGCGGTCAGCGCGACCGCAGCATACAGGGGGTTAGTCCGCCGGCATCTGTGTTTTCACCGATGCTGGCGGATACAGCAGGGGCCCGGTTTTCAGTATCAGCCAGGCCCCTGCTGCTGATCGCTGCAGCGAGTGTTGGGCAGCTGGTTAACCCTAGGACAAGAATGCTCGTCCTAGGGGGGTGTGGCCTGCTGGCATGCGATATGGCCTCTTAGTAGAGGAGCTCCGCATACACAGCAGCGACAACACAGCACCTGAAAGCACTCCGGAACGAGATCCTCCCTACTACATCCATGCCACAACCACCGAGGATGAGGAGGGGCAAGAGATCCATCAAAGCCCAGGGGAAACTAAGTTTTTTCTTTGACAAAGAGCGCGCACAAGATGGAGGAAGTAGCGCTCCCTCCTCACCAGTGAGAGGCTCTGCGCACACACCCAACACAGAGCAAAGAGGGCAAGGAGAAGGTACAGTCCCTCACCCACGATCCTCACCTCTGGCAGCGAATGCTCTGAGCGGCAATGGCGTCTCTCCAGCTCCCTCGCTCCATAACAGTCCTGGGGGAAGCCTCAGATCTTAGGAACATGTGCACAAGCTGTGTGCTGGAGCTAGTGGGAACCACCATAATCCACAGCTCCCCATGCTAGAGCCACATAATGCTCCTATCAGCTCTCCCCTTCCTCCCAGCTGTACTCAGGGACAATGATGGCCAGTTCGCATTGTTCGCCCGCGAACACATGTGGGCTGCCATCTTTTTTCACAAGTCCGGCGAGGCGCAGGTAAGTCCTTACCTGTGCCTTTGGGCGAGCCGGTCTGAAATCAAATGCGGTCAGCGGGAGAAGGCAGTTCCGAGAACAGCCACCGGGGGCCTTCATCGGGCTGTTCTCGGAACTGCCTGCTCCCGGTGACTGCATTTGATTTCAGACCGGGTCGCGCACAGGCACGGACTTACCTGCGCCTCGCCGGACTTGTGAGAAAAGATGGCAGCCCGCATGTGTTCGCGGGCGAACAATGTGAACTGGCCATCACTGCTCAGGGATATCACAGCCTCACATTGCAGGATTTCCCTACCTCAGATGTGCCAGTCTCAGGGTCCCTCTTAAATGATATGCTGTTAGCACTCAGCAGATCGATGCAAGACAACATTGCCTTGCTCATTAACCCTCTATGTCAGATTTAGAAGGTAGAATGTCACATGCTGAAACAAAAATGGGCGAATTCGCGTCTTCACATAACCAACTTATTGATGCCCACAATAACCTCACAGATGAAATTGAGAATGCTCGTCCTAAAGCGTTAAGTACCGACCAGTTAGGATGCATTTTCTCGTCCTAGGTCGGCAACCTGTTAAGCCAACCGGAAAGGCATACACACTTGTATAGTTCTTGTGACCTTTCATGACACTATCTGTAAACTACTAGTAAGCAGTATACCTGAAAGGTATTACCCTTTCTTTTGTCTACTAGCAAAACATCTGCCACTAAACATCCATGTTTGACGCTGTATAGAAGTATACTGAGCAGATTGGACGTGTTGTCAGACAAACAATAGTATGGCCCACAGCAATCTGTCACGAATCCTTCATTAACAAGCAACTGTCAGACACCTTGGGCGTCACTTATCTCTGGATGAAACAATAGAAATGGTCAGGTGAAACATACATTGTGTAATAGATAGTCTGCAGAATTCTGGCAGAAAAAAAGAAGGACACATTTATTAAGGGACTTGTGACTATTTTAGTTAAAAAATAGTTGCAATCACCCTCTTTAACCGGCCGTGTGACAATATTTTGTCTCATGGCCGGTTTTACACTGTTTTCACTAGTAAGGCGGGATGGGGACTGAGCAGGGGACATGCCGGGGTTAGGACTCCAGCCAAGGCAAATATACTAAACATTTGTGCATGGAAACAGACGTAAATATTGGCAAAAACTAATATTTTTTTTCGGCAGGCGCAAGGACTGCCATAGATTCGCCAAACAATTACCAACTGCAAAACCCCCAGTCATTTCCAGCATCCTGTATTTGAGTGCAAACATAATTGACAGATAAGACTTCATTCTTCCCTGTAAACAGTGGAGCACAAACATTAAGGCCCCTTTCACACGGGCGAGTATTCCGCGCGGATGCGATGCGTGAGTTGAACGCATTGCACCCGCACTGAATACCGACCCATTCATTTCTATGTGGCTGTTCACATGAGCAGTGATTTTCACGCATCACTTGTGCGTTGCGTGAAAATCGCAGCATGTTCTATATTGTGCGTTTTTCACGCAATGCAGGCCCCATAGAAGTGAATGGGGTTGCGTGAAAATCGCAAGCATCCGCAAGCAAGTGCGGATGCGGTGCAATTTTCACGCACGGTTGCTAGGAGACGATCGGGATGGAGACCCGATCATTATTATTTTCCCTTATAACATGGTTATAAGGGAAAATAATAGCATTCTGAATATAGAATGCATAGTAAAATAGCACTGAAGGGGTTAAATTACCTTAGTCCACTTGCTCGCGCTGCCCGGCATCTCCTTCTGTCTCCTTTGCTGAACAGGACCTGTGGTGACGTCACTCCGGTCATCACATGATCTTTTACCATGGTGATGGATCATGTGATGATCAGAGTGACGTCACCACAGGTCCTGTTCAGCAAAGGAGACAGAAGGAGATGCCGGGCAGCGTGATCAAGTGGGTTAAAGTGAGTTAAAATTTTATTTTATTTTTTTAACCCCTCCAGTGCTATTTTACTATGCATTCTGTATTCAGAATTATATTATTTTCCCTTATAACCATGTTATAAAGGGAAAATAATACAATCTACACAACCCCGATCCCAAGCCCGAACTTCTGTGAAGAAGTTCGGGTTTGGGTACCAAACATGCGCGATTTTTCTCACGCGAGTGCAAAACACATTACAATGTTTTGCTCAAATGTAAATAATGCCTCTTGTACATCGTCTTATTATCTTTTGGGAGACACCCATGTCATTTCCCGTCAAAAAAATTACTTGCTGGTTGAATAAAAGTAACTTTAAGTCAAAATTTGCCAGGGGTATGAATAATTATGGGCAGCACTGTAAATACCATAAAGTGGAATCACCACAAAGACTGTATAAATGGCAAACAAAGACTCATCAGGCTGAGTACACAAATGATATGTGAATAAGTCACAACACTAAATGAAAATACTGACATATAATAAGTCATAATCATAAGCACTGTACTGACCCGAAAAGAGTTTCCCACCAGATATGCACCACTAGTCCACACCCCGACGCGCGTTTCGCGTGCTGCTTCCTCAAGGTGTAATGGAACGGATGGTGATGCTGGTTAGATGTAGGGCGGAGACGGCCATCGCATTAGAGTATCTGGCCAATCACAGATCTGGCACGAGCGCCGGTAGGCTGGGAGGTAATTTGCAAGCCATGCCTCACCTGGAACTAAAGACTTAACTGGCGCCGTTCACTATATGGTGCATGGACCTCCCGCCACGCGACCAGGGAGCGCATGCCAACGCCGAAGAGGAGGGGAGTCAGGCGAGATTTCGCGGCGCCCATCCTCACGGAGCCTGGAGTGGTGTCGCAACTCAGACGCATGCACTGGGAGTCCATGTGCACCACGCACGCCATATTAGGTGAGGGCAGCAGGGCTGGAAATCGTCTCAATATAACAGAATATGCAGTACCAGGAAAACAATGACGTTAGCAACAAGGTCGATATGCCGGCATGTATGGTACATGAGATGGAAATAATGTATTGTACCTAGATGTTAATACCCCTATACTAGAAGTGAAAAGGACATAAAAGACAAAAACAGAATAAATACATATGTGCAATGTGAGAGTAAATGACATGGATACAGTGCAAAGCAAGACTATATGGTGTAAATGAAAAATGTGTGAAGTGCAAAATGTGTAAACAGAAATTTATAAAAATAAACAATTAGTGAAGATAAGAAAAATAAAAATATAAATAAAAAAGTAAAAATTAAATTAGAAATAAATGTGAAAGTATGAAAAGAGAGAATAAATTGTTAAATAATAATGAATCAAAAATGAATAATAAATTATTAATAATTAATGTGAATGACATTAAGTGTGCTCGATGTGAGAACTGGATAAAACATGACAGTGAATACCCATTTTACATGTGATGACTATAGGTGATATCACAAGGTGAGATCTTTCCTTTTTTATACACTGCTCGAAATATCACATCACCTCAAAACTGCAAGGGACATGGAGTAGATGGAAAAATTCACATCTTCTATGCAGGTAATACACAGTGCATACATGATGACCCTAATCTCAATAGAAACAGCACGATATTAACCCATAAAAAATATATGAAGGGATATATAACACATAAAAAATATATATAAAATAATATATATTCCTCGTTCCAACGCCGTTCAGAGACATTGTCTGCACTTCCTTCATTGAGGGACTGAATACACCCGCATCCAAAGACATAGGTGGTCTACCTCAAACCCTCCCTAAAGACCAACAGCATAAGGACCTACAAAATAGAAACACACATTAGTCCAAATATCACCACTCCCACACACCCAGCATCACCAAATATAGAACAATAAAATGAGCAAACATAATAAAAACAATGATTACAGAAGGGACGCAAAAGGAATCTTGTCGTTGAGACCATGTGGCGTCTGCGTGTTCAGTTTGACAATCCACTTACTTTCCACTTGTTCCAAGCATCTGAACAGATCACCTCCTCGGGAGCCAAACAAGACCCTGTCGATACCACGAAACTTTTGCAGATTGCCATTTTTTGGTCGAAAGTGTCTTGCTATCGGCTTCAGCTTGGCAATCTTGTCCCTCTCATGGTTCTCGATCTTTGAAGCTGCATGTATATCTTTCTGATGATCCTGAATGCAAATGTGTAGCTCTGGTGTGGTCATTCCCACATATTTAAGCCCACAAGGGCACGTGGCATAATAAATGACTCCAGATGTTCTGCAGTTAATAAAGTGTACTATATTGTAGACTTGTTTCCCAGCTGAATCACAAAAATTGTCAGTTTTCATTATAACTTTGCACGTGCTGCAATGTGCAATGACCACACTGGGTCAAGCCCCATTTCGGGCCACGAGAATTAAATAGAAAATGTGATCTGGGTGGCACATAATGACTCCATCCTAATAGGTCATTTTTGCTGCGTTTGGCCACAAAGGCCGGAGCCAGTGGAAGCACATGTTCCAAATCTGAGTTTGAGATCAGAATAGGCCAGAATTTAGTGAAAATCTCTCATATTGTGCCACTGTGTATTATAATTGCTGATCATCATGGTTTCAAATCATGCATTGCACGGAAGGTTTCCCTGCTCAAGTCAGCAAATGTCCAGGACCGTCTGAAGTTTACCAATGACCATCTGGATGATCCAGAGGAGGCATGGGAGAAAGTCATGTGGTCAGATGAGACCAAAGTAGAACTTTTTGGTCTAAACTTCACTCGTCGTGTTTGGGGGAAAAAGAAGGATGAGTTGCATCCCAAGAACACCATCCCTACTGTGAAGCATGGGGGTGGTAACATCATGCTTTGGGGGTGGTAACATCATGCTTTGGGGGTGGTAACATCATGCTTTGGGGGTGCTTTTCTGTGAAGGGGACAGCACAACTGCACTGTATTAAGGGGAGGATGAATGGGGCCATTCATTGTGAGATTTTGGACCAACAACCTCCTTCCCTCAGTCAGAGCATTAATGATGGGTCATGGCTGGGTCTTCCAACATGACAACGACCCGAAGCACACAGCCAGGATAACCAAGGAGTGGCTCCGTAAGAAGCATATCAAGGTTCTGGAGTAGCCTGGCCAGTCTCCAGCCCTAAATCCAATAGAACATCTTTGGAGGGAGCTGAAACTGTGTTGCTCAACGACAGCCCCGAAATCTGGCAGATCTAGAGGAGATCTGTGTGGAGGACTGGGCCAAAATCCCTGTTGCAGTGTGTGCAAACCTGGTCAAGAACTACAGGAAATGTTTGACCTCTGTAATTGCAAACAAAGGCTTCTTCATTTCCACGCCATGTTTGCTGGCGCAGTGCTGCCCCTGCTCTCCTCATACTTTGGGACTCGGGAGCTGGCCTCTCCTCCTTTCAGCTCCCGCCGGCTTCCCATGCTGCAGGGCGCTAAATCGCTCCGGCGCCCACCCAAACTAACCAATAGCAAAGCTCCTTGCTGTATGGAGCTTTGCTATTAGTTATTTCAGGCACAGGCAGCATCGCTGCGCTACCTGAGCCGTTCACTGCACCATGGAGTTCCATTGTAAAAACAAAAAACATACTGGTAATGTATACGTTTTTTGCAGGATGGGAAATCGTAGTGTACCATGTTTTTCCATCCTGCAAAGTCCAGAAAAAAATTTTATACAATTTTTTGTACAATGGAACTCTATGGTGACAGCTGCCACAGTATGGCATCTGTCTGAGGCGTCCGTTATAGTACAAGTTTTTTCATGTACGTTAAACATATAACCGAAACATGATGTGAACCCGGCCGAACTGACAGGAACAGAGCTGAACAGACTCCAATGACCATGATGGGATCTGTTCAGTTTCTGTTCGGGATCCTCTCTTTTTACCAGACAAAAAAAACAGCTGTTAACAGGAGAAAGATATTTTTTCTGATAAAAATATATTACAAAGTTTCTTAGGGTTGCTTGTACTGTTGATTTATGCAAAGTTATTTGAAAAGTTAGTGACCGTTTAAAGGAAATGTGTCACCAATTTTTTTTCCCCTGTCAGTTAAAACCAGATAGATAAAAACATATCCTATTTGGTAAGGCTACTTTCACATCAGCATTTTGGCATTCCCTTTTTGAGATCCGGCAAAATCGGGCTAAACTTTTCAGTTTAGGGCCAATGTATTGTGAATGGGGTATGCTCCGTTCGGGGGGATGCATCAGTATGAATTCCGTTCCGGTAGCATTCCGTTTTGTGACTGGACACAAAACAGCTGCAAGCTGTGGTTTAGTGTCTAGTCATCGAAATGGAACAAACGGATCCATCACTAAAAACAATGTACTGTAAGTCAATGGTGTCGGATCCCTTTTTTCTGATCTGTCACCCACTGACTTACAGTACATTGTTTTTAGTGACGGATCCGGATTGTTTCATTTTGATTTAGCACAACCGCATCCTAATGGAACGGATGCATCCTGATGTGTAAAATCAAACGGAACAGCTTTGGTCCAATTTTGAGATCCTCTGCCGGATCTCAAAAACGGAAACCAAGGCACAGATGTGAAAGCAGCCTAATCTGTTTTTATTTTCTGAATGCAGATTTTTTTTTATTCTATTTCCTTGATTACGGGGGCGGCCATCTTGCCTAATCTGTTATTAACAGCATTTACAAATCATTAAAAAATTGCTTTATGGCCGCCCCATGGGCCATAGACACAATGGTCAGGAAGGGACCTCATTGACTTCTATGGGAGAGTTTTCTAGGCATGGTTTGTGACCTGCGCAGAGGTCATTGTACAAGGGAAGAATACATAAGGCTTGACAATCACCTATTGTGAATGGTGGGTCCTGTCTTGTCTGATCTATACATAAAGGTGATATATGCCATTATAAAAATAACCACTCAAAATTCTTTAAAAATGTTTAAATGGGTTCTCATCTCACCTTTACTAACGCGAGACGAGACACAGTCCCAACCACCAGTCTGTCAGGAAAAAGCGGAGTGCGGCGATGCTTACTGAATAGGTTTTCAGTAGGGTTTCCAGTCTAACACAAAACAGTCAGCATATTTGGACACAGAGAACCAAATCGCCCTCCAAATCTCTGTTCAAATATGCTGACGGTTTTGTGCTAGAGTGAAGAACTCAATATCGTGAAAAAAGCAGCGCGGTCCTACACCGAAGACGCATTGACTGTTTGTGTGAACATTGCCCACTTCACATTTAGGACCAGCGACGCTGGCAATACAGGCTACGTACCGAAGTGTTTTATTTATATAGTAGGGTTTCCAGGATTTTTATACTTCCCGACAGGCCATGAAGATCAATCGGTAGGGTCTGACACATGACACTAGTCAATCGGTTGCTTTAAGGCAGCTGCAGCGCCAGTACACCACCGTGTAGTGGACGGGTGTGCTTACGTTCACTTCGGGAGCAGTTCTGCAGTAACCAGCTCTAAGCACTACACAGCGGATGGATCTGTGCACTACAGGCACCAGAGCTACACTGAAACACTCAACAGACGATCACCGCCCCCCCCGTGATCACACAGTGATGGCTAACATTCAACACTCTAGTTGTGGTGAAGCTACGACTCCCAGCACGCTCCATTCATTTCTACGGAGTGTACATCTTAGGAGCTGTAGTTTTCCCACAGCTGTAGCGCCGGAGGTTAGCCATCACAGGCCTATCCTGAAAATTTCATGCCCAAAACTGACATGTCACAGGTTTAAAAAACAAAACAAACAAACTGCACAGCATTTTATTTTGTGCATGGAACATGTATGCGTCACGTAGATGAGATTGGTAAGTAAAAATTACAGCA
Organism: Bufo bufo; assembly: GCF_905171765.1. Lineage (NCBI taxonomy): Eukaryota > Metazoa > Chordata > Amphibia > Anura > Bufonidae > Bufo > Bufo bufo. The sequence goes on from NC_053393.1 coordinate 434,552,811, forward strand.
CTGCAGCGAGAGAAGCGCTCCCACGCGAAACTGGCCGGGACACACTGCGCGCATTCTGCTAAGGTATAGTATTCTGGCAGGCCATATTTCTGAAGGGCTCAGACCCTTCAGAAATACGGCCTGCCAGAATACTATACCTTAGCAGAATGCACGCAGTGTGTCCCCGCCGGTTTTGCGCAGGCGCATTAAGCGGGCACGCTTCTCCCGCTGCGGTGCTGTAATTTTTACTTACCAGCGGATGTGCGCTTGCGCAGCGCCGCACACACCCTCCTCCAGCCGATTACGATGCGGCTGCGTTACTTCCGGTGCAGCCACGTCACTTCCGGGTATAGCATTTTGGCAGAACACATCCGGACAGAAAATTCACATGACCTCCGATTCACTTCGTGGAAGAGCCCTTAGAGGCGACATGCAGATTTCCGGTCAGGAGGTGTAAAAACTGGCCTGCCGTGCAGATTTAAAGGGAGTCTTTCACCTAAACTGACCATTATAGAACATCAACCCCATGATCTGCATTATAGTCCCCATATTGGAATGCTACTTGCCGTATAGCTGTCAGTCGCTTATTTTCGCTAAAAACACCTTGACTCAATATGTTAATTAGTAGCTCTGAAGGTGCCCAGGGGCGGCGTTCAAGCGGCCGGTGTCCAGGCCCCTCATCGCTTTTCATATGAAACCCTTCCCCTTTCACCGCTTTGGCCCACCCTAGGTTCTTCAGAAATCCAGCGCCGTTCACGAGATTCACCGTGCCTGTGCACTTCATTCCCCATTCCGGCACATGCGCATTAAACGCTCTTGTGCATCTGCCCATAATGGGGAATAAAGTACGCAGGCGCAGCGAATCTTGTGAACGGCGCTGGATTTCTGAAGAACCTACAGCAGGCCACAGGGGTGAAAGGGGAGGGGTTTCATACGAAAAGCGACGAGGGGCCTGGGCACCGGCCGCATGAACGCCACCCCTGGGCACCTTCAGAGCTAATTAACATATTGAGTAAAAGTGGTTTTTTTGCAAAAATAAGCGACGGACAGCTAAAAAGTAAGTAGCATTCCAATATGGGGACTATAATGCAGATCATGTTGTTAGTGTTCTATAATGGTCAGTTTAGGTGAAAGACTCCCTTTCAGATACAGAGCCCGACAACTCCTGCTGGGTATTTTCTATGTGGATTTCACTCTTTGCAACAAATCTGAGGCAATTCATGAACAGTGGAGGTCAACATTTCTTCGAAGAATCGGTTGGGGTGCCATGGAGATGCCGCCCCCCCCCCCCCTGTAAAACACTAAAGGGGAACGCACCCACAGTCCATTCAATACAGAGCATATAATTCCAGTACACCCGAGCCCCCAGTCCCTGCAAAAGCATTGCACTCCAGAGCACTGACAGCCCTGTCTCAGCGAATAGCATTGCACTCCAGTGCAGCCAATGCACAGAACTGCGTACCTGGGCACCGTTATTCTCTGGTGAATGCAGAGCATGGCAACACCAGACATTGCAGCGCACCCAAAGCCCAGTCAGCGCACAGCACTGCCCCCAAGCAAGCCCAAAGTCTGACCAAGGCAGAGCATAGTATTCCAGTGCACCCTACAAATGATAGCACCCCTGCACCCACAGTCCCTTCAAAGCAATACAGCTTAGGGCACCTACAGTCCAGTCAATGCGCTGAACCCTAGCACCCCCCCACAGTCCAGTCTAGGCATTGCACCCTAGCACACCCACAGACTATACAGAACGTTGCACCCCAGCTGCGGCTCACTACTGATGATTGCTTTATTCAGCCGCTAATGAGAAACTCTAGCAAACTACTGACTTCCTAATCAAACTCCAAAACTGCTACTCCCACAAAAAAGTCGTCACGTGGACATAAGGTCATCAGAGGTCCTTTCTCCCACTAGGAAACAAGAGTCTACTAAACGCCTCTACCAACATGGCGTCCTGAGCGCAGACAAGCATCGTATTTACGTTCTACACGCTGACTGACGTCACGCCGTCATGCGTCCCCTCCTCTAAACGCAATGCTAATTTCAGCAAAGCGGGAAGACGGTGAACTGTGTCCTTAGGAGCGTAGCCACGCCCACATCACTACAGCGTGCCTGCACCGACCGCGAGCTAGAGGGCGGGGCCTAAGCGCTGCGCCGGACTCCTCCCCTCTCTGGCACGGCCTGGCTGTTTACATGGGTGCCGCTCCCCCTCAGCTCTAGAGTCCGCTCGGCTTGTCCTGTCAAATCCCGAACCGTGGCCGCGCGGGGCGCTTCAGCGGCTCCTCCTCATCCTACGTCATTGCCGCTCCGCGCCTGGGCGCTTGTGTTGCCATAGAGACCGTGGCCTGAGAGCGAAGGGCCCAGCCTGGCTAGGGGCCGGGACATGCTGAGCATGCAGCGGAGAGCGCAGGAGGACGGGGAAGTGTCCAAACCGAGTCCATGCAACGACGTCCGTTTCCCGGGGCCCCGACCCCTGCGACTGGTAGAATGGAAGGTGTCCACGGGGATGTCGGTGCAGATCGGCTCCGTGCTGGCCCTCGGAGTTCCCATCCAGGGGGCTGACCCGAAGGAGCAGCGAGGCTCCCAGGACGAGGCCGGGAGGCCTCACAGACTCCCCGAGAGGAAGATCAAGTCGGACCGGGCCGGAGTGGTGCTGGAGCTGTGTCTGAAGCCGGGCCAGGTGGTCTCTGCAGGGTAAGCCGTGCGTTTCCCTCCAAGCGCCTGTCGCGGAGACATCCGCGTGGTGGAGTTGTTTACATGTGCGGCTTCTCGGGCCCGGGACCGAGCCTTAACCCCTTCAGTGCTCTCCCCATCGGAGGAGCAGCCAGGCATGGAGCCCACCTCTGGTTCCTGGCACTTCACTAGTTTTCTTTTATGCAATAGCAGAAAAATTATCTGAATATAGACATTTCGGAAATCCAAAAGGCATCAAATAACGTACAACACGGGAACCAGGCGGACGCCTCCTGGATCAATACTGTAAATGTAATGATGCAAATCTGTACCGCAGATCAAAAAGAGGGACATTTAGGGAGGTCTTCTCTAGTCCGGTGGGCACATGCAGGAAATACATCCCTGGGACTTAGGCTACATGCACACGAACGTTGTTTGTCTCCGTTCCGTTGTTTTTTTTTGCGGATAGGATGCGGACCCATTCATTTCAATGGGTCCACAAAAAACGCAGACAGCACACCGTGTGCTGTCAGCATCAGTATGTCCGCTGCGTTGGCCCGCAAAAAAAATAGTGCATGTCCTATTTTTTTCTAGTTTGCGGACAAGGATAGGCATTATTACAATGGATCCGCCCAAAAAAATGCCATACGGAACGTCATCCTTTTTTTTTTTTTTTTTTGCAGATCCTCAATTTGCGGACCACAAAACACATAAGGTCGTGTGCATGTAGCCTTATTTTGGTGCTTTATTAGGGTACTGTCACACTTGCGTTTAAACTTTTCCGGTATTGAGTTCCGTCCTAGTTTAATCCTAATGCATTCTGAATGGAGAGAAATCCGTCAGTTCAGTCACTCTACGGTTTTTGGACGGAGAAAATGCCGCAACACGTGCCGGATCTGGCATTATTTTCCATTGAAATACATTAATGCCGGATACGGCCCCAAGTGTTCCGGAAAAATGGATCCGGTTTTGCGGTCTGCGCATACCTTTAAAAGTGTGAAAAAGATAAGTACCGGATCCGTTTTTTCCGGATGACAACTGGAGAGACGGATCCGGTATTGCAATGCATTTGTGAGCCGGATCCGTCTACAGATTGCTAGAATCCAACAACGCAAGTGTGATCTGAGATGGGTGTAATCCGAAAAACGTCACGCCCCGCTTCCGCAGGTGTATGGCTTGTTAAAGGAAATCTGTCAGTAAATCTGACTATATGTAACCCAGTCCAGGGCTACATACTGCTGCCTGACACAATGCAAAACATACCTGTCTTAGTATTCTGGGAATTTCCAAAGTGCAGAAAATGAACTTTTATTCATATGCAAATGTGGTCTCAATGTGCCCAGCGGGGCGTGCATAACTGTATAGGAGCCCGAAACCTCCTCTGCAACGTCACCATCCTCCTCCATCTCCGGCCGGATCGGCGCATGCCCACCGCAGGGCATTCAGTGCAAGCACCAACCGTGGACAATGCTCACCAGCCGGCCGGAGCTGAAGGAGGATTGTGATGTCGCAGTGGAGGGGGCGGTACAGGGACCAAGTGAAGAGGAGGGCTTGGGCTCCTTCAGAAGGCGTGCCTGGGCTCCTATACAGTTATGCACGCCCCGCTGGGCACATTGAGACCACATTTGCATATGAATAAAAGTCAATTTTCTGCACTTTGGAAATTCCCAGAATACTAAGGCCCCTTTCACACGGGCGAGTATTCCGCGCAGGTGCAATGCGGGAGGTGAACGCATTGACCCCGCACTGAATACCGACCCATTCATTTCTATGGGGCCATGCACACGAGAGGTGATTTTCACGCATCACTTGTGCGTTGCGTGAAAATCGCAGCATGCTCCTCTTTGTGCGTTTTTCACGTAACGCAGGCCCCATAGAAATGAATGGGGTTGCGTGAAAATCGCAAGCATCCGCAACCAAGTGCGGATGCGGTGCGATTTTCACGCACGGTTGCTAGGAGACGATTGGGATGGGGGCCCGATCATTATTATTTCCCCTTATAACATGGTTATAAGGGAAAATAATAGCATTCTGAATACAGAATGCATAGTACAATAGCGCTGGAGGGGTTAAAAAATAAATAAATATTAAACTCGCCTTAATCCACTTGTTCGTGCAGCCGGCATCTCTTCTGTCTTCATCTGTGCTGTGAGCAATAGGACCTTTGATGACATCACTGCGTTCATCACATGGTCCATCACATAGTGACGTCATCAAAGGTCTTATTGCTCACAGCACAGATGAAGACAGAAGAGGTGCCGGCTGCGCGAACAAGTGGATTAAGGTGAGTTAAATTATTTTTTATTATTTTATAACCCCTCCAGCGCTATTGTACTATGCATTCTGTATTCAGAATGCTATTATTTTCCCTTATAACCATGTTATAAGGGAAAATAATACAATCTACAGAACACCGATCCCAAGCCCGAACTTCTGTGAAGAAGTTCGGGTTTGGGTACCAAAACATGCACGATTTTTCTAACGCGAGTGCAAAACACATTACAATGTTTTGCACTCGCGCGGAAAAAATCGCACATTTTTCCGCAACGCACCCGCCTCTTATCCGGGCCAAAAATATGACGCCCGTGTGAAAGAGGCCTAAGACAGGTATGTTTTGCATTGTGTCAGGCAGCAGTATGTAGCCCTGGACTGGGTTACATATAGTCAGATTTACTGACAGATTTCCTTTAAAGGGCTTCTCCGAGCGTAGGGCTTGCTGAAGGGCTTCTCCGAGCGTAGGGCTTGCTGAAGGGCTTCTCCGAGCGTAGGGCTTGCTGAAGGGCTTCTCCGAGCGTAGGGCTTGCTGAAGGGCTTCTCCGAGCGTAGGGCTTGCTGAAGGGCTTCTCCGAGCGTAGGGCTTGCTGAAGGGCTTCTCCGAGCGTAGGGCTTGCTGAAGGGCTTCTCCGAGCGTAGGGCTTGCTGAAGGGCTTCTCCGAGCGTAGGGCTTGCTGAAGGGCTTCTCCGAGCGTAGGGCTTGCTGAAGGGCTTCTCCGAGCGTAGGGCTTGCTGAAGGGCTTCTCCGAGCGTAGGGCTTGCTGAAGGGCTTCTCCGAGCGTAGGGCTTGCTGAAGGGCTTCTCCGAGCGTAGGGCTTGCTGAAGGGCTTTTCCAGTTTAAAAAAAATTGTGTAAAAGCAAACTCGCCTTTGTTACCCATAGCAACCAGTCACAGACATTGGTGGCATATTACTAGGATATCCATCTCTAGAGCGGGGTCCCAGAGTAGAGGAGAACACTATGCAAGCATGGCCACCTCACCATTGACTGCTATGGAAGTTTCGAAAATACTGAGCACTGACAGCCCCCATAGTGGTGAATGGTGATGTGGGTGCGCTTGGACATCTTGCTTCCCCGTTCACTGCAATGGGACTTAGAAATAGCCGAGCACGCTCACTCAGCTATTTTCGGAAGTCCCATAGCAGTGACCGGAGGGTGGTCGTACACACATGGCTGCTCTCCCTTCATGTCAGGGCCCTCTTCTGGAGATGGGGTGGCACCCGCATCTATCTGACATTGATTGCATATCCTAGCGATAAACCATTAACGTGCCAGATGGGAATACCTCTCTAAGGATACATCCACACTGGACTGAAACGTGGCAGATTTTGGATGCAGCAAATCCTTAAAGTGTAACCGTCATGTTTTCATCACAAAATAAATTTTAGCATATTTTCCCACAGCATTATGCATGAAGCAATCTTTAGTTTCTTCACATACCACTGTTTTCCTTGAGTTTTTCCCTTAGTTACGGCTGTTTAAACATTTACAATATGAGGACCTTTGCAAGATGGCTCCTCTGACAGTTCTCTGAGGCCAAAACTGCTTTCCCTCACTTCCCATTCACACTTGCTGTACCTAGCAGCTCCCTGCCAGCCAATCAGATTGGATTACTGAGACACGCCTCCGCACTCTGAAGCCTGATTCAGGCATGCAGTGTAAAGAACCGCCCCTCTGTCTTCTTAGCCGGAGACAGACAAGTCTTAGCAATGGTCTTTTAGGGAAGCAGTGGAAAGGGACAGAGGACATTAATGAAAGCTGTTATTATAAGGTAATTACAGATCTCTTGACAGTCATTGACGGACTAACTCAGGTAAACATGGCTAGCTCTAATAAACTAGAAATAAAATAAAAAATATAACAGTTACACTTTAACGTTTTACAGTAATTTTAAGAAACTTCTCAGCGTAAATTGACCTGCGGTGCGCCTTTTCTATTTACAGCATGGCCATTTATGTTGCAGATTTTCACAGCGGATTTCACTCTTGACAAGCACGGGATGAAATTCGGCAGCAGATCTGTAGGTAACTCATGCAGATTTTGCCACAGATTTTTAATTTTAGTTTTTTTTGCAGCAAATTGTGTTTGGTGTGGATGTGTCCTAAAGGGGTTATCCTCCTCCTCCTCCGCCACTTCTGTCCAACGTAGCTTGGCTCCCAGGTGCAATCCCCTTCCTGCTTTTGTCTTGACATACTGGAAATGCTTGCTCAGCAAATCCTGATCCTGTCCCCCGCTTTATGTGATGACAGGACCGGGAGGCGGCGGCCCGTGGGGCGAGTGGCCCCCATACATATTAGTGTGTTGTCAGCCAATCCTGCAGACAGCGGAGGGTTCAGCCGACAATCTATTATGTATGTATGTATGTGTGTGTGTGTGGAGCTCTTAGGCCCCTTTCACACAGGCGAGCTTTCCGCGCGGGTGCAATGCGTGAGGTGAACGTATTGCACCCGCACTGAATCTGGACCCATTCACTTCTATGGGGCTGTGCACATGAGCGGTGATTTTCACGCATCACTTGTGCGTTGCGTGAAAATCGCAGCATGCTCCTCTTTGTGCGTTTATCACGCAACGCAGGCCCCATAGAAGTGAATGGGGCTGCGCGAAAATCTCAAGCATCCGCAAGCAAGTGTGGATGCGGTGCGATTTTCACGCATGGTTGCTAAGATGACAGTCTATTCACTGTAGTATTTTCTCTTTTAACATGGTTATAAGGGAAAATAATAGCATTCTTTAATACAGAATGCTTAGTAGAAGGTCAATTGAGGGTTAAAAAATTAACTCGCCTCCTCCTCTTGATCGCGTAGTTGCCGATCTCTTCTTACTTCTTTAATCATGAGCTGCCGGCTAAAGGACCTGTGGTGATGTCACATCACATGGTCCATCACAGTGGTGATGGACCATGTGATTGGACCATGTTAATTATTTTTAATTATTTTTTAACCCTCAATTGACCACCTACTAAGCATTCTGTATTAAAGAATGCTATTATTTTCCCTTATAACCATGTTATAAGGGAAAATAATTACATCTACACAGCACCGATCCCAAGCCTGAACTTCAGTGAAGAAGTTTGGGTCTGGGTACCACATTCAGTATTTTATCACGCGCGTGCAAAACGCATTGCACCCGCGTGATAAAAACGGAACGCAATAGCAGTCAAAACTAACTGCAATTGCGTACCTACTCGCGCGGGTTTGCCGCAATGCACCCGGAACGCATCTTGACCTTATCCGGACACGCTCGTCTGCAAGGATCCTTAACTCTTCCCCGACAGGTAATGACGGAGGAGAGAAGGATCGGTGATCCAGCACCGCATCCTTTATTTATTTATTTTCTTCTTCTTCTTCTAGGAGATAAGTTGCCACGCCAAGTGTCAGACAATGGCTTTCTTCTCTCTTCCCATTGACAATGCATACATGCTGGCCCCAACAGAGAGTGCATGTATATGGGGGAGTCATGAGACAGATGTATGGCCACCTTTGACAGGAATTGTCAAGTTTTCATCAACCCCTTTCATTTAAAGGGGACCTTTTCATGTTTTTTTATTTTTTTATTTATTTATTTTTTTAGTTTAAATACCTTTCCTTCCTAAGTACCCCCTGCTGAAGCTGCCACCCTGCCTGTTTTTTTTTTTTTATATCTCTTCTACGCCCTGCTGTTCCCATCTGCAGTTTTTAACGTTAAATACAGGAGGCGGGTGTGTCGGTGCAGAATCATAGTCCAGACTCTGTACCTGTTCCTGGTGAGAGAGATGTCTGTGAGCGGCGGGACTTATTGGGAGAGGGGCTTTGTGTGTGCCAGAACTGGTACAGCGCTCCTGACTAGAAAAAGGCCATACGCATACGCAGGGCTCGACAAATCCCAGGCGCCAGGTCGCCATGGCGACCATAAATTTAGTCCTGGCGCTTGGGTATTTGTCAGCCCGTTTTCAAAGGTGCCCGGGCGATGGGTGAGGAGCTGCCGTTCTGTCCGGAGGCAGCACCGTTTGAAACAGCTCCTCAGTCAGTGAGGCAAAGCACACAATAGCAGAGACGCTGGCAGCAGGGAGGGGAGGGGCTCGGGAGGAGTGTAATCTGATCCTAGAGTGGAAGCTGCTTCTGCCAGCCCCTCCCCTCCCCGCCCACCAACCAATCAGAGCTGAGGCAAGGATTAGCAGCTCTAGGTCACTGACACAAGTACAGGAGGGAGTCTAGAAAGAATCGAATGAGTCTCAGGTTAAAAGAATCTAAAGATCCGATCAGTTAGTGACTCCTTCGATTCTTTGAGTTAAAAGAACAGGTTAGGCCTCTTTCACACTTGCGTTGTCCGGATCCGGCGTGTACTCCACTTGCCGGAATTACACTCCGGATCCGGAAAAACGCAAGTGTACTGAAAGCATTTGAAGACGGAACCGTCTTCCAAATGCGTTCAGTGTTACTATGGCACCCAGGACGCTATTAAAGTCCTGGCTGCCATAGTAGGAGCGGGGAGCGGGGGAGCAGTATACTTACCGTCCGTGCGGCTCCCCGGGCGCTCCTGAATGACGTCAGAGCGCCCCATGCGCATGGATGACGTGATCCATGTGATCACATGATCCATGCGCTTGGGGCGCCCTGACGTCACTCTGGAGCGCCCGGGGAGCCGCACGGACGGTAAGTATACTGCTCCTCGCTCCCCACTACACTTTACCATGGCTGCCAGGACTTTAGCGTCCCGGCAGCCATGGTAACCACTCTGAAAAAGCTAAATGTCGGATGCGGCAATGCGCCGAAACGACGTTTAGCCTAAGTCCGGATCAATGCCTTTCAATGGGCATTAATTCCGGATCCGGCCTTGCGGCAAGTGTTCCGGATTTTTGGCCGGAGCAAAAAGCGCAGCATGCTGCGGTATTTTCTCCAGTTCCGGAACGGAACGTTTTTTGGCCGAAGACATCCTGATGCATCCTGAACGGATTTCTCTCCATTCAGAATGCATTAGGATAATCCTGATCAGGATTCTTCCGGCATAGAGCCCCGACGACGGAACTCTATGCCGGAAGACAATAACGCAGGTGTGAAAGAGCCCTAACACTGAGGCTGGCTGGGACAGGAGCAGAGAGATAAAAGTGACAGGACACAGTTTAGGTTGAATTAACCCTTTAGGATCAAATTGGCTTCTCAAGGAGATATACATGTTAAAAGGCATCCCTTCTTCTGTCTCATTCAGTAGCTATAGAACTAAGGGTACTTTCACACTTGCGGCAGGACGGATCCGGCAGGCTGTTCACCCTGTCGGATCCGTCCTTCCGCTGTTTCGCCGGACCACCGCTCCGTCCCCATTGACTATAATGGGGGCAGAGCTCTGGCGCAGCACGGCAGTGCATGGTGAAAGGCCGCCGGACTAAAAGTACTGCATGTCCAACTTTTTAGTCCGGCGGCCTCTCACCGCGAACTGCCGTGCTGTGCCGGAGCTCCACCCCCGTCCCCATTATAGTCAATAGGGTCCGGGGACGGAGCGGCGGTATATGCAACATGGTATACAGCATTATTGGGGGGCTCTATGGAAAAGTGGGGGGGAGCACTATGGGGGCACATACTGGGGGCTTTATGACGCGGCTCCGCCTGGCTCCTAACTTTTTTAGCTGGCTCCTAGATTCCAAGGAAATTTGTCAAGCCCTGCGCATACGTAAAAATACCCATGAGTCTTTTTCTAGAGAGTAAAATGGCTTGTACAGGCGTTATTGCGACCTCTGCTTGTTACCATACAAAAGGGAGGATTGCTGCATGTAAATGCCTCTGAACAAGTGAGCAATGATCGGGACCGGTTGGTTCGTCCCCAGTCATTGCTCTGTATATATGTGAACGCGTCCTGATGAGCGCTGTGCATAGGGTGCAGGATGTGGTAGTTGTTGTTCCTGTATTTTACAAGACTGATCACACGGGTCCCTGTATCTAGAATGAGATCAGCTCTGACGGTGAGAAGTGTCACATAAACAATCCCTTCCCCGGGATGTTAATAAATAACTAGAGCATGACTTTTAACTAAAAAGGCCCAAAAATCTAGCAAAAGTGCACAGTATATTAAAGAGTCACTGAGCGTTGATAAAACTTTTGATATGTTATACAGACATATCAAAAGTTTTGCCTTGTGGGGGTCTCGGCGTTCAGACCCCCTCTGCGTATCCTGCTCAGAAGAAGGTGTGTGGACCTGGTTCCGTCTTCTGCAGTAAGGGTGCAGCTGGACGGGCACGCTCTTCTCTCCTCGTTCTAGTGATCGGTGGGGGTCTCAAGTTTCAGACCCTCCACCTATCAAAACTTTTGATATTTCTGTAAGACATATCAAAAGTTTTACCAAAACTCAGTGACCCTTTAAAGACGACCTTTCAGCTCTCTAAAGTGCTGGAACCTATTCTCTTAGAGCTTTACATTGGGCTGGACGTGTCTTACTGGAAATACATGAATACAGTGATCCCCGACATGTGATGGCCTCTCGTACAGCAATAGCGCCATTCACCCACCATCAGCGGTGCATCAGTACATTGGCATGTGTAGCCAAACAGCGTACGTGCTATTATCTGATGAGAGGCAACAATCGGTGCTTTTGTATCGCTGTCTCCTTCATCACTGTTTCTGGTGGCAATGCCAAGAGGCTGAATACTGACTAGTGGTGCTGATGGACTGCACACTATGAAGTAGAGTGGGAGTCATAATGCATCTGCAGCCCTTCAGTTCTCTTTATTACTGTGTTAATAAACAGTGCCAGCCAATGCCCTCCATTACAGTATCAGTGCCCCCATAACAGTGCCAGCCAATATCCTCCATTACAATGTGAGTAATAATGCCCCCATAAAAGTGCCAGCCACAACAAAACCCGATTGTAGTGCGAGTCACAAATGCTCCTATCCTTGTAGAAAGGGATTATTAACCAGTTTCCAGTTGCCATTTTTTTCACATAAAATGGTCGTACTGAACCAATTAATATTGTAGGTTGGTGGATCACTTAGACTGTATGAGGACACCCCCCCCCCCCCAGTTGTCAAAGGGGTTCCAATCAGTGATGTGTAGGGACACACCGCTTTGACAAGGCAAGAGGTTATACCCTGTTGTCAATGTATTCATGTATTTCTAGGAGGAATAACATAAGAATAAGACGATGCAAAAAATATATATACAATGCTCCAGAATTGTAATGTTCTACGGAACGGAATTATTTACTGAATCGGACAAGTCATGGAAGCTGACAGGTCCGGCACAGGGGCGGCAGGAGTGTTGCCGAAAATCCATCCCATGTGTCTGAATGGGGTTATGCATGAATTTCTGCAAGGCTCACTGAATAGCACAGCCCCAACCACCTCATCCGTGTGAAGAGAGGCTGTAAACTTACATTACGCCACCTGGACTGAGACGTTATGGGCACCAAACTTACTATTGTGTGCTGACGGATTAGCTTTATGTGGCCAGTCCTGCAGATTGTTTTGGGCTTTTGCCTCCATTAGGGCCCGTTCACATCCGGGTTGGAGGCTTCGTTGCAGATTCCATTAAAAAGACCAGAAGAAAAAGTCCTGTATGCAAAACCTTTTTTCCAGTAAAAAATGGGATTCCGAATTGTAACTGAATGGACTCCATTGTAGACAGTTATGACGGCCCAGGTCAGTTACGGTGATGTGAACCCGGCCTTAGCTAAAAGCAGCATTTGCAGCTGGGTAGTGTACCGCAGTGCCCCCATCACAGAGAACAGGGTAGCTACATTCTCCAGGCCGCCCGGAGGGCACCCCGGCTTTAGGCAATATGGACTCCCATAGCTAGCTTCTCCTTATTATCAGTGAGCTACCATTCACATTTGTGGAGGAGACGTCTCCCGAAACGATCATAATGTAATCATCAGAATAATCCTGATAACCCTAGTGACAGTAGGAAAGGGGTCCAATGACCTCCAGATCAGACCTCGCAGGGTATGTTCACACCATTAAAATATCCCTTCTTTATGGGGATGAACAGTCGTTATTACGATCATTCCTCCCCATACAGTGTTGGGGGCACATATTTGACTATAGTCAGGACAATGTGCTGCCGACCAATTAGGTGCCACGTGATAGGTGTGATCAGCCGACAAGCGGGACCTTAACATGGGGCATTTATGGGGATCAAGTGTTTGTGGGATTGCCCCAGTCCTTAGAAGTCCTCTCCGAGACCTGTGAGCTGTATCAGAGCGTTGTGGTGTATATACAGGGCAGTGGGGACACAGCACCCCTGGTTTGGTGCAGGCTGGCACTCATTAGGTGCTGGGTCCCATGCGTCTGTGTGGATGCGGGGTCGGCGCACTGTTTATCCAGCAAGCAGCTTGCTATACTCCATCCAGAGCACATCTGCTGGCGTTCCCATCTGTGGAGCTGCGCTCTCTGGAGAGATGGGGGAAAGGGCCTTTTTTGTTTTCCATGACTGCCTTTGAGGCTAGGTGGTAAACAATGGTTTCTGTAAGGACGGGGGTGTGCCGGCAGCTGAACGTGTGCCATGTGCTGCTCCAGGGAGCAGGTTGTATATTCTTATCATGTGGAGGGAGGGTGGCAGACACAAACCACAACCTTCCAGTTTCATCTCTGATTTGCTGAAGAAGTTGCTTTGGTTTCTTAGAGCCTGAAGAGTTACCAGTCAAATGAGATGCTAAAAGTTTAAATTAAAGTTTTCTTTTTTTTGCACTGGTGTTGAAAATGTTAACCCTTAGGTCCCTTTCGCACAAGCAAGTTCCACACTTTGGACTCGCATCGTGTGTCAGTAAGAGCACCTGTCCTGACCTCCCCAGCACTGACGGGGTGCATAGCATTATGTTGATTTATGATGCTATGTAAGGTAACCCTTACAGTACTGGAATGTATTGTATAACACTGACAGCATTATGCCAGTGTAAAGCCTCATTGACATGTCGGTGTTCCACGGTGCAGTACGTGTTCTCCACTAACAGCACACGGGCATTCACACATCGGTGTTTTAGCACGGTCCGTGGGTCTGTGTTTTGTCCATGTTCACGGATCTATCACACCCATTATACTCTATGGGTCCGTGAAAAGCCCATCCGTGTTTCACGGATCATTAGGAAGAGATGCTTTGAAAATAATTTTTCAGCAGTATAGTTTCAGTGAAACACTGGCACACGGATCCATCACGGACATCTTCATGGATGCATCACTGACCTTCTCACGGATTTCAGCACAGACATGGACGTGTGAATGACGCTTAACTGATAGAAATAACTGACCAAATAACTGAAATGTGAACTTGGCCTAAATAAGGGCTCATGCACATGAATGTGGGACGCCAACACTTGAACGGGTCTGCAACCTGGAAGGCATGGAAGCACTACGGAGCGCTTTTCTGGCATTTCAGTCCGTGCCTCTGCACCACAAAAAAATAGAACATGCTCTATTTTTCTTTGTTGCAGTGCGGACGGATCTTGTACCCATTCAAGTTAAACGGCTCTGCATCCGTCAGCCCCGGCCATTGGGGACCAACTGTGGTCCCCAGTGCGTGGCACGGGTTCGTGTTAATCAGCCCTAAGGCGCACCTACATAAATAGGTCGGAAAGTAGGCACAAAAGTTAGAAAACTTCTGAAGTCATGGTACACGACCGTTGTTTTGGTCCGCATCTGAGTCACAGTTTTTGCGGCTCAGATGCGGACCCATTCACTTCAATGGGGCCACAAAAGATGTGGACAGCACTCCTTGTGCTGTCCGCATCCGTTGCTCCGTTCCGTGGTCTGCAAAAAAAATATAACCTGTCCTATTCTTGTCCGTTTTGCGGACAAGAATAGGCAGTTATATTAATGGCTCTCCGTGCTGTTCCGCAAATTGCAAAACACACAACGGTCGTGTGCAGGTAGCCTTAGTCTAAAAAAATCAGTCTGAAAGTGGCCTTAGGCTAGGTTTACACATTGAGGGTCATTTACTAAGAGCACCATGTGATTATTTGGCGTAAAACAAGTCCCAAAACCCCGTTTTGCAAGTTTATTAATGCCAGTGTGACAATATTTTGTTGCACAAGTGTTTCTGCGCCATCCTCGCCACGTGGGACTTTGGCACCGACTAATTTACCATCTTTTACCCTAGAGTCCCAGAGGATTTTGTTTTTTTTGCGGATTCATTTTTCCTCCCTGCCTTCCAGGAGCCATATCAGTTTTTTATAATTATTTTATATTTTTGGTCCGGTGTAAAAGTCAGAGGCTGGAGTAGTTTTCTGACCAGAAGCACGGACTGTCAGAGGTGTGCCCTCAATGTTAGACCCCCATCAGACCTTATATCAGCCCTCAATGTCAGACCCCCCCCAATCAGAGTTTTTTGCTAGAACACCATAAGATCTCAGACAGATTAAAATAATCTTCTTGCTTTAAAAGGGTTTTCAGAGATTTTAAGAGCCCATGCACACGGCCATAGTTCTATATTCTTATTTTATTTTTTTGCGGGGCCACGAATCGGACATGCGGAAGTGGACAGCACACGGTGTGGTTTCCACATGTTTTGCGGCTCTGTTAAAGTGAATAGCTCCGCATCCGACCCGCTAAAAATGCGGATCGGGTGCAGACAAAAAATGCATTAGTGTCCATGAACCTCAATTCTGATGACCTATCCTCAGGATAGATACTGATGAATTATCCTTCGTTTAGGTCATCAGTATTAAAATCTTGGAAAACCCCTTTAAGGCCACACACAAGCGAGCTAAATTTGCGTAATGTGTCTGCGAGATCTCATTCTGATCTCCGCTCCTCCGGCAGGATCGCACATTAGGCCTCATGCACACAACTGTCGTTTCTGTCCACATCTGAACTTCAATGGGGCAGCAAAAGCTGTGGACAGCACAGCAAAAAAATAGTCCTATTCTTGTCCGTTTTGCTGACGAGAATTGACATTTGAAAAATACTGCGGGGCCTGCAGAAGGAAAAATGCACACGACCGGTATCCATGTTTTGAAGACCACAAAACCAAATATGCCCATGTGCTTAAAGGGAACTTGTCACCGGGATTTTGTGTATAGAGCTGAGGACATGGGTTGCTAGATGGCCGCTAGCACATCCGCAATACCCAGTCCCCATAGCTCTGTGTGCTTTTATTGTGTAAAAAAACCCGATTTGATACATATGCAAATTAACCTGAGATGTGTCCTGTCCCTGAGATGAGTCCAGTGTGAAGGAGCCCAGCACCGCCCCGCATCCTCCGAATCTCCTCCTTGCTCCCCGACGCCAGAAATCTAGAGCGCCCTAATCTCGCAATGCGCATGCGCAGTGTCTTCATACTGTTCCTTCCCTGAGGCTGATGCCAGCACAGGGAAGGAACTGCGCATGCGCTAGCTCGCGCATCGCGAGATTACGGCGCTCTGGCTTTCTGACGTCAGGGAGCAAGGAGGAGATTCTGAGGATGCGGGGCGGTGCTGGGCTCCTTCACACTGGACTCATCTCAGGGACAGGACACATCTCAGGTTAATTTGCATATGTATCAAATCGGGTTTTTTACACAATAAAAGCACACAGAGCTATGGGGACTGGGTATTGCGGATGTGCTAGCGGCCATCTAGCAACCCATGTCCTCAGCTCTATACACAAAATCCTGGTGACAGGTTCCCTTTAAGGCCTTATGAGGATGTATAATGCTGTGTGACCCTGAGAGTCCTGGAATCTACTGACATAATGCTGTCTGTGTAATACACTAGATTTCAGGACTCTCAAGGTCACAGCATTATAAATCGGTATAAGGCATCATGCATAAGACCGTTCCGTTTTTTTTGCGGACCGCAAATTGCAGATCCTCAAAACATGGAAGCCGCCTGTGTATCTTCCGCAATTTGCGGAACGGAACAGGCGGACCATTGTAGAAATGCCTATTCTTTTACGCAAAACAGACAAGAATAGGACATGTTATATATATTTTTTTTGCGGGGCTACATAACGGAGCAACAGATGCGGACAGCACACGGAGTGCTGTCCGCATCTTTTGCGGCCCCATTGAAGTGAATGGGTTCGCACCCGAGCCACAAAAAACTGTGGCTCGGATGTGGACCAGAACAACGGTCGTGTACATGAGGCCTTATGCTGTGGGAACCGGTCAGTGGAGTGGAGGTAAGAACGGGACCTTACACTGACACACTGCAAGTTTATCGTATTAAACTCGTTTGTGTGTGTCTGGTGTCGGGGTGATGCTACACACTCAGATTTTTTTTAATGCAATTTTTGAATCTTAAGCCAAGAGTGGATTAAAGAAAGTGGTGAAGTTGTCCTTAATCCGTTCTCTCCTGTTATGATCCTCACCTGATTTTGGCTTCAGAAACTGCATCACTAAGCCTGAACATGTGACAGCACCCTAAGGGCTCATTCCCACGACTATAGGCCGTCCGCAATGCACTGGCCGTGTGAATCCCGGTGCATTGTGGCGTGCACTCATTGACTTGAATGGTTCCACGAGCTGCGATATACGGCAAAAGACTGGACATGTCTTATATTTTGCGGTGCAGAGGCACGGACCCAAAAGCCCACGGAAGCGCTTTTTTTTTTTTTTTTTTTTTTGAGCTTCCGATCCGTTCCTCCGCAGAGTGCCATTGCGGACCCAGTTGCGTTTGCGGTCCGCAATACTGGCACGGACGGCCTACGGTTATGTGAATGAGCCCTAAGGCAGAGGATGCTGCACAAGCCTGTTTTATGAATCAATACAAGAAAACGCCCATAGATGTCCCTATTGCCAAAACTTAGTGCATCAATAAATATTGTGGCTAATAAAAGGGTCCAACTAATCAGATACCCCGGTACAAGCTCCTAAGTATTCAAGACAACTAAAACAAAAAATGGAGATCACATAGTACCCATATAAAACATTGTATTTTATTAAGTCATAAAATATACCATTAAAAAGGTGGAAGGGACAGAACGGACACCGTCCCGGCAATGCACACACCACAAAAATGGTGTCATAAATGGCTAAAAGTCAATATTCCATACGTATAAATGGCTATTAGAAACAGTATATTAGTAACAATAGACATTAGGGTGAGTCAGTGATGGCAAAAGTCATAAAAAATACATAGAATGAAGATATTGGCAAGCTGAATGTATAAATGCGGACCGCTCCTGCAAAATCTAAGCCAAGAACTCCAAAAGGACAATGCCACAAGCAGTGTGTGTATCCCAGAATGGCGCTACCTACGTCCGGACGAAGGCACGCCGAAACGCGCTGCTTGTGGGCGAGTCCTGTTTATGCCATTGTCCTTTTGGAGTTCTTGGCTTAGATTTTGCAGGAGCGGTCCGCATTTATACATTCAGCTTGCCAATATCTTCATTCTATGTATTTTTTATGACTTTTGCCATCACTGACTCACCCTAATGTCTATTGTTACTAATATACTGTTTCTAATATCCATTTATACGTATGGAATATTGACTTTTAGCCATTTATGACACCATTTTTGTGGTGTGTGTATTGCCGGGATGGTATAATGTTTTATATGGGTACTATGTGAGCTCCATTTTTAGTTTTATGGTATATTCACACACCGCCTCTTGATGGACCACATGAAGATGTCCATAGAAGAGCATTGCAGTTATCAATGAAGTCTGATTCTCGTTTTTGAGTCGCTTGCCTCCCCCCCTCTGGACAGTGTGAACGATCTGAGAAAGTCAGACGATGCTGTTTGACGTGCTAAAAGACTGGAAGTAGAATCCATGAAGTGATTTAAAAAAGATTAATACGTGTAAAAAACCGTAACAACACTGAATACCACTGCAACAATGCATGTGTGTTTTGTTTTTTTAATGCATTTTGCTACAGTTTTAATTGCACTTCCACTGCTGTGTGTCCTAACAGCCAGACACAGGATTGTAAAGGGGTGAGGGGGACATGAAAGAGCGGACAAAATAAAGGTGATTACTGCAGAACCGCTGGAATTTAAAAAATTATTTTTTTCAATGCATTTTCGGTGTTTAGTGTTTTTTTTTTTTTTTTTTTTTTAAACTGAATGTATTAGCGTATTTACATGTTCCCTTGGTGCTTATGGGAAAAGGTATGGAAGGCACCATGGCAGTTAAATGGCTTGTCCAGGATTTTTTTGCTTTTGCTTTACACACCAGCCTGGACTATCTGTGGAGAGATCTATAGTCGTCGCCCACTCTCCGGCACTCTGTCACTGCTTGGGAACATGTGAAAGCTGAGGCCACTCACTGGCTGCCCATCCGTCCTCGTGGTAGCGCTCCGATGGGGGCCCAGAACTGAGCGGCAGGTCGCATAAAGATTTATTTTTATCTGCAAATGAGAATAATTCTGTTACTTATGTAAACACTCGGTGGGACCAGTATGGCCAGTTCTGGTCATCCTGTACATCTTTCTTTCAAGGGAGGTTTGTTTCCTTTTGGTGGCAGCATGGATGGTCATCCCTTACCATTAGTGGACCACAACTCCTCCCTCTCTGGCGCAGTGGGCCATCGCTTCTATGCGTCTGGTCCGCTGCTCTGTGGACTTCAGCCACATATTTACAACCTCTCCTGGTATTTTCTTCCACTTCCTGCCTTTGACCTTCCTTTCTTTTTCTTTTCTCTTACATTATTCGAGATGTTTTGGTAGTTTTCCTTTTAGCCTATAGTTACGCTCATGTCACGTGCGCTAGCAGCTCTATTTTCAGAGAACTTTTCTTGTGCTGATGTCCTTTTTGTGGTATTTTTGAGTGCCAGGTTCGGGGTTTGCCCTGGGTGGCTCCCTCTGGCTTCTCCCTGCTCCGCTGGGCTTGATTGCACAAATAGAAAAGCCCCCAAACCTCTTAAGGGCCGTTTCACATGAACAAGTCCATTGTGGGAATTGCACTTCGTGTATGAGCATGATCCTCAGCGCATGGCATTATCATGCTTTATAATGCAATGTGCCTCTGCTTGACCTTACTTCTACAGGATCATAGTGACATAAAGCGGTCAGTACGATCCTGTAGCAGTAAGGTGAAGCTGAAACACACAGCATTATAAATCGGTATAATGCCGTGCGCTCCTGCAAGTCCAGAAAGGAGAATCGCACTCGCACACACGGAGCGTGATTACCACAATGGACTCGCTCGTGTGACACAGCCCTAAAGAGGGTCCTTACACACCTGAATTTAGTGCTAGTGTTTGTTTGTTTTAAAGGGGGGATACTTTTTTTCCCTTTTTTTTTTTTTTCCCCCAGTTTTTATTTTTTTGCACATGATGGTAGAGATTTATCAAAACTGGCGGTGTAAAGGACAGCAGAATCAGATTGATTCTTTCATTTACCACAGGAGCTCTGAAAAATGAAAGGTGGAATCTGATTGTCTTCTAAGGGCAACTAAGCCAGTTTTCCTTTGCGTCAGTTTTGATTAATCTCTCCCTTAAGCCTGTATTACATGTGCAGATAGCTAACAAGCGTTCGTTGGAATGCTAGTTAGCGATGATTTGCCAATGTAAAAGTGCCGCCGATTACCCAATGAACGAGCAAACATTCGTTCATCAGGCAGTGTAAATTTTTAGGCAGGCTGAAGAATCCTTATTTGCTTGCTGCAGATTTTGCCGTCCAATCGCGGTCTGCTGCCAGCAAGCAATGATTATGTACGGGGACAAGCGATGGCATTATCAATTACTCCTTACCATACTGTGGAGGAGATCACTGCATGTAAATACAGTGGTCTCCTCCACTGATGAGCAGGTTATTGCCAGGAAGGGACTCTACCTTCCTGACGATCGCCAGCCTAATCTGCTGTTCCAATACCAGTCTAAGGGTCCATTCAGACGTCCGTAGGTGTTTTGTGGTCCGCAAATCACGGACACCGGCAATGTGCGTTGCGCATTTCATGGACCGCACATCTCCTGCACTATAATAGAAAATGCCTTTTCTTGTCCGCAGTTGCGGACAATAGTACATGTTCTATTTTTTTCGGGAACAGAATTGCGGATCCGGAAATGCGGATGCGGACAGCACATAGTGTGCTGTCTGCATCTGTTCCGGCCCCGGAAAAGCAAAGAACGCCATCTAATTATCAAAAACACTGGTAGCAAAAAAAATAAAAAATTAAACTGTTTTATGTTCCCCTCGGGCCCAGACCTAAAGCTAACATCTGGAGCTGGTATTTTTACTGCAAAAAATGCAGGTATAACAAAGCGTGTAAAACCACCCAAAAGGGTTTTCCTGGGAATTTTTTTGTAAAAACCAGAACAGAGAATGTTAAGTAAAAAAAGCATTACTCACCTCCACAGTTCCGCCGTTAATCGATGCTGTACTCCATGTCCCAGCTCATACAGTGGAAATGCCAAGAAAATCCTGCTCATTCTGCTATTTCTGGCATGTTGAGCTGGGATAGGAAGTGGAGAGCAGTATGGACCACATGAGTGGCATGGGATTGATGAGGGTGAGTAATGCTTCTTTTTTTTAAAATTATTTTTAATTATTTTTCTTTTTTTTTCTTTTCCATCTTCTGGCCTGTTTTTGAACAAATCTCCTTAAAAACAAAGAAACCTAAAATGTTTTTAAATTGTGTTGTCTTGCTCCATGTATAAGATTACTAAAAATTACAGCATATATTTTTATTTTTTAAGTCTGAAAAAAAGATTTGTGTTTACATCTCCGGTGTGACCAATTTCTAAATGTCAATTTTTTTTCTTTTTCTGTGCTTTCAATGCAGTGGTGTTTTGGTAAGGCTATCGAGTTGTAACCATCCAGTGGTTATGAAGGGCTTGTGTGCAGAATGTGGACAAGACTTAACGCAGTAAGTAAAATGTTGTTGACTTGGTAAGACTGAACAAACGGCAAAAATACAACAGAGTAATGATTATTAAAGAGCCGAGGGAATCGTCGCCATGAAAATGCAGTGTAATCTGCAGGCAGCATGTTCGGGAGCAGGAGGAGTTGAGCAAATTGTTATCTTGTTTTATGGGAAAAGATTCAGTAAAACTTGTCTTTTATTCACTTACATCACTGGTGTTTCTATGCTTAAGAGTCACATGGAGGCCTACTCTGTGGTCAAAAGCTAACTGTACAGCTCTATATACAGAGATGGCTGACAATCAGTGTGTTGGATGCCCCAGTGACTCCTGTGCTTAGAAAGACCAGTGATATACTGTATTTATTGCTTTTTAAGACGCACCTGGTAAGATACGCCCCAGGTTTTAGAGGAGGAAAAAAAAGAATTTTTTTTTTTTTTACCAGACCTCATATCAGATCCTCAGATCAGACCCCCCCCCCCCCCCCCCCCCATAAATATCAGGATATCGGATCAGATTGCCATTTCAGAACATCACATCAGATGTGAATATATAAACTGAAGTTACAAACCTGTTAGGCCCTCTAGAGTCCTCTTCTCAAAGTGCTAAATCCAAAAGACATCCCTTTGCTATGACATTTGTGGTGGTTTTGCTCTGGTAGATAGGGTAAGATGGCGCAGTACAGAGGCAAAATACAAGTTCTTAACTCAAAACGTCAGTGTTTATTCACACTTGAGGCAATTGCACAAAACGGCACGTAACTTTGCAGTCTTGGTTTTAATTCACACACATTGGAAAGTTCATATAACACAAGTCACTTTGCTGGCAGTTCTGCCTCCATTAGTCCACAGCAGGCTTTAAGGGGCTTGTTTCCCCAGCGTGCGGCTCTCAGCCCTCCAGCATGGCACAAAGCCTCATATCCCAAAAACGGAGACATCTCTGCTTAGCCCAGCTGCCTATTTAAGGACAGCCAGGTGCTGCCAAAACCCAGACTGGCACCTAAACTCTGGTCCGGTATTTGACCTCACCTGCCGCACATGCTGGGAGTAAAATACCTGCCTTGCCAGACACAACCCCTCACTGTGTCTCATACACCCCCCCCCCCCCCCACCCCCCCATCCTTTGTTCAACCCTGAGGGGGTGGACACTTGACAGACAATGCACCTGGGACAGGCCATCCGCATTTCCCTGCAACCGGCCTGTTCTGTGTTCTACAGAGAATTTAAAGTTCTGCAGAGGCAAAAAACATCTGGTGACCCGGGCATTCCTGTCTTTTGGCCTGGCTCATCCACTTGAGAGGGGAGTGGTCGGTCACCAGGCGGAACGTTCTCGCCAACAAACAGTAGCGGAGAGACTCGAGTGCCCACTTGATAGCCAGGCACTCTCTCTCCACTATACTGTACCTGGTTTCGACTGGGGTGAGCTTGCAGCTTAGGAAGACAACGGCATGCTCCTCCCCGTTGACTTCCTGAGACAGTACAACACCGAGGCCAACTTCGGAGGCATCCGTTTGTACCAGGAACTCCCTCTTGAAGTTGGGCGTCACCAAAACCGGTGACCCACACAGGGCCCACTTCAAAGCGGCAAAAGCCTCTTTTGCCCGATCATCCCAGCGAGCCATCACTGATTTTCATCCCTTCAAGTGCCCTGTCAAGGGCGCAGCTAGAGTAGCAAAGTGGGGAACAAACCTCATGTAATAGCCCACCATTCCCAGGAATTACTTTATTTGCCTAGTGGTGACAGGTCAGGGCCAATTCCGTATTGCCTCTATTTTGTTCACTTGGGGTTTGATGACTCTGCGCCCAATGATATACCCCAGGTACTTAGTCTCTTGTAACCCTTGTAAGGGAGTCCACTACAGCCTGCACTTTGGGTAGGTGACTTTCCCAGTCAGTACTGTGGATGACAATATCGTCGAGGTAAGCTGAAGCGTCCCAAAGATGTGGACGGAGCACAATGTCCATTAGTCACTCAAAAGTGGCGGGGGCGCCATGCAGACCAGAGGGTAAGACCTTATATTAATACAGCACCTCAGGCGTGATGAAGGCAGTTTTCTCTTTGGCAGCTTCCGTTAGGGGCACCTGCCAGTACCCTTTCATGAGGTCCAAAACAGAAAAATACCGGGCATGGGATACGCATCGAATTTGGAAACCTCGTTAAGTTTTTGAAAGTCATTACAAAACTGCAATGTCCCGTCCAGTTTGGGTATCAATACTACAGGACTGGCCCACTCACTTTTTGACTCCTCAATGACGTCTAGCTGCAACATTAGCTGTACCTCCTCCGATATGGCTTGTCGCCGAGCCTTGGGTACCCGGTATGGTTTTAATCTGACTTTTGCCTGAGGCTCAGTGACACTGTCATGCTGGATTATGAAAGTGCGTCCAGGGAGATCCGAGAACGTTAGAGGAAACACAAATGTGAACTCCCTTGCCTCCTGAGTCTGTTTAGAGGGGAGGCTGTCAGCAATTTTTACTGTGGCAGCCGCCTCTCTTGCATCAGACAGAGTGGCCGATACCTCTTCTAGAAAACCCGGCTCTTCTGTACAGGTTTTCCTATCTTTCCACGGTTTGAGTAAATTCACATGGTAAACGTGCTTCGGCTTTCGCCGCCCTGGCTGGTGTACCTTGTAGTTTACATCTCCAATTTTCTCGAGTACCCTGTAGGGCCCCTACCACCTAGTCAGGAACTTATTGTCCACGGTCAGCACCAGAACCAAAACCCGATCACCCGGGTTAAAGATCCGGACCCGAGCCTGCCGATTATAGACCCGACTCTGGGCTCGCTGAGCTGCCTCCATATGCTCCCTAACAAGAGGAGACACCACTGTCTCTATCCGATCTTGCATCTGGGTAACGTACTCAATGACACTTTTATGTGGAGTGGGTTGTTGCTCCCACGCCTCTTTGGCCACGTCCAAGAGACCGCGAGGGTGTCTGTGCCATATAGCAGTTCGAAGGGCCAGAACCCAGTAGAGGCCTGGGGTACCTCTCACACTGCGAACATGAGATAGGGCAGAAGGAGGTCCCAGTCCTTCTCATCTTTAGACACTACCTTTTTCAACATATTTTTTAATGTTTGGTTAAACAGTTCTACCAGACCGTCCATTTGCGGATGGTAAACGGACATCCGTAGATGTTTTATGTGCAGCAACTTACAGAGTTCCCTCATCACCTTGGACATAAAAGAGGTCCCTTGGTCGGTCAGAACCTCTTTAGGTAGTCCTACTCGGGGAAAACATCTCCATTAACTCCTTAGCTATGAGTTTGGCCGAGGTATGTCGCAGTGGCACCGCCCCTGGGTACCGAGTGGCGTAGTCTAGAATGACTAAGATGTGTTGATGCCCTCTGGTGGACTTCGTTACTGGGCCTATGAGTTCCATAGCTATTCGGTCAAACTGTACTTCGATAATCGGGAGAGGTACCAGGGGACTATGGAAATGTGGCTGGGGCTAGTTATCTGGCAGGTCAGGCAAGACTTACAAAACTATTCCACTTCTTTGAATATGATGGGCCAGTAAAACCGCTGTAGAATACGATCCTGAGTTTCCTGCAGCCCCAGGTAATCCCCGAGAATGTGTTGGTTGGCTAAATCTATCACAAGCTTGCGATAAGCCTTGGGGACCACCAGCTGTTCAATAGGCTCACCCCGTAGTTGGTTTACCCGATACAACAAATCCTGATGAACCACAAAACGGGGAAACACTGACTTGTGGTTCACCATCTACTATTAACACATTTTCCCAGGCGTGGGATAGGGTTGGGCCCCGACGTTGGGCGGTACCAAAATTATCCCCGGAGACATTGAGGTCTTCCAATTCAGGACCCGGCGGCAAGTCCTCCATGTCTCCCACCATCACACTTAGCGGGGTTATCTCCCCCTCTTCCACCGAAATGGCGTTCACCCCTACCGCTGGCCCTTCGGTCTCAGGTTCCCAGGGTTCTGATCTCCATCCTGAGCCGGGCCACTCTGCTAAGTTTACCCCTGTCTCATGGGTATCAGTCACTCTCTCATAGCAGGCCACAGTGCTGTGAAGTCTCTCCCTATTATAAGTTTGTAGTGTAAATTTGGGGCAACTGCCACTTCGTGAGTCCATCTGCCAGCCCCTGTGGTTAGAGACACCAGGCCATGGGATAGTCTTTTAAGTCTCCATGGCACATGACCCCGACTTTCCAGCCGGTATACTCCGCTGACCGTACAAGGGGAGCCCTTACTAGGGACACCAGACTCCCTGAGTCCAGCAGAGCCTCCGCTGGAGTGTCTCCTACCTCCACCTGGCACAGGTGGTTTAGAGTTTTTGGGGTACCTGCTGCACACAGCTTCCTGGTATATAGCGACTGACAGTATCCATAGTTAGTTTCCATGGGTTCCACCTGATGGGGAGAGTCAGCTCTTACATGGCCCGGCTCCTGACACCGCCAGCAGATTATCGGAGCCAGGTCCGTAGAGGGTACACCCCGGGTGGGTTTGGTTGGTACAAGTCGCTCGGTCTGGGATGGAGATTTACGGGGTTTGACTGCCCCCCTCCCAAAAGAACCCCCTGTAACAATCTTAGTAGCCTCGTAGCGCTCCAGCAGGTCCACCATTTCTAGGGCGTTGCCAGGAGACACCTGGCCGATCCAGTGCTGGAGAGGGGTGGCAGAGCTCTCCAGAACATTTCAGCCAATAGTCTATCCAGCATAGCTGTGGGACTCGCAGGCTCAAGTCATAATACTGGGTCCTCGCAGGCTCAGTCGGATTAAACCCCCACTGATGTACCCGCTGGGGCCGGACCAACACATTCACCCCCAGTTTTGCCAAAATCTCACCCTACTTTTTGGTAGTCGGCTGCTTGATCGTCCTGCAAGTTGAAATACGCCCGCTGGGAATCGGATGCCAGGAATGGAGCGATGACCTCAGCCCACTGGACACGGGGTAGCTTTTCTCTGATGGCCACTTTCTCGTACATCGCCAGGTAGGTTTCGATGTCGTCTGCGGGGGTCATCTTAGGAATTGCGGCACAAACTGCTTTCCGGGCATTGTGGACGCTTGGGGTTGCTCTTGCTGTCTGCAAAGCCATCACGTGTTGTAGCAGCAACTGGTTGTTCTCTTGCTGCTTATTAGCCTCACGTTGCTGCAGGTTTGTCTCTTGCTGCTGCAGATTAGCCTCCATGAGGGCTTTCACAACAGCCTCCATTTTGTCGTTGGGCAACCCTGCCTGAAAAATGCAAAAAACAAAAATATCGGCGTTCACGCCAGCCTCACTGCTTTTGCCCGCATTTTCCACCAATTGTGGGGTTTCGCTCTTGTAGATGGGGTAAGCGGGTGCAGTACAGAGGTAAAAC
The DNA here is from genome assembly GCF_905171765.1 of Bufo bufo. Lineage (NCBI taxonomy): Eukaryota > Metazoa > Chordata > Amphibia > Anura > Bufonidae > Bufo > Bufo bufo. Next base: position 434,579,742 of record NC_053393.1, read on the forward strand.
ACAAGTTCTTAACTCAAAACTTCAGTGTTTATTCACACTTGAGGCAATTGCACAAAAGAGCACGTAACTTTGCAGTCTTGGTGTTGGTTCACACACTATGGAAAGTTCATATAACACAAGTCACCTTGCTGGCAGTTCTGCCTCCATTAGTCCACAGCAGGCTTTAGGGGACCTGTTTCCCCAGCATGCGGCTCTCAGCCCTCCAGCACGGCACAAAGCCTCAGATCCCAAAAACAGAGACATCTCTGCTGAGCCCAGCTGCCTATTTAAGGACAGCCGGGTGCTGCCAAATACCGGACCGGCACTTAAATTCATGTCCGGTATTTGACCACACCTGGCTGGAAACCAGCCCAGCCGCACATGCTGGGAGTAAAATACCTGCCTTGCCAGACACAACCCCTCACTGTGTCGCACATCTTAAATTAACTCCTTCATACTCCCTCATCCCCTCAGACTAATATATTATCTAAGCTCACTGATATTGTGCTGTTACTCCACAGAATATTTTACAACTGTGGGTGACACTAGGGAGGCTCGTCCCCATCGCGACCTGCTATTGGCTGCCTATCCCCCCTTCTCCGGATGTTTTCATCCGCACGACTGGGAGATGCAGCGGTGGCTGCGTGGGAATGGGGAGCGGGGTACGTACGTATAACCTGTATGAGGTGCTGTGACATTCCCTTTAAAGAGGACCTTTTGTCGGTCCAAACATTGTGAAAAAAAACTCCCAGGCTGTGAGCTCTGCGCTGCAATTGGCCAGTGCTACAGCAGAACAAGGGCAGACTCCGCCTACCATAACTTAGTGACCGAAATCTCTGCCTACCATAACTTAGTGACCGAAGATACCGGAGGGCATAGCGGCAGAACGGAGCGGTGCTCAGGGATAATAGTAAGTGCAGTGAGATCCCCGGGCGCCGCTCTCCATGTCTGTATACTTAGTTCACAATGTCAGGATCGGTGAAAAGTCCTCTTTAAATAACGTGACCACGGAGCGTGAGTGAATCTTCTCACTCACCACTCCGTGGCCTTCCGACTCTGCACCACGCTGCACTGGCCAGGGCCTTGCGTGCACACATCGTCAGCACACTGACTGACGCTGTGTGTGACGTCAGGTCCCTCCCAGTGCATGCTGGGATGAAGACGCGTCTCCATGTGTCAGCGCGCGCCGCACTGCCAGGAAAGGTAAGTATATAGTTAGCGTCGGGGGGGGGGGGGGGGGGGGGGCACCTGTGATTTGGCATGGAGGGGCTGATCTGATAGGAGTGGGATACATGGTGGATGGCATGGAGGCACTGGGGAAGGATGACATGGCAATCTGGATGGCATGGAGGGGCTGATGGCAGTGCCTCATGGGGGCACTGGAGGACATGGCATGGAGGGGCTGATCTCATGGGAGTGGGGGACATGGTATTGGGGTCTGGCTCTGATTGCAGCAAGGGAGGGTCTGATCATGGTGGCATGGGGGGACTGATTTGAGGGCAAGGCTGACTGACTTGGGAGGGGTCTTATCAAAATGCTATGTCACTGCAGCATTTTTTGTCCGGATCCCCATTACAGTCAATGGGCATCAAGCTATGACAGATGCAGCCAGTGAACTCCGGCAGTCTGATCCTCCACCGGAACAAACTGCCGGAGATCACAACATAACCTTAGATGCACATTCTGGCAGAAGAACAGCCTGCTGGAGTATAGCGTATTGGCTATAGCCGGATACAACCAGCTATATGCTCTCATTGACTATAATGTGGTCCAAGGCCATCTGGCCATGTTCCGGCATACATGCTGGGTATCGTCCAAAGCTTTTTTTGGTCTGGCCAAAACCCAGCCTGAATGCTGTAACAAGGTCGGGCCTCATTACAGTCAATGGCTGCAGCAGCCGGCAGACAATCCAGCTTTACCCGATATGGTACATTCCGGCTGTTCTCCTGACAGAATGTATATTGTAGCTGTGAAAGAAGCCTTATGTGTGTGCTATACCACTGTAACAAATAAATATTGTTTTTATAAAGAAATACGTTATTTTAAGAACGTTTTTCTTATTAGAGTACTCGATTAATCGTAAAAATAATCAATAGAATACTCGATTACTAAAATAATCGTTTACTGCAGCCCTAGGCATAATGGGGAGAAAAAAATCGTAATTTTTCTAGTTTAGTTTTTCTATCTGTACTTTTAACAAAAAAAAATTGTATTACCATTTTTCCTTATTATTCTAACATCCAAAAAGGACCCCCATTCTTGTTAACAGTGGGGTCACAGCAGGAGACCCCCAGTGATCAGATATTCATCATATATCTTGTGGATAGCTGATCAATGCTGTTTCTAAAGAGCTAAATCTTCTAGCACACTTTTATGGCTGACTAGCGCTGATCTCTCCTACCATAATTATCATTTCTGTTCTGCTGTTTCTTTCTTATCTTGGCTCCTTGTGGGGTTTCTTTACCTGAATGGCAAATCTGCCCAGTGATGCAGGGATAAATCTTCATCTGTGATGATTAGTGGCATTTGCACAATGTTGTTGATGTGACATTGCTATCCTTCTTCAGGCTCCAAAGCAAGAATGGAAAGCAGCAGGTGCCATTATCAACAGCTACTGTTTCTATGGTCCACAGCGTTCCAGAACTTATGGTTAGCTCAGAGGTAAGCTGTTCCCTCCAGTTTTCTATGAAAGTGGTCTTCTTATTGCAGGAAGGATAGCATTTTCTAGGTTATGCGATCATCTGATGATCATTGGTGAAAGGGGGGCAGGGGGGGGGGGGGGGGGGGGGGGGGCGGGGTGACTCACCACTTATCTTAAATATGGAGGGGTTACATTTCTTGGGATCAATACACTAAAGGAAATGGGGTCTCTTATTCTAATTACACTGTATAACAATGAAAATACACGAACACCAATAAAAAAATAATAATAATATGGTAACCACAATCACGAATAATGTATGTGACATCCGCAATGCTCCTAAACCCGAGCCCCATTAAAAAAAAAAAAAGATTTCCTGCGCTGCTGCTCCATTGTCAACCAGTTTCGGTTCTCACAGGACCAGGAAGTGGCTTGGCCTCTTGACAGTGAATTTTTTTACGGCGTGGGGAAGCTGTGCCAGAACGCATTCTGGCAGGCTGATCGGGTGGGTGCAGGAGCTGCGTCTGCCCGATCACTGCAGGGTCCTGGCAGTTCCTGATAGCCAGACCCCTGCTGTATCCCCCGGCATTGCTGTTTACAGCGATGCCGGCAGATTAGCCCCTTCTATGCTGCGGTCAGCGCTGACCTCGACATAGAAGGGGTTTGCTGCGCGTGAGGGAGCCCATCGGGTCCCTGCGCTGCTGTGGTGGAGATGATCCGATGTGTGACAAGGCAGCCTGATGCCGTGCAGAGGCTGCCCAATGCCTTGCACGTCGTCAGGACCTACCTTCTACTGGGGCCGAGGAGATTTGAGTAATACACTAACAGGCAATGCATTACAATACAGATGTATTTTAATGCATTGCAGAGGGGATCAGACCCCCAAAAGTTGAAGTCCCAGAGTGGGACAGAAATAAAGTAAAAAAAAAAAAAGGGGTTTTTAATAAAAATAAAGTTTCAAGTAAAAAAAAGAAGAAAAAAAGACCCCTTTCCCCAGAAAAAACACACATATTAGGTATTGCCGCGTCCATAACGACCAACTCTATTAATATATCACATGATTCTCCCTGTCCGATAAACACTACATAAAAAAAAATGTAAAAAAAAGCCATTTTTGTCACCTTACATCACAAAAAGTGCAACACCAAGTGATCAAAAAGGCGTATGTCCCACAAAATGGTACCAATAAAACCGTCACCTCATCCCACAAAAAATTAGCCCCTACCTAAGAAAATTGCTCAAAAAATTAAAAAAAATATAGCTCTCAGAACATGGAGACATTAAAACATAATTTTTTTTGTTTCAAAACTGCTATTATTGTGTTAAAGTGAAATAAATTAAAAACAAATAGATCTATTAGGTATCGCCGCATCCGTAACAATCAGCTCTATAAAAATATTACATGACCTAACTCCTCAGGTGAACACAGTAAAAAAAGAAAAAATTAAAACGGTGCCAAAAAAAAGCCATTTTTTGTCACCTAACACCACAAAGTGCAACACCAAAAGGCGTATGCCCCCCAAAATAGTACCAAACAAACAGTCACCTCATCCCTCAAAAAATGAGATCCTAACTAAGGCAATTGGTCAAAAAATAAAAAAAACTATGGCTCTTAGACTATGGAGACACTAAAACATCATTTTATTTTGTTTCAAAAATGCTATTATTGTGTAAAACTTAAATAAATAAGAAAAAGTATACATATTGGGTATTGCGACGTCCGTAACTATCTGCTCTATAAAAATCTCCATTTTCCTTTAATTCTTGTGGAACACCTAAAGGGTTAACAAAGTTTGTAAAATCAGTTTTGAGTAACTTGAGGGGTGTAGTTTCTACAATAGGGTCATTTATGGGGGGTTTCTATTATGTAAGCCCCACAAAGTGACTTCAGACCTGAACTGGTCCTTAAAAAGTAGGTTTTGGAAATTTTCTTAAAAATTTTAAGAATTGCTTCTAAAATTCTAAGCCTTCTAACTTTCCAAAAAAATAAAATGACATTTACAAAATGATGCCAACATAAAGTAGACATATGAGGAATGTTAAGTAATAAAGTAATTTTATGAAGTACCACTTTGTTTTAAAAGCAGAGAAATTGAATTTTTATTTATTTTTTTGTAAATTTGGGATTTTTTCACAAATAAAGGTGAAATAGATTGACTCAAATTGATGACTATCATGAAGTACAATGTGTCACGAGAAAACAATATCTGAATGGCTTGGATAATTAAAAGCGTTCCAAAGTTATTGCCACATAAAGTGACACTTGTCAGATTTGCAAAAATCAGCCTGGTCCTTAAGGGGTTAAAGGCCCGTCCCTGCCTTCCAAGACACTTCACTTTTTTATTTTTCTGCTCCCATAGCTGTATGAAATCTTATTTTTTTTGTGGGACAGCTTTGTGCCACTTGAGGGGTGTTTATTGTGCTTTTTGTCTTTTTCTTTTTTTTTTTTTCTTTTTCTTTTCTTTTCTTTTCCTGAAACAAAAGTGTTTTCCTTCTTCTTACAGCAAGCTGAACAGCTCGGACGCGAGGACCAACATAGATTACATCGAAACAAGAAGCTTGTCCTGATGGTTGATTTAGATCAGACGTTAATCCATACTACGGAGCAGCACTGCCAGCATATGTCTAGAAAGGTATTTTCCTGCTGCCTGTTTGCAGTTCAGATTTGGATAAAAGTACTTTTCAATGGATTTGTATCTCCTGACTGTATTTACTAGTGTGCAGAAAGTAAGAGGGAATTGGCTAAATCATTGGCCATTCGTTTGAAAAGGGCCTGCCACCATCTTATTAAAGGGGTTCTGCAGTTTGTTTAAACTGATGATCTATCCTCTGGATAGATTATTAGCATCTGATCGGCGGGGGTCTGACACGTGGAACCCCCGCCGATCAGCTGTTTTAGAAGGCAGTGGCACTCCAGGTGCGCCGCGGCCTTCTCACTGTTTACTGCAGGCCCAGTGACGTCACGACTAGTATCAATGGCCTGGCCACGGCTAAGCTCTGTTCACTTGAATGGAGTTTAGCCGCGCCCAGGCCATTGATACTAGTCATGACGTCACCTGGCCCTGCAGTAAACAGTGAGAAGGCCGCGGCGCGTGTAACTCCCTGGGAAAAGTCTAAGGCATACCAATACGCCTCAGACTTTCCCCCCACATTCATCACCACAGTGAGCGCTGTGAACGTTAGGCAGCGCAACGATGCTGCCTGTGCCTGAAATAACCCATAGCAAAGCTCCATACAGTAAGGAGCTTTGGTATTGGTTGGTAAAGGTGTGCGCCAGAGCGATACAGGTTGGGTCAGGCAGGGGAAGCTGGCGGGAGCTGGAAGAAGGAGGGGCCGGCTCCAGGGGTGGCTGTTGTAAGGAGAGCAGGACGCGCTGCCCGAGGACCTTAGGAAACATGACAGGGCCGCTGGAGAGGTAAGGAGCCGTGGACTCATGTGACTGGTCCCTGGCGACCCTGCTCCCCCCTCCTCCTGTCACCCCACTAGTGACCCTGCTCCCCTCTCCTCCTGTCACCTCACTAGTGACCCTGCTCCCTCCTCCTCCTGTCACCTCACTAGTGACCCTGCTCCCCTCCTGTCACCTCACTAGTGACCCTGCTCTCTCCTCCTCCTGTCACCCCACTAGTGACCCTGCTCTCTCCTCCTCCTGTCACCTCACTAGTGACCCTGCTCCCTCCTCCTGTCACCCCACTAGTGACCCTGCTCCCCCCTCCTCCTGTCACCCAACTAGTGACTCTGCTCCCCTCTCCTCCTGTCACCCCACTAGTGACCCTGCTCCCTCCTCCTCCTGTCACCCCACTAGTGACCCTGCTCCCTCCTCCTGTCACCCCACTAGTGACCCTGCTCCCCTCTCCTCCTGTCACCCCACTAGTGACCCTGCTCCCCTCTCCTCCTGTCACTTCACTAGTGACCCTGCTCCCTCCTCCTCCTGTCACCTCACTAGTGACCCTGCTCCCCTCCTGTCACCTCACTAGTGACCCTGCTCTCTCCTCCTCCTGTCACCTCACTAGTGACCCTGCTCCCCCCTCCTCCTGTCACGCCACTAGTGACCCTGCTCCCCCCTCCTCCTGTCACCCAACTAGTGACCCTGCCCCCCCCCCCCACTCCTGTCACCCCACTAGTGACCCTGCTCCTTCCTCCTCCTGTCACCCCACTAGTGACCCTGCTCCTTCCTCCTCCTGTCACCCCACTAGTGACCCTGCTCCCCCCATCCTCCTGTCACCCCACTAGTGACCCTGCTCCCCCCATCCTCCTGTCACCCCACTAGTGACCCTGCTCCCCCCATCCTCCTGTCACCCCACTAGTGACCCTGCTCCCCCCATCCTCCTGTCACCCCACTAGTGACCCTGCTCCCCCCATCCTCCTGTCACCCCACTAGTGACCCTGCTCCCCCCGTCACCCCACTAGTGACCCTGCTCCCCCCGTCACCCCACTAGTGACCCTGCTCCCCCCATCCTCCTGTCACCCCACTAGTGACCCTGCTCCCCCCATCCTCCTGTCACCCCACTAGTGACCCTGCTCCCCCCATCCTCCTGTCACCCCACTAGTGACCCTGCTCCCCCCATTCTCCTGTCACCCCACTAGTGACCCTGCTCCCCCCTTCCTCCTGTCACCCCACTAGTGACCCTGCTCCCCCCATCCTCCTGTCACCCCACTAGTGACCCTGCTCCCCCCATCCTCCTGTCATCCCACTAGTGACCCTGCTCCCCCCATCCTCCTGTCACCCCACTAGTGACCCTGCTCCCCCCTTCCTCCTGTCACCCCACTAGTGACCTTGCTCCCCCCTTCCTCCTGTCACCCCACTAGTGATCCTGCTCCCCCCTTCCTCCTGTTACCCCACAGGGAAGAAGCTGAACAGACTCCACCGACTATGATGGGATCCGTTTCTGTTCGGCACCCTGTCTTTTTACCGGACACAAAAGTGCTGCATACAAGGCTTTTTTGTCTGGTCTTTCCACAGAATCTGCAACAGAGGCTCCAAACGCAGATTTGAAGGCCTACGTATTATGTATTTTAGTAATGCTCACACGTGCCCCCTCACAGTGTTTGCATTTCTTTCTGGCAAATCTACCTGGTATGGCCCGTGAAATTGATACCATGTCTAGTGCGGACCTTAGGCGAAAAAATGGTTGGGCACCACTGATATACACTATAGCTTCACCACACGGAGATCTGCTCAGAAAGCTGATCGGCATATTACTGCTGTATTCACAGGCACAATATAGAACTATATAGACACCAGTAATGCTATAGCTTGGTAGTTAAGTGGTTGGTTTTATATGTAGAGATCCCTGGTTTGAATTTTGGGAGAGACATCCATTTTTTTTCTTTCTGAGCTATATAGTGTGTATGATATGTTGATGCTAGGACACCGCTCTTAGACACAGCTCAGCCTGATGTCTAGCCCTGTCAATCAATGGGAGGGGGGCGTGTGCAGAGCACAGGGGGCGTTACAGAGCAGTGCTCAGAATATTCAGCCCCGCCTCTGAGTGCTCCATGTCTGGTTTAATAGGGTCGAGCCTCTTTAATGCATAGTGCACACACAGCTATGTCTACAAGGTGCTCCCCAAATCTGTCATAAGCAGCTTAGGAGAGATCTTGCAGACAAAGCATTTCGAGGAGCATTTGATAAGGTATTTATGCTACTATTGTGCTGTTTTGCTGGCCGTTTTTTGCGTTTCGTACACGGTCCGTATACGGAACCATTCATTTCAATGGTTCCGCAAAAAAAACGGAATGTACTCCGTATGCATTCCGTTTCCGTATTTCCGTTTTTCCGTTCCGTTGAAAGATAGAACATGTCCTATATTTGGCCGCAAATCACGTTCCGTGGCTCCATTAAAGTCTATGGGTCCGCAAAAAAAGGAATGCATACGGAAATGCATCCGTATGTCTTCCAAATCCATTCCGTTTTTTGCGGAACCATCTATTGAAAATGTTATGCCCAGCCCAATTTTTTCTATGAAATTACTGTATACTGTATTTGCCATACAGAAAAACAAAACGGAAACAAAAAACGGAACAACTGATCCGTTTAAAACGGACCGCAAAACACTGAAAAAGCCATACTGTCGTGTGAAAGAGGCCTTAGTTAGGACACCATAAAACTGGTGACAGGGCATCTGTCAGCTTATTTGTACCTATGAAACTGGCTGACCTGTTACATGTGCGCTTGGCAGCTGAAGGCATCTGTGTTGGTCCCGTGTTCATATGCATTGCTGAGAAAAAAAAGAACTGCAAATGAGCCTCTAGAAGCAACGGGGGCATTGCCATTGCAGAGAGAGTTGGGTTCCTCCTAGAGGCTCATTTGCATATATTAAAACTTCATTTTTCCCAGAAATGCGGACACATATTAACATGGCACCAACACAGATGCCTTCAGCTGCCAAGTGCACATGCAACAGGTCAGACCGTTTCATAGGTACAAATCTGCTGACAGAAGCCCTTTAAGTACACAAGCATGAGAAGGGGGAGTAAACATGGCTGCAGCCTAAGAGATCAATGCTCTGCTTTTCCAGTTTATTTTCATGGTCTGTAATTGTGATATCTGAGCAAAGAGCAGATAACAAAGACGCATAAGGAGAGTGTTGTGTTTGGATTCTGGATTTTGTTCCTCTTTAACTCTAATTTCTTTTTTTGCAGGGCATATTCCACTTCCAGTTAGGCAGAGGAGAGCCGATGTTACATACTCGTTTGCGCCCGCATTGTAAAGAATTCTTAGAGAAAATTGCCAAACTTTATGAGCTGCATGTTTTTACCTTTGGAAGCAGACTTTATGCACATACGATTGCTGGTCAGTATCTGATAGGAGTCCTGTTGAATGCTTTTTTTTTTTTATATGTAAGGAGAATAACCACTTCAACTTTTATAAAAGCTCCTTCAAGGAGTTTTGCCCTCTGGACAAGGCTTCTTACAATAAGGCTGTGCTTGCTGATCAGCTGTAATTGTCAGGGAAAACTCTATAGAGATATTTATACGCTTCAAATGAATGGGGAACCAAAACTGTGCCTTAGGGCGCTTTCAGACGAGCGTATTGAGATCCGTCAGTATTCTGGCTCAGGATCCTGATGATATACCATCAGTATTGTCATCAGGCCTTACATGCGTATTTCTTCCTTCCTTCATTATTTATGCACTGCACAGACTGTACTGTGCGTATTTGGAAACAAACTCGGACATGCTGCGGATTTCAAATGCTGACAGAAATTATCCGCCCACGTGAATGAATGGAGCATTCATTAACATTAGCAGCGGATTCCGTTACATTAAATCCAGACCATATGCGCATTGCAAATACGCTCTGAAAGCAGCATAACCAACCCAGCACTGTGTCGGTGGTTACAACGTTGCCCCTTTTTCAGTGCCATCAATGTGTCATTTGAACAAGATTTTTTTTTTTTTGTAGTGACTAAATTCATAATGTCTTTTATAGTGGTAGGAGCCCTGTACTACGCTATCTCCAGCAGTGAATGGAACGGTAGCATGTAAGCTCCATCTGCCACTCTAATCATACGGGGACCATGGGACCCCCCCTTTCTCATGGTTGGTGGGAGTCCCAGCTAGGGGCTGGTATAGACCTCAGCTATAACTTACCTTTTTATCGCCACTTTAGAAAAGTGGTGTGCGCCATAACTTGCGTTTTTTTTTTTACTCCACAATAGTGACGTAAACACTCTAGTAAATGCCCCTGAATAAATCAGCTCCTGTCCATTGTTTCTATGGCCCATGTAGCTGCTTCCAAAATTTAGGAGGGGATATTTATCAAACTGGTGTAAAGTAGAACTGGCTTAGTTGCCCATAGCAACCGGATTCTACCTTCTTATTTCTTTAACAGCTCCTTTGGAAAATGTAAGATGGAATCTGATTGGTTGCTATGGGCAACTGAGCCAGTTCTACTTTACACCAGTTTGATAAATCTCCCCCAGGTAGTGTGAAAATGCAGGGTTATATAGAGTTTTAATAATATAGATAGTGACAAAGAAAAACAAAAACTCACCAAAAATTCTAAAAAAGTTTAACATGAAAAAGTGATTTTGAATAATGTCATTTTCTGATGACTCATTGCCTTTTAAAATGAACGTCCACCCGTGAATAACATATATACGTAATCTAAAATTGCGTGATTCTGCACAGCAGTCTCCGTACAGGTCAGAGCTCTAAATCCCCCGCATAGATATGTTTGAACGATATTGTGCTGGCTGCCTGCAGCGGCCACTAGAGGGAGCCTACTGCCCACTATTGAACTTGAAGAAGTTGTCTCATCATGGACAATGGGGGCATATCGCTAGGATATGCCCCCATTGTCTTATAGGTGCGGGTCCCACCATTGAGACCCACACCTATATTGAGAACGGAGACCCACAAGTGAAGGAGGGCACACTGCGCATGCACTGCCGCCCTCCATTCATTTTCTATGGGGTCAGCGAAAATAGCCGGGCGCTGGCTCGGCTATTTCCATCAGCCCCATAGAAATGAATGGGAGCAGGGGCCGCGCATGTGTGGTACGCTCCTATTCACTTCTATGGGGAGAGTCCTCCAGCCACCACCTTGCGGGGCTCCGTTTTCGATATAGGTGCGGTTCCCTATAAGACAGTGGGGGGCATATCCTAGCGATATGTCCCCACTGTCTATGATGAGACAAACCCTTTAATAATAACAGTAATTAGTAAGCCTCCTCACCAGCACGGTCTACAGGGAACAATATGCATCTCGGTATCAGAAAAAAATGAGTTTTGGCCAACAATTACCCAACACGCCTAAAAGTGACATTTTATGCCAGGACACATTTTACCAACCGCGCTGTGGGACTGTGATGGGTTCAGATGTTGCACCGCCATGCGCAATCTGCTAGATGTCATGGTTTGCTAAGGAACCCTTCTAGATTTCTCTCTGGCAGGAACTTCAGCTCACTTTACATTCTGATCACGGCAAGATTAATTTCTTGGACACGTGGCTAATAAAAGAGAATAGGGGAAACACAAGCACTGATTAGGGGTGAGCGAATCGAGCTTTGGATCCAAAATCCAAAGTCGGTTCGTTCCAAAACTTCCTTCTAATGCTGTACAGAGACCTGTGTCTGTGTGCGCTTCAGCGAGGCAGAACTCGTTAAGTCTGAAGTCGTGCCAGATTTTGATGAACTTCGGCCTTCGATTCTGCAACTTTAAAAACGGGAAGAATAAAACTGCAGCACTCGCCGGTCTTCAATTCATGCTGGTTTATTCACCAATAATTGCGACGTTTTGACCTCTCGGTCTTTCTGAAGCAAGGTTCGCTTGAGAACGACAGAGAGGTCGAAACGTCGCAATTTTTGGTGAATAAACCAGCATGAATTGAAGAGCGGCGAGTGCTGCAGTTTTATTTTTGATTTTATTCTGGGTGATTTGGGGGTGCTACAGACTGGTATCCAGCACTGCGGGCCCCACCTCCATAGAGACTTTTTGTTATAGATTCGTAAGTGATGCTACTTTTTTTTCTTGTTTTAAAAACCGGACTCCGAAGTCGGCTTCGGTACTGAAGTACCAGCCGATACTGAAGCAGACTTCGGATTCCTGTTTTTAAATCAAAGGCCGAAGTTCTTCACCGATAGGTCTCCGCACAGCATTAAAACAAAGTTCGTACTGATCTACAATCTGTAAGTACTGATCTAAAAGCACAGATCGCAGTAGTTTATTGCTGTGCAACAGGAACCATCCACTGGCTGTGAAAGTCCCTCCCTTATTCCCAATATCCGAGAGTAAGAGGCATCGTCACCGAACCAGAGGAGTGTAAGATCAAACTAAATGAAATGACAGCTAAATTTAGAGAAGGGGAATATCCCAACAGATTGCAGAACTACGTACATTACAACATAATAAAACTACAAAGAAACTTACCATTTGTAGTTAAATATCACAGTGGATTAACAAAATAAGAACAATGATAAATAGACACTGGGATGTGGTATCCAAATGTATCCAAATTGTATCCTGAGGCTAGGTCATCAATATTAAAATTCTTTTAATAATCTTTATTGTAAAAAAATATTGGAATATTAGCTGGCAGACAGTATGTGCCAGTGTATGCGCATAGCTCTTCTTTTAACACAAGAGGGCAGTATAGGGCTGCAGGAATGTAAAATGTATTAGTGATAAAGTAGATTTTATTTCAGAGCAATTTTAAAAACCTAATTGCTTCTCAAACTGTACGGTAGACTAGTGAGATGCTCCCTAGTTGTCGGTGAGGTGCAGCTCAGGAGAGTTCTCACACAAGTGATCCTAAGGCCGAATGCACACGGCCGAGAGCGGTCCGTGGTAACCCGGCCGGGATTCCTGCTGACCGCAGGAGCGCACGGTGTCATTGGTTGCTATGACGCCGTGCGCTTCATGCCGCCGCTGCACTACAGTAATACACTCGTATAGATCATGCGGCATGAAGCGCACGGCGTCATAGCAACCAATGACGCCGTGCGCTCCTGCTGTCAGCAGGAATCTCGGCCGGGTTACCACGGACCGCTCTCGGCCGCGGAACATGGTCATGTGCATTCGGTCTAAGGTACACAGTGCTTTCTGTAGCTGTACTCCTCTCTGACTTACAAACGTTATTTAGGAGTCAGGTCTGGCTGGTGAGCCCCAGGTAGAAATAGCTTGAGACGTTAGTCTTATTTTTGTTTTTTCTTCTTTGTAGTTTAGCAATATGTTTTTTTTATTTTTATTTTTTTCATGCAATTTTACTTTTTATGTATTTTTCAAAAAGTTACACAGCCTTTTATGTAAAAGGAGAAGTTTGTGTTCAGTCCCACATTTTTGTCATTCAAAAACCTTCTTGAAGAATTTGTTTTTCAACAATTAGAGAGATGTACCCGTTTTTTTTACTTTAAACAATGATTGGACAAATTGACAGTAGGATGTCCTACATAAGAATCACATTACACGTGAGGGTCTCCATTTTTTGTGTCTCTCTCAATCCTACACTTGTCCCATTAAAGGGAACCTGTCACCAAAAAATCGCTTATTAGGCTGTTCAGAGTACCTTTATAGTGCTGCATAGTAGTTTCCTATTGCACTTTTTCTTCGTTTTTCAGCATTTAGCCTCATTGAGAAATCAATGTTTTATTCAGCCGCTGCCCCCTGCTTCAAGTCAGGCTTGAAGTCAAGGGGGCAGCGGCCTAGTGTCTCCAATCCTGCTCTCCCCGTCGCCTTGATTGACACGCCGCATCTCAGTGCCGGAACCGCGCTCTCAGCCCGCATGCGCAGTAAAGGGCTGCTGTAGCGTGATCACGGCTCCGGCTCGTACACTCAGCCAGCTTCAGTCTCGCTACAGCGCATGCGCCCGCTCTGTATGCGCAGGTAGAGAAGATGCCGGGCGCGAGTATGTAAGGCTGGCGGGCACATGCGCTGTAGCGAGACTGAAGCCGGCTGAGTGTACAAGCCGGAGCCGGGATCGCACTACAGCAACCCTTTACTGCGCATGCGGGCTGAGATCGCGGTCCCGGCACTGAGATCCGGCTTGTCAATCAAGGCGGCGGGAGGCGGGGAGAGCAGGATTGGAGACGACTAGGCCGCTGCCCCCTTGACTTCAAGCCCGACTTGAAGCACGGGGCAGCAGCTGAATAAAACATTGATTTCTCAATGAGGCTAAATGCTGGAAAACGAAGAAAAAGTGCAATAGGACACTACTATGCAGCACTATAAGGTACTCTGAACAGCTTAATAAGTGATTTTTTTTGGTGACAGGTTCCCTTTAAAGGGGTTTTCTGAGACTTTAACATGTCTACTTCGGATTGACCATCGGTGTTTGGACTGTAAGGGTCTGAACTCCTTGACCCATATGAAACACTGGTTTTGTGTCTGCTGCTTGATGTGACCAAAGAAACAAGATCACCCAGTTACACTGGTGTGAGAGGGGTATAACGTGGAGAGGGGTAAAGCGAGGAAAATGGGATTTTACAATGTGTCTAATGCACAGAAATGTTTCTTTTCTTTTCTAGGGTTTTTAGATCCTGAGAAGAAGCTTTTCTCACATCGAATCCTGTCTAGGGATGAATGTATAGATCCATTTTCCAAGACTGGAAACCTTAGGTTTGTCTTTTGAGCATGTTTTTTATTCTCGTACACCGTGCCTCCTGCCTGCTCTCCTCGGTGCCGTTCTGCACAGAAGGTTGTCTGAGGGGACTTGTGTGGCTGTATAGAGGAACGTGGTTCCCATGGTAGCTGCAGGATGGTGATATGAGAACACAAAGTTTGTGTCAACGGTGCGGATCCTTATATAAGAGACTAATATAAAGTTGTTTGTGTTTAACTGGTTGCAGTGCAGTCACCCATCGTGCTTGGAATAGGAGATAAATAATTTAGTGTGTGGACGTGTACCAGTGAGCTACAAGCCTGCTGTCTTTTATGTTATTTATTTTGTGCACAATGTTCTTAAGGTGATTCTTTAAGATGTTTATCGTCTGTTTTCCAATTTTAAGGAATTTGTTTCCATGTGGGGACTCTATGGTCTGCATCATTGATGATCGAGAAGATGTTTGGAAGTTTGCTCCCAATTTGATTACAGTTAAAAAGTATGTCTACTTTCAAGGTACGGGTGATATCAATGCACCTCCTTGTTCCAGAGAAGCACAGATGAGGAGCAGAGGTTAGTGATTTAAGAAGCGTTCAATCGTTATTTTTGGGATTTTGCAGAGATTAAAGGATATGTCCTCATGTGAACAATGATTACCATCTATATCAGGGATGGCCAACCTGCGGCTCTCCAGCTGTTGAAAAACTACAACTCCCAGGCTGCCTACAGCAGGGCATGGTGGGAATTGTAGTTTTACAACACCTGGAAAGCCACAGGTTGGCCATCCCTGATCTATACAATGTTATTTAAAGAGGACCTGTCACCACAAAATTGCAAAGCAGTCTGCGGGCATCATGGTATAGAGGAGCAGGAGGAGATGAGCAGATCGATATATATAGTGGTAAAAGATTTTGTAAAACTTGTAATTTTGACATTTATATCTCGTCTATTTCCAACTTAATTAAGACTTCCTCTGTGAACAGCTCTCAGTACATGGGGGATGTGTTATCGGTGACTGACAGCAATCTGTGTATACTCACTTATACAGAAAAAGCTACCCATATACTGATGGCTGTTCACTGGGGAAGTCTTAAGTTAGAAATAGTAGCGATCTAAATGACAAGTTTTACTGAATCTTTTCCCACAAAACTATATATCAATCTGCTCAGCTCCCCCTGCTGTAGGACATGCTGCCTGCAGGTTGTACTGTATTTTGTGGTGATGGGTCCTCTAAGTCAGTGTTTCCCAACCAGTGTTCCTCCAGCTGTTGCAAAACTACAACTCCCAGCATGCCCGCTGTCCGGGCATGCTGGGAGTTGTAGTTTTGCAAAAGCTGGAGGCACACTGGTTGGGAAACACTGCTCTAAGTAACCTTGTTAATACATTGTATTGCTTGTTTTGTACATCACATTACTATGCAATGCCTTGTGTAAAGTCTATAGTTACAGATATGCAATCTTCACAACCAGCGTGTAGTATCCACAAAACAGGCAGAGCATGCTGGGGGAATTCTGCTCTGAATCCTGTGATTGTATCTTTGTGATTATCTCACAGATTTAGAAAGGTAATGAGAGAGAGGTACAGAGAGAGATGGATGGAGAGAGAGAGGGATATGCACAAAGGGGTTGTCTCACTTCAGCAAATGGCATTCATCATGTAGAGAAAGTCAAGCCAGCAAAGGAGGCAATATGGACAATCGCAATACATTAGTTGTAATATTTTCATGTCAAGTATGTCAGTAATAGTAGTACACATTATTTTCTGGAATATATGGGTCATATTGCCATCTCTGTTTCCATTTCTATGATTTTTTTTTCCCCTTTGCAGTAAGCAAAGTGTCGGGGACAGCTCAACAGTCGGAGACGCTTGCACAGGATCCTGATCAGTCAAAGAGCCTTCCTGTAGAGGAGCAGAGTAATGGACTTGGGAAAAGCACGAAGGAAGTTAATGGCAGCCCATCAGGCACTGAACCATTAGAAAAGGATTCTAGTACTAATGATGGAGTAGTGGAGCAGGACCCTGCTATAAGTCGGCGTTCTTCTGTCGATGATGGTAAAAATGTGACACTGTCAGAAGCTGAGCCATCTGTAGAACCAGAGGATGGGACATCGGCGGCCAAATCTCAAGCAAAGACTGGTGCCGCAAAAGATCTAGATTTTGACCTCTCTAGTGATAGTGACAGTGAGACTGATGTGAAGAAATCGCCATCCCCTTCTTCTTCCGGGAGTGAAAGTGAATGTAAAAGAAGTTGGAGGAAATCCAAAAAGCCAGAGCAGGTGTCTCAGGAATGTTCTGCGGAGTCTGTACCTGGCAAACAGTGGACTGAAAATCACAGTAGTGACAAAAGACTATTATCTGAAACGAAAGATAAACTATTATTGCAGGAGGAGGCGATGGAGGTTCAGGGAGCAGAACAGGACACTCTTATTGACTTGGGAAATGGTTGCACTGATAAGAAGGAGGTAGAAACGGAGTCCCAGAATAGTGAGCAGTCTGGAATAACAGTAGGAGAATCTCTAGATCAGAGCATGGAAGAAGAAGATGACGACAGTGATGACCTAGATGAAGATGATCACTTAATATACCTAGAGGAAATCCTTGTCAGGGTACATACAGATTACTATGCAAAGTACGAGAAATACCTCAAGAAGGAGTTAGATGAAGTTCCAGATATTCGTACAATTGTGCCAGAGCTGAAGAGTAAAGTTTTGGAAAACACTGTTATTGCCTTCAGTGGCCTTCATCCCACAAACTTTCCTGTCGAGAGGACGCGGGAATATTACCATGCAAGATCTTTGGGTGCAAAAATCTGCAAACACCTGGTTTTAAATGATGATGACCCTGGCAAGGTGACTCATCTTATTGCAGCACGAGCAGGTAGGCAAACCTGTATCACCTGAAATTCATCACAATGTGTTGACCCCAATACAGTTATGTATATGAACAGTAACCAGATATGCCCACATGATCCTAAGACTAGAGGATTCATGCATGCACCTTATAAATTCTTCACTCTATGCGTGTACACTTCTGCATGCTTGAGAGTTGTAGAATTTCCATAACATTCAGGGTAGTAGCCTAAACTCAAGCCCAATTCATATACGCTATTAGGGAATTCTGGGTTAATAGACCATATCCTCATCCCGGAGCTAGGGCGGAGAGCAGTTACAAAAAGCATCTCTTGTTCTGGAAAACTTGTCCTGTCCTGTGTTAAACAGATAAGGCCTGTTTCACACCTGTGTTTTGCAGATCAGGCCGGACGCGGCCCCATTCATTATAATAGGGACTGACTGAGATCCGGCCGCAACCTGTCAAATATGCAGAGAATTGGCTGGACGAAAACTGCTGTTGCGCAGCTGATTTCATCCGGCCAATTCTCGGCATGTTTGTCCGGTTGCGGCCGGATCTCCGCCGGTCGTCATTATAGCGAATGGCAACAGCAGGTGTCAGCTAGCATCTGGCAGTGCTGGATCCAGACATCTCCGGCAGGCTGCTCCCCTGCCGAAACAGCCTGTCAGAGGTGCCCAGCGTTTGTGTAAAACTAGCCGAAGCCACTGGTTTGAACATAATGTCTGGCAAAAATGCAGGTGATATGATGAAATGAGTAAGGCCTCTTTCACACTTGCGTTGTTGGGATCCGGCTTGCACTTCCGTTGCTGGAGGTGCCCGCCGGATCCGGAAAAACGCAAGTGTACTGAAAGCATTTGAAGACGGAACCGTCTTCCAAATGCTTTCAGTGTTACTATGGCACCCAGGACGCTATTAAAGTCCTGGTTGCCATAGTAGGAGCGGGGAGCGGGGGAGCGGTATACTTACAGTCCGTGCGGCTCCCGGGGCGCTCCAGAATGACGTCAGAGCGCCCCATGCGCATGGATGACGTGATCCATGCGATCACGTGATCCATGCGCTTGGGGCGCCCTAAAGTCACTCTGGAGCGCCCGGGGAGCCGCACGGACGGTAAGTATGCTGCTCCCCCGCTCCCCGCTACACTTTACCATGGCTGTCAGGACTTTAGCGTCCCGGCAGCCATGGTAACTACTCTGAAAAAGCTTAAGGCCGGATCCGGATCAATGCCTTCCAATGGGCATTAATTCCGGATCCGGCCTTGCGGCAAGTGTTCCGGATTTTTGGCCGGAGCAAAAAGCGCAGCATGCTGCGGTATTTTCTCCGGCCAACAAACGTTCCGTTCCGGAACTGAAGACATCCTGATGCATCCTGAACGGATTTCTCTCCATTCAGAATGCATTAGGATAAAACTGATCAGGATTCTTCCGGCATAGAGCCCCGACGACGGAACTATATGCCGGAAGAAAAGAACGCAGGTGTGAAAGAGCCCTAAAACCTGGAAAATGGTCCACCAGTTCAGCACTACCACTCTGGTGCTCCTGCCAGTCTGATGCTGTCATGCAGTGATCATAGGGTGGCTACCCACATGGGACTGCTGCAGCCAGTCATTTAGGCTCTACAGTTTGATGGCATAACTTTTGGGCAAAAAGATAATTGGTATCAATGATATTTAAAGCTATTAATATTGTAAATGTTTTGTGTCAACCCTATTAAACTAGTCATACTGTGTGGTAGGGTTGATCCCGCTTATTAAAAGGATACCTGTCTTGTAGGGCTGGGAGATTTTGCAAAAAAAATATTAAAAAATTCTACATTATTATAAATTTTAAGGGTCCATTCACACGTCCGCAATTCTGTTCCGCATTTTGCGTAACGGAATTGCGGACCCATTTATTTCTATGGGGCCGCACGATGTGCTGCCCGGAAATGCGGACCCGCACTTCCGGGTCCGCATTTCCATTCCTGAAAAAAATAGAACATGTCCTATTCTTGTCCAATTGCGGACAAGATTAGGCATATTCTATTATAGTGCCGACGATGTGCGGTCCACAAAATGCGGAACGCACATTGCCGGTGTCCATGTTTTGCGGATCCATGGATCTGCAAAACACACACGGATGTGTGAATGGACCCTAAGGACGATTAGGCTAGTTTCACATGTGCGGCACAGCTGGCTGATCCAGCATATTGCCATGCCAGATCTGGAGAACTACGGCAGGCTGTTCTCTGTCGCAGATGTGAAGCTAGCATTTTTTTATAAGTTTTTTTGTGGGAAAAATTGTAGTTGGTGGTGATATCATTTAGAGAAGATTTAATTTTATCAACTTATTTTTTTGACATGTAATGGAAAAAACAAGCTATTCAGCTATTGTATTTTCTTTTATGGGTCAGTACGATTATGTTGATACCAAATATGTATATTTTTTTTTTTTTTTTTTTTTTTACTAATTGCACAATAGCAGCACGTGTCATGAAGAAACAATAGTCTATATCAGGCATGCTCAACCTGCTTCCCTCCAGCTATTGCAAAATTACAACTCCCATCATTCCCGGACAGCCTACAGCTATCAGCCTACAGAAGGGCATGGTGGGAGTTGTAGTTTTACAACTGTTGGAGGGCCGCAGGTTGAGCATGCCTGGTCTATATCACTACATTCCAAGAACCAGAACGGTACCATTTTGGGGTACATAGACTTCTTGATCAACATTTATCGGTAATTCTTTTTTGGGGAGTGGGATAGGGGGGAAAAAACAATTCTTTTATTTGGTGCATTTTTGTACATTGGTCATGGGGCAGTATACCATGTTATCTTTATTCTACGCATTGTGGTGAACTTGGCAATACCAAATATGGGGGGGGGGGGGGGGGTTACCATTTTTACAAAATGAAACCACTTTTTTTTATGGAAAAGTATATTTATTTTTTTGCTCTCACTAGGGAACATCACTTTAAGAATGCATTAGTGTACAGTACTTTGTATACCAATGCATCATAGGCTATTATGTTGTGTCTGCGGCACAGTCTAAAAGCTCATTCACATGACCGTAAGGGTTCCATGCCCGTGTTGCGGACCATAAACGGTGGGTCCGTAATATACAGGCACCGGCCACGTGCACTCGGTCCTCGAGGTACAGCAAACAATAGGACATGTCCTATCTTTTGCAGTGCAGAGGCACGGATCGGAAGCCCACGGAAACACTCCGAAGTGCGGTTGGTGCCTGTGCATTGTGGACCTCTATCTGAGGTCCGCAGCACGGGCAGGGAGCCCTTACGGTCGTGTGAATGAGCCCTAATAGACATATAGTCATGGCTGGACTGCGGGCCTTTGTTAGGCCCTGGGCTGCCATGGCAACGTGTCGGCACTCCCCAGTTGTCTTCACGTGAGACTGGTGGTGTGTAACTGCCAAGATGCTGCAGTCTTGATTGGAGATGCCTCTGATCCAACTGTGCTGGGCTCCTGTGGTGTCACCACGTCCTATGGTAAGGACTGAAATAGCACTCCAGAAGAAAAAATTAAATATGATGACTTCTAAAAAACCAAATTGTCAGACACGAAAATGGTAAATTAATCAAATCTCTTCCTTATGAAAATCTGACTTTTATTCTTTATGCAAATGATGTCAGAGCACCGAGAGGTGTGGCCAGCCTTAGGCCCTGCCCCTCCGTGCACTGAAGCCCTCGTTTGCATAAAGAATGAAAGTGGTTTTCCTTCACAACTATTTTTTTTACAAGACTGGTATCAATTTAATAAGCAGGATCAACCTTACCAGACAATATGACTAGTTTACTGGGGTTGACCCTGCGGACTGATGTTCTTTAGTTTATCTTGCTTTTCATTTCCAGGTACTGAGAAAGTCAGGCAAGCACAGAACAGCAAACGCCTTCTTGTTGTCAACCCCGATTGGCTTTGGAGCTGTCTGGAAAGATGGGAAAGGGTAGAAGAACAACTGTTTCCGCTAAAGGAAGATTATTTGAAATCTCAGAGGTTGGTGCAATCCGTTCCCTTCTTATGATTGATCCGTGTGTGATGTAAAAATCCACATATATATATATAGCTGTAATCTACATAACGGATGAGGTATCTCAGAATACACAGTGTTACATGTCTGGGTCCTTAGGTCCTGCGCTCTGTTCTGCTGAGAGTCGTAAATGCTTGTATTCGCCATAATAGAACAATGCTGGATCATTTTTCTTTCAACTGTTTTGGGCTATTCCTTTTATTCCTACTAGAAATGTATGAACCAGTTGACAACTGAATGTTTTCCAGTTGGGCATACGGCTCTGTATATTCTGACACTGTCCAGTAGGGATCGACCGATATTGTGGTTTTTTTATTTTATAGAACAGATACCGATAATATGTGAACTTTCAGGCTGATAGCCGATAATTTATACCGATATTTTATATCTTATAATATATTATATTAGTTGGTAGTCACTGAGGTGGTGGAAATTTGCAGGCACTAGTAAATTATAAATGTAAATTATACATTAATAAAGCCCTTAGTTGGTAGTCAATTTTTAATTTACATTTCTAATATACTAGTGCCAAATGCCAATTTCCACACTATCCTCACTGACTTTATTAACTTCTATCAGACCTCAGAACAAACCATTATTAACCCCTATCAGACCTCAGATCAGACCTTTTTATTGACCCCTATCAGACCTCAGATGAATAAAATAAAAAACTCCTCACCTCTCCTGCGCCGAGGCTCCTCTTCATCTCCGGGCCCGGCGTCTCTCGCTCCCTTGTGTTCTCAAGCCCGCGCTGCACTGTCACCTGATAGTGTGCGCACTATGACCTGACGCTGCACGCTACGTCCTGACGCTGTGCGGGGTCAGAACAGTGCAGCGCGGGCCCCATCAAAGAAGACCAGGGAGGGTGAGTATCGGAAGCGCTTGCTGCTCTTCTTCCCGCTCCCGGCACGCCATGCATACTAGTGCGCGCTTCCATAATGGAAGCGCTCACTAGTATTCGCTTTATACGCATTATCGGTATATCGGCAAGGTTAGACGCCGATAACGATAATTTACAAAATCCTGAATATTGGCCGATAATATTGGTACTTCCGATAATCGGTCGATCCCTACTGTCCAGTCAGTTGACAGTATCAGGATGTGCTGTGCTCTTGGTAACATCCAGTTGTTAATTTATTCTTAAATTTCTAGAGGGATTAATAGAGGAATGGCACAAAGCATAGTTGTAATAAAAGATGATTCTGATTTGTTTAATTGGGAATACAATTATTTACTAAACCGGCATGTCAGGAAAGCTGACATATTCTTCTAAACTGCAGTGGTGGAATAATTTTTTTCCTACCTCCGAATACTGTACAGAATTCAAATCATTGAAGGGGTTAGCTGCCATTCACAAATGGCGGACCCCTCGCGGGGCAGCGGCGGTGCGGGGACCTGGAGCGGCGCAGGGAGTGGGGAGCCAGGTAAGTAAAATCAGTGTGAGGGGCCCGGCATATGGTGGAGCATTTGTTAGTGTCGGATAACCCCTTTAAAGCATGCTTTTTATCCAGCAAAGGGAGATTCAGCCCTAAATCCTGCATAATGGTATATAGCTCTGGCCTACCAAAGTATATATTTTTTTAATTTCTAGTAAAATTGACTATTCACAGGTTAGTTGGTGTGTTAGGCTTAATGCACACGACTGCATCCATTTTTAGCAGTCTGCAAAACGCTGATACCGGCCGCGTGCCTCCCATGTTTTCAGCCTTCCGCAAGTCCAGCACTATGTACTGCGGACTGGAATAGGACATGTTCTATCTCTTTTTTTTTTTTTGCAAACGGCATATAGCAGGCATGGCCAGCCTGAGGCTCTCCAGCTGTTGCAAACCTACAACTCCTAGCATGCCCAGACTGACTACAACTATCAGCAGGACATGATGGGAGTTGTAGTTTTACAACTGCTGGAGAGCCACAGGTTGGCCATCCCTCTGGCATATAGTGTACTGTCCACATCTTTTGCTACCCTTTTGAAATGAATGGTTCTGCATCCAATCAGTCAAAAATGCAGACTGGATATATGGTTGTGTGCATGAGTCCAGATCACCATGTTTTATTTCCCTACTAACACCTTGTTCCCCCCCTCCTTGCTGTCATCGCTCAAAGCTGCACTGAAATACACAGTCCAGACTGCTGTACTAACATAATGGACAGGCCTCGAGTGCTCATGCTCAGTAGTCCTGACGATTTCAACGTAGTTCTAAAAAAGGATGGGGGGAGGCAGTAGGAAAATAAAAAAAAAATTGCGATCCCGACTAATTATGTGCATTACGACTCGTGTATTACTGTAGGTAATGGTCCAAAATCAGGGGGACAGATTCACTTTAAAGGGAACCTGTCCCCTCCAAAAAAACATCCCAAGCCGGCAGCAGTACCTTAGAGTAGCCAGCAGCGTGTTTGTAAGGATCATTTTCTTCCTGCAGGCAGAGAAGCAGAAGCTGTAAAAACGTTCTTTAATCCCCTGCCCGGCGAGCTTGAATTCACGGAGGCAGCGGCCTCCTTCCTTCAAGTCACGGTAACCACGCCCCCTTCCCCGCCCCTTCGCTGTGATTGACAGCGCTTATGCACATCCGTTCGGCTGGCTTTGCTGAACTACCGGTTGTCAGTCACAGCGAAGGGGCGGGGAAGGGGGCTTGGTTACCATGACTTGAAGGAAGGAGGCCGCTGCCTCCGTGAATTCAAGCTCGCCGGGCAGGGGATTAAAGAACGTTTTTACAGCTTCTGCTTCTCTGCCTGCAGGAAGAAAATGATCCTTACAAACACGCTGCTGGCTACTCTAAGGCACTGCTGCCGGCTTGGGATGTTTTTTTGGAGGGGACAGGTTCCCTTTAAATTCCATGGCCAATCAGACCACCGCCCAGAAAAGACGGTGCCGAGCTGTGAGGGGAGAATGTGGCATGCCATTCTTGGTTTTGATTCAGTGACCAGACCCCCAGTGAATGGACATTGATGGCACTTTCCGACGTTGTGCCGCCATTGTCTGTCCTGATGCAGCCCCTTTTAGTGTTCACTTTGACACTACATTAGTTATAAAGTTGATGAACTATAATGTTGATTGATTCCCAATGGAAAACTGTGCGAGGAGGTTCAGAAGTAAAACTGTGTATATAGTGTCATGTATACCGTTTGGGGCCCATGCACACAACAATTATTTTTTTTTTGCCTGTGTGCATTGTATTTTTTAAAACCCTCAAAACACATGCAAATCGCTCTTAATATTGATGAGGGTGAAAAAAACCTGATATGCAGACAAGACTGATACGGCCATGTGCATGAGACCTTGGCCTGTGAAAGCAGAATTGTTTAATGGTCTCTATCAGTCTCATCACTTGGTATCAATGAGCCTTCTTTCCAGATTTTTGTCATACACAATAATATAATAGCCTGCTGTACTATTCAGCCCATGTAAAAAAATATTTGCCCAGCTATATACAGGTAACCTAACTTACTGTTAATTTTACCATTGAAATCAATAGAGAGCTTTAGGCCCAGAAACACCACTAATCCTCACCACAAGGATGTTCGATTCTTGGAGCCTCTGTAGGAAGGAATGGGTGATGAAGAAAGAAACTGGCCAAATGATGTGTATACAAGGAGACCAGACAGAAAGGGCTTGTGTATCTAAGTAAATCTTCACCTTTAGGTCTCATGCACACAACCGTATCTTCTTATTGAATGGACAAACGGATGCGGAAAGCGCACAGATGATCCGCGTGCTTTCCGTATCCTTATAGAACATGTCCTATACTTGACTTCAAAATGTGGACCACAGACCCATTAAAGTCAATGGGTCTGCCAAATATGCCGGTCTGCAATTTGTGATCGTGTGCATGAGGCTTCAGTTCGCCTGTGCATCAGGGAATTGTGTGGATGGCACTATTGCCCAGGTCACTCCTTTTGCTAGAGGATTTGTTTCTTATATATATCTTTTTAATCTCTGCCTTTTTGTTTTTTCCATACAGAGCCATTAGTCCAGCCACCTTTCCAGATATTCTTAGCGCTTTTCAAACTCCACTCTTTCACCCAACCCCAATCCATCCGAAGACACAACCAGGTCCAGAAGTGCGGCAGTATGACCCAGTAACTGGCAAACTCATCAGGAAAGCTTCACAAAGTTCCAGTCATCCCCCATATATACAGGCACCTTTTTCTTCGCTAAATGTCCATGGAGAGCATTCATCCTTCAGGTATATGAAACCGTAAGGCAGCGCCACAGTTAACGCATAATGGCGTCCCATTTATTGGGGGGGGGGGGGGGTCTGCTTTCTTCTTTTCTGCACATTTGCAAAACATGTCATTTAATAAACATTGTTAATTAAAAGATGTATTCATTGTGTGCTGTTTATATGGAATTGTTTCATGCAGGCCATGCGTTTGGGTGTTTGATCTGGTTTGTGTTAATAGTGAATCAACTAAACAAGAAAATAATATTTTTGTCCTTTTTAAGAAATCTTTCTTGACATAGTAATTCAAATAATTCACGGGCAGACATGAGAAAATTGCTGGTAAAACCTACCTTTTTGTAGAGCTTTTCTCATCAGTCGTAGTGTGAATATGAAGTTTTATTCTGCTTCTGCGAGTGCCCAGGAGGCAAGGCTTC
The DNA here is from genome assembly GCF_905171765.1 of Bufo bufo. Lineage (NCBI taxonomy): Eukaryota > Metazoa > Chordata > Amphibia > Anura > Bufonidae > Bufo > Bufo bufo. The sequence continues at coordinate 434,605,865 of NC_053393.1, forward strand.
ACGGAGTAATGGTCACTTCACATCCCCTCCCCTCTGTTTTGAGTGACATCTGTAGCATCCAACCAGGAGACCAGTGCATCTGCCACTCAGAGGGCAGGTACTGTGAAGGGCAGAGAGATTCACAGTAAAGCTCCACCTCCTGGGCACTCGCAGGCGCAGAATGTGGCAGAATAAAACACCTTCACACGACTCCTGAGTAGTTTTCCTGACCTCTGCTGCTCCTGTCAGCAGTTTAGCATAGTTAAAGCTGCTGGCAGACTCCCTGAAAGGTAGATTAAACAAACTAAGCTTTTAAATTACATTTTTGTGTGTTTTTTGTTTAATCCTGTTGAAGGCTATTTGGTGAGTCGCAGTCATTATTCCCTATATGCGTCAAAAGTGTAACCACCAATCAGAATTTGTGCTGTAGTAGCATGGTCACATGGTCACTAAATATTTTGTTCTTTTACCACTATTTTATAACTGAGTTATCCAGGAATGGATAATGATGACTTATCCTCAGGATAGGTCATCATCATTACATCAGCGGGGTCTGAGTCTCGGCACCCCCGCAATTGGCTGTTTCAGGGAGCTGCCGCGCTCACCGGACCTCTTGTGAGCTCAGCAGTGTTGAGCGAATCGAGCTTCGGATCCGAAGTCGATTCCCTCAAAACTTCATTTTAATGCTGTATGGAGGATCTATACAGCATTAAAATGTATGGACTCCCGCGAACTGAAATTTAGTTATCACCGAAGTCTCGCAAATCACTTCGGCATTCGATTTTTAAACTTGAAATCCATTTTAAAACAGGAATGCGAAGTCGGCTTCAGTACCGGCTGGTACCTCCGGTACTAAAGCCGACTTCGGATCCAAGTTTTAAAGTGGTTTTCAAGTTCACAAATCAAATCCCGAAGTTATTCACCGAAATCCCGCGAGACTTCGTTGATAACGAATTTCCTTCACCTGAGGCCATACGTATGAATACTGTACAAAGATGGATCTCTACAGCATTTAGAGCGAATTGACTACTGATCTTGGATCCAAAGCTCGATTTGCTCAACACAGCAGCGGACATTGTATAGGGGATGAGCTGCAACTAGGCCTAGGAAGATGCAGCAGTGCTCACGGAGCGCCAGCCTCGTCTGTCAGCTGATCCAGGGGGTCCAGGATGTCGGACCCCCATCGATCTGAAAGGTCATCAATATTAATTATCGGATAACCCCTTTAAGTCACTGGGTGGGTCAGTTAGACATAAATGAAATATTACCATTTGTTCTTGTGCTTCTACACTGCTAACTAACCATCAGGAGTTTGTGACACTTCGCTTTTTGGTATTGTATTTGTACCTTAGGGTATGTTCACACACAAACCTGTGGCTTTCTAAAAAAAAAAAATGGCTGTCTGCATGGGACACTTAGCATGCAAATTGCCACCTGTGCAGGATTTAAAGTTGTAAAACAGCTGGGAGAGCCTGTGGAGGATCCGCTTTCCTTGATGGTCTTGCCGGGGTGAGGGGGGGTCAGCCACTGCAATGGACAGATTATGAATGTCCATCCGTGTAATCCAGCCGCCAGAACAGGAGATCTTTGTGGAACCTAAGAGTGATATTTGCTAAGGTAAAGGAAAAGGTTTGTCTTGGGATTTTTCAGTTTGTCAAAGTGAAATGAAGAATTATTTCAGGGTTTTTATGGTTTTTCACCTCCTTTTTCTAAAATATGTTTAGCAAATCAAGTGCGAAGAAAAAAAAAAAAAATCTGCGCAATGAAAAACCATAACTGAAACTACCAAAATAAATCTAACCAGACACGTGATGCAGAGGTGAAGGGTCATGTTTGATTTTTCAGCCCTTTGTCAAGTGTCACAGTACGTGTCCTGCGAGCATGACCATTTGGCACAACCCCCCTTTTTTTTTATCCTACAGGTGAAACGCATACAGTGTGTTGAGATTACGGCATGCAGCATCTTGTCTAAATCTGAGAATATGTTTCTGTTGACAGAGTAGTTCAGCCTCATGAAGAGCAAATGTTTGATGATGAAGAGTTGCCTACGGAGAGTACCGAGGAGGAGCAGTCTGGCCCTGCCCGGAGAAAGCGCCAGCCGAGCATGTCTGAATCTATGCCTTTGTATACTCTTTGTAAAGAGGACCTGGAGAGCATGGACAGAGAGGTAAGCCCAATCGTTAACATGATACCTATCTAAAAGTGTGTCTTAGTGGATTGGCAATCTGTACCTCAGCAAAAGTTATATTAAAATATTCAATCCATTCATAAAATGACAATGTCTTGCACTAAATCAACCCTTTCCACCACTTTTATCTTTGTCTTGTGCCAAATCAAGCTCTTGTTCTTGGGCAGCCATAAAAAATTGCTAGAGAAGAACTATCGATTTTTATACAAATCAAATTCTATAAAAAAAAAAACAGCCTCGTTGAGCAGCAAGGGGCTGGCCCTGCTTTGGTAGAGGCCGGCGCCTCTTCATAACTTAGGCGGATCCACTGCCAGATATAGGGGTTCATTAAAGTCGGCGGTTTAGCTAAATAAATGACCCCCTAAATTCTAGATGTCCATGCTGCTTTTTGCTGCAATTTTATTGCCACAAGTTCTGGTTAGTGCTGACGCTATATTATTAATAGCGAGGGGATACCGCCTATACATTTCTGTCCGATAGTTGGTGCCTAATCTCCCTGCCCCGAAGAATGCTAGCACATCATAGGGAGAACAAAAGCAAAGTAGGGTGTAATGGGTTTTGGTTCTGGCGTATAGTTGCCCACCACCCTCCTTTCCAGGATTGATATAATAAAGGACAATTCTGTTTTCTCGATGCCATCATATAGTTAGTAATTCATTTCTGGATGCAATTTCACCATTTGTGTTGAGACTTCCATGAGAATACAAACTAGATAGCTGACATTTTTATGTGTTGTACGCTTACTTTTTCTGGAAGGTAAGTATTGATGTGTGTGTCATGAGACATTGGGAGTCGTGCTTATTAATTTGTGTGAGTAATTCTGCCTGTCTTATATTGATTTGCACCGTTGCACTCAATCTTTACTTAACTACCAGCAATGGAAGGGAACGCGACCTGAACAATCTGTGGTAGGTGAAACTGCCCAGACTAATTACAGTCTCAACCACTCCAAAGTGAGAAGTTATTTCAGATGAAATGTTAATTCAAGTGTACTGTCCAGTGCACCGAACACTAATTCCTAAATCTCTGTTTCTCCTCCACTGTGCTGAAGAAAAACGCAACTTTTTTTGTGATAGAATGTAAATTATTGTGATTTTTCATCTTTTGTATGTATAGTACCATATAAAATATACATATTAATATCCACATTGTTTTGACAATTTGGTTTTGATCTCTTATGTTTTTGTCCCTTGTCAGGAGATAGTTCTCACTTCTTTCCCCTTACAGTCACATTAAAATTGGAAAACCCTCCCAAAAATGTCACTTTTTTTATTGTGGATTTTGAATTTGTGTGAAGTAAATATAGTTGGCACACAACTCGGGGGACACAAGTTAATTTCTAACCCCTTAGTAAATAACAAATTTTAGCCTTAAGGACCAGTAACATTTTTTTCCCCCTCTGTGTTACGGCGCTCATAATTTATTTCTTAAGTTTAGCTGTATGAGACCTTGAATTTTTAGGAACCATTTTGGGGTTCATATACTGTATTAAATAACTTTTATTATTTTATTTTTAGGAGGAAATATAAAAAAAATGCAAATTTATTATTATTTTGTTGGATTTATTTTTATGGCATTCACGGTTTGTTATAAATAACATAACTTTCTTCTGTGGGTCATTCCGATTATAATGTTGCCAATTTTATATCATTTTTTGAATTATTTTTTTCCTCCCTGCAACCAGTCAGCTCCTCCAGGCTTTAAATCTGTGTGTGTTGGGCTGGGAATCTTGTTTTTAAGCTAACAATTTAAGCCTTAAAACAAAATTAGAATCACATGATTACTTTCAGCTGCTATCACTCCAGACACTTTTTCTAACACCTATATCTCCCAAAGGAGAGGAGTTGTGACCACAATATAGTTACAGGTAGTCTGAGATATTTCATCATTTGTTCAGGCTGCTGGTAATTATCCCCAATAGCAAGGATGCTCAACCTGCGGCCCTCCAGATGTTGTAAAACTACAACTCCCATCATGCCCTGCTGTAGGCTGTCCAGGCATGCTGGGAGTTGTCGTTTTGCAACAGCTGGAGGGCCGCAGGTTGAGCATCGCTGCCCTATAGGTACTGATGTGCATATAATTTTGGTGTTCCTGATTGGTGGACCACGTTAATGTTAGACCTGTGTTTCGAGGATTCTTTGATTTTACTTTGTCAACTTAAGGCCTCTTGCACACGAACGTTTTTTCAGTTTACGTTCCGTTTTTTGCGTTCCGTATACGTTTCAATGGATCCGCAAAAAAAATGGTAGGTACTCCGTATGCCTTCCGTTTCCGTATTTCTGTTTTTCCATTCCGTTCCAAGATAGAACATGTCCTATTATTGTCCGCATAACGGACAAGGATAGTACTGTTCTATCAGGGACCAGCTGTTCCGTTCCGCAAAAAAACCTGAATGCACACAGAGGTCATCCGTATTTTTTTGCGGAGCGCAAAATACTGAAAAAGCCATACGGTCGTGTGCAAGAGGCCTAAGGTGCATTTAGACTAGTAATACAGAATTTTGAAATCCTTTTTTTTACCTGAAAAGATGAGTCATTGCTTTATGAATTATTATACACTGCTCAAAAAAATAAAGGGAACAAAAAGATAACACAACCTAGATCTGAGTTAATTAAATATTCTTCTGAAATACTTTGTTCTTTACATAGTTGAATGTGCTGACAACAAAATCACACAAAAATTTAAAAATGGAAATCAAATTTTTCAACCCATGGAGGTCTGGATTTGGAGTCACACTCAAAATTAAAGTGAAAAAACACACTACAGGCTGATCCAACTTTGATGTAATGTCCTTAAAACAAGTCAAAATGAGGCTCAGTATGTGTGTGGCCTCCACGTTCCTGTATGACCTCCCTACAACGCCTGTGCATGATCCTGATGAGGTGGCGGACGGTCTCCTGAGGGATCTCCTCCCAGACCTGGACTAAAGCATCTGCCAACTCCTGGACAGTCTGTGGTGCAACGTGACGTTGGTGGATAGAGCGAGACATGATGTCCCAGATGTGCTCAATTGGATTCAGGTCTGGGGAACGGGCGGGCCAGTCCATAGCATCAATGCCTTCGTCTTGCAGGAACTGCTGACACACTCCAGCCACATGAGGTCTAGCATTGTCTTGCATTAGGAGGAACCCAGGGTCAACCGCACCAGCATATGGTCTCAAAAGGGGTCTGAGGATCTCATCTCGGTACCTAATGGCAGTCAGGCTACCTCTGGCGAGCACATGGAGGGCTGTGCGGCCCTCCAAAGAAATGCCACCCCACACCATTACTGACCCAATGCCAAACCGGTCATGCTGGAGGATGTTGCAGGCAGCAGAACGTTCTCGACGGCGTCTCCAGACTCTGTCACGTCTGTCAGATGTGCTCAGTGTGAACCTGCTTTCATCTGTGAAGAGCACAGGGCACCAGTGGCGAATTTGCCAATCTTGGTGTTCTCTGGCAAATGCCAAACGTCCTGCACGGTGTTGGGCTGTAAGCACAACCCCCACCTATGGACGTCGGGCCCTCCTATCACCCTCATGGAGTCTGTTTCTGACCGTTTGAGCAGACACATGCACATTTGTGGCCTGCTGGAGGTCATTTTGCAGGGCTCTGGCAGTGCTCCTCCTTTTCCTCCTTGCACAAAGGCGGAGGTAGCGGTCCTGCTGCTGGGTTGTTGCCCTCCTACGGCCTCCTCCACGTCTCCTGATGTACTGGGCTGTCTCCTGGTAGCGCCTCCATGCTCTGGACACTACGCTGACAGACACAGCAAACCTCCTTGCCACAGCTCGCTTTGATGTGCCATCCTGGATAAGCTGCACTACCTGAGCCACTTGTGTGGGTTGTAGACTCCGTCTCATGCTACCACTAGAGTGAAAGCACCGCCAGCATTCAAAAGTGACCAAAACATCAGCCAGGAAGCATAGGAACTGAGAAGTGGTCTGTGGTCACCACCTGCAGAACCACTCCTTTATTGGGGGTGTCTTGCTAATTGCCTAGAATTTCCACCTGTTGTCTATCCCATTTTCACAACAGCATGTGAAATTAATTGTCACTCAGTGTTGCTTCCTAAGTGGACAGTTTGATTTCACAGAAGTGTGATTGACTTGGAGTTACATTGTGTTGTTTAAGTGTTCCCTTTATTTTTTTGAGCAGTGTATATCCATATTGCCATTAAACAGATCAAATAGCAATGTATTCTGTGTTCTTTGCATATGGTTTTTAGAAGGCAAAATTGTATTATAAATGATTCATGTTGCCTGCTAACGAGTATTGTGACCCATGAGATGATAACATTAGCCAAAATTACATTTCAACAAGCTGTGAAAGAAAATCTAGTGAGGGTTGTTCCATGTCTTAAAATGGGACAGTTATTTTTAGCATAGACTTTCATCAGATATTGCATTTTGGCTAACACTTTTATTATAAATGTGAGTACATGTTTATGTGAGTCAGAATCCTTATTGGCAAATTACGGTGGCTGACGATAAACTGCATTAAATAGTTGGCATCAGGCTGTCAAAATTAAATGCACGTTTTTATTCCAATTTGTTAAACTGAGTTACTGTATTAAGAGTGTGCCTCCTCTGTCCCCAGCCAGTAAGAGTCCAGTCATATTTGGGAGTGTTGCTATGGTACTTTATATGCAAACCTTATGTTTCCTGCTGATAAATTGCATTAAAAGCTATGGACATTTACAGTGATTTTTTTATTCTGTTCATTTGTTTCTAAATAGTCTTAAAATTGTCCTACCATTGTATTGCTGTAGAGTCTGTGCAGTTCCTTCATATAGCTAGCTTTGCTTCTTCTTGCATAGATCTTGTTAGTAATCTGCTGTGTGGGTACTTTGTTCTCTATCCCTTCTTGTCTCATTGTTGAAAGTGGCAGCAACGAGAGGAAGGAGGTTATACAAGGCAGATCAGACTATTCAGAAGAATCATCGCATCCAAGTCTTGAGAAAAGTAAGGTCATACAGGCTGTACTAACCCATAATCTAGATGGGGAAAAGAGCATTCACAGTATGCGGGTGGGTGGGTGTGAATCCTACATTCTGTGGCCCTGTTTAGAGAGAGAGGAGAGAACATGCAGGGGAGAGAGCAGGAAATTGGAGCCATCAACTTCCATTTGTCAGTACAAGGGAGAGGAGACCCTCATGAGCAGAAGGGGGGATCGGCCCAGGAATGTGCGGATTCATGAGCTAGTGGACGCAATCGTATCCTTGGCACAAAGACATCACCTCCTGAAACTAGGAGCAGATTCCAAACTGCATACGATAGGCTCACAATGTCAATGGTATTAGATAAGCATCTAGCCCTTTTTTTCAGAAGCGATGTATGTTTGTATCTGCTAGTATTTGTAAAGTACCTGGTAGCCTACTTAAAGGGGTATTCCGGTTTTGCAATTTTCAGTGTCCATTAACAGAAAACAATGCATTATCGCTTACAAATAGTGATTGTTTATCTGTAAGGCCTCTTTTCCTGCACTCCATACTCGCAGGCCGTTTACCACAGTGTTGGTTCTCTATTCTGATGACATCACATCTACATCTGAGGTGTGACAAGGCTTGTAAGGATCTGCCCTTTAGACATGACCTCATCAGGGACCTTGCCTCTCAGGGTGGTGGTCTGCTCATTCTCCTGGACATTCTATGCTGTTCACCAATCACCATATTGTATGGGTTATTATGATTACAGGGATATCAAATGCTGTTCTGGGTTATTTAATTCAAAAACAGCAATACTATCAGACACCTAAAAATCCCATCTTTCCAACAGACCTCTTCTATGGAGGAGTGGGTAAGGTAGCTGTTTATCGTACAGAAGGTCTGAGGGTCAAACCTCCCTGAGACCTGTAAAATAATCTTTATTGTAAAGGTTATGGCAGAAAATTAGAATTTTTAGTTTTACAGCTTTTTTTCTTTTATCGTCAAGCCCCTTTCACAAGCCCGCGTCACTGCAGTTTCTGTTTTGCGGATCTGCAAAACACAGGCACCAGCGTTGTGCACCTCACATCGCGCTGCGGACCCCTTGACTTCATGTGAACAAAGATAGAACATGTCCTAGGTTTCGCGGCAGAGGACAGGGCCGGGCAGCATGGAGAGTAGCGAAGCATAGACTGCTGACCGTGGGCTTTTTGGCATACTGTCTATGTCCCCTGGATTGCTCTACCAGGGAAACCCGGTCTAACCAGTATCAAACAGATTTCATTTTTAGAGATTCCGAATCCCAGTACATGACCGTAATACTAATTTGGTCTGTTATTCCCAGTTTTATCCCATTTAATGTAGATACAGTGATACAAGTACTGTGGCCTGGGTACATTTATCAGTACGTTCTTTCCTGTGCTGCCAGCTCATCAAGGTCTTTTTGTAATAGTTTGCAATCGAGCAGAGTTTTAAAGTATCCTACAGAGTTTTGTATCAGCAAAAATGGGAGTCATTAATAAAAGAACTGCTCCCAACACAGATCCTTGCTGACTTTATGCTGTGATTTTGTACCACTTAAGCTGCCTTTTAACAGTTCTTTACCCACGTCCGTACGTGGCTCCCTAGTCCCTGCATTTGTATCTTCTGTACAAGGTGCTTTTGTGGTACACTAACAAATGCTGTTGCAAAATCCGGATAGATTTTATCAGCAGCATTAGTAACGTAACATACCACATTTGCAATTTCTTTATAGAAACCAATCTTATTGTTGGGCACAACCTGTTTTTCATGGATCAGTTCTTGTTGTCAGTATATTCACCACTATATACTTTTGCAGTTCATCTCTTTGAGTGCCTTCAAATATTTTACATACCGCTGATGTCAAAAGTACCGTTTACGCTTTAATATGTTGGAACAACATCAGGCGTCCTGTGGCGCTGTATGTGTTACACAAGAGTCCATGCAGAAAGCGATGTACCTGTTCCTCGGTTACCACGATCGCTTTTCTTAGTGCATATCTGTATTTGTTCTTTTGTTAAAGGGGTTGTCCAGTTCCCTGTATTGAGATCTATCCTCAGTATAGGTCATCAAGATCAGATTGGTTTGGGATCCGGGTCCTGGCACCCCAGCCGATCAGTTGTTTGAGGAGAATGAAGCGCCTGTGCGAGCACTGCCTTCTCTTTACCTGCTTGCCATCAACATTGCAGTAGCAAGCAGGTGTAATTTCAGCTCCATTCACTTCAAGCAGGCGCCATCTTCAAAGACCCGATATCTGCCATACATGTACGGCGGATGTCGGGCAGGGGCTAAAGGGATATTCCAGTTGTGACAAGTCAGTATGCCCTATCCTATTAGATTGGTGGGAACCCTACTGCCAGGTTGGATATGTATGCTGCTGCTCCATTCTTCTCTATGGAACTTGCAGAAATAGCTGAACACTGAGACCCCAGCGGTGTTACTCCCAGTGATCTAATAGTTAACCCCTATTTTGTTGATAGATCACTTGCCTCAACCGGAATACCCCTTTAAGTAATTTTGTTTCCTATTGAAGTTATTGGTGACTAGATCTCTGTGGTCTCTAAGACTGGAGATTTCAGAACTCTTATTTATAATTTAGATTCGTACCTAAATGCCCTAAACCTTTTGGTTTCGATGTTAAAAAGCTTGCCACCATCAAATTTTAGTCACTCTTCTAATTGGGAATATTGAATCTAGAAGACTATCCATGTCGGAGAGAAACTCTGTTTTAATTTTCATTAGAAGTTCTACTCGTGAATCCTTTCCGAAGTTCCTTCCCTGTAGTTGTACGGCTGTTCTGTCAAAAGCAGCGGAGGCAAACTGCTGAGTGACAGAATTTCCTGGCCTCTGTAATTCTGCAACTTTCTATAATGTAGGAGCTGCCGTACATGCCAGTTACATTCCTGAGAAAGTAATTGTTCGGAGAATGAAAGGAAAAATTGATGTGTATATGCCTATGATTTTCAGCAATTAGCCTTCACAATTTTAATGTTCCCCTACTTTAGAAAGCTGAGCCCTTCGGGCTTAATGTTGTTGTTGTTTTTTTTTTTTATGTTTTTTTCCTCTTTATGATTTCCGGGTACTTTTATCTGCCGGTCTTGACAGCTCACCTAGGTGTTCTGCACAAAGAGTCCACAGCAGGGGCGCCTTCTGCTCTGGGTGTACAGTACAGAACATTTGACCACGCATAGAGTGGGTAATAATGAGAACTACTTATGTGCCCCGTGGTGGCACTTTTGAGTGCCTACATTTGTACTGGGCCTAAAAATAGCTGAATAACCGAGGAACAGCATGTTTCATTTTAAAACATAACCTTGTTATTGAAGTTGGTTTACAGTATTTTAATGCTTTCACAAAATAATTAATGGCTTTTATGCTGCTTTCTCCTCTCTGCAGTTTTACACCCACCATCTCATTTGGTAACGTTTATCTTTATATATATGTATGTGTTTCACCCTGCGTGAAAATGTGAGTATGCTGAGGTTTTATGATACGTGCTAAAAATAGGTCTCTAAAATGTATGAAAAAAAAAGGAAAATCTACGCCCACATTTGAATGGTGAATCGAGTAATTAAACATCAGTTTTACCTAATGAACATGAATGTACGGTACGTCGCTGAGAAATAGGTTGGCGCCATATAAATGAAAAAAATATAAATAAAAAATGTAATAACATTTTTTTTCTATTTCATTTTTTTTTCTTTCAAAAGTAAAGGCTACTTTACAATGGCCAATTGTCAAGACAGCACCTTGATCTCAGAGGCCATGTCTGTAAATCAGGAGAGGATTAAAGGGGTGTCCGACCCCCTTCCCTCCCCAATATTAGTGAGCACCAGCAAAGCTTCTCCATTCCATCGATGAGGCACCAATCCCCGTTAAGACTCCAGTCACATGCGTCTCTGGGGCACTTCACTGCTGAGGCCAATCAATGGCCACAGCTGTCAACATGATTGTGGATGTGATATCATCAAATCCACTTGACTAGGGACCTGAAACAGCGGGTATGGGAATATAAAAAAAATAAAAAATTCTCCATTGTTTTAACGTCCTTTGGAAGGAAGGGGACGTAAGAAAACCCCTTTAGCTGTTGAAGGCACGATTGGCAAGTGTAGACGCTCATTTTTGTATGACTAAGTGATACCTGGTGCATCACTTTTATGTGAGTGTTCACAAGACAGCAATAACGCCCACAACGACACTTCAACAAATGTTGGGAACCATTAATAAAGAACAAGGGAGCCGATACTGTCAAGTCAACATTTTAAAGCGGGCTCTGTGAGCTTGTAGCAGTGGCTTTTGAGGAAACTGAAAGCACCTGACCCATTGGACACTCTACAATATAAGTAACATATCTTTTTTCAGCCTTATAAACTATGTCCATCCAGTTCAGCCTGTTATCCTGCAAGTTGATCCAGAGGAAGACAAAAAAAAAAAAAGACCCTGTGTGGTAGAAGCCAATTTTCCTTCCCGACTCCAATCAGTATTGTAATAACTCCCTGTATCAACGACCCCTCTCTAGTAACTATAACATGTAATATTATTACACTCCAGAAATACATCCAGGCCCCTTTTGAATTCCTTTATTGTACTCACCATCACCACCTCCTCAGGCAGAGAGTCCCATAGTCTCACTACTCTTACTGTAAAGAATCCTCTTCTATGTTTGTGTACAAACCTTCTTTCCTCCAGACACAGAGGATGTCCCCTCGTCACAGTCCTTGGGATAAATAGATGATGGGAGAGATCTCTGTACTGACCCCTGATATATTTATACATAGTAATTAGATCTCCCCTCAGTCTTTTTTCTAAAGTGAATAACCCTAATGTTGATAATCTCAGGGTACTGTAGTTGCCTCATTCCAGTTATTACTTTAGTTGCCCTCCTCTGGACCCTCTCCAGCTCTGCTATGTCTGCCTTGTTCACAGGAGCCCAGAACTGTATACAGTACTCCATGTGTGGTATGACTAGCAATTTTGTAAAGTGGTAGGACTATGTTCTTATGACGGGCATCTATGCCCCTTTTGATGCAACCCATTATCTTATTGGCCTTGGCAGCAGCTGCCTGACACGGTTTTTTGCAGCTTAGTTTGCTGTTTTTTTAAAAATCCTCTTCTATGTTTGTGTACAAACCTTCTTCTTTCATCCAGACGCAGATAATGTCCTCTCATAACAGTCCTGGGTATAAATAGATGGTGGGAGAGTTCTCTGTACTGTCCCCTGATATATTTATACATAGTTATTAGAAATAACCCTAATTTTGATAATCTTTCAGGGTACTGTAGTACACCCATTCCAGTTATTACTTTAGTTGCCCTCCTCTGGACCCTCTCCAGCTCTGCTATGTCTGCCTTGTTTACAGAAGCCCAGAACTGTACACAGTACTCCATGTATGGTCTGACTAGTGATTTTTAAAGTGGTAGGACTCTGTTCTCATCACGGGCATCTATGCCCCTTTTGATGCAACCCATTTATCTTATTGGCTTTGGCAGCAGCTGCCTGACACTGGTTTCTACAGCTTAGTTTGCTGTTCACCAAAATTCCTAAGTCCTTTTCCATGTCAGTGTTACCCGGTGATTTACCATTTAGTATGTACTGGTGACATGTATTTTTCCTTCCCATGTGCATAACCTTACATTTGTGGAATATGTTTTGACCCTTTTGGTGAAGACCATATAGGAGATTTACGAAGCAAAATTCACCAGAATTCTGCATTAATTGCACCAGAAAGTATCAAGTACACATTGTGCGCCAGATTTGTTATGCGTTTTAGACATCTTTGCATCTTCCAAGACCATTTTGAAAAGTGTCTAATAAAAGGGTCATAGCCAAGATTTCTAAAATGTGCCTGATTTTATTAATGATGTGCAAAATACTGGTGTAAAGTAAGCCAGCCAAGAGGTAGGGAAGAAAGTGTCTAACGTGTCTACTAAGGTGCTCCAAATTTCACATTAAGAAATATGCCACAGTTTTTCATAACTCATTTTTCTGCCATGTTTGGTTTGATAAATGTGTCCCATATTTCATGTCTTGTCAAAAAGCCTACCTTGGAAAGTAATATATGTGCATATACCTGCATACAAATTTACAAATTGCAGTTTCATTTTCATTGTGCAGCAAATTCTTTATCTGCTGCTGTTTTTTTTTATCTCATAATTTACATATTAAAAGGATCTACTCTGCAGCGTGAGCTGAAATCTTTACTTTTGTAATCGGTGTATTTAACAGTAATATATACCAATACCTGTCTGTATGCTTTATGAGAAGTGATGATGGTGTCATATTATGATGTTAAATAGGTTTTCAATGAATTCAGTTTATATTCATAGCACCATCTTAAATCAGAATTGTAGCTATAATTACTTTAACATAAGAGCGTAACGTACTGTTTTAAAGGTCACCTGCATGTTAAAGAATATAGGAAATTCAGCTTTGCATCTCAATACTAACACATTAGCATTGCCATGTGCACTTACATACCAGAGTTTTGTGGATTTGCAGATTTACAGTGATCCCTCAAGATACAATGGCTTCAGAATACAATATTTTTCAACATACAATGGTCTTTCCTGGGCCATCGTAACTTGAAACTAGACTGAACATACAATGTCTCCGACTCAGATCCCACCAATCAACATGTCTATTTCTCTAGTAAAACGCCTGTATTGGGTATATAGTAGCTCCTCTTTACAGTAAAGTGTGGTACATCTCCTTTACTGCCCTCTGTCTGTGCCCGGAGGAGCTGCTCCATTTTAGTTTTCTGCTACACTGTGTGCTATAAAGGACCCTGAAGAAGCTCCAGTCCTTATCATACAGAGTCATTTACAGCTTCCAGTATCTATTGGTGACTGTTATATGTAAGGACTTGCTTTATCTGTCTTAAGGTACCTTTTACACCAGCCGATTATCGTTAAATCATGCGAGCCATCTAAAAGTAATGAACAAGCGAGCAATCGACGACAAACTGTAAATTTCTCGCTGGTTCAATCGTTTTGTAAGCCTAAGAGGAACCAGTTTGTCTGTACCGATCATTTTACTGCAGTTATCTGCGTATCATTGCAGACCGCATTAGAATGACAGATATCACCTAGGTATAGATAACACAGGATCCACCACCCACAATAGGTGATATCATAGTTTACCTACTCCCTCCGGGCCTCTGCTCAGGTCACAGAGAAGGCCTAGAAAACTCCCATAAAAGTCCAGTGAGGTCCCCTCTCGTCCATTGTGTCTATAACCTATGGTGGCTGTAAACCATATCTGCTGTTAAGAACAGCTCGGGCAAGATGGCTGTCCCCATAATCCTTTTTAGAAAATAGAAGAAAAATAGGCAAGCAGAAAATAAAAACAAATTGGAAACTGGTGACTATTAGTCACTATCTTGTTTTAACTGTCAGAAAAATGTTTTAGTCACATATCTGAAACGATCCACCAATGCCTTATGTGAAAGTAAGAATGGATGTATTTAGAGGGGTATTACATTTAGAGCACATTATTCCAACCGCTCATGAGAATGGTGGTCCCATTATCCCGTATGAATGGAGTAGCCTTCGTGGATGAGCAGTACTACTTCATTCAAACTCTAGGACTGCCAGAGATTGGATACTACACTCGGCTTTGAGATCAACGGCGTAGCTATGCTTATGATTGACCTGGCGCTCCATTCCCACTTGTAGATACATGGCTCACCAGATCTATATCTGTTATCCAGAACCATTGATGCACACATTTGAATTTAGTCCGTTAAAGAAAGCACAGTGTAAGAATAAAATGTTCCAATCTTTCCAGCTTCACCTCTGCGAATGTGAAAACCCAACTGAGATGATTGTCTTTTCTTACAGCGGGGTGCTGAACAACTTATTACACGCATTCTTGCAAAGGTTTGATTAGTCAGATATATACGGATGGGTGTTCTCATTAAATCGAAAAGACAAATTGCAGTCCTGAGCATAAAATATGCATATTCTGGCTTTATATTTTTCCTGAGTGTATTCTTTAGAAAACCATTGAAAGTATTTATCCAGCTTACATTTTGCTGCTACAGTTACGTATGTTTAGAGAGGGTTTATCACCAGGAAATCTACAGCTAAACCAGGTATAGTGTGTCTTGTATGGATAGCTCTTCTAATTTTAACTTGCACTTGCTGATCTGCTGCTTCCTTCTGGAAAAAAAGCTTATTATTATTATTATTATTTTTTTTTTTTACAAAAGAGAAATGAGGATTAAAAATAGGGAACAATCTGCGGGAGGAGGAGTAATCGGGCAGGGAGGACCAAGAAGAGTGAGGAGAGAGCAACCTGTAGAAGAGAAGTAAGGAGGGGGAACAACTTGCACGAGGAAAAAAGAGTGAGCAGACAGGAGGGCCCAGGAAGAGGAGTGAGCGACCTGTACATGTAGAGCAGAAATAGGGAGAAACTAGACGGAAGAGTAATCAACCTGTAAAGACGGGGAGCAGTCTGCGGGAGGAGGAGTGATCGGTCAGGGAGAACCCAGGAGGAGGAGGAGACAACAACATGTAGAGGAGACATAAGCGAGCAGGGGGGAGAGCGACCTATGGAAGAGGAGAAGGGCAAGCTGAGAGAGTGACTACAGAAAAAGGAGGAGTGAGCAGGGCTGCGGGTCATGTAAAAGAAGGAGGAGTGAGCGGAAGGGTCACATGCAGAGGAGAAATAAGGAGTAAGCAGGGGAGTAGGCTTTGGGAGGGAGTAACCTGTCGAAGACAAGAGGGGACACGGATCAGCAGTTTGAGCTGTTCAGCAGCATTCTCAATGGATGAACAGAGAAAAGGCTGTTTTTGATACATATGCAAATCTGCTGTTAAGTGCAAAGTGGACAGGCCCAAGCCGCCTGCTTCCTCTGTCAGCTCTTCCCTCTCCTTGTTTGACACGGCCAGGTTCTTGCATATGATCACATTGGGAGCATTAGGTCCTGCTGCCTCCAGTGCGGAGCAAGTGTTTCCACATGTGCCTGTGGTAACGTTATCTGTTAGGCATTATAGGTACTGGGGCACTAAGGGGGCCAAAATATATACTGGGGTACTGTGGAGGCATTTTATATACTAGGGGCATTTTGGGGGCAGTTATAACTACTGGGGGAATTATGGGGGGGCACTATATATACTGAGGGCACTGTGGGATTGCATAATATATACTGACGCTTTAAAGAAAAGCCAATTAAATTAATCCAGAAAACGGATGCTCTTAAATGGACAGTTTTTTACTATTTTTTATTTTATTTATTTATTTTTTTTCTTCAACTGGTGAGACTCCCTTTAGGCTATTTTCACACTAGGGTTTTTTGCGGACCCGTCACGGATCTGCAAAAACGCTTTTGTTACAATAATACAACCGCATGCATCTGTCATGAACAGATCCGGTTGTATTATGTCTTCTATAGCCACAACGGATCCGTCTTGAACACCATTGAAAGTCAATGGGGGATGGATCCTTTTTCTATTGTGTCAGAGAAAACTGATCCTTCCCCATTAACTTACATTGTGTGCCAGGACGGATCAGTTTGGCTCAGTTTAGTCAAGCGGACACCAAAACGCTGCAAGCAGCGTTTTGGTGTCCGCCTCCAGAACGGAATGGTGACTGAATGGAGGCAAACTGATGCATTCTGAGCGGATCCTTTTCCAATCAGAATGCATTAGGGGAAAAACTGATCTGTTTTGTGAAAGCCCTGAATGGATCTCACAAACGGAAAGCAAAAACGCAAGTGTGAAAGTAGCCTTAAATGGTTTGATGACGTGCAAACTAGCAACTAGTTTGTATTTTGTACTGCTGACTGTTCTGTTGGAAAATTGTGTTGTGTGAAATGGTAGGAGTCCAATCCAAGAACAGGAAGTTACTCGCGCCATGTCACTGTTGGGTCCTTTTGGTTTTTTTTTTCTTTGAGAGGCAGGCTTGGTTATAATCCTCTTTAAAAACTTTGTTTTTCAGGTTGATGACATTTTGGGGGAAGGCAGTGATGACAGTGATAGTGAGAAAAAGAAGTCTGTAAAGGTCAAAAAAATGCCAAATACAACACAGAAGAGCTCTGAGAAAATCCCAGAATCCAGAACCGAATCGTCTTCATCTAGTGAACAGAGCCTCTCTGATGGCACGCCACGGTGAGTGTACTAACTTGGCGCCGGGCGTTTTACAATTTGGATAATGTATGAATAACTCCTTTTGTAGATTCATATGTATATATTCATAATCTGTAGGAAGTGGGAGTAGAGTTGTGAGATACATGCATTTACAGATCAACAAACATGGCACAAACTCAAATAGTGCACATGGTACACATACATCTCTGTTCACAGAAACAATATGGTTTTACATGGCAGCAGGCAGAACTTCCAATGTTTTTACAAAAAGTGAAACTGTAACTTCATATGTGTACATGAGTTTTTAGGAAATAATGAATGGGTATGTAGAAATCTGTTCTTTTAGTCTACTTTTTGAGTATATTGGCTATATCTTTTAAAAGAGATTGTTTCATGTCAATCCCCTTTAAAAGGGAAACTGCCACAATGAGTTAATATATTTTGTCTACTTTGCCTGCCAAGCATTTTGGGCACAAGGATGCATTTTTCCTGCTTTTTTTTCGGTGAAAATACTTGTTGCTTCCAAAGTTACATGATGTAAACTTTTATATTTGTTTGTGTGTTCATGGGGTCTGTTTGCCAGCAAGTAATTAACAAAAGTGGAACATATCTGCAGTGTTCCAGCTGTACTCTTTGGGGCCTTTCTCTAGCAGTCTGAGTTCATCCAAACAGCATATGAATGTGTTTAATCAATAAAGTAATTACAGTAGATGTGAAACGGTATAAAACTATCAAATGAATAATAAATACATTAGAGGATCAGTCATACATAAACTGCAACTAACATTCAAATGCCATAAAGTGATTGTAAATGCACATATATGTAAATCCACGCATACAGTGCCTTGAAAAAGTATTCGTACCCCTTGTACTGTTCCACATTTTTTCACGTTACGCTCACAAACTTAAATGAATTTTATTGGAACTTTGTCATAAACCAACACAAAGTAGCAAGTACGTGTGAAGTGAAAAGAAAATGATACATAGTTTAGCGTGCATTTGTATTCAGCCCCCCTGAGTCAATACTTTGAAGGACAACCTTTTGCTGCAATTACAGCTGCAAGTCTTTTCAGGTACGACGGGTGTTCAACAAATTATCTACCCCAGCATGTTCCGTCAGTGTTAGTTGAGGTTGGCTGTGCAGGTTGAGATGTCTGGACATGCAACACACACACAGTAGCAGTTCAGTCTGATGAAAGCACTGGAAGTGACAGGATGGCAAGTGCAGTACAGTGCGGATCTACAAAGAAAGAGAGGGATTTGGAGCTTCGTTCTGTGATTAAATTCCTTACAAAGGTAGAAAAGAAGCCGAAAGAAATCCATAAAATGATGATTGCTGTATATGGTGATGATACACCCTCCTACTACAAAGTAAAATTTTGGGCCAAGCAGTTTAAATTGGGTAGGGAATCAATTTAAGATGACCCCTGTTCAGGACGAATCATCTTTAGAGGAAATAGGCGGTAAAGTGGAGGCCATGATTTTGGAAGATCGTCGGGTCAAAGTCAGTATTATAGCTCATGAATTAGGCAATTCAGTTGGCACAGTTTCCAGTATAATTCATTATGCTTTAATATCAAAGGTCAGTTCCTGGTGGGTGCCACGAGTGTTGATGCCTGAGCAAAAAAACTTGCCGCCAGCAATTTAGCCAAGAGAATTTAGATATGGTTAGAGAAAATCCAGGCGACTTCTATTCTCAAATTATTATGTGTAAAGAAACATGGCTCCACTATCATGATCCTGAGACCAAACTAGAGTCCATGCAATGGAAGCACAAGATATCACCAACTCTAAAGAAATTTTGTGTGCAGCAATCATCGGGAAAGATTATGGCAACAGTTTTTGGGCTACAGAAGGCATTTTATTACTGGCATTCATGCGACACAAGACAACAATTACTGGAGACACAATGAAGGCATTATGTGAGGCAATCAAAGAGAAACGCCATGAGAAGTTGTTTGCAGGTGTGTTGCTGCTTCACGACCATGCGTCAGTCTCGCAAATCACAAACTGCTATCGGAGAATGTGGCTTCATGGAGCTTAACCATCCACCCTACAGACCTGACTCCCAGTGATTACTTTCTCTTTCAGAACCTGAAGAAATTTTAGCATGGGCAACAATTTCCTAATAATACTGCAGTCAAGAGGCGGTAACAAGGTTCCTGCAGCAGGAAGAAGTCTCCTTCTATTCTGAGGGCATCCGATCAATGGAGGCAAAGTGGAATAAGTGTTTTGAAGTCAAGGGGGATTACATTAATAAGTAGCAAGTTCAATTTTCTTAGAAAATGTTTTCATGTTCAGGTAGATAACTTATTGAACACCCCTCGTATGTCTCTACCAGCTTTGCGCATCTAGTTGCCCTTTTATTCTTTGCAAAATAGCTCAAGCTCCATCACTCTAACACATGGATATGTTTATCTAAACCACTCCATTGTAACTCTAGCTATATGTTTAGGTTTGTTGTCCTGCTGGAAAGTGAACCTCTGGCCCACTCAAGTAATTTGCAGCCTCTACCAGGTTTTCCTCCAGGATTGCCCTGTATTTAGTTCCATTCATCTTCCCATCAACTTACCTGTCTCTGCTAAAGAAAAGCATCCCCACAGCATGATGCTGCCACCACCATGTTTTACAGTAGGGATGGTGTGTTCATGATGATGTGCAGTGTTAGTTTTCCGCCACACATAGCGCTTTCATTTTAGGCCAAAAAGTTCAACTTTGGTCTCATCTGACTAGAGCACCTTCTTCCACATGTTTGCTGTGTCTCCTACATGGCTTGTGGCAAACTGCAAATTGGACTTCTTATGGCTTGCTTTCAGAACTGCTTTCCTCCTGTCACTGTTCCATAAAAGACAGATTTGTGGAGTACATGACTAATATTTGTCCTATGGACCGATTATCCCACCTGAGCTGTGGATCTCTGCAGCTCCTCCAGAGTGACCATGGGTCTTTTGGCTGCCTCTTCTATTTAATGCTCTTCTTGCCTTGGCTGTCAGTTTAGGTAGATGGACATTTCTTGGTAGGTTTTCAGTTGTGCTATACTCCTTCCATTTTCGGTTGATGGGTTGAGCAGTGCACCATGAGATGTTCAGAGCTTGGGATTTTTTTAATAACTTTTATGCCTGACCTGTCTGGTGTGTTCCTTGGTTTTCATGATGCTGTCACTAATGGTCTCTAACAAACCTCTGAGGTCTTCACAGAACATCTGTAGTTATACTGAGAATAAATTACACAAAGGTGGACGCCATATACTAATTAGGTGACTTCTCAAGGCAATTGATCACACAGAATTTTATTTAGGGGTATCAGAGTACGAGGGGAATACAAATGCACACCACACATTTTTACTTATTAAACATTTTTAAAAGCATGTATCATTTTCACTTCACACATACTTGCTACTTTGTATTGGTCTAACACATAAAATCCCAATAAAATATATG
Source organism: Bufo bufo (assembly GCF_905171765.1). Lineage (NCBI taxonomy): Eukaryota > Metazoa > Chordata > Amphibia > Anura > Bufonidae > Bufo > Bufo bufo. The sequence continues at coordinate 434,626,482 of NC_053393.1, forward strand.
TTTTAAGTTTGTGGGTGTAATGTGGAAACGTTTAAGAAGTAGGAATACTTTTTCCAAACACTCTAGTAATTAGATGTTAAGATTTCTGGGGAATACTCGCTGGGGAGTTTAGAACAGAAGCAGTGGTATTGCAGTTACTCTTTGTGTACCAAACTATTTATTTCTCTGGCACAAGGCCGTAAGTGTTTTGTGATCCGCAAAACACAGATCCCGGCTGTGAGCATGCTGCCACTTCCGCGTGCTGTCCACATCTTTTGCGGCCCCATTAAAAAAAAATGCAGATCAGATGCAGACTGAAACGACTGTCATGTGCATGAAGCCTTACTCCATTTCGGATATAGGCATGCCAGTGCCAAGTCCTTGCTTGCATACTGAATACCTAAGGCCATGTTACAACTGACTAGTGATGTAAGCAATTTAATGGCAGAAACACAGCTCCTGCCATTTGCTCCATTCTCTCGATCAGCCCCGAATTTAAGCCTACCAGCCAGGCCATCCATCTGATATCACCACCAACTGGATAAGGAAAAACTGTGGCTGCACATCAAGTGGAGGTGCCATATAGGAGGTGTATGCTCAAGACCTTGATGCCGCTAAAAATGACCATGTATTGAAAAGAGCAGAGGACCAGATGCCATCCTGCAGTAGAAGTTGCAGCTGCTGCTGTTGTTTCCAACTTGTGGAGACTTTTCTGCCTCTTGAATTAGTGTATGTTCTGGATGTCCACAAGCATTCTTGATTTTCACTTGTAGAGAGAGAATCCTTCTGTTTTCTTTGGATTGCTTTTTGATGAATATGTGTTTTGAGGCCATGAAGTGATAGTTTAATTAGAAGTACCAGTTGTGGCTCATTACACAAGAGGTAACAGAGTACAGTCTGCAGCATTACTTCTTCTTGGTCTATCGCTGTAATTTCTCCCGAATCGCTTGCGTCTTTGGAACAGATCCAGTTTTCTTTGAGCTGCAAACATATTTTATTGTAGGGATGGATGTGAAAGAATCAGGAGTTAGAAATGTAATGGGTTTCCTTGGACAGTACAGATTTCTACTGCCACCCATGTGTGTGTGACCACATATTGAACTATGAATCATGTGTTTGGGCTGGGTTGCCTTTGGGCATCCATGATTCAGCCGCTGCGTGCGACAGACACCCCACCCACCCGTGGCCACCTCTGTTAAAGGGCATCTGTCATTAGATTTGTACCTATGGTTGACCAGTTAAATCTGTACTTGGCAGCTTAAAGGGAACCTGTCACCGGGATTTTGGGTATAGAGCTGAGGACATGGGCTGCTAGATGGCCACTAGCACATCCGCAATACCCAGTCCCCATAGCTCTGTGTGCTTTTATTGTGTCAAAAAACAGATTTGATACATATGCAAATTAACCTGAGATGAGTCAGAGCTTGAAAATGACTCTTCTCTGGTCACACAAGTAAGATATGACTCTTATGTTAATTTGCATATGTATCAAATCGGTTTTTTTACACAATAAAAGCACACAGAGCTATGGGGAATGGGTATTGCGGATGTGCTGGTGGCCATCTAGCAACCCATGTCCTCAGCTCTGTACCCAAAATCCGGGTGACAGGTTCCCTTTAAGGTATCTGTGTTGGTCCCATGTTCATATGTGCCAGTGTTGCTGAGAAAAAAAGTTTTAATGTATGCAAATGAGCTCCAGGAGCAACGGGGGAGTTGCTGTTACACCTAGAGACTCGGCTTTTTCAGCATCTGTACTTTAAATGACAGGACCGGGTGTGATGATGTTTTCACTGCCTGGTTCTGTCATAGTGCACATGCGTCAGGTTAGCCTGTTTCATAGGTACAAACCTGCTCACAGATGCCCTTTAACCCATGTATTTGTGCGGGCATTAACCCCCACCGGTGAGCAGGGTTCATCTGTCCCCTGCAAACCCAACCTTTACAGCCTTCCATTAAAAACACATGCTCAACTGGCAAAGGGTATTAACCCCTTGGATACCGGAGTTTTTTTTTTTTTTTCGTTTTTGCATTTTCATTTTTCTTCCCCATCTTCCTTGAGGCATAACCTTTTTTTATTTTTCCGTTTACATAGCTGTATGACGGCTTACTTTTTGCGAGAGAGGTTGTTCTTTCTAATACCACCATTGAATGTGTCATATAATGTAGTGGGAAGCTGGGAAAAAAATTCCAAATGGGGTGGAATTGAGAAAAAAAAAATGCAATTCCTCCACTGTTTTATGGGTTTTGTCCCTACGGCGTTCCCGTAAAAATGACATGCCCTTCATTCTCTGGGTCAGTACGATTACAACTATACCACATATGTATAGTTTTTTTTTATGTCTGACCCCCATAACTTTTTTATAGTTATATCTACTGAGCTGTGTGGGGGCTCATTTTTTGAGGGACGATCTTAGTTTTTATTGATACCATTTTGGAGTGTGTGTGACTTTTTTAGCACTTTTTATTACATTTCTTTTCGTAAGAGAAGCAATGAAAAAATGTCGGAAATAGGTTTTTCTAAGAATTTTATTTATTTTTTACTGATGACCTATCCTCTGGATAGGTCATCAGTATCTGATTGGTGAGGTCTGACACTTGGGGCCGCTGCTGATCCGCTGTTTGAGAAGGCGCTGAAAGCGCTTCTCTCTGCTTTTCCTAGGCCAAGTGACGACACGTTCAGCCACATTCAAGTGAATGGGGCTAAGCTGCAATTCCAAGCACAGCCGCTATACAGTGGATGGCGCTGTGCTTGGTAAGCTGCAAGAAGGCAGCGGTGCTCACAGGACTGCTGCTGCCTTCTCAAACAGCTAATCCACGGGGGTCCCAGGTGTCAGATCCCCACCGATTAGATACTCGTGATCTATCCAGAAGAGAATAGGTAATCAGTAAAAAAAAAAAAATCTTGGAAAACCCTTTTAAGAACTTCACAGCCAAGAAAATTGCACTCGTATTTGTGTTAGGCCATACACATACAAGCGAGTTCAGTGTGAGAAACTTGCAGCGTGAGTAAGTGTGAGGTCCCGTTCTCACTTCTGCTCCTCTGACAGTATCGAACAGTATTTTAATAACGTATAATGCTGTGTCACCATGAGAGATCTACAGATTTAGGCCTCATGCACATTAACGTTTTTTGTTTTTTTGCGTATATGGAACGGAAGTTACTCCCTGTGCATTCCGTTTCCGTATGTCCATATTTATGTTCCGCCAAAAAAAAAAGACCTGTCCTATTATTGTCCGCTTTATGGACAAAACAAGGATAGTACTGTTCCGTTCCGCAACATACGGAATGCACGCGGACGTCATCCGTATTTTTTGCGGACCGCAAAATACATAGGATCGCACAGCATGAGTCCTAATGTTGTGCGATCCTGTCAGAAGAGCGGAGGTCAGAACAAGACACGTGAGTTTCTCACATTGAACTCGCCTGTGTGTGTCTGGCCCTACACACACCCCACCCTCCTGAATTTGGATCACCATAGGGGTTTATGGTGTTCAGAAGTGCCATGTCATGCTTGGTTGTTGCCTTTAAAATTAGGCTTTTGTTAGTCTTAATTGAGCCTTGTGTTGGTAATTTGCCGGCTTTCTAACAGGTTACGTCCCAGCACGTATGAGCCGAATACCATGCATAGTCTATCAGTTCTTGGCACAGAGAGAATGGAGCTCTGTGCAGCTTCTGCAACAAGCCATTGTTTTATTGCCACGAATATCTCCTCACTTAACCCTTTCACTGCCATGGATGAAGTACATTGTGATGTTGAACTCTTGCCGCAGATAGGTTGTTAGCTACTGATACCCTATTAAAGCCCTAAGTGATAGCTTTCCGATTCGAACACCGTTCTCGGTGCAGTGTTTGGGTTACAGCACCCAGTTTTACTGGCTGGTTCTGTTTGTGTAAGAGGGGAGAGCTGCAAGTGACATCGGGGAGAAAGATCAGTCCGTTACTATCATCTCTTCTCCCACCGTACAGTCTCCATTACTTGTTTTTATGGTATCCTTTTTACCAAACTGGAAAAATGTGTCACCGTTAATGGGAAAAGGGCCTTTTTCTACTACAGGAGTGAGATGATTTGATGACGCTGCACACTTATAGAGATTTTTGGTCTGTTAGTGAGTTATGAGAACATATGCAAGGTTCATATATGTTAGTTATGCTTATCTTGTGCTTTCATCTTTACTACATTTTTATGGATTTTATGTATTTCTTACAAAACCTTTTTTGTTTAATAATATTTGCGTTTCTCAAACCTGTGAAAATTTTCATGGCGGCAAAAGTGATAAACTGGTTGCCTCATCAGATAGGAGCCTCCAAGGCTTCCAGAACCCCCGATCAAATGCTTGTTTTGCCTGGCCATTGTAATGTACTATATGGCAGCTATGCATATACATGGTCCTCCGTGCTCTCTGTTCTGACTCAGAGGTAGTTCTCCCCTCAATGACGGAACCCATGGCCACATAATAATTTTTCGAGATCATATTAGCAGAAAATTAAAGGACATCTGTCAGCAGATTTGTACCTATGAAGGTATCTGTGTTGGTTCCCATGTTCATATGTGTCTGCATTGCTGAGAAAAATTATGTTTTACTATCTGCAAATGAGCCTCTTGGAGCAATAGAGGCATTATCGTTGCACCTAGAGGCTCTGCCCTCTGCACTTTGATTGACAGGGCTGGGCAGGTGTGATCATATTTACACTGCCTGGCCCTTTTCAATCAAAGTGCAGAAGGCTCCGCAATTTTAGAGAGAGCAGAGTCTCTAGGTGTAATGATAACGCCTCCATTGCTCCTAGAGGATCATTTGCATATATTAAAACTTCATTTTTCTCAACCATGCGGGCACGGATGCCTTCAGCTGCCAAGCGCACATTCAGCAGGTCAGCCAGTTTCATAGGTGCAAATTTGCTGACAGATGCCCTTTTAGCTGACATTTGCTAAAACACCGAACATTTTAAGATTTATGCCAAAGTAGAAAATTTGCCAAAAGCATTTTTTTTTTAAAGGAAATTAGTTTCATTTTCAAAACTTTGTGCACCAAAGGGTCTACCTACTGTAAAAGTCTGACAGCAGGTAAGTAATATCTGAATATTGAAAGCAGAATTAGCAGTAAAGGAAACCAGTATATTCATGGATGACACTATAGAGAAGCCATCCCTGTTCCCACAGACGTTAGCTCCCCTGGTTCCCTAATGAAGAAAGTAAAGGCTTTAAAACTCTTCTTAACAACATTAATGGAAGATATTATTCCTTGTGGTTCACGTCTTGCCTTTATAAATTGATAATCAAAAAGTTATTTCTAAAATTCTTAGCTGTGGTGCTTTTATATGTTTTTGCTTCCTCCGTCTTCTTCCAGTCATGAAGTAGACTTTAAAACTCTTCATTTGCCAGATGTCTGCTTTCAATGCAAGGCAAAAGCGACATAATAAGACCTATCGAAAAAGTGTCATTGTATAAAAATGCCTGTTAATAATCCCTTTTTATTCGTGCCGCTTTAAGAAGTCATTCCATGCAAAGCATGAATCCTTTGTGACTGCCTTTTTAAAGTGTATTGAAAGAAAAGCGCTGTCTCTCCGTATGCATGTCCATTGAGAAAATCAGATTACCTTTCAAACCCTGATAGAAGTGCTTGCAGGCGTTTGACAGGCGGATGCCCTGCTGAATATTGTGTGGCTGGAACAAACATGCCAGCTCTCCAATGAGCCACTGTCGCTGGTAGACTTTGCTGCATTTTACATTCATCATCAGGTTCCCATCTCGTGTCTTCTTCTAGATATGTAACAATATATTTTTTTATTGGGTAGGGTTTTAGTCTTCATTGCTCATTTTCAGCTGATTCAAGCAGAAGTATATGGTTTAAAGGAGTTTGTCAGGCATTACTTATCGATGGCCTATTCGTTGTACTGGTCATCAAGATCAGTTCGTGGGGGGCCAACTCCCAGCCAATCAGCAGTCTTAAAAAGCTCTGCTGTGTTTGGTTAAGGCCTCATGCACACGGACGTTGTTTTGGTCTGCATCCGATCCGCAGTTTTTGCGGCTTGGATGTGGACCCATTCACTTCAATGGGGCCACAAGAGATGAGGACAGCACTTCGTGTGCTGTCCGCATCTGTTGCTCCGTTCAGTGGTCCGCAAAAAAAAATATAACCTGTCCTATTCTAAATAGGCACTTATATTAAAGGGGTTGTCCAAGTTATATTTATTGGAGACCTATCCTCAGGATAGGTCATCAATATCAGATCGTCTGGGGTCCGACACCCGGCCCCCCTGCCGATCAGCTGTTTGACGAGAAGGCGCGCGCCGTGCCATCGCTGCCTCCTCTTGACTGTTTACCTTCTAGCTGTTGCATCTGCAGCGGTGAGCAGGTGTAATTACACCCAAGCAGCCCCATTCATTTCAATGGTACGGATCGCTCTTATACAAGTGTATGGGAATGATGAAATGAAGGGGGTTGCTTGGGTGTAATTACACCTGCTCACCGCTGCAGATGCAACGGCTTTAGAAGGTAAACTGTGAAGAGGAGGCAGCGCTGGCACGGCGAGCGCCTTCTCGTCAAACAGCTGAAGATCTGATCTGATATTGATGACCTACCCTGAGGATAGGTCATCAATAAATATAACTCGGACAATCCCTTTAATGGCTGTCCGTGATGACCTCTCCTAAGCATAGGTCATCAGTAGGTATTATATATATATATATATAATATATATAATTATATTTTATTCCACTGTATGAAAAAGCTGTCCTGGTTATTTGATGCCAACACGTGCATGGGCCATATTCACTCATAGCGTATTTGATGTATAATGTTCTTTCACACAGAAATCTAACAGTGTTCTCTACATTACTAGTGAATGGGATGCTAACAAACCCCATTCGTAAAAGCATGTAAAATTGACACGTGGATTCGAGGCATGGTCTAAGCCATATTAGTCATACATTATCTGGTCTAACAAGTAGGGATCGACCGATTATCGGTTTTACCGATATTATCGGCCGATATTCAGGATTTTGAACGTTATCGGCATCTATTTTGCCGATATACCGATAACGCATTGGGAACACAGAACGCGCTGCTCTCAGCGCTCTCCGTGTTCCCTCCGCAGCACAGGGGAGAAGGAAGCAGTGTCTCCCTCCCCCTGTGCTGCTGCCGCCGCCGCCAATGAGAGGAGCGAAGACGAGTAGGGGCGGGGCTGTGGCCACCGCTCCACCAATGAAGCAAAGTCATGTTCAGCTCCATGCTGCTGTGTGCACAAAGCACAGAGCAGCAGGGACAGTGTGAGCTCCTATTCACCCTGATAGAGATCTATCAGGGTGAATAGGACAAGGGTTCTAGTCCCTAAGGGGGCTAAAAGTTAGTAAAACAACAACAAAAAAAACACAAAAATATTAAGTATAAATGAAAAAGATTTACAAAAAAAATACACGTTAACAATAAACATTAATTTTCAGCAGATTTGTGTAGGAATTTTTTTTTTTTTCTCAAAAATGAAAAGTCCCAGAATATCGGTATAAATTATCGGCTATCGGCCTGAAAGTTCACAAATTATCGGTATCAGCCCTAAAAAATCAATATCGGTGGATCCCTACTAACAAGTCTCCGTCTGGCAGTCGTGTAATCTGAAAAAAGTCCGGATGAGTATTTAGTTGTTAGTTTGTTCCTGGTCTTGTGTTGTACTTCATGAGCCATTTAAATGTGGATTGATGATCTGTAAAATAATGCCATTTGTGGGAATGTTTGCTAGAAATCCCATTCAATATTCATAATGCTAAGTGCAGTGATTAATATTTAATTCCAGCTATCATAAATTTTCCATTTGTCAGTGTTAGTTCACATTTAATGTTAATTTTAGTGGTTAAAGAATACTGCAATTTAACTTGGTGCAATTACAAAAATATGTATATTTGTGTCAGCTGTTCAGTCTACCTTCAGGAAGCACCCTGATGGTACCGTCCAGAAAAGGTCATGGCACTGGTGGGTCTTTGCCATTGAGTCACCTTTTTTTTTTTTTTGTCCATTGGCGAACTCATGCTGGGTTAACAAACTGTATTTTATTTTGTCAAGAGATTGACTTTTTTAACCACTTTTTAACTCCCATAAACCTGTTCATACTCTGACTCGTTAGAAAGGTAGATGTAAATTTTAGTGGAGGTAATCTTCTTACCGGTGGCTGTAGTTGTGAGTTATAACATCCCTTCTGGTCCTCAGCTGGGTCATGTGACGGAGACTCTCCAACTGACACAGCCTCCTATTTGTGGGCAGTAAGGGTGGGCTCACATCACATTTTATGTCTCTGTTTTACGTACATGTTAGGCCTCGTTCACATCACCGTTTCTCCTTTCCGTTCTTCGGCTCCGTTGAGGAGCAGGCGAACGGAAAGGACGGATTCTGCAGATAACTGAGACCTAACTGTTTTTTCTTTTGTTTTATTTCTTAGTCTTTTACACTAGGCTCACATCTACGGTGCTTCTCCATTTTTCTGTTCCGGTATAGGAGCTGGAATAGCAGAAAAAGAAAAACTAAAGGATCAGATCTGGCATATGTCAGACACCAACAGCGCCCAATGGCTTCCATGGACTATAATGGGGTCTTTTTGGTTTCTGTTACAATATCCTTCATTTACAGGACAGAACGCTATCAAATGCAGCTTTTTTGGCGGCGTCTGTGGCTTGTAACTGCTCCTCCCCCACAGATGTACTTACTGTAATTAGTGTAACCAGCGAATGAGGATCAGTTTATTACAGGAAGACATTAAATGGCATATTCTGAGCCGTCCAGTCTATGAATGTGGAAGTGAATTAAAATGTATGCAAAATCTTCATGTACTTTTTACAGCTCAAGACGGACTTCTAGCTGACTTCCCTAAAATAGCCCTTTTTTGTGAAGTGTGCTTAACCAAATTTTTCTCCTCCTACCATTTTAATGTTATAAGCTTGGCCTTTGCTAACAAAACACAGAACTGGTGGAAGTAATGATATATTCCCAGATTGGTACTTTTACTGGAGGAAAAAAAAAAAAAGTTTTCATACACAGAGCAGACAGAATTTTCGTGCAATTATATTTAATTACATACTCCCGGTTGAAGTGCTTTGTCTTGTTGACTTCGCTGTGTTGCAATTACCAGTGTGAGAGTCTTAATTTCTTGACTTCATGAAGATGCTAGGACATGCTTTGGACAGGTAGCATTGTGAAAAGCTGTGGTTATGAGTGTTTATTGCCGTGGCTGTATTTAAATAATGGCGCAAAGGTCAGCACATCCAACAAGTGAGGCGAGCCACTTTTGCATCATTTTCTAAATGATACTCTGAGCATTAAGCATCTATTTGCATGATCCACATAATGGATTAGTTAGAAACTTGACATCTGTAAATGTATGTTTGCCGTGGTGACTGGAAGCCCTGACAAGTGCTATGGATTAGACGTCTAGGCAGCTAGCTGTCAATGCTGTCATTCCAGTGTTCAGGGTACCAGTCAGAAGTAATGGAATAACTGTATACGCCATGGAAAGTGTCATTGTTCTGCTTGTTGTTTATTGCTTTTTTTTTGTGTTGTACTTCAGCCAAGGAAACAGTAGAGGAATATATTTTCTTTTGATCATTTTTATATAGACTTTTTTTTCCCCCCCGCATGAGCGTAAATAAAGCTGGTAAAGGGATTCCCTGAGGTTAGCAGATAGCGTTTAGTGTAGAGAGCACATGACGTGATTACGCTCTTAGTATACTCTGATGTAGCACTTCAGTCCCTGAGAGGTATGTTAGTCTTCAGAAACACCACAAGCGCTTTTCTGCTGCTATAGTAAAATGAATCATGTCTGTTTGTACACGTAGCATCTCACTTGGTAGAGCAGTAGTTTGTGCTCCTGTGCTGCACTTCATGCTCCAATTATCTTTGCCACACTTAGGGTCCATTCAGGTGACCGTATTTCTGGGTCCGCATCCGTTTCGCAATTTTGAGGAACTGGTGCGCAGCTATTCATTTCAATAGGGCTGCGAAAGATGCGAACAGCACACCGTGTCTTATCTGCGTCCGTTCCGCACGGACGGTATTCATGTTTTGCGGTTCTGCAATTTACAGTCTTTGCCTTTTTCGAGAATGTGGAGAACTGCTCTCTCCCCCTTCAGTCTGTTTGTCTACCTATGTGTCTGCTTGGTGTAGCCAGTATAAGTCCTCCTACAGTACCAGTGTTTCTCAGTCCAATTGGCTCCTTCATTCATTTCACGTACATGAGCCATCTGACATTGTGTCTCATGCTGTGCCTCCGCATTGGTTATCACATATTTGTTGTTAAAAAACATCAGAACCGGCCATATAGGTGCATGGGCGGACTGGGAACTTAAAGGGAACCTGTCACTTCCAAAAACCATCCCAAGCCGCCTGCAGTATCTGACAGTAGCCAGCAGCGTGTTTCCGCCGATAATAAGGCCGATGCTGCTAAAGCTCAGGAAACATTATTTTATCCCCTGCCGGCGCGCTTCTCTAGTCGGGCTTGAAGTCAAGGGGGAAGCAGCCTCCTTGCTTCAAGTCAAGATAACCACGCCCCCTTCGCTGTGACTGACAGCCGGTAGTTCGGCTGACTTTGCCGAACTCTCTGCATAAGCGCTGTCAGTCAGAGTATAGGTCATCGGTATCAAAATCTCAGAAAACCCCTTTAAATGATTGTGGTAGGAGATACTACCTACAGATGCCTGCTGTCTAAGGCTAGTTTCACACTAGCGGCAATGAACTCCGGCAGGCTGTTCCGGCGGTGAACAGCCTGTCGGGTCCGTGCTGTCGCTAGAGCACGCGTGACTATAATTTAGTGAAGGATGTCAAAGTTTTATTCCGGCCGCCTCTCGGCATGTTTGCCGTGCTGCCGCCGGAACTCCGACCGGGGCGGTCGGAGTTCCGGCGGCAGCACGGCAAACATGCCGAGAGGCGGCCGGAATAAAACTTTGACATCCTTCACTAAATTCTAAACCTTTTTACAGAAATTCTTATATTTACCCAAATAGATCACATCACTTCATCTGGCCCACTTTCAGATTTTAATGTGAGTTTGTAAAATAATCTAATGGTTGTTTGTCAGATTAGAATTTAAAATGTTAGTTTGTGTTGTTTTAGCACTAATGTGCCTGGTTATCTATCCACATTGCTGGTTAAACAGCATTTGAGGTCACCGTTTTATTTGTTTCCTATAGAGGCCAGAAGAGAAAACTGGATGCAGATGAGGAGGAGGAAGAAGATGACGCTGATGAAGAGGAGTCCAGTAATGAGGAGGGAAGCAGTTCGGAAGCAGATGAAATGGCAGCAGCAATTGAAGCAGAGCTCAATGACTTCATATGACGCATCTGCCAATAGGAACTTTGTGTAATTGCACACATAACTGAAATGATTTGTTGTGTTGCTATTTCAGTTTTGGTGTATGTAATGTTTTTTTTTTTCTTTTGTTTTGTTTTCAGTTTCTTTCTGAAAGACCATTTCTATCTTTTTGACAGTAGCATATTTGTATATTTTGCTGGGGAATCAACTTGTTTTACACATTTCGAGGTAGTTATTTTAAGGGTGTTTTACATAAGGAACTATTTCATTCTCTCCAAGGCAAAGGAAACAAGTATTAAGACGGAAATTTGTGCTATGCCAAAGACGTGAAATGCTTTTGTCAAAGCTTTACAGGTTTTGAGAGTTTGGGGGTATTTGTTTTCATGTTTTTATTTTATTTCTTGTTCCCTTTTTTTTGTTTTACTTATTTTTTTATGCCTGTAACTCTTACTTTTCTGACCGTGGTCTGAGTAGTAAAGCAAGAGCAGTCCACTGGTGGCAAAAGATCTATCACATGGAAAGAAAACATTGCTTTCCTTATATAACAAATTAAATCATTTTTTTAAATATATACAATATATATATATATTTGTATAGATGTAGAAAATGTGATATGAGAGAATTGTAAACTTGACTTGTCACTTGCCTCTAACCAATGTCACTGAACCTCCTGTTTTTACACGTTCCTCTGTGCTTTAGTTTGGATTTGCTAGAAAAGCAGTGTTTAGATTTTTAACTTTGGCTCTCGGTTCTGGTGCCCCAGCTCAGTGTGGCTCTGAACCACGACAGAGATATTCATTGGACGTTGTTCAGGCAAAGGACGTCATTGCTATAGCTTAACATGCAATAGGGTTTTATTCAATTGAGAGGACTAATGTAAAGTTTTTGTATATTCTATTTCATATTTGACCCTCAAACAGATTTTCTTTCATTTAATAAAACAGATCAGTTTTGTAGATGGTGGTGTCTGTCACATTTTGTTTTGCGTCAAACCACTGTGCCCTGTGCATTTGCAGGTTTGTGGTTGTCCCAGGAATGAATATCAGTTTATTCTGTTAGTTCTCACAGACTTTTTTTAATTGGAATAATTTTAAATAGGATATGTCACCAAATTTCTGAACTAACTATATATACGTTATTAAAAAGTTGTCTTAGATCTGATGAAACTGATGTACTTACTATTCAAATTCATGTCAGAATGGCTGTATAGAGGCAGATTTAGTCTGTAAATGGCTTAAACTTTGTCTACACAAGCACCAGATTTATGTTGTACATGAGTAAACACTTTTCTCTAACTCTATACCATCTTTAGTTGGACTCAGTTTTGCACCAGAATTGTAGAGCAATTTGGGTGCAAAACGATGAATCTTGAGGCATGCCCCCTTTTCTCTAAACTTTATAGATACTCCAAATTTCACCACTACATGGCACAATTTACGACAAAATCTAGATGCACTCACATTAATAAATGTGGACCGTAATCTTTCTGAAAGTTAGTAAAATGTGCATTTTATGAATTCAGCTCCAGAAACCTTAAAATTGCTGAAAAAATGTGAAATGAGGTGAAAGATCCTCTTAAAAATAATTACTGTTAAATTCTTGTTGTGGCAGCCTCCTTCTGTTTCCTTGATTCCCTCTCAGATGGCCATCCTTCTGTATTGAGCACCTATGAGATATAGCCCCTTCTAGTGTGTTGATTCTTAATGGCTAGCCTGCCCAATATCAGAAAGCACTCCTCTGCCAATGTATAAGAGGTTCCGGGCAGTCCAAACTACTGAGCCCCTGTCGCGGCCCATGTATCACGGCTTATGTTGTGTGCGCCGTGACACGGTTACCACGCATGTAGTTGCCTGCGGCAACGAGTTGTAGCATGCGGGGGCAGTGTCACGGCCTATGTTGTGTGCTCCGTGACACAGTTGCCACGCATGCTGTTGCCTGCGGCAACGTGTTGCATGTGTGCGCGCTTTCCCTTTCCTTCCCTCCTGGTGTGCTCGAGGTTAAGGTGTTTGCTTGAGTGAGCTGGTTGTGGTCTCTTGTCTCTTTTTATATATAGTTGCTGTGAGACTGAGAACAGGGGGATGCCTGCCTTTGTTAGAGTAGGACCTTGCTCCTAGCTCTTTGTCATCTTAGAGCCATCCTAGTGGTCATCAATGTCATCCCAGTGTCTCCTTCCCTTCCTATCCCTATTTGTCTGGATTATGTTCTGGGTGTTTGTATGTCTAGTTTGGTGTTACATGTCTGGTGGTGTTTGGTGTCCAGCATGTTTGCTAGACATTCCCCTGTCTAACGTATCCTCCGGAAGGGGGTCTCTGGTTCCCCGGAGGGGAGACCAATTGTTCGTACGCAACTATATGTGTCCTGGATACCTGTGTGGTGGTTGTTTGTGTTGTGTCCTTAATGTGTGTGGACATCAGCACTTGTGCACGGTTTCCAGTCGGTGTGCCTTTGGCAGGTAAGTGTGTTATATTCGTTGCTTACCTGCCAATTCCATATGCTGTATTTGGTTCCCTTTGCAGCTTGGCCGGTGGAGACTCCTGTTCATCCGTGTTTTGGAGGAACAGGTCGTCTTTACCCTGCTCCTAGTCCAGGAATTTCTTGAGGGTTAGTAGGGCCCCGAGGTTACGGAGTATGAGCCCTCCTACCATCTGGGTTGCCTCATACGGTTAGGAGTCAGGGTCAGAATTTGGGACGCTGTAGGAGGTGACCTGCTCCCTTATTCCTCCTCCTGGCCTTGTTGCTTCCTCATTGTATGGTGGGGAGTTTCCTCCACCCTCCACTGTGACAGCCCCCTGCAAATTATGTAATAGCAATCTCTACACACAAACATTTTTAAAAAAATGATTGAAAACTAGTTATGCTTTGTCTGGTCAATATTTATGGCACAACCTCTTTAACCCTTAGGATACTGGAGGTTTTTTCGTTTCTTTTATTTTTCTTCCCTAATTTCCTTGGGCCATAACTTTTTTATATTTCCGTTCACATAGCTTTATGAGGGCTTATTTTTTGCAGGACAAGTACTTTTTAAGGCCTCCATTAATTATGGCACAAAATGTAGTGGGAAGCGGTAAACAAAATTCCAAATGGGATGGAATTGGAAAAAAAACTGTTTCCTCCGCCGTTTTATTAGCAGCAAAACTGACCCATGCCCTTCATTCTCTGGGTCAGTAAGATTACAACGATACCCCATATGTATAGGTTTTTTATGTCTATATAGTGTAAAAATAAATGTATACTTTGATTAAAAAAAAAAAAATACAATTTTAAAATCACCATATTTTGACCCCCTTCCCCCCATAACTTTTTTTTATACTCCTGTCTACTGAGCTGTTTAGGGGCTCATTTTTTGTGGGACAATCCGTAGTTTTTATTGATACCATTTTGCAGTGTGCCTGACTATCACATTTTATTACATCTTTTGGGATAAGAGAAGCAATGAAAAAAGGGCAAATCAGCCATTTTAAACCCTTTTTTCCGTTACGCCATTTTGAAATTAATATATTTTTTTTTAAATATTTTAATAGTATGGGTGTTTTCGGTCGCAGCGATACCCATGAAGTTTATGTTTATTGTAATTTAGGTATTTATTTTTTAACTTAAAAAAAAAATTTGTGATCATTTTGAAGCTCATATACAGTATGAGCCTATAAATTATGTTTTTAAATTTTGTACGATCAGGGATTTTTAAAATGGGTTTTAGACTGAAAAATGCTCATTTCTTATCCTGGCCATTTCTTATGCTCATCAGCGAGGCTAATAGTGTTCAGCGCAACTACCATTGGCCGCAGGGGGTGTCAGTAGGAAGCTCGGAAGCGCAAGCTCTAAAGCCTTTAATTACCGCGATCAACGTTATTGCCGGTTACGGTAATTAGCCGCAGGTCTCTGCTGTTTGAAACAGCAGAGACCTGCTGGCCATGATGCCCTCTGCACGTGCGAGCAGGCGCCATGTTTGCCTATCGCTCCAGCGCCATACATGTACGGCTCTGGTATCGAACGGGTTAATGTCATATGAAATTGGGTTTCCCAAACTTCCTAGGAAAAGCTGTATCACTTTGTGCTTCAGTTATACAATTAAAAATGCAATCTCAAGGGCATTGCTGTGTTTTAGTACAGGCACCACTTCCTCATGGCACACAATTTCCTCACAGTTGTGGTCAGCAAGATCAGAGCCTTATACTTCTTCAGTAAACATTAGCATGCAGGTTTTCCCCTCAACATTAAAATTACATATAACCACTTGACATTACAAAATGTCAAAAACTTATATTAAAGGTCATCTGTCAGTAGATTAGTACCTACGAAACTGGCTGACCTCTTCCATGTGTGCTTGGCAGCTGAAGGCATCTGTGTTGGTCCCATGTTGATATGTGCCCACATTATTTTTTTTTATATATACAAATTACGCTCCAGGAGCAATGGGGGTGTTGCCATTACACCTAGAGGTTCTGTTCGCTCTGCAGCTGCTGTGCCTTCTGCACTTTGATTGACAGGACCAGGCAGTGAAAACATGATCGAGCCTGCCTGGCCCTGCCAATCACAGTGCAGCAGTTGCAGAGAAAGCGGAGTCTCTCTGTGTAATGGCAACGCCTCTGTGGCTCCTCATTTGCATAAATTTAAAAACATAACTTTTCTCAGCAATGTGGGAACAATAAACATGGGACCAACACAGATGCCTTCAGCTGCCAAGTGCACATGGAAGAGGTCAGCCAGTTTTTATAGGTACTAATCTACTGACAGATGTCCTGTAATATAATAGCGGATACAAAACCAAGATATATGAATAAACAAGATATATTACAAAATAAAAATGAACATAATTTAGGCTACTTTCACACTCGCGTTTTGTGCGTATCCGTCTTGTATCTGCACAGACCGATACGCACCAATAATGCAAACGATTGTATCCGTTAATAACTGATCAGTTTGCATTATTCATTCAAAAAAGTCTAAGTCAAAACTGATCCGTCTTGACTTACATTGAAAGTCAAGGGGGGACGGATCCGTTTTCAATTGCACCATATCATGTCAGTGAAAAATGGATCCGTCCCCATTGACTTACATTTTCCGTTTGGCTCCGCATAGTCAGACGGTCACCAAAACGCTGCAAGCTGCGTTTTAGTGACCGTCTAAAAAACGCAGCCAAATTGATGCATTCTGAATGAATCCTTATCCATTCAGAATGCATTGGGGCTTAACTGATCCTTTTTGGGCCGCTTGTGAGAGCCCTGAAACGGATCTCACAAGCAGACCCAGAAACGCCAGTGTGAAAGTAGCATTAAATTGTTGGCCAGGAAACACCATTATTTGTTTGGCATATTTTGATTTTTTTTTTTTTTTTTTCCCCGTAAGGTATTTTTTTTATAACTTTAGATCTGCCTGATAACTTCTGATATATTAACATAATTTACAGAAGGGAATACAGCATTCTATATGAATAATTCTTGTCTTCTTATATTTTGTGCAATGTAGACCCAGTGGTTAAAGTTGAGAGGTTAAAGTATTAGATAACTGAGGAACAACTATAGCTCTCTTCTTTTTATACTCCCAAGGAAAATTACATTCGGACTAAAAGCAGATGTAAGCAACCACAGTTTCTTTACTGAGAGATCCAAGGGTCGTCTGCAAGCATAACTGGAGTTACAGCTGCAGTATAATTAATACTAGAGATGAGCGAATTTCCGCCTATGAAATTCGTTCACACTTAGTTTGTTGGTTAAAGGTGAATTGCGTTATGGATTCCGTTACCACGGACCATAAAGCAATTCTATGATAGAATGCATAACGGAATGCCTTTAGCAGCATTCCGTTATTCATTCTGTCATAATAGAAGTCTATGGGCTGCAAAGCGGATCTGTCCCGTTTCCGTTATGCAAGACGTTATGCATTGCTTCATAGAATTGCTTTATGGTCCGTGGTAACGGAATCCATAATGCAATCTACCTTTTACCAATAAACTAAGTGTGAACGAATTTGAAAATATAAAATTTGCTCATCTCTTATTATTACTGAGTAAGGCATTTGGGCTAGTGGCCAGTGACTCCACACAAGAATCTAAATCTTTGTTAGAATGTTATTTCCCTTTTCAGAGTGGTTAAATGTTCCATCCCTGTACATTTGTATGAGCTCTGAGAGATATTATGAAAATCCTACTGGAGAGGGTTTGAAAAATTAGCTAAAAGTGGAAGAAATATATTATATGCACTTCTGTTTTTCTACTCAAGATTCTTTTTGGTGTCAAATGAAAACGCCCTCTTGCTGCTCTCATGTCCCTTAAAACACAGCTCCACCTAAATAATCCAATGTAGAGAGAACCGATCCATTAATGAGTCCATATATTGTACTGAATTGCATCTATTTTTGCCCGTTCTTTCTGTAGGAGAACAGGAAGTTGCAATCGAAGGCAGCCATTTTGGAGACTAGTAAGCACATTCTTAGCAACTTGCATACATTGTTGCTTGTACTTCATTCCCTTGAACTACTGAGGTAGGAAAAAACACATTTATACCCTGTGAGCCAACAACGCTAATGCATTCAGTGTTTTCTTTTAATTTCATCCTGATGAAAAAAAATTACAAATTATAGTAAGAATTTTTGTTTGTCACTTTCAAACAAAAAGTGATTTTCCACAAAAAATACATGAAGGTTCAGGTTTATGACTGAGTGTATATATACACAAAATAAAATCAGTTTAAAAGTAAAATTTTCATGTATATGAACATGTTTATAAAGTAACAGAGATAAAGATCTATATACACAGTCAAGTCACATTATTACAACCATCGGCTATTATCCAGAGTGGAGTGACTCAATAAGGTCCTAGTAGGTTGTCACAGGTATGTGGAGCCATACTGACTGCAGTGCATCCCACAGCTGCTGAAGGGTGCGTGGGGGAGGATCCACAGAGTGAACGCAACAAACAAAGTGGTCCCATAGATGCTCAGTTGGGTTCAAGTCTAGGGAATTAGGGGGCCAAGGTAGTACTTGGAAGTCTTGGTCATTCTTTTGCAACCAATGTGGGACATTTCTATAAGTGGGACATGTTGCATTGTCTTCCTAGCAGATCCCCATCTGCCCCATTGAAGACAATAGCCTGTATGGATGTACATGATCTGCAAGGATGGATTCATACCCAAATCCGTTGTGAGTGCTTTCCACATGGATGAGTGGGTCCGTAGCATGTCACAAAAACATTCCCCAGATCATTACTCTGCCACCACCAGCTTATGTTCTTCCTGCAATGGTTGCAGAATGTTTGTTCTCTGATGTTTCTCTGTTGACACGCCAAGGTCCATCTGTTTGATGAAGCAGAAAACGTGACTCATCAGAGAAGGCAACCCATTGACAATCAGCAGAGGTCCAATTCTGATACTGCTGTGAAAATTAGAGGACCCGTCGCCAAAAAATGCAATGCAATCTTAAAGCAGTGTTATAGAGCAGGAGAAGCTGAGTAGATTGATATATATTTTCATGGGAAAAGATTCAGTAAAACTTGTAATTTTGACATTTATATCTGCAGCCTTGTGAAGCGCCATCTGTACAGGGAGGAGGGGTTGAAATGACTGACCGCTATCTCTTATGCACACAATGCTATCAATCACAGATAACTCCTCCCTCCTGTACCGATGCAGACAAGAATAGGCACTTATATCAATGGCTGTCTGTGCCGTTCCGCAAATTGCGTAACGCACACGGACGCCATCCGTGTTTTGCGGATCCGCAATTTGCAGACCGCCAAACACACCCCGGTCGTGTGCATGAGGCCTTACAGAGGAAGTTCAGTCTGCCTTCTCCACTAGTTCCACCAAGCAGGCCCTCGTGTCTTCACTAAAAAGTACCCTTCTCCCGTTTCTTATTTTCTAATGGTGCTGATCTAACGAATATTGAAGAGGAGAAAAAAAGTTACCTCCTGTGATGAAGACAATGACTTAAAAATTTCCTGTTCACGTAACTCCGAACCATCCTAGATTCCGGCAGCCATCCCGGGATTCCTGAGGTATGTCCCAATTTTAACTATCTGTTTCCGGAGGATACAGTTTAATACAACGGTGAAGCAGGGACACATCAGCTCCCTGCTCCACCATTCTCTCCCCAGCAGCAGCACAATGAGGTGACCTATCACCTGGAGAGATATAATATATTATTAAACCCTTGAGTCCCGCAGGATTTTTCATTTTTGCATTTTCATTTTTTCTTCCCGGAGCCATAACAGTTTTTATTTTTTCAGTCACATAGCTGTATGAGGGCTTTTTTTTTGTGGGACAAGTTGTACTTTCTAATGGCACCATTTAATATTGCATACAATGTAGTAGGAAGCAGGGGGGAAAAACTATGCCGCCAGTTTCACAGTTTTAGTCTCTACGGCGGTCCCTATGCTGTAAAACTGACCTGTGCCCCTCATTCTCTAGGTCAGTATGATTACAATGATACCACATATATATAGTTTTTTTCTGAAAAAATAATCTCTTCTTTTTATCACCATATTCTGACCCCATAACTTGTTATAGATATGTCTAATTTTATTAATTTTTTGGGGTAAGTGTATGGGATAAATATTTTGATATTTTAATAGTTCGGGCATTTTGGTATGCAGCCTATGATCATTATGTTTTTTTATTGTTTAATTGTATTTTAATTCTAAAGAAAGGGAGGTGATTTAAAAAAAAAAAAATTTAAATCTTTTTTTTTTTTTTGTAGCCCCCTAGGAGAGGGGACTACTATAGAACTACAGTCTAAGCTCCATTTGCAGTTACCCTAGAGAGGCCTGCAGGTTCCAGCTCTGATACACTGGGCCTATTCAGAGAGATGCAGTGAAGGAATGGCTCCCCCAATCACCGCATCATTAAACAATCCTGGAAGATACAGAAAGAGACACCTCCATATACACCCTATATAGCGATATAATTATATCCATAGTAGATATGACTACATGTTCCACTTTGTAGTAAATCTTCTGTACACTAACAAGGGCTAAAAGTGACTTAAAGGAAATGTGTCACCAAAAATGTGATCTGCCACTTAAAACCAGGTAGAACCACATATTTTTTTCTAATCTGATTTTATTTTCTTATTTCAGATTTTTTAATTCTATTTCCTGAACATTATTATAAGAAGCGGCCATCTTGCCTGAGCTGTTCTTAACAGCATTTAGAAAGCATTAAGAAAAGTGCTTTACAGCAGCCCCATGGTCCATAGACACAATGAACAAGAGGGGACCTCAGGGACTTCTATGGGAGAGCTTTCTAGGCATGCTCTGTGACCTGTGCAGAGGTCATTGTACAAGGAAGAATAACGAAGATTACTCTTAACAGTAATTTGGATTTTTCCCTCACCCACGACAGCACCACAAGAGAGAGGATCCGCCCCCAAAGACAGGAAACCTGATATACAAAAAGGCGGAGACTCCCCTCCAACTTCAGTATGTCCTTTCCAAGGATTTGAAGAACTCTACCCCATATGGTTAGTATCACATAATTATCGATATACTTTCATTTTTTTTTAACTGCAACACCCATGTGTAATATCCAGCACCAAAAGAAAGAGGGTAGGGAAAATATGGGTGCTGTCGTGGGTTCAGGAAAATCCAATTACCGGTAAGAGTAATCTTCATTTTTCCTCTCACCCACGACAGCACCACGAGAGAGAACCAATGAACTCTCAGGCCCCTTTCACACGGGTGGGAATTCCGCACGGTTGCAATCCGTGAGGTGAACGCATTGCACCCGCACTGAATCTGGCCCCATTCACTTCAGTGGGGCTGTGTACATGAGCGGTGATTTTCACGCATCACTTGTGCGTTGCATGAAAATCGCAGCAAGCTCTATATTGTGCGTTTTTCACGAAACGCAGGCCCCATGGAAGTGAATAGGGCTGCGTGAAAATCGCAAGCAAGTGCGGATGTGGTGCGATTTTCATGGTTGCTAGGAGACTATCAGGATGGGGACCCGATCATTATTATTTTCCCTTATAACATGGTTATAAGGGAAAATAATTGCATTCTTAATACAGAATGCATAGTAAAATGTCCACTGCCAGTGCCGCGGCCTTCTCGCTGTTTACCGCAGGCCCAGTGACGTCACGGCTAGTATCAATGGCCTGGGCGGGACTAAGCTCTGCTCACTTGAATGAGCTTAGCCGCGCCCAGGTCATTAATACTAGTCGAGATGTCACTGGGCCTGCGGTAAACAGCGAAAAAGGCCGCTGCGCTACTGCCAGCGCCGCTGCCTTCTCAAACAGCTGATCGGCAGGCGTCCCAGGGGTCGGACCCCCGCCGATCAGATGTTGATGATCTATCCAGAGGATAGATCATCAGTTTAAAAAAAATGCAGAACCACTTTAAGTCCAAAGGAGCAACCCTTGGGGACACATTCAGGGATGTTTTAGAGACTGATTTAAAGAAACTGATCACCCACAGATTAGTTGCTAACTGTTCATTGAAGAGAGCCGACAGTGATAAAATCTGTACTTTTAAGATATTAGGAAATAATCCAATCTCCTATCCCTTCTGGAGAAATTCAAGAATCTTATTTACAATTGATGGACTTGGAAATGTAAACCTGCGAAGGACCAAAATTTCTTCCAAGTACTAGAATATATGGAAATGGTAACCTTCTTCCTACTTTTTAGCAGGGTATTTATCAATTCGTTGGAAAAACCTCTTTTAGCTAAAAGCTGCCTCTCAAGTTCCATGCCGTCAGGTGAAGACTGTCGACCTGATGATGAACTACTGCTCCCTGCGAAAGAAGGCCCCTGGTTGCTGGAAGAACCCATGGATCCGTCACAGACCGTTTTCTCAACCATGTGAACCATGGTCTCTTGGGCCAAAATGGGACTATCAGAATTATTCTTTCTCGATCTTCCCTTATCTTTTTTAGAACCCTCGGGATCAGGGGAAAGGGGGGAAAGCATATGCGAGAGGAAAATCCCACCTGTGGAGAAAAGCATTTAGACCACATGGGGATACCTCTAGAGACAGGGAAAAGATTTTTTTCACTTTCCTGTTCTCTCCTGAAGCAAAAAGATCTATGCATGGCATCCCCCAGCTGTCCACTATCTTTCCAAAAACTTTTGGATCCAGGCTCCATTCCCCCTGATATATTACCGTATTTTTCACCCCATAAAATGCACTTTTTCTCCCCCAAAAGTGGGGGAAAATGCCCCTGCATCTTATGGGGCGAATGCTGTCATTTTACATCGCAGTCTGCAATGCTGCAGCATCGCAGACTGCGATGTATCAGCTGGAGGGAGGAGGGGCCGGTTTCATGCAAATGCGGTGGGGCCGGTGCGGTCACTGTACTCCGGCCCCACCGCTCACTCACTTCCTTAATGCCTAAACATTTTATAATAATAGCTTTCATTGAAGTTCCGATCCCCAGCCCCATCTGTACTACTTACTATATGTCCTGGAGCAGGCCGGGCGGCCGCCGTAACTCACTGACTTCACGTGCCTGCGCCGCCTACTTCATTCATAAAGTAGGCGGCACAGGCACGTGACATCAGTGAGTTCCGGCCGCCCGCCTGCCCTGCTCTGCCTGCTACAGGACATTTAGTAAGTAGTACAGATGGGGCTGGGGATCGGAACTTCAATGAAAGTAACATAGTAGTAACATAGTACATAAGGCCGAAAAAAGACATTTGTCCATCCAGTTCGGCCTGTCATCCTGCAAGTTGATCCAGAGGAAGGCAAAAAAACCCTGTGAGGTAGAAGCCAATTTTCCTCACTTTAAATAAAAGTGGAATAAAAAATTCCTTCCCGACTCCAATCAGGCAATCAGAATAACTCCCTGGATCAACGACCCCTCTCTAGTAGCTATATCCTGTAATATTATTACACTCCAGAAATACATCCAGGCCCCTCTTGAACTCTTTTAGTGAACTCCCCATCACCACCTCCTCAGGCAGAGAGTTCCATAGTCTCACTGCTCTTACCGTAAAGAATCCTTTTTTATTTTTGTGTACAAACCTCCTTTCCTCCAAACGCAGAGGATGTCCCCTCGTCACAGTCACAGTCCTGGGGATAAATAGATGATGGGATAGATCTCTGTACTGACCCCTGATATATTTATACATAGTAATTAGATCTCCCCTCAGTCGTCTTTTTTTCTAACGTGAATAACCCTAATTTTGATAATCTATTGATTAAGCTATTCTATTCTATTGATAATCTATTGATAAAGCTATTAT
Source organism: Bufo bufo (assembly GCF_905171765.1). Classification (NCBI taxonomy): domain Eukaryota; kingdom Metazoa; phylum Chordata; class Amphibia; order Anura; family Bufonidae; genus Bufo; species Bufo bufo. The sequence goes on from NC_053393.1 coordinate 434,649,926, forward strand.
TATAAAATGTTTAGGCAATAAAGCAGTGAGTGAGTACAGTGACCGCCCGCCGCATTTTCATGACACCGGCCCCTCCCACAGGTTTACTGTAGCTCCGGTATATTAGGGCATCTGTGGATGCCACTATTATGGGGTGGGGGATATGTGGATGGCACGGTTATGGGGTGGGGATCTGTGGGCGACACATATATAGCAGTGCCATTCACAGATCCCCCTCCATAACAGTGCCATCCACAGATCACCCCCCCATAACAGTGCCATCCACAGATCACACCCCCATTACAGTGCCATCCGCAGATCACCCCCCCACAACAGTGCCATCCACAGATCACCCCCCCACAACAGTGCCCCCCTCATATCCCCCCCCATAACAGTGCCCCCCTCATATCCCCCCCATAACAGTACCCCCTCAGATCCCCCCCATAACAGTGCCCCCTCAGATCCCCCCATAACAGTGCCCCCCTCAGATCCCCCCATAACAGTGCCATCCACAGATCCCCCATAGTAGTGTCATGCACAGACCACCATTAGTTCAAAACCCACCAAAAGCACACCTTTTGGTTAAAAATATTTTTTTTCTTATTTTCCTCCTCAAAAACCTAGGTGCGTCTTATGGGCCGGTGCGTCTTATAGGGCGAAAATTGATTTGCAGTTTGTTTCTACTATCTGGATAATATAACTTAGCATTGACACCAGACTCAAAATAATAGCAGTCAGACATCACTAACCTGATCAATCACTGTTTTTGGTAGAAATGATATTTCTACATGGCAAATAATAAATAATAATAAATTTCGTTCCAGACATTGTTCAGAACAGCGTACCTTGATTAAAAAGTTGATTGGAGAGAGGAAAACATATAAATAAGTGCAGAAAATGATAGGCTGCTCAGCTAAAATGATCGCAAATGCTTTAAAATGGCAACCAAAACCTGAAAGATGTGGAAGAAAGTGAAAAACTACCATTCGAATGGATAGAAGAATAGCCAAAATGGCAAGGACTCAGCCAACAAACAGACATGTGCTGAAGAGGTTACAATTTGCCAAAAAGCACATTGACTGGCCTAAAGAGACATTTTGTGGACTGATGAAAGTAAGATTGGTTTTTTTGGGGTCTAGTGGCCAGAGACAGTTTGTCAGATGACCCCCAAACACTGAATTCAAGCCACAGTACACTGTGAAGCATGGTGGCGCAAGCTTCATGATATGGGGATGTTTCTCATACTACGGTGTTGGGCCTATTTATCGCATACCAGGGATCATGGATCAGTGTGAATACATCAGAATACTTGAAGAGGTCATGCTGCCTCATGCTGAAGAGGAAATGCCCTTGGAATGAGTGTTCAAACAAGACAACGACCCTAAACACACCAGTAAACGTGCAATATCTTGGTTCCAGACCAATAAGATTGACATGATAGAGTGGTCAGCCCAATCCCGGATCTTAATCCAATAGAAAACTGGTGGGGTGAGATCAAAAATGCAGTTTCTGAGGCAAAACCAAGAAATGGAGAAGAACTGTGAAATGTAGTCCAATCATCCTGGGCTGGAATACCTGTTCACAGGTGCCAGAAGTTGGTTGACTCCATGCAACACAGATGTACAGAAATAGTGGTTATACAACTAAATATTAGTAAAGTGATTCAAAGGACAGCAAAATCTTCAAACATTTTTCAGTTTTTTTAAACACACTATTATTTTGAACACAACTGTATGACACCACAGTTTTGTTGTCTGACATAATTCTCAAGTCTTTCCCCATCACTAGCGGAAGTACTTTCTGGATTGCAAATTTTACTGCCATCAACTCTTTCATATTAGAGGAGGCCAGCTTCAGACTCCTTCACCATAGCCCCTGGACTGATAGATCCTGAATGTGGGCACCCCAGCCCCAAGGGCTTGCATCGGTCATCAGGCAAACTAAGTTGCTTTTTAACCATATAACTCCCTGGATCAAATTGTCCATCTTCATCCACCATTTTAGATTGAGAAGGGTCCGGACTGATATCTCTATTTTTAATTCTAAGGGTTGTCTCCCTTTTTGCCAGGCAGTCAATATCTCCCACTGAAGATCCCTTGACTGGAATTGGGCCCACATGACTGCCGGAATGCATGAAGTCAGGCTTCCTAGGATTGACATACCTTTTCGTAAGGAGATCTTTGGATGATTGATTAACATCTGTATCTTCCTATTTATATTCCAAATCTTGTCCTCTGGCAGCAGGCACGTCTGCTTCCTGAAATCTAGGATTAAACCTAGGAATTGTATATATTTGGAAATGGGCGAGCACTCATACACTCGGCATCCAATTGAGGTATACAGAAAATTTATTTAAATGATGAAATATAAAATAGTACACATAAGATGTTAAAATACAAACTATGAATAAAAATGAAATTAAAACAGTACAGATGGCTGTGATAGGCAACCTGTATTCAATCTGTAACCATATTGCGTACAAAAAGTCGCACTTGCTGTTTGTAAACCACTTCAGACAATTTCCATCTGTGACCATATATATAAACAGATGTTCCTGTATACTGGAATCAACAATGATATAATCGCCTAATATATAATATCACCTTTGGGCACATGTGTTGCACCTGTATATAGAGTCACAGAAAAGTCGCACTTGAATGTTTTCCCGATAAGTCGTATCACATTACGCATGTATACTGCGTCTGTAGAGTCTTTCCTTAAACTCCAATTTCGCTGATGCAGAAAAACAATCTTTACAGGTCTTTTTCTTACCTCCTTCCCAGTGTATAATTCGGATATCTTCCGATCACTTAGCAAGGGGCGAACGGGGCGGATGATTGCTGGCGTCTCCCGTCGCACTCCTCAAGCGAGAACAGCACAAGTCTCGCAGGAGCAACACAGGTCTCGCAGGAGCACACATGCTCTTCCACCGCGATGTTACCTTAATAGCTGTATATTCAAATGCTGGGAACGGAGGTGTTATGTTTGTTCCTTATTTTCTGCATTGTTTCTTCAAAATTAGCCATACAGTTATTTTTGGAGGACTTTGTCGCGGGTGCGTCCACCTTTCTACCAGACGAGTTTCGGGATGTTACGCTATCCCTTGCTCAGTGGTCAGGTGTTGCCAGCCTTGCCTCCATCCTTTTGTATTGTCTCTAATTTGATCCAAATTACCAACACCTGCTTCTCTAGATTTTCCTCAACTCAAAGAGGAATTGTGGTATGATGCGTTTTATTAGCGATACTTGTTGCAGGTTTTTTTTGTCCACCCTATATATTGTCTATTGCATGGACATTGGAGAAAGTAGATTACACCAGAGAAATTACATGTGAGACAATCTTCTATATCCCACTTGAAATAATTTTGGGTCGAAGAAACAGTAGTTATTTTGCGAGGTTTATTGTTAAGTCTACAACTAATGCATCTCCCAGATTTGTAGAAGCCCTTTAAATTTGGCCAGGTTCCCGAAAGACTGATCTTATTTTGTTTCCGTGATTTTACAGTGGGGGCCACTTTAATACCCAAATTGGGTGCTTTCGTGAAGGTAATTGATGGAACAGTTGGGAGCAAATGTCCTATAACTCTATCACTCAGTACGTGATGCCAATGGGTTCTAATGATCTTTTGGATCTTCCTATAGTTATCATTAAATGGAAGGATAACCCTTATATTATCATCTTTAGTTGACCATTTTTATTATTCTGCTCTTTTTTCTCAAAGAACTCCCTCCTTTCTAGCTTCCTGATTTGGCTGAGTGATTCCTCCACTATTTTTTCGGGATATTCTTTTTCCATAAAAAAAAATTTCATGTCAATGGCTTCCTCCTCAAATGTGTGTCCCTCTGTGCAGTTCCGCTTAATTCTGCGGAACTGACCAGAGGGAATATTAATCAGCCATCCTGGCAGATGGCAACTGGGGAACTGAATATAACTATTCCTAGTTGTAGGTTTACAAAATGTCTCCCATATATATTTACTCTCTTGTTTTGTGATCACCAAGTCTAAGTATTCGGTCCTTTCTTGTATGTTAGAGGTAAAAACCAGATTCAGTTGGTTGTTGTTAATCTCTTTTAGGAATGCTTCCAACCCTTCCCTACCTTGTTTCCAAATGAAGATGACATCATCGATATAGCGTCACCATAGGGCCAGATCCGCCCCCAGTCTCGGCCCTATGGCGGGGGCCCTATATCTCGGACTGAAATTTGCCCCCACCAAAAAGATGGATAAATTCTCAACCTAAATAGGAATACAAAAGTTGATTAGAAACATATCTCATTCCCTAAAATCCGATAATAGGGAATGAGAGAGAGGTGAATCAGAAAACTATAAAAAAAACTCGTAAAAAAAACTCGTAAAAAAATTAGTAAAGAAATAGGAACCTTCCAAAAATGTGTAGAGGAAGATATACGTAAGATTAAAACCAGATATGGTGGTACAAATAATCTAACAAAAAGCGAGTTTGAAGCGGTGAAACAGCTGCAGAAAATGGAATCCATCACCATACGCCCCGCGGAAAAGGGAGGCGCGTTGGTGGTTATGGATACCATTGATTACAATAAGGAATGCTTGCGACAACTCTCAGATGAAGACACCTATTACAAATTGAGAGGAGATCCCCTCGAGAGATTTGAATTGGAACTCAAGTACAGTTTGAAAGGTTTGGAAAATGGGACAATATCAAGACTGGAATTTTATTTTATTTTGGGCAGGCAGAGAAGGTTGCCATGCTTCTACTGCTTGCCCAAAGTTCATAAGAGTTTAGAAAACCCCCCTGGACGTCCAATCGTTTCAGGGATTGGATCCATCACGTCCAACCTGTCTAAATATATAGATGTCCAATTACAACCGGTGGTTAAAAAAAACAATTCCTTTATTAAGGATACGACCCATATTATACAGATCCTCGAGAATTTAGAGGTACAACCCAAATGGATCATGGGTACACTTGATGTCCAATCGCTGTACACTGTGATTGATCATTGTCAGGTAATAAATGCTGTAAAACAACAATTAGAGAGAGAAGGATCATTGGGATTAACCAAGAAAGACTTCATTACAGATGGGATCGAGTATATCTTGAATCACAATTACTTTTTCTTTGAGGGGAGTTACTTCCTTCAGAAACGAGGCACTGCCATGGGGACCAGATTCTCCCCCAGTTACGCAAATTTGTTCTTGGCTGAATGAGAATACAATTGTATTGGGCCGAGACTGGGGGCGGATCTGGCCCTATGGCGACGCTATATCGATGATGTCATCTTCATTTGGAAACAAGGTAGGGAAGGGTTGGAAGCATTCCTAAAAGAGATTAACAACAACCAACTGAATCTGGTTTTTACCTCTAACATACAAGAATGGACCGAATTCTTAGACTTTGTGATCACAAAACAAGAGCATAAATATATATGTGAGACATTTTGTAAACCTACAACTAGGAATAGTTATATTCAGTTCTCCAGTTGCCATCTGCCAAGATGGCTGATTAATATTCCCTCTGGTCAGTTCCGCAGAATTAAGCGGAACTGCACAGAGGGACACACATTTGAGGAGGAAGCCATTGACATGAAAAAACATTTTATGGAAAAAGAATATCCCGAAAAAATAGTGGAGGAATCACTCAGCCAAATCAGGAAGCTAGAAAGGAGGGAGTTCTTTGAGAAAAAAGAGCAGAATAATAAAAATGGTCAACTAAAGATGATAATATAAGGGTTATCCTTCCATTTAATGATAACTATAGGAAGATCCAAAAGATCATTAGAACCCATTGGCATCACGTACTGAGTGATAGAGTTATAGGACATTTGCTCCCAACTGTTCCATCAATTACCTTCACGAAAGCACCCAATTTGGGTATTAAAGTGGCCCCACTGTAAAATCACGGAAACAAAATAAGATCAGTCTTTCGGGAACCTGGCCAAATTTAAAGGGCTTCTACAAATCTGGGAGATGCATTAGTTGTAGACTTAACAATAAACCTCGCAAAATAACTACTGTTTCTTCGACCCAAAATGATTTCAAGTGGGATATAGAAGATTGTCTCACATGTAATTCCTCCGGTGTTATCTACCTTCTCCAATGTCCGTGCAATAGACAATATATAGGGCGGACAAAAAGACCACTAAAGAAAAGATTGGCAGAACATATAGCTAACATAAAGAAAGGATATGATAAACATTCTCTATCAAAGCATTATAAGGATGTTCCCAAACAGGATCCATCAAATTTTGTGGTTGTGGCATTGGAGAAGGTAGAAAAACACTGGAGAGGGGGCGATTACATCAAACAAATGTCTAGGATAGAATCCCGACGCATTTATGAATTCGGGTCCTTACTACCGAAAGGGTTAAATTCTGACCTAGAGATATTTGGATTCCTATAGGCTGGGTGTCTAGTCACCGATGAGATGTCGCATGCCAGGCGGTTTTTCTGGCGCTGCAACGTCTCCTTAGTTTATAGATACCCATCCGATTTCCTCTATCAATATTTCGCCTATTAACATTTTCACATTATAACAATGCTCTAAGACAGTGGTGCCCAACCATTTTTCGTCTGAGGGCCGCACTAGACATGGTATAAATTTTGCGGGCCAGAACCAGGTAGCTTTGCCAGAAAGAAATGCAAACACTATGAGGGGGCACGTGTGAGCATTACAAAAATACATAATACGTAGGCCTTCAAATCTGCGTTTGGAGCCTCTGTTGTAGATTCTGTCGAAAGACCAGACAAAAAAGTCTTGTATGCAGCACTTTTGTGTCCGGTAAAAAGACAGGATCCCAAACGGAAACTGAACGGATCCCATCATAGTCGGTGGAGTCTGTTCAGCTTCTTCCCTGTGGGGTTACAGAAGGAGGGGGGAGCAGGGTCACTAGTGAGGTGAAAGGAGGAGGGGAGCAGGGTCACTAGTGGGGTGACAGGAGGAGGGGGGCAGGGTCACTAGTGGGGTGACAGGAGGAGGGGGGAGCAGGGTCACTAGTGAGGTGAAAGGAGGAGGACGGGAGCAGGGTCAATAGTGGGGTGACATGAGGAGGGGGGAGCAGGGTCACTAGTGAGGTGACAGGAGGAGGGGGGAGCAGGGTCACTAGTGGGGTGACAGGAGGAGGGGGGAGCAGGGTCACTAGTGGGGTGACAGGAGGAGGGGGGGCAGGCACTAGTGAGGTGACAGGAGGATGGGGGGAGCAGGGTCACTAGTGAGGTGACAGAAGGAGGACGGGAGCAGGGTCAATAGTGGGGTGACATGAGGAGGGGGGAGCAGGGTCGCTAGTGAGGTGACAGGAGGAGGGGGGAGCAGGGTCACTAGTGGGGTGACAGGAGGAGGGAGGAGCAGGGTCACTAGTGGGGTGACAGGAGGAGGGGGAAGCAGGGTCACTAGTGGGGTGACAGGAGGAGAGGGGAAGCAGGGTCACTAGTGGGGTGACAGGAGGAGGGGCGAGCAGGGTCACTAGTGGGGTGACAGGCGGAGGGGGGAGCAGGGTCACTAGTGGGGTGACAGGAGGAGGGAGGAGCAGGGTCACTAGTGGGGTGACAGAAGGAGGGAGGAGCAGGGTCACTAGTGGGGTGACAGGAGAAGGGGGAAGCAGGGTCACTAGTGGGGTGACAGGAGGAGGGGCGAGCAGGGTCACTAGTGAGGTTACAGGAGGAGGGGAAGCAGGGTCACTAGTGGGGTGACAGGAGGAGGGGGGAGCAGGGTCACTAGTGGGGTGACAGGAGGAGGGGGAGTAGGGTCACTAGTGGGGTGACAGGAGGAGAGGGTAGCAGGGTCACTAGTGGGGTCACAGGAGGAGGGGGTAGCAGGGTCACTAGTGGGGTGACAGGAGGAGGGGGTAGCAGGGTCACTAGTGGGGTGACAGAAGGAGAGGGGAAGCAGGGTCACTAGTGAGGTGACAGGAGGAGGGGAAGCAGGGTCACTAGTGGGGTGACAGGAGGAGGGGGGAGCAGGGTCACTAGTGAGGAGACAGGAGGAGAGGGAGCAGGGTCACTAGTGGGGTGACAGGAGGTGGGGGGAGCAGGGTCACTAGTGAGGTGACAGGAGGAGGGGCGAGCAGGGTCACTAGTGAGGTGACAGGAGGAGGGGCGAGCAGGGGAAAACATGTATTGGGGTGACAGGAGGAGGGGGAAGCAGGGTCACTAGTGGGGTGACAGGAGGAGAGGGGAAGCAGGGTCACTAGTGGGGTGACAGGAGGAGAGGGGAAGCAGGGTCACTAGTGGGGTGACAGGAGGAGGGGCGAGCAGGGTCACTAGTGGGGTGACAGGCGGAGGGGGGAGCAGGGTCACTAGTGGGGTGACAGGAGGAGGGAGGAGCAGGGTCATTAGTGGGGTGACAGGAGAAGGGGAAGCAGGGTCACTAGTGGGGTGACAGGAGGAGGGGCGAGCAGGGTCACTAGTGAGGTTACAGGAGGAGGGGAAGCAGGGTCACTAGTGAGGTTACAGGAGGAGGGGAAGCAGGGTCACTAGTGGGGTGACAGGAGGAGGGGGGAGCAGGGTCACTAGTGGGGTGACAGGAGGAGGGGGAGTAGGGTCACTAGTGGGGTGACAGGAGGAGAGGGTAGCAGGGTCACTAGTGGGGTCACAGGAGGAGGGGGTAGCAGGGTCACTAGTGGGGTGACAGGAGGAGGGGGTAGCAGGGTCACTAGTGGGGTGACAGAAGGAGAGGGGAAGCAGGGTCACTAGTGAGGTGACAGGAGGAGGGGAAGCAGGGTCACTAGTGGGGTGACAGGAGGAGGGGGGAGCAGGGTCACTAGTGGGGTGACAGGAGAAGGGGGAAGCAGGGTCACTAGTGGGGTGACAGGAGGAGGGGCGAGCAGGGTCACTAGTGAGGTTACAGGAGGAGGGGAAGCAGGGTCACTAGTGGGGTGACAGGAGGAGGGGGGAGCAGGGTCACTAGTGGGGTGACAGGAGGAGGGGGAGTAGGGTCACTAGTGGGGTGACAGGAGGAGAGGGTAGCAGGGTCACTAGTGGGGTCACAGGAGGAGGGGGTAGCAGGGTCACTAGTGGGGTGACAGGAGGAGGGGGTAGCAGGGTCACTAGTGGGGTGACAGAAGGAGAGGGGAAGCAGGGTCACTAGTGAGGTGACAGGAGGAGGGGAAGCAGGGTCACTAGTGGGGTGACAGGAGGAGGGGGGAGCAGGGTCACTAGTGAGGAGACAGGAGGAGAGGGAGCAGGGTCACTAGTGGGGTGACAGGAGGAGGGGGGAGCAGGGTCACTAGTGAGGTGACAGGAGGAGGGGCGAGCAGGGTCACTAGTGAGGTGACAGGAGGAGGGGCGAGCAGGGGAAAACATGTATTGGGGTGACAGGAGGAGGGGGAAGCAGGGTCACTAGTGGGGTGACAGGAGGAGAGGGGAAGCAGGGTCACTAGTGGGGTGACAGGAGGAGAGGGAAAGCAGGGTCACTAGTGGGGTGACAGGAGGAGGGGCGAGCAGGGTCACTAGTGGGGTGACAGGCGGAGGGGGGAGCAGGGTCACTAGTGGGGTGACAGGAGGAGGGAGGAGCAGGGTCATTAGTGGGGTGACAGGAGAAGGGGAAGCAGGGTCACTAGTGGGGTGACAGGAGGAGGGGCGAGCAGGGTCACTAGTGAGGTTACAGGAGGAGGGGAAGCAGGGTCACTAGTGGGGTGACAGGAGGAGGGGAAGCAGGGTCACTAGTGGGGTGACAGGAGGAGGGGGGAGCAGGGTCACTAGTGGGGTGACAGGAGGAGGGGGAAGCAGGGTCACTAGTGGGGTGACAGGAGGAGAGGGGAAGCAGGGTCACTAGTGAGGTGACAGGAGGAGGGGAAGCAGGGTCACTAGTGGGGTGACAGGAGGAGGGGGAGCAGGGTCACTAGTGAGGTGACAGGAGGAGGGGCGAGCAGGGTCACTAGTGAGGTGACAGGAGGAGGGTGGAGCAGGGGAAAACATCTAAGGCGTATTGTTACGCCTTAAACTTTTTTCAGGGAGTTGCACGGGCCGCATGAAACAGCATCGCGGGCCGTAGGTTGAGCATCACTGCTCTAAGACACTATGATACAACATCTGGGTCATCTTGTCGCATATTTATGAATTGTGTGTATATAGATATTTATTATGTATACTATCAGTACGATCAACAACAATTTGTGTTTTTGACTATAAGCAACCGTAGATATAAATCCCATTACATACAGTAGTATACCGCATCAAGAGAAACATTTAGCCCAAAAAATGCACATATACTAAAAAAGAAATCGCACTAAAAAAACCGCAACAATTCCTGCACCTGCTAGGCCTTCCCACTCTCACCGTTGAGCAACAAGCAATATTGGATGCTCCTATTTCCCTGCGGGAATTAGAAATAGCTGTAGGAGATATGTCTAATAACAAATCGCCAAGGGGTGATGGTCTACCTGTTGAGGTTTATAAAGCTTTCTCATCTGTGCTATTACCTCAGTTATTAGAGGTGCTGAAAGAAGCCCAACATTTTGGTAAACTCCCTGCAACTATGAACGAAGCGATCATAGCGGTGATCCCAAAACCGGGAAAAGATGTCCTAGAAGCAGAGTCTTACCATCCTATTTCTCTATTGCAGGTCGATGTAAAAATTTTGGCGAAAGTTCTGGCCAATCGCCTGAATTCAATAATCACTTCATTGATACATACTGATCAGGCTGGATTTAATATGTCGACAGCGGTAAATATTAGAAGATTATACCTTAATATCCAGGCAGGCCAGGTGCACACCTCGGATGCGGTGGTCGCATCTCAAGATGCAGCCAAAGCATTCGACAGTGTGGAATGGCTCTACTTAATATCGGTACTTAAGGTTATGGGGGTCGGGGCAAAATTCATACAATGGATTAAGCTACTGTATGCTTGTCCTACTGCCAGGATTCAGGTGAATGGGAAATTATCGGCCTCCTTTAGATTATATAGGGGGACTAGGCAGGGATGTCCTCTATCGCCACTGCTGTTTGCAGTGGCGGTGGAACCGTTAGCTGCTGCCCTGAGAAAGGCAAGTGAGGTGAAAGGTATGGTGTATGGCACACTGACTGAAAAGGTCGCCCTATATGCCAACGATTTATTATTATTTCTGGAGAACTGGCGTTCATCCCTTCCTGCGGCTATGTCGATCATTAACGATTTTGGGAAATTATCAGGCTTATCCATTAATTGGTCTAAGTCGGTGATTATGGCATTGTCTCCAAATCTAGAGATTGACTCCTGCCATGCAGCAGGTTTACAGGTGGTATCCACATTTAAATACCTAGGCATTCAAGTATCAGCGCGAATTAACGAATTTGCTGACCTTAATATACTGCCACTCCTAGATAAGTTTAGGAAAAAGATTCAGGTGTGGTCTAAATTACCCTTGACTTTAATTGGTCGCACTAATCTTATAAAAGTTGCGGCATAAGGATCATTTTTAAATCTCCTTCATAATGCACCGACTTGGATACCACTTAAAATCTTCTACACTGTTAATGCGATATTTCGTGACCTTATTTGGAAGAAAGGGATTCCGCGCATAAAGCTCGCTACTCTATGTAGGTCCAATACCCAGGGAGGGTTGGGTGTTCCAGATCCCTGGGCGTATTACTTAGCGGCCCAATTACAACATATTAGAGGCTGGGGTGAGAGTGACAATGTTAACACAGTAGGAAGGATTGTGCAACACCTTACTGGTGGTAAATGTATAATGGCAGCTCTGGAGGACGGTACTTTTGATAAAATGGGTGGTCAATACAGCCTTCTGCGTGTTATACATAAGATATGGTGGAATACTAGGAATATAGCAGGAATTTGTGGGTACACGAGCTTTACCCCGATATGGCTGAATTATGCCTATAAGGAATTGGATAAGGTTTCGACTGCCTAGGCCTGGGAACGATATGGTCTTGACCGAATGTATAAGCTATACACAGAAAAATCCCTTAAGAGTTTTGCAGTACTACAGCAGGAATATGAGTTACCTAACGCTCTCTTTTACGTTTATCTACAAGTTAGACATGCTATTCAGGCGCAGGTGAAACAAGAGGAAATAATCCTAGCTGGAAGGCATATTATATTAGATCTTACTTCTTCTAGAGGGACGACGAAAGGGGTAATTACACTTCACTATCTGAGCCTCATGGAAGCGATCCACAAATCTCAACCGTTAAAATTGTACGACAAATGGAAGCAAGATATTCCCGGTTTGTCAGTGGAGCAGTGGGAAGATGTACTAGAGGGTTTTCCAAATGTGGCAGTAAGTGAGGCTTATAGAGTCTCTCAACTCTTTCTATTGCATAGGGTGTACAGGACACCGGCTTTGCTGTTTAGAATGGGGTATCGATCAGATGATACCTGTCCACGATGTGGAGCCCATAATGCAGACCTGGTTCACATGATGTGGAATTGTCCGAGACTTCGGCGCTACTGGATGGATGTCCGGCAATTAATTAACACTGTATATCACATGCAGATTGATTTATCCCCTTTGGTATATACACTGCTCAAATAAATAAAGGGAACACAAAAATAACACATCCTAGATCTGAATTAATTAAATATTCTTCTGAAATACTTTGTTCTTTACATAGTTGAATGTGCTGACAAAAAAATCACACAAAAATAAAAAAAATGGAAATCAAATTTTTCAACCCATGGAGGTCTGGATTTGGAGTCACACTCAAAATTAAAGTGGAAAAACACACTACAGGCTGATCCAACTTTGATGTAATGTCCTTAAAACAAGTCAAAATGAGGCTCAGTAGTGTGTGTGTCCTCCACGTGCCTGTATGACCTCCCTACAACGCCTGTGCATGCTCCTGATGAGGTGGCGGACAGGCTCCTGAGCTGATCTCCTCCCAGACCTGGACTAAAGCATCTGCCAACTCCTGGACAGTCTGTGGTGCAACGTGACGTTGGTGGATAGAGCGAGACATGATGTCCTAGATGTGCTCAATTGGATTCAGGTCTGGGGAACGGGCGGGCGAGTCCATAGCATCAATGCCTTCGTCTTGCAGGAACTGCTGACACACTTCAGCCACATGAGGTCTAGCATTGTCTTGCATTAAGAGGAACCCAGGGCAAACCGCACCAGCATATGGTCTCACAAGGTCTGAGGGGTCTGAGGATCTCATCTCGGTACCTAATGGCAGTCAGGCTACCTCTGGTGAGCACATGGAGGGCTTTGCGGCCCTCCAAAGAAATGCCACCCCACACCATTACTGACCCAATGCCAAACCGGTCATGCTGGAGGATGTTGCAGTCAGCAGAACATTCTCCACGGCGTCTCCAGACTCTGTCACGTCTGTCACATGTGCTCAGTGTGAACCTGCTTTCATCTGTGAAGAGCACAGGGCGCCAGTGGCGAATTTGCCAATCTTGGTGTTCTCTGGCAAATGCCAAACGTCCTGCACGGTGTTGGGCTGTAAGCACAACCCCCACCTGTGGACGTCGGGCCCTCATATCACCCTCATGGAGTCTGTTTCTGACCGTTTGAGCAGACACATGCACATTTGTGGCCTGCTGGAGGTCATTTTGCAGGGCTCTGGCAGTGCTCCTCCTGTTCCTCCTTGCACAAAGGCGGAGGTAGCGGTCCTGCTGCTGGGTTGTTGCCCTCCTACAGCCTCCTCCACGTCTCCTGATGTATTGGCCTGTCTCCTGGTAGCGCCTCCATGCTCTGGACACTACGCTGACAGACTCGGCAAACCTTCTTGCCACAGCTCGCATTGATGTGCCATCCTGGATAAGCTGCACTACCTGAGCCACTTGTGTGGGTTGTAGACTCCGTCTCATGCTACCACTAGAGTGAAAGCACCGGCAGCATTCAAAAGTGACCAAAACATTAGCCAGGAAGCATAGGAACTGAGAAGTGGTCTGTGGTAACCACCTGCAGAACCACTCCTTTATTGGGGGTGTCTTGCTAATTGCCTATAATTTCCACCTGTTGTCTATCCCATTTGCACAACAGCATGTGAAATTGATTGTCACTCAGTGTTGCTTCCTAAGTGGACAGTTTGATTTCACAGAAGTGTGATTGACTTGGAGTTACATTGTGTTGTTTAAGTGTTCCCTTTATTTTTTTGAGCAGTGTATATTAGGTCATATGGGAGATATCCCCGTCACTAGTGAATTGAGGCTGGCTATCCTGAGAATATTATACCAAGCCAGGAAGTTAATAGCTTTTCATTGGATTGCTCCAGACCCTCCACTCTTGTCGCAACTGATAAGCAAACTACATATATTAGTTAAACTAGAAAGCTATGTGTATCAGAAAAGAGGGAATAATAAAAAATTTCATAAAATATGGTCTTTGTGGATAGATCATTATGATGTCTTAGTCCAATATCCTATCCTTATTGTATTGTTTACTATAAAATGCTATAAAATCAATAAAAATATTTGAGTTAAAAAAAAAAAATAACGCAACAAGTATTGCTAATAAAACGCATCATACCACAATTCCTCTTTGAGTTGAGGAAAATCTGGAGAAGCAGGTGTTGGTAATTTGGATCCAATTAGAGACAATACAAAGGATGGAGGCAAGGCGGGCAACACCTGACCACTGAGGAAGGGATAGCGTAACATCCCGAAACGCGTCTGATAGAAAGGTGGACGCACCCGCGACAAAGTCCTCCAAAAAGAACTGTATGGCCATACAGAAAGAATTTTGAAGAAACAACGCAGAAAATAAGGAACAAACATAACACCTCCGTTCCCAGCATTTGAATATACAGCTATTAAGGTAACATCGCGGTGGAAGAGCGTGTGTGCTCCCGCGAGACCTGTGTTGCTCCTGCGAGACTTGTGCTGTTCTGGCTTGAGGAGTGCGACGGGAGACGCCGGCAATCATCCGCCCCGTTCAACCCTAGCTAAGTGATCGGAAGATATCCGAATTATACACTGGGAAGGAGGTAAGAAAAAGACCTGTAAAGATTGTTTTTCTGCATCAGCGAAATTGGAGTTTAAGGAAAGACTCTACAGAAGCAGTATACATGCGTAATGTGATACGACTTATCGGGAAAACATTCAAGTGCGACTTTTCTGTGACTCTATATACAGGTGCAACACATGTGCCCAAAGGTGATATTATATATTAGGCGATTATATCATTGTTGATTCCAATATACAGGAACATCTGTTTATATATATGGTCACAGATGGAAATTGTCCAAGTGGTTTACAAACAGCAAGTGCGGCTTTTTGTACGCATTATGGTTACAGATTGAATACAGGTTGCCTATCACAGCCATCTGTACTGTTTTAATTTCATTTTTATTCATAGTTTGTATTTTAACATCTTATGTGTACTATTTTATATTTCATCATTTGAATAAATTTTCTGTATACCTCAATTGGATGCCGAGTGTATGAGTGCTCGCCCATTTCCAAATATATACATTTATTTACCATTTAGAGCAGCGGTTCTCAACCTAGGGGTCGCGACCCCTTTGGGGGTCGATCGGCCCTTTCCGGGGGGTCGCCTGAGGCTTCCTATTGTGGGTCGCCCGCACAACGGCAGCGGCCCCTTATCCTCGCGCACAGGAAGTGATGTCCTATCACTGCCTGTGCTTGAAGGAGCCTGACGTCTGGACGGGTAAGTCGGGCCGCCTGTCTGTTGAGGTCCGAGTTTTAATGACACCGCCGCTGAGCACCACTGCCACCAATGATTTAATTGAACCTGGCTGAGCCTGGCTAATTTTATTTAAATTATTTGGCTGAGCAAGGCTTAATTTATTTGGGGGGACATGAAGCACCGCTGATTTATTTATTTGGGGGATCCTGAGCACTTCTGATTTATTTATTTGGAGGACCCTGAGCACCATTGATTTATTTATTTGGGGGGGACCTGAAGCACCGCTGATTTATTTATTTGGGGGACCCTGAGCACTTCTGATTTTTTTTTTTGGGGGGACCCTGAGCACCATTGATTTATTTATTTGGGGGAAACCTGATGCACCACTGATTTATTTATTTGGGGGTACCCTGAGCACCATTGATTTATTTATTTGGGGGAGACCTGAAGCCCCGCTGATTTATTTATTTGGGGGAGACCTGAAGCCCCGCTGATTTATTTATTTGGGGGACCCTGAGCACCATTGATTTATTTATTTTGGGGAATCCTGATGCACCACTGATTTATTTATTTGGGGGTACCCTGAGCACCGCTGATTTATTTATTTGGGGGAGACCTGAAGCCCCGCTGATTTATTTATTTGGGGGAGACCTGAAGCCCCGCTGATTTATTTATTTGGGGGACCCTGAGCACTTCTGATTTATTTATTTGGGGGACCCTGAGCACCATTGATTTATTTATTTGGGGGGGACTTGAAGCACCACTGATTTATTTATTTGAGGGTACCCTGAGCACCACTGATTTTTTTTTTTTTTTTTTTTTTGGGGGGGGGGGTACTGTGAGCACCACTGATGTATTTTTTAGGGGGTATTTGTTTATTATTTATTTTAAAGTTATTTATTTGGTTTACAAATATTTTGTATTTATGCTAAAGTTCTGTGGTTATGAATGAATACTTGTGTATTTGAATTAACATTTGGTGTATTGGTGTCTGTGCGTGTTTTTGGTGGGTCATCATAACAGTAGCAAAATTAGTTATGACGTAGCAAGGAAAAAAATGTAATGGTTGGGGGTCACCACAACATGAGGAACTGTATTAAGGGGTCACGGCTTTAGAAAGGTTGAGAACCACTGATTTAGAGGGTTGGGTGTTCCCTTTTTTTGAGTTTGTAGCACCACGTCAGAGCTAATCAGGAGTGAGCCACCTCAGCCTATTTAATTTACAAACCTAGGAATTGTTGGCACTGAAGAGGGTACGGTTTTGACTTTTCCTTGTTTTAAAATCCATCCCAATTCTTCCAAGATCTTCATCAGTTCTTGTACCGCTCTGCTGCATGCTACTTTGTTCTCTGCTATAATCAGAAAAACGTCCAGGTATGGGATAAATATTATATCCTTTTTTCGAATGTGTGCTGACATTTTCACCACTACTTTAGTAAACACCCTGGGTGCCATTGATAACCCGAAGGGAAGAGCCTGGAACTGTAAATGATAGATGACTCCTTCTATCTCCACTGCTACTCTCAAGTACTTTTGATCTTGATGGATAGGAATGTGAAAGTAAGCGTCTTTTGAATCCAGTACAGCCATAAAACACTCTGGAAACAGTAGATTTATTACCGACCTTATAGTCGCCATTCTGAACTTTTTCACAATAATGACAGGTCTAGTCCAGAGAGAGAAGTGTGTGGTCAGAAGCCAAGAGTCACTTCAGCCAGGCAGGAGCTTGCAGTTAGATAGCCTAGGATCCTAACCAGATTCTAGGAGAAGTTCCCTCCTGAAGTTATCCTGCAGCTTACAAAGTACAGAGCAGTGCTAATTTTAACCAGCAAAGTAGAAAGCTGAAATGCAGAAGGTTATTTGCCGCAAGTGGATTCATACCAGAGGAAGGTTCCCTTCCAAGGATAAAGCCAGCTATAAGGCATCCGGGCCTTGGAGAAAGTCAGACAGGATTCTGCAGAAAGTACAGCCTGATCTGTGAGTTTATTCCCTCTGAGTTATCTTGCTAGGATTTTACCTGCCATTTATGTCAAGCCTGCCTGATACCATTATCCTGCATATGGAACTTTATCTGAAGCCTGTAAATAGTTGAACTGTTCAGTAAAAAGGAGTTCTGGTTCACTACAACTGTGTGTACCTCAATTATTCCTACAACAAATCGGTGTGCCACCATTACCGGCACTGGCGTCACAAACTATAAGGGATCTTGCCACCGGCACACTAAACTTCCAACACCCAGGGCACCTCACCTACCACCCGGCCTGGTCCCTATATACAGAGAGTGCCCCAGAGGATCCATGTGCCAGCCTCTCCATTACTGCTGTACACCTGCCCAGGGTCTTCTACAAATTGTGAGTACCAAGAGTAACCCTCGGTCTGTTAACTACCCCCGTGACCTCACATTTGCTCCCCCTGAAGGACTGGCATACTGCAGTACTTCTGAAATAATTGCTATTTCTTCTGTCTGTCATGATCTTTTTATCATGAATCTTGGAGGAAGTAGCGAGCGAAATTCCAGTCTCAGGCCCAGACTCAATGTATCCAAGATCCATGCAGGAAGAAAACTTTTTAGTCTCCCTCCTACATGGCACCTGGCGTCATTGCTGACCTGTTTTTTTTGTCCTCTCTATCTAATAAAGAAGAAACCTCTTCTCCCCCCCCCTTTTTTGGGGTTTAAATTTAAAGTCTCCTTTTTCTCCATCCCTATTACTCCAAAAGGGGCGACTGAATCTTCATTTTTTTTTTTATATATAAAATTGTTTTGCGTATTGATATGCAATAGTATGAAATCATGTATAAAAGTTGTACACAGAATTCATGCACATATCAATGGCAATTGACATCCAACAGATAAGACACAGGATTGTTGCACAAGTCATATACAAGAGTTATACATAGGTTCTGTATACATGACACTTCTAGAGAAGCCAGCACATGAATGTTGCACAAATCTTGTTACCTCACAGATAATACAACTCTTTTCTCAGTCCCACCCCCCTACCTCCCTAACAACCTGGTGCCAAATCTCAAACACAGGTGAGATTCGTAAGCTAATCCACTAACAATCTTCCCAAAGAGCCCGCTACTTTCTTTTTTAGGTACCATTCGGAATTTAAAAAGGGTTCCATGAGTATCTTTAGTTCCGAGTCTGAATAAACCGCGGAAATGAATATCTCCCACTTTTTGAAGAACGGCTTGATTAATAGCCCTTTAGTTTGCTCTACTTCAATTCTCTCCATATCAAAGCATTTCTTTGTGTAAGAACACTTCAGACACTGATGGGACTTGAGGGTGGAGCCATCTCCTCAGAAGGCAGCGTTTAGCTGCTAAAATTGCTATATGGATCACTGGTGTGACATGTTTATGTTCCGGTGAAGCATGGAAAATGATAAGTTCTGGTATGATTGGAATTGTTATTTTCAAGTGTGTTTTGATATGGTGTTTCATTAACTTCCAGAAGTTAATGAATTCTGGACAAAACCAGATCCCGTGTAGCATATCTGATCCCTTAAGGTGACACTTCGGGCATGCTGTAAGTCTAGACTGGTCCATAACTCTCCCAGAATACTGGAAGCCATATATGGCTTTATGAAGCATCTTAAAGTGCGTCTCTCTCCATCCCTCATTCGAAATTACTTTCCTAACTTTTTCCCACCCTGGTAGTATTATACTATCCGGAGTCATGAGAGGGAAATCTTTTTTCCAGTGTGCAAATAGGGAATCTGATAGGGGCTTTTGTTTGATTTCTCAGAGCTCTCTATAAAAGTCTGAGAGTGACTTTTTTACTGTGCCTTGGCCTAATTATCGATTAAGGGCTTTGGGAACCATTATTGCCGCAGGAAACTGCATTCTATGATTGATAAAGCTTTTAAGTTGCATATATGCAAATAAATTATGGGAGTGTGCGAGTTGGTATTTTTCTTTGATTTCCAGAAAGGAATAGAAGCGGCCTTCTTGCCCATTCCAAATATCCCGTACCTTATTAATACTTTTTCCCTACCATTTTTTTTAAATGGTGGGACTCGGTTCCAGCCAAGAACTCTGGATGTCCCCAAAGAGGCATGTGTTTGGAGAATAGGAAGGGTAGTTTGAGTGTTTTACATATCTTCTTCAAGGCAGCCAGAGTGTCTCTTATCGTAAGACTGGTTTTAATCAAGGAGGGGATATCAGCTAATTTAGTATGGAGTAATGCTCCTAGGGACCAGGGTCGGACCAGTTGAGATATTCCAATTTATTGTTGGTATAGAAGCTGGTATCAAAAATCCAATCCACACAATGCCTCAACAATCCAGACAGATTGTAGAGACGCAGGTGGGGGAACGACAGCCCACCATTTTGTTTGGGTAATTGAAGCTTGCGTAAAGCTATTCTGGGTTTCTTCCCGGCCCATAGAAAGGTGCGAAATGCTGATTCTAACTTGGTCAGATCGGAGTGTTTAAGCAAGAGAGGGATACTTTGTATATGGTATAGTATTTTTGGGATGCTGATCATTTTTAGGAGCTGGCTTCTCCCCCCAAGGGATAGTGGAAAGTTCTTCCATCTGTCTAGATCTGCCATTATTTATTTTTAAGAGTGGGGGGTAGTTTAAAAGATACAGGGATTCCGGTCGTCTGCCAACATGTACGCCCAGGTATTTTATTGATGTGGAGGCTATTTGTATAGGAGTGTCTAATTGGGGGGTTGTAAACTCTTTTGGTTCGGTTATGTAAGAAGAGAAGTTCTGATTTAGCAGGGTTAGCTTTGTATCCCGATACTTTTCCAAAATATTCCATTAACTGAAAGACATGTTTCAGATCTCTCTTTGGGTTCTCTAAAAACAGTAGAAGATCATATGCAAAAAGCGTATGTTTTATAGTGACATTACCTATCTTAATACCCTCTATATTCTTGGCGAGAGCTATTTTACGGGAAAGGGGTTCTATAGCAAGATTAAACAGTAGGGGGGATAATGGGCATCCCTGTCTAGTGCCTTTGCGCAGTGTAAAGGGAGTGGAAACAAATCCAGGAGTATGAATCCTAGCTTGTGGGTTAGTATAGAGGGCTGTCAAATATTGTCTAAAGGGGCCATTAATTCCTACATATTCCAGCACGTTGCTCATCCACCCCTAGTCCACATTGTCAAACACTTTTTCTGCATCTATAGCCACAATTGCTGGGGATGGATGAGCCTCCGGATGCATCTTTATTTCGTCCAGAACTCCTAACACTTTGCGAATATTGGTGACCCCCGCTCTGCCCTGAACAAACCCCACCTGACTGGGGGAGATTATTTTAGGCAGAACAGCTGCCAGTCTGTCCGCCAGGATCTTGGATGCTATTTTCAGGTCAATGTTTATTAGTGAAATCGGATGGTATGAGGAGGCTAAAGTGGGGTCCTTGCCTGGCTTTGGTAATACCTTGATATGGGCTGTGTTTGTATATGCAGGGATATCCTTCCCCTGCATATAATTAGTGAATATGCAAGAGAGTATAGGGGCTATGTCTTGTGCTAGAATGCGGTAAAACTCCCCAGTGAACCTAACCGGCCCCGGCGCTTTTCCCAAAATGAGATTTTTGACAGTATGAAGGACTTCCTCAGTAGTAATTGGGGAATTGAGAGTGATCCTATCAGCTTCTGATATTTTTGTTAGAGTGGGATCTCCCAACCAATTCTGAACACATCTAGTCTGGCAGCCCGAAGTGTCGTATAATTTGGCATAGAAGTCCTTTAGAATCCCATTAATCTCTTTGGGGTGTGTACATGTTTTGCCTGTGCTATCTAAAAGACCGTGAATGTGAATGTCTGACCTTTTTGGCCTGTATCCAATCTAGCCAGGAGTTTGTCAGCCTTATTCCCAAATTTAAACATGTGAGCCTCCCATTTAGATTGTACCAGCTGTTCCCAGTGGAGAAGCCATGCATCATAACTCTGCTTGGCTTGCCGCCATTTTTGCTGTGAAATTGTGTTAGGGTTGCTTTGGAAGGTTGTATATGCTAATCTCAGTTCATCGCTCATTTGTGTGAGTTTTAATTTGGTTGTACGTTTTTTGTTGTACATATATGCCATGACTTTTCCACTGAGAACAGCCTTCCCAGCATCCCACACCAACTGGGGGTCAATGGTTCCCTCATTGTCTTGCTTATACTCCAGCCACCAGCTATGGAGCATATCACAGAAGTTTTCATCTTTCATCAAGCATGCTGGGAATCTCCATAAGAAATCTGATCCCCTTGGTATTCCGTCTTGGAATAGAATCGAGACGGGGCGTGGTCTGAGATCACCATATCCTCAATTTTCGGTTCTGTGAAACGACCCAAGTTTTCCCTGTCGGCCAGGATATAATCAATGCGGGACCAAGACTTATGGGCGGCAGAAAAGTAAACTTTCTCCCCTCAGGATGAATCAGGCACCAAATATCTGTAAGGTTAGCCTCCGTTAATAGACATGCTAGATTTAAGTTCTCCCCTCCCTTCTTGCCTAGTGGATTTGTTTCCCTCCTTCTATCCTCTACTTGACTGACAACAGTATTCATGTCTCCCCCCACTATTCGCAGCACTACAGGATCCCGGGATACACGTTGACTCAAGGCATAAAAAAAAACGGCATCTGATTCATTCGGTCCATATACATTGTAAACACTTAAATCCCCCTTCACCGAGGTAAGATGGAGATGAGAGATTCGACCCCTGTCGTCATGATTATGCGCTAGTACCTTATATGGTAGACCCCTTTTCAGTAGGGTGAGAACTCCTGCTTTCTTCCCTATTGCCTCCGAACCAAAAACCTCTCCTACCCACAACTTTTTCATGCAGTGGAAATCTTGTGATGTCAAATGTGTCTCCTGTAATAAAGCTATATCTGCTCTTATTCTTTTAAGGTGTCTTAAAACCATCATGTGTTTACCTGGGGATCTCAACCCTTTTATATTCTAGGATATAATTTTCAACGGGTTAGCCATTGGGGGGTGGAATAATTGTTTTGTTGTATATACCAGTGGACTTGAAGTGGGCACCAAAAATTTCTCTTCTTCCCAGACCCCCAACTATATCCCCAACCCCTAACAGGAACAAAGTGTCTAAGATGAAACCATCTATTACAGCAAAAATATATAACATTATCTCAAATATTCGGACTTCACTTTTTTCCAGCATAGCAGTATGCGAGTTAGCTAAATAAGAGAAAGAAAAAAGGACATTTCTACCTAGAAGCAATCATAATGTAAATCATGTCGGATTTCAGCTAGTAGCCAAAATGCCATGCGTGGGTACATTAAAGGTCCCCGGACCGATATAACAGGGGACCAGAGATGTTTCCCGCGATTCCCCCCACGGCCAGATCATTTCAGGAGTGCATTGTGACGGCGATTTTAGCTAATGATGACCTGTTATATAACACTAAACTGATTTCAACAGTGAACCATTAGGCCAGTTTTACAGATTCTATAACAGTGGTGAAGGTACTGAAGGTACTCTCCCTATGTAGGATATCAAGGGGTAACTGCCCGTAGCGAACCTTTCCCCTTCAGTATGGTTATAGGGAGTAAATATACACGTTTAAACGTCTTTGGGGAGACATCAATAGTAAATAGAGTTTTGACCAGTACCGATGGGCAAACAGGAACTGAAACTATAATAATGAATCGCCCATTAGATTGATCACTTACAGTTCATATGAAGATCTGCACGAATGTAGGTGATTCCTGCCGCTGATGAAATGTCTCGTGCGGATATCGCCAGCCTTCAGTTCGTAGACTCAGGGACAGTGTAAATTGTATCCCCTAGTAAAAAGAAAGGCTCTACTGTATAAAATCAGGTGCTTGGTTGTCCCCAATCTTGTGTATCTCCGCTGGCAGGGAGTTCATTATGACAAGAAGAAGGCAATTCATCTCTTGATGTTTTCCTAGGCTGTCTGTGCGGTTTGGGAGTTAACGATCTCTCCGGGTACTCCAGAGCAGGTAGCTGCTTTCGTTCTGAGAGAGTCTCTCCGAGATGCATTTTCGCCTCTTCTGGGCTGTCAAACGACACAGATGTACCATCAGGCAGTGAGACCCGGAGGATAGCCAGGTACAGTAGGGCAAAGCGGATTTGGCTCTTATGCAGCGCAGAGCAGATTGGAGTGAATAGTCTCCTCCGTTTTGTGACTTCGGCTGAGAAGTCCCCAAATATTAAAATGCGCTGACCTCTCAGCGACACTCCAGTGCCTTTCTGCTTGTATGCTCTCAGCAGTGCGGCCTTGTCAGAGTAGTCCAGGTACTTGACTATGACCTGTCTGGGTCTTGCATTACGATCAGAACGCACTTGCGTTTTAAACTATCTGCCTGAGGGCTCTGGAGGCATCCCCTGGCCCACCCTGTGTGCTTGTTCAACCTTGCAAGCAAAATAGTAGTCCCAGGGCCCTGGGGAGCTCCAGTTCGCATATGGTTATGAGCTCTTTCGCCGGGATCTGTTCTGGTAGACCCACTATGCGCAAGTTGCTCCTTCTGGAGCGGTTTTCTAAATCATCAATTTTTGCCCATAGTTAAGCGTTTTCATCAACCGCCTGGGAGAGGTGATTCTTGATCACTGCGTTATCTGTTTCTACCGCCACCAATCTTGTCTCCAAATCTTCCAGATGAGCTGAATGTTGTTTTATCTCAGCCTTTAGCGCCCCAAGGGATTGGGCCACGGTGGAAGACAGAGATTCTTGGAGATCTGGTATTATGCGGGTGGCAACCTCCAGTGCCAGATGTTTATAGTCGATGTTTGACTTATCAGTGTCGTGGAAGAGATCACCAGGGTTGTCTGTCGGTGGCGTCGGAGATCGCGCGTCCTCGTGCTCTCCTGGTGGAGCTGCCATCTTGGGATCCGCTGTATATTTGTCAGCTTTCACCGGATTTCTTTTCGCTTTGCTCCCCATGGGAATGAGGAATCGGCCCATAAACCGAAGGTCTGGAATCGTAGTGTTTGTGTCCAGCTGTACGTCTATTCCTGCAGCCGGGAAGATGAGGGGAGCGGTATTTAGATTGCTTCAGGTACGGAGCTCCTGCTACACGCTGCCGCTCATGCTGGCGCCAGGAACCGGAAGTCTGAATCTTCATCTTGAGGAGAAGAAAGTCTGCACAGGAAACTTCTTCTTTTTGTCTGCCGTTTTTTCCAATAATTCATCCAATGCTGAACCAAACAAGTGCTCCCCCTCACAGGGCACTGCGCAAAGTCTCTTTTTTTGACTGAAAGTCTCTGCTCCAGTTTTTTAACCATAAGGCTCTGCATGCAGAATTAGGGAATTTTATTGCATCCGCTGATGCGTCAGCCAGGAAATCCACAGCCTTTTTAATAGTTGGCAATTCTGCCAACATATGCTCCCTGGGACACTTATTTTTTTATTGGTCTTCTAGTTCTGATAACCAGATTATTAGGGATCTAGCTGTGCAGGTTGCAGCAATGGATGGCCTAAAGGAAGAGGTTGAAGCTTTCCAAGCCCCCTATAGAAAACCCTCTGCTTTCTTGTCCAAAGGGTCTTTTATTGATCCCATATCTACCATAGCTACCTTTGAAATGGCCACGTCAACTTTGGGAACTTTATTCCAGGTAGCCACTATCTCTTCAGAAAAAGGGTACTTCCTTTTTAAATTTTTTGAGCTAAAAACTCTTTTGTTAGGTTTTCGCCATTCTTCCTTATCAATGCTGATACACTTTTATGGACAGGGAAAGATCTGGTATGTTTAGTCTCAAGACCGCCAAACATAATATCTTGTACCGATCTAGGCTCTTTGGCCTCTTCTATTCCCATAGTAGATTTTACTGCTTTAAGTAATTTATCTATGTCCTCAGTCAGAAAGAAGGGTTTCCCTATTTCGCGTTCTTCATTTTCAGAAGAACGGGATGATATATCCAAAAGGAGATTTTCTACCGACTGGACGTCCTCCCCCTCTTCTGACTTGAGGAAACCATCTCACACACCGTATGCTTTCTCTTAATTTTAGGCACATTTTTTCTAAAGGGCCAAAGATGAATCAATTTCAGATCTAACCAAAGACTGTAAACACTTATAAAACTATGGTGATTCCTCCGCCACTGTCCTATTAATACATGACTGACATAACTTCTTCTCATAATCGGAGGCCAAGGCACATCTCCAGATGGCACACTCTTTATGGCGTTTTTTAGTCAGGGCCTTTTTTGGCTTGATCCAGAAACCATCCACAGAGCAGAGCCAATGCTCCTCCCCCCACCTGGCTTCAAACGAGTCTTCCTTTCGGCGCGCGCAGTGTGTGCACGATACTTACTAGTGCTTTGCATAACACTGATGTATCATGCCCCCAGCGCTCAGGAACTCCTCCATCATGCCTCTGCCAGTCCACCGTGCACCACCGTGCCACCATACTTACCGGGAGTGCAGGTAACACCAAGGGCCACCATGGGGAGAGAAGGGTGTACCACAGGCTTCCCCTCCAAAGACAGGAAACCATACTGAAGTTGGAGGGGAGTCTCCACTTTTTTGTACTTCAGGTTTCCTGTCTTTGGGGGCGGATCCTCTCTCTCGTGGTGCTGTTGTGGGTGAGGGGAAAAGATAAGATTTGACAATGAACTATTGTAAATGGTGGATATTGTCTTATCTATCCACAGAGGTGATATTATTACAGGCAGGATTCAAATGCCAAATAACTGCAGTAAAGTGATCTGCGATGCGATCCCGGCCAGTGAGGGTGCCGGGCGCATGCGCTGAAGATGGCCGTGGACACTAGTAGCCGCCCAGCAAAGTGAATATTGATGAGCTGGGCGGCGCTTCAAACGGCAGTTGGGGCGAGGCTGGCTGGGCGCAAGCTGAGGTGAAACACCGCCCCTTGGGCAGATTGAACCCGATTCAGGCAGGTTATAAAACTTCAGATTACTGTAGTTATAAGGTGGACAGGGGGGATACCTAGATGATTCTAATACACTTTATAAGACCTGTACGGTCATATATATACCTTAATATGCTTTTTGGCCCTGTCAGTGTCCCTTTAAGTTTTTATAATAGCAATTTGCATATACTCCAGAATGTTATGAAGAGTGATCAGATGAATTGCATAGTCCTTCTTTGCCATGAAAATTAACTTAATCCCAAAAAAACCTTTCCACTGCATTTCATTGCTGTCATTAAAGGACCTGCTGAGATCATTTCAGTAATCGTCTTGTTAACTCAGGTGAGAATGTTGACGAGCACAAGGCTGGAGATCATTATGTCAGGCTGATTGGGTTAAAATGGCAGACTTGACATATTAAAAGGAGGGTGATGCTTGAAATCATTGTTCTTCCGTTGTTATCCATGGTGACCTGCAAAGAAACGCGTGCAGCCATCATTGCGTTGCATAAAAATGGCTTCACAGGCAAGGATATTGTGGCTACTAAGATTGCACCTCAATCAACAATTTATAGGATCATCAAGAACTTCAAGGAAAGAGGTTCAATTCTTGTTAAGAAGGCTTCAGGGCGTCCAAGAAAGTCCAGCAAGCGCCAGGATCGTCTCCTAAAGAGGATTCAGCTGCGGGATCGGAGTGCCACCAGTGCAGAGCTTGCTCAGGAATGGCAGCAGGCAGGCGTGAGCGCATCTGCACGCACAGTGAGGCGAAGACCTTTGGAAGATGGCCTGGTGTCAAGAAGGGCAGCAAAGAAGCCACTTCTCTCCAAAAAAAACATCAGGGACAGATTGATCTTCTGCAGAAAGTATGGTGAATGGACTGCTGAGGACTGGGGCAAAGTCATATTCTCCAATGAAGCCTCTTTCCGATTGTTTGGGGCATCTGGAAAAAGGCTTGTCCGGAGAAGAAAAGGTGAGCGCTACCATCAGTCCTGTGTCATGCCAACAGTAAAGCATCCTGAGACCATTCATGTGTGGGGTTGCTTCTCATCCAGGGGAGTGAGCTCACTCACAATTTTGCCCAAAAACACAGCCATGAATAAAGAATGGTACCAAAACACCCTCCAACAGCAACTTCTTCCAACAATCCAACAACAGTTTGGTGAAGAACAATGCATTTTCCAGCACGATGAAGCACCGTGCCATAAGGCAAAAGTGATAACCAAGTGGCTCAGGGACCAAAACATTGACATTTTGGGTCCATGGCCTGGAAACTCCCCAGATCTTAATCCCATTGAGAACTTGTGGTCAATCCTCAAGAGGCGGGTGGACAAACAAAAACCCACTAATTCTGACAAACTCCAAGAAGTGATTATGAAAGAATGGGTTGCTATCAGTCAGGAATTGGCCCAGAAGTTGATTGAGAGCATGCCCAGTCGAATTGCAGAGGTCCTGAAAAAGAAGGGCCAACACTGCAAATACTGACTCTTTGCATAAATGTCATGTAATTGTCGATAAAAGCCTTTGAAATGTATGAAGTGCGTGTAATTATATTTCACTACATCACAGAAACAACTGAAACAAAGATCTAAAAGCACATGTAAAATGTAGAGCAGATAACCAGTGGCACTACACCAAACCTAAAATTGTCAGGATGCGACTGCCGAGGAGTGGTGCCTCACGGAGGTGCTCAGCTTGTAGCTGCAGTGAGCATATATGATAAAAGGAAAAAGAACAAAACGAGCGGCACTCACCGTTGATAGGCAGGTAACTTTATTCCATGGCAGGAGGGGGGTGCAAGGGTTGCAGATACAGCAGCAAGTAAGCGGCAACCGTTTCGCGCGTGTATGCGCTTCTTCTGGCTTTCCAACACTGAAGAGGTCACAGCACCTTCTTATAGTGCACAGGAAGCCGCATCATCGCAGTAATTTGCTTAATTACTAAGTAATCAACACCTGGCCTCTCAAGAGGGAGGGTAGGGATTTCAGTAAGGCGGGACCTCTTCAATGATGTAAGGTGCATATGTGAATATGCATAAACCAATAAGAACAAATCAAAATACGAAAATACAATAAGCAAGAGTGGTTTCATTACAAAAATACGCTCATATCTATTTTTTCATTTAGTCTCAGCGGACCCAATGCATCCGTGCGTAGGATCCATATAGTTTCTCTTCTCAGAAGCTCCCTTTCTGTGTCACCACCTCTTTCAGTGCGGTTAACTACTTCAAGGCCAGCAAAAGTCAGCACATTGGGATTTCCACTATGTGCCCTGTTCACATGATCTATTAACCGCGGAACACCCTTTCCTGTTTTTAAGGAGTTTAGGTGTTCGCGGAATCTTTCAAATAAGCAGCGGATAGTTTTTCCGATGTAGAAGCGTCCGCATCTACATAAAATTATATAAACCATAATTTGCTGCGGCAGGTAATAAGTGGAAAAACCCTATGTTCTATCCCTGCAACAGAGATCACTTGTAATTGGGAATTGAAGTTGCAGAAGGAACAGCTTCTGCAACTCCTATTCCCTTTTGGTCTCTGTTCAGACGTTTTTTTCTGAAATGGCTAGTTACCACTTGATCGCGTATAGTATGGCATCTTCTAAACGCTATCACCGGTTTCATATCTATTAATTGTTTTAGGGAATCGTCCCTCACTAGGATACTCCAATTTTTCTTTATGACCTGTTTTATCTTATCGGCAATAGGACTGAATTTAAAGGAAAAGGCGAAGGGTGGGGGCCCTTTTATTGAGGGTTTACCCTCCCTTACTTCTGTCTGATGTACTTGTGACGCTTTTGTCATAGCTTGATTCAACAAGTCTGGGGGATACCCTCTACGTCTCAGCCTAGCGCGCAGATCCTGCGCCTGTTTATCATAACTCATTGAGGTGGTATTTATACGTGCAAGTCTTCTGAATTGGCCATATGGCACTGATTGTTTTACTGTGCTTGGGTGATAGCTGGAGAAATGGAGGAGGGAGTTGGCGGCGGTCGGCTTTCGAAAACCTTCCGTCACCAACTCCCCCTCCACCACTGATACCACTACATCCAGAAACTCGATTTTATTGCCCCCAAACTGGTAAGTAAATTGCATGTTCATGTCGTTCTGTGTATTCAAGAAATTCACGAGAGCCCGGAAATGTGCCTCGTCGCTGGACCATATGATGAAAACATCATCCACGAATCTGTAATAGGCATGCATATATTTCAGAAATGGATTAGAACTCGAATACACAAAACGGTCTTCACACCGGGCCAGGTACAGACTGGCAAAAGTACACGTCACTGGGGTCCCCATCGCGGTACCGACCCTTTGTTTATACCAGGAATCTCCGAACATAAAGGCATTGTTAGTGAGAATTAGTTTCAGGCCTTCCGTGATGAACATCTTGAAGTCCTCACTTTTATCTGTATTCTGTAGGACTTCCATCACTGCCTCAATGCCCTTATCCTGAAGGATCCTACGCACGGATGCATTGGGTCCGCTGGGACTAAATGAAAACATAGATATGAGTTATTTTGTAATGAACCACTCTTGCTTATTGTATTTTCGTATTTTGATTTGTTCTTATTGGTTTATGTATGTTCACATATGCACCTTACATCATTGAAGAGGTCCCGCCTGACTGAAATCCCTGCCCTCCCTCTTGAGAGGCCAGGTGTTGATTACTTAGTAATTAAGCAAATTACTGCGATGATGCGGCTTCCTGTGCACTATAAGAAGGTGCTGTGACCTCTTCAGTGTTGGAAAGCCAGAAGAAGCGCATACACGCGCGAAACGGCTGTCGCTTACTTGCTGCTGTATCTGCAACCCTTGCACCCCCCTCCTGCCATGGAATAAAGTTACCTGCCTATCAACGGTGAGTGCCGCTCGTTTTGTTCTCTTTTTCCTTTTATCAAAGATCTAAAAACAGTTTAGCAGCAAACTTTGTGAAAACTAATATTTGTGTCATTCTCAAAACTTTTGGCCACGACTGTAGACAGTGACATGAAAAATTAAAAATAACTGTAAAAAATTATTTAAAAATATGTTAAACATAAAAATGTGATTTAAACAATAGGTCATTTTCTGAATACCTATTCCCTTTACGTAACCACAGATGTCCAGGGATTGGCTGGTGAAAATACGGAACAGGTGCGCTGGTCATTAAGAGCCAGGGGACACGTGTGCCCTACAGAACAAGGAAGTAAGCCTAGCAGACAAGTGCAGGCTGCAGCCTCCAGCAGGGAACTGAAGACTCTGGAATGGTTTTTGCATTTCAAGAGACCCTCAAGTATATCTACAGTGGAAACTCTCAAAAAGTGACCCCATTTTGGAACTATACCCGACAAGGAATTTTTCATAGATTTTAGAAACACTTGGCTGCGAAAATAAAAAAAAATAATTTTTTTTACAATAAATTGCTGCTTTAACTGTTAATATAAGATTGGCATGCGGAACCCCACGGAGTTTGAACAATTTATTATAACTGTACTTGGTTAAAATATAATAAAATACAATAAAATACCTTTATAAATAAAATATATAAAAAAAAATTATACAGTATATTCAGCTATTTCTATATTGCTCTAGTATACTTATTGCAGATACTGATATTATCCGAAATAAGTACAAATGCCCTGGATATAACTTGGTTACATATATATCTCTTGTGGACCTGGATCATATAATCACATTTCAGGCTTGATAGTAACTATATGCTGAGTTTCAACAGTAAATCACCAACATACATATGTAACACTTCTTATTTGCGTAGTCCAAATAGACGCCGGCCTGCAATCGGAACTAACTACTCGGAAAAAAAAACAGCTGAATAAAAAGGAAAGGTAAGCCCACACCTGTGGGTTATTGGTATCGGCTATAACTCTAACGTAC
This sequence comes from Bufo bufo, assembly GCF_905171765.1. NCBI lineage: Eukaryota > Metazoa > Chordata > Amphibia > Anura > Bufonidae > Bufo > Bufo bufo. The sequence continues at coordinate 434,681,086 of NC_053393.1, forward strand.
ATCTTGCGAAAAACATCTGCACAATTTCTGTTTATAGAGAATCTTCGCATGTGATCTTTTACATTGATTCTGTGATGTCGTTTTTTCGAATGCCAATATAAATGAAAGTCTGGATAGAAAAATCTTTCGGATAAAACCCTTTTTTTTTTATATTTTCTAAAGAACATTTTCGGACACTCTTGAAAATTCAAATGAAAGCCCATGAGAGGATTCTCATGAGAAATTGATTACAGACTATTTGGGAAGTGTATGGACTACGCAAATAAGAAGTGTTACATATGTATGTTGGTGATTTACTGTTGAAACTCAGCAGATAGTTACTATCAAGCCTGATATGTGATTATATGATCCAGGTCCACAAGAGATATATATGTAACCAAGTTATATCCAGGGCATTTGTACTTATTTCGGATAATATCAGTATCTGCAATAAGTATACTAGAGCAAGATAGAAATAGCTGAATATACTGTTTAATTTTTTCTTATATATTTTATTTATAAAGGTATTTTATTGTATTTTATTATATTTTAACCAAGTACAGTTATAATAAAGTGTTCAAACTCCGTGGGGTTCCGCATGTATGAGTGTGCCAATCTTATATTAACAGTTATTTCAATTTGAAGGGTGAATCATCAGATTGTGCACCTCCTGTGGTTGTGGGGTCGGTGAGCTATTTCCAAGACATCTATTCAAATTGCTGCTTTAGCCCAAATGTTTCATTTTCAGAAAGAGTAACAGGAGAAAAAGCACCACAAATTGTTACATGTTTTTTACTGAGTATGTAAACACCCCCTGTGGTCATAAAAAAAACCTCCCAGGCTGTGAGCTCTGCGCTGCGATTGGCCAGCGCTACAGCCTAGGAGAAGGAGACGCCCGCAGAACAAGGGCAGACTCCGCCTACTATAACCAAGTCCCCGAACATAACGAGAGAACAGAGCGGCGCCCAGGGATAATAGTAAGTGCAGTGAGATCCTTGGGCGCCGCTGTATATGTCATGATACTTAGTTCACAATGTCAGGATCGGTGAAAGGTCCTCTTCAACATTCCCCATATGTCTACTTTATGTTGGCATCATTTTGGAAATGTCATTTTCTTTTTTTAGGACGTTAGAAGGCTTAGAAGTTTAGAAGCAATTCTTAAAATGTTTAAAAACCCACTTTTTAAGGACCAGTTCAGGTCTGAAGTCACCCTTGTGGGGCCTACATGGTGGATACCCCCATAAATGACCCCATTGTAGAAACTACACCCCTCAAGTTACTTAAAACCGATTTTACTAACTTTGTTAACCCTTTAGGTGTTCCACAAGAATTAAAGGAAAATGGAGATCAAATTTTTTAATTTCACTTTTTTTGCAGATTTTCCATTTTAATCCAATTTTTTCTTTAACACATCGATGGTTAACAGCCAAACAAAACTCAATATTTATTACCCTGATTCTGTGGTTTACAGAAACACACCCCACATGTGGTCATAAACTGCTGTATGGGCACACGGCAGGGCGCAGAAGAAAAGGAGCGCCACATAGTTTTTAGATGCCATGTCCCATTTGAAGCCCCCCTGATGCACCCTTACAGTAGAAACTCCCAAGAAGTGACCCCATTTTGGAAACTAGAGGATAAGGTGCCAGTTTTATTGGTACTATTTTTGGGTGCATATGATTTTTTGATCATTCATTATAACACTTTATGGGGCAAGGTGACCAAAACATTGGTTGTTTTAGCACAGTTTTTATTTATTTATTTTTACAGCGTTTACCTGAGGAGTTCGGTCAAGTGACATTTTTATAGAGCAGATCGTTACGGACGTGGCGATACCTAATATGTATATTTTTTCTTATTTATTTAAATTTTACACTATAATAGCATCCATGTTCTGAGATCTATATTTTTTTTAATTTTTTTATTGATTTTTTTATGTAGGGGCTCATTTTTTCAGGGATGAGGTGACAGTTTTATTGGTACCATTTTGTGGGACATACACCTTTTTGATCACTTGGTGTTGCACTTTTTGTGAAATAAGGTGACAAAAATTGCTTTTTTTGACAGTTTTTATTTTATTTTTTATAGTGTTTATCAGACTGGGTCGATCATGTGATATATTTTTAGAGCCGACCGTCATGGACACGGCAATACCAAATATGATTTTTTTATTTTTTTCCTATCTTAATTTTTTTTTTATTATTCCTTACTTATTAATTTTTGACCCTTTTTTTTTTTTTTTTTTTTTTTTTTTTTTTTTTATACTTTTCGGCCCCCGTAAAGTCATACAAGACCTCTGGGGGACATTTAACTTCACTTTTTTTTTTTTTTTCACTGTTGATTTCTCATGTAACTAGGGCTGACATAGTAGCCCCAGTTACAGGAGAAATACTCCCCCCAGAGAGGCTGTACAGTGCAATACAGTGCTGTACAGCCTCAGTGCAGGGCTGATCGAGGTCTCTGAAAGACCTCACAGCTCCTGCACTCACCCGACTCCGGCGGTCACATGACCGCCGGGCCAGAACAGGAAGCGCATAAGGAACTCTGTTCTCAACCCCACTGTATTGATATGCCTGTCGCATGTTCACCTTCGTTCAGCCCAGTTCCCTTAGGTGAGGATGCTCAAACAGATGCTGTAGGGGTGACCATGGATGAATTGAACAGTTTTCCCCTTGCAGTGTTGGCTGGGGATGAGGGTGAGGAGTCTAACCCTGAGCAGAATGTCCCGGACTTGGATGTGTCACGGAAGGACTTCGGGACTGCTCAGTACGAGACTCCACCCTGAAACATGCATGGGAAAATTTAACCTTACTAAATGAGGTACCCCAGGAGTCTCATGCTGATCAAAGGTTTCCTCATTTTGCTGTAAGCGATAATTTACGGCATCGTGTTACTAAGGTGCGTGATGAAATTGAAAAGGTTGCAATAGGTGACACCCTGCCCAAATCACAAAAACACAAAACCAAGGAGTTTCTACAGTGGAACAGGGATATTTTTACGGGCCTGCCAGGTACTACAGATGTCATTCAGCATGACATAGTCACTGACTCCAAGGTCATGGTAAATAATACCCATACAGGTACTAGGCCTCATATGTGCCCAGACTGTGACATAGCCTTTGTGACAAGTGGTGAATTGGTCAGACATCGCCATTACAAACATACTCATGAGGAACCTTGTAAATGTTCCATGTGTGATTACGCCAGGGTTGAGGTAAGCAAGTTGAAGAGACATACTTGTTCTCACACTGAAGAGAGGCCTTTTCAGTGCAGTTTGTGCAGTTGTCCTAGTAGAGACACCTATAAACTGAAACGACATATGAGAACTCATTCAGGTGAAAAGCCATATGAATGCTATATTTGCCATTTGCGCTTTACTCAAAGTAGTACAATGAAAATGCATATATTACAGAAGCACACTGAGAATGTTGCTAAAATTCACTGTCTATCAAGGTCAAGTGCCCAGTCCCCTGGCCTTGGGCAGAGGGGGGGGGGGGGGGGGGGGATAAAAAAGCATCCAAGGGGTGAGGTTATTGATGGCAAGTATGTGTCTCTGAGGTTGCTGCTCTCAGTTATGTAAATCCCAGATGTAAATGGTAACCAGTGATGTTAGATCGCTGAGTTTGTGGTAGCTGGAATTTGGGTCCGGGATTTAGGAGTGACTGAAGAGTTTGGGTGGGAAAGTCACTCCCATACTCCATTTCGTGTGTTACCACCTCACCCAGCTGAAAGCTAATTTAAAAGACACAATGTCAGTATGTGTGGTGTGTTACAGAGAAGGGAAAAGACAAGACTGCATAAAGGTGACTCCTGTATTTTTGCCTGTTTAAAAATTGAACTGTTATATGACATATGAGGGCTGAAGATAAGTACTTTATGTGGCTGAACTTTGATGGGCTGAAGCCAAGCCATCCTGTTGGAACAATTTTTGTTGTATTTTTTTCCAATAAAACCGTTATGTTGCATCCAATCCTGCCGACTACCTACCATTTGTAAAGCTAACCTCCACATAATATATATATACACGCACCTAAAGAATTATTAGGAACACCTGTTCTATTTCTCATTAATGCAATTATCTAGTCAACCAATCACATGGCAGTTGCTTCAATGCATTTAGGGGTGTGGTCCTGGTCAAGATAACCTCCTGAACTCCAAACTGAATGTCAGAATGGGAAAGAAAGGTGATTTAAGCAATTTTGAGCGTGGCATTGTTGTTGGTGCCAGACGGGCCGGTCTGAGTATTTCACAATCTGCTCAGTTACTGGGATTTTCATGCACAACCATTTCTAGGGTTTACAAAGAATGGTGTGAAAAGGGAAAAACATCCAGTATGCGGCAGTCCTGTGGGCAAAAATGCCTTGTGGATGCTAGAGGTCAGAGGAGAATGGGCCGACTGATTCAAGCTGATAGAAGAGCAACGTTGACTGAAATAACCACTCGTTACAACCGAGGTATGCAGCAAAGCATTTGTGAAGCCACAACACGCGCAACCTTGAGGCGGATGGGCTACAACAGCAGAAGACCCCACCGGGTACCACTCATCTCCACTACAAATAGGAAAAAGAGGCTACAATTTGCACGAGCTCACCAAAATTGGACTGTTGAAGACTGGAAAAATGTTGCCTGGTCTGATGAGTCTCGATTTCTGTTGAGACATTCAAATGGTAAAGTCCGAATTTGGCGTAAACAGAATGAGAACATGTATCCATCCTCTGATGGCTACTTCCAGCAGGATAATGCACCATGTCACAAAGCTCGAATCATTTCAAATTGGTTTCTTGAACATGACAATGAGTTCACTGTACTAAAATGGCCCCCTCAGTCACCAGATCTCAACCCAATAGAGCATCTTTGGGATGTGGTGAAACGGGAGCTTCGTGTCCTGGATGTGCATCCCTCAAATCTCCATCAACTGCAAGATGCTATCCTATCAATATGGGCCAACATTTCTAAAGAATGCTATCAGCACCTTTTTGAATCAATGCCACGTAGAATTATGGCAGTTCTGAAGGCAAAAGGGGGTCCAACACCGTATTAGTATGGTGCTCCTAATAATTCTTTGGGTGAGTGTATGTATGTGTATATATATATATATATATATATATATATATATATATTACTAAATACCTTTTATTAGATATAATGGCTCATTTTGGGGAAATAAAATAGCTGCTTTTGTGCTTAGTACACACAAAACCTGTCCTAATCACACAGCAGGGCAAGTTACTAAAGAACACTGGGTTAAAGAGCTGCCTCATGCTCCTCTCTGCTCCATTTAACATAGTAACATAGTACATAAGGCCGAAAAAAAGACATTTGTCAATCCAGTTCAGCCTGTCATCCTGCAAGTTGATCCAGAGGAAGGAAAAAAAAAACTGTGAGGTAGAAGCCAATTTTCCCCACTTTAGGGGAATAAAAAATTCCTTCCCGACTCCAATCAGGCAATCAGAATAACTCCCTGGATCAACGACCCCTCTCTAGTAGCTATAGCCTGTAATATTATTATGCTCCAGAAATACATCCAGGCCGCTCTTGAATTCCTTTATTGTACTCACCATCACCACCTCCTCAGGCAGAGAGTTCCATAGTCTCACTACTCTTACTGTAAAGAATCCTCTTCTATGTTTGTGTACAAACCTTCTTTCCTCCAGACGCAGAGGATGTCCCCTCATCACAGTCACAGTCCTGGGGATAAATAGATGATGGGATAGATCTCTGTACTGACCCCTGATATATTTATACATAGTAGTTAGATCTCCCCTCAGTCGTCTTTTTTCTAAAGTAAATAACCCTAATTTTGATAATCTTTCAGGGTACTGTAGTTGCCCTATTCCAGTTCTTACTTTAGTTGCCCTCCTTTGGACCCTCTCCAGCTCTGCTATGTCTGCCTTGTTTACAGGAGCCCAGAACTGTACACAGTACTCCATGTGTGGTCTGACTAGCGATTTGTAAAGTGGTAGGACTATGTTCTTATCACGGGCATCTATGCCCCTTTTGATGCAACCCATTATCTTATTGGCCTTGGCAGCAGCTGCCTGACACTGGTTTTTGCAGCTTAGTTTGCTGTTTAATAAAATTCCTAGATCCTTTTCCATGTCAGTGTTATCGAGTGTTTTACCACTCAGTATGTACGGGTGACTTGCATTATTCCTTCTCATGTACAAAACCTTACATTTGTCAGTGTTAAACCTCATCTGCCACTTATCTGCCCAAGCCTCCGATCTATCCAGATCCCTCTGTAGTAGTATACTGTCCTCTTCAGTGTTAATTACTTGACACAGTTTAGTGTCATCTGCGAAAATTGATACTTTACTATGCAAGCCTTCTACAAGATCATTAATAACTATATTGAAGAGAATAGGGCCCAATACTGACCCCTGAGGTACCCCACTAGTGACAGTGACCCAATCTGAGTGTGTACCGTTAATAACCACACTCTGTTTTCTATCATTGAGCCAGTTACTTACCCACATACAGACATTTTCTCCCAGTCCGAGCATTCTCATTTTATATACTAACCTTTTATGTGGTACAGTGTCAAATGCTTTGGAGAAGTCCAGATATACGACATCCATTGATTCGCCACTGTCAAGTCTAGAACTTACCTCCTCATAGAAACTGATTAAATTAGTTTGGCATGACCGATCCCTCATGAAGCCATGCTGATATGGCGTTATTTGCTTATTTCCGTTGAGATGCTCTAAGATAGCATCTCTTAGAAAACCTTCAAACCGTTTACCCACAACAGATGTTAAACTTACCGGCCTATAGTTTCCAGGCTCTGTTTTTGGACCCTTTTTGAATATTGGCACCACATTTGCCATGCGCCAATCCTGTGGGACATTCCCTGTCAGTATAGAGTCCGCAAATATCAGAAATAAGGGTCTAGCTATGACATTACTTAATTCCCTTAGGATACAGGGGTGTATGCCATCCGGTCCTGGCGATTTGTCTATTTTAATATTTTTAATTCGCTGTTGTACTTCTTCCTGGGTCAGACAGAACACTTTTAATGGGGAATTTATTTTTACATTCTGCATGTCATCTGACAGTTTATTTTCCTCAATGAATACATTGGAAAAAAAAATATTTAACAGCTTTGCTTTCTCCTCGTTGCTCTCTGCGACTCCCTCCTCATTACTCTTTAAAAGGGCCGACACCTTCAGATTTATACTTTTTAACATTTATATAATTGAAGAACATTTTAGGCTTAGTTTTACTCTCTTTGGCAAATAATCTCTCGGGCTCTAGTTTGACCGCTTTTATTTGTTTTTTACATGTTCTATTTTTTTCCTTATAGTTTTTCAGTGCTTCCGTGCTACCCTCCTGTTTTAGTGATTTTAATTGCTTTCTTTTTGTCATTTATTGCTTTCTTTACAGTTCTATTTATCCACATTGGCTTCTTTTTGTTCCTTAACCTTTTATTCCCAGTTAGTTAGGCCTATGGCCTCTCATAGTTGGCTAAATTTAGCTTTTTTGAAGTTTGGTATTTTTGTTCCTCCCTGTAGAAACGCTCTTTTGACTGATAATTGGGAGGTTATTACTTTATGGTCACTATTTCCCAGGTGTCCCCCAACCTGCACGTCTGTTGTTCTGTCAGGCCTATTGGTTAATACTAAGTCCAGTATGGCCGTCCCTCTAGTCGGGTCCTGAACCAGTTGGGAGAGGTAATTGTCTTTGGTTATTGCCAAGAACCTGTTTCCTTTATGAGATATACAAGTTTCAGTTTCCCAGTCTATATCTGGGTAGTTGAAGTCCCCTATAATAACCACCTCATTATGATTTGCCGCCTTGTCTATCTCGTTTAGTAGTCGATTTTCTGTGCACTCTGGTATATTAGGTTGTTTATAGTAAACTCCTATTAGTAATTTATTGTTGTTTTTAGCTCCATGTATCTCTACCCACAGTGACTCCACATGTTCATGTCCCTCACTTATATCTTCACGGAGTGTGGGCTTTAGACAAGACTTTACATAAAGGCAAACCCCTCCCCCTCTCCGGTTTTGACGATCCTTTCTAAACAGACTGTAACCTTGTACATTAACTGCAGTTATTCCCACTATGTCATAGTTCTCCTCACACATCACTAATTCCAGCTCTCCAGTTTTATTAGTCAGGCTTCTGGCATTAGTATACATACAGTACAGACCAAAAGTTTGGACACACCTTCTCATTCAAAGAGTTTTCTTTATTTTCATGACTATGAAGGCATCAAAACTATGAATTAACACATGTGGAATTATATACATAACAAACAAGTGTGAAACAACTGAAAATGTCATATTCTAGGTTCTTCAAAGTAGCCACCTTTTGCTTTGATTACTGGTTTGCACACTCTTGGCATTCTCTTGATGAGCTTCAAGAGGTAGTCCCCTGAAATGGTTTTCACTTCACAGGTGTGCCCCGTCAGGTTTATTAAGTGGGATTTCTTGCCTTATAAATGGGGTTGGGACCATCAGTTGCGTTGAGGAGAAGTCAGGTGGATACACAGCTGATAGTCCTACTGAATAGACTGTTAGAATTTGTATTATGGCAAGAAAAAAGCAGCTAAGTTAAGAAAAACGAGTGGCCATCATTACTTTAAGAAATGAAGGTCAGTCAGTCAGCCAAAAAATTGGGAAAACTTTGAAAGTAAGGGCTATTTGACCATGAAGGAGAGTGAAGGGGTGCTGCACCAGATGACCTGGCCTCCACAGTCACCGGACCTGAACCCAATCGAGATGGTTTGGGGTGAGCTGGACCGCAGAGTGAAGGCAAAAGGACCAACAAGTGCTAAGCATCTCTGGGAACTCCTTTAAGACTGTTGGAAGACCATTTCAGGGGACTACCTTTTGAAGCTCATCAAGAGAATGCCAGAAGTGTGCAAAGCAGTAATCAAAGCAAAAGGTGGCTACTTTGAAGAACCTAGAATATGACATATTTTCAGTTGTTTCACACTTGTCTGTTATGTATACAATTCCACATGTGTTAATTCATAGCTTTGATGCCTTCATAGTCATGAAAATAAAGAAAACTCTTTGAATGAGAAGGTGTGTCCAAACTTTTGGTCTGTACTGTACATTTGAGAGGTTTATGTATATTTTTTACCCTACACCTTTCCTTCTGAACTGTTCTAGTCCCTCCTTCCATTTCTCCCCCAGTCCCACTACCTTTCCCCCAATCTCCATCTGTACTCTCTATAATGTAATCTCCTCCCCCCCCCAGTCCCTAGTTTAAACACTCCTCCAACCTTCTAGCCATCTTTCTCCCCAACACAGCTGCCCCTTCCCCATTGAGGTGTCAGGAATTATGATCCTGAATACAGTTGATAAGATCTTCAGTTGAATCTCTGTAGGAATGAAGTTCATGAGGAGACATAAAGTACAGAGAGGACTTGGGGATGTGACTAATGAGCGACAGCTCTTGTATGCAGTCTCCATTATCACAGCCCCACAATACCACCATGAGTTCTCTCTGTCCTCTATATGACATCCATTGACTCACCCCAGTCAATTCTAGAATTTACCTCCTTATATAAACTGATTAAATTGCTTTGACAGAACCGATTCCTCGTGAAGGCGTGCTCATATGGTGCTATATGCTTATTTTCATTGAGATACTCAAGGATAGCATCTCTTAGAAAACTCTCAGTTTACCCATGACAGATGTTAGACTTACTGGCCAGTTTCTGGGCTCTGTTTTTGACCTCTTTTTGAATATTGGCAACACATTTGCTAAGCAGCAATCCTGTGGAACACTCCCTGTCATTATAGAGTCCTTAAATATCATAAATAAGGGTATGTCTATTACATTACTTAATTCTCTTAGGATATGGCGGTGTATGCCATCGTGTTCTGATGATTTGTCTTTTTTTACTCTTTATAAGATGCCATTGCACTTCCTCCTGGGTCAGATGGGCCACTTTTAATGGGGAGTTTACTTTGACACTCTGCATTTCATCTGACAGCTCCTTTTACATATTGTATATTCTTTTTAAAACTTACCACTGAGGAAGAAACAAGCTTATTTTCAAAACGCGTCTGCTTCGGTTTGTGAGAGCTGACAGGAGGATACCGGAAGATGGTGATCTTTTTTTATATACAAGTGAAATAATTACAGATCGGCATACGGCGCTATAGCAGGACCGAGGGTTGGTGCGCTTGTGTTCCAAAGCTGCGGTGAGTGGAGCCGCTGAGTCTGTTCTGAGCCAGCTGTGAGTAACACGATCCGAACAAGAAACACATAGCTAGGACACACACAAGTGGTGGAGAATCCCGCAGAGAGGATCGCAGTTGTGAGTAACCTGCAAAAATCACCTGGCTTTAGTATGAACATATTATAAACTATCAAGCAACACAGCGCACATATACCATAGACTTTGCTTCTTTAAATTAGCACCCTCTCTAAACTAATGCCGCAAAATTGGCAGTTATTAGATTCCACATTGCTATCATCCACGTGAATGAACACACTAACGCACGAATATATGCAACATCTGAATATTAACCTAAACGTGTAATCTTCAAAAGGACTAACTGTAGCCCAATCAATGTGAATAACAATTGATATCTGCTGAATCGCTAATTAATATGAACAATAACATATGGGCATTTAACGTCGGCTGAATTACCGTCTAAAAAGTACAGTTTTAATATACAAGTTCGGACAATTTTTGGTTTTTAATTAGTTTTATGCGTGAGCCCCGCATATTATAAGCCTGGATCACTAAATATTTTTGATATTTTAATGTATGTTTATACATAATATGGATTAATAAAATACAGGAGATGTGTTGAGAGCCAGTCATATTAGTGAATAAATTAGGGTATGTCTATTACATCACCTAATTCTCTTAGGATATGGCGGTGTATGCCATCGGGTCCTGATGATTTGTCTATTTTAATCTTTTTAAAATGCCGTTGCACTTCCTCCTGGGTCAGACGGGCCACTTTCAATGGGGAGTTTACTTTGACACTCTGCATTTCATCTGACAGTTACTTTTACATATTGTATTTTTTTCAATGCTTTCTCACTGCCTTCCTGTTTCAGGGATTTAAATGATTACTTTTTGTCATTCATTGTTCCCGTTACATTTCTATTTATCCACATTAGTTTTTCTTGTTCCTCACCCTTTTATTCCCATACGGTATGTACCTCTCACAATTAGAGTTTAGGATGCTTTTAAAAATATCCCATTTTGTGGCTGCATTCCTATTCCTGAGGACGTTGATAAGGCTAGTTCTGAGCTGGAAAGCTCTAGGCAATATGCCTATTTGACTGATATTAGGGATGAAAGCCAAGGGCCAGCAAAACTGCAGCATGGCCTTTCTCCTAGCAACCAGCAAGATGACCCCTGCAAGAAGGATGCAAAAAGGAGTGCAGCAAAGGTCAGGCAGATGCTGGTGGTAGGGGACTCTACAGGGAGTGCAGAATTATTAGGCAAGTTGTATTTTTGAGGATTAATTTTATTATTGAACAACAACCATGTTCTCAATGAACCCAAAAAACTCATTAATATCAAAGCTGAATATTTTTGGAAGTAGTTTTTAGTTTGTTTTTAGTTTTAGCTATTTTAGGGGGATATCTGTGTGTGCAGGTGACTATTACTGTGCATAATTATTAGGCAACTTAACAAAAAACAAATATATACCCATTTCAATTATTTATTTTTACCAGTGAAACCAATATAACATCTCAACATTCACAAATATACATTTCTGACATTCAAAAACAAAACAAAAACAAATCAGTGACCAATATAGCCATCTTTCTTTGCAAGGACACTCAAAAGCCTGCCATCCATGGATTCTGTCAGTGTTTTGATCTGTTCAGCATCAACATTGTGTGCAGCAGCAACCACAGCCTCCCAGACACTATTCAGAGAGGTGTACTGTTTTCCCTCCTTGTAAATCTCACATTTGATGATGGACCACAGGTTCTCAATGGGGTTCAGATCAGGTGAACAAGGAGGCCATGTCATTAGATTTTCTTCTTTTATACCCTTTCTTGCCAGCCACGCTGTGGAGTACTTGGACGCGTGTGATGGAGCATTGTCCTGCATGAAAATCATGTTTTTCTTGAAGGATGCAGACTTCTTCCTGTACCACTGCTTGAAGAAGGTGTCTTCCAGAAACTGGCAGTAGGACTGGGAGTTGAGCTTGACTCCATCCTCAACCCGAAAAGGCCCCACAAGCTCATCTTTGATGATACCAGCCCAAACCAGTACTCCACCTCCACCTTGCTGGCGTCTGAGTCGGACTGGAGCTCTCTGCCCTTTACCAATCCAGCCATGGGCCCATCCATCTGGCCCATCAAGACCCACTCTCATTTCATCAGTCCATAAAACCTTAGAAAAATGAGTCTTGAGATATTTCTTGGCCCAGTCTTGACGTTTCAGCTTGTGTGTCTTGTTCAGTGGTGGTCGTCTTTCAGCCTTTCTTACCTTGGCCATGTCTCTGAGTATTGCACACCTTGTGCTTTTGGGCACTCCAGTGATGTTGCAGCTCTGAAATATGGCCAAACTGGTGGCAAGTGGCATCTTGGCAGCTGCACGCTTGACTTTTCTCAGTTCATGGGCAGTTATTTTGCGCCTTAGTTTTTCCACACGCTTCTTGCGACCCTGTTGACTATTTTGAATGAAACGCTTGATTGTTCGATGATCACGCTTCAGAAGCTTTGCAATTTTAAGAGTGCTGCATCCCTCTGCAAGATATCTCACTATTTTTGACTTTTCTGAGCCTGTCAAGTCCTTCTTTTGACCCATTTTGCCAAAGGAAAGGAAGTTGTCTAATAATTATGCACACCTAATATAGGGTGTTGATGTCATTAGACCACACCCCTTCTCATTACAGAGATGCACATCACCTAATATGCTTAATTGGTAGTAGGCTTTCGAGCCTATACAGCTTGGAGTAAGACAACATAAAGAGGATGATGTGGTCAAAATACTCATTTGCCTAATAATTCTGCACGCAGTGTATTATTCGGAGGACAGACAGGGTCATCTGTTGCCGAGACCGTGAATGCTGAACAGTGTGTTGTCTTCCGGGTGCTCGGGTTCTGTATATTGCGGATCGGATTGACAGATTGCTGGGTGGGGCTGGGGAAGACCCAGCGGTCATGGTACACATTGGCACCAGTGATAAAGTCAGGGGGAGATGGAAGGTCCTTGAAAATGATTTTAGGGATCTAGGAGAGAAGCTCAAGTCCAGGACCTCCAAGGTAGTGTTTTCAGAAATACTACCAGTGCCACGAGTGTCACCAGAGAGACAACGGGAGCTTAGGGAGTTAAATAAGTGGCTCAGAAGCTGGTGCAGGAAGGAAGGGTTTGGGTTCATGGAGAACTGGGCCGACTTCTCTGTCGGTTACAGGCTCTACAGTAGGGATGGGCTGCACATTAAGAGGGTGCAACTGCTCTGGGCGAAAAAATGGTTAGATGGCTGGAGGAGCTTTTAAACTAGGATCTGGGGGGAGGGTGGGGGTTCATACTAATAAGGGGTAGATAGTGTAGATAGAGAGTGGGATATAGGAGGGGACAGTGGGGACTTAGTGGGTGCTGAGGTTAGTGAGGAAAATAGGGAGAAGACTGGGCAGAACTGTACACTGATGATCACTGTCATTGTGTCCCTTGTTAGCACATCAAAGGCAGGAAGGGCACATTGTAAAAGCAGTTGAACAACATTCTCTTGGCCAAGAGATGGGGGAAGATATTTGGGTGGCTGCAGGGTGGAGTCTATGGTGGGGGCTGGGACACAGGAACATATAAGTCAAACTTGGGTGTCGGGCTCTCTCTTCCTGGACCCCCTTGGATCAACAGCAAGCTAAGTTATATGTGTTCTTATGTAGGTATGTATATAAGTATAATATCCCAGTAGACTTTATATGTGTACATATAGATATTTTTAGTCTGCAATTGTATTACCAGTAGATTATATGTGCTGTTTATGCATGAGTCTCTATATGTACATGTACTAATGGTCAGGTACTGGATGTGAGTTGGTTAGAAGAGTAGTTCCAGTTGACTGTATATTGGTGGACTCTGGATATACTTTATATACATACACATTATTAGCCACATTTCTTAGCATCCAGGGACGGCAGGAATGGAGGCAGCTGTGTGTGGTGGTGTCCTCTATGTACTGTCTTATTTGTAGTGTCTGTATCTTTATGTATAATGTCCATTGCTTTATCATCTTTATGTTATATAATAAACTATTTTATATATATATATATATATATATAAAGTATCTGTGAGGGTTGTATGTTACTCCTGGGGTTTATGAAGGACTGGAGGGGAGTATATAATACACAGAACAAGCGGCTTTTATAGGAAACAAAGACAACATTCTAGGAGTAGAATAGAAGGGACGGAATACAGAGATAAACATAAATCTCAAATTTCAGATAAGCAAACCTCCCTTCATCAGTCATCTCCGGAGGTATTTCCACAAACCTACAGGAGATGCCCGGCCCCTGGAAGCTCGCGGCAGGACACGTGGGCTGGTGCTATCACCATGCCAGCCCACGTGGATTTGGCTGCAGGCGTGCGCATGCCTGCAGCATGGGAAGTAGGGAGTGAGCGTGGCTGGGTTTAAATTACCCAGTGGCGCTGCGCTCAAGGAGGAAAGGGAACCCAAGCAGCCCCAGAAGGAAGATGCCCCCATTGAGCAGCTCAGCAAGCGGGATTTAACTCCTTGATAAAGAGCAAAGAGAGGATCTTCCCTTGGAGACAAGCTGCATTAACCCCTGCAATACCCACTGCTCTACAGATCCATATACCTGCCCAACCATATTAACCACTGCTATTCCCCCTGCCCTGCATTATCCCACTGATACCCCCTGCCCTGCATTCTCCTAAGCCCCTGGATATCCCATTCCCACAGATCCTATATACCCCTGCAGTTACCCCTCACTGGTGTCCTGCATATCCCTGCAATCTACCTTGCCACCAACTGTATCCCTGGCCTGCATCGTCCTATTAACCCTTGTAGTGCCATATTGTGTTTAACCCTTCATTTACCCCGTAGGGAAGGAGTGTATAGCCAGGAGGGTGGGCTGCTAAGATTGTGTCTCGGCCTATGGTGTACGCTGTGACACTGTTGCCACACTTACGGTTGCCCACGGCAACGTGTTGCTGTGAGAGCATGCGGTGGCAGTGTCTCGGCCTTCTGGGTGATTGCCGTGACATGGTTGCCACGCATGCTGTTGCCGGTGGTTACGTGTTTGGTATGCTTGTGTGTGCACTTCCCCTTTAAGTTGTAGGCTCCCTCTGTCTGGTGCTGTAAGGTTAACTCCCTAACTGGGTGTGGTCACTTGGCTTATATCTTCTGTGGTTTCCTGGCTGGAGTCAGTTGTACTTCAACTTTGGTTGGTGATGTCCAGGGTGTTCCATCTGTCCAGTGAGGGCCACCCTTGTGGTCATCAATGTCATCCCGGTGTCTCCTTCCCTTCCTGTCCCTATTTGTATGGAGTGGGTTATGTTCAGGGTGTTTGTATGTCTAGTTTGGTGTTACATGTCTGGTGGGGTTTGGTGTCATGTTTGCTAGACATTCCCCTGTCTCATGTTTATTGCAGCTATGGATGTCCTGGGTTCCTGTGTGGTTTTTGGTGTGTGCTGTGTCCTTTAATGTTGGTGTGGACAGCAGCACTTGTGCACGGGTTCCAGTCAGTGTGTCTGTGGCAGGTAAGTGTGTTATTGGTTTCGCTTACCTGCATCTCCTTAAGCTGTATGTGTTCCCCTCTCCTTGCAGCCTGGCCTCAGATAGAGACTCCTGTTCCTCCATGACTGGGATGAACAGGTCGTCTCTTCCCTGCTCCTTGGTGAGGGATTACCAGGGTGACTTAGGGTCTCTAGGAATCCTGAGTATGAGTCGTCCTACCATCGGGGTCCACTCATACGGTGAGGAGTCAGGGAGAGGATTAGGGACGCTGTAGGAGGTGACCTTCTCCCTTATTACTCCTTTTGGCCAGGCTGATCCCATTTTACCCTTTGACACCGCACGGTGGGGGGTTTCCCCCACTCCCTATCGTGACAGATTGTGTGTGTAAGTGTATTTTTAGGTAGAGTTTGGGGTGGAATTGTGTAAGATATTGTATTTTGTTTAGTGTAGTTAGGTGTATTGTAGTGTTGTTTATATATTACTGTGTGCGACTATAAGTATATATATTTATCTGTCCATTGATATAAATATATATAGTTATAGCAATATTTAGCAACTGTAGATGTGTAATTGTTTTAATAAATTCCTTTTATTATTCAAAGTACAGCGTATAGTCATTTATTGTAGTAGTCGTGCCGTAGTAGTAGTATAATGCATGTAGTTCAGGGAAAAAGTGTAAGTGCAACATAGTTGGTTTGTATTTTATAGTATAAATAGGCGGAGTCATCAATAGACTACTCACGTCTATTTATGAATATTAATGATTGATATTAACACAAAATATTAATAATACATTTTTCCCTTTAACAGGATAGAAGTTCAAAGGTATATAAACACTGAAAAAATAATACTTGGTGTAATCTACAGACCCCCTAACATCACAGAGGAAATAGAAGCTCAACTGTATAACCAAATAGAGCGGGCTGCAGAGGCTGGTACAGTGGTTATAATGGGAGATTTTAACTTCCCAGACTGGGGTCATGGTTTTGCCTCAACCGCAAAGGGGAAAAAATTCCTCAACTTGCTGCAGGACAACTTTATGGGCCAGTTTGTAGAAGCTCCCACTAGGGGCAATGCTCTGTTGGATCTGGTAATTTCTAATGATGCAGAGCTTGTTGGAATTGTTACTGTTCGAGAAACACTAGGTAATAGTGAACACAGTATAATTATATTCCCCCTACACTATAAGAAGCAAACTCTGTCAGGCAGAGCAAAAAAACACAGAATTTTAAAAAGGCTAATTTCCCTGGGTTGAGGGTAGCATTTCAGGGCATAGACTGGGAGCAGTTACTGTCACATAATAATACTCAGGATAAATGGGAGAGCTTTAAATCATCATTGAGTAATTGCACAAAATTTTTTATTCCTTCAGGTTACAAGTATAAACGGCTAAAAATTACCCCCCCCCCCCCCCCCCATGGCTTACAGCTACTGTAAAAAGGGCAATATATGACAAAAAGGGCATTTAAAAAATACAAATCTTTGGGGTCAGATGTAGCCTTTGAAGTTTACAAAGGGTTTAACAAAATCTGTGAAAAGGAGATAAAATTTGCAAAAATACAAAACAAACAGCAGGTGACAAAAGAGAGCACATCCAATCCCCCAAAAATCTTTAAATATCTAAATGCTAAAAAACCAAGGTCTGAGCAGGTAGGTCCTCTAAATAATGGTAAAGGGGGGTTAGTCACTGAAGATAAGGAAAAGGCAGAGTTACTAAATCTTTTTTTTTTAGCTCTGTATATACAAAAGAAGAGAAAGGAGCTGATATCGGTGGTGCTGGGGCTGTTAGTACATCAAGAAATATACTCAGTTGGCTAACTATAGATATGGTCAAAGCTAAGTTAAATGTGAACAAAGCTCTGGGTCCAGATGTATTACACCCAAGAGTTCTTAAAGAGCTCAGTTCAATCATTGATGTGCCCCTGTTTATAATTTTTAAAGATACTCTAGGAACTGGTACAGTGCCAAGGGATAGGCGTAAGGCAAATGTGGTGCCCATATTCAAAAAAGTATCTAGGTCCTCCACAGGTAATTATAGACCTATAGGCTTGGAAAGTATAGTTTGTAATTGGAATGAAAACTGGTTGAAGGACCATGTCCAGACAGTTTTGGTCAATTCAGAATGGTCCCGGGTTATAAGGGGTGTACCCCAAGGTTCACTGCTGGGTCCTCTATTATTTAATTTATTTATTATTGATATCGAGGATGGGATTAATAGCACCATTTCTATTTTTGCAGATAACACTAAGCTGTGTAGTACTGTGCAGTCTATGGAAGATGTCCATAAAATACAAGCTGACTTGGACACTCTGAGTGAATGGGCATCTACTTGGCAAATGAGGTTCAATGTGGATAAATGTAAAGTTATGCATCTTGGTAGTAATAATCTCTGTGCTTCGTATGTCCTAGGTGATGTAACACTGGGGGTGTCACTTATAGAAAAGGATTTGGGTGTCCTTGTAGATCATAGATTGAATAACAGCATACAATGTCAATCAGCTGCTTCTAAGGCTACCAGGATATTGTTATGCATTAAATGAGGCATGGACACGCGGGGCAGGGATGGTAATATTACCACTTTACAAAGCATTGGTGCGGCCTTATCTGCAATATGCAGTTCAGTTCTGGGCACCAGTCCATAGAAAGGACGCACTGCATCTGGAAAAAGTACAGAGAAGAGCGACTAAACTGATAAGGGGCATGAAGGGTCTTAGTTATGAGGAAAGATTAAAAGAATTACATTTATTTAGTCTTGAAAAGAGATGTCTAAGGGGGGACATGATTGACCTATACAAATATATAAATGGTCCATACAAAAAATACGGTGAAAAACTGTTCCATGTCAAATGCCCTCAAAAGACAAGGGGGCACTGCCTCAGACTGGAGAGGAAAAAGTTCAGTCTCCAGAATAGTCAAAACTTGTTTACTGTAAGAACTGTGAATCTGTGGAATAGACTTCCTCAGGACGTGGTCACAGCAGGAACAGTGGACAGTTTTAAAAAGGGTTTAGATTAATTCTTAAAAATAAATGACATTAATGCTTATGGAAATGTGTAGAAATCTGAGTCTCACTTCCTTCTGGGATTTGCGTCCCCACCTATCCCTTGGTTGAACTTGATGGACTAATGTCTTTTTTCAACCGTATTAACTATGTAAATATGTAAGGGTAAGGCCTCTCTTAGCTGGTCAAATTGTGCTTTTTGGAAGTTTGACATTTTTATGCCTCCCTGAAGAACTATGAAGATTATGATTTGACACCTCATCTATTTCCCTTAGGCTACATGCACACGACTGTATGTGTTTTGCGATCCGCAAATCGCGGATCCGCAAAAAAAAAAGTATGGCATCCGTTTTTTTTTGCGGATCCATTGTAATAATGCCTATCCTTGTCCGCAAAACAGAAAAGAATAGGACATGCTCTATTTTTTTTGCTAGGCTACGGAACGGACATACTGATGTGAATTGCACACGGTGTGCTGTCCTCATTTTTTGGCAGACCCATTGCAATGAATGGGTCCGCATCCTATCCGCAAAAAAAAAATTAAACGGACACGGAAAGAAAATACCTTTGTGTGCATGAGGCCTTAGTAGTAGATTTTCTATGAATTTAGATTATAACAGTGTAGCGGTCAGAGGAGGGAGAGACCGCAAACCAGGATTCAAGTACAGTACAGTACAGCGGACAAGGAGACTGAAGCAAAAGCCAGCTTTATTAAGGAGCAAAATGAAACTGCCGGAAAACCTGAGTAACAATACAGTACCACCGCACCAGAGGC
The DNA here is from genome assembly GCF_905171765.1 of Bufo bufo. NCBI lineage: Eukaryota > Metazoa > Chordata > Amphibia > Anura > Bufonidae > Bufo > Bufo bufo. The sequence goes on from NC_053393.1 coordinate 434,700,481, forward strand.
ACAATGGGTCAAAGACAGGAATGGTATTAACAGGTGAACATAAATCAACAACAATGGCAATGGAGTTTTGCATATACACAGAATGAGCTAAACAGTAAGCAGTCAGCTTGCAAGCTACTCTCACTACTAATTTCCTATCTAGCCCTGCTACCCAGGGGACGCTTCTACAGCGCACTGACTAAGTCCCTGACTCTATAACCTATCACAGGAAAGCACCGGTGCCACTCACATTTCTGCAGATTCTCCTGGGTACAAAAAGATGCAGTCTGGATCCAGGTCCGGTCGCTTGCTTGGCTGTCTTTCTCTCTCTGGTCACAACAGATGCAGATCTCCACCTAGTTCCAGCTCTGGCAGGAAGGATCCGGCTTGTACTGGTCTCTACACACGGTCCCACTCCTCTGGTCCCACTCCTCTGTGTGCAGCTCCACAGCTGTCAGGAAAATCTCAGCTAATATAGCCTCCTGCTGCTACAGTCTTTTACTCTTATCTCTCAGCAGTCCATCTCTCCCTGTTATCTCAGCAAGGCCCCCAGCAACTTCTAGAACAGCCCGGGAAAAACTTCTTAACTCTTTCTTAGCCTCTGGCCAGCACAACTCAGGTTCCTGTTTAGTCACAGTGGCCTCTGGTGGCCGGAGGGAAACATGACAGTCTGCATAGATATAAGTGCTGGAAATGCTGCTGGTTGATTCAGGGCTGCCTCTTACAACAGTACCAAGGATTCCCAGCTAGTCTCCCAAGCTAGTACTTGCCAGGCCTTAAGATGTGCACCATCTGCAATCTGCACAAATGCAATGGTACATTCAGCTTAGAATGGCCGTTTTGCCTGGAGATACAACACAGTTCAGGAGTAAAAGAGCACCATGCACATTTGAGGCCAAATATGCTACTTGTGCTGACAACTGTAGAGGCTCTGGGGTGAAATTGTCACGCTCGTGTGTGGGAGAAAAACATTACACCGAGCATAGAAGGGAAAGGGGATACCGGAATAAGGCCTGGAAACTAGGGAAGGAAGATGGACACCTAGAGAAAACCCTAACTCCAGTCTTGACAGACTACCAGTATGAACAGGCCCCAAAGGTTCATACACCAGATGCCTAGAATCCTATCTCACCCTATAGGACCCTGGAACTAATATCAGGACTGAGTCTACCTTTTCCTCCAAAGGGAAGGACGCACAGGAGTCTCCCTCAGGCCTAATGATAAACAACAGGTAAAGGCAACACACACATATATATAAACAAAATACAAAAGGGAAAGGAAACACTTATCTTCAATGAAGCTTTGGTAGCACCAGGAACTCAGCCGAGAACCAAACACAAGCTAACCACAAGTCCAACAGAAGCTATAAACCGCATAGCATAGTGGGAGAAACAACAATAAATAGAGAAGGTTAAATGACCACAATAGCCACACCTGGGGAAAGAAGGGGGTGGCAAGCACCAGAAACAACACAGACGTTATTTCATCCAAAAAGAAAACATGTCAGATCAAACCACATATTGCCAGTCTCACCGATCTCCTGCCACCTGTCGCTGGAACGTCCGTATGTCTCGGTACATCTGTGACAGAAATAATAAATGGAACCTCTGAGAATTGACCCTATTTTGGAAACTACACCCCTCAAGGTATTCATTAAGGGGTGGAGTGAGCATTTTTACCCCACAGGTGTTTTGCTAAAATGAATGTACAGCAGATGGTCCAAAGTGAAAATTGCTATTTTTTTCACAGATATGCCATTCCAGTGCCCAATATACTGTGCCCATAATTTGCCAGTTGAAAAGTAAGCCCTCTTATTATTTTGCTTATTATTTTAGAAACACCCTACATGTAGCCCTGTTTGTATTCATTGTACACTCATGATTATGTTCCAATACATAATTCTAATTCCTTGATCAAGTTCGCAGATGATACCGCGCTTGTGGGCTTGATCAAGGATAATAATCAAACAGCATACAGGGATGAGGTGAGCCAGCTTATTAATTGGTGTCACGAGAACAATCTGGTGCTTAATGTCATGAAGACCAAGAAAATGATTGTGGACTACAGAAAGCATAACAGCAACCTGCACAAACCCGTTACTATAGATGGAGTACAAGTGGAACAAGTAACCAGCTTTAAGTTTCTTTGGAGTTCACATATCTCGGGATCTGACCTGGTCAGTGAGTATTGATGCAGTGGTCAAGAAAGCTCACCAGTCCTGGTACTTCTTGAGAAGTTTTAAGTTTACGCAACTGTGTAAGAGGATACTGGAGGATTTTTACCGCTGAACTATTGAAAGTATCTTGACATATTGCAATATAGGCTGGTATGGTAACTGCTCAGTTCGTGATCGGATTAGGATACAGCGCGTAGGGAAGATGTCCCAAAGGGTTATTGGATGCCAACTACCCTCAGTTGACAGCCTTTATCAACAATAGGGGAATTGTAGAGGATATTGGCACCCAAATAATGAGCTATTTGCACTTCTGCCATCAGGAAGGCGTTATAGATGTTTACGCTCTCACACAAATAGATTACAGAAGAGCTTTTTTCCAGAAACCATGAGGATTTTAAATTCCAATATATCTGTAGTTTTGTACTAGCACTGAGCTGTTGAAGACTATTTTAATTAGGATAATTTTATATGTATTGTCTGTGTTTTTGTCTTATGGATGGATGCAAACTGTGTTTCATTGGCGTTGTACTTGATACGTGCTCAATGACAATAAAGTTGAATGTAATTTAATCTAATTCTTTTGCTTGAACGTATGAAATGACTCAGGAGTAAAGGAGTGCCGTGCGCATTTTAAGGCCCAATGTGGTAATTTACACCACTTGTTCTGACAACTGTAGAGGCTCTTGCGTGAAATAATAAATGGAACCCCAAGAAGTGACCCCATTTTGGAAACTGTGCCCCTCAATGTATTAAGGGGTGAAGTGAGCATTTTGACAGACTAGGTATTTTACAGAAATTAATGAGCAGGGGATGGTGCAAAATGAAAATTGCAAGTGTTCCAGAGACATGGCATTTCAGTGCCCAGTATGTGCCATCTGAGACACACCACGCACCAGTTTTGACGAACTTGTGTGAGGGCTTATTTTTTGCGAGATGAGATGCCATTATCATTGGTACTACTTTGCAGTACATACAACGTTTTGATTACGTTTTAAAAGGTAGCAATTACAGCATGGCTTTTTAGATTTTGTTTTTATGGTGAACACCTTGTGAAAAAATAATTTTACCTCTTTTACACAATAGAAGCCATTTTTTATTTTTTTTCATACTTTTTGTGTTGGCATTTTCTGAGAGCCATAAGTGTTTTCCAGGTAATGGTCTTGTGTAGAAGCTTATTTTTTGTGGGATGAACTGATGTTTTCATTCATATTGGGGTTCATAAGACTTTTTGATTGCTTGATTTTACGCTTTTTGTGAGACGAGTTGACAAAAAAGGCTGATCTGGCACTGCTTTTTTTTATTTTATTTTTTTTACAGTGTTTACCTGACGGGATAGATCATGTGACATTTTTATAGACCCAGTCATTAAGGATGTGGCGATACATTAGACATCTTTTTATTTTATTTTTTTCATGGCTGGATAAAGGGGGACACTTTTTAAACTTATTTTTAAATTTAATTTTCTTACACTAGAGGACATCAACTCTTAAGAGTCTGATCGCTGGTCTGATCAATGCTGTACAATACATGCTGGTACGCGATCGCACTGCAATGGAGTCCCCCAGAGGGAGCACCACTAAAGTCCTTAGATGCCGTGGTCAGCATCTAAGGGTTTCATCTGCCAGCATCTGAGTTTTCTGCAATGCCAGAAGATACAACATGAGATTATTATCGAATAAGCACAGCTTTTGTGCCCGACCTCAGAACGCTGTACTTGTGATATACATGTTCTCAAGGGGTTAAAAAGCTTGGGAGGTAGTTTCAGCTTTCATGAAACCATGGGTGGCAGCTACCCTTGTAGCATAACTATTAATGTATGGCTTGATCAATTAAAATTCTATTTTCAGAATAAGACTCATAGACTCCTTTAGAATCTCTGCCCTGTCTGAAAATGAATACAAGCATCTGATGCATCTGTGGAGTTTAGAAAACGGTCTTAAATCATGGTCAAAGAATATTATGTAAAAAAAAGATAAATTGTGTTCTCTCCCCTTTACAGTCAATATACAGCCAGGTCCATAAATATTGGGACATCGGCACAATTCTAACATTTTTGGCTCTATACACCACCACAATGGATTTGAAATGAAACAAACAAGATGTGCTTTAACTGCAGACTGTCAGCTTTAATTTGAGGGTATTTACATCCAAATCAGGTGAATGGTGTAGGAATTACAACAGTTTGCATATGTGCCTCCAACTTGTTAAGGGGCTAAAAGTAATGGGATAATTGGCTTCTCAGCTGTTCCATGACCATATGTGTGTTATTCCCTCATTATCCCAATTACAATGAGCAGATAAAAGATCCAGAGTTAATTTCAAGTGTGCTATTTGCATTTGGAATCTGTTGCTGTCAACTCTCAAGATGAGATCCAAAGAGCTGTCACTATAAGTGAAGCAAGACATCATTAGGCTGAAAAAACAAAACAAACCCTTCAGAGAAATAGCAAAAACATTAGGCGTGGCCAAAACAACTGTTTGGAACATTCTTAAAAAGGAGGAACGCCCCGGTGAACTCAGCAACACCAAAAGACCCGGAAGACCACGGAAAACAACTGTGGTGGATGACGGAATAATTATTTTCCTGGTGAAGAAAACACCCTTCACAACAGTTGGCCAGATCAAGAACACTCTCCAGGAGGTAGGTGTATGTGTGTCAAAGTCAACAATCAAGAGAAGACTTCACCAGAGTGAATACAGAGGGTTCAACACAAGATGTAAACCATTGGTGAGCCTCAAAAACAGGAGCCAGATTAGAGTTTGCCAAACAACAGCTAAAAAAGTCTTCACAGTTCTGGAACAACATCCTATGGACAGATGAGACCAAGATCAACTTCTACCAGAGTGATGGGAAGAGAAGTGTATGGAGAAGGAAAGGAACTGCTCATGATCCTAAGCATACCACCTCATCAGTGAAGCATGGTGGTGGTAGTGTCATGGCGTGGGCATGTATGGCTGCCAATGGAACTGGTTCTCTTGTATTTATTGATGATGTGACTGCTGTCAAAAGCAGCAGGATGAATTCTGAAGTGTTTCGGGCAATATTATCTGCTCATATTAAGCCAAATGCTTCAGAACTCATTGGACGGCGCTTAACAGTGCAGATGGACAATGACCCAAAGCATACTGCAAAAGCAACCAAAGAGTTTTTTAAGGGAAAGAAGTTGAATGTTATGCAATGGCCAAGTCAATCACCTGACCTGAATCTGATTGAGCATGCCTTTCACTTGCTGAAGACAAAACTGAAGGGAAAATGCCCCAAGAACAAGCAGGAACTGAAGACAGTTGCAATAGAGGCCTGGCAGAGCATCACCAGGGATGAAACCCAGCGTCTGGTGATGTCTATGTGTTCCAGACTTCAGGCTGTAATTGACTGCAAAGGATTTGCAACCAAGTATTAAAAAGTGAAAGTTTGATTTATGATTATTATTCTGTTCAATTACTTTTGGTCCCTTAACAAGTGGGAGGCACATATGCAAACTGTTGTTATTCCTACACCGTTCACCTGATTTGGATGTAAATACCCTCAAATTAAAGCTGACAGTCTGCAGTAAAAGCACATCTTGTTTGTTTCATTTCAAATCCATTGTGGTGGTGTATAGAGCCAAAAAAATTTGAATTGTGCCAATGTCCCAATATTTATGGACCTGACTGTATCTTTGGACCAGATCTAGGCAAATTTTAGGAAACGTACCTGATCGGGAAAAAAAGGGCTTTACTGAGGCAGAAGCCCCATAGGACGAAGCCCAAAAGTGAAACTGAAAGATGGATTTATGTTAAGGCTGGAAAGGAAAAAATATATACTTTTTAACCCCAGCCAAAATGATTCTTCCTCCTTCAAGCAATGACGCCAACTGTGTGGGGGCAAGACTCAACTTTTTCAACCCTAAATGACAGCTAATGACTCCAAATATCTTGGTCACAAATCAGGGAAGGGTATTGTACAGAACTAAATGTACTTCTCCTCCACAACTTTTTTACTGGAAGGGATGCAGGACTTAATTTGCTTGGGAGCAATTCAGTCGATATCCTTAAGCATACAAGGCATTGGGCACTATTCCATGGTATTCTTAATTAAGAAAACCAAATGGAAAGTACAGGACAATCATAAATGTAAAGCCCCTCAACAAGTATGTGACATACATAAAAAATTCAAAATGGAGTTAATGAAATCTGTGATGAAATTGATAACGATGAATGCAGTGATGGACTTAAGGGATGCCTATTATCACGTTCCTATCCAGCAATCTTTACACAGATTTCTAGGAATTGAGATACAGGGGCGGATTGACCGTAGACCTTACAGGGAAATGTAATGGTGGGCCAATGCTGAAAGAGCTGCCTAAGCATGTCACGACCTCGGTGTGTGCCGCAACATTTTCCCCGCGCATGCTGGTTGCCGGTGGCAACTTGTTTTTATGCAGGTGTGTGCGCTTTCCCTTTTAGGATGTTTCCTTTCCCTGCTTTGGTGTGCTTGGTAGGTGTGGTGGGTGTGACCTCAGGCCTCCTATATGTTGGTGTGGTGGAGCCTGAGTGTCAGTTTGGTTTGTTTGTCAGCTTGGTGTGGAGCTCTGCTCCTGAGCTGAATGATACTGTCTGTGTGAGCTATCCTTATTTGTTATTATGTCCCGGCGGGGAGTGGGGAAAACCCCCACCGTGCAAAGGCAGAGACTGCAATGCCAGATAGGAAGGAACAGGGAGCAGGTCACCACATAGCACAACCCTGAACTGTAGCAATACCAGGACACCTAATGTCTTGTATACCAGCTGTTATGTAGGCCATATTTCACACGAGATTCCTCTAAAAGTTGATTCTCTCCAAGTGGGACAAGAAGCCTAGGCTTCAGCATAAAAAAATCTTTTCCTATGGAGAGAGGTCAATGTAACAGCAGCCCTTCTAGACTCTAGATCCCAGAAAATAGTCTCTCTGTCTGGAGTCCTTTCTATTTATCAAAGTAATCACTGAAGGTATATTGGCAAATGATCCTTGCTAATGTATATAATGTATCACTGAGGGCAAGTACCTAAAACTTAACTTTTAGGCTACTTTCACACTAGCGTTCGGGTGTCCGCTCGTGCGCTCCGTTTGAAGGGGCTCACGAGCGGTCCCGAACGCATCCGTCTGGCCCCAATGCATTCTCAGTGGAGGCGGATCCACTGAGAATGCATCCGCCTGCCAGCGTTCAGCCTCCGCTCCGCTCAGTGAGCGGACACCTGAACGCTGCTTGCAGCGTTCGGGTGTCCGCCTAGCCGTGCGGAGGCGAGCGGATCCGTCCAGACTTATAATGGAAGTCAATGGGGACGGATCCGCTTGAAGATGACACAATATGGCTCAATCTTCAAGCGGATCCGTTCCCTATTGACTTTCAATGTAAAGTCTGAACGGATCCGCTCAGACAACTTTCACACTTAGAAAATTTTCTAAGTTTTAATGCAGACGCATCCGTTCTGAACGGATGCGAACGTCTGCATTATCGGAGCGGATCCGTCTGATGAAACATCAGACGGATCCGCTCCGAACGCTAGTGTGAAAGTAGCCTTATTTATAATCACAATAAAATAAAATTACAATTTGGATAAGGCATCCTAGTTGGTGCGTAGAAAGCTATCAACGGTAAACAAAAGGCGGTAAAAGGCTGAGAAACTGGGATACAGGGAATAACTATCCCCAAACTTTCCCTCCACAGCTTCTCAGCCCAAGATACACCTTAATGGTAGGTGTACTCTGCCCGAGTACCTAAGACTGAACTGTCCTTGAAAATACCCTATTACAAGATGTATCCCTGTCCATTTTAGTTATTTTTTTCCCTCTTATATACAGAGAAAATTAGAGCTTTGGTGGCTTTGTTTCAATACGTTGGAAATGGGAGGAAGAGGCAGAGATTTAACCTCTCAGTATTTTTTCCTGCACAATCAGAGGAAGGCAGTCTCAGTTATGCTGTAACGGAAACTTCCAGGAAACCTGATTTGGCCAGTTTCACACTTGAGCTGAACTGTTCTGGTAGAGGAACAACGTGTCAGAGATCATCATATCTGGCATAGCTGCCCCGACGCAGCCCATTGACTATAATGGGACCGGGTGGGGATCCGGCCTGTTTCCAGCACTAGTGCCGGGATTCGGCCAGACAAAAAAAAACACTGCTTCCCGATAATTGCCTGATTGTAAACAGAGGTTAGAGCTGCATTCACATGCATCAATCACCTCCACTGCATGGGGATGAGTGATCACTACTGTGATCGCTCATCACCACAGAGAGATTTTGTTACTGGGCAGCAGATCACTGTTTATACAGAACAATCTCCTGCCCAGAAATGAAGATTTTATTCCTACACAATAAACTTTTTGTCAGAGGTTCTTACAGCCCCTTGCTGTATCAGATGATATAGAACCACTGGTAATAACTATTTAATACCGGTATGTGCAGCAAATCTCTTACAAAAGCTATTGATAGCCCAGAGGTAGCAGATATGGTAGATTTATTAGTTTCCAGGTTTCAGTACTGCAATGACTGCTGTTTCAATAGTTTCAGTAAATGTGATCATCCTATGATTGTAAAGTTTAGGATTCTTAGAACTCAAATCTTCTATTTTAAGAACAATTATATTATTACCTTTAAATTGCAGTGTTTAGATAAACATTAATTAGGCAATCGGCAAACTGTGCTCCATTTACTGCCATTGTCAATGGCAAGTTAATCTTGCTTTTTCATAGTCAAGTTGAATGCTATATAGTCAATTCCATATGCTTAAACATATTGTATGTAAAAGAAAGTAATTCTTTATTCATGGAATATAAAGAAGCCCCCAAGCTCGTCAGTCCACATGGCTCCAAACATTACCATTTTAACTTGTACATAAGCAATTTCTATACCATCAGAAGAAGCCAAAACGCCTAATTGAGCTACCAGTTTATTACAATTATATTGAACAATAGCTCTTTGTAGAGAGATGGGATAATCTGTTGAGTGCAAAACCACTTCAATTTAAAAAAAACTTAGACAACCCTGTGGAGATGTAAATGATTTCACTTGGCAACTTCTAAAGCATGCTTGTTCTCAAAGTCATAATGTTATAGTCTGGTTTTCTTATCAGAGAGCTTTTTATAATTACTTATATTTTTTTCGCCATGGGGCATACTCTCTCCCACGCCAACAATTTCTTGAGAAAGTTAGAGAAGCTAAACTTACCTTGTCTCCCTCTCAGAGTGAAATGAAATTTCCTACCTTCAAATGCTGGCATGCCACTTAAAATGCTGCCTATCAGTTTGTGAAAATTTAAAAACTTTTATTCATGACTCAGCAGTATCAAGAAAGAATATGCCTAATCTTCAAGAGACAATGGCTTAAGGCGGCCATAAACATTCAGTAGCTATCGTTCGAACAATACATATCCACATTTGGGTCAGCAGAACAAGTTACTGCCAAACACTTCTGGTGGAGGTTTATGTCGCCAATTCTTCTCTTCCCTGACATCATCTGTTGAGGCAAACTCTGGAGCTCCCCATACACATTAGACTGTTCTTGGTGGGTTCAGCTGACAATACACTAATGTGTATAAGTGCCTAGAGTACCAGAAAGGATATAGTCCTATTCCTAAAGGGGTTGTCCGCTTTTTTTATATTGATGACCTACCCTGAGGATAGAGCTGCCTTCTCGTCATTGTTTACCTGCTCGCTGTTGCAACTGCAGCGATGAGCAGGTTTAATTACAACTTCTCAACTTGTAATGAATGGGACTGAAATTACTGATATTACAAACATCAAATTATATTTGTCCCAATTATAGTTTTCCATACATGATACGATAGTCAGGATTATCTCTCACCAATGTATGCAGTCATTTGTACAATATGAGTTGAATACAAATTTTGACAAGATTTGTTATAGATCTTAACATATATTTGGCAAATTAGCAAATGAATAAAATGACAGGTAGGTGGCATCTGATTGGGAAAAACTTTAGGGGCAATAAGTGGATTTATCAAATGGCAGTCTTTATTTTAAAAAATTAAGCGCTGGCTTAAGATGCACCAAAATTATTAAGAGGCGCATGTCTACTTTGACACAACTTGGTAGGTACATTTTCCAGAAAATGAAAATTCACACCAGCCAAGAGCTGTTGTAGATTTCTGGTGTGCAAGTATTGTTAAATTTGACAAACTGCATAGGTACCCCTCCTGCACTCATGGCCCACCCATATTTTAGAAAAGAGCCAATCAAAAAAGAGGGGAAAGGTCACACATTTTTATTTTAAATTAGACTTACTTTTTACTGTGACCAACTTGCTGACCTATACAGTAAATGTGATAAATCTTTTACTAACATTATAAGTATAATGCAGCTTCATATAAATGGCAACCTTTTTTTGCCATTCATCACTAGTAACTATTAGCAGTACCTGCAGGTGGCTTATTTCCAATCTTTTTTTTTTGTTAGTGACAATAAAAAAATATTTTTATACTCCACACATTACTGCTTTTTTATTATGACAGTTATATTTCTGCAAATTAGCCATTTGCAAAATAAGACAGACAATCAAAAATAGAAAAGAAAAAACACATGGGGTGTAACATACCTGACTGGGCTCCAGTGATGCGAGTCTCAGCTCTCTGTCTTTCGTTTGGTACTGTGTAGCACGTCTGGTTCTGATCCATTTACATACAACTCTGGTATTGTGTTTGTCTGTCTTTGTTAGCTAGTCCGTCCCTGCATTTAGATAGCGTAGGGACCATCGATCAGTTGCAGTCTAGCTATCTAGGGCTTGTACTGCAAGTAGATAGGAAAAGCAGGCTGGGTTCTAGCCTTAGGGTTCCCTGTCTTTGTCTGTCCCTACCTATAGTTGTTACATGGGGCTGATTTTCTAATGAAAAGGTGGCAATTTGTGGTTGCAATTTGTGTCAGAAAACTGGCATGCATGCTGTGTATCACATTTTCTAGATTTTTTCAGACTTTTATAAGCTTTTATAAACTTTTTCTGCTTTGTCTGACAAGGGGGAGGGGCTTCACTAGAAAGGGGTCATGGCCTAAATGCAGTCTCTGTGCACCAAAAATGCAAATGTGGTGTAAACTTAGACTAGACAGTTTTTTAAATGTAGGACTGTGCAGTTAACAGCTGCACTGTAACACAGTATTTGTAGGGGTAGCAGCGCACAGTACCCCTGTTGACATGCTAGACTTCCTTGGCTCTGGGATATATCCCCCATTAGCACAGCCCCACAACCCTACACACATCAGCAGATCAAAAATATTAACTCTCCCTGTGAATGTAATCAACAGGGCAAGTAGGCAGAAAACCCATCAACTGCTAATTAAAGTCACCCCTCCTTGAAGCAGTACGTCAATGTAAAATGGGTGTATACGGACCATGGGGGAATTTATCATTTGCGGTGGTTTTGGTATCGGTTTTAAGCCTGTCTATGCCTTGTAATCTTATGCCACATTTATGAAATGGTGCACAGCAATAATATATTTGGTGAAACTGCAATGTGGTTCATGTCTATGTATGCAGAAGTACACTGGAGGTTGCCTGACATGGAGATTTTTTTGCAATTTATTTAAATGTCACACATCGTAAATGAGACATAAAAGTGTTCTAATCTAAAATCCTGACCTACTTTTCACTCCACTTTTAAAACTGGGGAGGCTTATCAAATTTCACCATGATATGTAATGTAATATGATTGTTGCACGTGGGCATCACTTGTGACATATTCACACCACAAAACCAACTTAGCAAATGTGATAAATGTTCCCTCTTAAGGTGCATTTAGATGCACCAGTAATCGTCCAGATTATCAGAAATGACCGCTCCTGCGAACGGTCGTTCCCGATCATCTGGCTGTCTAAATGTGCTGCTGATCACCCGATAAACGAGCCGAAACACCTATGGCCGCAGGATGTTCTGCACATATTGATGAGCTGTTAATGGCCCTCATATAACTACTAGTGGTGACTGTTGTAGGCGATAGCTCCCCAAATCATTACATCAGCAGCTGAGGTAGAGCATCTCTCCATAGCAAAGGCAGGATTGAAGCGCTCACCCTGAGGCCGACATACTTGAATCTGACCATCGTGTGATCTCAAAAAGAACCTGGTTTAATCATCAAAGACAGTATAGCTCCAGTCCTCAGTGATCCAGGTTTCTTTTTAATGACACCACTGCCAACAATGGCGACAGTGGCTGTCTGTCAATGACAGGACATGTAATGGGTACCATGACACCAAATTCCTTCTGCCAAGTACCTGGAAATGGTCCAGGCAGAGACAGGGGTGTGTAATAAAGAAGCCACCAGTGTCTGAATGGTGGACTATGAAACTGTGGGAGCTGCTCATGCTTGTTGGTGGATCAATTGATTCTCTCTACTAGTGGTATGTCTAAGGAGCCTGGTCGCGGTGTGTGCTTGCCCTCACTTAACCACTGCTCTTAACACCTCATAACAGTCAGAATAGCCTAGATAGCAAGCATTTGTCAAAATGATCATCCTGATTCTCTCAGTCCAATGATGCACATCCCTCTCAAGGTCTGCCAACTGGACAAAATGTCTTTGCATGCAACATAGAGGCATGTCAGCTGTCGGAGATCTCTCACCAGGAGGCATACTGCCCCAAAGTAGTCTCTGAGAGCCTTTTTATAGGGCAGTGGGGGAAACAATTTTACACCCTCTTGTGGCAAGGCCCATGGGGGAACAGGCCCTGGCTGGGGAGGGAAGCCCACCCCTTAATTATACTAAATGAAAATGTCTGTTTCTGTTGTTGTCTCTAGTCACTTCCTGGGGCTAGGGACTTGCTTTGGTTTCCTGCTTCCCCAGTGCTCTGGTGGGAAGTGGGGCGGGCTCCCATTCCCCTCACACAGTCCATATCTAGCCCACAGTCAACATCACTGGCCTCCCTCAGACTAGAATGCTCTGTCTGCTGGGTGCTGGTCAACTTGCCAATGAGTATTTAGCAGTGCTTTGCTATCAGCAGAGCATGCTGCTGATTGGCTAGACTGGTGGCATGCCCAGCAAGGAAACATTAGTGGGCCGTGCTGCAGGACTGCTGGTTCTGCTTGCCCCCTGCTGTGACTGGACCTGGGAAATGGGAAAGCACCAGTCCAGCCTCACCCTCCAGACACCAGTCATCTGCCCTGTAGAGAGAATGACATGACCTCCAGGCTCCATGTGAAGATCTTTCCTGCCCTACCCGCTCCTCTGCCACACAGGCAGCAACAGCAATCCACAGTGGAGTGCACAGTAAGGGCACTATTACACGAGCAGACGATTGACGGGAGGGAAGCGTTCCTTCCTGGCAATCATCTGCTCGCTAGAAGAGACCGCTGTTATTACATGCAGCAATCTCCTCCTCAATATAGGGATGAGCAATCGCTAATGTTGTTTGTTGGCAGCAGAGTGCCTATTATACAGCGCGATCTGCCACCAGCAACCCAGGATGTTTTTACATTTAAAAAAATCCAGATTACGCGATGAACGGGTAATCGGCGACAGTATTACACTGCCATACAAACGCTCGTTAACGATCTTAACAATAATCTGCCCATGTAGTGGGGCCTAAAGTCAGCACAGCAGCAGTGCAGTACAACTTTCAAATAAAAAGTTAGCGGGTTGGGGGGCTATCTATTACCCAGACTATGCAGACCTATTGGAATGTACTGTACATGCAGAGAGGTTAGGCTTATGCTCTGTTAATGCTATCAATTTGCTAGTCATCAAAAGCAGATGGCTTATATACACTTGTTGTTAAGCCTGAAAAATAAGGCACACTACCCCTATGAACTGTGACTGCCAGCTGCTTATAGTGGATAGTGCCCTCATGAAATTGCTTATTTTCAGGCTTAACCACTTCCTTACCAGGTGATTTTCTGTTTTTGCCATTTCATTTTTCACTCCTGGCCTATCTGGAGCCATAATTTATTTTTTTGTTCTCTGGGTCAATATGATTACAGCAATGCCGCATTTGCATAGTTTTTCTTGTGTTTGAATGCTGATAAACAAACTTTGAAAAAATTGTTTTTTTATCATTATATTGTGCCCTCAATAAGTTTTTTATAGTTATATCTACAGAGCTGTATAAGGGCCTTTTTTTGCGGTACGATCTGTAGTTTTTATTGATACTATTTTGAAGTGTGTATGACTTTTTGATCAGGCGTACTACAGGGGGTGGAGGCACAGGAGGAGCCAAGGCAGGTAGTGAGAGGGACCAGGTATGAGTAGCAGGAGGGGCTAGGAACAGGGCATGAAGGCCCATTTCAGATTCTTGCTATGGGGCCCAATGAATTCTATGTACTCCCCTGCTTCCCAGGATAATTTGAACGATGGTTTAGAAAGAAGTGAAATGAGGACAGGAGTTATCCGTTGTCAGAATAAGAAAAGCATATACAAATTGTTAATTTGCTTATTCCTGATTGCAGTTTGTTCTTATGTACTGCAATTGGCTGTCAAGCAAATTGGATTCTTTCAATTATGGATTTCTTCAATATTTTTCCTTTAATGCAGATCCAGCACCATCACTAAATGTCTGAAATAATTTACTTTTTCTGATCCTGTTAAAATGTTTCCCAGCCTCCATAATGCTTCAAGAGCTGGTAAACTTAGAAAACAAGTTGATGTAATGTGAAAAGACATCTTGTGAAATTTAGAAATGTTGAAGATCTGAGTCTTTCAAATATACAGTAGCTGGTCACTTAAATAGATTATGTAAGATTGTGGGAAGAAGTCTCCAGAACTATAGCTTTCATAACAAAATCAATATCCACTTAATTCTGAGAACCATTAATGTTTAGTGAAAAGTTGAAGTGTTAATAGAGAACACTTCTATTACCTTTAAAAATGAAATCACAAACCGCTAAAAGGGATACTGGAAATATATTATGATGGTTACAGTTCAGAATAGTTGAATATTCCTCTGTGTCTAGATAAGTGCTGGTAAACCTTTACAGACTGAGTGCCGAAACTGAAACCCTACAACCCACTTATTTATCGCAAAGTGCCAACACGGCAAGTTAACCTGAATACTACAGTCCAGTATAGTATATCTTCCATGTAATTTATCATTTAGCTATAATAGCCTGCCTACATTCAATGCGCTGCCTGTGTTGTCCATAGTGCGTCCTGCGCTGATGAATGGCAGGAAAAGTCTAAGGCATATTGGTACGCCATAGACTTTTTCCAAGGCGCGGGTTCCAGCAGAGAGGGCTCTGAGTGCCGCTTCTGGCACCTGTGCCATAGGTTCACCACCACTGACCTACATAAATCACCAAATCTATTTTAAAATGCTTCCTTAATTTTCATTACCAAACTGCTGCTCTCTAAGGCTAGGTCTAAATGTTAGCTAATATTTAAACTGCAGCACAGTGTGTGTGTGTGTGTGTGTATATATATATATATATTTGTGTCCGTGGCTACGGTCCGTAGGATAGAGGGAAGGGACCCTAACAGTGGCTGATGTGTGCCTGGAGCCACGTCACGTGGGTAGGCCTAAAAGAGGGCCAACCCTAGGTAGAGTGAAAAGGGACAGGAAAGAAAAAAAGAAAGGGGGGGAACAAGGGTGGGGTGTACGAAGACGGCGTGCGTGGCGAAGAGAACCCAGGAGTGGGGGGTTTAAAAGGAGTGACCTGGCCCCGCCCACAAATACAGGCTGCATGCAGCCTTAACTACTCGTGTCCGTGGCTACGGTCCGTAGGATAGAGGGAAGGGACCCTAACAGTGGCTGATGTGTGCCTGGAGCCACGTCACGTGGGTAGGCCTAAAAGAGGGCAAAAAGACACTGAGTAGGGAAAAAGCAATGTCATTTAATATACATTACAAAGCCAACGAACGGAAAACTTCACGGGTTTCTGATTGCGGATCTGGGATGTACCGGGCAAAACAGGCAGATCTCCACCTACCCATGTGACGTATGACGTGCGGAGGTGTCCTGTGTTTGGAGGCTGCAGATGCCGCTCCGATGAGGAATGAATGCCCGGTTATTGTTTTGGGGTCCACCCCCAACCCTGCGACCAGGGACCTGATGTGGGATACGAATTGCCAAACGGATGGTGCTGGGTGCCAATTAAAGGTTGACATGACAATAGGCCATGAAAGCCATGATGTAGGGTGTGAAAGCTGTATCCCGTTGGGGATGATCTATGGTGAATATTGAAAAAAGTTTCCAACCGGTGCGGTAATTGCGGGCCGTGTTGACAGAGAGGGATCGGTGCATGAGGTCCTTGGCCGTAGCCAGCAGTGACCTTAATCCAACATTAGGTCGCTGAATCTGGGAATCCGTGCCCCGGTCTGGTCGGCTTCTGGACATTCCTGAGAAAACGTGTGAAAATTGAATCGAGATAAAGCATCGGCCGCAGTGTTGCTAACACCTGAAATGTGGGAACATGAAAAATGGAAATTGTTAATCATGGACAGCCAGACCAGTTTACGCAGGAGGGACATGATTTTTGCCGACTTAGCCTGACCCTTGGTGATGATGTCCACCAAGTCTTGACTGTCTGAAATAAACATAACACTGGAATTGGCCCAAAGGTAACCTGCCACAACGGGATAAAATTCCAGAAATGGAGAAGAACTAAGGGCCTGAGGATCGGTACTGATCTGAGGCGGCCAAGGTCCCGCTAACCAGTGGGACCCGAAGATTGCTGCGAACCCCCGGGAAGCCGCGGCATCAGAAAACACCCTAGCTGAAGATTGAGTCCAGGAAGGGACGAACAGGCTAACCCCGTTCCATGCATAAGTCTGCCATGGCTGCCCTGTCTAAGTGGACAATGCTGTCGGGTTCTGGGGCTGATGGGAGGAGCGAGAGCAGACGTGAAATGAAGGCCCTACCCTGGGGCATTACCCTTAAGGCGAAATTTAATCTACCCAGAATGGACTGCAACTCTACTTTGGTCAACTGGGAAGATGCTAGAGCCCCGGAAACGGCTTCGCGGATTTGGGCCAACTTGACTTCCGGTAGCCTGGCTTCCATCCTGTCGGAATCCAGGATAATGCCCAGGAAGGTGATGGAGGTGTCAGGACCCGAGGTCTTGCCCTGCGAAATGGGAATGCGTAAGGAGGAAAAGAGCTCCAGGAGGGAGTGAAGCCCTGACGGGTGGCATCGTGGTTGTTCTATGAGGAGAAAGTCGTCCAGGTAGTGGATGACCGCTGGAGTACTGCCGTGTTGGATCAGAATCCAGTGTAAAGCCTGAGCCAATTGGTCGAACAACCATGGGCTGCTCTTAGAGCCGAAGGTCAACCGATTAGCAAAATAAAACCTGTTCTCCCATTGAATGCCATAGAATTGCCATAAATGTGGAGCGATTGGAAGTAGTTTGAATGCGTCTGCGATGTCAGTTTTAGACAACCAGGCGCCTTTCCCAGCCCTGAGGATGAGAGCAATGGCCTCGTCAATGGACGCATACCTCATGGCAAACTCTTCAGATGGTATTAATGAATTGATGCTGGGGATGACGGAATCATGAGGGGCTGAGAGGTCGTATATATCAAGCGTTTTTTATTGGAATCTTTCTTTGATACAACTCCTATGGGGCTGATCCGCCAACGAGAAAATGGAATCAGGTTGAATGGGCCCAGAAGGAACCCCTTCTCAACCTCCGAGTTCAGGAGCTCCTGAACAGCGGCGGGATCCGACCTGGCCGACTGAAGATTGTCGCACACCCAGTTAGCGTGGGGGAGCGCCACCATCCCAGTGTCGAAGCCGAAGCAGAGGCCGGAAATCAAGGAGTCCACAAATCCCGGAGCCGGATGCTCCCGCAACAAGAAAGCCAAAAGATCAATATTGCAGTCGGCTAGTCATAGCTGTTTGGAAAACAACTTTGGACACGTGGACCTGGGGTGAGCCCTGAAGCAAATGGTGCAGATGTGCAGGGCCCTGCAGCCACTGAAGAGACAAGTGCCAAAGTTGAAATTATTACAATCTTGGCTGTTGCCAAGATAGACAATGGGTCTACCTAACTTGTCCATGGAGGAAGGGCTGCGAGAGACACCGGAGGGGCCGGGGGTGACCCTATCTGGTTGAGCCGTGGCTGCTTGAGGACACCACTCTGTCGAATGGAAGATCGACTGGCAAGTGGAACAGGAGGGGGCCCGGAGACCGGCGAAATGCCGGCAGAATAACTCCATATCCAGAGTGGCCCAGTTAACAGAAAACTGAAATTGAGTTAGTGCGGCGGCGGCTTTAGCTGAGAAGGAGCGGTGGTAATCATAAAAAGCCGTACCGCCGTACTTGTGCCCAAGATCAGTGACTCTGTATAGATACGTATCCAGCTCCTCCCTCCGAGATGGGAAGGCGGAGCAGACCACGTCTCTATACAGGCTAAAGGCCAAAACGAACTCTGGGACGGAGAGCTTACGGTTGAGACGGGCATCCTTGGCCCTAAGGACAACTGAGATTTCCCCGCAATCAAAGGTCTTGTTGTCAGTGGTATCATGGGATGCTATCAGAATCGAAGCCAGGTTCACATCTTTTCCTGCCAATATGTCTTTCCTGATGTTGTCCGGCACGAAGTGGGCTGGTGCTACCACTGGAACTGCTGGGGCCGTACCTGGAGCCGGTAGCTGAAATGAAGAAGGGTCGGAGAGAGGGACCACCGCCTGGGATGTCGACAGTGTTCTGGATTCCAAGTCCACCACCCTGCCCCTGATGTCAGCCACGGAAGAGGCGAGGGAATCCATGGTGGCCTGCAACTGCACCAGAGATTGCTGAATGGATGGGGACGAATCTTCCCCTTCTAAAGGACCGGGTTCCGACATCAACAGCCTGTATAGTTCGGCTTTTCGTGCCGACGCTGGATGCTTGATGCCCCTTCTGTGCAATTCGGCAACGAGTTTTGGTACGGTCCATCTCCTGAGGGACTTTGGGCCGCCTTGACCAGAGACCGAGGTACCCGGGAGGGACAATGTGTCGTCCACGTCTGACACCTGAGACATGGCTCGGAAGACCTTGAAGAGACCTTACGTAGGACCTGAAATTTAAAGACAAAACATGGCAGCTGGAGAGGACACGAGGACCGTGTTCCGTATTTACTAAGCTCACGAGGAAACGTAATTGGGAACGTACCTGTGTCTGCAGACTCAACACCCTTGCCTTACCGCTTGAGGCTTGACGGATGAGACCCGACTCGCCCTGGGGACTGGAAAAGTCAGGAGCCGACGTGAGTGAGTTAGGCGGGACCGGATATAACAACCAGTTGTGGCGCAGATGGACGAAAGGATGGACGCACGGATGTGCAGGTTTAACACGAAAAAACTGAGTGACGTTGGATGGGTGAGGCAGGAAACCCAGAAGAGGCTCCCGAGAGCCAAGCGAACACACAGCTAGGGAGGAAAGTAGGATGCCGAAGGGTGTCCAAGGTACCAGGAGGAGGAGACATGGTTACTGCAGCAAGAAGGAGACCTGGACGTTCCAGGCCGAGTAGAGAGGTTTGACCTGAACGCTTCAGGTTGGAGAGGTGAGTCGTGTTACCAGAACGCTTGAGGCTGAAAAGACAGGGACGAGACCTGAACGCTTCAGGCCAAGGTGGACAGGGAAGACACCTGAATGCTTCAGGCAAAGATGGACAGGGAAGACACCTGAACGCTTCAGGCAAAGATGGACAGGGAAGACACCTGAACGCTTCAGGCAAAGATGGACAGGGAAGACACCTGAACGCTTCAGGCAAAGATGGACAGGGAAGACACCTGAACGCTTCAGGCAAAGATGGACAGGGAAGACACCTGAACGCTTCAGGCAAAGATGGACATGGAAGACACATGAACGCTTCAGGCAAAGATGGACATGGAAGACACCTGAACGCTTCAGGCAAAGATGGACAGGGAAGACACCTGAACGCTTCAGGCAAAGATGGACAGGGAAGACACCTGAACGCTTCAGGCAAAGATGGACATGGAAGACACATGAACGCTTCAGGCAAAGATGGACAGGGAAGATACCTGAACGCTTCAGGCAAGATGGACAGGGAAGACACCTGAACGTTTCAGGCAAAGATGGACAGAAAAAACCTCACCTGAACGCCTCAGGTGAGGGAGACCATAGTGCTAGCGAGTGAACTGCGGAAAAGCGAAGTGCAGCACTAAAAACCTACCTGAAAGACCCTCAGGCCTAAGAAATCCACTCGACTGACTGGCAGGGACCCTCAGAAGTGCCTAAACCTGAGACGTCAGGAGGTCAAGAACACGATGCGGCAAAACCACGAACTCTAAAGGAACCTGGACAGCGTGCGTACCGGAAGTGACGTAAGCTGCCGGGGAGTGTACGAAGACGGCGTGCGTGGCGAAGAGAACCCAGGAGTGGGGGTTTAAAAGGAGTGACCTGGCCCCGCCCACAAATACAGGCTGCATGCAGCCTTAACTACATATATACAGTTGCAAGAAAAAGTATGTGAACCCTTTGGAATGATATGGATTTCTGCACAAATTGGTCATAAAATGTGATCTGATCTTCATCTAAGTCACAACAATAGACAATCACAGTCTGCCTAAACTAATAACACAAAGAATTAAATGTTACCATGTTTTTATTGAACACACCATGTAAACATTCACAGTGCAGGTGGAAAAAGTATGTGAACCCTTGGATTTAATAACTGGTTGAACCTCCTTTGGCAGCAATAACTTGAACCAAACATTTCCTGTAGTTGCAGATCAGACATGCACAACGTCAGGAGTAATTCTTGACCATTCCTCTTTACAGAACTGTTTCAGTTCAGCAATATTCTTGGGGTGTCTGGTGTGAATCGCTTTCTTGAGGTCATGCCACAGCATCTCAATCGGGTTGAGGTCAGGACTCTGACTGGGCCACTCCAGAAGGCGTATTTTCTTCTGGTTAAGCCATTCTGTTGTTGATTTACTTCTACGCTTTGGGTCGTTGTCCTGTTGCAACACCCATCTTCTGTTAAGCGTCAGCTGGTGGACAGATGGCCTTAAGTTCTCCTGCAAAATGTCTTGATAAACTTGGGAATTCATTCTTCCTTCGATAATAGCAATCCGTCCAGGCCCTGACGCAGCAATGCAGCCCCAAACCTTGATGCCCCCACCACCATACTTCACAGTTGGGATGAGGTTTTGATGGTGTGCTGTGCCTCTTTTTCTCCATACATAGTGTTGTATGTTTCTTCCAAACAACTCAACTTTGGTTTCATCTGTCAACAGAATATTTTGCCAGTACTGCTGTGGAACATCCAGGTGCTCTTGTGCAAACTGTAAACGTGCAGCAATAGTTTTTTTGGACAGCAGTGGCTTCCTCTGTGGTATCCACCCATCAAATTCATTCTTGTTTAGTGTTTTACGTATCGTAGATTCGCTAAATGCCAGAGACTTTTGTAAGTCTTTAGCTGACACTCTAGGATTTTTTTTTCACCTCATTGAGCAATCTGCGCTGTGCTCTTGCAGTCATCTTTACAGGACGGCCACTCCGAGGGAGAGTAGCAGCAGTGCTGAACTTTCTCCATTTATAGACAATTTGTCTTACCGTGGACTGATGAACAGCAAGGCTTTTGGAGATACTTTTATAACCCTTTCCAGCTTTATGCAAGTCAACAATTCTTAATCGTAGGTCTTCTGAGAGCTCTTTTGTGCGAGGCATCATTCACATCAGGCAATGCTTCTTGTGAAAAGCAAACCCAGAACTGGTGTGTGTTTTTTTATAGGGCAGGGCAGCTGTAACCAACACCTCCAATCTCATCTCATTGATTGGACTCCAGTTGGCTGACACCTCACTCCAATTAGCTCTTGGAGATGTCATTAGTCTAGGGATTCACATAACTTTTCCACCTGCACTGTGAATGTTTACATGGTGTGTTCAATAAAAACATGGTAACATTTAATTCTTTGTGTGTTATTATTTTAAGCAGACTGTGATTGTCTATTGTTGTGACTTAGATGAAGATCAGATCACATTTTATGACCAATTTGTGCAGAAAGCCATATCATTCCAAAGGGTTCACATGCTTTTTCTTGCAACTGTGTATATATATATATATATATATATATAATAGTGTCGGACTAGAGTACCTAGGGCCATCATTAAATTCATTCTGGGGGCCCACTGTAAAGTAGTGGTTGGCACCTGATACTGGCACATGGGGGGGGGGGGGGGAGAGGCACCTGATACTGTGGATGGCACTGTTTAGGGAAGGGGATCTGTGTATGGCACTATTTAGGGGAGGGGGGATCTGTTGGCACTATTTAGGGGAAGGGGATCTGTGGATGGCACTATTTAGGGGAGAGGGATCTGTGGATGGCACTATTTAGGGGAAGGGGATCTGTGGATGGCAGTATTTAGGGGAGAGGGATCTGTGGATGGGCACTATTTAGGGGAGGGGGGATCTGTGGATGGCACTATTTAGGGGAGGGGGGATCTGTTGATGTCACTATTTAGGGGAGGGGGATCTGTGGATGGCACTATTTAGGGGAGGGGGATCTGTGGATGGCACTATTTAGGGGAGGGGGATCTGTGGATGGCACTATTTAGGGGAGGGGGATCTGTGGATGGCACTATTTAGGGGAGAGGGATCTGTGGATGGCACTATTTAGGGAGGGGGATCTGTGGATGGCACTATTTAGGGGAGGGGGATCTGTGGATGGCACTATTTAGGGGAGGGGGGATCTGTTGATGGCACTATTTAGGGGAGGGGGATCTGTGGATGGCACTATTTAGGGGAGGGGGATCTGTGGATGCCACTATTTAGGGGAGGGGGATCTGTGGATGGCACAGGGGGGGGGCCCATAGATAACTAAGACAGATTAAATATGTCCTGACATATAACAGTCAGGAATAGCTGCTAACTAGCAACTAATACTGCTATTTTACCAGAGAAGTGGCCTGGATTGGTTGGATCTGAATCTGAGGCATTGTATGTTGAGTCTAGTTTCAATCTACAAACCGGATTCCAAAAAAGTTGGGACACTAAACAAATTGTGAATAAAAACTGAATGCAATGATGTGGAGATGGCAAATGTCAATATTTTATTTGTAATAGAACGTAGATGACAGATCAAACGTTTAATCCGAGTAAATGTATCATTTTAAAGGAAAAATACGTTGATTCTAATTTTCACGGTGTCAACAAATCCCAAAAAAGTTGGGACAAGTAGCAATAAGAGGCTGTAAAAAGTAAATTTGAGCATAACGAAGAGCTGGAAGACCAATTAACACTAATTAGGTCAATTGGCAACATGATTGGGTATAAAAAGAGCTTCTCAGAGTGGCAGTGTCTCTCAGAAGCCAAGATGGGTAGAGGATCACCAATTCCCACAATGCTGCACAGAAAGATAGTGGAGCAATATCAGAAAGGTGTTACCCAGCGAAAAATTGCAAAGACTTTGCATCTATCATCATCAACTGTGCATAACATCATCCGAAGATTCAGAGAATCTGGAACAATCTCTGTGCGTAAGGGTCAAGGACGTAAAACCACACTGGATGCCCGTGATCTCTGGGCCCTTAAACGACACTGCACCACAAACAGGAATGCTACTGTAAAGGAAATCACAGAATGGGCTCAGGAATACTTCCAGAAACCATTGTCAGTGAACACAATCCACCGTGCCATCTGCCGTTGCCAGCTGAAACTCTACAGTGCAAAGAAGAAGCCATTTCTAAGCAAGATCCACAAGCTCAGGCGTTTTCACTGGGTCAGGGATTATTTAAAATGGAGTGTGGCAAAATGGAAGACTCTTCTGTGGTCAGACGAGTCACGATTCGAAGTTCTTTTTGGAAATCTGGGACGCCATGTCATCCGGACCAAAGAGGACAAGGACAACCCAAGTTGTTATCAACGCTCAGTTCAGAAGCCTGCATCTCTGATGGTATGGGGTTGCATGAGTGCGTGTGGCATGGGCAGCTTGCATGTCTGGAAAGGCACCATCAATGCAGAAAAATATATTCAGGTTCTAGAACAACATATGCTCCCATCCAGACGTCATCTCTTTCAGGGAAGACCATGCATTTTTCAACAAGATAATGCCAGACCACATTCTGCATCAATCACAACATCATGGCTGCGTAGGAGAAGGATCCGGGTACTGAAATGGCCAGTCTGCAGTCCAGATCTTTCACCTATAGAGAACATTTGGCGCATCATAAAGAGGAAGGTGCAACAAAGAAGGCCCAAGACGATTGAACAGTTAGAGGCCTGTATTAGACAAGAATGGGAGAGCATTCCTATTTCTAAACTTGAGAAACTGGTCTCCTCGGTCTCCAGACGTCTGTTGAGTGTTGTAAGAAGAAGGGGAGATGCCACACAGTGGTGAAAATGGCCTTGTCCCAACTTTTTGGGGATTTGTTGACACCATGAAATTCTGATTCAACATATTTTTCCCTTAAAATGGTACATTTTCTCAGTTTAAACTTTTGTTCCGTGATTTATGTTCTATTCTGAATAAAATATTAGAAGTTGGCACCTCCACATCATTGCATTCAGTTTTTATTCACGATTTGTATAGTGTCCCAACTTTTTTGGAATCCGGTTTGTATAATGGGTCAGAAAAGACCATTGTATGTTGAAAATATTATATCCTGAGGCCATTGTATCCTGAGGGATCACTGAATATATAGATATATAGTATTTATAATATATATCTATATATACATGCACAGTGAAGTCACATTATTATGACCACTACTACTTTTGAAGTCGGCAGTGCGTAGCTCATGAAGGAAGTCATGTGTCATGAGTTGGCTTGGTATGTAAGGTGTCCAATAGGCTCTCTGCACACATATCCCTCGTTGCTGTCATAAGTAAAAGGGGTGATTTAGCAAAGTTGCAAAAAGGGATGTTAATGGTTCGTGTGCTGCTGTGGTGTAAATAAGTGACGTCTGCCGATCATATACATTTAACCCATCAGATGTCGTGGTCAAATGTGTGGTGAAAATGCAGGAGCGATATACTCTAATGCCGGTAACAGCTTCCCCTTACTGAGATCAGGGATGCTGTTTCCTGGTAATAATAGGCCAGAGCCTGCTGGAGGCTCCGATGCCCATCACAAGTATATCCCAATACAGGACAGGCCTGTAGGTGGCAGCACTGCATTGGAATATACTGAATTCCATACTGAGTAATGAATCAAACTCCATTACGGAATAGAAATGGCAATCTAATGATTGCTTGTTATAGTCATTTAGGGTGACTTAAAAAAATGTAACAATGCAAAAATTCAAATCACCCCTTCCCCCAAAATAAAATATAAAAACATAAATATCACAGGCATTGCTGTCCATTAATTTCCGTACTATTAAAATATAAAAATATTTATCCCATACAGACTAATGGGAAAAAAAATCTAAATGGTCGATTCACCTCCCCAAACAATTGAATAAAAAGCGATCAAAAAGTCTTATGCATGCCAAAATGGTATCATTAAAAGCTAGAGATCACCCTGCAAAAAAAGAGCTCTTGTAAAGCTCCGTAAACCAAATGATAAAAACGTTATGGGGTCAGAATATGGCCATGAAAAGAAAAGAAAAAAAAGATTTTCAAAGTTTTTATTTTTTTCAGTATTAAAACATAAGAAACGCTATATAAATGTAAAAACTGTGGTGGAATAGTTTTTTTTTTCCAGTTACACCCCATTTGAGAATTTTCTTCCAGCTTCCCACTGCTTCGTATGCAATACTAAATGGTGCCATTAGAAAGCACAACTTGTCCTGCAAAAAACAAGCCCTCATACGGCTATGTGAACAGAAAAATAAAGAAAGTTCTGGCTTCGGAAAGGCAGGGAATGAAAATTAAAAATGAGAAATCCTCGGGGGCTCAAGGGATTAAAGGGATGCTACAATATCCATCAGTGCAAGAATTTGTACACGTATATAAAGAAACTTACGATTGGTTACCTGTTCAATCACTTCAGAATTGCCCTCTATAGACTTCACTTGGCTTTAGTTACTGAATCTCTCAGTCTCTAAATCTTTCCTGTGATATGCTGGGATGTTAATTACTTACCAATCTCATAAACTCCACAGTATACACCATTCTAACTGCATCCCTAGTGGATTAAAAACAGCCTAATAGTCATTATAATTATTATTTTTGAATGAATATTTAATTGCCTAGAATAGAACCTAGGCTACTTTGGCAGCACATAAGTATCTGTACTGCTATTTCCTCCAACGCAAATGTTGGATAGGATAAAGAAAAGTTTGACTGCATTGTACTGGAAGCTCTACTTGACATGTTTGTGCTAAATAATTATGCATTGGTCCAGTAGTAGATTTTATTGGATGCATTCAGCAGCCAAGACCAGCTGGTGCAGCCTTATGTTATGCTATTGATATTCATAAGTAAGTGAAAAGCCACCATAATTGCCCACTCACAATGCAACAGATGCTAAGTGACCCAGCATGTATCTGAACTGAAATAAATAATGTACCACAGTAATGTAAAATTTGATGCTGGTATGATACTCTTTGGCTAGATAATTAGATTTAGAAGATATTTTTTAGAATCCAAAGTATATATATTTTTTATTTATAAATGCAGTTCAACTATCTATGAAAATATACTATTATCTTTCATGTAAATATCTGAAAGTTCAGCTGCCAAATGTATGTAGTTTAGAGGTACGCAGGCAAATATATTAGGGAATTTAAACCATTTGCAATTTCCTAATATAATTGTCTTAGGGTACTTTCACACTAGCGTTTTTGTTTTCCGGTGTTGAGTTCCGTCTTAAGAGCTCAATACCGGAAAAGAACTGATCAGTTTTATCCTAATGCATTCTGAATGGAGAGCAATCCGTTCAGGATGCATCAGTTCAGTCCCACTTACGTTTTTTGGACGGAGGAAATACCGCAGCATGCTTCAGTTTTATCTCCGACCAAAAATTCTGAACACTTGCCGGAATGCCGGATCCGGAATTAATTTACATTGAAGCAGGAGCGGATGAAATGCGTTTTTCACTGATGGTTGCTAAGGCCCCTTTCACACGAGCGAGTTTTCCGCGCGGATGCGTTGCGGGAGGTGAACGCATTGCATCCGCACTGAATCCTGACCCATTCATTTCTATAGGGCTGTGCACACGAGCGGTGATTTTCACGCATCACTTGTGCGTTGCGTGAAAATCGCAGCATGCTCCTCTTTGTGCGTTTTTCACGTAACACAAGCCCCATAGAAATGAATGGGGTTGCGTGAAAATCGCAAGCATCCGCAAGCAAGTGCGAATACGGTGCGATTTTCACGCATGGTTGCTAGGAGATGATCGGGATGGAGACCCGATCATTATTATTTTCCCTTATAACATGGTTATAAGGGAAAATAATAGAATTCTGAATACAGAATGCAAAGTAAAACAGCGCTGGAGGGGTTAAAAAAATAAAATAAAATTTAACTCACCTTAATCCACTTGATCGCGATGTCGGCATCGCCTTCTGTCCCCTTTACTGAATAGGACCTGTGGTGAGCATTAATTATAGCTCAAGGACCTTTGATGACATCACTCCGGTCATCACATGGTGCGTCACATGATCTTTTACCATGGTGAATCACAGGCGAGATTTCCGCGCGGGTGCAATGCGTGAGGTGAACACATTGCACCTGCACTGAAGCCGGACCCATTCATTTGAATGGGGCTGTGCACATGAGCAGTGATTTTCACGCATCACTTGTGCGTTGCGTGAAAATTGCAGCATGCTCTATTTTGTGTGTTTTTCACGCAAAGCAGGCCCCATAGAAGTGAATGGGGCTGTGTGAAAATCGCAAGCATCCGCAAGCAAGTGCGAATGCGGTGCAATTTTCACGCACGGTTGCTAGGAGACGATCGGGATGGGGACCGGATCATTATTATTTTCCCTTATAACATGGTTATAAGGGAAAATAATAGCATTCTTAATACAGAATGCATAGTACAATAGGGCTGGAGGGGTTAAAAAAATTAAAATAAATTTAACTCACCTTAATCCACTTGTTCGCGCAGCCCGGTTTATCTTCTGTCTTCATCTTTGCTGTGCAGTAGGAAAGACCTGTGGTGACATCACTGCGCTCATCATATGGTCCGTCACATGATCCATCACCATGGTGATGGATCATGTGATGGACCATGTGATGAGCGCAGTGACATCGCCACAGGTCCTTTACCCAGATCCTGAAGAAAGAAGAGAAGCAGGGCTGCGCGAACAAGTAGATTAAGGTGAGTTAAATTTTTTTTTTATTATTTTTTTAACCCCTCCAGCCCTATTGTACTATGCATTCTGTATTAAGAATGCTATTATTTTCCCTTATGACCATGTTATAAGGGAAAATAATAATGATTGGGTCACAACACCTAACCCAAACCAGAACTTCTGTGAAGAAGTTCGGGTTTGGGTACCAAACATGCAGATTTTTCTCACGCACATGCAAAGCGCATTAAAATGTTTTGCACTCGCGCTGAAAAATCATGCATTTTCCCGCGACGCACCCGCATCTTATCCGGCCCAAAACCACCCGTGTAAAAGAGGCCTTAGAGAAGGCGGGGACAGTGCCCAGGTATCCCTGCCTTCTAGATCGCTGTATACACAGCCTCTCTGGGGGGTGTATTTCTCCTATAACTGGGGCTACTATGTCAGCCCCAGTTACAGGAGAAATCAAAAGTGAAAAAAAAAAGTGAAGTTAAATGTCCCACAGAGGTCTTGTATGACCTTATGGGGGACGAAAAGTGTAA
This sequence comes from Bufo bufo, assembly GCF_905171765.1. Lineage (NCBI taxonomy): Eukaryota > Metazoa > Chordata > Amphibia > Anura > Bufonidae > Bufo > Bufo bufo. The sequence continues at coordinate 434,729,255 of NC_053393.1, forward strand.
AAAAAATAAAAATAAAAAATAAAGTGTTAAAAAAAAAGGTTTCACATGTAAAAAAAAAAATTCTCAAGTAAGGAATTAAAAAAAAAAGTTAAAATATAAAAAATAAAATAAAATAGACATATTTGGTATTGCCGCGTCCGTGACGGCCGGCTCTTTAAATATATCACATGATCAACCCAGTCCGATAAACACCATAAAAAAATTAAAAAACTGTAAAAAAAAAAGCCATTTTTGTCACCTTACATCACAAAAAGTGCAACACCAAGTGATCAAAAAGGCGTATGTACCACAAAATGGTACCAATAAAACCTCATCCCGAAAAAATTAGCCCCAACATAAGAAAATCGCAAAAAAAATAAATAAAATATAGCTCTCAGAACATGGAGACACTAAAACATCTTTTTTTGTTTAAAAAATGCTATTATTGTGTTAAAGTGAAATAAAAAAATTAATTGATACATATTAGGTATCGCAGCGTCCGTAACAACCAGCTCTATAAAAATATCACATGACCTAACCCCTCGGGTAAACACCATAAAAAATATAAAAATAAAACTGTGTCAAAAAAAGCCATTTTTGTCACCTTACATCACAAAAAGTGCAACACCAAGTGATCAAAAAAAAATAAACTATAGCTCTCAGAACATGGACACATTAAAACATAATTTTTTTGTTTCAAAAATGTTATTATTGTGTAAAACTGTGCAGACTTTTTCAGTCATGAGTCCAACCCCCTTTGCAGGTCATAATCTTTAACAAAGCCAAAGCAAAGGTGCTAGAGGAGCAATGTGAGCAAAGGGCACAAACGGAGGGTCATAACTGAAACAGAGGCATTAGGGTCACTTGAGGCAGGGTAGTAGTGTGGATCCTGGAGCAGGGGTAACTGGAGAAGAGGCAATATTAGTGGTGCATTTAGAGTGGGGGCATCTGGAGCTGTGGCACTAATGGGAGTGCACCTAAAGCAGAGGCATTACGGTCACCTGAGGCAGGGTAATAGTGGTGATCCTGGAGCAGAGGTATTAGGGGGGCAACTGAAAAAGATGCAATATTAGTGGGGCATTTAGAGTGGGGGCATTGGAGGGCATCTGGAGCTGGGGCAGTTATGAGGGTGCACCTAAAGCAGAGGCATTGGGCGGACCTAGGGCAGAGTCCCCCCAATGCCATTCTGAAATCTGCAGAGAGCAGCACACATTCATAGATCTGTGTCTGCTATAAACAAATCCCCTATTTCCCCCTTACAGCCTCCTACAGCTCACTACTGTCACACACCTGAGAAAGCAGCCCAGCACCGCAGAGGAGTCGTTCTCTCCAGCAGCCAGTTTTATGACAGCAGGGAGGGCAGGAGGATGGCCAAACATGTTCTCTCCTCCTTTACTGCCAGCAGCCGGGAAGTTTAGAAGATACTGTGGGGCCTTCTTTACAATTTACACCAGTAGGAAGCTGCATCGCTGTGCGATACTACCACCTAGTGGCTACAATAATTATCTCTCCTGAGAAACAAGAGAAATAATTACTTCTTCATTCTTATCTCCGGGCGCAGGAGACTGGATGAGCACCAATGCACCCTGCTCTCTACATGTCTTATCTAGCAGATACTCCTAAAAGCTTGACTGATTAATTGAACTGTGTAATAGATGTCCAGCAGAAAGGACCCCTTATGAGATTATTGCCCTTTTCTGCTGAGAAGCTTCATTGTTGCCTCTATGCAAAAATCCAGTTAGCCTCTTACAGTGTCAGTCCATCTCCATGCTGATTTGGACTAGGCCACTTGTCCTCATCAACAGCTTCCTTTTGCAGCCCACAAGGAGGAGACAACAGTTGACAAGATCGAAATAAACACTGCTGTGTGTCCAGGTGGGCATGCGCCCTCCAAGCAGGGCCGGGCCGACACAGAGGCTGGGGAGGCTCCAGCCTCAGGGCGCAGCCTGGGGTGGGCGGAAAAACAAACCTCTTTTTTTTTTTTCATCACTTACTTGCTGCCGGGCGCCCTCCCCTCCCCTCCCCAGCCATTGTTCACTCTAAGCTGCGCTTGTAGATAGGAGCAGGAGGCTGCTGATTGGCCAGTATCAGCTAGCTGCCCTGCCATTGGTCCATCCTTTCACACCCCCTTCTCTCTGGAGCTGAACACAGCAGGAGGGTGTGAACTTTGAAGACAGGAAGCCTGCGTTCTCACAGTGGATCATGTGACCATGAAGGAGCATGTGACCAGTGACGTCACAGACCTCCTTCTAACAAATCCATTCTAGCATCTACCCAGCATGTATGGCAGGACTCTGCTGAGCAAAGACCATGTGCCCAGGTGAGGTGACCACAGAAGTGCCCTGGCATCTGTCTGCTGCTGGAAGCTCAATGTGGAGCTTTATGAATGTAAAAACTAATACCCAAGAGGCTAAACAAAGCCCTGCTTGTCTGCTTCTGACCCTAATTTTAACACATAACGTTCATTTGATTGCAATTTACTCTAACACCTAAAGGGATTTTTTTTAAAGCCTGCTGTTTCTCTAGAAGATGACCTTATGCTGATAGTAGTGTTAATAGAGTCTCAAAGGTCTGTAAAAATAGGGTAACTGCTTCTATAGACCCTTGAGACTCTATTAACACTACTATAAACATAAGGTCATCTAGAGAAAGAGCAAGTTTTTTAAATTATCTTTTTCCTTTAGGTGTTAAAACCTAACTTATTTGATTGCTTGAACACCTAAAGGAAATCAAATTAAAAACCTGCTGTTTCTCAAGATGACCTTATGTTGATAGCAGTGGTAATAGAGTCTGAAAGGTCTATAGAAGCAGTTACCCTATTTTACAGACCTTTGAGGCTCTATTAACACTACTATCAACATAAGGTCTTCTAGAGACACAGCAGGTTTTTAAAAAGATTTTTCCTTTAGGTGTTACAGCAATCAAATGAAAGTTATGTTATAACACCTAAAGGAAAAACATAATTAAAAAAACATGCTGTTTCTCTAAATGACCTGATGTTGACAGTAGTGTTAATAGAGTCTCAAAGGTTTGTAAAAATATTGTACCTGCTTCTATAGACCTTTGAGACTCTATTACCACTACTTTTAGCATAAGATCATCTGGAGAAACATCAGGTTTAAAAAAAAATAAAGAAATTCTTTAGGTGTTAGAGCAATCAAATGGAGGGGGAGAAATGTGACATGGGTGAGGATGGGGTTACATGATGGGCCGGAGACAATGTCTGTAGTCTGTCTGTGCCATGGACGGGGAGAAATATGACATGGAGGGCTGATGGCTGACATGGGGGTCTGATCTGAGGCATTGGGGCTGTGCTTGTGAGCTGGGGTCTGATGGCTGGTCTGACCTGAGGTGGAATGAAAAATATTGTTTCCTATTATCCTCCTTTAAAACCTAGGTGCGTCTTATGGGACGAACCTACATTTTGGCGCACCCCCCCCCCCCCCTTCCCCCAGGTGAGCTGAAGGGGGGAGGGGGTTCGGGGGCGCCAAAATGTAGGTTCGCTTGTGTTGGTAAAAAAACTTGCACCGGCCCTGGGCGCAGGCAAGGGGGGGGGGGGGGGGCGCACTTGGGCAGCTCAGCCTCTGTTGGTGGTGGACCTTGTCCCAGCCCTGCCTCCAAGCTCTTTTTTTTACAGGTCAAAGTTTTTTCAAGGTGTGTATATGTTACTTCAAAATGCAGAAAGTAGAGTTGTCCATCAATCGAGGCCACAGTATCAGGGCAGCAGCTACTAGCTTGCACCTGGTGCCGTTTATTTCTAACATTAAATTTTCGCTAAGGGTTCTGCTACATGTTGTGGCTGTTCTGCATTTTGGATGCAGCAAAAAAAAAAACAAAAAAAAAACAAAACACACACATAAAAAACATTTATGGCACGTTTTCTGCCAGCAAGGGAAAACTCAGTAGACTTAAATTAAATTAATGTAACTCTATTTTGTAATTAAGGTAATTCAGTTTTGCTGTGCATGCTTTGCTTTTTCCCTTTTGCTAGAAGTGGCAACATCCTAGAAAAGGTGCATCATTATTGGGCTGGTGACGGCATGCTCGTTACTAGAACAGGGAGAGAGAGAGAAACAGCAGGTCAGAAACTGGAGAAAGAGGTGGAAATGAAACAGGGAAAACATTGAGGGAGATTCATCAAAACTGGTGCAAAGGAAAACTGGCTTAGTTGCCCATAGCAACCAATCAGATTCCACCTTTCATTTTTCAGAGCTCATTTGGAAAATGAAAGGTGGAATCTGATTGGTTGCTATGCCAGTTCTCCTTTACACCATTTTTGATATATCTCCCCCATTATTTTGCAAAAAAAAAAAGTATTTTAAAGGGATTCTCCAGGAATAAGAAAAATGAAAATACCTAAATATTACTTTATTATAAATAAATTCCCAAATACCTTTCAGTAGTTATAATGGCTCGTTTTCTCTGAGGAGCAATTATTAGGAGAAATAAAATGACCGCTGCCCTATTAGTACATACAAACCTGTCCTAATCACACAGGAGGACAAGTTAGTTCAGAGCACTGAGGTAAAGAGCTGCCTCATCCTCCTCTCTGCTCTGCTTGTCAGCGATTATGATCCTGAATACAGTTTAACCACCTCAGCCCCCAGTGCTTAAACACCCTGAAAGACCAGGCCACTTTTTTACACTTCTGACCTACACTACTTTCCACCGTTTATTGCTCGGTCATGCAACTTACCACCCAAATGAATTTTTACCCTCCTTTTCTTCTCACTAATAGAGCTTTCATTTGGTGGTATTCATTGCTGCTGACATTTTTACTTTTTTTGTTATTAATCGAAATTTAACGATTTTTTTGCAAAAAAAATGACATTTTTTCACTTTCAGTTGTAAAATTTTGCAAAAAAAACGAGATCCATATATAAATTTTGCTCTAAATTTATTGTTCTACATGTCTTTGATAAAAAAAAATGTTTGGGTAAAAAAAAAAATGGTTTGGGTAAAAGTTATAGCGTTTACAAACTATGGTACAAAAATGTGAATTTCCGCTTTTTGAAGCAGCTCTGACTTTCTGAGCACCTGTCATGTTTCCTGAGGTTCTACAATGCCCAGACAGTACAAACACCCCACAAATGACCCCATTTCGGAAAGTACACACCCTAAGGTATTCGCTGATGGGCATAGTGAGTTCATAGAACTTTTATTTTTTGTCACAAGTTAGCGGAAAATGATGATTTTTTTTTTTTTTTCTTTTTCTTACAAAGTCCTCATATTCCACTAACTTGTAAGAAAAATAAAAAGTTCTATGAACTCACTATGCCCATCACGAAATACCTTGGGGTCTCTTCTTTCCAAAATGGGGTCACTTGTGGGGTAGTTATACTGCCCTGGCATTCTAGGGGCCCAAATGTGTGGTAAGGAGTTTGAAATCAAATTCTGTAAAAAACTGACCAGTGAAATCCGAAAGGTGCTCTTTGTAATATGGGCCCCTTTGCCCACCTAGGCTGCAAAAAGTGTCACACATCTGGTATTGCCGTACTCAGGAGAAGTTGGGCAATGTGTTTTGGGGTGTCATTTTACATATACCCATGCTGGGTGAGAGAAATATCTTGGCAAAAGACAACTTTTCCCATTTTTTTTATACAAAGTTGGCATTTGACCAAGATATTTATCTCACCCAGCATGGGTATATGTAAAAAGACACCCCAAAACACATTCCTCAACTTCTCCTGAATACAGAGATACCAGATGTGTGACACTTTTTTGCAGCCTAGGTGGGCAAAGGGGCCCATATTCCAAAGAGCACCTTTCGGATTTCACAGGCCATTTTTTACAGAATTTGATTTCAAACTCCTTACCACACATTTGGGCCCCTAGAATGCCAGGGCAGTATAACTACCCCACAAGTGACCCCATTTTGGAAAGAAGAGACCCCAAGGTATTCGCTGATGGGCATAGTGAGTTCATGGAAGTTTTTATTTTTTGTCACAAGTTAGTGGAAAATGCTGATTTTTTTTTTTTTCTGCGGGAAACTAAATAGGGAGCCAACATCTGGTCATTGAAGTCCACCCCTCCCATGAGCGCATTATAGTCGTGGACTGAGAGGGGCTTTTCAATGACTACGGGTTGCCCTTTCAATTTGGATTGTCGTGTCTGCGTGAATGGAGGAGAGCATGTAAACGTCACGCTTGTCTCTCCATTTCACCGCGAGCAGTTCTTCGTTACACAAGGCAGCCCTCTCCCCCCTTGCAAGACGGGTGGTTACAAGCCGTTGGGGGAAGCCCACGCGACTAGTTCGCGCGGTGCCACAGGCGCAAATCTGTTCTAGAAACAAATGCCTAAAGAGGGCCACACTTGTGTAAAAATTGTCCACATAAAGATGGTACCCCTTGCCGAATAAGGGTGACACAAGTCCCAGACTGTCCTTCCCACTGCTCCCCAGGTAGTCAGGGCAACCGACCGGCTCCAGGGTCTGATCTTTTCCCTCATAGATCCGAAATTTGTGGGAATAGCCTGTGGCCCTTTTCACAGAGCTTATACAATTTGACCCCATACCGGGCACGCTTGCTTGGGATGTATTGTTTGAAGCAAGGCGCCCGGTAAAATGTATTAGGGACTCGTCTACGCAGATGTTTTGCTCAGGGGGTATACAAATCTGCAAATTTCTGGTTGAAATGGTCTATGAGGGGCCGAATTTTGTGAGCCGGTCAAAGCTGTGTGGCCTCTGGGACGGGAGGTGGTGTTGTCGCTAAAATGCAGAAACGCAGGATGGCCTCAAATCGTGTCCTGGACATAGCAGCAGAGAACATGGGCATGTGATGAATCGGGTTCGTGGACCAATATGACCGCAATTCATGCTTTTTTGTCAGGCCCATGTTGAGGAGAAGGCCCAGAAAAATTTAAGTTCGGAAACTTGGACTGGTTTCCACCGGAAAGGGCTGGGCATAATAGCTTCCCGGGTTTGCGGTTATAAATTGTGTGGCATACCGGTTTGTCTCTGCCACGACTAAGTCCAAGAGCTCCGCAGTCAAGAACAGCTCAAAAAATCCCAGGGCCGAACCGATTTGAGTCCGTCTCAACCCGAACTCCAGACTGGGCGGTGAAAGGGGGAACTACAGGTGCGGCTGAAGTTGGTGACTGCCAATCAGGGTTTGCCAGCACCTCAGGGATTCTAGGGGCTCTACGGGCCTGTCTGCGTGGTGGCTGCGACGGGGTAACTACTGCACGTGCCACCGTACCAGCTTCAACTGCCCTTCTGGTGCTCGCTACTTCACCAGGTTGTACGGCAGTGCTGGTACTAGGTCCAGGAAGGGCTGCGCTGCTGGTGTATGCCTCACCACGTGATCCGGCAGCGCCAGCCCCACTCTGCTGCTCTTGAAGCGGATCCTGCGTAACCTGTGGTCTAGCGACACGGGGCCGGGTACGCCTGGTGCTGCCAGGGACCTCAACCTCCTCGTCCGAACTTTGGGTCAGAGAGCCACTGCTTTCTACAGGTTCATATTCTGACCCGCTAGATTCGTCAGATGAGGGTTCCCATTCCTCATCCGACTGGGTCAGAATCCTGTAGGCCTCTTCAGAAGAATACCCCCTGTTTGACATTTTGGACTACTAAATTTAGGGGTATTCCCTGAGACTACCCAAGAAAAAAAGCAAACCTGTCTTACAAAGGGGGAGGCTAGCGAAGTACCGGAGGCCGCTGCGGTTGATAAAAAATATCAAAACTGATTTTTTTATCGCCGCAGTGCGTGTAAAGTGAATGTGCAGTGATCAAAAAATAATAATTTTTTGTCACTGCGGTGGGGCGGGCGTGTGTGAACGCACGTGTGGGCGACCGATCAGGCCTGATCGGGCAAACACTGCGTTTTGGGTGGAGGGCGAGCTAAGGTGACACTAATACTATTATAGATCTGACTGTGATCAGTTTTGATCACTTACAGATACTATAAAAGTACAAATGCTGATTAGCGATACGCTAATCAGCGAATAAAAGTGACTGCGGTGCGGTGGGGTGGGCGCTAACTGACGCTAACTACCCTAACCAAGGGCCTAAACTATCCCTAAAACCTAACAGCCAATACTAGTGAAAAAAAAAAGTGACAGTTTACACTGATCACTTTTTGTCTTTCACTAGTGATTGACAGGGGCGATCAAAGGGGTGATCAAAGGGTTAATTGGGGTGCAGGGGGGTGATCTGGGGCTAAGGTGTAGTGTTGGTGCTACTCACAGTTCAGTCTGCTCCTGTGCTGGATCCAACCGACGAAAAGGACCAGCACAGGAGCAGAGAAGCCATATAACAGATCATATTTACTAATATGATCTGTTATATGGCTTGTGATTCGATTTTTTAAAAATCAGCAACCTGCCAGCGACGATCATTGGCTGGCAGGTTGCTGATGCAATTCTCCTCGAACTTTTGCCGGCCCGCGATGCGCATGCGCGGGCCGGCTGTGACCGAAATCTCGCGTCTCGCTCGTGTCCACTCGGAATGAAACAACCACCTCCAGGACGCGTCTGTGCGTACAGCGGTCCGGAGGTGGTTAATATTCATGATCTTCAGCTGAATCTCTGTAGGAATGAAGATCATGAGGAGACATGAGGTACAGAGAGGAGGTGGGGATGTGGCTGTGTCCTGCTGTATGACTAGGACAGGTTTTGTGTGTAGTAATAGGATGGCTATTTCTGATAATGATTGCTCCCCAGACAAAAGCCACTATTTGGGAATATATTTATAATAAAGTAATATTTAGGTATCTTCATTTTCTTAATTCCAATTGAACCTCTTTAACCCCTTAAGGACTTAGGACGTACCTGTACGGCATGTTTCCCGAGTTCTTAAGGACCCATGACGTAACGGTACGTCATGTGTTGCTTCGATCACCGCCGCCCGGCGGGTGGTGATCGGAACCCGGTGCCTGCTCAAATCATTGAGCAGTCACCTTGGCTAAATGCGCAGACCTGCGGTTTGCGGCTTTACCTGCAGTTTGCGGCGGCGTGTGGCGGTGCCATCGGGTCCCCATGCGGCTGTAGGGGGGACCCGATGGCATGGAAGGCAGCGCGATGCCTAAGGAAGGCATCGCGCTGCCTTCTGGTGACGAGCCTGTGAGATCCAGCCCCCTGGATCTCACACGCCGGAAGCTGTATGAGTAATACACACTGTATTACTCATACAGCCAATGCATTCCAATACAGAAGTATTGGAATGCATTGTAAAAGATTAGACCCCCAAAAGTTCAAGTCCCCAAAGTGGGACGAAAAAAAAGTTGAAAAAAATAAAGTTTCCCCCAAAAAAATTAAAAGTTTTAAGTAAAAATAAACAAAAACGGCATTTTCCCCAAATAAAGTTAAAAAAAAATTGGTAAAAAATAGGGGGGAAAAAAAGTATACATATTAGGTATCGCCGCGTCCGTATCTACCGGCTCTATAAAAATATCACATGACCTAACCCCTCAGATGAACACCGTTAAAAAATTCTAAATAAAAACTGTGCTAAATAAACAATTTTTTGTCACCTTACCTCACAAAAAGTGTAATAGCAAGCGATCAAAAAGTCACACGCACCCCAAAATAGTGCCAATAAAACCGTCATCTCATCCCGCAAAAATCATACCATACCCAAGTAATCGCCCAAAAACTAAAAAAATTATGTCTCTCAGACTATGGAAACACTAAAACATTATTTTTTTTGCTTCAAAAATGAAATCATTGTGTAAAACTTACATAAATAGAAAAAAAGTATACATATTAGGTCTCGCCGCGTCCGTATCGACCGGCTCTATAAAAATATCACATGACCTAACCCCTCAGATGAACACCGTAAAAAATTTCAAATAAAAACTGTGCTCACTAAACCATTTTTTGTCACCTTACATCACAAAAAGTGTAATAGCAAGCGATCAAAAAGTCACACGCACCCCAAAATAGTGCCAATAAAACCGTCATCTCATCCCGCAAAAATCATACCCTACCCAAGGTAATCGCCCAAAAATTTAAAATATTATGGCTCTCAGACAATGCAAACACTAAAACATGATTTTTTTTGCTTTAAAAAAGAAATCATTGTGTAAAACTTACATAAATAAAAAAAAAGTATACATATTAGATATCGCCGCATCCATGACAACCTGGTCTAAAAAAATCACATGATCTAACCTGTCAGATGAATTTTGTAAATAACAAATAATAAAAACGGTGCCAAAATAGCTATTTCTTGTTATCTTGCCTCACAAAAAGTGTAATATAGAGCAACCAAATATTATATGTACCCTAAACTAGTACCAACAATACTGCCACCCTATCCCGTAGTTTCTAAAATAGGGCCACTTTTTTGGAGTTTCTACTCTAGGAGTGCATCAGGGGCGCTTCAAATGGGACATGGTGTCAAAAAATACAGTCCGGCAAAATCTGCCTTCCAAAAACCGTATGGCATTCCTTTCCTTCTGTGCCCTGCCGTGTGCCCATACAGCGGTTTACGACCACATATGGGGTGTTTCTGTAAACTACAGAATCAGGGACATAAATATTGAGTTTGGTTTGACTGTTAACCCTTGCTTTGTAACTGGGAAAAAATTATTAAATGGAAAATCTGCCAAAAAAGTGAAATTTTGAATTTTATCTCTATTTTCCATTAATTCTTGTGGAACACCTAAAGGGTTAACAAGGTTTGTAAAATCAGTTTTGAATACCTTGAGGGGTTTAGTTTCTTAGATAGGGTCACTTTTATGGAGTTTCTACTCTAGGGGTGCATCAGGGGGGCTTCAAATGGGACATGGTGTCAAAAAACCAGTCCAGCAAAATCTGCCTTCCAAAAACCGTATGGCATTCCTTTCCTTCTGCGCCCTGCCGTGTCCCCGTACAGCGGTTTATGACCACATATGGGGTGTTTCTGTAAACTACAGAATCTGGGCCATAAATATTGAGTTTGGTTTGGCTGTTAACCCTTGCTTTGTAACTGGAGAAAAATTATTAAAATGGAAAATCTGCCAAAAAGTGAACTTTTGAATTGTATCTCTATTTTCCATTAATTCTTGTGGAACACCTAAAGGGTTAACAAAGTTTGTAAAATCAGTTTTGAATACCTTGAGGGGTGTAGTTTATAGAATGGGGTCGTTTTTGGGTGGTTTCTATTATGTAAGCCTCGCAAAGTGACTTCAGACCTGAACTGGTCCCTAAAGATTGGGTTTTTGAAAATTTCTGAAAAATTTCAAGATTTGCTTCTAAACTTCTAAGCCTTGTAACATCCCCAAAAAATAAAATATCATTCCCAAAATGATCCAAACATGAAGTAGACATATGGGGAATGTAAAGTAATAACTATTTTTGGAGGTATTACTATGTATTATAGAAGTAGTGAAATTGAAACTTGGAAATTTGCAATTTTTAAAAAAAAATTGGTAAATTTGGTATTTTTTTATAAATTAAAATTATTTTTTTTACTTCATTTTACCAGTGTCATGAAGTACAATATGTGACGAAAAAACAATCTCAGAATGGCCTGGATATGTCAAAGCGTTTTAAAGTTATCACTACTTAAAGTGACACTGGTCAGATTTGCAAAAAATGGCCGGGTCTTTAAGGTGAAATAGGGCTGAGTCCTTAAGGGGTTAATGTTCCTATCACCTGCTCAGCATGTGCTCACCTTCCCTTTTCCTCTACACAGGATGGCTTATCTGCCATATACAGCTAAGTACTTGACTGACCATTTTAACTGTATAATGGCTGTCCAGCAGTGAGGGCCCTTTGTTGTGATGCGCGTATTGTTCCGTTTGTGCAAAAGCTTAATGAGCCTTATGCCTTATTCACATGTCAGTGTTTTGGTCAATGACTTCCATTAGTGATTGTGAGCCAAAACCAGATGCGGCTCTAAACACAGAACAGGTGCAGATCTTTCCCTTATACCTTAGTTTTATCTTGATTTGGACCATGCTACTTGCCCTCAGCAACAGCTGCATTGTAAACACACAAGAGTAATATTACAGCTGGCAAAACTGAAATGGAGCACCCAAAATTGTTGCTGACATTTTCCACGATATGCTGAGTCCAGGTGTACTGTACATGTAACATTTGCACATTGTTTCTATCATGAGGGTTTCAAGAGTCACGTCTGACTCCGTTATACCCGGGGTCAAGAAGTCGCAGCGGGTGGCTGCGCGCTCTATGTCTAAAGATAGCGCTTTTACTCTTAAATCGGAGTCTGTCACCAGATTGTGACCTAATAGACCGCTTACATAGCGCTCTAGCATAGCAGTCTATGATTCTAATGGTACCTTTGATGTTTGCTTGTGAAGTTCCCCCAAGGCAAAAACGGACTTTTATTCATATGTAAATTAGGGCTCGCAAGTGCCCAGGGCGGCGCACACCTTGTTGGAGCCCAGGCTGTTCTGCCTCTTTTCGTCATATCCCCGCCCCAGCCTCTTCCTCTGCCCGCCCCGCTCTTCCTTTGCGTCCTCCTTCTCTGCAGCGAGATCCTGCGCCTGCACTATCCATTGCTTGGCCGGGGCATGCGCACTGTGATGCCCATTGTGGGTGTCTCTGGTCCGCCTCCTCGCCGCTGTTTCTCGCCGTTGGCCGGCGCATGCGTAGTAGCTACTGCGATGCCGTGCCCACAATGGGCATCACAGTGCGCATGCCCCGGCCAAGCAATGGATAGTGCAGGCGCGGGATCTCGCTGCAGAGAAGGAGGACGCAAAGGAAGAGCGGGGCGGGCAGAGGAAGAGGCTGGGGCGGGGATATGATGAAAAGAGGCAGAACAGCCTGGGCTCCAACGAGGTGAGCGCCGCCCTGGGCACTTGCGAGCCCTAATTTACATATGAATAAAAGTCTGTTTTTTGCCTTGGGGGAACTTCACAAGCAAACATCAAAGGTACAATGAGAATCATAGACTGCTATGCTAGAGCGCTATGTAAGCGGTCTATAAGGTCACAATCTGGTGACAGACTCCCCTTAATGGTAGCTTTCTGGGTTTGCCTTGCAATCCTTTTTGTCTCACTCAGGGATCCGTAGCTTCTTCTCCTCAGCTGTTTCTTGTCCGGCACTCCCAACCTCCTTATATTCCACTCTCCCACTTCTTTGGTTGCCAGATATAGAGCTTCCTGCCTGGACTTCTATACTGACCCACTGGAGCTGAGTTGCTGTTATCCCTGGTTGTCGTACCAGAGCATTACCCTCCGGATCCCTGTTGGTTGTTTGTTGTCGCCCACCTGGGACTATATGTTTTGTCAGTATTGTCTGTCTTCTCCCTAGTGTTTCCCTTTAGTGTTAGTGGTGCGGACTATGGTTCCCACCGCCCAATTCACTACGTAGGGCTCATCTTAGGGAAAGCCAGGGTTTAGACACGTGATCGGCGTACGGGTGAGAAACCCGTCTAGGGACGTCAGGGCAGTCAGGTGCCAGCCTCAAGGTGAGTTAGGGGTCACCATCTTTCCCTCTCCCTTGGACAGGGCCTTCCTTTTCCCTCCCTTTGCATCACATATGTGATCGGCACGCCAGTCGTGATAGTTTCTTTGAGGTCAACGTTTTTTTTGTTGTTGTATCAAAATTCAATGAGGGTGGCTTATTCGGGTGCTGCCACACGTTCAGGTTTTCTTATCCACCAGGAGTGGATAAAGTTGTATTTGCCCTTAATACTTTCTCTCCTGTTATGATCCTGTAACAACTGTAGGTAGGGACAGACCAGGACAGTGAATCCCTAAACTAGAAACCAGCCTGCTTCCCGTACCTACTTGCAGTATAAGCCCTAAATGGTAGAACCGCAACTGGACGACAGTCCCTACACTAGAATAAGTACAGGACAGAAAAAACACACAATACAGGGAGTGCAGAATTATTAGGCAAGTTGTATTTTTGAGGATTAATTTTATTATTGAACAACAACCATGTTCTCAATGAACCCAAAAAACTCATTAATATCAAAGCTGAATATTTTTGGAATTAGTTTTTAGTTTGTTTTTAGTTTTAGCTATTTTAGGGGGATATCTGTGTGTGCAGGTGACTATTACTGTGCATAATTATTAGGCAACGTAACAAAAAACAAATATATACCCATTTCAATTATTTATTTTTACCAGTGAAACCAATATAACATCTCAACATTCACAAATATACATTTCTGACATTCAAAAACACTTTCTTTGCAAGGACACTCAAAAGCCTGCCATCCATGGATTCTGTCAGTGTTTTGATCTGTTCACCATCAACATTGCGTGCAGCAGCAACCACAGCCTCCCAGACACTGTTCAGAGAGGTGTACTGTTTTCCCTCCTTGTAAATCTCACATTTGATGATGGACCACAGGTTCTCAATGGGGTTCAGATCAGGTGAACAAGGAGGCCATGTCATTAGATTTTCTTCTTTTATACCCTTTCTTGCCAGCCACGCTGTGGAGTACTTGGACGCGTGTGATGGAGCATTGTCCTGCATGAAAATCATGTTTTTCTTGAAGGATGCAGACTTCTTCCTGTACCACTGCTTGAAGAAGGTGTCTTCCAGAAACTGGCAGTAGGACTGGGAGTTGAGCTTGACTCCATCCTCAACCCGAAAAGGCCCCACAAGCTCATCTTTGATGATACCAGCCCAAACCAGTACTCCACCTCCACCTTGCTGGCGTCTGAGTCGGACTGGAGCTCTCTGCCCTTTACCAATCCAGCCACGGGCCCATCCATCTGGCCCATCAAGACTCACTCTCATTTCATCAGTCCATAAAACCTTAGAAAAATCAGTCTTGAGATATTTCTTGGCCCAGTCTTGACGTTTCAGTTTGTGTGTCTTGTTCAGTGGTGGTCGTCTTTCAGCCTTTCTTACCTTGGCCATGTCTCTGAGTATTGCACACCTTGTGCTTTTGGGCACTCCAGTGATGTTGCAGCTCTGAAATATGGCCAAACTGGTGGCAAGTGGCATCTTGGCAGCTGCACGCTTGACTTTTCTCAGTTCATGGGCAGTTATTTTGCGCCTTGGTTTTTCCACACGCTTCTTGCGACCCTGTTGACTATTTTGAATGAAACGCTTGATTGTTCGATGATCACGCTTCAGAAGCTTTGCAATTTTAAGAGTGCTGCATCCCTCTGCAAGATATCTCACTATTTTTGACTTTTCTGAGCCTGTCAAGTCCTTCTTTTGACCCATTTTGCCAAAGGAAAGGAAGTTGCCTAATAATTATGCACACCTAATATAGGGTGTTGATGTCATTAGACCACACCCCTTCTCATTACAGAGATGCACATCACCTAATATGCTTAATTGGTAGTAGGCTTTCGAGCCTATACAGCTTGGAGTAAGACAACATAAAGAGGATGATGTGGTCAAAATACTCATTTGCCTAATAATTCTGCACGCAGTGTACAGAGAAACACAAAGCAGAGTCATATGAAATGGGTCAGATCCCTGGATCAGAACCTGATAGGTCCAGTGGCCCGCCACTCCATACGTGAGAATAAAACATTTGTAATTGAGTAATTAGGCAGTCATTCAGCCCACTGCTTGCCTCCACCAGTGCATGCGCGCTGCAGGGAGAAACAGAGCATTGCATCCTGGTGTTAAGGATGCGGTCGTGTCACTAGGGGGCGTGGCTCAGCAGCACGTCTCTCCCAGCGTGGATGAGCCGAAGCTGAGAATTGCATTGCTGGAGCCCAGACAGGTACGTTTATTACAGCTCCACACCTGACTTTGACTTAACAAACTGCATCAAAAAGCCTGAATGTGTGTAGGCACCCTAAATCCAGCCCATAATTAGCTTTCTCCTGCTGAAGCTGCTGTGAATTTCTGACCTTACCTTTTCACTGAGGAGCATCAATTAGGTCCAGCTTGTTACCTAGAACAGGGAGGTTGTAAGGGGAAGAAAGATGTGCAGGTTAGGAACAGGACAAAGGAGGCAGGAATGACATACATGCAAAAACTCATGTTGCAAAAAAATCTGTTTCTGTTCCTATGAACTTGCAAACATGATGTATTAAAATCCATTTCGATCTTATTAATCATGCTAACCTGCACTAGCCCCAGTACTGGATGGCTTATCTGCCCTTTACAGATGTATACTGTAAAGTATACATAATTCACTGCATAATGACTGTCCAGCAGAAAGGGCCCTTTATGAGGTCATTGCCGGTGGCTGTTGAGGAGCTTCCTTGTGACATACGAAATGTGGGTAATTTTTTGTCATAAAAATAGTCACAACTCCCTTTTTTGAGACGGTTTTACATAGTGTTGGGGGTCGTGCCAGTCTGGCCCTGGCAAATTTATTACCATTTATGTCTGGAGACAGGCGTTAATGTTGGTGAAAAACTACGTCAGCCAGGGGCTGGACGCTCCTAATTTATGATGAGACACATGTGCAGCATCCCACTAGCTTATGTGGGAACTGCAAAAGTTTTTTTGTCGTCTTCTGTAATTTCATGCTGCATTGTACTACTGTGTGAAATTCCTTTTTAGCAGGCTGTCAGGTGCACCACATACATCCACCACTATAGGGGGTAGCACCACAGTATAAATAGGATAGTTCAGGCCTAGTTAGAGAGTTTTGTTGAGTTCTCTCAGTAGAGAAGAAGAGGGAGTGAGGAGCTAAGGGGGAAGGAGAGGTCCCCTCTCCTCTCAGCTCTCTCTGGAGCTCCACAGCCCAGAGAAGCCAGCTTAAACTTCAGTAACAAAGCCAGGAAGACAGGCAGAGGAAGGTCTACATTCTACTATTCACTTTTCAGGGGTAACAAGTGAATTTCTGTTCAAGATTTTTATGGGATCAAGACAAAGGAAGGACAAGGCCATTGTTATAGGCTATAGGCGCCTTTGTAATTAGGTGAAGGAATTATTAGCTTCTGGCAGCCTCACAGTTATTCTTAAGACAGATAAGGATTCTGTCATATCACTTGTGTAGAAGATGAAGACTGGAGCTACCTTAACTAAGACTGAAGCAAGGCAAAGAGCTGAATGTCAGTGAGTACCTAACTAACTACCCTAGCCTGACACATTACTACCAGCACAGCCTGTTAATGGGATTCCTCACATCCAACTTGCATGTATACCAGAGACTGTATTACTACTGGATGTAAACTGTTATCAAGAACCTTGTTAAAGTAAAGTTTACAGTTGGATTCAAACCTGCCTCATTCTTCTAACTCCATACTCCTACAACTCTTAACATTTTGCACCATCAAGGCGCTGGCATCACGACAATACTTAAGTCAGGGGCCCAGCCGCACAAGCACTCAGCACCCATTCACCATCAAGGACACCTCAATAACCACCTGGCCGGTGTCCCCTGTAACCGAGTGTGCCCCGGAGAATGCAGTGCTCTTTTCCCCTTCACTGCACTGCTGTCCCAGAGAGGCGTCTGCTAAACCGTGGGTAACCGATGAACTGTATGTACATTCCGGCCACCGTGAACCTCACGTGTTCTACCCCTGTGGACTCATCATAAATTAGACAAACCTTATGGCAGCACAGGGAGGAAACTAAGACAGGTGTTAAAAGCCGGTCTTAGTAAATGTGCCCCAATGTTCCAACTATGCAAGGGCCCAATGATCCTTACAATGTCAGTCTCCATTTTGATTTTTCAGCAGGCCGCTTGTCCTTGTTAACAGCTTTTGCAGCCCATAAGAGGGAGACAGTTGAAAAAAACGAAATTATTACATCTAAGAAACAAAAAACAAGGAGGGGGGGGGGCTAATGACCATATCACAAAAAAAAAAAATCCGTAGAAAACCTAAAATAGCACTACCAAAAAATATGGTAAAATCAACAATATAATTAATAAATATTGTTTATTCACAACGGTAAACAGGCATAAGTCAGGACAGGCAGCTGGGAGGCAGAATGTGGTAAACAGGCTTAGGTTGATGCATAGGACACAAAAAACAAATGCCTTAGCAGGAACTAGCAAACTAGGAACCTAATTGCTCTGGCAAATAAATTAGGTCAGTCCCATAGTCTTATAGCAGAAAGCTTATTAACAATTAGAAACTGTGTAACTACACATAGCAAGTTGCAGAGGCTATTGGTGGTAGCAGAAATAGGAGTAGTAGTGTTCTCTAAGTAATGTTCCTAATAGAAGAAGCAGAGCAGCGGTGGGCCCAGACTACCGATGTAACACACACACACATATATATATATATACATACATCTACACTCCTATATATATACATATGCATATACACTGCTCAAAAAAATAAAGGGAACACAAAAATAACACATCCTAGATCTGAATTAATTAAATATTCTTCTGAAATACTTTGTTTTTTACATAGTTGAATGTGCTGACAACAAAATCACACAAAAATAAAAAAATGGAAATCAAATTTTTCAACCCATGGAGGTCTGGATTTGGAGTCACACTCAAAATTAAAGTGGAAAAACACACTACAGGCTGATCCAACTTTGATGTAATGTCCTTAAAACAAGTCAAAATGAGGCTCAGTAGTGTGTGTGGCCTCCACGTGCCTGTATGACCTCCCTACAACGCCTGTGCATGCTCCTGATGAGGTGGCGGACGGTCTCCTGAGGGATCTCCTCCCAGACCTGGACTAAAGCATCTGCCAACTCCTGGACAGTCTGTGGTGCAACGTGATGTTGGTGGATAGAGCGAGACATGATGTCCCAGATGTGCTCAATTGGATTCAGGTCTGGGGAACGGGCGGGCCAATCCATAGCATCAATGCCTTCGTCTTGCAGGAACTGCTGACACACTCCAGCCACATGAGGTCTAGCATTGTCTTGCATTAGGAGGAACCCAGGGCAAACCGCACCAGCATATGGTCTCACAAGGGGTCTGAGGATCTAATCTCGGTACCTAATGGCAGTCAGGCTACCTCTGGCGAGCACATGGAGGGCTGTGCGGCCCTCCAAAGAAATGCCACCCCACACCATTACTGACCCAATGCCAAACCGGTCATGCTGGAGGATGTTTCAGGCAGCAGAACGTTCTCCACGGCGTCTCAAGACTCTGTCACGTCTGTCACATGTGCTCAGTGTGAACCTGCTTTAATCTGTGAAGAACACAGGGCACCAGTGGCAAATTTGCCAATCTTGGTGTTCTCTGGCAAATGCCAAACGTCCTGCACGGTGTTGGGCTGTAAGCACAACCCCCACCTGTGGATGTCGGGCCCTCATATCACCCTCATGGAGTCTGTTTCTGACCGTTTGAGCAGACACATGCACATTTGTGGCCTGCTGGAGGTCATTTTGCAGGGCTCTGGCAGTGCTCCTCCTGTTCCTCCTTGCACAAAGGCGGAGGTAGTGGTCCTGCTGCTGGGTTGTTGCCCTCCTACGGCCTCCTCCACGTCTCCTGATGTACTGGCCTGTCTCCTGGTAGCGCCTCCATGCTCTGGACACTACGCTGACAGACACAGCAAACCTTCTTGCCACAGCTCGCATTGATGTGCCATCCTGGATAAGCTGCACTACCTGAGCCACTTGTGTGGGTTGTAGACTCTGTCTCATGCTACCACTAGAGTGAAAGCACAGCCAGGAAGCATAGGAACTGAGAAGTGGTCTATGGTCACCACCTGCACAACCACTCCTTTATTGGGGGTGTCTTGCTAATTGCCTATAATTTCCACCTGTTGTCTATCCCATTTGCACAACAGCATGTGAAATTGATTGTCACTCAGTGTTGCTTCCTAAGTGGACTGTTTGATTTCACAGAAGTGTGATTGACTTGGAGTTACATTGTGTTGTTTAAGAGTTCCCTTTATTTTTTTGAGCAGTGTGTATATATATATATATATATATATATGTATAACATATTTAGTACAGCTCTACTCTTTCACACTATAGTCCTCTGTTTGATATCAACACCAGGAAAGCTGTATACATCTGGTGGAACACAAACATATCCCATGTATAAGCTTACAGTAAAATAGATAGCTCTTAAGATCCCTTTGGAAAAAAAAAACCAGCCCAAAAAACATATTGTGAGGTGTACATATTTTTACTGTCTAGATTTCCTGTAGAATCGGGTATACTATTAGAATAGGGTCTACTATTCTGTTTCATGCCTTTTCTATGGTATAACAACATATATCGGCCCAACGAAGGCCAAGAGGACACTCTTTTGGCCTCCTTCTCAGGTGAACAGAGCCATATGGCTCTATCCTAATAAATGTATAGATGGGCTTGCAGTAGGATATGTTCACCTTAAGGAGTTGTGTTAGGAGGGCCTTACTGTAAAGCCAAGTTATGCTACATTTAAAGATAGTGTCAGGCCTGGTGGCCTAGTAAAAGTGGAGATGTTCTTATATGCATTGAGTAAACAGTTGTAGCAGTAAATATCCAAAGAGTTCATAGATAAGAAAAATGAACTGCTCCAGTATTTATTGCTACAACTGTTTACTCCTTTCCCCATATTAATAGTTTTGTTTTACATGACTTGTCTCATTAACCACACTGTTCCTTCTGTGTACAAATATGTACATTTCAGATATTGTCTTATACCACGCCTGATGAAGAGACTTAAGTCTCGAAAGCTTGCTATTTATCATCTATTCAGTTAGTCATTCTGAGGACCTCACCTACAAAATTATATAGAGATATAATATGCAAGATTTAAAGGGGTTGTCCGGGTTCAGAGCTGAACCCGGACGTACCTCCATTTTCACCCAGGCAGCCCCCCTGACTTGAGCATCGGAGCAGTTTATGGTCCGATGCTCTCCTTTGCCCTTCGCTAAATCGCGCAAGGCAAAGGCATTTTCAAGAGTTCCGGTGACGTACCTGGCTCTCCATGGGGCTGCCAGGAAGCCCGGTGATGTCACCGGCACTGATGGGCGGGCTTTAGTGCTGCCCTAGCCAGTAAAACGGAAGCTTCCGCCCAGCAGTGTGTTATTGTAAACAAAAGAGCCCGTGCCCTGCGCGATCTAGCGCAGGGTAAGGGAGCGCATCGTAACATGAGATGCTCCGATGCCAACATCAGGGGGGCTGCCTGGGTGAAAATAAGGGTATGTTCGGGTTCAGCTCTGAACCCGAACAACCCCTTTAAGCCACTGTGATAAGTCTGGGGCAGCCTGTCTAAGTTTATGTTAACTACACAATTAGGTAATCTGCCCCAATGAGTAACACTGGTCTAGAAGGGAGTAGGAAACAATGGGGTAGATTTACTAATGCTGTATATGATGCACACCAAATTAAAAACTCGGGCGTTATTGAATACGCAAGCTGGAGGAATCAACATCCATTTAGACAAAATCCCACAAAAAAAAAAAAAATGATACCTCCATTAATCGTAATAATAGTATACTTTATTCAATTCGTATAATATATAAAAACATGTAAACATAAATAGCAGCAGGTGGTACCCCCAAGAGAGGACAAAGAAGAAACTGCAGAGTCCGTCAGCTTGTCCCCGGAAGAAGCCTGTGTTTCGAAACGGCGTTGGAAGGAGGCGGCTGCAGAGTCAGTGTGCTACAGATGGTATTTATATAGATTGACTTACTAGTTTTGCCCTTATTTATGTACTACTAATGACCCATATGTGGCTATTGTGCCCTGGGTGCTTCTAATGGTCCTATTGGGCATATTTGCTAATAACCTAGTGTTTGATTATATTCTGAAGCTGACAGACTCTGCAGTTTCCTCTTTGTCTTCTCTTGGGGGTACCACCTGCTGCTATGTATGTTTACATGTTTTTATATATTATATGAATTGAATAAAGTATACTTTTATTACGATTAATGGAGGTATCATAGTTTTTTTGTGGGATAATGCTGTATATGGTGTAATCTTAGACAGGCTGTCTAGACATGCACCAATTTTATTACAGTGGTTTATACTGGCTGATAAATGTGGTACAGGCCAACTATTGGTCGGCTTAGTTTTAGAGAAGATTTTATGCCAGAAATGTGGGCCAATTTTGGCACAAAATGTTGCATATTAGAACATGCCTCTTTTCCTACAAAGCCACACTCCTCTCCCATTAAGCACACCCCCTTTTCAGGCTAGGCGCAGAAAACTTCTAGAAACCTACATGCGCCAAATCGCTCCAAATTGTTCCACATTTTGGCACAATTTACACTAAAGTCTAGGTGCGCTAACATCAGTAAACATGGCCCAATGTAATTTGCCTTTTAAGCTGGCAGTGGACCCCATTGTCCATTGCACCTATGTTCTATTTGCTCTGACAGGGTTGTTAAAATATGCCTGGACTTTGATCCTTGTGTCTTCAGGCCATCCAAGTGTTGTGACAGCACTTAGAGGTTGTCATGTACTCTGTGGCAATGGAAAATAATTTCTGCACTGCATGTTAAAAAATTGTACAGTATTGTTGACTGGCCGTTGTCACCATTTAATCCTAGGGGACATCACTGATTTAGAAGTTGTGCTGGGTAGCAAGCTAAGACATTATTGACATATTCCCAGTTGATTTTTCCCAATGTACTGACATCTTCAATGGATATTCTGATTATCTCTGAGCAAGTGTACACTATGCATAGTCAGCATTTACTCCTATAATTATGTTGTGATTGTATGTCACAAAGTCTCAAGTAATTTAATTTTATGAAAAATGCAACTTATCACCTGTATAATAACTGCACAAAATGTAAGTGCTGTCCAGAATCAACCAAAAACAGGGCAATGTTGGGAAAATGCCATAAAATAAAATAAGAAGCATTACACAGGACTGCAATTTTTTTTTTTCAAGAGCTGTTTTGGTTATTACACGTAATCTTTGTTTTTTGGTGCGCTGAATCCGAACATTGGACATCTTGTTTCCTGACAATTTAGGTAGCTGTTAAATAAGGCAATACCTCAAAATAAATGGAAATAGACTTATAAAACTCAAGTTTTAATCCAATTTTATAATTAGAATCCTTTTTTTTAACTGAAATGAGCTCACCTACACACACTAAACTCGATTCTTCTTCCCTGTGAGGCTCCTCTTGGTGCATTTACGCTTGTGAGTAGCATCTGGAATGTCTCTCTGAAGCATCCAACATTAGTCTGCCATCATTGTAATGCTCCATTTCCCCTGGTATCTCCTTTCCATCTCTTTAATGTCTTGGTGGAATCGTTCACCTTGTTCCTCACTCACAGCTCCCAAATTTTCAGGAAAGTAGTCAAGGTGGGACTGGAGGAAATGCACTTTCAAACTCATCAGGCAACCTAAAGCTTGAAATGCTTTCAGCATTCGTCCGACGATCTTTTTGTAGTGAGGATCTTTGTTATTGCCTAAAAATTTATGTACAAATTCTTTAAATGCAATCCACCCTTCTTTTTGAGGATCCGTCATGGTATTGACAAACTCTTGATCAACTATAAGCTTTCTAATGTCTGGTCCGACGAACACACCTTCCTTCAATTTTTCCTCTGACAGGCCTGGAAACTTGGTGACCAAATATTTGAAACATGCTCCATCTCTTGGAAGTGATTTTACGAATTGCTTCATCAATCCCAATTTTATGTGGAGAGGTGGTAGAAGAACTTTATGGGAAGGTACCAAAGTTTCTCAGAGGAAATTTTTTTCACTGACTGTTAGCACTGTTAGACACAGAAAACAAGGGTATTTGTTATACCCAGCTTGTTGCCCGAGCAGCATACACAAGACCTTCAAGTCCCCACACACTTGCCAACATGGTTTTCATATTAAAGTTTACGAAGAACCAATTCCAAGTTCTCCTAGGTTTCCTTCAAGTGTACGGCATGACCTACAGGTATGGGAGCGTAAAAACCACCGTTGTGGAGTAAAACTGCTTTGAGACTTTTTTTTTGAAGAATCTATAAAAAGACGCCATTGCTCTGAATCATATTGGATTTTAAATTGACCCATCAGACCCTCGACATTGATGCAATAAACCAACATGTCTTTCTGGGCGAAGTAAGGAAGGAACTTCTTTTCACAATGTCTGAACCATGAAGATGACACTCCTGGCAACAATAAATTCCTGCTTTTTAGCCTTGATCCGAGTAACTCAGCGGCATCTTTGGGAAGATTCAAGTCTCTTACCAAATCATTCATCTCCTCCTGAGAAAACAATTTTGGTCTTGTATCATCTTCAAAGTCAGAACTTGATTCGTCATCTGGGTCAGGTATGACTTCACCTTCATCGGAGCTAGGTATGTCTTCCAAGGTAGCAGGGGGCTTGGGTATTGGTATATCTGTGCCATGGGGGATGGGACGAATTGCTGAGTGAAGATTCGGGTATGAAATGGAATGCTTCCATTTGGAATTAAACCCTTTCACATCGCATGAACAAAAGTAACAGTCGTGACTATGGTTCTTTTGCTCTCGCCATACCATAGCAATCCCATAACGGAAAGATTTTTCTTACTCTTGAACCAGTTTCGGAGGTCCTCAACACACCGTTTGCACACTTTATGAGGCGCCCAAACTTTATTTTGATCTCCAATTTTTTGTCCAAAGTATGTGAAGTATACTTTTTTCACAAAGTCTGTAATATTCTGCTGTTGCTTCAACACTGTATATTCACCACAGATGAAACAGAAACTGTCTGGCAAATGAATACACTTTCGCGGAGCCATAACATAACGGTTGAAGAATGACGAGCTAACACGCACTGCGATGAAAAAGTGTGAACAGCCTAGAACCAAGAACCTAATGATGATTCGTGCACAAGTGTGGACTGCAGAAGAGAGCAGCTCGGTACACGAGACATCACAGTGCTGGCCACGTCCCCCTGCACTGACTTGAGCTGCTGCTATCTGCCCTGTGTCTCCTTCCCACTGGATTCTTCAGGAAATATTAACCCCTTCTACCATTAGAAGCACAGACTCAGGGCTGAGGCTTACACATACAGCATGCTGCTGAGTATCCCAGTAGTCAGACATGTCACTCAGAGCAGCACTTGTATTCACCCCCTTTGCCGGGGGGGAAGGGGGGGCTGGGGAGGGGCAGAGATTGTTTACCTGCAAATAACAACAAAGGGCCAAGAAGAGAACTAGGGAAATGAGGAAATAGATTTTTTTTTCACTAAAACTTGCTTAGCTTCTGTATAAATTGTTGACCATCAGATTTACAGTGCTATATATTTTTTTTACATAACTTAATTTTTTGGGGCATTTTATATCTTAAATGCACTTATGTGAATTAATTAATAGTAATTTGGACTTTAAATTTAGTTAAAAACCCATAATATAAAAAAATACCAAAATTATTATTTTTTTTATAAATTTGAAGACAATTTTGCATCTCGTGGCAAATCATGACGTCTAGGAGTTTTTTCAATATTTTATTTGTTTTCACCATACCAAAATACATGGAAATTAGATGAAAATAATCAAACAGCTTTTTAGTCGCAGACCTGTGAATTATTTATCTATTCAGGGGCGGATTAAGTGCATGATGGTCCAAGGGCTGTCTACCCAACTCGGGCCCCTCCCTCCATTTTAGTTTAGTTTTTTTTTCTATATGAAGAGGCTGTGGTGCTTCGTGAGCGCCACAGTCTCTTCCTAGGCCATATGACATGTTCATCGTTATATGGCCTAGGTGCAGCTCAGTTCCATCCGTGTGATTGGGGCTGAGATGCAATACCAAGCACAGTGCTATCAAATGACAACGCTGAGCAAAGAAGCTGCGGCGCTTACTGGAACATCGCAGTCTCCTCAAACAGCTTATTGGCTAGGGTGCAGGAGTCGGACCCCCACCAATCTCATATTGATGACCTATCCTGAGGATAGGCCATCAACATATAAATCCCAGAGAACTCTTTTACCTTATGCTATCTGTAGTGTTACATAGGACTGCAAAAATACCCAGGAGCCATTGGCTCCTAAACTGAAAAATTTAGGAGCCAAATAAAATTTTTAGTCGCCAAATTTAAAATACATACTGTATTTTTTGCTTTATAAGACGCACCCCAGGTTTAGAGGACGAGAATAATTAAAAAAATATTTTTAACCAAAAGGTGGGCTAAAACCTGTGCAGTACATGGGTGCATATGGATGAAGGGGGGTTATAGTCATATAATATAAACACTGTCGAGTGTACCGTAATTCACCTGTGTTATAACCCCCCTCATCCACAGGAATGCACCCATCTACTGCAGTACACAGGTCAATTATGGTACAATCCCTGGACAGTGTTAATATTAAATGTGACTATAACACCCCCTCATCCATAGAAATTCACCCATGCACTGCTGACGGGGGTTATAGTCACATGTAATGCAAACACTTTGGCCAATAATAGTACAGCTCCTGGACAGTGTTCATATTAAATGTGACTATAACCCCCCTCATCCTAAAGAGTGCACCCATGTACTGCAGTACATGGGTGTATTCCTATAGATGAGGAGAGGTTATAGCCATATGTAATACATATTTCTTCCGGTCGGCCCTTGAGCTCCCTTTCTCTATATCCAGGCTGTGACTCACCAAGTCTCAGGTAGAGACACCCCAGTAGTCCCAGGAGAAAGCAGTGCTGACTCGGGGTGTCGGAGGTTCAGTAGTGACAAGCAGTTGGTAGTGGCGAGCGGTCTGGCAATTGACTAAACTGATTGGTGTAGGCGGCAGAGCAGCAGTTCCCGCCATGCTCACCACCAATCAGCTCAACATACAGGGCAGCAGTGTCGGAGCACGTCACAGTAGGGGAGGGAGGTGTGGTTCGGAGGACAGCACAGCGTCAGTGCTGCTAAGCAACAGCAGATTGAGTGCTAACACGTCCTATTAAACATGCGTGCTGGCGGCATTTAGCTGCAATGACTGCCGCCCGCCGCACACTTCCTACTAGAGGGCGCCACTTCACATTATTAACACTGGACGTGCATCTCTAGATAACAGCCTGCAATGTGACGGCCGTATTTCTGGGCACGTTCATTTTATAAGACGCATTGACTTCTTCCCCCCATTTTGGGGGGGGAAAGTGCTTCTTATAAAGCAAAAAATATGGTAAATTATAATAAAAAAAGACTTGGAGGAGAAGATGAGACGCAGCTCACAGTAGTGAGCCAGCTCTACATATAATAGAATACAGCACCACATACCTCTTACTTCCAGTGACATTTCCTGTCATGTAGATCTTCTCTTTCCTCTTCTCTTCCGTTTGCCCCAGAATGCCATGACTAATTCTTTCAGCCGCATCTTGTCTCTACAGAGTTTGTTACACAGTCATTTTAGATTTCTCATAATTGGGGTCATTTATCAAAGTGGTGTAAAGTACAACTGGCTTAGTTGCTAATAGCAACTAATCAGATTTCACCTTTAATTTTCAAAAGGAGCTGTCTAAAATTAAAAGTGGAATCTGGTTGCTATGGGCAACTAAGCCAGTGCTACGTTACACCAGTTTGATAAATGACCCCCAAATGTCCCTATAGTGTCTACAGAAATTATAATGTCCCCTAGAGTGCCCCCAGTAATAAACATCCTATATTGTGCTAAAGGTAATAATGCCTGTATAGTGTCCCTGAAAAATAATATCCCCTAATATGTCCTTGTAATAGAAATGCCCCTATAGTTCCTACCCAATAGCAACATCCTCCATACTACCCCCATATAGTAGTTTGCCCCCACACTGCCCCCACAGTATTAATTTCTCCACACTGCCCCCATAGTATTAATTTCCCCACCCTAGTAATTTGCCCCCACGTAGTAGTTTGCTCCCCACTGTCCCTTCAGTAATATTCTTCTGTGCCCCCCAGTAATGTCCCCCAAAGTTGGCACACAAAAAAATAAATAAAAGCTAATACTTACCTATGTCCCAGTCGTGGGTCAGTCGTAGATGGTAGGCAGGCGCGCTGCGCACACAGGTCAGTGTGCTGCGTCCGGGGACAGACGCGTGATGATGTCATCACGCCCGCCTGCGCCGGTATTTTACTACCGTATAGGCTTCAGGCCTATAGCAGTGATCGGGCGGCAGGGAACTATGCGCTCCCCGTGCCCCGCCGTATTTTGTGGGCGTTTGGGTTGGCGTTGGGCCCCACAGCGATGCCAGGCCCTGGGCCACAGACCCAAACGCCCCAATTATAATCCACCACTGTATCTATTCGATCCCCTGCTGCTCCTTGCCTTGCCGGACTTGCTTTAGGGTAGTGCTTTCTTTTGTGGTGCTCTAGTGTAGCAGAGGGGAATTAATATTTAATTCCATATTGGTCTAAAGGGGAAGTGGTGGTTCATACCTGTGGTCTAGGGTATTTAGGGAATTTTAGATATTTTACCTGGTGGCCTAGTGTACATAGGAGGTTTATACATGAGGGTTAGGAAGGTTTATTAAAAACAATTAATTTGTTTCATATACTGTATTTTTCACCCCATAAGATGCATTTTTCCCCCCAAAAGTGTGGGGGGAATGGGGGGGAAATGCCCCTGCGTCTTATGGGGCGAATACTAATGAAGCCTCGGTACTCACCCCTTCCTGGTCCTTGGCTGTGCAGTGCTGCGCACAGCGTGAGGGAACACTATTTTCTTTTCACTTCACACTGTGCACGCCGGTTCACATCACAGCAGCGGCAGGAAGAAGACACAGCACACTAGAAGTGAGGCGCGGCGGAGACCAGGGGCAGGAGAGGTAAATGAGGCTGGGGGATACATTAGGCTGATGGCTGACATAAAGCTGGGGGCTACATGAGGCTGATGGTTGGCATAAAGCTGGGGGCTACATGAGGCTGATGGCTGACATAAAGCTGGGGGGCTACAAGAGGCTGATGGCTGACATAAAGCTGGGGGGGCTACATGAGGCTGATGGATGACATAAAGCTGGGGGCTACATGAGGCTAATGGCTGACATAAAGCTGGGGGCTACATGAGGCTGATGGCTGACATACAGCTGGGGGCTGATAGATAGCTGGGGGCTGATCTGAGGTTTGGGGGCTGATCTTAGGCATTGGGGGTCTAATCTGAGGTCTAAATGAGGGTCTTATTAACATTGGGGTCTGATTGGGGCTGTAAGCTGAGGTCTGATTAACATTGGGGGTCTGATTGCTGGTCTGACCTGAGGTGTAATGAAAAATATTTTTTTCTTATTGTCCCCTCTAAAACCTAAGTGCGTCTTATGGACCAGTGCATCTTATGGGGCGAAAAATACGGTAGCTTGCAGTCTGGCGGTTTAATTAACGCTCCAGGTTCCAGCGATGTGTGCACAAGCAGATAATTTCCGGCCAGGAGACATAGAACTATGCAGCTATAAATTACTGTGGAGTTCTCTCCATGACAGAAGGCTAAATACCATATGCACAGTATTTCCTGCTGCCCGGAACTGCTCATATAGATCAATGCCTAGTGGAAAGGTAGAGACTGTGGACTGTAAGAAAGTGTCACTCCCTGCCCTGTGAGAGGCCTGAGAAGATCTGACAGACTTGTGGCACGTGAGTCTATCTGACAGATTGTTCTGTTTCTCTTTGTTGTGGTTTTAGGCAGGATCCCACCTCCCCACAGGTTCTGCTCATTAGCTATTTAGTGGTGCTATTTATACCCACCTCTCACTATAGCCCTTGCGGTTTATATTTGCTTCTGGAGTTCTCAGCTGGTGTTTGGTGGATGTCCTGCACCCCATCTGTCTTAAGTTAAGTCCTACTCCTTCTCTTTTGTTGTGTGTTCTGGCTAGGCCTCAGGAAGACGCTGGTTCCTGAACCTAGTGCTAGGAACCGGTTGTCTTATCTCCAGCTCCCTAGCTGAGGGTTTGTTACAGTTTCAGCTAGGCTTAGGTTCCAGCGCATGAGCACTTTCACCTTAAGGATTTGTTCATGTTATCAGCAGTCAGGGAAAGGCTCAGGGATTGTCAGGTGATGACCTTTCTCTGTTCCCTAGCTTTGGGGCCTAGCCTGGTGTTTTGTTGTATTTGGTTTGCTTCCCTTCCCTCACCTAGCATGACAGAAAGAGAGACTTTTGTTAACAATACTTTTTCTTGCTAAAAGTATGTATTATCATGTAAAAAATACAGTAAATTATTATAATTATTACAGGCTTACACATGTGATTATTACCTCTGAGTTATGTTTATGAAAGGAATAATAATGAAGATGTGAATACAGATAAAGTTTATACAGAATATGAAAAAATACTAAAACTATAAGGATGCCTTCACACTGCGCTTTGCGGTGTCTGTTTACATTATGTATCCCTAGGCTTCCATTCACCCGACAGATGGCTTTAAGCTTCTGTTGGACTAGTATATTTTTCTTTTTGCTGCATGGAATAGCGAAGCAGACTCCTTTCATCTGTACAGAGAAAATCTGTAAAATAAATATATACCAAGTGGTGTATGTTTAGTTAAATTGGGACTATGTGGGCAATGGATGACACTGTCTGCCTACACAGTGCATCTGCTGAGGGTATACTTCGGCACATCCTAGGACAGGCATCCTCAAACTGCGGCCCTCCAGCTGTTGCAAAACTACAACTCCCAGCATGCCCGAACAGCCTACAGGCATCAGCCTACAGCAGGGCATTGTGGGAGTTGTAGTTTTACAACAGCTGGAGGGCTGCAGTTTGAGGATGCCTGTCCTAGGACACTGCAAAACGCAGTCTGAAAGGACCTTTAATTAGGAAATTGAAAGAATTACAGCCATGTTCTGCAGATCTATGAAATTACTACAGCATGTTCTGCTGGCCATTGTAAACTGCTACTATATACAGGTAAAAGTGTTTTTTTTTTTATAAAGCTCAGAAAACCTCTTTAAGGGTAAAACTATCTAGTGATACTGTAATTGAAGCAAATTAAAAATATAAGCAAGTTCATTAAATCCAGGGCTGTGTGCAGGGTGGGAATATATTATATAGGGCAGTTATTGTAAAAGATGTTGTACTTTACTATTTACTGTATGAAAGCATCTTGTTGGACTGGGGTACATAGGGCCCACCAGGAGAATAAATTTTGTGGGCCCACCCTTTATCTGTACAATAACAATACATTTTCCCATTTTAATTTTGAATATCATTGACATAACTAGAGAGATTTTCGATGCTCCCTGAAGCACTATTTACCTACATTGCTCAGATATTTAATAAGTCTGTAAATCCTACAGAATTGCTACATGAGAATAGACTATGATGTATTGTGGAATATGTGTCCCACCCTGCAAAGGTGATAAGGCCATACACTGCATACATTAAAGTGCCATACAACATACAGATAAACATGCAATTTGCCAATACTGTACACAGAAATAATGCAGCTAGAAATTGTACATAGAAATAATGCCACCATGTGCTGTACATATAAATAACACAAATATAATACTGAACTTACAAAAATGGATAATGGCAGGATTTTGTCAAGTTGAGGGGTTGATGAGCCCGAATGTGTGTTGCAAGTATATCTGTGACCCCCACCTTGACAAAATCCTATTTGTGTGTACAGTATATAGTGGCATTATGTGTGTACAGAGCAGTATTACTTATAGTTACTGTATATTGCTGCATAAGGCTACTTTCACACCTGCGTTAGGTGCGGATCCATCTGGTATCTGTACAGACGGATCCGCACCTATAATGCAAATGCTTGTATCCGTTCAGAACGGATCCTTTTGCATTATTCTTTAAAAAAAAAGTCTAAGTCAAAACTGATCCGTCCTGACTTACATTGAAAGTCAATGGGGGACGGATCCGTTTTCAACTGCACCATATTGTGTCAGTGAAAACGGATCTGTCCCCATTGACTTACATTGTAAGTCAGGACGGATCCGTTTGGCTCCGCATCGCCAGGCGGACACCAAAACGCTGCAAGCAGCGTTTTGGTGTCCGCATCCAGAGCGGAATGGAGGCAGAACGGAACCAAATTGATGCATTCTGAACGGATCCTTATCCATTCAGAATGCATTGGGGCTGAACTGATCGGTTTTGAACCGTTTGTGAGATCCCTGAAACGGATCTCACAAAAGGAATTTAAAACGCCAGTGTGAAAGTAGCCTTATTTATGTGTATGCACATTATATAGCTGGACTAATTGTATGTGCATTATAGAGTATTGCTAGATGCCTCATAATACTGTACAGAAATAATAGCATAAACCACAAATACAATGCTACCATATCACACATGTAAGTAAAGCAATTGTCTACTGTTTACATAATATTGTGATATACTGTGCAACTGAATAATGTTGCAAACCATACACACAAACAATATTGCTAGCTATTCACATACACAAAAAAAAACTGAAGTACATGTTGGGCAAAAGTCAAGCGCTCAGACTAGGAGCAGTGTCAGACAAGGGTGCCTAAAGCCCACCAGTAAAATACATTTTAGGGACTCACTGCACATCCACATGCAATTATCACCTCACCACCATTTCCAAATTTTCAGCTGTTATAAATAATCCCCCAAAACACCTACAGTTGCAAGAAAAAGTATGTGAACCCTTTGGAATGATAGGGATTTCTGCACAAATTGGTCATAAAATGTGATCTGATCTTCATCTAAGTCACAACAATAGACAATCACAGTCTGCTTAAACTAATAACACACAAGGAATTAAATGTTACCATGTTTTTATTGAACACACCATGTAAACATTTACAGTGCAGGTGGAAGAAGTATGTGAACCCCTAGACTAATGACATCTCCAAAAGCTATGTGGAGTGAGGTGTTAGCCAACTGGAGTCCAATCAATGAGATGAGATTGGAGGTGTTGGTTACAGCTGCCCTGCCCTATAAAAACACACACCAGTTCTGGGTTTGCTTTTCACAAGAAGCATTGCCTGATGTGAATGATGCCTCGCACAAAAGAGCTCTCAGAAGACCTACGATTAAGAATTGTTGACTTGCATAAAGCTGGAAAGGGTTATAAAAGTATCTCCAAAAGCCTTGCTGTTCATCAGTCCATGGTAAGACAAATTGTCTATAAATGGAGAAAGTTCAGCACTGCTGCTACTCTCCCTCGGAGTGGCCGTCCTGTAAAGATGACTGCAAGAGCACAGCGCAGACTGCTCAATGAGGTGAAGAAGAATCCTAGAGTGTCAGCTAAAGACCTACAAAAGTCTCTGGCATATGCTAACATCCCTGTTAGCGAATCTACGATATGTAAAACACTAAACAAGAATGGATTTCATGGGAGAATACCACACAGGAAGCCACTGCTGTCCAAATAAAACATTGCTGCAGTTTACAGTTTGCACAAGAGCACCTGGATGTTCCACAGCAGTTCTGGCAAAATATTCTGTGGACAGATGAAACCAAAGTTGAGTTGTTTGGAAGAAACACACAACAGTATGTGTGGAGAAAAAGAGGCACAGAACACCAACATCAAAACCTCATTCCAACTGTGAAGTTTGGTGGTGGGGGCATCATGGTTTGGGGCTGCTTTGCTGGGTCAGGGCCTGGATGGATTGCTATCATCGAAGGAAAAATGAATTCCCAAGTTTATCAAGACATTTTGCAGGAGAACTTAAGGCCATCTGTCCACCAGCTGAAGCTCAACAAAAGATGGGTGTTGCAACAGGACAACGACCCAAAGCATAGAAATAAATCAACAACAGAATGGCTTAAACAAAATAAAATATGCCTTCTGGAGTGGCCCAGTCAGATTCCTGACCTCAACCCGATTGAGATGCTGTGGCATAACCTCAAGAAAGCGAATCACACCAGACATCCCAAGAATATTGCCGAACTGAAACAGTTCTGTAAAGAGGAATGGTCAAGAATTACTCCTGACCAATGTGCACATCTGATCTGCAACTACAGGAAACGTTTGGTTGAAGTTATTGCTGCCAAATGAGGTTCAACCAGTTATTAAATCCAAGGGTTCACATACTTTTTCCACCTGCACTGTAAATGTTTACATGGTGTGTTCAATAAAAACATGGTAACATTTAATTCTTTGTGTGTTATTAGTTTAAGCAGACTTTGATTGTCTATTGTTGTGACTTAGATGAAGATCAGATCACATTTTATGACCAATTTGTGCAGAAATCCTTATCATTCCAAAGGGTTCACATACTTTTTCTTGCAACTGTATATGAAAAAGTAGCTGTTTTTCCATACCACTATGTCTCCACTGAAGTATACCTAGAAAGCGACAGGTGGTATCTGATGGACTTTTATTTAGCAGATAGATCAGTTTCCAGACATGAAATTGATGGCATATCCTGTAAATAGTAAGATCCTACTGTAGTAAGATTCATCTGTAGCCCAGGGGGTCAGTCCAAGCCTGTAAAGGCATATTTTTGAAAAAGGAAATTTTTTGTCAATCTGAAAATAGAAATACAGCATTTACTGTTTGTTTAGAGTAGTGTTTATTTCCCAGAATATCCTAGGCATAATATATAGCGCAATTCTGTAAAATACACTGAACAAAAATCTAAACGCAACACTTTTAGTTTTGCTCCCATTTTGCATGAGCTGAACTCAAAGATCTGAAACATTTTCTACATATACAAAAGACCTATTACTCTCAAATATTGTTCACAAATCTGTCTAAGGGTCCATTCACACATCCGTATGTGTTTTGTGGATCCGTGGATCCGCAAAACACTGACAGCGGCAATGTGCGTTCCACATTTTGCGGACCGCACATTGCCGGCACTAATAGAATATGCCTATTCTTGTCCGCTATTGCGGACAAGAATAGGACATGTTCTATTTTTTTCGGGATCGGAATTGCGGACCCGGAAATGAATGGGTCCGCAATTCCGTTCCGCAAAATGCGGAGCGGAATTGCGGATGTGTGAATGGAGCCTTAATCTGTGTTAGTAAGCATTTCTCCTTTGCCGAGATAATCTATCCCACCTCACAGTTGTGGCATATCAAGGTGCTGATTAGACAGCATGAATATTGCACAGGTGTGCCTTAGACTGCCCACAATAAAAGGCTACTCTGAAATGTGCACAGTTTTCCTTACTGGGGGGAAGGGTCAGAAAACCATTCAGTATCTGGTGTGGTCACAATTTGCCTCACGCAGAGCAACACATCTCGTCACACAGAGTTGATCAGGTTGTTGATTGTGGCCTGTGGAATGTTGGTCCACTCCTCTTCAATAGCTGTGCGAAGTTGCAGAATATTGGCAGGAACTGAAACACGCTGTCGTATACGCCGATCCAGAGCATCCCAAAAATGCTCAATGGGTGATATATCCGGTGAGTATGCTGGCCATGGAAGAACTGGGAAGTTTTCAGCTTCCAGGAATTGTGTACAGATCCTTGCAATATGGGGCCGTGCATTATCATGCTGCAACATGAGGTGATGGTCGTGGATGAATGGCACAACAATGTGCCTCAGGATCTCATCACGGTATCTCTGTGCATTCAAAATGCCATCAATAAAATGCACCTGTGTTCGTTGTCCATAACATACGACTGCCCATACCATAACCACACCGCCACCATGGGCCACTCGATCCACAACGTTGATGTCAGCAAACCGCTCACCCACACGATGCCACACACGCTGTCTGCCATCTGCCCTGAACAGTGAAAATCGGGACTCATCTGTGAACAGAACGCCTCTCCAACGTGCCAGATGCCATCAAATGTGAGCATTTGCCCACTCAAGTCGGTTACGACAACGAACTGCAGTCAGGTCCAGACCCCGATGAGGACGACGAGCATGCAGATGAGCTTCCCTGAGATGGTTTCTGACAGTTTGTGCAGAAATTCTTTGGTTATGCAAACCGATTGTTAATGCAGCTGTCCGGGTGGCTGGTCTCAGACGATCATGGAGGTAAACATGCTGGATGTGGAGGTCCTGGGCTGGTGTGATTACACGTGGTCTGCG
The DNA here is from genome assembly GCF_905171765.1 of Bufo bufo. NCBI lineage: Eukaryota > Metazoa > Chordata > Amphibia > Anura > Bufonidae > Bufo > Bufo bufo. Next base: position 434,764,760 of record NC_053393.1, read on the forward strand.
GTTGTGAGGCTGGTTGTATGTACTGCCAAATTCTCTGAAACGCCTTTTGAGACAGCTTATGGTAGAGAAATAAACAATGATTGCACGGGCAACAGCTCTGGTAGACATTCCTGCAGTTAGCATGCCACGTTGCTAGATCTGTGGCATTGTGCTGTGTGATCAAACTGCCCATTTCAGAGTGGACTTTCATTGTGGACAGTCTAAGGCACACCTGTGCAATATTCATGCTGTCTAATCAGCACCTTGATATGCCATACCTGTGAGGTGGGATGGATTATCTCGGCAAAGGACAAGTGCTCAGTAACACGGATTTAGACAGATTTGTGAACAATATTTGAGAGTAATGGGTCTTTTGTGTATGTAGAAAATGTTTCAGATCTTTGAGTTCAGCTCAAGCAAAATGGGAGCAAAACCGAAACTGTTGCGTTTATATTTTTGTTCAGAGTATATATCACTATACATACAGGTAACTACACTGCTGAAAAACATTAAGCGTACCTAAACTTTAAAAACTCACTGAAAAAAGTGGCCTATACAGGTGAAAATGCTCCAAAACCCAGACACTGTAGAGTGTCTATAACCGAGGGAGCAATTCCTCTGCATGCGGTCCGCAGACAACGGCAATCCCCAGCAAAAAATGCCTACAATGGAGGATGTCGGTGCGGACCGCATGCACCACAAGAACATCTTACACAAAATGATACATTGTGCAGATGAAAAAATATACATACACAAATCACTGCAAAAAATGCACCAAAATGATATGCAACTGGCAATACTAGCTAATTCCTCAGGCCGATGTTAAAAGCTGAGAACTTTGCCAATATCTTCCAGTCAGGAACATATCGGAGCCCCTCATGCACCACATCACGGTGTCTCAGCACGCATGGGGTCCTACCACTTAACTGCCCGTGGTGTTTGAACAGGGTCTGAACAGGGGTCTGTGGTGCGGACTGCATGCACCACAAGAACATCTTACACAAAATGATACATTGTGCAGATGAAAAAATATACATACACAAATCACTGCAAATCACCGGTTATAGACACGCTGCAGTGTCTGGGTTTGGAGCATTTTCACCCATTTAGGCCACTTTTTTCAGTGAGTTTTTGTCTTTATGTGTATGGAATGTGCCACTTTATTTTGTTGGTAACATTCTTTTGCACCTGGTAGCTTCTGGGGCTCCGATATGTTCCTGACTGGAAGATATTGGCAAAGTTCTCAGCTTTTAACATCAGCCTGAGGAATTAGCTAGTATTGTCAGTTGCATATCATTTTGGTGCATTTTTTGCAGTGGTTTGTGTATGTATATTTTTTAATCTGCACAATGTATCATTTTGTGTAAGATGTTCTTGTGGTGCATGCGGTCCGCCCCGGCATCCTCTATTGTACGCATTTTTTGCTGGGGATTGCTGTTGTCTGCGGACCGCATGCGGAGGAATTGCTCCCCTGGTTATAGACACGCTGCAGTGTCTGGGTTTGGAGCATTTTCACCCGTTTAGGCCACTTTTTTCAGTGAGTTTTTGTCTTTATGTGTATGGAATGTGCCACTTTATTTTGTTGGTAACATTCTTTTGCACCTGGTATCTTCTGTGTCACATGGTCTGTTGTGGGTGTGTCTCACAGCTTTATCCTACCTCACAGTGCATTGGTGATACTACTATGGAGGCATGTGAGAGTCTGGCTGTGAGTTGGTTTCTAGCATTATTTAGACCCTGTTCACACACCACGGGCAGTTAAGTGGTAGGACCCCATGCGTGCTGAGACACTGTGACGTGGTGCATGAGGGGCTCCGATATGTTCCTGACTGGAAGATATTGGCAAAGTTCTCTGTTTTTAACATCGGCCTGAGGAATTAGCTAGTATTGTCAGTTGCATATCATTTTGGTGCATTTTTTGCAGTGATTTGTACCTAAACTTTCAACAAACTTTGCATTAATCAATAGTACAGTGTGTACACATGAGGAAAAATACTATTTCTGCCCACTATAGGACTTATATGTGGCATTCTTTAACAGTTTTCCCCTTTGCGTGCTGAATGTCGGCTTTGCATTTCCCGTAGATCTGGTGGGTGGAGACTAGCTCCCATCCATTGCATACAAAAAGTAGAGAAAAATCTGCTTTATAACTTTATCTTACTCACTCAGAAGCATCCCCAAGATCATGAAAGACATTGGGAAGAAGTTCTGATCTGTATGGTTGTGAATAAAGCACTCACTCCTCCCCCTCCTCTCTCCATAGACTTGTACTGACATGTGTAATCTGATCTTTTGAGCTGCTCCTGCCAAAGCAAATTTCAAACAGAAAAGCATTTAGCAAGGGGAGGGGGGAGATGGCTCATAATATGAAAGCTAGACTTTTGTCTCTGATAAGATATGTGACGAAGTTTCCTATGGTCACTTGTGCTATTGATATATGAAAAACTGTGTAAAATGTTAGTGACCATTTAAAGGGGTTGTCTCATTTCATAAAATGGCATTTATCAAGTACACAAAGTTAATTTAAGACACTTACTAATGTATAGCTTTGTATTTTGATAGCGTTCTTGACACTACTGATAGATTGAGTGCAGCAACCCGGTGGTGAGCGTGAAGGGAGGTTGCCGTGTTAGTAGTGTTGATGATGGTGTTACTCACAGTTGTTGCTCCCAGGGCAGTGCAGTAAATAGAGGGCACACCTGGTAGTTGTTTTCCTCAGGGCACAGCCAGGCTCCTGCTACAATGGCTGAGATTGGAATTAACGCTGATCCCAACTGTTTAACCCCTTAGATGCCACGGTCAGTAGTGACCTTATCATCAAAGTGGTATACAGAGAGATAAGATTCCCACCAGAGCCAGTGATGTCACTGAATACACTGCTGGGCAGAAGCCTCCACCTAGCAGTGTGCTGAGGTAAACAAACAAGCCCTTGCACCACGCAATCCAGAGCAGGGCAAGGGAGAGCATTGGAGCATGAAATGCTCCGATGCTCATATCACAGGGGCTGCAGGGGTGAAAATGGGGGTATGTCTGGGTTCAGTTCTGAATCCGGACAACCCCTTTAACTGTCCAGTTCTTATGGTTCCTGTTTTCCATCCTGCAGACTCTCTGCAAAGGTTCAGAAACCTCCTCAGTCTACAATAAAAACATCTAAGCTAAATAGTATATGCTAAACAGGAAGGAGACATTTACAGAAATTATGCAAATGGGATGAAAATACACACCTGTAGCTGATGATTTTTGTAAATATGGTGAAACTTTAACCTCAGACATAGTGCATGCCTTTTTGTGAATATTGGATTTAATAATATGATATAATAGAATGAAAAGTAATTTTATTTTATTTGTGAAGTATACAGTCATATACAGTACGTAATATTAAATGCTTTGCTATTTTATTACTCAGTGTAACCTCAGTGTAAATATAGCACTCACAGACTACTACTAGAAATGGACACAGCCGCCTTTATAAGGAAACATTTTCTTATTGCAAATTTATTAATAAAAAAAAGCCTCTCATCCTGATTAAGGTGTGTTTCCTAAAGGCAATGCTTTCTTGAGTTTATTTTTATTTTTATTAGGCTTAATTATGGGAAATGAATAGAGCGAAGAGTGAGCAGAATCCTATTTGGAGCATATGGATTTAGGCTTATGTGAAATAAAGGGCACCATGTTGGGATCCAGGTCAGCACACAAATGTCTATTAAATAGGCTCTTTACCATTATATGCTGAGATTTCCCCCGCCTAAATTGACCTACGTTATGGATTTTTACTACTGCAGCAAGTCAATTTCTGCTGCATATTTTCACCTGTTATACATGTTTGCTTGACTTGTGCAAGTTCTTCTGAGGGTTTACTACACATTATCCAGATCAATAGCAAATATAGAAATAGGTTGGTGGTTGGCTCACACCTGGGTGGCTATGAGCGGGTGCTGCTAACTCACAACTTGGGTGCCCGGACCCAAAAAAATGTAGGTCATGAAAAAAGAGGAGTGAGCACTCACACCATCTGGATCATAGGGTATATTTATTAAATAGGACCAGTTATGTCCAATATATCATTCATATAGAAACACTCAAATACAATAAAACTTGATAAAACTAATAGTTGGTCCCAACATATAAAATTACACTGGTAAACGATGAGTGTGCAATCCTTGTGCCATTAATGTTCAAAATTGGCACTTTACACCGCCTAAGATTTTGCAATGGACAAACCACTATTGGTATTGGTGATACCGCAAACCGCAGTCGGAAATTGAAATGTCCAAACGAGAAAATACCTGTAGCACCAAATAATATTCAAGTCTCCTTGTGTATATGGACATATATTCAAACGGACAAGTCTCTCCAAGGTTAGTTCTGTGTAACCGCCAAGAGCTATAGGTTTCACGCCACTTTGTGCTTCTTTAGCAGTTCAAGTTCCTACCTGGTTCCGAGTTGTACCCCCGCTAAGCCGTCCTTCCACGAGGAGCGAGTGATGCCGGCTGCTACGGCGTCTCACGTCGCAAGTCTCGGGTTGCTGACGTCACTGTATCGCGGGATCACGGGATTCAGCAGGCAGGAAAAATCTTTCGTCAGTGGAACCTGTAGTTGTATCCTATATCCTGGAGCGGTGTCAGTAATATTTGCTTACTAAATATTACTGACACCGCTCCAGGATATAGGATACAACTACAGGTTCCACTGACGAAAGATTTTTCCTGCCTGCTGAATCCCGTGATCCCGCGATACAGTGACGTCAGCAACCCGAGACTTGCGACGTGAGACGCCGTAGCAGCCGGCATCACTCGCTCCTCGTGGAAGGACGGCTTAGCGGGGGTACAACTCGGAACCAGGTAGGAACTTGAACTGCTAAAGTAGCACAAAGTGGCGTGAAACCTATAGCTCTTGGCGGTTACACAGAACTAACCTTGGAGAGACTTGTCCGTTTGAATATATGTCCATATACACAAGGAGACTTGAATATTATTTGGTGCTACAGGTATTTTCTCTTTTGGACATTTCAATTTCCGACTGCGGTTTGCGGTATCACCAATACCAATAGTGGTTTGTCTATTGCAAAATCTTAGGCGGTGTAAAGTGCCAATTTTGAACATTAATGGCACAAGGATTGCACACTCATCGTTTACCAGTGTAATTTTATATGTTGGGACCAACTATTAGTTTTATCAAGTTTTATTGTATTTGAGTGTTTCTATATGAATGATATATTGGACATAACTGGTCCTATTTAATAAATATACCCTATGATCCAGATGGTGTGAGTGCTCACTCCTCTTTTTTCAATAGCAAATATAAGTCTTCCTCTTTTATACTTTTCCTCTTTTGTCTAAAAAATCTATGCAGAAAGTGTACCAAACCTGCACTGTGTAAACAAGACCTAAATCAGTTTTGAGATATTTAATGGTATGGAGTATTTTGAATCACTTGTATGTTATCTTTTTCTTGTTAATGTGTGTATGTCTTGTGAGTTTTAGGCCAAAACATAAAGATTTTATGCAGTCATCCTAAAGAAAATAGAAATAATCTAGCCATTGTCAAGGCTGTATGGTGAGTCTACTTCATTAACTTTGACAAGCTGTACATGGAAGGTTATACAGCTGAAAAAGATGGAAAGAAGTTGGCCTTGTAAATTTCTCCCATTAAATTGAACACATGACAGCCAATCAATCAACTTTGTCATAATTTATTGAGGTAGTGAGCATTGCTCTTATAATCCACCATACTTATATTATATGTTGGAAAATGATGACTTCACCACCTAAATGTAGTATCTATTGATCAAAATGCAATTATAAAATGTTGGCGATTCTGCAGGTTCTTAGAAAATGTAAAGTGCACGTTCACAACAGTACTTGATTACTTGAGGAATGGGTCCTGCAACATCTTCATACTGTCACAAGGCAGTGGATATGACATAGCATAAGACACAAAAATGCCGCAAGTGTAAAAAACAAAAATATAGAAAATATATATAAAGAAAGAGGAAATGACTGAACAGAATTCTTTAAAGTCAGCTCAGCAATGTGAGTTCTCCTTCCCCACACACCCACAGTGGGGTATGACTGCTCCCATCTTGATTGTGCACTCCGCCATCTATTTTTAATTAGAGGAGAATATAGCTCGATCCTTCCTATATTGAGTTCATTTTGGAGGTTTATACTCAAGAGAGATGAGTCATTTTAGTGTAGAGTCCCATCTGAATAAGTTGCCTTGTTGGAGCAAATGAGCTCACACAATTTGGCCAGAATGTATGCTAAGAAACTCACATTTTATGCATAGTAAATATAGTAGTTATACTTTTTAAAATTTTCTGTGTATTTAAAGTTTGTCCGACTTGCCAAGTGTTTTTTTGCTTTGGCATTGTAGATGTGTGCACCTGAACATTGATGTGGCTTTCATTGGAAGTGCTGGATAAATTTGTTTTTTCATATGTGGAATCCACCATGGAACTTTTGCCTTGAAAGTGAACTTGATTCTGTAAAGTTGAAAACTGCAAATAAAAAAAATAGGAAAAAAGTGTGAGATAAACATGAGCAACTTGACATTAATAAGCACTGATAGAACCCTGATGAAACATCACCATGGCAGGAAGGGCTGTCCTAAATGATTATGAGAAAATGTTATACACTAAATTGGGGAGAATTTGTAAGATACTGAAGTAACCTTCCTGCAATGCTTTCACTGTTTCTATCCAATCAAATAGACTTGAACTGAACCAGTGGCCAAAAATAAAATGCATGCAGGTATACAAAATTGGATAAAGAAAATTATTATCTCTGTTGAGCTTTGTATGAAGGCTGAATGAGAATTACCAAAATATAGTCAGGCATTTGTAATGGATCTATGTGCCCCCAAACATTTATATATGAGTATGGAGTAACTTGGACTTGGAGTAAAAAGCAGCCCTGGCACACCAACCTCACAAGCCGACATACAATATCAGCCTTCCCACCCATCTTGCAGAATACAAATTTTCTTTTCTAAAGGTACAAAATGCTTTAAAAAGAAAACAAAACAGTACTTTAAAATGTTACTCTTTCACAAGTAGTTATGTACCGTACATGTACTCAACTGGTGGGCACTGATTGTCTGTTTTGTACAGTTGTACATAATGGGTATAAAAAGCAGCAAAAAAATGTACAAAATGTTACAAGATCACATAAGTTATCCTGCATGGCAAACAACTTATAAAAAAAGCACCAAATAAATGGAATGCAAATTATTAAAATGTATTATGTACCCCAAAATGGTTTCACTAACCAAAGACCAAGCCCATACAGAGCTCCACAGGACAAAAAGTTATGAGTGTCACATACAGTACAGACCAAAAGTTTGGACACACCTTCTCATTCAAAGAGTTTTCTTTATTTTCATGACTATGAAAATTGTAGATTCACACTGAAGGCATCAAAACTATGAATTAACACATGTGGAATTATATTCATAACAAACAAGTGTGAAACAACTGAAAATATGTAATATTCTAGGTTCTTCAAAGTAGCCCCCTTTTGCTTTGATTACTGCTTTGCACACTCTTGGCATTCTCTTGATGAGCTTCAAGAGGTAGTCCCCTGAAATGGTTTTCACTTCACAGGTGTGCCCTGTCAGGTTTAATAAGTGGGATTTCTTGCCTTATAAATGGGGTTGGGACCATCAGTTGCGTTGAGGAGAAGTCAGGTGGATACACAGCTGATAGTCCTACTGAATAGACTGTTAGAATTTGTATTATGGCAAGAAAAAAGCAGCTAAGTAAAGAAAAACGAGTGGCCATCATTACTTTAAGAAATGAAGGTCGGTCAGCCGAAAAATTGGGAAAACTTTGAAAGTAAGGGCTTTTTGACCATGAAGGAGAGTGATGGGGTGCTGCGCCAGATGACCTGGCCCCCACAGTCACCGGACCTGAACCCAATCGAGATGGTTTGGGGTGAGCTGGACCGCAGAGTGAAGGCAAAAGGGCCAACAAGTGCTAAGCATCTCTGGGAACTCCTTCAAGACTGTTGGAAGACCATTTCAGGGGACTACCTCTTGAAGCTCATCAAGAGAATGCCAAGAGTGTGCAAAGCAGTAATCAAAGCAAAAGGTGGCTACTTTGAAGAACCTAGAATATGACATATTTTCAGTTGTTTCACACTTGTTTGTTATGTATATAATTCCACATGTGTTAATTCATAGTTTTGATGCCTTCATAGTCATGAAAATAAAGAAAACTCTTTGAATGAGAAGGTGTGTCCAAACTTTTGGTCTGTACTGTAAATACATATAAAGATATAGACATAGACTGACCAGAGTCAACTGTGCTTCCTGTTTATGGAAGGATTGATAGATATTATGGTTCTGTTACATTAAAATGATTACTTTTTAATTATTGATATTACTTGTTAATGTAGTGAGCTAGTTAGTTAGTTAGTTAGTTAGTTAACAGATACAAAGTCCTGGTACAAGCTTGCATTCCTTACTGCACACTGGAGACCATTTAAAAGGGGAAAATTGAATAAGTGTAAAAGATAGTTTTATGTAACAGACATTTAGGCTCCAAGGAAGACGTCTGTGAGGAAGATGTCTGTGACTACCTCTCTTGCCAACTGATTGCAGGTTAAGTGATTTTTTTTTACTCTGTATGTGATATGTGTCTTTTATCACTGTTCAGTAAACTTTTTCTTCACTCAGCCTTTGTTAAGCCTATTTTATTTCCCTATCTCAGAATTTACCGTACAAACACTGACTCTGTGCCATCAGTCTGTGGGCCCTGATGCTCATCAAGGTGCTATTTTTTTTCTTTTCCTGTCAACTACCTTCTGTCACTGCCAGATGCTTTATACATGAAGTGAGGGTGCAGGTGGCAGCCTATATTTCAAATACGCAGCGTGTCAGGTCAAAAGGGCACCTTTGACATGCTGAATATAGGTTGGATTAGCAATTTACATGTTTATTTTACTATAGGCATACTGATTGAGAAACAATAGTCTAGTTAAAGGGTTAAATTACACAAATTTGTGTTTTTTGTAGATGAAAGGGTAATAATCACATCATTGGGGATGTAAGGGGTTAATAAATAGATCATTTTTTTAAAATATGGCAGGTCTCTAATGGTTTGATCTAAATAAGTTAGTAGGCAGATATCTGCGGTGCCCTTTTTCAGCTCCCAGCAGTGAAGGGGTGCAAGGTTAAGTTTGGTCACCCTCTGCAGTGACCTTTCTTGCAGTTCAGCAGCAGATACTCCTGTGTTGGAAGAGAAGATGGCTTCAGTACTATTATTAGTCAGTAGAGTTCCCTGCAGTCTTGATGTATGAGAAAATCTATCTGCAATCAGTACAGATAGGGCACAGACTGCTGCGTGCTAGGAGCTGAGAAAACTTTTACAGATGATTACCAACAAAACAAAACCTATAAAACTTTGGAGTGATTGCATTTTTTTGTTTTCTATTTCCACCCCATTTGGAATTTTTATCCAGATCCCCACTACATAATAGGCAATATTAAATAGTGGAAAAATAAAAATTTATAGCTGCAGTTAGGCAGGATATAAAAAAAGAACACAAAAACAGGCAATCACCATATCTGGAAAGGGTTGAAGGTATGTATAATAGCGCAATATATGAGAAAACCAACATTATATAACAAAAAACCACCATATTGTTATTCCCTACAAAAAGGGTACAATGTTCTTACACCTGATTCGGCTTTCTCAAGAGTCCCATAGCAAGTGCTATGGCTGCTATGACTATAGTTACGCCCATGCTGTTTCCTGATTGTAAGTGCAAAGTAAGGGGAACCTTCAGCACTGAAGCCCTATTAATAGGTATAAAGAAGGTGGGGAGAGTTTGGATAGGGAGTTAATAGCAGAGTGTGGGGAAGTTTCCTGAGGGCAAACTGTAAGACAATCTGGCACCCCTTGAGCAAAGTTGATGTACCCTGTGCAGCTGCACAGCCATAGATGGTGGAGCGACAGACTCATCCAGCCCTTTCTGCGGAGTCAGTTTTGGCTGCAAGGAAGAGGACTAGAGGGAGATAGCCTGGGAGTCTCCTGCTTCATCTCACCTACTGTGTCCTTCTCCCATCCCTTGTAGATTGGGCCCTCTCTACATCTGTACCAGTTTGTAACTCGTCTTGTTCATGCTTATTGCAATTGTCTGTATTATGTATGTATCAATTTTATCATATGTACAGTGACATGGAATGAATGACGTCTTAATAATAATTAATAATAATAATAATAATAATCTGCTCAGGCCCAGATCACCACAAGAAGAAGCAGCAGGTGCTGGAATAAGACAGGGCCAGATCCAACAGACACCAAGTCAGTGTTAGCTCTGCCCACACCGGCTGTACTGACTTATCACGACTTAGGAGTAAGAGATTTAGAGGGAGATTTATCAAAGACCAAAAATACCCGTCTTTGAAATCTCTTGCACTGATGGAGAATGTAACTAATTTATGACGAGGCACAAGGCCTGTGTGCCTGAATAACATATATATGGCAGATCAGTGCTTCTGTAGGTTTTGGCCTTCATTTGCGCAAATGAAAAGAAGTCCCCTTTATGTAAAGTGGTGAAGATGGTGCAGGAATGCCATTTGCAACAAAATTTGACACAAGTGGCATTTAAAAAGTTGCAAACACAAGGTTTGTAACTTTTTTATGTAAAAAAAAAGGTGCAGGGAGATTATAAATCTCCTTTCTGTGTGCACTGCAGCAGCCTATACTGCTAGCTAGTAGGAGAATTAACATCAAATATGGAATAGGTGCAAAGAGAATTCAGGCAGCATGTCCCTCCGGGAGTCTTACCAGTAGGGCAGCTTGCCAGTCCTGCCTGTACCAATGCAAATCTCTCAATTTTCTCAGTGTTAGGTGTGGCTCAACTTTCTTGGTATAGTATATACCGTACACTGACAAAAAAATAACACACTCAGATAGAAATGGGGGATTGCTGCAAAAGGTGCCATGCACTTACTGTATGTCTCAGGCAGATATGTAAATGATTACACATGTAGTTTAATTAGACACTAGGTGTTGACACAAGAGGGCATAAAAGTGCTTCCCCCGCTGCCCTATAAAACACACATACCTGTATCTGCCTGGACCATTTCCAGTTGCTTAGCAAAAGGAGATTTGGTGTTATGGCATCCATGACGTGTCTTGCCATTGGCAGCCAGCCACGTTTGTTTGCGGTAGTGTTGTGAACGAGAAACCTGCACTGCTACTAACTGGAACCATGTCATCTTTAGCAACAAATCCATATTCTGCTTGGTATCTAATGATGGTCTGGTTCAAGTGTGAAGGCTTCATGATGAGTGCTTCCCCAATAAACTTATCCTTTCGCTCTAATATTGTAATCACTTACATATATCATTACATTCACACATATAAAGTTTCATTCAATTCCAACAACTCCTTCTTGGTGCATAATTTTTTTTGTCAATGAGTACACCTTTTGTGAAGTCTGAGGGGATCTACTGTGGACAGGCATAGGCATCATGTGGAGGATGCTGCTGTAAAATTTTAGCATGCACCTTTTTTTTTATGTCCAAGTGAGTCAGAATTATGATAGCTGCCATTAGATAATTACCTATCTAACTTATTTCATCATGGCCTTCTTCGTGCATAACTGTGCTGCTTTGCTGGTCAGCCTAGCTCTAAGTTTGGCAATTCAACAGGTTCAGTATACAGTATAATATATATGGGGCAGCCTAACAACCTCTAAATGGAAGATATTAAAAGAAAGAGATGCTCAATTTCACTAATCTCCCAAATCCCCACCAGGTGTTTGGCAAGAGATAACTATTGGCTGAATGAGCATTCACAAAAATCTAGTGTGTATGCCCAAGGATAGTGTGATACTACCTGCTTTAGACTCACAAGTCCCTTTTATGGTTCTCCAATGAGAACTTTTGTAGAAAGCTGAAAAATATAGGCATATACTTATCCATTATGCAATAACATCAGGGAGGCATATGATTGGCTCCAAATTTATTCTGCTGCAGCACAATGACTACAAATATAGAGCCAATGTCATTAATAACTATCTTTAGCATAAAGAAGAACAAGGAGTCCTGGAAGTGATGATATGGCCCTTACAGGGCCTTGAACTCAACATCATCAAGTCTGTCTGGGATTACAGGAAAAGATATAAGGATTTGAGCAAACCTACAGAAGATCTGTGGTTAGCTCTCCAAGACATTTGGAACAGCCTCCCTGCTGATTTCCTCCTAAAACTGTGTGCAAGTGTACATAGAAGTCTTGGTGAGGCTTGTTTTGAAGGCAGAGGGTGGTCATCTTAAATACTGATTTGATTTAGATTTATTTAGTTAATTTATTTTGTATTTAATTGCTAAAAATAAACTATTACTTCTATTTTTGAAACCATTGTTACTTTGGAGCATTTTTCCACACCTGCCTAAAACTTTTACAAAGGTTAGACTTGATATTGATATGGAGGATATATCCATCATCCTTAGCTGTGTTATCTCCAGGGAACAGTTAGTGCAGCATGAACAGTAATATCACGCAAACAAGGAAGATCATGATAACAGGGCCTAAGCAGTTAAGAAAGTGTCCTCCCAAATACTCATAGTGTGACTGTTCTTCAAATGCATGGCTGCACACCTGAAGACCTTAACTGAATAGACAGTTCAACCGAGGCTCGCAGGGAACACTAATTAGAGACTAAAGAATCACAATATCATCATTTAACTTTAATATTTCATTACCTAAACTAACATGAAAGTGGATAGGGACAAGAAATATGATAGAATTTTATGCAGCTGCTTTGGGATATGGTTGACTTGCTGGCTTTCTGCATATAATCCATACAGAAGCTGTTGTCACGAGAGCTTGAAAACAAATAGCTCTAAGCCCAAGGAACACAAATGCAACAGCAGAGCAGCATAATACATATGAGATCATGATTGACCAGCAGCAGTGACTTGCATATAGACAGAACGTCACACTTTTGGTCCAGCAGGGACCAGAAGCAGCGGATACTGGAAATGACAAGGTGAGTAGTGTTCAATGTTTTTTTTATTTTTGTCATAATCTAAAATTTTTAAGATCTCAGACAACCCCTTTAAGATCACACTCTCTGTGCTCTGTATTAACATATACACCCTGTACAGAATTATTAGGCAAATGAGTATTTTGACCACATCATCCTCTTTATGCATGTTGTCTTACTCCAAGCTGTATAGGCTCGAAAGCCTACTACCAATTAAGCATATTAGGTGATGTGCATCTCTGTAATGAGAAGGGGTGTGGTCTAATGACATCAACACCCTATATCAGGTGTGCATAATTATTAGGCAACTTCCTTTCCTTTGGCAAAATGGGTCAAAAGAAGGACTTGACAGGCTCAGAAAAGTCCAAAAATAGTGAGATATCTTGCAGAGGGATGCAGCACTCTTAAAATTGCAAAGCTTCTGAAGCGTGATCATCGAACAATAAAGCGTTTCATTCAAAATAGTCAACAGGGTCGCAGGAAGCGTGTGGAAAAACCAAGGCGCAAAATAACTGCCCATGAACTGAGAAAAGTCAAGCGTGCAGCTGCCAAGATGCCACTTGCCACCAGTTTGGCCATATTTCAGAGCTGCAACATCACTGGAGTGCCCAAAAGCACAAGGTGTGCAATACTCAGAGACATGGCCAAGGTAAGAAAGGCTGAAAGACGACCACCACTGAACAAGACACACAAGCTGAAACGTCAAGACTGGGCCAAGAAATATCTCAAGACTGATTTTTCTAAGGTTTTATGGACTGATGAAATGAGAGTGAGTCTTGATGGGCCCGTGGCTGGATTGGTAAAGGGCAGAGAGCTCCAGTCCAACTCAGGCGCCAGCAAGGTGGAGGTGGAGTACTGGTTTGGGCTGGTATCATCAAAGATGAGCTTGTGGGGCCTTTTCGGGTTGAGGATGGAGTCAAGCTCAACTCCCAGTCCTACTGCCAGTTTCTGGAAGACACCTTCTTCAAGCAGTGGTACAGGAAGAAGTCTGCATCCTTCAAGAAAAACATGATTTTCATGCAGGACAATGCTCCATCACACGCGTCCAAGTACTCCACAGCGTGGCTGGCAAGAAAGGGTATAAAAGAAGAAAATCTAATGACATGGCCTCCTTGTTCACCTGATCTGAACCCCATTGAGAACCTGTGGTCCATCATCAAATGTGAGATTTACAAGGAGGGAAAACAGTACACCTCTCTGAACAGTGTCTGGGAGGCTGTGGTTGCTGCTGCACGCAATGTTGATGGTGAACAGATCAAAACACTGACAGAATCCATGGATGGCAGGCTTTTGAGTGTCCTTGCAAAGAAAGGTGGCTATATTGGTCACTGATTTGTTTTTGTTTTGTTTTTGAATGTCAGAAATGTATATTTGTGAATGTTGAGATGTTATATTGGTTTCACTGGTAAAAATAAATAATTGAAATGGGTACATATTTGTTTTTTGTTAAGTTGCCTAATAATTATGCACAGTAATAGTCACCTGCACACACAGATATCCCCCTAAAATAGCTAAAACTAAAAACAAACTAAAAACTACTTCCAAAAATATTCAGCTTTGATATTAATGAGTTTTTTGGGTTCATTGAGAACATGGTTGTTGTTCAATAATAAAATTAATCCTCAAAAATACAACTTGCCTAATAATTCTGCACTCCCTGTATGGATACATGCTACAAAGACAGAGTAAGGCTACTTTCACACTACCGTTCAGAGCGAGTCCGTCTGATGTCTGCTCAGACGGATCCGCTCCTATAATGCAGACGTTTGGATCCGTTCAGAACGGATCCATCTGCATTATAGTTAAAAAAAAATTCTAAGTGTGAAAGTAGCCTGAACGGATCCGTCCAGACTTTACATTGAAAGTCAACGGGGGACGGATCCGTTTGAAGATTGAGCCATATTGTGTCATCTTCAAACGGATCTGTCCCCATTGACTTACATTGTAAGTCTGGACGGATCCGCTTGCCTCCGCACGGCCAGGCGTTCAGGTGTCCGCTTGCTGAGCGGAGCGGAGGCTGAGCGCTGCCAGACTGATGCATTCTGAGCGGATCCGCGTCCACTCAGAATGCATTAGGGCAGTACGGATGCGTTCGGGGCCGCTTGTGAGCCCCTTCAAACGGAGCTCACAAGCGGACACCCGAACGCTAGTGTGAAAATAGCCACAAGGAGTTGTAGGTTGGCATGCTACACATATTTGACTTAACAGGGGTCTTACAAACAATGGTTGTGGAACCACTGTGCCAACTAAACAATTTGACATTGGGCTAGACCTGAGGATGTTATCCTGGTTTTCACCCTTTAACCCCTATATATAGATCTGGTCTTTGCCGCAGGGAAGCCACCAGGCCACTACCTATTGGAATAACTCCAGTGTAGTTAGCAGCTGACACACTGGGTCAGAACCACCAATGCAAGCACAGGCAAGATCATAGAATCAGACCGAGAACAAACAGACAAATAACATGTAAAATCCACATAAGAGACTTCAGGACACAGTTCAGAAATAGCAGAAACATAGCAAGATGGAACAGGCACAGAACTCCAGGGAACAGTTCATACATAGCAGGTCCAAATATATAAACTTGACAAGGCAGAACAGACTCAAGAACATGGCAAACAGAACTAGGACAGAATTCAAAGTCCATGGAACAGACACAGAAACTTAACCATTGGAACTAGGATAGAATTAAGACCATAAACACACAAATGAACATACCAGGAACAGACCAAGTGGACAAACAGACAAAACGTTCAAAGAACGACAGAAATAATGTTGCACAGGTAAGGATAGGATACACAACTCAGAAAAATCCATAGCAAGGTAACAACTCAGGAAAAATATTCTGCAGACTTAACAAACACATTAGTCAAACAGACAGCAGAAGACACACAGAGCAGGGAGATTAACCCTCACAGAACAGATGTGAGATACAAGCACAATGACCCAATTCACACCCAGAAGTAGCCAAGGCCAGGATGGAACAGTGGCAGCATTAATTGCAGTAGAAACAATGGCCCAAATTCAAAACCACAAGAAGCCGACGCTTGAGCTCACAGTACAGTGGCACTAGTGAAATGCCCAGTGATGGACTAGGGTTCCTTGGGCCCACCAGAGGAAAATACTCCTAGGGCCCAACCTTTATATCATTGATAGTCTAACTGATTCAAAACCTAAGACATAGACCCCAGTGGATAATAATTAGTTAAACAGGCAGCTACAAATACATTTTTTCTCTTGAATCTTTAGGGCCCATTAAGGCTTCATGGATTGAGGGCTCCTCTCTGTCTGATGTCTACTTATCTGCCTGACTGACAAGGGCTAGTCCCACAAATCAATGTTAATTTGAAATGGAAATAACTAAAAAAATGTTTCTGTGTCTAGATATTACTTTTACATACTTCTTATGGCACCCACTGGTGTTCTATCATCCCCTCAATCTGTCAAATATCAGTGGTCACACATCCGTAGCATACTGTACTTTCCAACAGTTCTGATTTTACTGAGACAATCCTGCAAATTAGTTCATGGGGTTTATGCATTTTATAAACATTCTAGGTGTTTTGAGGACTTTCCAGGGTGGCACAAGGGGTAGGGCTTAAATAATTTTTGCATTTTAAATGTTGCTAAGTATTCCATAGTAGCTCAGTCACACATTGGATCCTCTTCTAGATGGGTAGCAGAGTGATTATATGGCAGAGCAGTCAATAAAAATGAGCTTTAGAAGCAACTTTGTCTCATCAGTGCTGGACACAGTTTTTTAATGATTCAATTTGAAAATGTGTTCTGTTTTGTGTGATTCAACAGAGTCAATTAATATTTAATCATGGACCATTGTTTAGATATTTCTAAAAGCTTCAGTCCAGAATGGCTCCACTGTATCTTGGCTTATGCAGTATAAAGGAATTTATAATTCTATTAACAAGGATGATACCTGGTTGTTTTCAATCCAAATGTTAGATAGTCTGGTTTAAGATTGTCTCATAAAGCCTAATACAAATTTGTCAGGAATTGCCGTTACCAGTGTAGAGTACCAATGACGTACTATTATCACTTCGCTTAATGAGAATACCCGAATATAAACATCAGAAAGCTTCCCTACTGCCATTCCATGCTGTTCAATTCATCAAGCTGCCCCAGAAAATGTTATGATTTATTATAATTTAGCTTGCTTGAAAGTTTCCTATTGGGTTACATCAACAATCTTTGACATACATGTCTCCCTGGTTCATTGCAATTAAAGTAGAATTCAGGAGTTTTGGGGAGGTGTTACATCAAAATGTCAAATATGAATAAATATGTGATTTTCTTGTGTAAATTGGTTGTACAGAGCGTACATGTAAGAAAAAAACATCTCAAGGAAGGTTTGATTAATGGAAAATGCTACAGTAGCTAATACTGTACTTGCCTTTTCATGAATGTTCAGAAGTGGAAAGCTCATAAGTAGAACTTGTAGAAAACCTCCTAAATCAAGTTCTACACATGCAAATGCTCCCTTCTACCTTCTCTGTAAGCATCTCTATACCTCCAACCAATTCAATTACTCTGCTGTGCTTACATGACTTGCTGGTTCATAGACAAATGATGATGCTTTTGCCACTGCTCATCATTATTCCCAGTTTATGATCTGTTCAAAATGGGACACTGAATCTAACCTAATTTTCTTATCCTGTCCTGCAAAAAGAGCTGAAAAATTCCCAGGTGTACCTGCTTCACAGAGAAGCAGCAATGCTCCCTTAGATTGCGTTGCTGTCTACTCAATTATATTAGCAAATTTTTTTCCTATGGAGGAGGCATCTGATTAAATACCTACCTCTGTAATGTTGAGCAGGACGTGAATTATAGTGATGAGCGGGAGGTGCCATATTCGATTTCGACGAAATTCGCGAATATTCGCTTGAATATTCGTCTCATATTCGTCAAAATCGAATATTCGTCATTATTCTAGTTATCGCGATTAATATGCGATTTAAATAATTGCGTATTGTGATTTTAACTTAAAGGGGTTATCCCATCAAAATGAATAGGTTTAAATCAGTCCGCAATACGATACTGTGAATTTTCCTAAATATAAGCATTTACCTAATTTGCACCATATTCAATATAATCCTCCCCCAGTTACCTCACTGTTGTTGCGTGTTCTCCCTTGGTTACGGCCACCTTTCACCAGCCCAAAGCAAATCAAATAGGAAAGTTGACTATAGAGACGGCTGTGTTTAATTCGCTATGCGATTATATTACTTTGCTTTTTTATAAAATAAATAAAATAATTATAATACTTGATAATTATTATAATTATTCAATTTATTAAAAAAAAGCAAAGTAATATAATCGCATAGCGAATTAAACTTAGCTGTCTCTATAGTCAACTTTCCTATTTGATTGCTAGAATTAGCGAAGTTGAAGAATATGGAGCTAAAACGAAGATGGAGAATACTTTGTTATCTTCATTTGAGGAATATGACGAATACATTCGTCATATTCGTCATCTTCGATAATTCTACCAAGCCAACCATAGTAAACCAGGTCTAAGTTGAAATCGCAATGCGATTACTTCAAGTTATATTAATCGAATTGCGATTTCAACTTAGAGCTGTGTTTCTAATGGGTCAGCTTGCTAGAATTAACGAAGTTAACGAATATGGAATATAGCAGTGCTAAGTTGAAATCGCAATTTGATTAATATAACTTGAAGTAATCGCATTGCGATTTCAACTTAATTCTCAAATCCGACAGTACATTCTAGTATGGAGGCGTTCCCATGGTGATGGGGACGCTCCATGAGCACGGAAGTCGGCAGAAGCTGCAACGGGCACTGACTGGAGCAGCCAGGAAGCCAGGAATCCTCAGGACAGGTAAGAACTACTTTTGGGAAGTGGGAAAGAAAAAAATATAACAATAAAAAAAAATAAAAAAAAATATTCGAAATAGCGAATTTATAGTGCTATATTCGAAATATTAGCGAAGTGCCGATATTCGCTAAAAAAAATTGCTATTCGAATATTCGCGCTCAACACTAGTGAATTACTGGGACACAGAGGCAGGATGCATTTGTTGGTTTTTAATGGCCCTCAAGCACTCTGGCATGGAAAAGATTTACTTACACTGGTCTTTCAGACATCAATCTAAGCCCCATGGAAAAGTCCATCAGAGATAGATGCTTACATTTGTTGAGGCACATCTTCTTGTGTTCCATTTCTGGCATAAAGTTTCTGTCAGGTTACAGGAGGCCTTGCCCCACTCACTTTTACACCACTTTTGAAAGTATAGAGAAATGTGAAAAGATGCAAATTATAGCACAAATGTGGCGCATGTCATAATTTGTGACTTGTTTTATACCACTGTAAGAGCGGTGTGAAACCCATGGTAAATCTGAGTGAAAAGCCCCACATTTTTTAAGAGGTGCAAGCCTCATAAACCAACTTCTGCATATTTTGGCAGTCCATGTTTCAGAAAATCAAATCTATGAGCATCTACGTGCTCCCATTAAGTTGCATTGTAATTTACACCAGTTTGGACCTATGGTGGCTTCGCCTCATTCCATCCTCACTTCATTTTTAAAAATTGTGAGAGGTGGAAAAAAAAAAAAAGTTGCACATATTTGCACAACCTTGTTATCAATAGCAGTAAAGTTGGCATCAAATATGAAGCCTTAAAGGTATTACATCTGTAAGATGGCCACCCTTGCATCAGGATCCTGCTGCTGTGGGTACTGGAACTCAATTTGTAGGGATGAGCCTTTTGTGAAGTCAGTGTCTGTCACTCAGCTATTTGTGACATCATCTCCTGTGACATAACCACTCATTGTGGGGTGTTATAGGAGACACATTATGCACTAACATTGCCTATAGTAGAGTGACCATTTCTGTGACATCATGGCATTCACCTACCTAGATCCTTGACAAAGTGCAGGCCACTCACTAGAGATGAGCAAAAAGATTCTACAGAATTGATTTGTCCAATCAGCAGGACTCTTAGAATCGATTTGTCCAATCAACAGGGCTTATGCAAATGAAGAAGTCCTGCTGATTGGACAAATTGATTCTAACAGCCCTGCTGATTGGACAAATTTACTGTGCAGAATCATTTCTCGCATCTCTACCACTCACTATTGGCCTGTGTGACAAAGTCTGAAAATCTACTATTATTAGAATCCTATCCACTGGGCTAAAATGTAAAAAATGTGATAACATCCAGAAATGTCAAAGTATGTCCCATAGTTACAATACGACCATCTCCAGATGTAGCAATGCATGATTGTGATTGTATGACATGAGAAGCAGCTGTTATGATGTCATTTTTTAGATGTTAACCAATTATACAGAACAGAATGGTCACTAAGCTGTCTGAAAGCAAGTGTGAGCCTTTCAACATTCATGTCTATGGGTTGTATATCCTTATATGACAACAATATCTTTGTTTTCCACTATGTAAAACATATTTTCTTTTACTCAAAAAAAACCTCACTTTTAGGGTCCATTCACACGTCCGCAGAATGGGTCTGCATCCGTTTCCGCAAATTGCGGAATAGGTGCGGACCCATTCATTCTCTAAGGGGCAGTAATGGATGCGGACAGCACACAGTGTGCTTTCTGGATCTGCATTTCCGTAGCGTGCCCCCGATCTTCCGGTCCGTGGCTCTGGAAAAAAATAGAACATGTCCTATTCTTGTCCGTAATCGTGGACCAGAATAGGCAGTTCCTTGGGGGTGCCGGCCGGGTGTATTGCGGCTCCGCAATACACTACGGACGTGTGAATGGACCCTTCAAACTTTCAGCTCTTTCCAGGATTACACTGTACTGCATGTTCATATATATTCGATTAGTAGTATTCAATGCCATTTTACTTATTACAATGTCATTATTGTTATAAGTGAGGTGATTGATATACCGTAACCTAGTGGAAAGCAGTAATTATATCTTTCTTTTCTAGTGATGTGTTCTCCATAAATACTATATATGATTCATCATGGAATTGATATCTATGTCAAACGTGTGCATAAGCAATCAGATGTTGGAATAACTGTGTCCTAATACTAACAAACTAATCTGAAAATTAGTATTAGGAGTTGGTTTGGTTTTTGTTCAAATACCTTGTGAGGGAATTCTGAATTGCTAGAGAGGAACAAAATGGAGAGAGGCTACAAAATTTATTACATGGACTGTCCAGTAGGAACTCTGAAAATGCCTAATTTCCCTTGAGATATCACTGGAGAATACATAAACACTTCCCAGTACCCCAACAGATTGAGGTTGATTAATTGCGGTTTCCAACAGTGGGATTACTTGTAATCAGCTTAATGTCAGGATGTAACAGTGACTGCTGTGCGCTGCTGTGCCCCTGCTTGCCGCCACTGTCCTGAGCTCTGTGTTTAGCGGTGATCTACTGCCAGTGTTTGCTTGTAGCCCTGGCCACAGCATGCTTGTCTCCTGCAACATTTCCTTAAGGGCCGGCGCGCATCACTTCCTGTGCTTTATGAGTTGGATCATGTGATCTCGGTGACCAATCCTAGCCCTCCTGCACATATATAAGTGGCTCAACCCCCTTCCCAGATGCCTCAGTGTCAAGGTCTTTGCGTCCTGCTAAGATTCCTGATATCCGCTTAAGCTTCTGTGTTCTTGACTCGAACTTGTATTCCTGGACTCTGCTACCTGTTTATTCCCTGCCTGCTTGCCTTGACTCTCCTGTTGCCGACCCGGATTGCCTGACCTGTACCTGTGCCGCCTGCCCTGACCTATTGCCTGTTTGACTTCGCCTCTGCCTCATCCTTCGGTCCTGCACTGTTGCTTCTGGTTACAACTCAGCCTGATGACAATGCCTGTACCTCTGGTACCTTTCTCAGGTACCTCCTGGTCTGCCTGGAACAGGTGCCTCGTGTGCCTATCCTCCTCAAGATGTAGCGACCTGGTGTTCCCCTCGGGAAAGTCTATCCCCACCATCAGGGGTACTTTGAAGATCGAGGGGTTCACTTAGACAACGCCCTTAGAGGAGGCAGGACATGTGGCACAGTGGGTTCACAGCTGCTGGTTTGTGACACAGGACACCCTTCTAACAGAGAGTGGTTCTACAAAGTGGGCAACTGCTTTCATGTTTTCACCAAGTTGATAGACTTAGGCCTCATGCACACGACCGTTGTGTGCACCCGTGGCCGTTGTGCTGTTTTCCGTTTTTTTTCGCGGACCCATTGACTTTCAATGAGTCCGTGGAAAAATCGGAAAATGCACCGTTTTGCAGCCGCATCCGTGATCCGTGTTTCCTGGCCGTGAAAAAAATATGACCTGTCCTATTTTTTTCACGGCCAACGGTTCACGGACCCATTCAAGTCAATGGGTCCGTGAAAGAACACGGATGCACACAAGATTGGTGTCCGTGATCCGTGGCCGTAGTTTAGTTTTTATACAGACGGATCCGAAGATCCGTCTGCATAAAAGCTTTTTCAAAGCTGAGTTTTCACTTCGTGAAAACTCAGAACCGACAGTATATTCTAACACAGAAGCGTTCCCATGGTGATGGGGACGCTTCTAGTTAGAATACACTACAAACTGTGTACAAGACTGCCCCCTGCTGCCTGGCAGCACCCGATCTCTTACAGGGGGCCGTGATCAGCACAATTAACCCCTTCAGGTGCGGCACCTGAAAGGGTTAATTGTACTATCATATCCCCCTGTAAGAGATCAGGGCTGCCAGGCAGCAGGGGGCAGACCCTCCCCCCCCCCTCCCCAGTTTGAATATCATTGGTGGCCAGTGCGGCCCCCCCCCTCCCTCTATTGTAATAATTCGTTGGTGGCACAGTGTGCGCCCCCCCCCTTCCTCCCTCTATTGTAATAAATCGTTGGTGGCACAGTGTGCGCCCCCCATTGCCCCCCCCCCTCTATAGCATTAACAACGTTGGTGGCCAGTGTGCAGCCTCCCATCTCCCCCCCCCCTCCCCCCCATCATCATTGGTGGCAGCGGAGTTCCGATCGGAGTCCCAGTTTATTCGCTGGGGCTCCGATCGGTAACCATGGCAACCAGGACGCTACTACAGTCCTCGTTGCCATGGTTACTTAGCAATAGTACAATAGTAGAAGATTAATACTTACCTGCTGCTGCGATGTTCGTGTCCGGCCGGGAGCTCCACCTACTGGTAAGTGACAGTGACAGGTCTGTGCGGCGCATTGCTAAATGAACCGTCACTTACCAGTAGGAGGAGCTCCCGGCCGGACACGAACATCACAGCTCCCAGGTAAGTATGAATCTTGTACTATTGCTAGTAACCCGCTGCCACCAATGATCGGGGGGGGGGCGCAAGATGGGAGGCCGCACACTGGCCACCAATGTTGAAAATGCTATAGAGGGAGGGGGGCCAATGATTGCCACCAACGATTTATTACAATAGAGGGAGGAAGGGGGGGGGGGCGCACACTGTGCCACCAACGAATTATTACAATAGAGGGAGGAAGGGGGGGGGGGGGCGGGGGGGGGGGCACACTGTGCCACCAACGAATTATTACAATAGAGGGAGGAAGGGGGGGGCGCACACTGTGCCACCAACGATTTATTACAATGGAGGAAGGGGGGGGGGCCGCACTGGCCACCAATGATATTCAAACTGGGGAGGGGGGGGGGTCTGCCCCCTGCTGCCTGGCAGCCCTGATCTCTTACAGGGGGATATGATAGTACAATTAACCCCTTCAGGTGCGGCACCTGAGGGGTTAATTGTGCTGATCACGGCCCCCTGTAAGAGATCGGATGCTGCTAGGCAGCAGGGGGCAGTCATGTACACAGTTTGTAGTATATTCTAACTAGAAGCGTCCCCATCACCATGGGAACGCCTCTGTGTTAGAATATACTGTCGGAAATGAGGTTTCACGATCTAACTCATATCCGACAGTATATTCTAACATAGAGGCGTTCCCATGGTGATGGGGACGCTTCAAGTTAAAATATACCATCGGATTGGAGAAAACTCCGATCTGATGGTATAAAAGGGACTCCGGACTTTACATTGAAAGTCAATGGGGACGGATCCGTTTGAAATGGCACCATATTGTGTCAACGTCAAACGGATCCGTCCCCATTGACTTGCATTGTAATTCAGGACGGATCCGTTTGGCTCCGCACGGCCAGGCGGACACCAAAATGACTTTTTTTTCATGTCCGTGGATCCGCCAAAAATCAAGGAAGACCCACGGACGAAAAAACGGTCACGGATCACGGACCTACGGACCCTGTTTTTGCGGACCGTGAAAAAAAACGTTTGTGTGCATGAGGCCTTAGGTAAATTATTGCTTTTGTGATGTCATAGAGAGTAAAAAGGGTGTAAAATATGTAGGTCCTACCTCGTTCATTTATTGTAAATCTGAAAATCTATACAACATGCAACGATATAGCTTTAGAGATAGTTTACAGATACTGTACATTGATTAATAACTGTGAAACCATATGGTCATATCATATTGAAACCATACAATAATATCATTTGGTCCTAAGGTGAGAAGAAACAAAGTATTACTCTTCAGACTCCCTAATGTCTCTGAAGTAGAAGCAGCTATCTGCCCAGGAGTGAGCACATGCTTCTCTCTTACAGGTGAGTGAACTTTCGTGGCAGCCCATTTCTGCCCTGTATACTAACAGAACAACAGAGCAGGAGACCCTATGTTATTTTTACATAGTTCAAAACTAGCTGTTCGTGTCTGATGACAAAAGAAGGAAAAAGACAGTCATTATAAACGAATTATGTATTGTAGGCATATAAATGTATTTCTTCATGGTGATCTCCTGTACTTTAAGAACCAATGCTAGTAATAATGACTATTTCAATCACTACCAGATTATATGACTAAGGAATGTTCACAGTGAATGTTGTGTCCTGCTTCAACTTTTTTTTTTACTATTAAAGGATCAGAACTGATGAAGAAAAAACAATCTAAGCATGGTTTAAAAGAAACACATGTACAGGACCTGATGGAATGGAGCATGACTTCCCTATTTGTTGTTCTTTGATCCCTGTGTCTTGCTTTACACCCTCTCACCCATTACTAGGTATGTCACAGTGGATGAGTTTTACCCAGACTGTTCCTTCCCTTAGGAGCTTATTTTTATTTTACAGTATAATCTGACTAATGTTATACAGCTGGCAATATTTAATGTAAAAATGTAAATGTTGACTTATAACTCACTAGACGCTAGGATTTGATGCTAATAATAATAATAATAATAATTATTATTATAATAATAATAACAAGCAGTGCTTCAATGATAGCAATATTTTCTTGTACATTTTTGGACAACATATTTATTTGACTTAATGAAAAAAGATAAATCACCTTGAATCCACTTTAATGAGTCAATCTTCCAAGATATGGTGAAATACACAGGCTTCAACTTTAATCTTTAAGACCTAATGTAGATGTCATAAGCAGATGAAGACAAAACAGGGCCTCATAGGGAATTGTAGCCTATATTTGCCTCATGACTGTAACATCAATAGTGTAGATACAGACAAGAACAGTACGGACCCGAACTGCAAGCACCCACCGACCCCAGCTACTTGCAGTACAAGCCCTTAATGGCTAGACTGCAACTGGTCGACAGTCTCTAACCTACTAAAGTGCAGAGACGGACAAACACACACGGATAAACACAATTCCGGAGTTGTCCGAAACAGGTCAGAACCAGACAGGCTACGCAGTACCAAAATGTGAGACAGAGAGTAGTCAGAAGACAAGCCGGGGTCAGAGACACACAGGAATCAATCAGCAATGCAGGAACAGGGAACAAGGACCTAGTTAGTGAGCCTAGAACAAGACTATCACTGGCAACATATAACATGCAGTTAAAGGATTTAATGGAGTGCCGAGTTTCTGGATCAGAATCTGATAGGTGTAACGGGTCGCCGAAGGTGCACTCGGTCTCCCATCAGCTGCAGACCTGCTGCTTAGCTTCGGGAGCGAGGATCTGTGTTTGGCCTTGTTCCCAGGGCAGCTTTGCTAGCTGTGAGGCTCCCTACTCCTAGGTCTACCTTGAGCGCCGAGCTGATCACTCGGTGCTCGACTTGTCTGTCTGTTGGTCATGTGACGCTGGCCGCGTCACATGACCCTCAGACCCCACTATAAATACAGGCAGCCTGCTGGCCACAGGTTGCCTGTTAATTCTAGGTTCCTGGCTATTTGTTGGACTACTGAATACTTACCTGATCCTGTTCCCTGACGATCCTTTGCCTGCTCCTCCTGTACTGCACATCCCTCCTGGTATTGTGACCTCGGCTCCCACCTGACTACTCTTTGTGGACTCATCTGGTACTTCTCTACTCTCCTGGTATTTGACCCCGGCTTCTCCTGACCATTCTTTGCTTAACCATTTGTACTGCGTAGCTCTCTTGGTTCTGACCCGGTCCGTTCACGTTCCGTATTTTGTCTTGTCTGTCTTCCCTGCACATATCCTAAATAAGGGACTGTAGTCCAGTTGTCCCCTGTCATCAGGACTCGTGAGGCAAGTAGGCAGGGCCAGGGGTGAGGGTGGAGCGCAGTGGTCACTATCCTTCCCCCTGTGTGTGTGTGGACGTGACCGTTACAACTCTATGCGCACGATGTATGCCGCTCTGGGACATATGGCCCGCTCACGAACCGTATGCGGTCCTTGCTAGCTGGGAGGCTCCCTGCTCCTAGGTCTGCCTTGAGCGCTGAGCTGATCACTCGGTGCTCAACTTGTTTGTCTGTCGGGCATGTGACGCTGGCCATGTCACATGACCCTCACTCCCCACTATAAATACAGGCGGCCTGCTGGCTACAGGTTGCCTGTGATTTTCGTCCTATAGGCTGTGTACTTTATTGTTATTAAGCTACCTCTGGAATTGAACCTCGATTCGCCTCTTGACACCTCTTCTACTTGCTCCCTGTACCTTGACGCTACCTCTCGGATTTTGACCTCAGCTTTTTTACGGATTTGTCTTTGCCTCTTCCCTTTTTCTGACGTGACTTCCTGGACTGACCTCGGCTAGTTGAGCCGCCTCGCCTTCTGTTTTTGTTCTACCTCTTGTCCGCTTATTGTAACTTCTCAGTGGATGTCCTCTTCCCTGCTGTCTCTTTCTCTCTGCTTGCACTTAGTAGGTTAGGGACTGTCGCCCAGTTGCGCTCCGTCACCTAGGGCGGGTGGTGCAAGTAGGCAGGGACAGGGGACCGGGTGGCAGCTCAGGGGGTGAACCTCCGCTCTATCTTGATTCCCGTGACTCTACCCGTGACAGAATCACAGGCCCAAATTCAGCATGGACCCTATACAGAGCCTCACCGAACATGTGCAGGGTCTTGCTCAAATAGTACAGGAACTTGGGGAGAGACTACAAATTCAGGAGACCGTCTGAACTCCCCCTATTCTTGCTCCTGCCACCGTTCAGGTGCAACCTCACATTAAATTGCCCAATCGATTTTCGGGTGACCGCCGAAGTTTTTTAGCTTTCAAGGAAAGCTGTAAACTTTATTTTCGACTAAGACCCCACTCCTCCGGCCCTGATCCACAGAGGGTTGGTATTATCATTTCCTTGCTTCAAGGGGACCCCAAGGAATGGGCCTTTTCTTTACCACCAGATTCCCCTTGTCTTAGCTCTGTGGACCACTTTTTCCAGGCGTTAGGGGTTCTTTATGATGAACCTGACCGAGCCTCTGTGGCAGAATCCAATCTTAAGGCCCTCACTCAGGGAAATCGTCCTGTGGTGGATTATTGTACGCAGTTTCGCAAGTGGTGCGTTCCTTCGTGCTGGAACGAACCAGCGCTCAAATGTCAATTTAGGGCAGGCTTGACTGAAAAGTTAAAGGATATGTTGGTTTGTTATCCCTGTCCTGACTCTTTAGAGGAGACCATGGCGCTAGCCATCAGACTAGATAGAAGGATCAGAGAGAGACAGCGGGAGCATTTGTTTTCTCCTCATACCCTTCTTCAACCTGAGACTCCCCCCCCCCCCCCCCCCCTTGAACCCAGGATGGAAGCCCACTCGGACGAGCCCATGCAACTCGGGAGGATGTGAAGAGTACTACGTCGTCGCCGTGGCTCTTTTTTTTTATTGTGGGGATCCCGAACACTGGATCCGTCAGTGTCCTAAAGCTCCGCCTTCTGGAAAATCATCCAAGTCTGAGGGATTCAAGGACAAGGTACTCCCGGAGGTGGTAAGAAGTAAACTATTGCTGCCGGTTTCTATTGCCTTTGGGGTCTTAAAGGGGTCAGGAAATGCCTTTGTGGATTCAGGGTCAGCTTTTAGTTTTATTGATTACAAATTCGTTGATCAGATGGTAATTCCTATACTAGAATTACCCACCCCGATCCAGGTTGTCGCCATCGATTCTTCCCCCTGCTAGGGGGCACAGTAAAACTCCGTACTCCGGAGGTTACTCTATCTGTAGGGATCTGCCACTCTGAGAAATGTTCCTTCTTTGTTTTAGAGAATCTTCCAGTTCAGGTAGTCCTTGGTATGCCCTGGCTTCAGCAACACAATCCGGTCATTAACCGGAGTTCAGGCGAGTTAGAGAGATGGGGGCCTAACTGTAATTCTTGCTTAACCGTAGTTCAAGCTGGGGTCTCATCAGATATTCCTAATTTTATTGCTGATTATTCACCTCTGAGACTACATCCAGGAGAGTCTCAAGAAAGGACATATTAGGCCCTCCACCTCTCCCCTGGGAGCGGGATTCTTTTTCATTAAAAAGAAAGACAGTGGTCTCAGGCCCTGCATTGACTACAGAAATTTGAATAAAATTACTATTAGGAATCAGTATTCCATCCCGTTGATTTCTGATTTGTTTAACCAGATTTTGGGTACTTCTTGGTTTTCTAAATTAGATTTGAGAGGAGATTATAACCTAGTTCGTATTAAGGAGGGAGATGAGTGGAAAACTGCTTTTAATACTCCAGAGGGACACTTTGAGTATCTGGTTATGCCATTCAGTCTTTGCAATGCCCCAGCTGTGTTTCAGAATTTCATGAATGATATTTTTAGAGAACTTATTGGCAAAGTTATGATTGTTTATCTCGATGATATTCTTGTCTTTTCACCTGACTGGGATTCTCATGTGTCTCACATCAGACTGGTTCTTAAAATCCTCAGGGAGAACCATTTGTCTGTTAAATTAGAGAAATGTGTATTTGGAGTTCAAGAGATCCCCTTTCTTGGCTATATTCTTATTCCTCATTCATTTAAAATGGATCCCAGTAAGGTTGAGACTATCCAAGACTGGGTAAGACCATCCTCCTTAAAGGCACTCCAACGTTTTTTAGGATTCGCCAATTTTTACCGTAAATTCATAAAGAATTTTTCTGTTATTGCCAAACCCCTCACTAAAAAAGGTTCAGATCTGGTTAACTGGTCGTTGGAGGCCTGTCGAGCCTTTGATACCCTAAAAAATTGTTTCCAAATGGCTCCAGTCTTGGTTCAGCCTGATACCGAGGAACCTTTTGTGGTGGAGGTGGATGCCTCAGAGGATGGTGTGCGGGCCGTCCTTTCACAGGGGTCCTCTAACCTCACTAATTTAAGGCCATGCGCCTTCTTCTCTCGCAAGTTCTCTCCTTCGGAGAGAAATTACGATATTGGAAACCGCGAGTTACTGGCCATTAAATGGGCATTTGAGGAGTGGAGGCATTTTTTAGAAGGGGCTAGACACCGTATTACTGTTCTCACTGATCATAAGAAC
Organism: Bufo bufo; assembly: GCF_905171765.1. Classification (NCBI taxonomy): domain Eukaryota; kingdom Metazoa; phylum Chordata; class Amphibia; order Anura; family Bufonidae; genus Bufo; species Bufo bufo. Next base: position 434,794,395 of record NC_053393.1, read on the forward strand.
TTAGTGTTTCTTGAGGCGGCCAAACGCCTTAATCCTAGACAAGCCAGATGGGCCCTGTTTTTTACTCGTTTTAACTTTTCTGTTACTTTCATCCGTGTACAGGGAGAAACAGCAGCGGCGGTGCGGGGATCAGGAGCGGCACTGGGAGCGGGGTAAGTATATTACCTGTGAGGGGCCCGGCATATGCGGGGCTGTTTCAGAAATTGGATATCCCCTTTAAGACAAACTGCACTCCTCTATCTAAGACAATGGACTTGGGTATCCCATGTAATTTGTCAGGAAGTTTTTTAACGGGATTAAATGACACATCTTTGAGAACCTGTCAATGACCACATAGATGATCAACCTCCCTGTGAGAGGGGAAGGTCAGTTATGAAATCCAAGGTCTCTGTGGTACATATTTGTATGATCTGACTCTATTTGTTTTTTATGATGTAATAAAGGATGTATTCATATCTGATGTGTGGTATGGTATTTTTAGTGGTTTGTGCATTGTCACCACACAGTGGATTATACCATTGTGGCAGTTGCTTGACAGTACACTGCCTGCAGAAATCAGAGCAATACTCTTCTAATGGTCGCTTGGCTTGATGAAAAGAGAGGAGCTGACTCTTAGTATAAGCTGCTATTTCAGGCTTATCATACAGAAGACCGAGAGCTGAGAAAAAAACTGTCAATAGAATACAGCTATGGGGAATTAGGCGAAAGTTAGAATGCCTACTCCTGGGGGTCACCTTGTAATAGAGACATGATGATACCGACCCTCTTTGCCTAGGTACCTGAGGAATGAGGTCTCAAGCAAAAAATAGAGTTTGCAGCTCTCCCTAAAAGTTGCAAAACCCTTACTGTCACCAGAGAAATGGTCAGAGAGCTTGGTATTAGGCTCCACCGGTGATGGAGCTGCGGAACCAGGGGCCCTAGTCTGGCGGTACTGCACGAACTGAGCAATACTGTCACGACCGCTATCCCAGCAGCAGTCGTGTTGCACCAGACGGAGGGGAAGGGGGACCCCTATCTATGGATGGGAATAGTATGGCCACCCCTGACTAACCCTAAGCTGGCACCTGTCTGCCCTGATACCCTAGACGGGCTGTGAACCCGTGCGGCGAGCAGGATGCCTAAACCCTCAGTCACCCTAACAAGCCTAGAGTGGGGAAAGGCGATGGGAGCACTAGTCACCATCACTCATGTCTAGGAGAACAGCAGGGGAAGACAGCAACAAACAAACTATAGCAGAGATAGACTTATCCAGTCACGAGCAGAGAAGGCGATCCCAATCACGACAGTCCACGCCGGACAAGAGCTCCATAGCAACACCATCAAACGATCTCCTTCAAAGGTCAGAATAGAACTGGAAGTAAGGACTATATCTGGCAATGACTGCAAGTGAAACTGAAACTAATATAGTAGCTGGGAGTGGCAGACAGGACTCACCTGAGAAGGATGCCTACAAACTCCCAGTCAGGACAAAAAGGTTCACAAGGCAAAACCCGGATGACATACCCTGAACCATGGAGCAAACTCACAAGCTATCGCGAGTAGCAAGTCGCTGCGACCTTCTCCTCCCAGACCTGTCTGGATCAGTCAGTCGTGACAGTACCCCCCTTTCTACGAGGGGCCCCCGGACCCTCAAGACCAGGCCTTTACGGATGGGAGCTATGAAAAGCCCGAATGAGTCTGTCCGCTTTTATCTCTGAAGCTGGAACCCACATTCTCTCTTCGGAACCATAACCTCTCCAGTGCACCAGGTACTGAAGAGAGCGGCGAACATATCGTGAATCAACAATCTTTTCTACCTGAAACTCAAGACTGCCATCAACAACCACCGGTGGAGGTGGTAGTGGCAATGGTTCAGGAGGTTCTACATATCTCTTAAGCAGAGATCTGTGGAAGACATTATGGATCCTTAGAGTCTGAGGTAGCGCCAGACGAAAAGCCACCGGGTTAATGATCTTAATTACCCTATAAGGACCAATAAATCTCGGACCTAATTTCCATGAGGGAACCTTCAACTTGATATTTCTGGTAGACAACCACACCAAGTCATTCACCCCAAGGTCCGGACCTTCAGAGCGCCTCCGATCAGCCACACGTTTGTATCTACCACCCATTCTCTTCAAACTTTCTTGCACACTCTGCCACACTGAAGAAAGTGAAGACGCAAATCGTTCCTCCTCGGGAATCCCAGACGGCCCCCCCTCACTAAACATACAAAACTGAGGATGGAAACCATACGCACCAAAAAATGGTGACTTATCGGTGGATTCTTGACGACGATTATTAATGGCAAACTCAGCTAACGGTAAATAAGATGACCATTCCTCCTGATTTTCGGAAACAAAGCATCTCAAATATGTCTCTAGGTTTTGATTGGTACGTTCAGTCTGACCGTTGGACTGTGGATGGAAAGATGAAGAAAACGACAGATGAACCCCTAAACGAGAACAAAAAGCTTTCCAAAATTTAGAAATGAATTGGGTACCACGATCCGAAACAATATCGGAAGGGACCCCGTGAAGCTTCACGATGTGGTCAATAAAAACCTGAGCCAGTGTGTTAGCATTAGGCAATGCGGCAAGAGCAATAAAGTGCACCATTTTACTGAATCTGTCAACAACTACAAGAATAACAGTTTTGCCCGCTGATACTGGTAGATCCGTAATGAAATCCATAGATAGGTGCGTCCAAGGCCTGTTGGGGATGGCTAGAGGTAAAAGACGCCCTGCTGGACGAGTATGATCTACCTTAGAACGAGCACAGGTAGCACATGCAGACACAAAATTCAACACCTCCTGGCGCCACTTAGGCCACCAGAACCGACGAGACACTAATTCAGAGGTTGCCCTACTACCTGGGTGTCCTGCCAGTGTGGAGTTATGGTGTTCTTTTAGTATCTCCAGGCGTAAATTTTCTGGCACAAACAGTTTACCCGAGGGGCAGGAGGCCGGGGCGTCCCCCTGAGCTTCCAACAACCTCCCCTCTAAACCTGAGTGTAATGCAGAGACCACCACCCCCTTTTGCAAAATGGGCTCTGGTACCTCAACATCACCCCCTCCAGGAAAACTTCGAGACAATGCATCCGCCTTAGTAGTTTTTACCCCCGGGCGATAGGTTATTACAAAATTAAACCTATTAAAAAATAATGACCACCAAGCCTGTCTAGGGGTGAGACGTTTAGCAGACTCCAGATATAATACGTTTTTGTGATCAGTAATCACCGTGACGGGATGAACCGCCCCCTCCAAAAAATGACGCCACTCCTCAAAAGCCAACTTAATAGCCAAAAGTTCCCTGTTGCCAATATCATAGTTCCTTTCTGCAGTAGACAATTTCTTCGAAAAAAAAAGCACACGGACGCCATTCACCAGGGGACGGGCCCTGAGATAGTACCGCTCCCACCCCCACCTCTGATGCGTCAACCTCTACAATAAAAGGAAGCGAGACATCTGGCTGTACGAGAATAGGGGCCGAGGTGAATCTCTCCTTCAGAGATGCAAAGGCAGTTTTGGCTGCATGTGACCATTTGGAAAAATCGGATCCCTTTCGGGTCATGTCCGTCAGTGGTTTGACCACCAAGGAATAGTTCTTTATAAATTTTCTATAAAAATTGGCAAACCCCAGGAAGCGTTGCAATGCCTTCAGGTTCTCAGGCAGATCCCAGTCTATAATCGCCCGGACTTTCTCTGGATCCATGCGGAAACCTGAATCTGACAACACATACCCCAGAAATGGCAGTTCTTTTACGGCGAACACACATTTTTCTAACTTGGCAAACAATTTGTTGGCCCTTAATATCTGCAGCACTTGTCTCACATGGATCTTATGTGTATCCAGATCCGGGGAATAGACCAGGATGTCATCAAGATATATCACAACAAATCTCCCGATAAGGTGACTAAAAATATCGTTGACAAAATGTTGGAATACCGCAGGCGCATTAGTAAGACCAAATGGCATGACCAGATTTTCATAATGCCCTTCCGGAGTATTAAAAGCCGTCTTCCACTCATCCCCCTCTTTGATGCGAACCAGGTTATAGGCTCCTCTGAGATCCATTTTGGAGAACCATTTAGCACCAGCAACCTGATTAAAGAGGTCGGGAATGAGATGAAGAGGATAGGGATCTCGGATAGTTATCCGGTTTAATTCCCGGAAATCCAGGCAAGGACGTAGGCCCCCATCTTTCTTTTTAATGAAAAAGAACCCTGCAGCCACAGGTGAAGAAGAGGGTCTGATGTGTCCCTTAGCCAAACTCTCCGAAATATAATCTTTCATAGCCTTCCTCTCCGGGCCGGAAAGATTGTATAACCGGGTTTTAGGTAGTTTTGCCCCAGGTAATAGATTAATCGGGCAATCATATGGACGATAAGGTGGTAACCCCTGACAACCCTTCTCAGAGAACACATCCATAAAATCTGACAGAAAGGCAGGTAAAGATGTTACAGAGAGTGTAGAGCACCTACTACTCAAGCAGTTGTCCTTACAATGTTCACTCCACTCCACAATCTCCCCGTCCTGCCAATCCACCACTGGATTGTGAGTCACCAGCCAGGGAAGCCCCAATACCATAGGAGCCGGAAGACCGTCCAGGACATAACAAGAGATATGCTCTTTATGGAGGTCCCCTACCTGCAGATGGATATTATGGATGATCTGAGTTAACTCTTTCTGAGTAAGAGGGGAGGAGTCGATGGCAAAAACAGGAATAGTTCTGCGTATCGGTTCCGGAGTAAAACCCAGAGCCTGAGCAAACCGTGAATCCACCAAGTTGACCCCCGCCCCACTGTCCAAAAAGACGGAACAGATCTCAGTCTTATTGCCCGCCTCAACGGTAGCGGACAACAAAAACTGAGAGATGCGTATGGAGGAAACGAATACGCCCAGACTGTTATCCTCCGCACAATCTGGGGACTCTAGTTTTCCGGCGGCTCCTTTGTTTGTGGTCTCTTGGGTTCTGAGGGACAAACCTTTACAAAATGACCCCTCCCCCCACAACAAAAACAAACCTCTGACCTACGGCGGAACTAAGGAGGATTCACCCGTCTAGTGGCGCCCCCTATTTGCATTGGTTCGACTGGATCATAACAAACCGATCCCTGCCCTATAGAGGCCTCCGTAAAATTTAATAGTCTCTGTCGATTCTTATGGACAGAGACATAGCAGCCTCCAGAGACCCAGGGACCTCGTATACCGCCAGCGCGTCTTTTAATTTTTCAGACAACCCCTGGTAGAACTGACTCCTAAGGGCCGAGTCGTTCCATAACGTATCAGTAGCCCACCTACGGAATTCAGAACAATATAGTTCAGCAGACCGGTTCTCTTGCCGAAGTCTACGTAGCTTAGACTCAGCCAGTGAGACCCTGTCCGGGTCATCATATACGAGACCCAGTGCTTCAAAAAACTCCTCCACTGATCGTAAGGCCAGAGAGTCTGATGGTAGAGAGAAAGCCCAAGCCTGCGGATCTCCTTGCAGGAGAGAAATTACAATGCCCACCCGTTGTTCCTCACCGCCGGAGGATCTAGGGCGTAACCTGAAGAACAATTTGCAAGCTTCTCTGAAGGTTACAAGTTGGTCTCTCCCTCCTGAGAACCTATCAGGTAAAGCCACTTTTGGCTCAGGAGTACCTTGGTTTCCCGTAGCAACGGTGGAACCCAAGGATGGCTGCTGCTGCTGCAGCACTGTTGCTTTTAATCCTGCCACTTCAAGGGATAATCCCTGTAATTGTTTCACCAAAACCGTAACCGGATCCATAGTGGAACAGAAAAATACAAAGCAAAACAGCAAGCAAAAAAAAAAAAAAAAAAAGTCACTTTTTTTTTTTTTAAAGGGCCAGATATACTGTCACGACCACTATCCCAGCAGCAGTCGTGTCGCACCATACGGAGGGGAAGGGGGACCCCTATCTACGGATGGGAATAGTATGGCCACCCCTGACTAACCCTAAGCTGGCACCTGTCTGCCCTGATACCCTAGACGGGGTGTGAACCCGTGCGGCGAGCAGGATGCCTAAACCCTCAGTCACCCTTACAAGCCTAGAGTGGGGAAAGGCCGATGGGAGCACTAGTCACCATCACTCATGTCTAGGAGAACAGCAGGGGAAGACAGCAACAAACAAACTATAGCAGAGATAGACTTATCCAGTCACGAGCAGAGAAGGCGATCCCAATCACGACAGTCCACGCCGGACAAGAGCTCCACAGCAACACCATCAAACGATCTCCTTCAAAGGTCAGAATAGAACTGGAAGTAAGGACTATATCTGGCAATGACTGCAAGTGAAACTGAAACTAATATAGTAGCTGGGAGTGGCAGACAGGACTCACCTGAGAAGGATGCCTACAAACTCCCAGTCAGGACACAAAGGTTCACAAGGCAAAACCCGGATGACATACCCTGAACCATGGAGCAAACTCACAAGCTATCGCGAGTAGCAAGTCGCTGCAACCTTCTCCTCCCAGACCTGTCTGGATCAGTCACAGTCGTGACAAATACCCTCCGTTTGTGAGGCTAATGCTGCCATGGCATCCATATTAATGCAGGTACCTGTTTTTTTGGGCCAGTGATAATGTAATGTCAGTAGTGTCGATATGAAGCCATATTTGGGCCATTCATCATGAGATCATGAGATAAAGATTATCATTTACCATGACTACTTCTTTTGGTAAAGCATTCTAAAGTTTGACTTCTCTAAACTACAGTTAACCCTTCCTTATGTTGATTATTAGACTCCCTTTGCACAAAAACGATGTATAGAACATCTTTTGTATGTATAGTGTTACTATCCTGTCTTATCTGGATCGCATAGCTTTCAATTGTCCCCGTTTCTGCTGACTCTCTCTGAGTCTACACAGCATATTTCATATTTATATTTTTTAAATGCATAGTCAAATATAAAAACAAAATCATACATTTTTTTAAATTATGTTTATAATAAAACCCTGACTTATTGTTATTTTGATGATACATTCCAATAAAATATTCTATATATTCATCAAACATTAATACTGCACTACTTTACTTAATATTGCATCCACATGGTTACTAATAAAGAAGATTAAAAGGTATTGGGCCTAATTCATAACCTTGTTAAAGGAGAAATTTAGTAAATTGTGCTTTTTGTAGCCTGCTTCCCACCAGACATAGTCACACAAATACAAATCAACATGATAATCAAAACCAAATCACGTAATAAACTAATGTTATTAGATCAAAATTCATGGAGATGCGCATAATTCCCATAGGGGAAGCTGATGATAAAAATCTCAATAATATCCGCATAAAATTCAAACGCTATGACATTTGGATTTTGTCAAGTAGGTTTGTAATATATATTCTCCAGAGAAACTATGACAGTTTTTAAATAATTAAATCATATTATGTGGAACTATACACAGAACAAGAGCCAATTAGACCTAAAAGGACAGATATGGCATAATAATAACTATAGAAGATTCTTTGCTTATTTAGTGCCTGGAGTAAATGGCCCCATGAGGCCGTTTCAAGGAAAGTATCTGCATCCCACTCATTTTATTATTCACATTACAATCTTATTGTTTGTTATAGATGATGTTCCAAATACTTGCTCTCTCTTATCAGCCTGAAAAGACTGATATCCCATGACAAATACAAGCTATCATTTCTTCATTAATTTATTTAGGATCCAAAAGAAGGCACATACTTCATAATAAGGCAAATTACGTGAAGTATACAAGACATTTAAATGATCTCCTTGTATTCCCCCTCCTTCAGTTAGAGTGACAGAGATGACGATAGAATGGTGCTTGTTAGGTTTGCATTTCTCCAAATGACATGTCAGCGTGTGAGAGGAGAATGGACAGGAGTTGTTTCCTTGCTTAATATCTTAGCTTAGCTCTCAAAATGTAGCATCCATTGTACTTAGCCTTATGTGCTACTGTAACATTGCTGTAAGCGGATGTGGTCTTTTTACCAGGAATTAATGCATGAAATGGACATAATGTTCAAAAAAATCATAAAATAATCATGGTCTAATGGAATGCTTAATGTATCACTAATTGCAGCACAACTGCAGTATATGTGGACACTTAAACCGTGATTGTACTCTACTGTACTGTACCTATTGTGATAATTACCCTTACAATGGGCCTACCTAGGAAAAGAACCAATCTGGATGGCGAAAATGCCATAGGACACCTTTCCCCTATAGTGGTTCAGTTCGAGGTACTTAGCTGGCCCCAGGACTTTGGTGTCCTAAACTACCCTTGCTTTTGATAACATGAAAGTGTAGGTGGATACATTATACATGATAGTTTTGAGATACTGGGCAATGACAACTCAAAGCCTGTCCAGAAATGAACCACCCGGGGGAGGTTGATGAAATGAAGGTGTGTAAGGTGTGTAATATCCTTAGCCCCTCACAGTATATAATGTAACACCCCTAGTGCCTCATACTATATAATTTGCTCTCCAGTCTTTCGGCAAACAAACTGCATCGTACCAGAAGGCAGTGTGTTTGCTGACGGACTGAAGAGCAGCACAATAATGAGTGCCTGTAGACAACAGTGAAATATGGTGGAGGTTATTTGCAACTATGGGGCTGCATTTGGCAAATGGAGTTGTGGATTTGGTCAGGATTAATGGTGCTTAAAAATACAGGCAGATACTTATTCATCATGCAGTACCATCAGGGAGGCAGCTGGCTCCAAATTTATTCTACAGTAGGACAACATGCAAACATACAACTAATATCATTAAGAACTATTATTTTCTGCATAACGAAGACCAAAAAATCCTGGAATTGATGATATGGGCCCTGCAGAGCCCTGATCTATATGGTTAGTTCTTGCAAGATGTTTGGAACCACCTCCCTGCCAAATTCCTCAAAAAACTGTGTGCGAGTGTACCTAGAAGATGCTGCTGCTTTGAAGGCAAAGAGTGGTCACATATACTGTACATATACAGGGAGTGCAGAATTATTAGGCAAGTTGTATTTTTGAGGATTAATTTTATTATTGAACAACAACCATGTTCTCAATGAACCCAAAAAACTCATTAATATCAAAGCTGAATATTTTTGGAAGTAGTTTTTAGTTTGTTTTTAGTTTTAGCTATTTTAGGGGGATATCTGTGTGTGCAGGTGACTATTACTGTGCATAATTATTAGGCAACTTAACAAAAAACAAATATATACCCATTTCAATTATTTATTTTTACCAGTGAAACCAATATAACATCTCAACATTCACAAATATACATTTCTGACATTCAAAAACAAAACAAAAACAAATCAGTGACCAATATAGCCACCTTTCTTTGCAAGGACACTCAAAAGCCTGCCATCCATGGATTCTGTCAGTGTTTTGATCTGTTCACCATCAACATTGCGTGCAGCAGCAACCACAGCCTCCCAGACACTGTTCAGAGAGGTGTACTGTTTTCCCTCCTTGTAAATCTCACATTTGATGATGGACCACAGGTTCTCAATGGGGTTCAGATCAGGTGAACAAGGAGGCCATGTCATTAGATTTTTTTCTTTTATCCCCTTTCTTGCCAGCCACGCTGTGGAGTACTTGGACGCGTGTGATGGAGCATTGTCCTGCATGAAAATCATGTTTTTCTTGAAGGATGCAGACTTCTTCCTGTACCACTGCTTGAAGAAGGTGTCTTCCAGAAACTGGCAGTAGGACTGGGAGTTGAGCTTGACTCCATCCTCAACCCGAAAAGGCCCCACAAGCTCATCTTTGATGATACCAGCCCAAACCAGTACTCCACCTCCACCTTGCTGGCGTCTGAGTCGGACTGGAGCTCTCTGCCCTTTACCAATCCAGCCACGGGCCCATCCATCTGGCCCATCAAGACTCACTCTCATTTCATCAGTCCATAAAACCTTAGAGATATTTTTTGGCCCAGTCTTGACGTTTCAGCTTGTGTGTCTTGTTCAGTGGTGGTCGTCTTTCAGCCTTTCTTACCTTGGCCATGTCTCTGAGTATTGCACACCTTGTGCTTTTGGGCACTCCAGTGATGTTGCAGCTCTGAAATATGGCCAAACTGGTGGCAAGTGGCATCTTGGCAGCTGCCCATGAACTTGACTTTTCTCAGTTCATGGGCAGTTATTTTGCACCTTGGTTTTTCCACACGCTTCTTGCGACCCTGTTGACTATTTTGAATGAAACGCTTGATTGTTCGATGATCACGCTTCAGAAGCTTTGCAATTTTAAGAGTGCTGCATCCCTCTGCAAGATATCTCACTATTTTTGACTTTTCTGAGCCTGTCAAGTCCTTCTTTTGACCCATTTTGCCAAAGGAAAGGAAGTTGCCTAATAATTATGCCCACCTAATATAGGGTGTTGATGTCATTAGACCACACCCCTTCTCATTACAGAGATGCACATCACCTAATATGCTTAATTGGTAGTAGGCTTTCGAGCCTATACAGCTTGGAGTAAGACAACATGCATAAAGAGGATAATGTGGTCAAAATACTCATTTGCCTAATAATTCTGCACGCAGTGTATAATGTAGGACAAGTTCAGGCTTATTAATTAAGGACTGTTGGCCATCTGGTCTGATAGATTTCAGGTTAAACATTTCGATAACACTTAGCAAAATGTATTTTGTGGAGCATCATAGACTTTTCTTACCTCACTGCAACCTTTTAACAGGCTTCATCCATGGATTTACAAAGACACATTGTCTAGACAATTCCACCTTCATATGAATATTTCATATTCTTATTCTAAGGGTATATTCACAAGATTCAAAACATCATTTTAAAATCAGTACTGAATCCATTCTGATTTGGTTGTGTATACTTTAAAGAGGAACGGTCACACTTCCTGACATTCCTGTTTTAATAGCTTCATGCATCCCCCATGTAATAACAATTCTGGAACATCTATTCTTATGTCTGTATGTTGTGCCATTCCTTTATTATTTCTACTAGAAGTTATGAATGAATTACTAGCAGTCTGCAGTAAGGGTACAGTGGGGTGGTAACCAGTTGGAGAGGTGACAGCTCCTCTTTAATACAAATCTGCATTTCTGCTTATGGTTTTTGGCATCGTGCAAAAAATGCACAAACGCGTACATAGCGTACAGTGAGTTTTTTTTGCCGTTTCGTATTAAATTCAGTGGGTGATTCAGTGCGCATTCTGTGCCAATATAGGGCTTGCTACATTTTTTTAAAACTTTTTTTCCATGTGGACAAAGAAAAGCTAATGCTGCTTTCTATTGAAATGAAAGACTGGTGGCAGATATGGTGCTGATTCCACGGGAAAAACACGCTTTAAACAGCACCAAAAAACTCTAAAGATTTTGAAGAATTTCAGAAAAGATTCAAACTAATACCCTGACCCTCTTTAGACTTTACAGCATACCCTTCTCTTACTGCCTACACTAGATCAACAAGACATTCAGTGATACTGACCAAAGAGGTGACTTCTATATTGTCATTGATAGACTAATCCGTATATGCCAGGCTGGAGTGTAGAGCACCCATGAGGATGGCTTTGTGTAATTAAATTAGGAACCTATAATAAAATTATGTAAAATTAATTGGACTGGGCCATCCACATAATTAAAAGCCTAATGTGAAATGTGATTAGATCGTGGAATTTGTTGAAAGCACAGCATGACTTTTACTCTGACACTGAATAGTTTCAGCAAGTGGCTCATGGCCTTTGATGTATGATATCCTCAGTCATCTGTTATCAGACAGCAGTGATTTTCAGAACAAGTTAGACAACCCAATTTCTATGAGATGCCCTTTGAGAAACTTCTACATACTTTTGAGTGCCCTTGGCAATTTGTGTGCACTGTACTGTAGAAACATGATTCATGTACATTTTTAAAAGCCTTCTAAATATGAGTGGGTTTGTGAGATCTTAAATGGCTTAGATTTGGATTTCTACACATAACATTTAATGTTAGTTACGTTTTACTTTGGTACAAATTAGTAAGAAAATGTTCCTGTGAGCCTAGATGACACTGATGTAAACACTTGTTAACCAGTTTAAGACCAAGCCATTTACTCCCCTTCCTGACCAATCATGTCTCCATTTTTTTTAGTATGTGTGTCTTTTAAAACCAGAACTTTTTTTCCATTCAGTTATTTAAATATTTTTGTGCCTTTTTGGTGATTTGTGGGGCTTTATTTTTACGCCATTTTTATTCTAGTGTTTTTTGTTATTTTATTATACCTGGGAAAGTGTTAAAAAGGGGGAACTTAGGGGGTCATTTACTATTCTGAAATACACCTAAATTCGGCCTATTTCAGGCGCAGATGGCAGCAAAATTGTGGGCATTGTATGGGCGGGGAAGGGGGCGGGCCCACAGGCCTGTCTCAATTATCATTTTCTACTCCTATTTTAGGCGTAGAAAATGGTCTAAATGTAAGACAGCTCGGAAGCCATCTGACATTTAGAACTGGCGCTAGATGCGCCGAAGTTATGGAGAGGCTGCGCCTCTTCATAACTTCGGCGGATCTACAGTCAGCTTAGGGGTTTCTTAAGAACGGCGTCTAAAACATTGGTCCTAACAAATATGCCCTCTTTTAACATTTTTTTTCAAATTTTTTTTTTTACTAGCACAAATGGCAACTAAGATACTTTTTCAAATGATATTCACTTTTCATAACAGTCATTTTGATAAAGGGGTTGTAATGGTTATGGTCACCAAAGGCAGGGCTAGAAGTTGTGGTGTGATGGCTTTTTTATTATTTATTATTTTCTTGATTTTTTTCTTTTTATTTATTTTATTTTATACTTTGTGCCCTTTGTAGGGCTTTTAACATTTTTTTTTTATTGCTGAATTCTCTTGTAACTGGGGTTGACATACTACCCCAAGTTACAGGGAGAATGCAGCCCCTACAGGCTTAAAAATGATTGTCGAATCTCACTGCAGAGATGATCTGGGTCTACCCAGCAGCTTGTGCAGATACCTGGCCCCCAGCAATCACATGATTGCTAGTACTGGAGCAGTAAGCTGCACTGCCGCTTCCTGATCTGTATATACAGCGCTCACTGAGTGCTGTGTATACAGTGATTGAGAAGGCAGGGATGGTAAAAAAACATTCATGCCTTCTCTGTGTCTTCAGGACAGAGATACAGTTGAACACAATGGTGAAGTATGAAACTATCAGCTCTCTGCTTCACCATTACCCTGCTGCCTGTAGTTTTGCGCAAGCAGTTGTGATGTAGTGACGTCATCATGTCTGCTGCACTCAGACTGAGCAGTTACACAGTGGAGAAGACATGCTCTGCTGTGTTCTTCGGAGGAACATATGGTAAGTATTCAAACTGGAGTTACAACTGTGTGAGGGTCGTCATCTAAGGGAGCATAACCGTGAGGGGAGGCAATATAAGGCAGCATAACTATAAAGGCATTATAACTGTAGTGGGGCCATCTAATGGTTCATAACCCTGAGGGTCCATCTAGGAGGCACATCTGTGTGTGTGTGTGTGTGGGGGGGGGGTATCTAAGAGAAATAAATGTGAGGGGTCCACTAAAGGGGGCATAACTGTGTGGGGCCATCTAAAGGGGCATAACTGTGAGGGGGGGCACTAAAATGAACATAACTTGAGGGGCCATCTAAGGGTGCATAATCTATAATGTAGGCATCACTGTGTGGGAAGACATTTTTAGGGGGCATAATTTATTTGTGGGGATCCCCTATAGTGTCGGCCATTCATAATTTAACTCAATGACAACTGCTACTTGGATTATGTTCTAAGGCCCTTTGTGTTGTTGATGCCCTCATACAACAGGAACATGATGGATGTCCTTAGAAAACTAGAGGGGATCACTTTGGAATCAGGAACTCTTTTGGAATCTCTGGACATTGAAAACCTATATGTCTCTATTCCCGATTATAAGGGTGGTGAATCAATACGTCACTTCCTGAATACGAGGGGACAACAGTATCTCAATGAGTTTAATGTGAAGATTTTGTATTTTGTCCTTTCCCACAACATTCTCCTGGTTGTGGACATCCTCTTCCACTAGATCTGAGGTACCACAATGGGGAGCCCTTGCGTTCCGACTTATGCCAACTTATACCTCGGATAGTGGGAGGATAAGGTGGTATTCACAGAGGCCATGACACGCTGAACGTCACATATTAAACTGGATGAGATTTATTGATGTTTTTTGGGACATTAACAGTGTCAGATTTTAATAATTTTGTCAAAGAGCTTAATGTGAACGTGCTGGATATCTCCTTTACCAATGAAATTCCAAAAACAAGTATTGCATTTTTTGATCTGATGATCATGAAGAACACGAAGGGACTATAAATACTACAATGTTTTGCAAGGCAACAGTAACAAATAGTCTTCTTAGGGGGAAAGTCATCATACCTAGTGAGCAATATCTGCGAGTATGTAGAAAATGCAGTACCCTCAGTGAATATTAAATAAGGTCACATAAGATTCGTGATCAATTTAGGATGAGAAGTTGTCCCAACAGTATACTTAAAGAGACATATCAAAAGACATTGACAAAGGGGAGACATGACCTTTTGATTTCCAAAAAGCATCCAGAAATTTGAGTACCTTTTGGGACATTCTTATGCTTGCTAAGGATATTGATGAATTTCTGACAACCCTTTGATTACATTCAGAAGGGTGGAAAATTTATGAGGCCACTTGATCCACAGTCACTTCACAGCCAGTCCTAGGGTGACTACCTGGTTGGACCATAGGTCCAGACGTACGTATAGGTGGGGGTTATGTTCAGCTTGCTATTTTATACAATTAAGAGCCTCCTTCACAGATGTGACAACAAAAGCCCAGTAGATGATCTGAAATCGGCAATTGAAAAATTTGCGATAAAAATGTGCATTACGAAAATTCGCAATCAACACTACTCCTAAAGTAAAAAATATTGCAGCCTTCTCATTGGCCCACAAGCTAGAAGCAAGGAGGGATCATGTGTACTGATTTTAAAAAAAATCGCGAATATTCGAAATTACGATTATATATCACTATATTCTAGTGTGCGCGAATTCTCGAAGTGCCGATATTCCCGATAAAAATTCGCAATTCGAATAGTCGTGATCAACACTATTGGTAATCAGCACGAATAAGTTTACCGCTTGGCTGTCGGTCAAGCAACATTGCACTTCTCACTATCACGTTATAGATACTGGATCGCTCCTGTATGAAGCGAGACTGTACCACTGTTGACTAAAGTACTGCACATGGCTGTGCGCTTGTGAAGTTCTATCATCTCTAGAGCAACGTTGTTAATTTTGTCAAATATTATATCTGATTGATACACTGTAGCTATAAGCAGCTACATCTGGAGCACCATAAATTGTGCAGCATACTTACCCCTAATTCAGTGACTCTTTGCTTTTTGGGTAAGCTAATGCTATATACTTTCAATGAAATATAATTTATGAGGGAAAAATCACTGTTTGGGAGGGCCATCTAAAGGGGAATAAATGTGAGGGAGGCCATCTAGAGGACCAAACTGTGTGGTGGCCACTAAATGCTTAACTATGAGGGGGTCATCTAAGGGGGCATAACATATGAGGGCATAATCCATCAGAAAACATCACTGTGTGGGGTACACTTAAGGGGGCTTCATACTGTGTGGTGGGGCACTTAAGAGAGCATCATACTGTGTGTGGGGCACTTAACAGGCATCATACTGTCGGGGGAACATCATACTAAGTAGAGATTACTAAAAGGAGCATCAGTCTGTGAGAGGAGTATTTAAGGGGCCATTATACCATGTGAAGATGCACTTATTTTGTCCTGGGGTAATTTAAGGGTAATAATACTACTGTGAGGGACACAGTAAAGGATTCTTTACAGTTAGGCTAATTTCACACTGCCATTAGTAGTTTTGTCAGGCTGTTCTCTGCTGGAATAGCCTGCTGGAAATACTAACAGCAGTGTGAAAGAAGCCTTAAGGCTGTAATACACTGGCCAAAATTTTGGTTGATAATCACTGAGTTCAGGTCAGCTGTTGGGACGCAGTATAATTGGAGGTCTTGCATCTGAATAGGGCCATTGCAGGGACCCTGAGGGTTTAGTTACTGAGAAGTGGGTTTGCCACTTTCGGGGCGGGTGCACCACTTGTAGGTAGGGGTACTTAAGGGAGAAATCAAAGACAGCTGACCTGAACCCAGTGAAAATCTAACGACTTAGACCCCTACTTCTCAGGTGGAATCAGGAGGAATCATTGGATCTCGGACAAAAATGAATAAATGAACCATATGGAAGCTGTGTATACCCATCCATCTCAGGCTGCTACCGATCTGGAAACAATGAACATGGTAGAACTGTGAGTAAAGAAAGGCTGGGTGTGAGATACATATATGCCCTATCTTAGTTCCTGATGTCAACAGAACCTTGATCAAAAGATTGGTACCAGACCTAATATGATTTTATGACAATATATAATATTGATAACAGTGTGGGGTTTTAATTGGTATCAATAAAAGTTATATTAATAGGGTTTTTTCAATTCAATGATATTTATGTAATTACCCCAAAAATCCAGAGAGAGTGATTTAAGCCACACACACGTTAAAAAATAAAAGTGACGAAACTGGCATAAAACGAAAAGTCCCAAGAAGATTTTGTACATGCTCTTTGCACTAAGATTTGCTACTTTTTTTTGCACCAGAACAAGGTTCTAATGTCTTGGTAAATGACCCCTGTTCTATTGATAAAAGTTTCCATGATGTTTAAAAAAGCATTGGGGTACTTCTAGGCTACATTACTTAACAAAAGCTACATTGTCGGCATCAGTTCCACTTGACTCCTGTTTCCTTGTCACATTATGCTCTTCTGGTTGCATGCCTTCTGGTACCCGCCTATGATTACAGATTTCTCTGATGTCCCACCACCTCACAACATTCTGAAGTGAAATCTATACTTCAAGGTGAATACCAGGGCTTTTTGATTACACACCAGTTTAACCTGTGCCAAGCAAACAATGCATTCAAGCCACAATTGCATATATTAGCCAAAGGATAAAACTCCTAGGCAAGTTTACCTAAAAATGTGTGCTCATTCTGTGTATAGTACTCAGGTCTCTCCATAATTAAAGGGGTTGTGCAAGAATAAAAGGGGGAGAGGTTGGATCCTGTAAAAGGAAGCTCATTTACCTGCTTCTCGGCGCTGGCTCCCAGCTGCTTCTTCTCTCAGCCTGCCATGCTCCACTGGGCTCCCTCACTATAAACATCCGGTTTGACATAACCTGCAGCCAATCACTGTCCACGGCGGTGAACGGATCCTCTTATGTCATGTGACCATTTATCATGATGTAAGGCGAGCCTGTCACTGACCTCTAAGCACATCTGCTATAATTTTTACATTTAGTTAGTTGTACTACTTTGATTTCGCTTTTGATACCTTTACTTCTATATCTGGATTTTTACTCAGTTCATGCAAAATTAATTAAACTAAAAATCTCATAAACTGGACAATCTTACATATCTTGTCCTATGCAAAACTAGTCACAATGCTGCCAGATAACCCCCACTTCTGTACATTGAAAACCCAAAGTATTGGGCATAATCATGCATTGCAACACTTTTAACAGATTATGAGTGCTGGACTAAAATATTTTACATGATTGACATACGTGATCTGTTTATATAGCAATGCTCTACTATGTTTGATATCATGTTTGACTTGTTTCTCTCTATGTTCTTAAGATTAATTTCTGTCTGAAATGCATAGAAGAATACGGTCCTCAGAATTTGATGATCAGATACAGGATTAACTACGTTAACTGCGCAGGTAATACACATCCGATTAAGTTTTGAAATGAGAAACACAGTTTTTTGGATTGAAATCTATGTTGCAGGACAGTTTTATTACATCTCTCAGCTGGAGTGTTCATTTCTTTGAACGCATCATGACCAAGCGTGTTCAATGATTCCACCTTGGCAGAATTTTACTTGACATCATACAGAATATGTACATTTCAGTAGATTATTCGTTTCAGCACATCACACCTACAGATCACTGTAATTGATTATTTCAAATTTATTAATCCCTACCTACTTGTAAAACAATGCAACAGTCTATTAAGATATTCTCTTTTTTGCTTTGGTATCTCTCTGTATGAATCTATCTATCTATCTATCTATAGACCAAGGAATGTGGGCAGCACCACTGTCTGAAAGGTACAGACGGAGTGTCAGCGGCTGAGTCGGCGATCCACCTCCAAACAATATAGAATAAATGAACTCCGCAGCACATCCGAGTAGTGAAGAAGTAAAAGAAGCTTTAATCACCAAGCATGCGACGTTTCAATCCTCTCAATGGGATTCGGGTCACTGCTTGAGAAAAATCCCATTGAGAGGATTGAAACGTCGCATGCTTGGTGATTAAAGCTTCTTTTACTTCTTCACTACTCGGATGTGCTGCGGAGTTCATTTATTCTATATCTATCTATCTATCTATTTATCTATCTATTTATCTATCTATCTATCTATAAACAATAGGTAAGATGTCGCACTAGGAGAAATGGACACCAACAGGTGCACCTGTAAATTGGGACCACTCACTCAATACAATAAAAAAAACGTGTAATATATAAGATATCTATCTATCTGTCTATCTATCAATCATCTTGTACATCAAGTCAATGATTTTAATGGAAGTAGAATATATTTTACAATTGTGCTTGTCTCATTGGAATAAGAAGCTGTCTTGTTAACTTTACGTGAAATAATATCAATAGAATGCAGAAGGAGGTAGAAGTATGACAGTCTAATTATTTGCTCTGCACTCCTGATATGTTTGAAGAGAACAATAGAAAAATGCTTTGTATGTGTGTCATGAGGTAAACACTAACGATACAAATCTGTACACATGATATGATTCCCTGGCTCACATTTTCTCCAAAATAATGTTATATTTTATAAAAATTACACTCTAATGCAAGTACATGCGAAGAAATGAATGCACACCAATTACTAAAAATGATATCTTTATTGGATCAATTAAAACAACAATTAAAAACACCAACAAGGGGACTGGAGGTCTCCTAGCAATATATAAGAGCAGGGGTGCACCGCCAATGAGGTGAGGTGAAGCGATTGCCTCAGGTAGCACCAGATAGAGGCAAGAGAAGGGCAGTGGAAGGGCCATGGGCAATCAGCGCTTTCATTGTGGAAACGCTCATCTCTACATATTCAACTGCATCACTGTATTCAGAACAGCAATACAGTTGAATGCCACAATGGGGCACGTGAGCGATGTCTCCCTGGCCCACCATGTCCTCTAATAGACTTTAGTCCTAGTTCCTGTAGCCTATCAGAGGCCAGAGTCATCATCATTGCGAAGCGTGCGCCAGGCTGTATTGCGCTCATGGCACAGATTAACCGCCTCACGTCCGCCCATAGGATATAAACGTCCTATGGGTGGACGTCTATTTCTGACAGCACGTTTTAAAACGTCCTGTCAGAAATAGCAGCTGCACGCTAATCGTGCAGCTGCTGATCGGGTTGCCCGCTGTCAGTGACAGCAGGGCAACCCTAAGACAAGGCAGGGACAGTTCCCAGGTGTCCCTGCCTTCACGATCGCTGCAGACACAGCGCTCACCGAGCGCTGTGTCTGCAGAGAAGGAAGCGCTGTGCGCTTCCTGTTCCGGCCCGGCGGTCATGTGACCGCCGTGACCGGAGAGTGCAGGAGCTGTGTGAGGTCTCTCAGAGACCTCGATCAGCCCTGCTGTGAGGCTGTACAGCGCAGGATTGCTGCTGTACAGCCTCTATAGGGGTGCATTTGTCCTGTAACTGGGGCTACTATCTCAGCCCCAGTTACAGGAGAAATCAACTGTGAAAAAAAAAAGAAAAAGTGAAGCAAATGTCCCCCAGAGGTCTTGTATGACCTTATGGGGGACGAAAAGTGTAAAAAAAAATAAAAAAAATAAAGGGTTGAAAAAATAAAATAAAATAAAGTTTCACATGTAAAAAAAAAAAAAGTTCCCAAGTTAGGAATAAAAAAAAAAAATTAAAATAGAAAAAATAAAGTAAAATAGACATATTTAGTATTGCCGCGTCCGTAAAAACCAGCTCTATAAAAATATCACATGACCTAACCCCTCGGGTGAACACCGTAAAAAAAAAAAAAAAAAACGGTGTCAAAACAAGCAATTTTTGTCACCTTGCATCACAAAAGGTGCAACACCAAGTGATCAAAAACGCGTATGTCCCACAAAATGGTACCAATAAAACCGTCACCTCATCCCGCAAAAAATGAGCGCCTACATAAGAAAATCTCTCAAAAAATAAAAAAACTATAGCTCTTAGAACATGGAGACACTAAAACATAATTTTTTTGGTTTCAAAAATGCTATTATTGTGTAAAGTGAAACAAATAAAAAAAAGTATACATATTAGGTATTGCCGCGTCCGTAAAAACCAGCTCTATAAAAATATCACATGACCTAACCCCTCGGGTGAACACCGTAAAAAAAAATAAAAAAAAACTGTGTCAAAACAAGCAATTTTTGTCACGTTGCATCACAAAAGGTGCAACACCAAGTGATCAAAAACGCGTATGTCCCACAAAATGGTACCAATAAAACCGTCACCTCATCCCGCAAAAAATGAGCCCCTACATAAGAAAATCTCTCAAAAAATAAAAAAACTATAGCTCTCAGAACATGGACACATTAAAACATAATTTTTTGGTTTCAAAAATGCTATTATTGTGTAAAACTTTAATAAATGAGAAAAAGTATACATATTAGGTATCGCCACGTCCGTAACAATCTGCTCTATAAAAATGTCACTTGACTGAACCCCTAAGGTGAACGCTGTAAAAATAAATAAATAGAAACTGTGCTAAAACAACCAATTTTTTGGTCACCTTGCCCCATAAAGTGTTATATTGAATGATCAAAAAATCATATGTACCCAAAAATAGTACTAATAAAACTGGCACCTTATCCCCTAGTTTCCAAAATGGGGTCACTTCTTGGGAGTTTCTACTGTAAGGGTGCATCAGGGGGCTTCAAATGGGACATGGCATCTAAAAACCATGTGAAGTTCCTTTCCTTCTGCGCCCTGCCGTGTGCCCATACAGCAGTTTACGACCACATGTGGGGTGTTTCTGTAAACCGCAGAATCTGGGTAATAAATATTGAGTTTTGTTTGGCTGTTAACCATCGATGTGTTAGAGAAAAAAATTGATTAAAATGGAAAATCTGCCAAAAAAGTGAAATTTAAAAATTTGATCTCCATTTTCCTTTAATTCTTGTGGAACGCCTAAAGGGTTAACAAAGTTTGTAAAATCGGTTTTGAATACCTTGAGGGGTGTAGTTTCTACAATGGGGTCATTTATGGGGGTATCCACTATGTAGGCCCCACAAAGTGACTTCAGACCTGAACTGGTCCTTATAAAGTGGGTTTTGGCAATTTTCTTAAAAATTTGAAGAATTGCTTCTAAACTTCTAAGCCTTCTAACGTCCTAAAAAAATAAAATGACATTTCCAAAATGATGCCAACATAAAGTAGACATATGGGGAATGTTAAATAATAAATATTTTATGAGGTATCACTTTCTGTTTTAAAAGCAGAGAAATTGAAATTTAGAAAATTGCGATTTTTTTTAAATTTTTGGGTAAATTTGGGATTTTTTCATAAATAAAGGTGAAATATTTTGACTCAAATTTATGACTATCATGAAGTACAATGTGTCACGAGAAAACAATCTCTGAATGACGGATAAATAAAGGCGTTCCAAAGTTATTACCACATAAAGTGAGATATGTCCGTTTTGCAAAATTTGGCCTGGTCAGGAAGGGGGCAAAGGGCCCAGATGGGAAGTGGTTAAAAGAGGTCTGTGTCTTGCACTGCATTGCTGGTATCAGAATGGAGGTAAGTATTTGAGTTTTTTATTTTTATTTGGCAGCATGCTGTTGGGCCACTATGGAGTGGGGGGTCATTATTTTGTAACTGGAGAAATCACTATGGGGGCATTGCAGCTGTAAAAAGGATCATTTTTGTACTGGCACACATTATAAGGGGGTCACTATGAGGACATCTGTTCTTTTTTCTTTTTTTTTTTAAACATAATTTTTGTTGGTATACCATAATAAGTTACATGGATCAGATCAATGGATGGTATTGACATGGAATCTATATACAGTACATATGTTTTATAATAACAGAAAATACGGAAAATAACGGAAAATAAAATAATGAATTTTGTCAAATAACATGAGGGATATAACACAGCAGTCGAATATGAAGAGTACATTCTACAGCATGACAGATGTCCCAGGAGCCCAGTAGAGTCAGAGTCCTAAATGGGGGATTTATATAGAAAAAGATAGTAATTGCATACGCTTGAATTGGCGTAGACACATGACGGTATAAATCTTAATACACCGGTCTGTAAAAAAGAGATGAAGTCCAAACTTCCCATATAGACCTCTGTTTATTTCAGCAAGTAAAAGCCGACGCTGACATTTTTTCATACCAGCATTGTTCATTCATGGATTTGATAATACTGGAAATATGTATAGGTTCCTTTTGCTTCCAAAAGAATGTGATTTTTTTTGTCTCACTGCAATACACATATGAGAAATAATGGTGGTATGTAAGAAGGAGAACTTGTCTATTCCTAATGAAAGGAGAGCCAGCGCTGGATCAGGATCCATGGGGATTTGACATAGTTTAGTTAGTATTAGGAATACTTGTGTCCAAACTTTCTTTACGTAAGTACATTCCCACCACATGTGAATATATGTGCCTTCCTCTGTGCCACATCTCCAGCACATGTTTGATGTGCCTGGAAATATCCGAGAGAGGCGGGTCGAAGTAAAATACCACCTATAAAACACCTTTCGGTGTGTCTTGAGATGGGAGGTGCATTTAGAGAATTTTGGTATAGATGGGAGAGCCACTTGCCATTGGTCATTTGAGGAAACCTGATTTAGATAATTTTGCCATTGGCTCTTGATGTTCTCTGTCCAGTCTTCCCCCTCTAACAACAGGTTCCTATACCAAAAGGAAATACTGAGCGAATTAGAGTTAGGGTTTGACATCCATAATGATAGTGTTGATAATTGGGGAATAATAGAAGGTATAGTGGGCTTTGATTTGAGCAAGTGTCTCAGTTGCAGATATATAAAATGATCTAGTTCTGACAGGTCGTATTTCTCTGCTAAACTGGGAAATTGGTACAGATCAATTCCACCTACATCTCTCAAGCAGCTGAAGTTGAAGAGGCCACGGGTCTAGCCACAATCGTATTATAGCTTGAGATGTGGAGGTTAGGAAAGGGGATTTGCTGAGTGGTACAAAGTTCAGGTGCATTCCTAGTTCAATTTGGTTTTTCAGCATTCCTAGTTCAATTTGGACCCATCTTTTAGAAATGTCCTTTATCCATAGTGATTTTACATGAGATAGAATCACTGATTTATAGTATAGTGATAAGGAAGGGCCGTTCACCCCTCCTCTAGACATATGTGAAAACAAAATATCTGCTCTCACCCTGGCCCTCTTACCATTTGAAACAAACTTTATGATAATGGCCTGAAGGGTTCTGATGTAGGAGGCCGGAACATAAATTGCCACATTTCTGAAGGTATATAGAATTTTGGGAAGTATCATCATTTTAGAAGTAGCAATTCTGCCTAGCCACGAAATGACAAACATCTTGAAGGAGGTTAGCTTACTTTTGATCTCTTCCAATAAGGTAAGATAAGTGCATTGGAAGATTAATGGGGCGGAGGGAGGGGGTTATGCTGGTGTTATGCCCAAATATGGAAGGTTACTTTTTCCCCATTGGAAATTAAATTTGGATTTTAAGGATTTACCGTATATACTCGAGTATAAGACGAGTTTTTTGGCACATATTTTCGTGCTCAAAAAGCCTCCTCGTCTTATACTCGAGTCTAGTCTAGCTCCGGTAATACAGGCAGTGCGGGGGGCGGCGCTCACTCACTGACGTCACGCGCATGCGCCGCCTAGTGGGAGAAGGCGCGTGACGTCAGTGAGTGAGCGCCGCTCCCCGCACTGCCTGTATTACTGGAGCAAAGACAAAGTAAGAATACTGTGAGCGTCGGGGAGGGGGATCTGTGTATGGCACTGTAGGGGGATCTGTGTATGGCACTGTAGGGGGATCTTTGTATGGCACTGTAGGGGGATCTGTGGATGGCACTGTAGGGAGATCTGTGGATGGCACTGTAGGGGGATCTGTGGATGGCACTGTAGGGAGATCTGTGGATGGCACTGTAGGGGGATCTGTGGATGGCACTGTAGGGGGATCTGTGGATGGCACTGTAGGGAGATCTGTGGATGGCACTGTAGGGGGATCTGTGGATGGCACTGTAGGGGGATCTGTGGATGGCACTGTAGGGGGATCTGTGGATGGCACTGTAGGGGGATCTGTGGATGGCACTGTAGGGGGATCTGTGGATGGCACTGTAGGGAGATCTGTGGATGGCACTGTAGGGGGATCTGTGGATGGCACTGTTTAGGGGGGAGATCTGTGGATGGCTCCCTGTATTTAATGCAGAGTGTGTGTGTATATAATGCACACACTCTGCATTAAATACAGGGAGTCACCCTCTTGCAGATGTGTGTATATAATGTAGAGTGTGTGCATTATATACACATACACTCTGCATTATAGCTGCATTTCCCACCCTAGTCTTATACTCGAGTCAATAATTTTTCCCATTTTTTTGGGGTAAAATTAGGGGCTCGGCTTATACTCGGGTCGGCTTATACTCGAGTATATACGGTAAGTTCCATTCGACCAAGGTTTATGGGGAGTATTTGAGACTTGTTTACATTAACCTTACTACCATGCTGAAGAGATTAAGTATCTCTACAGCTGCTGGTAAAGAAACAGACGGTTGTGTCATAATTAGTATGGTATCGTTAGCAAAAAGACCAATTTTGTGTGTCGCTCCAAAGACCGTAATACCAGAGATGTCTTGAATAGTTCTAATACTCTCTGCTAAGGGTTCCATGATTAGGGCAAAAATCAAGGAGGACATAGGGCATCCTTGCCGAGTGCCGTTGGTGATGTCAAATGGCGCTGATAGAAAACCCGAAGTATAGACTGTCGCATTAGGTCTGGAGTATAGTGCAAGGAGTGCTGTAATAAAACTACCTTGGAAACCGAATTTACATAATGTGGCCTTCAAGAAGTCCCAATTAACTCTGTCAAACGCCTTCTCTGCATCTAAATATAGGAGCAGAGAAGGC
Organism: Bufo bufo; assembly: GCF_905171765.1. NCBI lineage: Eukaryota > Metazoa > Chordata > Amphibia > Anura > Bufonidae > Bufo > Bufo bufo. The sequence continues at coordinate 434,819,567 of NC_053393.1, forward strand.
GCTTTGAATTTATCGATGATGTCCAGAAGATCAATGAACCTTCTTGTGCCGTCTGATGTCTGTCTGTTTTTAACGAATCCTACTTGGTCATTATTTACCAAGTCGGGTAGGATATCTATTAGTCGGTTAGATAATAATTTGGCAAAAAATATTTAGGTCCGAGTTGAGAAGGGATATTGTGCAAAAATTGGCCGGGGTGTCAGGAGTTTTTAGCTGCTTTAGGTAGTGTCACTATCACGGCCGATATCATTTCTTTGGGTATGGGACGTCCTGCAGAGAATTGTTGAAAACATTCTCTAATATGTTCTAATAAAATTGGTGAAAAGGCTTTATAATATTTATTGGTTAGTCTGTCAGTACCTGGGGATTTATTGAGTTTGAGGGAGGCTATAACTTTCAATACTTCTTCAGTTTTTAAATCTTGATTTAGGGTTTGAAGTTGAGTGCTTGTTAGTTTGGGAAGAGAAATCTTGCCTAAGAAAGCATTAATTGTTTCGGGAGTGGGTTGTAAGGTTAGGTTGTCTTTATTCAGGTTATATAATTTAGAGTAGTAGGTTGCAAATTCATTCGCGATATCTTGTGGGTTTGATTTTTTGTTGGTTTGCATTGTATAAATAAGGGCTTCTGGATTTGGCCGACTTAGTTTTGATTCTATTCGCTAAGGATTTATTAGCTTTATTTACACTATGATAGTACATTGATTTAGATTTTATAACAAGACACGGAGGCTTCGTATTGCTTTTCTCCTTCTTTACTGAAACCAACAGCAGCAAAGAATTAGCATAAAAAATTAACGACAACCCCAAACAACCCCTCCCAATAGATAGTCCATAAATAGGTCCTCCTCTGTCATCTCTTCCTCTTTCTTTGCTGCTGCCCACAGCAGGATAAGTACCTCTCGTTTATCACTGTATATTTATTTCCTAACCGATATTATTGAGGATTTTATTATCCTTATTATCCTTAGGTATATAGGTGGAAGCACCTTCCAGGTTTATTCGATTATCTTTTACCTTTGTACCTAGGTTTATCTTTTACATCATCCTTTACCTGTCTTAGTTCTGTTTGTGACCCTCTTTTTCCACCCAGGTTTGATTAATTTCATTGTGCCGCATCGCATTTATTTCATTGTACCGCAAGCGAACACCTCCGGTCGGTCTCCCCCCCCCCCCCCCCTCTCCACTTACTTCAGGCGCCGTTTCCACACTTCGGCTAGCCGCTCGCGCTTCTTGCCGCCCGAAGTCTCGCATCTCATACGAGATTCTCGGGCGCCATCTTCCTCCACCCTGCTACACCTCCGGCGCCGAGATTGGTCATCTCGGCAGCCATTTTACTGCACCTTTCTTCATCCTGGGTGTAAGGGGGCGTATCGGAGTAGCTCCGCCCCCTAGCTCCGTCGGCTCCATCTTAACTCTGCGTTGGACACGGTCGTCGTCCGCTCCTGCCTGCCCTGCTCATAGTTAGGTGTTGTTCTCTTGTTATCGGATTCTCTCAGGAGTGACTAACTCCTTTATCATGTCCCTACCTACCGATCTGCCCTCTGCCCTTGGGGATCCCTCCACTACATCTGCCCTGCGCCCTGCAGTTTCCAATATCAGCCATGCTGAACCACATGTGGTAGATTTACAGCAGTCTATCTCTGCAGCAATAGCTAATGCCATGGGCAATGTGTCTTCCATGATATCGCAATCTATTTCCCAGGCACTTAAGGCGCAAAACCCTGTCACCACCCCATCTGTTGATATTACCCCAGCTACCTCCAGAATTGACTGTAACGATGGCTTAGCTCCATCAAAAGACGGCGTGCATAGGTCACGCAAGAGAGCCTGCCCGCGCCAGGCGGAAAAAGCGCGCCCCTGGAAGTCTGCTCGGGCCTGTCCCGAACTCAGCTCTGACTCTGAACTTGAGTCTGATGAGGAGGTTTTTAGTGAGGATCAGTATGCCTCTGATGTAGACCTTGAAGGGGTCCGGGTGGCTGACGAGTTAGAAGGGTTTTCACCCCCACTTCATCCCCCTTCTAGTATGGTTCCGGATGCTAATCCTCCAGGATCCAGTTCCCTTACTGATCCACAGGGCGAACCCCTGTTTGATCCAGACAGCCTTCACCATCCTAGGTCGGCTGAATGGGTACCTATTCCACATGTGGCACAATACCTGGAGAATAGAGTGAGAAAACCTCTCTCCAAGGAAACCCGGAATAAACTAAAGGCTGAATGCCCCCGTCCCTTAAACCCGAATAAGGTGGGTGAGACGCCCAATGTGGATCCTAAGATGATCCAGTTCCTTTCAAAGTCGGGTTTTAACCCCCGTAAGGGCCTAGACTCCGCTCTGAGGGCTTGCCAAGACAAGCTCTTAGACAGTCTAGGACCCATGACAAAAATATTTGAATTGGCAGAAACTGCCAGAATTGAGGGTACGGCCATAGACCCAGAAGAGCTTAGTGGCTGGGCGCAACGCGCCATTTGTTTAATAGGAAACATTAATTCCTCGTTATCCATTGAACGTAGGAAGGCATTGCTCATGAAGATTGAGCCCAAACTTACTAACATGGCCCTAACGGAAACGGGTAAGGAGGCTCAGGGGCTCCTCTTTGGTGATAGTTTTATCAAAGACTTAGGTAAATTTGTAGGAGCATTTACTGCGCTTGATAAAGCTCAGAGCTCCATGCGTAGAGTATTCCACGGGCGTGTCTCTAATAGGGCCGGCAGTTTTAGGGGCCGACTGTCCGGCCGTGTCCACTTCCAGACGCGTGGAAACGCTTGAGGCTCCTATAACCAAAGAACATCGTTCCAAGAACAAAGGCAACAATCTTCCTTTTTCCCATCCAGGGGTCAACAGTTTCGCTCCAGAGGATTCAGAGGCAACCTTGGATCCAGATGTCCACTGGGTAAGTCCTCAAAACCTGTGTGTTTCTTCCAACCCTTGCATCGGGGGCAGACTCCAAAATTTTTTACCCGCTTGGAACCGGGTTACCTCCGATCCTTGGGTACTGGCCACAATCCAGGGGTTTCACATAGATCTTGTGGTTTCTCACCTGTCTCTCCCAGACCCTCATCCGCTGATACTCTCGAGATCAGCCCGGTCTTGCTTGGACCAGGAACTCCGTTCCCTTGCAGACAAAGGAGCAATAGAGAAAGCTCCTCCTCGATCTCCGGGGGTGATCAGCAATATGTTTTTGGTAGAAAAGAAGGGAGGTCAATTCCGTCCAGTAATAAACTTGCGGAATCTGAACAAATTTGTATGTTACCGCCATTTCAAAATGGAAGGGATTCATCTGCTCAGGGACCTTTTACTGCCAGGGGACTGGATGGTGAAATTGGACCTGAAAGATGCCTATCTGACGGTTCCGGTGTCTCCTCAATCCAGAACGCTCCTCCAGTTTTACTGGCACGACCTCCTATGGCAGTTCACGTGCCTCCCGTTTGGCCTGTCCTCAGCCCCCTGGTGTTTCACCAAATTGATGAGGCCAGTGGTGGCTTGCCTTCGCAGTCAGGGTATCCGTCTTGTGATTTACCTAGACGATATCCTTTTCATGGCTCAATCCCCATCGGAACTCTTGACTCACCTACAGGCTGCGATGTCTCTTATTACAGGTCTTGGATTCGTCATCAACACCGAGAAGTCCTGCCTTCATCCGTCGAGATCGATGGAATTCCTGGGTTTTGTGGTCAACTCCACCGAACAGACCCTATGCCTCCCTGGATCCAAAATCAGATCTATACGCAAGGAACTTCGTCACGTCCTGAGACTTCCTCGGATGTCCCTGCGTCACCTGGCACACATTATCGGCCTTCTATCCTCGTCAATCCAGGCGATTTTTCCAGCCCCCCTTTATTACCGAGCATTGCAACGACTAAAGATCGCCCATTTGCAAGCGGGTGCATCCTATGCGGACATGGTGACGTTGGATCGCGAGACGAGGGACGAACTCACGTGGTGGATCTCCAATCTCGACGCGTGGAATGGCAAGGCCATTGTGGGACCTCAACCGGATCTGATTGTGGAGTCGGACGCCAGTCTCCTTGGCTGGGGTGCATACTGCAACGGGGTTTCCACCGGAGGACCATGGTCAGGCAACGAATCCCACCTCCACATAAACGCTCTGGAACTGTTGGCGGGCTCCTTCGCCATCCGCAGCTTCACCAGCGACAGGATTTCAGCGTGTATCAGGCTCAGGATGGACAACGTGTTGGCCGTACGGTATGTCAACGCCGAATACATCCCAGGGCTACACAATACTTTTGCGGACTGGAGTTCTCGTCACTCATCGGACTTCAGCGATTGGAAATTAGATCCAGCGGTATTCTCATCCATCACATCGATTTGGGGACCTCTCTCTATGGATCTTTTTGCTTCACGTTGGAACGCCCAGCTCCCGCACTTCTACAGTTGGAGACCGGACCCTCTGTCGGTAGCCGTGGACGCCCTTCTTCAGGATTGGTCGGGTCAACTAGCCTACGCGTTTCTCCCTTTTGCGCTCATCCCGAGAGTGCTATCTCAAGTACGTCGCCAACTCGCGGACTTGGTGCTGATAGTCCCCTTTTGGCAAGCCCAATCATGGTTCCCTCAACTCCTAGAACTTCTAGTGGAGGACCCCCATCTTCTCCCATCATTTCCAGATCTTCTGCGCGGACCTCTGGACCAACTTCATCCGCTGGTGACGGACGGCTCTCTTCGCCTACTCGTGTGCAGAGTCTCAGGGAACGCTGGGGCGTCACAGGCTTATCGGGATCAGCTCGTACCCTTTTGGAGAACGCGTGGGCCCCTGGCACCCGACGCTCTTATCAATCAGCCTGGAAGCGTTGGTCTGACTGGTGCGTGGGGCGGAATCTGGATCCCTCTTCGGCTCCTGTGACTGACATGCTCGAGTTTTTGACGTCGCTTTATGATGAGGGCAAAGCTTATAGGTCCATTAACCTTTTCCGTTCAGCCATATCTTCTCGACACCAAGGTTTTGCAGGTTGCCCGGCGGGGCAACATCCTTTGGTGTGTCGTCTCCTAAGGGGTTCTCGGTTATCTCGTCCTCCTAGACCCCGTTCTTGGGATGTTACGTTGGTTCTTCAATTTTTCTCGGGTTGGCCCCTCAATTCTTCTTTGACTCTACGGCAACTCTCGGCGAAACTGGTCACCCTGCTATGTCTGATCTCATGCAAAAGGGTCTCTGATGTAAGAGCTTTGGATTTCGATGCTCTCTCTTTTATTCCTAGCGGAGTCTTGTTTAATATTTCTCGCCGCACAAAAACTAATATTCGGTCGGTATCTTACCCGGCCTTTCCAGATAACCCAGGCCTGTGCCCGGTGCAATGTTTGAAAGAGTACTTGGACCGCACTACTTCCTTGCGTGTCCCTTCTAACCCGCAATTGTTCATTTCTTTCCGCAAACCTTTTCTTCCGGTTACTAGTGTCACTCTTTCCCGCTGGGTTAAGTGGATTCTTGCACTGGCTGGAGTTGATACGTCGGTTTTCACGGCTCACTCGGTGAGGGGAGCTTCGGCTACCTCCATGACCGTTGCGGGTGCCCGTCTGGAAGATGTCTTACGTTTAGCGGACTGGTCTAGAGCGTCTACGTTTAGGGAATTTTATTTCAGACCACCTCCACATGCTTTTTCTACGGTAATTTCGTCGCTTTAAACTTGCAATACGAAGCCTCCGTGTCTTGTTATAAAATTGCATGATTTTCCTATTTTATGACGTAAAGTCATGATTTTATTAAAGACACGGAGGCGAGTATTGCCCGCCCTAATTGTTCCCTCCCTGTTATTTTGCTTATATGTTATTTATGGAGATAACCTGATATTTGCTGTATGTTATTTATTATATTATATTATTTATATTATTTATGACTGGTATTTGTTTCCCACATGTTTGGTAAGTCTTGGAGTATCCTCGTATTATCATATTTTTCTTTCCATAGGTTGACTCCCGATACATACCTACATACCTTGTGAGGTTGCCAGGACGTTCTTAGGACCAGTTGGCCGTGGTTTCGGTTGAGCTTGGGTTCCAGTTCTCGGGTTGTGTTTCCGTTTGAAGTTTCGGTTACAAGATGTTCAGTCCGGTATTCAAGTGGTCCACATCAAAGAAAGAGGAAGAGATGACAGAGGAGGACCTATTTATGGACTATCTATTGGGAGGGGTTGTTTGGGGTTGTCCTTAATTTTTTATGCTAATTCTTTGCTGCTGTTGGTTTCAGTAAAGAAGGAGAAAAGCAATACTCGCCTCCGTGTCTTTAATAAAATCATGACTTTACGTCATAAAATAGGAAAATCATGCAATTTACGAAGGTAAAAATAAAACCTAGATTGCATTAAGACATATAATTCATGTCTAAGTTCTTTCAGTCGAAGGGTGTGTGTTGCCTTGGGACACTTTATATTTTCATTTTCTAAGTGTATTATTTTGTTAGTGAGTAGTTCCGCTTTATAAATTCATTTTTTCTTTTTTAAGGGCTGGGTATTTTAAGAAAAGGCCTCTCATCACTGTTGTATGGGCACACCATATTGTTGCCATGGAAACATCTGGTGTTGAGTTTGTTTCAAAATACACCTGTAGGGCATTATGGAATACGTTTAGGTATTTCGGATTGTTCAGAATGGAGTTATTTAATCTCCAAGGTGCAAAGTGCGATTTGCAGAATTGTGGTTTTTATAGTTATAGATGTTGGGGCATAGTCCGACCAGGATATGACTCCTATGCTTGCAGAGATAACGTTTTGGAGTAGTACCTTATCTACCAAAATCATGTCTATGCGAGAATATGAGCTATGAGGAATAGAAAAAAAAAATGACTTTTTCAGATGCGTGTAGAATACGCCAAGGGTCAAACAATCCTTCTTTGTGAAGAAGGTCTCTGAAAGAGAGGCCCTTATCTCGGATGTCTGATGGAGATTTATCCATTGTGGGGTCTACGACTTCATTGTAATCACCGCATAACACTAAAGAGCCATGTTTTAGGGACATTAAGGTTGTAAGGAATCTGTTAAGGAACCGGATTTGGGATTTGTTAGGGCTGTATATAGAAGCAATAGTATAGATTTGGTTATCAATTGAGCAGATTACAATTATATAACGACCATGAGTATCAGCGTGGAATGAGATAAGGTTAAATAAGATCGTATCTTTAATTGCTATCATAACACCAGCTTTCTTTTGGTTAGGATGTGAGTGAAAAATGTTGGGAAATCTTTTGTTATGGATTCTGAAATTGCCTTTGGCTAGTAAGTGGGTTTCTTGAATGCAGATAATGTTGCATTGTAGTTTTAATGCCTCTTTCCATAGACTGGATCTTTTGAAAGGGGAGTTTAATCCCCTGACATTTAGGGAAGATATTTTTTATGCCATATTAGGAGTATGATTGTGTGCTTATGTTCATTTAGGTAGATTTGTGGTATAAACCAAAGTGGTGATATCCGCTTGGTTCCTAGAGATTCGTAATGTATCATGTCTCTGACGCTTACAATAGACATATTGCCATTATAACATATAAAGCCAATAACATATAAACTACAAATTGTAGGGTATCTAAGAATTCCTAAATAATCACTAATCTCCTTCACATCTGCCATGTGTAGCGCTGGGGAAGTTGTGCAGGGGGGTGACAAATAGTAGTAAACAGAGGTTAAACAACCAAAATATCAAATCAGTACTAAAGTATTTGGCGGCAAACATGACTGAACAGGTTCGGTTAGCTCCGGCTAACCAACAGCCATATAATCAGAATGGAATGGTTCAATATCCTAGTGAGAATTGAAGACCAGATGTAGAGGAAGAGGAGCATGAATATAGAAAAATCTGGAACAAAAACAAAGGTGTGTGTCCTTGAGTGAAAGGAGAGGAGGAAGTACCTCACAAAACCGTCAAAAGTTCCATCTTTATCTCTTCACTACACTCCATTCCTGCATCAGGGTTGGAGGTTTCTGCCAGGGCCATTTCTTGGACCAGGCAGGCCGGGTGGCCGCCCGGGGCGCTGTCAGAAGAGGGGCGCCGGCAGGGCACAGCAGGAGATGATCGCTGCGCTTCCATTGTGGAAGCGCTCACTCATCTCCATAGTCATCTGTAAGAGGCCTGCATCGCATCGCTTGAGGAGGTAAGTATAATTTTTTTTTTTATATATATGTACAAATTACAATACTGGCACATAAGGGGGGCTGCTGGCACATAAGGGGGGCTACTGGCACAGACATAAGTGGGACTACTGGCACATAAGGCGGACTACTGGCACATAAGAGGGACGACTTGAATATGATAGGGGGCTACTGGCACATAAGGGCGACTACTGGCACATAAGGGGGGCTACTGGCACATAAGGGGGCTGCTGGCACATAAGGGGGGCTACTGGCACTTGCTATTAGGGAGAATTTTTGTATTGACACACATAAGGGGGTATTTTGTACTGCCACACATTGTAAGGGAGCATTTTTGTACTGGCACACATTGCAAGGGGGAATTATTTTATTGACAAACATTATAAGGGGTTATTTTTTTCTACTGGCACACATTATAAGGGGGTATTTTTGTACAGGCACACATTATAGGGGCAAAATGAGGGACATTATTACTATTGGGTGCAATGTTACCACTCTGTCATGGAATTATTACTATTGGTGGGATTTTTAGGAGGACTGTTACATTGGGAGGCACCCTGGCACCGTATCAGCTTAACACAATTATTTTTGGAGGACACTATGTTTATGGCCCTATACACTGCGTGCAGAATTATTAGGCAAATGAGTATTTTGACCACATCATCCTCTTTATGCATGTTGTCTTACTCCAAGCTGTATAGGCTCGAAAGCCTACTACCAATTAAGCATATTAGGTGATGTGCATTTCTGTAATGAGAAGGGGTGTGGTCTAATGACATCAACACCCTATATCAGGTGTGCATAATTATTAGGCAACTTCCTTTCCTTTGGCAAAATGGGTCAAAAGAAGGACTTGACAGGCTCAGAAAAGTCAAAAATAGTGAGATATCTTGCAGAGGGATGCAGCACTCTTAAAATTGCAAAGCTTCTGAAGCGTGATCATCGAACAATCAAGCGTTTCATTCAAAATAGTCAACAGGGTCGCAAGAAGCGTGTGGAAAAACCAAGGCGCAAAATAACTGCCCATGAACTGAGAAAAGTCAAGCGTGCAGCTGCCAAGATGCCACTTGCCACCAGTTTGGCCATATTTCAGAGCTGCAACATCACTGGAGTGCCCAAAAGCACAAGGTGTGCAATACTCAGAGACATGGCCAAGGTAAGAAAGGCTGACACACAAGCTGAAACGTCAAGACTGGGCCAAGAAATATCTCAAGACTGATTTTTCTAAGGTTTTATGGACTGATGAAATGAGAGTGAGTCTTGATGGGCCAGATGGATGGGCCCGTGGCTGGATTGGTAAAGGGCAGAGAGCTCCAGTCCGACTCAGATGCCAGCAAGGTGGAGGTGGAGTACTGGTTTGGGCTGGTATCATCAAAGATGAGCTTGTGGGGCCTTTTCGGGTTGAGGATGGAGTCAAGCTCAACTCCCAGTCCTACTGCCAGTTTCTGGAAGACACCTACCAAGCAGTGGTACAGGAAGAAGTCTGCATCCTTCAAGAAAAACATGATTTTCATGCAGGACAATGCTCCATCACACGCGTCCAAGTACTCCACAGCGTGGCTGGCAAGAAAGGGTATAAAAGAAGAAAATCTAATGACATGGCCTCCTTGTTCACCTGTCTGAACCCCATTGAGAACCTGTGGTCCATCATCAAATGTGAGATTTACAAGGAGGGAAAACAGTACACCTCTCTGAACAGTGTCTGGGAGGCTGTGGTTGCTGCTGCACGCAATGTTGATGGTGAACAGATCAAAACACTGACAGAATCCATGGATGGCAGGCTTTTGAGTGTCCTTGCAAAGAAAGGTGGCTATATTGGTCACTGATTTGTTTTTGTTTTGTTTTTGAATGTCAGAAATGTATATTTGTGAATGTTGAGATGTTATATTGGTTTCACTGGTAAAAATAAATAATTGAAATGGGTATTTATTAGTTTTTTGTTAAGTTGCCTAATAATTATGCACAGTAATAGTCACCTGCACACACAGATATCCCCCTAAAATAGCTAAAACTAAAAACAAACTAAAAACTACTTCCAAAAATATTCAGCTTTGATATTAATGAGTTTTTTGGGTTCATTGAGAACATGGTTGTTGTTCAATAATAAAATTAATCCTCAAAAATACAACTTGCTTAATAATTCTGCACTCCCTGTAAGTTTCAGGGAAACTATTTGCTGGGCACAGTTATTTTAGGGCACTGTGTGCCAATAATTATTGAAGGGGAACTATCTGTGTGGTACTAGTATTTTCAGGGGGATTATCTGTTTCTGCAGTATAGTGTTGCTTGTTGGTACTTTACCTTCCCCATAAGTAGCCGCTTCTCACTCTTAGAGGTGTGGTTTATAGATTTTCTTCCTGTCTTCTTACTAGCTGGTTGGTTGTACTCTGTGGTGCTTCTGGAGTTGCCAGTTTTCTACTTTAAGCTAAGTCTTGTCTTTACTTATTATACTGTGTTTGTTATATTCCCTATTGTTTGTATCTGGGCCTGAGACAGAGACTTCTATTTGTCCATCTAGGGAGCAATGGGTTGTCTCTGGTCCTAACCTTATTTCAGGGCCTTATAGAGAAATAAGGGCCTAGGTATCCTGCATATGAATATTCCTACCTTCAAGGTCTATTCATATTGATAGGTAGTTAGGGCCCGGATTAGGGTTGTTTAGGAGGTGACCTGTTTCTTCCCTAGTTTCCAGGCCCAGTTACTGTTCCCCTTCCCTCCTGTGTTCAGTGTGGAGTTTTCCCCCTACACTGATCGTGACAATGGGGTGTTCAGAAGGTGGGGAGGAGGATGGAAAAGTAGGAAACTAAGATGTCTGTTTGTAAAACTCTGCAAAGACAAGACAGGCTAAAAGAAATCATTGTGGTGGTCTGGTCTGAATGGAGAAGATAAAGAAAAAGAATGTCTACATCAGAGGACACGTCACTGGTTGTAAGAGGTATGTGGCACTGTATTACCCTGGTTTGTAGCTCTGTATGTAATGTTTTCCAAGTATGTCTTTAACAGTAGTGCTGGAGGGAAGGGGTTAGGCTGAGAAATTGGCATGGGAGGGGGTGCCATTTCAGTTTTTTCCTCAGGCAGCAGAAAGGCTAGGTGCACCCCTGCTGTGACATGAGGAAGTCCCTAACATCAGAGACTCAGGAGATAATAGCAAGGGACCAATCAGAGTGGTCTCTTGCCAGCGATCGTTCTGAATGGTTACTCAGTACAGACTAGCCAATCAGAGAGAAATTCTGTAAAAAAAAGTTGGTTACCGGCTCTGATCTTCATAGTTCCTGTCTACATAGATCAGAGCCTGTAATGTTGGCCCCCTGTGCCTTCCGATGCCACCCTCTTGCTCCAGGCCTCCCTGCTCTGGATATTTTGAATGGTGATGGCGGCAGCTCAACAATGGAGCCACCGCCATCAGCAACAGGGGTCAGCTGTAATATACAGCTGTCACTTTGCTACAATGGCACCGATCCCCGCCGTTTAATTCCTTAGATGCCGCAGTCAGTAGCCACCGCAGGATCCATGAAGTTAACAGAGGGAGGGAGCTCCCTTTCTCCCGATCGGGCCGCTGTGCTGCGATGGCAGGGTCCTGATGGTTGCCATGGCAGCCGGATGCCTTACAAAGACATCCAGGCTTGCCATGTATCTAAACCTTGACAGACCCTGAGAATCCGATCAGGCTTAGTGTCAGTGTAAAACTGTCAGTACAGCGCATTGCAATAGATGACTATTTTAGTGAACTGTACAGCAATCAGCTCCACTGGATCTTAAAGATCCACGTGGAATTTCATTAAAAAAAAGTGTCAAAGTAAAAAAAATGTAATAAAATTTTTATAAATTTAACCACCTCAGCCCCCAGTGCTTAAACACCCTGAAAGACCAGGCCACTTTTTACACTTCTGACCTACACTACTTTCACAGTTTATTGCTCGGTCATGCAACTTACCACCCAAATGAATTTTACCTCCTTTTCTTCTCACTAATAGAGCTTTCATTTGGTGGTATTTCATTGCTGCTGACATTTTTACTTTTTTTGTTATTAATCGAAATTTAACGATTTTTTTGCAAAAAAATGACATTTTTCACTTTCAGTTGTAAAATTTTGCAAAAAAAAACGACATCCATATATACATTTTGCTCTAAATTTATTGTTCTACATGTCTTTGATAAAAAAAAAATGTTTGGGTAAAAAAAAAAAATGGTTTGGGTAAAAGTTATAGCGTTTACAAACTATGGTACAAAAATGTGAATTTCCGCTTTTTGAAGCAGCTCTGACTTTCTGAGCACCTGTCATGTTTCCTGAGGTTCTACAATGGCCAGACAGTACAAACACCCCACAAATGACCCCATTTCGGAAAGTACACACCCTAAGGTATTCGCTGATGGGCATAGTGAGTTCATAGAACTTTTTATTTTTTGTCACAAGTTAGCGGAAAATTATGATTTTTTTTTTTTTTTTTTTTTCTTACAAAGTCTCATATTCCACTAACTTGCGACAAAAAATAAAAACTTCCATGAACTCACTATGCCCATCACGAAATACCTTGGGGTCTCTTCTTTCCAAAATGGGGTCACTTGTGGGGTAGTTATACTGCCCTGGCATTCTAGGGGCCCAAATGTGTGGTAAGGAGTTTGAAATCAAATTCTGTAAAAAATGACCTGTGAAATCCGAAAGGTGCTCTTTGGAATATGGGCCCCTTTGCCCACCTAGGCTGCAAAAAAGTGTCACACATCTGGTATCGCCGTACTCAGGAGAAGGTGGGGAATGTGTTTTGGGGTGTCATTTTACATATACCCATGCTGGGTGAGAGAAATATCTTGGCAAAAGACAACTTTTCCCATTTTTTTATACAAAGTTGGCATTTGACCAAGATATTTCTCTCACCCAGCATGGGTATATGTAAAAAGATACCCCAAAACACATTCCTCAACTTCTCCTGAATACAGAGATACCAGATGTGTGACACTTTTTTGCAGCCTAGGTGGGCAAAGGGGCCCATATTCCAAACAGCACCTTTCGGATTTCACAGGTCATTTTTTACAGAATTTGATTTCAAACTCCTTACCACACATTTGGGCCCCTAGAATGCCAGGGCAGTATAACTACCCCACAAGTGACCCCATTTTGGAAAGAAGACACCCCAAGGTATTCCGTGAGGGGCATGGCGAGTTCCTAGAATTTTTTATTTTTTGTCGCAAGTTAGTGGAAAATGCTGATTTATTATTTTTTTTTTTTTTTCATACAAAGTCTCATATTCCACTAACTTGTGACAAAAAATAAAAACTTCCATGAACTCACTATGCCCATCAGCGAATACCTTGGGGTCTCTTCTTTCCAAAATGGGGTCACTTGTGGGGTAGTTATACTGCCCTGGCATTCTAGGGGCCCAAATGTGTGGTAAGGAGTTTGAAATCAAATTCTGTAAAAAATGACGAGTGAAATCCGAAAGGTGCTCTTTAGAATGTGGGCCCCTTTGCCCACCTAGGCTGCAAAAAAGTGTCACACATGTGGTATCTCCGTATTCAGGAGAAGTTGAGGAATGTGTTTTGGGGTGTCTTTTTACATATACCCATGCTGGGTGAGATAAATATCTTGGTCAAATGCCAACTTTGTATAAAATAATGGGAAAAGTTGTCTTTTGCCAAGATATTTCTCTCACCCAGCATGGGTCTATGTAAAATGACACCCCAAAACACATTCCCCACCTTCTCCTGAGTACGGAGATACCAGATGTGTGACACTTTTTTGCAGCCTAGGTGGGCAAAGGGGCCCATATTCCAAAGAGCACCTTTCGGATTTCACTCGTCATTTTTTACAGAATTTGATTTCAAACTCCTTACCACACATTTGGGCCCCTAGAATGCCAGGGCAGTATAACTACCCCACAAGTGACCCCATTTTGGAAAGAAGAGACCCCAAGGTATTCGCTGATGGGCATAGTGAGTTCTTGGAAGTTTTTATTTTTTGTCACAAGTTAGTGGAATATGAGACTTTGTATGAAAAAAAAAAAAAAAAAAAAATCATCATTTTCCACTAACTTGTGACAAAAAATAAAAAATTCTAGGAACTCGCCATGCCCCTCACGGAATACCTTGGGGTGTCTTCTTTCCAAAATGGGGTCACTTGTGGGGTAGTTATACTGCCCTGGCATTTTCCAGGGGCCCTAATGTGTGGTAAGTAGGTAAATGACCAGTGAAATCCGAAAGGTGCTCTTTGGAATATGGGCCCCTTTGCCCACCTAGGCTGAAAAAAAGTGTCACACATCTGGTATCTCCGTACTCAGGAGAAGTTGGGGAATGTGTTTTGGGGTGTCATTTTACATATACCCATGCTGGGTGAGAGAAATATCTTGGCAAAAGACAACTTTTTCCATTTTTTTATACAAAGTTGGCATTTGACCAAGATATTTATCTCACCCAGCATGGGTATATGTAAAATGACACCCCAAAACACATTGCCCAACTTCTCCTGAGTATGGCGATACCAGATGTGTGACACTTTTCTGCAGCCTAGATGCGCAAAGGGGCCCAAATTCCTTTTAGGAGGGCATTTTTAGACATTTGGATACCAGACTTCTTCTCACGCTTTGGGGCCCCTAGAATGCCAGGGCAGTATAAATACCCCACATGTGACCCCATTTTGGAAAGAAGACACCCCAAGGTATTCAATGAGGGGCATGGCGAGTTCATAGAATTTTTTTTGTTTTTGGCACAAGTTAGCGGAAATTGATATTTTTTATTTTTTTCTCACAAAGTCTCCCGTTCCGCTAACTTGGGACAAAAATTTCAATCTTTCATGGACTCAATATGCCCCTCACGGAATACCTGGGGGTGTCTTCTTTCCGAAATGGGGTCACATGTAAGGTATTTATACTGCCCTGGCATTCTAGGGGCCCTAAAGCGTGAGAAGAAGTCTTGAATATAAATGTCCAAAAAATTTTACGCATTTGGATTCCGTGAGGGGTATGGTGAGTTCATGTGAGATTTTATTTTTTGTCACAAGTTAGTGGAATATGTGACTTTGTAAGAAAAAAAAAAAAATTCCGCTAACTTGGGCCAAAAAAATGACTGAATGCAGCCTTACAGGGGGGGGGGGGGGAATCAATGACAGGGGGGTGATCAATGACAGGGGGGTGATCAGGGAGTCTATATGGGGTGATCACCCAACTGTCATTGATCACCCCCCTGTAAGGCTGCATTCAGACGTCCGTATGATTTTTACGGATCCGATCCATCTATCAGTGGATCCGTAAAAATCATGCGGACATCTGAATGGAGCTTTACAGGGGGGTGATCAATGACAGAGGGGTAATCAATGACAGGGGGGTGATCAGGGAGTCTATATGGGGTGATCACCACAGTCATTGATCACTCCCCTGTAAGGCTGCATTCAGACGTCCGTATGATTTTTACGGATCCGATCAGTCTATTAGTGGATCCGTAAAAATCATGCGGACATCTGAATGGAGCTTTACAGGGGGGTGATCAATGACAGGGGGGTGATCAGGGAGTCTATATGGGGTGATCACCACAGTCATTGATCACTCCCCTGTAAGGCTGCATTCAGACGTCCGTATGATTTTTACGGATCCGATCAGTCTATCAGTGGATCCGTAAAAATCATGCGGACATCTGAATGGAGCTTTACAGGGGGGTGATCAATGACAGGGGGGTAATCAATGACAGGGGGGTGATCAGGGAGTCTATATGGGGTGATCACCACAGTCATTGATCACTCCCCTGTAAGGCTGCATTCAGACGTCCGTATGATTTTTACGGATCCGATCAGTCTATCAGTGGATCCGTAAAAATCATGCGGACATCTGAATGGAGCTTTACAGGGGGGTGATCAATGACAGAGGGGTAATCAATGACAGGGGGGTGATCAGGGAGTCTATATGGGGTGATCACCACAGTCATTGATCACTCCCCTGTAAGGCTGCATTCAGACGTCCGTATGATTTTTACGGATCCGATCAGTCTATCAGTGGATCCGTAAAAATCATGCGGACATCTGAATGGAGCTTTACAGGGGGGTGATCAATGACAGGGGGGTGATCAGGGAGTCTATATGGGGTGATCACCACAGTCATTGATCACTCCCCTGTAAGGCTGCATTCAGACGTCCGTATGATTTTTACGGATCCGATCAGTCTATCAGTGGATCCGTAAAAATCATGCGGACATCTGAATGGAGCTTTACAGGGGGGTGATCAATGACAGGGGGGTAATCAATGACAGGGGGGTGATCAGGGAGTCTATATGGGGTGATCACCACAGTCATTGATCACTCCCCTGTAAGGCTGCATTCAGACGTCCGTATGATTTTTACGGATCCGATCAGTCTATCAGTGGATCCGTAAAAATCATGCGGACATCTGAATGGAGCTTTACAGGGGGGTGATCAATGACAGGGGGGTGATCAGGGAGTCTATATGGGGTGATCACCTCCGTCATTGATCACTCCCCTGTAAGGCTGCATTCAGACGTCCGTATGATTTTTACGGATCCGATCAGTCTATCAGTGGATCCGTAAAAATCATGCGGACATCTAAATGGAGCTTTACAGGGGGGTGATCAATGACAGGGGGGTGATCAGGGAGTCTATATGGGGTGATCACCACAGTCATTGATCACTCCCCTGTAAGGCTGCATTCAGACGTCCGCATGATTTTTACGGATCCGATCAGTCTATCAGTGGATCCGTAAAAATCATGCGGACATCTGAATGGAGCTTTACAGGGGTGTGATCAATGACAGGGGGGTAATCAATGACAGGGGGGTGATCAGGGAGTCTATATGGGGTGATCAGGGGTGATCAAGGGTGAATAAGGGGTTAATAAGTGACAGGGGGGGGGTGTAGTGTAGTGGTGCTTGGTGCAACATATTACTGAGCTGCCTGTGTCCTCTGGTGGTCGATCCAAACAAAGGGGACCACCAGAGGACCAGGTAGCAGGTATATTAGACGCTGTTATCAAAACAGCGTCTAATATACCTGTTAGGGGTTAAAAAAATCACATCTCCAGCCTGCCAGCGAACGATCGCCGCTGGCAGGCTGGAGATCCACTCGCTTACCTTCCGATCCTGTGAACGCGCGCGCCTGTGTGCGCGCGTTCACAGGAAATCTCGCGTCTCGCGAGAGGACGCACCGGCGCGTCCACCCAGAACAACAGGACCGCCGCAAAGACGCAATCCTGCGTACGGCGGTCCTGAGGAGGTTAAATAAAAATGTAAAAAATAAATAAATTCCCCTTTCCCATATGCACTCATTTATAATTGATAAAAAAATGAAAAAATAAAATAAATGACACTTAATTGGTATCGCCGCATCTGCAACAAGCTGATCTATAAAAAGATCATGTTACTAATCCTGTGTGATGAACGCCATAAAAAAACAAAAAAAAACGAAATTGCTGTTTTTGTCACCTCACCTCCCCAAAATATTGAATAAATCGTGATCAAAAAGTCATATTTACCCCAAAATGATTCCAATAATAACTAAAGCCCATTCCGCAAAAAAAAGCAGCTACATTGGTAAAAAAATAAAAATGTTATGGATGTTAGTCTATGGTTAAGTTTTATCAGTAATTGTCAATATACAACATTACAGACGAGATACATATGATATTTGTGACTTAGTATAATCCACGTAGGGATATATGCCATAGGAGACTTAAAGGGGTTCTGCACTTTGTTTCAACTGATGATCTATCCTCTGGATAGATCATCAGCATCAGATCGGCGGGGGTCCGACACCTGGGACCCCTGCCGATCAGCTGTTTGAGAAGGCAGCGGCGCTCCAGCAGCGCCGCGGCCTTCTCACTGTTTACCGCTGGCCCAGTGACATCACGACTTGTATCAACTGGCCTGGGCGGAGCTAAGCTCTGTTCACTTGAATGGAGCTTAGCCCCGCCCAGGCCAGTTGATACAAGTCGTGACGTCACTGGGCCAGCGGTAAACAGTGAGAAGGCCGCGGCACTGCTGGAGCGCCGCTGCCTTCTCAAACAGCTGATCGGCGGGGTCCCGGGTGTCGGACCCCCGCCGATCAGATGCTGATGATCTATCCAGAGGATGGACCCTAACTTCATGTGCCATCAGCATTTCAGTTGGGAAACTCCCTTCCCCTGCGGCTTTGTTAAACGCCTTGACTAATGTTGGGATTAAGAGGGAGGAATAGTGTTCATAATATGCATTAGTGTATGTCAGGGCCTGGTGCTTTGTTTAGCGGGAGGGATTTTATTGCTACTGTGACCTCTGCAGCCGAGATGGGAATAGATAGGGATTCTAATTGTTCCTGTGACAGTTTGGGTAACTGAATAGAGTTGAAAAAAGACTCTATAGCTTCTTTAGTAGGATGTGGGGTTTGTATATCATCTTTCAGGTTATATAGGGATTCGTAGTATGTTCTGAATTGGTTCGCAATTTTCCTGGGATCTATTATTTTAATGCCATTTTTGTCTAGTAGGAATTCAATACGGGAGGAAGCTGAAATTTGTTTGAGTTTTTCAGCTAGGAAGGCTCCCGCCTTATTATTTTGCAAATAGCATTGCATTTTGAATCTTAAAAAAAAAAAAATCATGTTGAATCGCAAGTAATGCTTGTAAACGGCATCTGAGATCTCCTAGAGTTGCAGAGTGTGAGTGGGAGACAGCGGATTTGTTTAAGGATTCCAGACGCTGAATAGAAGCGATCCGTGACCTCTTTATTACGTTTCTTCTTCCCTTGGGCGCAGCATTGAATAATGATTCCCCTCATAACTGCTTTGTGTGCATTCCATAGGATTTGTCGGTCTATGTTTGGGGTATCATTTAATTCAAAATATGATGTTAGTTCCGACTTCAGTTTGTTTGCGTGATCAGGGTGGTGCATTATAGAGTCATTTAAGCGCAACTGAGATGGGAGAGGAGACAAAAAATGTTCTGACATTGTGAGCGTGATCGGAGCGTGATTCGACCATGTGATTGTTTTAATGCTTGTGGAACCTGCCTGTAGCAGCGAGGTTTTGTTGACTACAAAAAAATCTATTCTTGATTATGATTGACTCACCATACATCATAGAACCCCTCCTTGGCCAGAGCGGAAGCTAGCGGTGGTATACGTCTCCCAGGGGCAGTGGTGTCTAAATGGGCATCTAGAATCGTGTTAAAGTCTCCTCCCAGTACCATAATTCCCTCGCTCACCGACCTTATCTTGGGCAAAAGAGCGTCCAGAACCGCATTTGGTGTCTATTAGGAAAGTACACGTTAATGAATGTATAAGTTACATTGTTAACCGCCTCCGGACCGCCTAACGCAGGATTGCGTTCCGGAGGCGGCAGCCCTGTGCAGAGTCACGCATATATGCGTCATCTCGCGAGATTTCCTGTAAACGCGCGCACACAGGCGAGCGCGTTCACAGGATAGGAAGGTAAGCGAGTGGATCTCCAGCCTGCCAGCGGCGATCGTTCGCTGGCAGGCTGGAGATGTGATTTTTTTAACCCCTAACAGGTATATTAGACGCTGTTTTGATAACAGCGTCTAATATACCTGCTACCTGGTCCTCTGGTGGTCCCTTTTGTTTGGATCGACCACCAGAGGACACAGGTAGCTCAGTAATAAGTAGCACCAAGCACCACACTGCACTACACCCCCCTCCCCGTCACTTATTAACCCCTTATTCACCCCTGATCACCCCATATAGACTCCCTGATCACCCCCCTGTCATTGATCACCCCCCTGTCATTGATCACCCCCCTGTAAGGCTGCATTCAGACGTCTGTAAGATTTTTACGGATCCACTGATACATGGATCGGATCCGCAAAACACATACGGACGTCTGAATGGAGCCTTACAGGGGAGTGATCAATGACGGGGGTGATCACCCCATATAGACTCCCTGATCACCCCCCTGTCATTGTGTCATTGATCACCCCCCTGTCATTGATCACCCCCCTGTAAGGCTGCATTCAGATGTCCGTATGTTTTTTACGGATCCACGGATACATAGATCGGATCCGCAAAACACATACAGACGTCTGAATGGAGCCTTACAGGGGGGTGATCACCCCATATAGACTCCCTGATCACCCCCTGTCATTGATCACCCCCTTGTAAGGCTCCATTCAGACGTCCGTATGATTTTTACGGATCCACTGATACATGGATCGGATCCGCAAAACACATACGGACGTCTGAATGGAGCCTTACAGGGGGGTGATCAATGACAGGGGGTGATCACCCCATATAGACTGCCTGATCACCCCGCTGTCATTGATCACCCCCCTGTCATTGATCACCCCCTTGTAAGGCTCCATTCAGACGTCCGTATGATTTTTACGGATCCACAGATACATGGATCGGATCCGCAAAACACATACGGACATCTGAATGGTGCCTTATAGGGGGGTGATCAATGACAGGGGGGTGATCACCCCATATAGACTCCCTGATCACCCCCCTGTCATTGATCACCCCCCTGTCATTGATCACCCCCCTGTAAGGCTGCATTCAGATGTCCGTATGATTTTTACGGATCCACGGATACATGGATCGGATCCGCAAAACACATACGGACATCTGAATGGAGCCTTATAGGGGGGTGATCAATGACAGGGGGGTGATCACCCCATATAGACTCCCTGATCACCCCCCTGTCATTGATCACCCCCCTGTAAGGCTGCATTCAGATGTCCGTATGTTTTTTACGGATCCACGGATACATGGATCGGATCCGCAAAACACATACGGACATCTGAATGGAGCCTTATAGGGGGGTGATCAATGACAGGGGGGTGATCAGGGAGTCTATATGGGGTGATCACCCCCCTGTCATTGATCACCCCCCTGTAAGGCTCCATTCAGACATTTTTTTGGCCCAAGTTAGCGGAAATTTATTTATTTTTCTTACAAAGTCTCATATTCCACTAACTTGTGTCAAAAAATAAAATCTCACATGAACTCACCATACCCCTCACGGAATCCAAATGCGTAAAAATTTTTAGACATTTATATTCCAGACTTCTTCTCCAGCTTTAGGGCCCCTAGAATGCCAGGGCAGTATAAATACCCCACATGTGACCCCATTTCGGAAATAAGACACCCCAAGGTATTCGCTGAGGGGCATATTGAGTCCATGAAAAATTAAAATTTTTGTCCCAAGTTAGCGGAAAGGGAGACTTTGTGAGAAAAAAAAAATTATCAATTTCCGCTAACTTGTGCCAAAAAAAAAAATTCTATGAACTCGCCATGCCCCTCATTGAATACCTTGGGGTGTCTTCTTTCCAAAATGGGGTCACATGTGGGGTATTTATACTGCCCTTTTATTTTAAGGGCCCTAAAGCGTGAGAAGAAGTCTGGGATCCAAATGTCTAAAAATGCCCTCATAAAAGGAATGTGGGCCCCTTTGCGCATCTAGGCTGCAAAAAAGTGTCACACATCTGGTATCGCCGTACTCAGGAGAAGTTGGGCAATGTGTTTTGGGGTGTCATTTTACATATACCCATGCTGGGTGAGATAAATATCTTGGTCAAATGCCAACTTTGTATAAAAAATGGGAAAAGTTGTCTTTTGCCGAGATATTTCTCTCACCCAGCATGGGTATATGTAAAATGACACCCCAAAACACATTCCCCAAAACACATTCCCCAACATATACCCATGCTGGGTGAGAGAAATATCTTGGCAAAAGACAACTTTTCCCATTTTTTTATACAAAGTTGGCATTTGACCAAGATATTTATCTCACCCAGCATGGGTATATGTAAAAAGACACCCCAAAACACATTGCCCAACTTCTCCTGAGTACAGAGATACCAGATGTGTGACACTTTTTTGCAGCCTAGGTTGGCAAAGGGGCCCACATTCCAAAGAGCACCTTTCGGATTTCACAGGTCATTTACCTACTTACCACACATTAGGGCCCCTAGAATGCCAGGGCAGTATAACTACCCCACAAGTGACCCCATTTTGGAAAGAAGACACCCCAAGGTATTCCGTGAGGGGCATGGCGAGTTCCTAGAATTTTTTATTTTTTGTCACAAGTTAGCGGAAAATTATGATTTTTTATTTTTTTTTCTTACAAAGTCTCATATTCCACTAACTTGTGACAAAAAATAAAAACCTCCATGAACTCACTATGCCCATCACGAAATACCTTGGGGTGTCTTCTTTCCAAAATGGGGTCACTTGTGGGGTAGTTATACTGCCCTGGCATTTTAGGGGCCGAATGCGTGAGAAGTGGTTTGAAATCAAAATCTGTAAAAAATGGCCGGTGAAATCCGAAAGGTGCTCTTTGGAATGTGGGCCCCTTTGCCCACCTAGGCTGCAAAAAAGTGTCACACATCTGGTATCCCCGTAATGTGTTTTGGGGTGTCTTTTTACATATACCCATGCTGGGTGAGAGAAATATCTTGGCAAAAGACAACTTTTCCCATTTTTTTATACAAAGTTGGCATTTGACCAAGATATTTATCTCACCCAGCATGGGTATATGTAAAATGACACCCCAAAACACATTGCCCAACTTCTCCTGAGTACGGAGATACCACATGTGTGACACTTTTTTGCAGCCTAGGTGGGCAAAGGGGCCCACGTTCCAAAGAGCACCTTTCGGATTTCACCGGCCATTTTTTACAGATTTTGATTTCAAACTACTTCGCACGCATTTGGGCCCCTAAAATGCCAGGGCAGTATAACTACCCCACAAGTGACCCCATTTTGGAAAGAAGACACCCCAAGGTATTTCATGATGGGCATAGTGAGTTCATGGAAGTTTTTATTTTTCGTCACAAGTTAGTGGAATATGAGACTTTGTAAGAAAAAAGAAAAAATATCATCATTTTCCGCTAACTTGTGACAATAAATAAAAAGTTCTATGAACTCACTATGCCCATCAGCGAATACCTTAGGGTGTCTACTTTCCGAAATGGGGTCATTTGTGGGGTTTTTCTACTGTCTGGGCATTGTAGAACCTCAGGAAACATGACAGGTGCTCAGAAAGTCAGAGCTGCTTCAAAAAGCGGAAATTCACATTTTTGTACCATAGTTTGTAAACGCTATAACTTTTACCCAAACCATTTTTTTTCACCCAAACATTTTATTTTTATCAAAGACATGTAGAACAATAAATTTAGAGAAAAATTTATATATGGATGTCGTTTTTTTGCAAAATTTTACAACTGAAAGTGAAAATTTGTCATTTTTTTGCAAAAAAATCGTTACATTTCGATTAATAACAAAAAAAGTAAAAATGTCAGCAGCAATGAAATACCACCAAATGAAAGCTCTATTAGTGCGAAGAAAAGGAGGTAAAATTCTTCTGGGTGGTAAGTTGCATGACCGAGCAATAAACGGTGAAAGTAGGGTAGGTCAGAAGTGTAAAAAGTGGCCTGGTCATTAAGGGTGTTTAAGCTAGGGGGGCTGAAGTGGTTAATATCGCATACTAGTCCTAAGTAGCGTCCATGAGGATCTATGATAGCATTATGCAAAGTGAAAGCAACGGAGTTCTTAATTGCTATGGCCACTCCCCTATGTTTCACAGGGCACGAGGATAGAAAGATATGGGGGAATGATTTGTTAGTAAATTTAGGAGACTTATCTTTGTGAAAGTGAGTCTCTTGTAAAAAAAAAAAGAGCCTAGAGATTTGGCTTCTCTCCAAAAGGCCCTTGACATTAAGGGATGCTATAGATATTACCATGGTATTTTTATATTATTTGTTGTGCCCTCGCTCCACAGGGAGGTGACCACATGCTTCAAGATCAAGAAACTGGTGAGGTATACAATACCCAAGTCGCCTGTAACAAGATTTAACAGAAAAAAACACAAGGAAACACAACATGAACTGCACTTAAGTACCAATTTAAAAAACTAGTATTCCTTTCACATGGAATTGTAGTGTACTGTAGTACAAAGGGGGAAGACATTAGAAGAACATTTCAGATGTTCAAAAAATGTAAACCTATATTGCAATATTCACACCTGTGGGAATAACGGCAGGTTAAACCAGTGATGGCAACTTATATTATACTCAAGTATTGACTGTTGTCCAGTCGGTGGAAACCGTCGGAGGAGATCTACGTGAAGTATGAGGAGAGGAAGATTCGGAGGCAGTGATGTTCCACTTCTTCAGCATGGCCATACCTTCCTTCACAGATGAGATGGATATAGTTGATCCATTCCTGGAAATTAGAAGCTTATCAGGGAATCCCCAACGATATTTGATGTCTTTCTCTCTCAGCGTCTTGGTTATTGGTAGGAAGTCCCTTCTAGCTTGAAGTGTAGCCGCAGATAGGTCCGGCATCCGGGAATAGAGAAATAGCCATGTACGGTGGTGGGAACGAGCCATATTTGCGGGCCTTATACATTATTAAATCCTTAACATGATAAAAGTGTACCCTCACTAGTGCGTCTCTGGGTGCTTTACTTGGCGCCGTTTTAGGCTTTAGGATTCTGTGTGCTCGGTCGAAAGTGAGATCCATTGCTGTTAAGGAAGGCACTAACGTGTGAAAGAGTTTTTTGAGATAGTCCATAAGTTCAGAAGCAGTCACCTCTTCCGGAATGCCACGTACTTTGATATTATTTCTGCGGGATCTGTCCTCTGTGTCTGTGCTTTTGCTTTAAGCCACTGGACATCCTCCTACAGTGTGTTATATGCATCTACCAGCTCATTGTGTGCACTTGAGAACTCTGACATTTTGCGTTCCAGGTGGTCTGTTCTTTCTTCCATAGCTGATATGTTAGACTGGAGCTTGTGGATTAGGGATGATACATTCTTATTAATCCCATTTTGTAGGACGATGTCCTTTAGAGTATCTACTGTAACAGGTTCTGATGAAGTTGGAAACTGAGAAATATCACTCTCAAGTGTAGCTTCAGTATTTTCGCCATTTCTGTCTAGCGTATTACTCTTTTTATGTACTGGACCTTTGCTATTCGGTGATGCAGACGATGAGATGTTTGCCCGTCTATTACCTGATTCTGCATGTTCAAAAGTGCTATCAATGGCAATATGTGTGGGTAGAGGTTGTTCTATCTCACCCAATGAGCCCCTGGACATTCAGCCCGAGAGGGTGAAGCAAAGTATGTGTCAGATGTCAGATCCTTTTTGGAAAAGGATTTCTACATGGATGACTGCTTGAAATCCACACCCACGAATGAGACCGCAATCTCCTGAAAAGGGCTCAAGAGATGCTCGCTCTATCTAACTTGAGGTTGCACAAAATCACCTCCAACAGCCATGAGTTTATGGAAGCCTTCTCATCCCAAGACCATTCAAGTGATCTAAAGGACTTAGATCTTAGCATCGACTCCCTTCCTATGCAGCAGAGCCTCGGTTTGCTCCTGGATTTAAAGGCAGACACATTCACCAAGGAAGATAAGCCCTTAATACCCAGAGGAGTTCTGTCCACCATAAACAGCTTATATGATCCTCTGGGATTCGTAGCGCCTGTTACCATCCAAGGCAAAATGATGCTAAGGGACTTCACCACAGAGACGTCTGATTGGGATGATCTGCTTCCCACAGAGAAAAAGGACCTGTGGACAGGTTGGAAGAAGTCTCTTGAAGATTTGACCAGTCTTCATGTGGCACAACCATATGCTTCCGTGCCATCTACTGAAGTCAAGATGCAAAGACTATATACTGTATCTTCTGTGATGCTTCAGTCAAGGCAATTGCTGCCATAGCATACCTAAAGACTATTGATGTCAAATAACAATGCCATATAGGATTTGTCATGAGCCGTACCAAACTGGCGCCACTCTGCGAACACACGATTCCCAGGTTGGAGCTCTGCGCTGCTATGCTTGCAATGGAGTTGGCTGAACTTGTAACATCAGGAATGATGGTAATCGAGGAAGTCGAGTTTTATACGGACAGCAAGGTAGTCCTAGGATATATCTGCAACGAAACCAGACATTTTTACGTCTGCATCTGCAATTGGGTGCTAAGGATCAGGAGATCCACTTGTCCTAAACAGTGAGACTATGTACCCACACAGCATAATCCTGCGGACCATGCAACTAGATCCATCACACCAAGCCACCTTAAAGACACAACATGGTTTATGGGTTCTGCATTCCGGTACCGTTTAACGTCTTGCAACATCGGATCCGACACATTCAAATTGGTAGACACATATACAGATGAAATCCGACCTGAAGTATCTACTCTGCGTACAGTGACTTCTGACCACCAACTTAAATCCCATCGCTTCAGCAGGTTCTCCACCTGGATGTTGCTCTTTTGTGCTATAGCCTGTGTAGTCCATACAGCTCAGGCATTACCTGTGAGCCAGAAGCCCTGCAAAGGTTGGCATCACTGCGAACATGCCTTTACCGCTCCTAATCTGAAAAGGTCCAAGTACATAATAATTTGCACGATACAACGTGAATGTCATGCTAAGGAAATAGACTACCTCAGCAAAAGCCAAACAGTCTCCAAAGACAACTCTTTGAAAAAGCTTGGTCCCATCATTGACCAAAATAGGTTGCTAAGAAGAAGATTCAGTGGTTCTGTTGACGCCAGACGGGGAGTGTTCTTCCTCCAGCAGAGGGAGATTCATTTCAGTTCAGTTCAGTCTGCTGCAATTTCTGTATTCCTGTAGTTATTAGTTAGGTAACAGCACTATCTAGCAGTGGTAAAAATGTACAGTATTGCACCTTGTTTTCTTGTTAATAAAGAATATTGCTTGTGGGAGGTGCTAGGCATTGTGGGTAGTGCAAGGCATTCTGGGAAAGAGAAGCCCCATTCTTCAGTCTACACACAGACTACAGGACATCAGCAGAGCTGTTCCATGCAGTTCTCCTTCTTAAACAGAGTATTTAAAGGGGGGCAGTATAGCATATAAAACGTAACTTAAAGAATAATAAAGAGCCCCTACAAGAACAAATAAACCAAAAACAAACCTAAACCAAAAAATCGTTCTAGGAGAAAAAATCTGCAACCCCATAAGGGTGTAACAATGATTCTACTAGCAACAGGTGTATGTACTTATAACAACCCAAAAGGGGTGTATCTACAGGGTGGGCCATTTATATGGATACACCTTAATAAAATGGGAATGGTTGGTGATATTAACTTCCTGTTTGTGGCACATTAGTATATGTGAGGGGGGAAACTTTTCAAGATGGGTGGTGACCATGGCGGCCATTTTGAAGTCGGCCATTTTGAATCCAACTTTAGTTTTTTTCAATAGGAAGAGGGTTATGTGACACATCAAACTTATTGGGAATTTCACAAGAAAAACAATGGTGTGCTTGGTTTTAACGTAACTTTATTCTTTCATGAGTTATTTACAAGTTTCTGACCACTTATAAAATGTGTTCAATGTGCTGCCCATTGTGTTGAATTGTCAATTCAACATCTCTTCTCCCACTCTTCACACACTGATAGCAACACCGCAGGAGAAATGCTAGCACAGGCATCCAGTATCCGTAGTTTCAGGTGCTGCACATCTCGTATCTTCATAGCATAGACAATTGCCTTCAGATGACCCCAAAGATAAAAGTCTAAGGGGGTCAGATCGGGAGACCTTGGGGGCCATTCAACTGGCCCACGACGACCAATCCACTTTTCAGGAAACTGTTCATCTAGGAATGCTCGGACCTGACACCCATAATGTGGTGGTGCACCATCTTGCTGGAAAAACTCAGGGAACGTGCCAGCTTCAGTGCATAAAGAGGGAAACACATCATCATGTAGCAATTTCGCATATCCAGTGGCCTTGAGGTTTCCATTGATAAAGAATGGCCCCACTATCTTTGTACCCCATATACCACACCGTACCATCAATTTTTTTGTTCCAACAGTCTTGGAGGGATCTATCCAATGTGGGTTAGTGTCAGACCAATAGCGGTGGTTTTGTTTGTTAACTTCACCATTCACATAAAAGTTTGCCTCATCACTGAACAAAATCTTCTGCGTAAACTGAGGGTCCTGTTCCAATTTTTGTTTTGCCCATTCTGCAAATTCAGTGCGCCGATCTGGGTCATCCTCGTTGAGATGCTGCAGTAGCTGGAGTTTGTAAGGGTGCCATTTGTGAGTAGCTAATATCCGCCGACGGGATGTTCGACTAATGCCACTCTCCAGTGACATGCGTGAGTGCTACGCTGTGGGCTCTTGCTGAATGAAGCTAGGACAGCCACTGATGTTTCTTCATTAGAGACAGATTTCATGCGTCCACATTTTGGTAAATCCAACACTGAACCAGCAAGCATTTTGCTAACTGTAGCATGGGAGATGGGTGGTCTCGTAGGGTGTCTTGCATTGAAATCTGCTGCAATGACCCGGTTACTGCGTTCACCAGACATCAACACAATTTCTATCCGCTCCTCACGTGTTAACCTCGGCGACATGTCAATGGCTGTAAACAAAGAGAAACTTGTAAATAACTCATGAAAGAATAAAGTTACGTTAAAACCAAGCACACCATTGTTTTTCGTGTGAAATTCCCAATAAGTTTGATGTCACATGACCCTCTTCCTATTTAAAAAACAAAAGTTGGATTCAAAATGGCCGACTTCAAAATGGACGCCATGGTCACCACCCATCTTGAAAAGTTTCCCCCCTCACATATACTAATGTGCCACAAACAGGAAGTTAATATCACCAACCATTCCCATTTTATTAAGGTGTATCCATATAAATGTACAATCAGACTGGTAAAAAAATGGGTCAATCTTACCGGTCCCGTTTAATTATGTCATGCGAATATGGTTCAGACACGTGTCCACTCAATAAAGTTTCAGGAATTCCTGTGCTTGAGGGTGCTTGCTGTCGCATTCACAGACGTACTCATGCGTAGCCAGTGTGAAGACGGGACTAGGGGTACTATACTGTCTCTAGCATGCCCTACTCAGGCTAGTACACCCTGATGACCTCCTAATACAGAGTCATCGCCCTAAAAAGAGCGGCCCGTTCGGAACCTTTCCCTGTTTTTAAGGCCCTAGACAACCTTAACTCTACTTATGTACAGAGGGAGTAGGGGACTGGACAATACCGTGTGTTCCCGTAGCGAGTAATATCACGGGGGATCACCAGGGGAGAAAACTGTGTCCCAATAAGTTTTTTCAGATTTTTATAGCCCCACGAATCATCAGGGGACACGGGGCTGGGATGTCACAGAAGTATGGAAGAGTGTGTGTAGCAAAACTCCAGGGTGTCCTAAATCAGAAATCAAGGTATAATCAGAAATAATTGCAGGATAGGATGTCGCACTAAGAAACCGGAACTCCAAAATGAGGTGCTCCTGTCCTAACGAGAACACTCACTCGATAAATGGAAAAATGTGTATATATATGGATAGGGCACTCTCAGAAATCAAGGACCATGCAAAGATACAGGAAATATGTTTATTTATGCAAAAAATATGATCAACAATCAATAATAAAATAATAGCAGCATGATAGATGTGTTTGAATACACCACGCCTAAAACACCTGCTTGGTTGGCGGTGAATAAATACCAGCAGAATAAAACAGTGAACGCAAGTAGTAAAAATAGCGGCAAACTCCGATCGAATGGGTAAGTAGCAGTAATGTAATCAAATATGGACACTCCCAATAGTAATGACTCGATGATATCGAAATTGGGTAAGCTGCAAAAGTTTGAACTGCAAGTAAATCGACCTGCAAAATAATCGGAAGTCAAAAGTGTCCACTACTAATGATCGATGAGAAAACTTCAAGATACTTAATTCCACCAAAACCAATCCGTCCTTAAACATTGATTTATAGTTAATATCGTTGTGAAAACTTTCCTGAATAAAGCGGCGTCCCGCTGAAACAGTATGGGTAGCGGCGTCCCGCTACTTAACAGCTTGCAAGCGATTATTTATTTACCTTTAATCCAGCTTCTATCGAAACAGACTTTACCGAACCTTGGGATATTTTCGCTCCCTGCATTGTGCCGGCGATGTTGTTGCACTCTGTTGTAGGTCTTCTTAATGAAAACCACTCTGGCGGGCTGTTATTCAATACGTGGGCCAGTGATGTATAGGTCCCTCTATGTGTTAGCCGTCAAATCGCGTAGGTAACTTTCGAAGATATTAAATCTCACTTTTTCCGGGTCGGTTGCAGTCGATAGTTGGTAAATGTATCTGGTCACAAATAGCGGGGGATGTGGCACCAGACGCGTTTCGGGGTACTTGCATTCACCCCTTCCTCAGTGGTAGACATCCCCCCTTTGGCATTCCTCTTTTATAGTGATCACACTATTATGTAATTCATGGGCTCGGTGGTTAATTGAAAAACGTCAGTTCCGGTTTGTAAGGTGTATGTATTTACTCAGATTGGTAAAGGACACAAATGTCTGTTGTTGGTTCATATATATTGCCCAAGAATAAGAATGAAAATAGCAAATTTCGTACTTTAGCAATTTCCTAGATGTATATAATTGCATACGTTTGTTCATAATGAATACATACAGTACAGACCAAAAGTTTGGACACCTTCTCATTCAAAGAGTTTTCTTTATTTTCATGACTATGAAGGCATCAAAACTATGAATTAACACATGTGGAATTATATACAGTTGCAAGAAAAAGTATGTGAACCCTTTGGAATGATATGGATTTCTGCACAAATTGGTCATAAAATGTGATCTGATCTTCATCTAAGTCACAACAATAGACAATCACAGTCTGCTTAAACTAATAACACACAAAGAATGAAATGTTACCATGTTTTTATTGAACAGACCATGTAAACATTCACAGTGCAGGTGGAAAAAGTATGTGAACCCTTGGATTTAATAACTGGTTGTTTACATGGTGTGTTCAATAAAAACATGGTAACATTTAATTCTGTGTGTGTTATTAGTTTAAGCAGACTGTGATTGTCTATTGTTGTGACTTAGATGAAGATCAGATCACATTTTATGACCAATTTGTGCAGAAATCCATATCCTTCCAAAGGGTTCAGTACTGCATCCATGCACGTCATGAGTTGCTTTCATCTGCTTCATTTCGTTTCATACACTACCGTTCACGTCTTCTTACTTCGTGTCACAGTCATTACCTTTGGCTGTGACTTTCTGTCTATGCTCTCGCTGCAGCTTCGTTTCTGTGTGTCATTTGTGGTTCTTTATGGGTTAACTCCCCTGTGTGCCTATTTGGAGTTAATCCTCTGTCTGCTCCATGGGTGTGGCTTCTCTGCTACACCCATGGAACCTGTATATAAGGCTGAGTTCCGGCTCAGTTCCGGTCAGCTCTCTTATGTGTCTGTACCTGATTTCCGTTTGTTTTTGCTTGACGACACGGTGGTCTCTCCTGGGACCTCCAACTCGTGACACTTCGGCTCCCTGAGTCGGCGTGCGTTCCAGCGTGGAACACATGCCTATACACATTCCTGCCCCAAGTTGTTTTTTTTTTTTTTTTTGTATTTGCTTGTCTCTTTTTCCCCATCCAATTCCCTCCCGAGGCAGCAGGGGGGGCAAGGTCCGGCCCGCGGGTCCCCCCCTCCACACGGCCTCCCCCATCCCGTCCTTACTTAGGGCTCCGCTGCAGCCCGGCGTGCGTTCCAGCGTGGAGCGCACGCCGGAAATCCGCCACCAGACATGAGCTCCGGGTCACGTGCTTGGCGTGCTTTCTAGCTTGGAGCGCACGCCGGAGTCCCTCCACCGGGCCTGGGCCTGGTCACGTGTTCGGAATCTTCATTCAGGCCCGGCAGATTCATGCGACGTGGCAGCCCCAGTGCGGTGGCTCCAGCCTGAGTTATTCCTGTCCCCACTGGGTCCCTCCCTCTCTCGATACACACCTTGATTCTGGCCCCACAACCAGGTCTCCCGCCCTACGTACTACTTAGGACGGGTGGTCCCCGTCCCCCAGTCTGCTGGTCCGCATGGTCACCCCCCCTGCACATTTTCCCAGGCAAGCCTGGCACCCCCGTCAAAACAGGCCATACGTAGTAGGGGTATCTAGCCCCTGGGCAACAACGGCCACGTCCACAAACAGCCGCAAAAAAATAAATAATTCCCCTGAGGAAGCCAGAGAGCGAAACCCGGGTCGGGCAGGAACGTTACGGTTTTTACCTTTGTGATATGCCTATTGTCTACCATCGCTTGTGAGTAGAATAATACCTTTTAAACCAACTTTTAAGAGGGTGCTTCACTATATGCCAATTATCTTAACCCTGCAGAGGAGGCGGTCTGGGGAGGATAGAATCCTTTGGGAGAGGAGGATAGAGGCTGGTGCCCTGTTTCATCTACCGGTGTACCGGATGACATAATCTCAAGCAGCGCGGTTTCAAAATTTTTACTACAGTACTCCATGTTGCCTGAACCGCTCGGGATCCAATGTATTTGCCTGAATCACTCAGGTTCCATGCATCTGCCTGGAACGCTCAGGGGTTTTCAGCAGGGTCCGGCTGGTTCCCGGTTACCCGGTTCGTGTCCTGCATGTCTGGATTCCTGTTTCCCGCAGGTCTCGTTGCATGCAGCGCGACTTCGGGCCCTGATTCTGGCAGTTCAGGGTCACCCAGCAGTTGGCCATGGCGCCCAGGCTGCATCCTGGTTCTCCGTCGCTTCATCCCAGTGCCACCAGATCGCACCTCTCTCCGAGTCTCGTACTAACGCAAGCTTATTGTCATGTAAGCAGGGCCTCAGGCCACCGGAATTTCGATCCATCCTCAATTGTGTCGCAGGGCTCCTCCGTGTCCGGTCACTCCACGGTTCAGGTAAGGTTCAACCGAGTGGCTCGGAGCCTTCCTTTATTCATCACGAGCCTCCATCCCTAGGTCTTCAGTATCGCCGGAGAGTTGGCAGCGCTGTCCGTCGATTCGGGTAGGTTGCGATCCTTTCTATACCATGGTCATTCCTGTTTCCTTTCCACTCTCGCCGGTCACTCGGCCACTGCTCAAAAGGAAAAGAAAAAAGGAAAAAAAAGAGAGAGGGAAATATATGTATGTGTACTCTCCTGAATATCTCAGGGTGTATTTTCCTGAATCGGGTTTCATATATTTCCCTGATTAGCTCAAATTTTCAAGTATTTCCACGATTCACCCAGGTCTCAGTTCCCTAAATCGCTCGGGTTATGTATTTCCCTGAGTCGCTCGGATTTATGTATTTCCCTGAATCGCTCGGGCCATGTACTTTCCTGGATCGCTCAGGGTTATGTATTTCGCCGAATCGCGCAGGTTTGTTTTTTTCTGTCTCTTCAGGTTGACTGTATTTCCAGGTTGTATGTATTTTCCTGATTCTCTTAGGTCACGTATTTCCCTGAATCGCTCAGGTCTTATTTCCCACAGGTTGTACGTATTTGCCTGAATCGCTCAGGTCTTATTTCCCACAGGGTGTACGCAGTTGCCTGAATCGCTCAGGATCCAATATATTTGCCTGAAAACGCTCAGGGGTTTTCCCATACCATCAGGAAACTACCAAGCCGGTGTCAAGGTTTACAAAGTTTTTTCCAGGTCCCACTCGCAAGGTGGCTTGGACGATGTCTCCTACACCCTGGCATTCATAGCCCACTGTCACCGCAATCTCAGGCTGTCATTTAACACCATCGGGCTGTACCTAGCGGGGATACAGCACTGCACCATGCTTCATAATCCAAATGGAGGTTCCTTTTCTTCAGTGCAGACAGTCAAGGCGGCCCTTGGGGGGATCCAGAACTGCGGGGATGCCCCTACCGGCCGTAGACAGCCTGTCTCCGGCGAGATGTTTAGGAGACTGTCGTCCGCGCTGGATGGACATTCTTTTGGGCACTCCCCTAGTTTGGTTATTAAGGCAGACTTGTACCTCGGGTTTATGGGTTCCTTAGGCCAGGTGAGTTCACCAGCACCTCCCCTAAACGTCAGGGATTGCAGGTGCGGCAATTGTCCTGGGTCCATGACCCCTTTGTCCTCTGGCGCCCTTCCACGAAATCCAATCAGCTTGGACCTCCCTCGGAGGTCGGTTCTCCAAAACTTTGAACAATTGGTGCCCGGTCATGGTCCTCCGGCGATTGGTAGCCCTGATGCCCCTCTAGATGGCCCGCTGCTTCCTTGGCGTGGGAGTTTCAGGACTTCGATCCAGTTCGTGTCCCACATCAGAACACTGGCTTCAGGTCTCGGTGACAAACTGCTGGCCATCACAGGACACTCGCTCCGGGGCCGCGTCCTCAGCATGAAAAAGGGGGTCCCGGCGCACATGATCAAATGCATGGGTCGCTGGTGTTCTTCTTGCTTCACGAGGTACATCCCGAACCCAAACGTAGAGATTTCCCAGGCTTTCTGTAACCTTGCTCTCTGAGAGGAATTAAATGTTTTGGACACTACTCTGCTCTCCTCGTCTATATTTGCCCACTGCTAGGCTTACCCTCGCCCCTGGCTCCCGGCACAACACAGCCAGTTTAGGTCAGGGGAAGCGCTTCCCCCTCATCATAGCCTAAACCTCTCCCATAACTGAAAATATGTCATATTCTAGGTTCTTCAAAGTAGCCACCTTTTGCTTTGATTACTGCTTTGCACACTCTTGGTATTCTCTTGATAAGCTTCCAGAGGTAGTCCCCTGAAATGGTCTTCCAACAGTCTTGAAGGAGTTCCCAGAGATGCTTAGCACTTGTTGGCCCTTTTGCCTTCACTCTGCGGTCCAGCTCACCCCAAACCATCTCGATTGGGTTCAGGTCCGGTGACTGTGGAGGCCAGGTCATCTGGCGCAGCACCCCATCACTCTCCTTCATGGTCAAATAGCCCTTACTGTCAAAGTTTTCCCAATTTTTCGGCTGACTGACTGACCTTCATTTCTTAAAGTAATGATGGCCACTCGTTTTTCTTTACTTAGCTGCTTTTTTCTTGCCATAATACAAATTCTAACAGTCTATTCAGTAGGACTATCAGCTGTGTATCCACCTGACTTCTCCTCAACGCAACTGATGGTCCCAACCCCATTTATAAGGCAAGAAATCCCACTTATTAAACCTGACAGGGCACACCTGTGAAGTGAAATCCATTTCAGGGGACTACCTCTTGAAGCTCATCAAGAGAATGCCAAGAGTGTGCAAAGCAGTAATCAAAGCAAAAGGTGGCTACTTTGAAGAACCTAGAATATGACATATTTTCAGTTGTTTCACACTTGTTTGTTATGTATATAATTCCAAATGTGTTAATTCATAGTTTTGATGCCTTCATAGTCATGAAAATAAAGAAAACTCTTTGAATGAGAAGGTGTGTCCAAACTTTTGGTCTGTACTGTATATCATCTGAAGAAAAAACGCACCTATGCATGTTGCGGTATGTGTGCGGTTTTTTCTTCTTTATGTCTAAATTGTAAAGACATCACATATACTGCTGATTGGATTATCAGAATTATAAGGTATTCATGATACAATGTCAAACAGGAATATATTAATAACACTAATGTTGGATTATCTGACAGTCAATTGAATACATATATATAATCATTATAGATTCAATAAGAAGTGCAAATGAAGAGTACGATAAAAAATTCAATATAAAAGATTCGATTTAAAAATTCAGTATAGTTCGATGTAAAAAATCGATAAAAACAGTGAGAAACAAGGAATCCTAAATATAAACAACCATTAACAGGGAGTACGACTTACTTTAAAAATGTAGAGGTGTGCATATGGCAGATCTCTTTAATGCAGGGGCACCTAGTGGTTCCAGTGTTTCAACTGGTATTGGCAGATTCGGCAGCAGAGACTGTCCTGCCACATGTGTTTTAAATGCTGTGGGGCCGGGCGCGCGTGCCTCGTGGGTGACGTCAGCAGAAAGCGTCCCACTGCGCATGTGCACCGCTGCTGCTGAACCCGAAGGGCTAAATCCCGAACCAGCTGTTCAGTATGTCTACAGTGGCATGCCTCGCTAGCCCCACCTACTGGAGCAAGTACGCCGAAGTGTAAATTAGCCAGAGGGGGCATATAGAAGGAGTATCCTAGTTCTGGATGAATACTCCATGGAGCGTGAGGAAAGGGGAGGGGCGTCACTATAGTTAGTGTGTAGTCACACCCTGTATGGTGCACGCTCTTGCCATAGACTGTATTAAGGAAATACAGGTGGATATAGGAGCAAACATTATCATATCAAAAGACAAGTGCTCCAGGCGTAACGAGGGCATTAAAGGGCAGAGCCCTGACAATATGAGGCTGTTATAAAAATTTGAGTGCAAATACAAAGACCTGTAATGGACTGTCCATTAAGAGGGGCCAGCAGAGAGTCACCAGTTATGCCCAAAGTGCAGAGATACTGGCCAACATTAAATTACACTAATATGGCCCAAGTGTCCTGCACCTTAGATAAAGCAGCCAAAGTACAGTTGCTCATTAAGCCCGTGGGGGCTGGGGGTATTCAATTTGAAGATCCACCAGCACTCCTGTTGTAGAATACATCTATCCCAGTCGCCACCGCGTGCTGATTTACTGACACGTTCTATCTCTCTAAATTTGATCGCTGTAGCCCCCCCTTCATGGGTTAACTGTACATGTCTTGCAACTGGGGAGTCTTTATTGTTCCGTATGTTGTTGAGATGTTCCCCCATCTGTCTACGGAACTCCCTGCGGGTTTTCCCCACATATCGCATGTCGCACTCACGGGTCAAAAGATATATCACTCCCATGGTGCGGCAATTGATAAAATCACATATGAAATGGACGTATCCTGTTGTGTCATCAGTAAAGGATTTGCCTGGTACTATGAACTCGCAGCAACCGCAATTACCACATCTAAAACAGCCTTTGATGGGGGTCTCAAACCATGTGCGCGGTCTATCAGGTGGAACAAAAAGACTGTGTACAAGATGATCTCTCAGGTTTGCACCCCTCCTATATGTCACTGCTGGTCAGGTGCCTACCACGTCAGTAAGGTCAGGTTCCATCAATAGAACTTCCAATGACGATTTATGATGTTTCTCACCTCCGCTGCTGCTGAGTCAAAGGTCCCTATCACCCTCATCATGTTAGATGTGTTCTGACCAGGGCGGGTTGTCAGGTGTAGTAACTTGGTTCGTGTTTGTTTTAGTGCTCGCTGGTATGCTACCCATAGTATTTTATCAGGATATACACGTGCCAGGAATCTCTCCCTGAGGTCTCTGGCCTGGCGTTTAAATTCAGTCTGTTCAGAGCAGTTGTGTCTTAGCCTCAGGTACTGTCCCGTGGGTATCCCGCGTTTGAGTGGGGTTGGGTGGCTACTATCCCATCTCAATAGAGAGTTAGTGGGTTTACGATAAATTGTGGTTTGGAGGCTACCCCTACCATCCCTGAAATGAGAATGTCCAAAAATGGGAGATGGTCCTCCACTATGACAGAGGTAAACCTTAGGTTGAAGGAATTAACATTTAGTCGCCCAACAAAGTTGTCAAAGTCCCTCTCTGTCCCGCTCCAAATGACAAAAATGTCGTCGATGAAGCAGGACCATGACGTGATCAACTTTCTCTAGGGGGATCTCTCCAAAGACTGTAGTCTCCTCCCACCAGCCCAGGAGCAAATTAGCATAAGAGGGCGCACATGAGCTGCCCATTGCGGTGCCCCTGAGCTGGTGGTAGACGCATCAGTCAAAGAGGAAATAGTTTCTGGAGAGCACAAATCCAAGCAAGTCTAGGACAAAGGCATTATGTGCCGAAAACTGTTGGCCTCTGGCCTTCAAAAAATGTGCAGATGCACACATGTCCCTATCATGTGGGATTGAGGAGTACAGGGCCTCCACATCAATTGAGGCCAGGAACCATCTTGGTGCAACAGTGATGCCCTCCAGTTTTGTGAGAAGGTCCCCCGTGTCCCTGATGTAAGAGGGCAGACTGAGTACAAAAGGCCACAGGATTTGATCTATATATATCCCACTATTTTCAGACAGACTACCCATGCCTGACACGATGGAACGTCCCCTCAACGGGTGAGTGCCCTTATGGTAGGCAGTAAAAGGTGGCTGTCACTGGGTGGGAGGGGTAGAGATATTCAAATTCATCCTCACTAATCAGACTTGGCCTTCATAAGAAACTCCCGTGACTCCATCTGAAAGTGTCTAGTAGGGTCCATTGTCAATATCTCATATCCTGACTTATCTTTCAAAATTTCCACTCACATCTCCCTATAGATTGATGTGTCGATCACCACAACATTCCCTCCCTTATCCGATGGCTAAATTGTGATTGATTTATCCTTTTCAACCTTTTTAATCGCTTTACGTTCTTCAGTACCACAATTAAACCTCCGTGGGGCGGAGTTCAATTTTATCAATTCTGTCGTCATTTTCTTGATGAACACATCAATGCATTATATATCCCCTTGGGGAGGCATCTTTTGACTTTTTTTCCTTAGATCTGTGAAAGGTCCTTCACCTTCTTGGTTCGCTGGTGTTTTGTCCAGACTGTACAAAAGCTGTACGTCACTCAGGATCTCCACCCAAATCACGACTTTCTCTTTTTTGTACGAGTTTGAAGTGCTTATGCCACCTCAATTTACAGGCAAACAGGTGGAGATCCTTAACCCAAACTTAGTTGTAGGTATGAAGGATAGGCCTCGTCTAAGTAGGCTATTTTCTACTGAGGTCAGTGCACGGGAAGAAAGATTAATGACCAAATTATCGTCCACAGTTAATGTTGTGTTACTGGCGGTTGTGTACTTCGGCTGCGCAGCGGATAGTGTGTTCCCTGTTCTAAAAAAGTAGGGGGGGGGGGCGAGTTGGAGTGCATTGTTTGATTTTGTGTAAAACGGCCTCCTCTCCTCCTTGGTCTATATGCATTCCTCCCTCTGCCCCTTGTTCTCAACTGTCTATCTCTCTCGTTATCAGATATCTCAGTCTCTGTTGAGGAGAGGTCTGATTTTTTGTCTTGAATTGTGTCGGGGGTTTAGATAGGCCCGGTTCTCTTTGAAGTCTTGGGAGTCCCTAGCAAATTGCTTATGTTTCATGTCTATTTCATTTCTTATTCATTCTGCTGCAATTTCTGTATTCCTGTAGTTATTAGTTAGGTAACAGCACCATCTAGCGGTGGTAAAAATGTATTGCACCTTGTTTTCTTGTTAATAAAGATTATTGCTTGTGCGAAGTGCTAGGCATTGCGGGTAGTGCAAGACATTCTGGGAAGGAGAAGCCCCAGTCTTCAGTCTACACACAGACTACAGGACATCAGCAGAGCTGTTCCATGCAGTTCTCCTTCTTAAACTCCACCATCTTTGTGCAAGTATATCTGGTGAGTGAGATCTACCTTGTTTCAGGGACATTATGTTATGCAGAGCTGTTTTGCTAGGTATAAGTGTCACTCAGGGAGTTATTTCTGTTAGTTAGATATGCAATCCTATGTATCGGCAGCCATATTGCACATGTGCTTTCTCTGTTAATGTTATATTACATGCCATCTATGCTGTATGTTGATACATGCTATGCTTTATTCTTATACATGTCATTTGTATTCTTGTAATTTTACCATACAATTGATCACACATCAATACTCCTGTTTTGCCAATAAACAAGTTAGACTACAGAAAACAGTCCTCTTATTTGGAAGACAGGAATGGTTTATACTGAATGTCAGACTGCACACTGTGTGAACGTGTATGAAGACAGAACACCTCTCAATCAATTTTTTGAGGGGTGTAGTTTCCAAAATGGGGTCACTTTTTGGCATTTCCCTTCTAGGGGTACGTCAGGGTCTCTTCAAATGTGTGACATAGCACCCGAAAACCATTCCAGCAAAATCTGCCCTCCAAAAACAATATTGCGCTCCTTTCCTTCTGTCATATGCCCATACAGCAGCTTACAACCACATATGGGCTGTTTCTGTTAACTGCAGAATCAATAATAAATATTGGAGTTTGTTTTGCTGTTAACCCTTGCTGAAAAATTTTGTAAAATGGAAAATCTGCACAAAAAAAATGACAATTTTAAATTTCACCTCTATTTTGCTTTAATTTCTGTGGAACACCTAAAGGGTTAAAAATAAATAAATTGAGGAATGTAGTTTCTAAAATGCGGTAATTTTTGGGTGGTTTCAATTATGTAAGCCCCTTAAAGTTCAGAACTGAATTGGTCCTTAAAAACACGGTTTTGAAAACTTTCTTGAAAATGTAAAAAATTAGAATGTGTGCCAGTAAAAAAATTCTCCCTTATAAGGTACGCTACAAGTGTCAGTACAAAAACTACCCCTTTTAGTGCCCCTAGTAGAACGGATGTCTCCATAGTCGCCCCCTTATAATGTGTGCCAGTACAAACACAATCCTTTTTACAGCCGCAGTGTCCCCATAGTGCTTTCTCTAGTTACAAAATAATGATCCCTACCCCATAGTGGCCCAACAGCATGCTGCCAAATAAAAATAATAAACTCAAATACCTACCTCAATTCTGATGTCAGCAATGCAGTGCAAGACACAGACCTCTTCTAGTTTGTGCTCTGAGTTCAATGCAGCCTGACACTGGCCTCTGATAGGCTACAGCAACTAGGACTAAAGTCTATTAGAGGACATGGTGGGCCAGGGAGACATCGCTCCCGTGCCCCACTGCTGCATTCAGCTGTATTGCTGTCCTGAGTACAGTGATGCAATTGAATATGTTGAGATGAGTTTTCACAAAGAAAGCGCTCATTGCCAATGGCCCTTCCACTACCCCCCTCTTGCCTCTATCTGGTGCTGACTGAGGCAATCGCCTCATCTTGCCTCATTGGCGGTGCACCCCTGTTCCAAAGCACTATACAAAACATAAAGTATATAACAAAAATTTATTTTATCACATTGAGAATAGGTTTTAATAAAGTTTAATTTGAATACTTAACTACACTTTAATGGAAACTTCAATACAAAAATAAAGAATTTAGAAGAAAAAACTGAAACTTTCAATTTCTTGACAAGATGCATACAATATCCCTAGACTTCCCCTTCACTTTTAAATGGCAATGCATTATAAACCTGAGGCTTTTCCGCTATTTGTGAAACTGAATTATAATAAAGTAATTTGAAGCAGTAAAAGTAATTTTCAACAATGGTAATGTCTTAGTTACGGTTCTCAATACATTTTACAGTACTTTGATAAAAAGCAATCTATTCTTTCAAAAACAAAGACATTGTGATTCTAAACTTGCCATGCTAGCATATCTATAAAGACAGTATATGTAATAAATAACACCACGCACCAAAAAAAACTTTTTGTCTGCTACTGGGCAAAAACCATTTGTCCTATACTAAATCGAGTGTGCGAAGTCAGAATTGTTGTAAAAAGTCACTAAATTTTGCTATGCATAAGTATGTCTAAATGAATTACGCACTTGGAAAGCATGAAATAATTTTGAACAAAACTAGTTTTAGGACTCATGCACACGACCGTATGCCCTCATAGTTTACTATGATGCTGTGCGCATTGGGCCGCACGCGGGGCTATTGTCCCACACTCATAAGATCATATGAGTGCTGGACAATAGTCTCACGGGTGGCCCGATGCGCACAGCATCATTGTACTCTTGTCACAGGGTGCCAAAGGCGCACTCGGTCTCCCATCAGCTGCAGACCTGCTGCTTAGCTTCGGGAGCGAGGATCTGTGTTTGGCCTTGTTCCCAGTGCAGCTTTGCTAGCTGTGAGGCTCCCTACTCCTAGGTCTACCTTGAGCGTCGAGCTGATCACTCGGTGCTCGACTTGTCTGTCTGTCGGTCATGTGACGCTGGCCACGTCACATGACCCTCAGACCCCACTATAAATACAGGCAGCCTGCTGGCCACAGGTTGCCTGTTAATTCTAGGTTCCTGGCTATTTGTTGGACTACTGAATACTTACCTGATCCTGTTCCCTGACGATCCTTTGCCTGCTCCTCCTGTACTGCACATCCCTCCTGGTATTGTGACCTCGGCTCCCACCTGACTACTCTTTGTGGACTCATCTGGTACTTCTCTACTCTCCTGGTATTTGACCCCGGCTTCTCCTGACCATTCTTTGCTTAACCCTTTGTACTGCGTAGCTCTCTTGGTTCTGACCCGGTCCGTTCACGTTCCGTATTTTGTCTTGTCTGTCTTCCCTGCACATATCCTAAATAAGGGACTGTAGTCCAGTTGTCCCCTGTCATCAGGACTCGTGAGGCAAGTAGGCAGGGCCAGGGGTGAGGGTGGAGCGCAGTGGTCACTATCCTTCCCCCTGTGTGTGTGTGTGGACGTGACCGTTACAACTCTATGTTCACGATGTATGCCGCTCTGGGACATATGGCCCGCTCACGAACCGTATGTCTCGGAGGGCATACGGTCGTGTGCATGAGCCCTTACTCCAACAATTACCTGATCTACATCAAAGTTTGCGTAGTAAACATTGTATGAAAATGTAATGGAATAACAAAGTCTCGTGTTTCAGTTTAAAAGTCTTACTTGAGCAAGGACTAGTACTGTTAAAAGTGCTTCAGGCATCTGCTTTTGCATTTGTGAACGGTCATATTTTCCCGTTGTAAAAACCAGCAGTAGTCCCCCATCATGTTGGGATTCCAGCGGCCTTGATACCTGTTCTCCATTGTAGAAATATCTTTATGGAACCGCTCTCCATGTTTGTTACTTACGTGTCCCAAATTGGGTGGGAAAAAGTCAAGATGGGAATGTAAGAAATGCACTTTCAATGACATTTGGCAGCCAAGTTGTTCATATGCTGTAAGCATGTTGTCTACTAATTCAGCATAGTTTGCAGTTCATCTGTTCCCAAGGAAGTTCTGCACTACTAGCACAAATGCATTCCAAGCTGCAAGACGCACTCGCTTTGCCAGATTCTTGCGCTGATCATAAGTAGTGTATTTGCCACATACACTCACCTAAAGAATTATTAGGAACACCTGTTCTATTTCTCATTAATGCAATTATCTAGTCAACCAATCACATGACAGTTGCTTCAATGCATTTAAGGGTGTGGTCCTGGTCAAAACAATCTCCTGAACTCCAAACTGAATGTCAGAATGGGAAAGAAAGGTGATTTAAGCAATTTTGAGTGTGGCATAGTTGTTGGTGCCAGACGGGCCGGTCTGAGTATTTCACAATCTGCTCAGTTACTGGGATTTTCACGCACAACCATTTCTAGGGTTTACAAAGAATGGTGTGAAAAGGGAAAAACATCCAGTATGCGGCAGTCCTGTGGGAAAAAATGCCTTGTGGATGCTAGAGGTCAGAGGAGAATGGGCCGACTGATTCAAGCTGATAGAAGAGCAACGTTGACTGAAATAACCACTCGTTACAACCGAGGTATGCAGCAAAGCATTTGTGAAGCCACAACACGCACAACCTTGAGGCGGATGGGAAACAGCAGCAGAAGACCCCACCGGGTACCACTCATCTCCACTACAAATAGGAAAAAGAGGCTACA
The DNA here is from genome assembly GCF_905171765.1 of Bufo bufo. Lineage (NCBI taxonomy): Eukaryota > Metazoa > Chordata > Amphibia > Anura > Bufonidae > Bufo > Bufo bufo. The sequence goes on from NC_053393.1 coordinate 434,862,855, forward strand.
ATTTGCACGAGCTCACCGAAATTGGACTGTTGAAGACTGGAAAAATGTTGCCTGGTCTGATGAGTCTCGATTTCTGTTGAGACATTCAAATGGTAGAGTCCGAATTTGGCGTAAACAGAATGAGAACATGTATCCATCATGCCTTGTTACCACTGTGCAGGCTGGTGGTGGTGTAATGGTGTGGGGGATGTTTTCTGGGCACACTTTAGGCCCATTAGTGCCAATTGGGCATCGTTAAAATGCCACGGGCTACCTGAACATTGTTTCTGACCATGTCCATCCCTTCATGACCACCATGTACCCATCCTCTAAAGGCTACTTCCAGCAGGATAATTCACCATGTCACAAAGCTCAAATCATTTCAAATTGGTTTCTTTAACATGACAATGAGTTCACTGTACTAAAATGGCCCCCACAGTCACCAGATCTCAACCCAATAGAGCATCTTTGGGATGTGGTGGAACGGGAGCTTCGTGCCCTGGATGTGCATCCCTTAAATCTCCATCAACTGCAAGATGCTATCCTATCAATATGGGCCAACATTTCTAAAGAATGCTATCAGCACCTTGTTGAATCAATGTCACGTAGAATTAAGGCAGTTCTGAAGGCAAAAGGGGGTCCAACACCGTATTAGTATGGTGTTCCTAATAATTCTTTAGGTGAGTGTATGTAGCAGAAATTGTCTGGATCGTTAACACATTTGCGTTTATCCATCTTAAGTTTCAAAACTGATAGCACTATAACAGATCACTTTATCCAAATCTGTTCAGCTTGCCTTATATACTTACTGCTGACATCAGCCTGAGTGCGTCCGAACAGGTTTGGACATGTCCATTGGAATATCTCCAATATAATGCATTAATATTATAACTGAATAGGCTTTGCATGTACTTAAAGGGAACCTGTCACCGGGATTTGATGTATAGAGCTGGGGACATGGGTTGCTAGATGGTCGCTAGCACATCCGCAATACCCAGTCCCCATAGCTCTGTGTGCTTTTATTGTGGAAAAAAAAAAGATTTGATCCTTATGAAAATTACCCCGAGATGTGTCCTGTACGTGAGATGAGTCCAGCGTGAAGGAGCGCGGGGCGCATCCTCAGAATCTCCTCCTTGATCCCCGACGTCAGACAGCCAGAGCGCCGTAATCTCGCGATGCGCGAGCTAGCGCATGCGCTGTTCCTTCCCTGAGGCTGATGCCAGCACAGGGAAGGAACACTATGAGGACACTGCGCATGCGCTAGTGTGCGCATCGCGAGATTACGGCGCTCTGGCTGTCTGACGTCGGGGAGCAAGGAGGAGATTCTGAGGATGCGGGGCGGTGCTGCTCACCTTTACGCTGGACTCATCTCACGTACAGGACACATCTCGGGGTAATTTGCATATGGATTAAATCATTTTTTTTCCACAATAAAAGCACACAGAGCTATGGTTACTGGGTATTGCGGATGTGCTAGCGACCATCTAGCAACCCATGTCCTCAGCTCTATACATCAAATCCCGGTGACAGGTTCCCTTTAAAATCAAGACGTGTCAGGCAAATTCCGAGTTCATATTTGGAACTAGCTCACTTATTTTAGTATAAATTACATGTTTTTCTCTCAGTAGCAAAATCATTGTTGCGCGGTGTAATTGTTTCTACCTATAGAAACCACATGACAACCACACTGAGGATACCAATAATGTTATTCAATGCATACATAGTAACTAGGGTTGTAGAATAAATTGTAAATCCATGCTTGTTTAATTATATACTTTAATTTACTGTATTATTATTTTTTTTTATAAAAACCATCCTTTCACAATGTTCCTCACCTGCTATTGTTGGTATGTTTTCTGATATTCAAAGCTGACTATACAGAATTGGCGAAAGCGAAAAGTCTGAAAAGCAGAAAAACTGATATTTTCTTTTTACAAAGGACCTTGTAGGCACTCATGTAATAAAAGATTCTATTTTTATCAATACGACTGTACATGAAAGCATTTACACTTTTCCATTTCAAAATTAATCCAATATATTTCAAAATATGTCCTGAACTGTGTCATCAGTAAAAGAGAAACAGTGTTAGGCTGTGTTCACATCACATTTTTGTCCCATGTTTATCATATACATTAGGAAAATTGAGCACTAAAGCGTAGTACACTACCATCCTGCAGAGCCCAGGAAGAAAACCATATATGTAAAGGGCATCTGTCAGCGGTTTTGTACCTATGAAATTAGCTGACCTGTTATATGTGCTCTTGGCAGCTGAAGGCATCGGTGTTGGTCCCATGTTCATATGTGTCCACATTGCTGAGAAAAATGATGTTTTAATATATGCAAATGAGCCTCTAGGAGCAATGGCGGTGTTGTCATTACTCCTAGAGACTCTGTTTTCTCTGCAATTGCCGTGACCTCTCCTCTTTGACAGGGCCAGAGGTCCTGTTTTCACTGCCTGGTCCTGTGCAATCAAAGTGCAGAGGGTGCGGCAGTTGCAGAGAAAGCAGAGCCTCCAGGTGTAATGACAACGCCCTCGTTGCTCCTAGAGGCATATATATATAAACTTAATTTTTCTCAGTAATGTGGGCTCATGTGAACATGGGACCAACACCGATGCCTTCAGCTGCCAAGTGCACATGTAACAGGTCAGCCAGTTTCATAGGAACAAATCTGCTGACAGATGCCTTTTAGGCTACATGCACACGAACGTTGTTTGTTTCCGTGTCAGTTTCGTTTTTTTTGCGGATAGGATGCGGACCCATTCCGCATCAGTATGTCTGTTCCGTAGCCCCGCAAAAAAAATAGAACATGTCCTATTCTTGTCCGTTTTACTCATTGTTATAATGGATCTGCAAAATAAAACGGATGGCATATGGATGTCATACATTTTTTTTTGAGGATCCGCAATTTGCGGACCGCAAAACACATACGGTTGTGGGGATGTACCCTTTTTACAAGGAAACCTTATGATGACGGATCCCACCGTATGGCATTCATCTTAGGCAATGGTTTATTGTATGTGTTATGTGTAGACATTAAACATGGGACCAGGTTTACTATAGTAATGACAACCATTTTTCCTCCCCATGTTCCAATAGCCATAACTGTTTTATTTTTCTGTTCACAAAGCGATATGCGGGCTTATTTTTTGCGGGCACCATTTAATTTACCTTGTCTTTTATTGGAAAAGAGGGAAAAAATTCTTTGTGTGGTAAAATTTTTAAAATTCAGCCATGGTTTTTGGGGTTTTGACATCACAGTGTTCCCTGTGCGCTAAAATTGACATGATATCCTTTTTCCGAAGCTCTATATGATTACGGCAATACAAAACTTGTATAGTTTTTATTTTGTTTTTATTACATTTCAAAAATAAAAACTTTTGAAAAAAATCAAAATTTTCTGACAGTCATAACTTTTCTATACTTCGGTCTCCAAAGCTATATAAGAACTTGCTTTTTTGGGGGTGACAAGGTGACAAAAAGAATCGTTGATTTTTTTTTTTTCCGTTACGTTCACCGCACAGGAATTTTTTAAAAATATTTTAATAGTTCAGACATTTTCAGACGAGGCGATTTGTTTATTTTTTTATTCTTTATATATTCTTATATGTAAAATTGGGAAGGGGGGGTGAATTAAACGTTTAATATTTTGGTGGTTTTTTTTACTTTTTTTTTTACGTTTTATTGAATAACTATTAGCTCCCTTACGAGGCTAGAACCTTTTGATCGCTTGTCCTATTCACCCTAATAGAGATGTATTAGGGCTCATGCACACGACAGTCGGCTGTTTTGCTGTCCGAAAATCTCAGATCCGCAAAATCCGAATGCCGGCTGTGTGCATTCTGCATTTTGCGGAACGGGATGGCAGGCACCTAATAAATCAGTCCTATCCTTGTCCGTAATGCGGACAAGAATAGGACATGCTCTATAATTTTGTGGACGGCACAGAATGAACGGAGTGCTGTCTGCATCTTTTGCGGCCCCATTAAAGTGAATAGGTGTGCATCCGACCTGCAAAAAATGCAAATTGGATGTGGGTCCAAACCACGTTGATGTGCATGAGCCCTTATGGTGAATAGGATTTTGATGTACTCCCTGCTGAGTCATGCACACCTCAGCAGGGAGGTTACCATGGCAGCCATAGAATGCGTCCAGGCTTTTATGGTAACCATTCGGATCCAGCGATTTCACTGTGGTGGCTCCAATCGCAAGGCAGATGTTGATTGCAGCATCTGAGGGGTTAAATTACAGGGTTCAGGACCATCGCCAATCTCCGTCATTGCAGCCAGGTGTCTGCTGTATTATATACCGGCACCCGCCATGTATAGAGCAGGTTCACCACAACAGCCCGCTCTCTACAAATGTGGGCGCATAATTCTGTACCTGTATGGCATTATGCTTTAGGGTTTAAAAGAGGACAGCCCCCCTGATTTTAGTAGGTAGGGAAGGCATTAGGTGACAATTCTTTTCCTCTTTCTTTCACTTAAGTCAGATTGTAAAATTTTTGCAATTTTGCCTGTTGAAGAGATATCTTCCAGCAATCATCTGCCTTCAAGAGACCCACTTGAATAGGGAGTCGGTGGGGTGGATAGTTAAAAGATGGGTTATAGAGGGATATCGTTCAGTTTGCACATCCTATTTAAGGGGGGTAACAATATTAATCCACAATAAGATCAAGGAAGATATATCTTTTTTAACATGTGTAATAGAAGGGGTATGAATGGTGATCGCCAGTATTTATATACCTTTCCCCCATATAAACCATATATATTATATGACCTGCATAAATATCTGGTGGACAAACAACAGTATCTGATGGTGGCGTTAGGGGATTATAACACTATTTTAGGCTACTTTCACACTCGCGTTTTGTGCGGATCCGTCATGGATGGATCCGTTCAGATAATACAACCGTATGCATCCGTTCAGAACGGATCCGTTTGTATTATCTTTAAAATAGCCAAGACGGATCATTCTTGAACACCATTGAAAGTCAATGCAGGACGGATCCGTTTGATATTGTGCCAGATTGTGTCAGTGAAAACGGATCCGTCCCCGTTTGACTCAGCTTCATCAGACGGACACCAAAATGCTGCATTTTGGTGTCAGTCTCCAAAACGGAACTGATGCAAACTGATGCATTCTAAGCGGATCCTTTTCTATACAGAATGCATTAGAATGCAAACTGATCCATTTTGAACCGCTTGTGAGAGCCCTGAACGGATCTCACAAACAGAAAGCCAAAACGCCAGTGTGAAAGTAGACTTAGGCTGGGTTCACACGGGCGAGTTTTCCGCGTGGGTGCAATGCGTAAGGTGAACGCATTGCACCCGCATTAAATCCGGACCCATTCATTTCTATGGGGCTGTGCACATGAGCGGTGATTTTCACCATTCACTTGTGCGTTGCGTGAAAATCGCAGCATGCTCTATATTGTGCGTGTATCAAGTAACGCAGGCCCCATAGAAGTGAATGGGGCTGCGTGAAAATCGCAATCATCCGCAAGCAAGTGCGGATGCGGTGCGATTTTCACGCATGGTTGCTAGGATGAAAGTCTATTCACTGTATTATTTTCCCTTATAACATGGTTATAAGGGAAAATAATAGCATTATTTAATACAGAATGCTTAGTAGAAGGTCAATTGAGGGTTAAAAAAATAAAATAATTAACTCACCTCCTCCAATTGATCGCGTAACTGACGGTCTCCTGTTCTTTCTTCAGGACCTGTCAAAGGACCTGTGGTGACATCACTGTGCTCATCACATGATACACCACATGATCCATCACCATGGTGATGGACCATGTGATGAGCTCAGTGACGTCACCACAGGTCCTTTGACAGGTCCTGAAGAAAGAACAGGAGACCGGCAGCTACGCGATCAATTGGAGGAGGTGAGTTAATTCTATTTTTTTAACCCTCAATTGACCTTCTACTAAGCATTCTGTATTAAAGAATGCTATTATTTTCCCTTATAACCATGCTATAAGGGAAAATAATTGACGAGATAAACAACAGCACTCAGCACTTTATCTCGTCAATGTATGATTCTGGCTGGGAAGCCAGCACAATAAGCACCACGATTTAAAATAGACAAGAGTGCCACATCTTGTCTATAAAAAATAAGGGAAAATAATAACATTTACAGAACACTGAATCCAAACCCGAACTTCTGTGAAGAAGTACGGGTTTGGGTCTGGATACCAAACATGGCGATTTTTCTCTCGCGCATGCAAAATGCATTAAAACGCTTTGCACTCGCGGGGAAAAATCGTGCATGTTTCCGCAACGCACCTGCATCTTTTCCCGCAACGCCCGTGTGAAACCAGCCTTAGATTCAAGTAAGGACAGAATGTCAACTAGAGGAACAACTCAGCAATTTCAAGACACTGCTTTCTCTAATTTATTAATGGAATTTGAATGGACAGACATCCTGATGGTTGCACATTTTCTTGCTATTCTAAAACTCACCAGTCATGGTCAAGAATCAACATTGTTTTGGGAAATAAAAAACTTTTGGAGCTAAAAAAGCTAAAATATGTTCCTTTAGCAGTGTCAGATCATTTTCCCATGATTCTTGAGTTGGAACTGCGGCCTTTTTTCAGACAAATAAAGGTTCAACTAATAGGTTGATAATTTGGGATACAGCTAAGGCCTATTTAAGAGGTGTATTCTGTAACATGATAAGCCATTGGAAAAAATCTAAAAGAATGGAAAACAGGGAGACGGAAAATGAACTATTGGAGGTGAAATATAGGTGTTTAAAGTACCTAACAAAATCTAGTCTAGATAAATGGGAAATGATGCAAAAAAGGTGAGATCTGCAGCTGGAAAAGGCCCAGACTTCCATTTTTTTTTCAAGGAGTTAATTATTATATAGATGGTGAGACATCATGTAGGATGCTACCAAATATTATTAAAAATCAAGAAAAAAACTCACCAATATGTGCTATAAAGATCTGAAGTTAATACTGGATGTGTTTCAGGAGTACTATCAGAAGCTATATAGCTCTAAGATATAATATAATAAGGAAGAGTTCCAGGGATACTTGAATAAGATCACATTTAAGAGGCTTACAGAGGTAAAAAAAAAAAATCTAGATAGAGATATTTAGTTAGAAAAACTGGAAAATCCATTGAGAACAGTAAAGGATATGAAAGCTACTGGGAATGATGGACTTCTCTTTGAGAACAAGAAGTTTGGGCAGGTGTTGTCAGAGACTCTGAGGGAGGCCAATAAAATGGGCAAATTTCCAGATTCAATGGAGGAAGCAGTGATTATTGTTTTGCTAAGGAGGGATATAGAATCCACAGCCTTTATGTCACATATGGGCATTCCCTAAAGCCATAACAACCGTGAAAGGGAAAAGGTTTCCCAAGTAGACAAAGTTTCATAATTTTCTACAACACAAAGACCTGAAGACAGAAAATATGACATTAAAAGGGGTAAAAAATTAAATATCATACAAGATTTACCAAATCCAGATTCTATCCTGAATGTGGAGAAAAAAAAAGGGGTTTTCCGACCTAACCTGTGCTCTTAACCAAGAAGTGGCTTGGTCCTGTGACCGCTGCAGCCTCAAGCTCATATGACTGCTGAAGCTTGTGATTGGCTTCAGCAGTCCCAGGGTCAAGCCACTTTCTGGTTCTGCAATCACTAGAAGCAGAGGAGAACAGGCCAGTGGAATGGGCACAGAGGGACAATGAACAGGTGAGTGTGGTTTTTTGCTTTATGGGGCAAAGTTTGTACCATAGGGCTTGTTAGCTCCTTAAAATACAGTGTATTGAAGGTTTTCAGACTTTCACTTTTTTACATTCTATGTTGTGGCTTTGTGCTAAAATAAAAAAATTGTTTTTTCACAAACATTCTGTACTTTACTGCATAATGATAAAGTCAAAACAGAAAGTTCGAAATTGAAAAGAAAAACAAAAATATTGCATTGACTTAAGTATTTAGACCCTTTACTCAGTATTTAGTACAGCCTTCAGTCTTTTTGGTTAGGATGCCACGAGGTTTGCATACCTGGATTTGGGGATTTTCTGCCATTCATCTACACAGATACTCTAAAACTTTTGATTCAGATTGGATGGGGACAGTCGGTGGACATCCATTTTTAGGTCTCTCCAGAGACGATTGATTGGGTCTTGTCAGGGCTCTGGCTGGGCCACTCAAGAACATTTATAGAGTTGTAACTAAGCCACTTTTGTGTTACCTTGGCTGTGTGCTTAGGGCGTGGTTGTTATAGCTATACACTATACTTGTAAGGGATCATAGCGAGTCCCTTTTCAGAGTCCCCTTTCAGAAAATTGAGGATCTTTTTGGCCTTGAGTGGTATGTATGGTAGGATGGGGGAAGGAATCAGAAGCGTATTAACAGTGCCATGGATGTTAAACATTTTTGTAATGTACTGTATTAGGGAAAGATACTTATTTTTACTGGAAAACTAGTAGAAACTACCAGCAAAGCTCTGGAGAATCTGTCTTTAGCCTTCAGTCCGCAGAAGACATCTGTGTGTAACATGCAGAGGCTTCCAGCCTACTTATCCCTACCTCAGTCCCTAACTATGGACATGTAGCCTATCACTGCTCATCAGGGGAGTAGCTATAGAGGCTGCAGAGGTAGCAGTCGCTACCAGGCCCAGGAGCCTGAGGGGGCCCCAAAGACCCTTGTGCCACATAAGAAGACAACAGTATTATAGAAAGTCTGTGCTGTTCAAGTTACACCTCTGGCTGGAGGGAAGGGTTAGGTCAAGAATTTGCCATGGGGGAGGTGTCGCCTCAATGTTTGCCTCAGGCAGCAGGAAGGCTATGTGCTTCCCTGCCCCTGGCCACAAAGCACTGAGGGAAGGGGGGCCCAAGCTGAACTCTTGCACCAGGGCCCATGAGCCTTTAGCTACACCACTCCTGCCCATCACCCTGCCTATGTGACTTGTTACACACAGGCATCTTTAGCACTCAGGAAAACATCAAAGATAGACTCTCCTTAGTAACGCTCAGTTACAGCTTTGATAGAAAACTCTTTAAACTGAAACAACAGTTACACTTGACCTATAACCTCTCCTGACATGTCTGTTTTACCAACTACTTGCATCTCCCTTGTAATAACAATTCTGAATCTACTCTTATGAATCTATGATGTGCCATTCCGTTATTATTTGTTATTCCTGATAGAAGCTCTGAATGAATAGCTAGGAGTTTGCAATGAATGTCCAGATGGGTGTGGCTAGTTGGGGGTGTCCCTACACAGTCTGAGACAATACAACAGCGCTGCCACTGTCAGACTATGCAGGCAGTGGCGGGCTTTACCACCATGCAAACTCTGTCAGGGCGCCCAATTAGTATTGTACCATGCTGGTATATCCTAGGCATCTTCTGAATCATGGTATAACAGCATGATCCATGTCACTGTATATAATAAAATTGGTCCATTTATCACTTTACATGAAAAAAGTATATACCAGCTGTACATATCTAAATATATACGAGAAAAAGCTTAGGAAAAACCAGTATGCTCCATATCACTAAATACAAGAAGATGAATAATTTATACCAGATATATATATATATATATATATATATATATATATATATATATATAATTATATACAGAAGAGGCACAAGTTATACCAGCATGGTCCAGATCACTGTATACAAGAAGACATAACTTATACCAGCTGTACATATACAATTATATACAGGAGATGCCAACATTATACCAGCTGTACATATCGAATTATATACAGGAGATGTTCAGGTTATACCAGTATGGCCCATAACACTGTATACAAGAAGACATAACTTATACCAGCTGTAGATCTGTAGAACCCCAGAGGGGCACTACCATTCTTATAACTAGTTAATCTCTCTAATGGCTAGCAGAGAATGTCATCTGTGTATTTAATTCTAGGACCTCTGATACTGTACCAGAATAATATTTTTATACAACTGTTATGTATTACATGTAATGTGCCCGGTTTTCCAGTAGGTAGCAGTGTATCTGACAGAGCGCACCTTTAGATAGAATGGAACTTACCATTCCATTCTCCCCTTTTGGGCAGAAGTTGGCAAGTCCTGTTTCCTAACTAAGAAGACAGGTTGGCATCAGCAGGAGCTGCTCAAACCCACATGCAGTTGTGCATATATATAGGGGAGCAAATCCTGCACTTGTGGCCCGTTGCTAATGGCAATCCCCAGCAAAATGCATACAATGGAGGATGCCCGCGGCGAACCACAAGTACCACAATAGACATCCTACACAAGGTAACAAGTGCGGATGTGATAATTAATATAACAATATAACAAAACAATAACAAACATAGGTGCACTCTGCAGTCTCACTAATTCTCAAACTGATTTTAAAATTGAGAGATTAGTCAACATGTCCTACGGTGTAGAACATGTCTTAAGCCCGGACACCACGACAAGGTTTCTCAAGTAGCCCGGGACCCTACACTCTCCTACCTGAGCCATATGGGCAATACCAGGAGCCAGTGGGCAAATTACAGGAGCATAGGGCCGACTCGCAAACAACTCACCAGTTACCTCCAGCATGTGGCCATGCTTGCAATGGGAGGAGGGAGGAGTCTGTGAGTCCCACTCAAGACTTGCTGATATAGCCCAGGCTTCACAGGTGCACCTAAATGTGACCTGTAGATGGAAAACAGGCACATTTAAATAGGAGTTTATACACCTCCAGGAATCTATATATACAAACTAAGAAGACAGGTTGGCATCAGCAGGAGCTGCTCAAACCCACATGCAGTTGTGCATATATATAGGGGAGCAAATCCTGCACTTGTGGCCCGTTGCTAATGGCAATCCCCAGCAAAATGCATACAATGGAGGATGCCCGCGGCGAACCACAAGTACCACAATAGACATCCTACACAAGGTAACAAGTGCGGATGTGATAATTAATATAACAATATAACAAAACAATAACAAACATAGGTGCACTCTGCAGTCTCACTAATTCTCAAACTGATTTTAAAATTGAGAGATTATTCAACATGTCCTACGGTGTAGAACATGTCTTAAGCCCGGACACCACGACAAGGTTTCTCAAGTAGCCCGGGACCCTACACTCTCCTACCTGAGCCATATGGGCAATACCAGGAGCCAGTGGGCAAATTACAGGAGCATAGGGCCGACTCGCAAACAACTCACCAGTTACCTCCAGCATGTGGCCATGCTTGCAATGGGAGGAGGGAGGAGTCTGTGAGTCCCACTCAAGACTTGCTGATATAGCCCAGGCTTCACAGGTGCACCTAAATGTGACCTGTAGATGGAAAACAGGCACATTTAAATAGGAGTTTATACACCTCCAGGAATCTATATATACAAACTAAGAAGACAGGTTGGCATCAGCAGGAGCTGCTCAAACCCACATGCAGTTGTGCATATATATAGGGGAGCAAATCCTGCACTTGTGGCCCGTTGCTAATGGCAATCCCCAGCAAAATGCATACAATGGAGGATGCCCGCGGCGAACCACAAGTACCACAAGAGACATCCTACACAAGGTAACAAGTGCGGATGTGATAATTAATATAACAATATAACAAAACAATAACAAACATAGGTGCACTCTGCAGTCTCACTAATTCTCAAACTGATTTTAAAATTGAGAGATTAGTCAACATGTCCTACGGTGTAGAACATGTCTTAAGCCCGGACACCACGACAAGGTTTCTCAAGTAGCCCGGGACCCTACACTCTCCTACCTGAGCCATATGGGCAATACCAGGAGCCAGTGGGCAAATTACAGGAGCATAGGGCCGACTCGCAAACAACTCACCAGTTACCTCCAGCATGTGGCCATGCTTGCAATGGGAGGAGGGAGGAGTCTGTGAGTCCCACTCAAGACTTGCTGATATAGCCCGGGCTACTTGAGAAACCTTGTCGTGGTGTCCGGGCTTAAGACATGTTCTACACCGTAGGACATGTTGACTAATCTCTCAATTTTAAAATCAGTTTGAGAATTAGTGAGACTGCAGAGTGCACCTATGTTTGTTATTGTTTTGTTATATTGTCAAGTCCTGTTTCCTACCAAGGGAGGGGTTGGATGAAGATATAGTGGAGTAAAGAGTGGAGAAGTGGAGATGAGAGTAGGAGCAAAAGATTGAAAAGCATGGTGTGGTGAGGGAGCGTTTCCTCTCACTACTGCATGAGCTTTGGGAAAGTAGCTCAGAGAGCAGCACATTCCTGATAAAGTAAGGTCCATATATATTTGGACAGAGACAACATTTTTCAAATTTTTGTTCTGTAGCACAATGCATTTTGAACAAAACAATTCAGATGCAGTTGAAGTTCAGACTTTAACCCCTTAGGGACGCATGACGTACTGGTACGGCATGTTTCCCGAGTCCTTAAGGACCCATGACGTACCGGTACCTCATGAGTTTAAAATGAGATTGCGGCGCTGCTGGGGTTAATCCGAACAGGATGCCGGCTGAAATCGTTCAGCCGGCATCCTGTCACAACGCCGGGGGGGGGTCATATGACCCCCCCCCCGTATCGGCGATCGCAGCAAACCGCAGGTCAATTCAGACCTGCGCTTTTTGCTGATTCTGATCCCCGCGGTCCCTGGCCGCGGGGATCAAACTTCAAAATGCCCCATATACATTTTTTTCCACCCCCCCTGCACCCCTGAATGGTTTTTGTGGTGGCAGGTGGTGCAGGGGGGGTGTTGCGGGCGGTGCAGGAGGCGGTGCGGCAGGCGGGATCGCGATCCCCCGCCCGCCTCCTCTTGAATAATCATTGGTGTACAGTGGTATACCAGAGTGTCAGCACATTGCTGACACTCTGGTATAAACTGCTGACATCTGTGATGTGATGTCAGCCGTTTAACCCTTTCCATACAGCGGTCCATACGGACCGCTGTAGGGAAAGAGTTAACAGTAAGATGTGGCTCCCTCCCTCTCCCATCGGGGGGCTGCTGTGCCTTTGCAGCCCCCCGACAGGATGGGGTGACAGAGGGAGGGAGCCCCCGTCCTTACCCTTCCCCGTCTACGAAGTTGTGGTCACAACTGAGCAGACAGGGAAGGTTCCCATGGCAACAGGACACCTTCTCAGGCATCCTGCTGTCCATGGTGCTGAACAGATCTGTGCTAAAGGCATAGATCTGTTCAGACAAAGTGTAAGTAAAATACAGTACAGTACAATATATATTGTACTGTATTATACAGACATCAGACCCACTGGATCTTCAAGAACCAAGTGGGTCTGGGTCAAAAAAAAAAGTGAAAAAAAGTGAAAAAAATGTAAAAATCAAAAAACACATTTATCACTGATTAAAAATGAAAAAAATAAAATTCCCTACACATGTTTGGCATTGCCGCGTCCGTAACGACCTCATGTTATTTTACCCGAACAGTGAACGCCATAAAAATAAAAAATTAAAAACTATGGTGAAATTGAAATTTTGCCCACCTTACTTCCCAAAAAAGGTAATAAAAGTGATCAAAAAAGTCGCATGTACGCCAAAATTGTAACAATCAAACCGTCATCTCATCCCGCAAAAATCATACCCTACCCAAGATAATCGCCCAAAAACTGAAAAAACTATGGCTCTTAGACTATGGAAACACTAAAACATGATTTTTTTTGTTTCAAAAATGAAATCATTGTGTAAAACTTACATAAATAAAAAAAAAGTATACATATTAGGTATCGACCGGCTCTATAAAAAAATCACATGAGCTAACCCCTCAGATGACCACCGTAAAAAAAATAAAAAAAAAACGTGTTTAAAAAAGCCATTTTTTGTCATCTTACATCACAAAAAGTGTAATAGCAAGCGATCAAAAAGTCATATGCACCCCAAAATAGTGCCAATCAAACAGTCATCTCATCCCGCAATAAATGAGACCATACTTAAGATAATCGCCCAAAAACTGAAAAAACTATGGCTCTTAGGCTATGGAGACAATAAAACTTTTTTTTGTTTTAAAAATGAAATCATTGTGTAAAACTTACATAAATAAAAAAATTGTATACATATTAGGTATCGCCGCGTCCATGATAACCTGCTCTATAAAATTACCACATGATCTAACCTTTCAGATGAATGTTGTAAATAACAAAAAAAAAAACGGTGCCAAAAAAGCAATTTCTTGTTACCTTGCTGCACAAAAAGTGTAATATAGAGCAACCAAAAATCATATGTACCCTAAACTAGTACCAACAAAACTGCCACCCTATCCCTTAGTTTCTAAAATGGGGTCACTTTTTGGAGTTTCTACTCTAGGGTGGTGTCAAAAAAACCAGTCCAGCAAAATCTGCCTTCCAAAAACCGTATGGCATTCCTTTCCTTCTGCGCCCTGCCGTGTGCCCGTACAGCAGTTTACGACCACATATGGGGTGTTTCTGTAAATTACAGAATCAGGGCCATAAATAATGAGTTTTGTTTGGCTGTTAACCCTTGCTTTGTAACTAGAAAAAAATTATTAAAATGGAAAATCTGCCAAAAAAGTGAAATTTTGAAATTGTATCTCTATTTTCCATTAAATCTTGTGCAACACCTATAGGGTTAACAAAGTTTGTAAAATCAGTTTTGAATACCTTGAGGGGTGTAGTTTCTTAGATGGGGTCACTTTTATGGAGTTTCTACTCTAGGGGTGCATCAGGAGGGCTTCAAATGGGACATGGTGTAAATAAACCAGTCCAGCAAAATTGCCTTCCAAAAACCCAACGGCGCACCTTTCACTCTACGCCCCGCTGTGTGGCCGTACAGTAGTTTACGGCCACATATGGGGTGTTTCTGTAAACGGCAGAGTCAGGGCAATAAAGATACAGTCTTGTTTGGCTGTTAACCCTTGCTTTGTTAGTGGAAAAAATGGGTTAAAATGGAAAATTAAGCAAAAAAATGAAATTCTCTAATTTCATCCCTATTTGCCAATAACTCTTGTGCAACACCTAAAGGTGTCATCAGTTTGGCTGCATTTGGCTGGATTTGAGCACACAGTATTTCTCTGAAAACCATAGAATTCATCCGGCTGCTTCTGTCCTGTGTCACATCATCAATAAACACTAGGGACCCAGTGCCACTGGCAGCCATGCATGCCCAAGCCATCACACTGCCACCGCCGTGTTTTACAGATGATGTGGTATGCTTTGGATCATGAGCTGTACCATGCCTTCGCCATACTTTTTTCTTTCCATCATTCTGGTAGAGGTTGATTTTGGTTTCATCTGTCCAAAGCAGTGGCGTAGGGATCGCCATAGCAACCATAGCAGTGGCTATGGGGCCCTACGCCACTGGGGGCCCGTCCGTGCCGCCTTCTGTTGATTTTTTATTTTTATTTTTTATTTTATTTTTTTTAATTTTCACACACACTACACACAGGCAGCCAGGCCCGAGCTGCGGACCGCCCGCCCACTACACTAGACTGGTGTAGTGGGCGGGATGCGGGCGGTCTGAAGCTCGGGCCTGGCTGGGGAGGAGTCAGGACTGGAGCAGGGCGCACGCAGGGCCGGGCCGACACAGTGGCTGCGGAGGCTCCAGCCAGGCCACTGAGTAACTCAGAAGATCCGATGGTATATTCTAACCCCCAGGCGTTCCCATGGTGACGGGGACGCTTGCCTGGGGGTTAGAATATACCATCGGATCTGAGTTTTCACGAGCTCAGTGAGATCGTAAAAACTCAAATCCGATGGTATATTCTAACCCCCAGGCGTTCCCATGGTGACAGGGACGCTTGCCTGGGGGTTAGAATATACAGGGCCACGCCGCTCACAGCAGTATATTTATAAACTAATCAGTAACTACTTTAACTTTAATCATTGCTCATTGCTGAGCTCTTTACTTGGATTATTTGGATATCTTACTCTGTCTTAGCTCCGCTAATAGCAGCCAGTGCGGGCGGGCGGCGCTCACTCACTGACGTCACGCGCCTGCTCCTCCCACTAGGCGGCGCAGGCACGTGACGTCAGTGAGTGAGCGCCGCCCCCCGCACTGCCTGCTGTTACCGGAGCTAAGACAGAGTAAGATATCCAAATAATCCAAGTAAAGAGCTCAGCAATGAGCAATGATTAAAGTTAAAGTAGTTACTGATTAGTTTATAAATATACTGCTGTGAGCGTCGGGGAGGGGGATCTGTGGATGGCACTGTTTAGGGAGATCTGTGGATAGCACTGTTTAGGGGGGATCTGTGGATGGCACTGTTTAGGGGGGATCTGTGGATGGCACTGTTTAGGGGGGAGATCTGTGGATGGCACTGTTTAGGGGAGGGGGGATCTGTGGATGGCACTGTTTAGGGGAGGGGGGATCTGTGTATGGCACTGTTTAGGGGGGATCTGTGGATGGCACTGTTTAGAGGGGATCTGTGGATGGCACTGTTTAGGGGGGGGATCTGTGGATGGCACTGTTTAGGGGGGAGATCTGTGGATGGCACTGTTTAGGGGGGATCTGTGGATGGCACTGTTTAGGGGGGATCTGTGGATGGCACTGTTTAGGGGGATCTGTGGATGGCACTGTTTAGGGGGGGATCTGTGGATGGCACTGTCTAGGGGGGAGATCTGTGGATGGCACTGTTTAGGGGAGGAGGGATCTGTGGATGGCACTGTTTAGGGGGGAGATCTGTGGATGGCACTGTTTAGGGGAGGGGGAATTTGTGGATGGCACTGTTTAGGGGGAATCTGTGGATGGCACTGTTTAGGGGGGATCTGTGGATGGCACTGTTTAGGGGGGATCTGTGGATGGCACTGTTTAGGGGGGATCTGTGGATGGCACTGTTTAGGGGGGAGATCTGTGGATGGAACTGTTTAGGGGAGGGGGGATCTGTGGATGGCACTGTTTAGGGGAGGGGGGATCTGTGGATGGCACTGTTTAGGGGAGGGGGGATCTGTGGATGGCACTGTTTAGGGGAGGGGGGATCTGTGGATGGCACTGTTTAGGGGGGGATCTGTGGATGGCACTGTTTAGGGGGGATCTGTGGATGGCACTGTTTAGGGGGGAGATCTGTGGATGGCACTGTTTAGGGGAGGGGGGATCTGTGGATGGCACTGTTTAGGGGAGGGGGATCTGTGGATGGCACTGTTTAGGGGAGGGGGATCTGTGGATGGCACGGGGGGGGGGGGGCCATACATTTTTTTGCTATGGGGCACATGCATTTCTAGCTACGCCCCTGGTCCAAAGAATGTTCTTCCAGAAGTGTGCTGGTTTTTTAAGATTTTTTTTTAGCAAAGTCCAATCTAGCCTTCTTATTCTTGGGGCTTATGAGTGGCTTGAACCATGCAGTGAACCCTCTGTATTTACTTTCATTCAGTCTTCTCTTTATGGTAGATTTGGATATTAATACGCCTATTTCCTGGAGCGTGTTGTTTACTTGGTTGCCTGTTGTGAAGGGGTTTCTCTTCACCATGGTAATTATTCTGCGATTATCCACCACTGTCTTCCATGAGCGTCCTGGTCTTTTTGCATTGTTGAGGTCACCAGTGCTTTCTTTCTTTCTTTCTTTCTCAGGATGTACCAAATTGTAGATTTTACCACTCCTAATAGTGTAGTAATTCCTATTTTTTTTTTCTGTTTTCGCAGATGAAGGATGGCTTGTTTCACCTGCACGGAGAGCTCCTTTGACCATATGTTTAGTTTTCAGCAAAATCTTCAAAATGCAAGCATCACACCTCAAATCAAATCCAGGCCTTTTATGTGCTTAATTGAGAATGAAATAATGAAGGAATTTCCCACACCTGCCCATTAAACAGCCTTTGAGTCAATCGTCCAATTACTTTTGGTCCTATTAATAACAGGGTGCCACATGTAAAGGAGCTGAAACTCCTAAACCCTTCATCCAATTTTAATGTGAATACCCACAAATGAAAGCTAAACGTCTGGACTTTATGTCCATGTCCATTATAGAACTATAACTTGAATATGTTTTAGTAAACAGGTACAAAATTTTTTTTTTATGTCAGTGTCCAAATATATATGGACCTAACTGTATATAAAAGGACTTGGTACCTCTGAGAGGCAAAACGGAGCCCAAGACCCCTATTCAGGTTTACCTGCCAGTTTGTCCTTGGCCTGCTAGAGCCAAGAGAAGTAAAAACCGTGAAAACTTCACCAAGTCTGTACTCTAATCCACAAACTGCAACTCCTTTATTGCTACGGAGCCTAACTATGGAGCCTAATCCCGGGGAGCGACAGTATTCAGATAGGAGCACTGTGACACAAACTATTAGAGTCACAACATACCACTCAGCATTTCTAAACAGTGGTACCCAATCGCCCCTGGGTATCAGCCCACCACACATATATAATTATATACAGGAGATGCCCAAAGTATACCAGCATGTTCCACATCACTATATACAACAATACATATAACTTATACCAGCTATACATATATAATTACATATAGGAGATGCCCAGGTTATACCAGCATGGTCCATATCACTATATACCAGATTAATATATATTTATAATACTGGGGCCACTAAATGGGGGCAATTAAAAATACTGGGGCATTATAACTGCTTTATTACTACTGGAGGTTCTGTCGGGGCATTATTATTATTGAGCACAGTATGGAGGGCACTATTACCAATAGGGGCACCATTGGAGAGAATTATCACTGTAGAGGGAACTATTACTAATGAGGGTAATCTGGGAGAGAATTATTACTATTGGTGAGATTTTTGGGAGCACTTTGGGGAATATCTGTATGACCCTGTTATTTTATAAGAATAATGTATGGGGGTATTGTGGAGCACACAGGGCACAGTATTTGGGTTAGCAACAGGATGACACTGTTGGGGCACCAGGAGGGGAGGAAGATGGAAAAGTAAGCAAACTAAGATGTCTGTGTGCCTAACATTGCAGAGGCGAGACGTGGCTTAAATAGTTTGTCATGGCTGTTCTAAGGAAGCAACACAGTTGTGGACAAACGGAACCACTGTCAGGAATAGGGATTCCTGGATGTCTTAAATAGGGCCCCCAGACATAACTTTACTTGGGGCCCCATAAATGTCAATGTTATATCGGAAAATAATAGCATTCTTAAGACAGAATGCAAAAGAATATGGCCATTTAGGGGTCCCACCATGTGGGAGAGCGCGGTGACATCATCGCGCACATCACAGGTCCTTTGGCAGGTCCTGCTGAATGAAGATAGAAGAGACTGCTGCAGCGCGATCAAGTGGATGATGTGAGTTATTTAGTTTTTTTGTTATTTAACCTTAAAAGGCCATATTCTTTTGAACTCTGTCTTAAGAATGCTATTATTTTCTGATATGCCCATGTTATAATGGAAAATAATAAAGTGAAGTTCACGTCCCCATTGACTTCAATGGTGTTCTGGGTCAAGTTCAGGTCCCGAACCTGAACTTTGACCTGAAGTTTGGCTGAACTCAGTGAACCCGAACTTCCACAGGTTCGCTCATCCCTACATATCATCATGGGTGCAAGTACTGGCATGTCCTAGCAACAGTTACTTTATAGTTCAACAGTTCAACTAGGTGGCATTACAACCGCAACAGAGTCAAACAGTAACCCACAGCAAAAGGCTAATTTCCAACCTTCTTATCATGTATAATACCTTCATACTGTATGTACTGTGTATATCGCCTATTCTGTTCACTGGGGTACTGCGCTATGTATGCAGATATTTATAAAGACATCATTGATATATATATTAGAAATACATTATTGTCGCCAATAATAAAATGACAAGAGAGTGTTTGTATTCAAACAGATGGGGTGAAATTCTGTTGAAATTTCATTGGTGCCTGTTCTAATTAATAATTTACATGCTATATGAAAAGCATAACATATGTAGAAAGGTATGCATTTGTTTCCTAATGTATGTGGACGGAAGCCTTATGATGTGGTATGACATGGGTTTTACATTACATGAAGAAGTTGTGGTAAATAAAATCAATACTGTTGGCTCATGACATATTATGCGGACAGCTGAAGTGCTGCATAATGGATGCTGGCAGGAAGAGTTCTAAGTCTGTGTACGACTCATTCATAAACAGCATGTGAAAAATTATTAAAGCAAGCCAAAAAACGGAAAAATCAGGCACATATGACAATCTGTGAATTTTCCCTGATCACGCCAGGTCTAAATAAGTGGGCAGGGAAGGGGACGGGCCAGCAGGCCCATCTGATTTACCATTTTCTACGCCTGTTTTAGAAGTAGAAAAAGGTCTAAATGTAAGACAGCAAGGAAGCTGCCTTACATTTAGAACTGGCACTGGATGTGGCGAAGTTATGGAGAGGCCTGCTTCTCTTCATAACTTCAGCGGACCCGCCGCCAGCACAGGGCCTTTATTAAGACCGGCGTCTAAAACACCGGTCTTAATAAATGTGCCTAAAAGTTTTAGGGGCTGATGATAAAGAACAGAATTATAGTATTTTGTGTTTAAATAATTTTATAATAGAGTTTTAACCACTTCCCAACAGCCATTTTTCATCTTCCTGACACGGCCAAATTTTGCAAATCTGCCATTTCACTTTATGTGGCAATAACTTTGGAATGTTTTTACTTATACAACCGATTCAGAGACTGTTTTCTCGGGACACATCGTACTTCATTTTAGTGGTGAATTTGAGTTGATAGGTTCTTGGAGGGAAGATTTTGTTGAAACGGCTTTCAGGTTCCATGTCAAGGTACTTCAAGGTACCCATACAGTGGAAACCCCAAAACATGACCCCATTTTGGAAACTAAACCCTTCAAGGTATTTATTAAGGGGTGTACTGAGCACTTTGACCCTAGCCATTTCATAGAATTTAGAAACACTTGGCTGTAAAAATGAAAACTTTCATTTTTTTCAATAACATGTTGCTTTAACTCCATATTTTTTGTTTTCACAAGGGTTATTGGGGGAAAAACCGCCCACAATTTGTTATGCATTTTCTACTGAATACAGCAACACCCAATATGTGTTGCTGTATGGGCACACTCTAGGACTATATGGTGTTTGGGTGCCATACTGCATTTGATGAGACCCTGAGGTACCCCTACAGTGAAAACCCCCAAAGAAGGGGTAACAGGAGAACATGCACCCCACAATAAATTATGCATTTTTTGTTAAATACGGTAACACCCCTTATCTGCTCGTAAACTTCTATTTCTGCACACTGCTCAGAGCACCATGTGCATTTAAGGCCTAGTGTGGTCTAGCATCTTGTGCTGACAACTTTAGAGGTTCTGAGGTGAAATAATAAATGGCACCTCTGAGAAGTGACCCCATTTTGGAAACTACACCTCTCAAGAGGTTTATTAAGGGGTGGAGTAAGCATTCTGACACCACAGATATTTAGCAAAAATTAATGTGTAGTGGACAGTGCAAATTGAAAATTGCATTTTCCACATATGGCATTTCTGTGTCCAATATGTGGTGCCTAGCTGGTGGCATCTGAGACTTAAACCACACTTCTTGAATTGATAGGCGGGTCGTAATGGGTAAGGAAAAGTCAAAAAATGTGGTTGTAAACTGCTATATGGCACATGGCAGGTCTCAGAATGGAAGGAGAACCATTTGGCTTTTGGAACATGGATTTTGTTGGAATGGTTTTCGAGCACTGCACCACATTTGCAGTCCTTGAGGTATCTGTACCATGAAGAACCCCTATAAGTTTGTATACTACACCCCTCAAGCTGTTTATTGTGGGTTGTTCAGTCAGCATTTTGACATCACAAGTGATTTTAAGAAATTAATGAGGAGTGGACTGTGCAAAATGAAAATGTTCTACTTTTCTAGTGCCCAATATGCTGTGACCAGCTAGTGCCATCTAAGGCCAGACACAGACAAGCAAATTCATTGTGAGAAACTCGCTGCGTGTGGCAGTGTGAGTTCCTCTTCTAAACCCTGCTCCTCTGACAGGATCGCACAGCATTATAATGGGTAACAGAGTGGTAAGGGTGGCAACAGCATGAGGAGTTAACATAGTAGCCTAGTCACAGAGTGGGGAGGGTGGCAACAGCATGAGGAGTCAACACAGTGGACCAGTCACAGAGTAGTGAGGGTGGCAACAACATGAGGAGTAAACATAGTGGCCTAGTCACAGAGTGGAGAGAGTGGCAGCAGCATGAGGAGTCAACATAGTGGCCCAGTCACAGAGTGGTGAGGGTTTCAACAGCATGAGGAGTCAACATAGTGGCCTAGTCACAGAGTGTGGAGGGTGGCAACAGGATGAGGCATCAACATTGTGGCTGCTGGAATATGCATCAGGCTGTACCACTACATTAGCTCCATTGTTTTCCCAGACCACTTTATGGTGACGCTCCATGTGTTGACGCAGGGCCGTGGTACCAACATTGGCACCCTGACCGTGCTTCACCTTCTGCCCACGGATCCTACATACGGCCACGCTGACATCCTTCGACGAGTTGATGAAAAATTCCCACACCCGCGAAAATGCAATTTTACCCCCACCACGGCGTCATGAATGCCTGCCTCTACCTCTATGAAGCAGTGCACCACTAGTTGTTTCCAGACAGGTAGGCTCCTGAGTAGCAGACATGTTTGACTTAAGATCTCACACTGCTACCACCTTGATGCCTCAAGGCCACGCTGTCTCACGGGCAAGCTGCCACCCTCACCCTCGGATGATGAAGCCCCCTCTTCACCCGGCTCCCATGTACAATCGACTACATCATCATCCATTACTGTCTGCTCGTCACTTATGTCACCCTCACCAGTCTCATGGCCGCGTCCCTGACCACTCACAACACCTGCTCCAACGCAACGCTTCCTACAGGAGGAAGCAGTGAACCTATTACTAACTATCCTCAGTAATATTTTCCTCTCTGAAAAGAGGAGCAGAGCCGGTGGCATACATCACTTGCCAGGCAGAAAAAGCATAAAAAGAATGAGGTAGGTTCAGGACAGGTGAGGGCACAGAGCTTGGTTCTGGGCCATGCCGACTAAGTGTGGTGTTAGAAGAACCCACCTACTCCTGGCTGTGGGTATGTGATGTCAGTTGAGATGATGTTGAAGACCAAGTCAATCATTCAAGGATAGCGGGATTGGTCGTCAAAATACGACCGCTGGATGACACTGGCAGCTCTGGCCTGTTGCTGCAGCTCATGCTACCACTACCTCTTCTGCTGCTACTTCTGCCGGATTCAGCAACATTTTTGCCACTGCCCGTTCCTTTGGAGGGTTCTGGCATCTCTTTGTTGGACATATTGTATGGTAACAGTAACTGTATATGTAAAATAACTTATTCAATGTCAATGTGGACACCCCACTAACAGTTATATTACAAAGGTTAGTCACCCCAATATGAGAATGAAGGTGTACTATAATTTCTTATCTATTACACAAGGTAGACACCCCAATAACAGTTATATTGCACTGTTTATTCACCTCAATATGATAATCAAGGCCTAGTGGAATTGTTTATCTATGAAACAAGGTAAACACCCCAATAACAATTATATTACACAAGTTATTCACACCAATATGAGAATTAAGGCCTAATGGAATTGTTTATCTATGAAACGAGGTAGAGACCCCAATAACAGTTATATTACACAGGTTATTCACACCAATTTGAAAATGAAGGCGTAATAGAATTGCTTATCTATTAAAGAATGTGGGAACCCCAATAACAGTAGTTTTAGACAGCTTATTCACCCCCTTTTGAGAATTAAGGCCCAGTGGAATTGCTTATCTATTAAACAAGGAGGATACTGTTCAATTAGATGAATCTGTGCCATACAGTGGGGGTTGATGCAAACCGGGCTGTCTCCTATGGATCTATTCAGCTTCAGATTACAGAGCCTGCACTGTCCCTGCCCTGTCCCTGCCGTCTCTCGATGCTCTCCCTATGCTCACCCTATAGTGTGTATAAACTCTCCCTACGATCACCTTATACTGTCCCTGCACTGTTCCTATCCAATATTCAACAATTAAAGGCTTCTTGAACACTGTCCCTAGTGTTTTGGCAAATGGCAAACACTGCACGGGATGAGGCTTTATAGGGCTGTGACATCAAAGTGGCTGGCTAACTACTGTTTGGCTGTCTGCATGGCATTATGGGTGTTCTTGCGTTCCCAGGCTTCCTACTTTCACTTTGTAACACGTGTAGCTGACATTTTAGGAAAAAAATGATTTATTACCACAAAGAGCTAGGAAATTAAGATTAGTTACAAATCAAATTTTCCTAAACCTCGGATCGAATTCCACTTCGGATGCTTTTGATTCGCTCAACACTAACCACCACCCTCTGAGCCACCACTACCACTGCCATCCTGAGCTCACTGAATATAGCACAATTATTATATTCAGGGGCACAGTATGTGTAGCACTATTATATTCATGGGGCACTGTGTCTTTAGCAAAAGTGTGTGGCATTATGATGATTTCGTATTCATACACAGTGTAGGGATATGCTAAAAAAAAAACAAGCGAAAGACTTCAGTAGCAAACTCTGCAGAAACTACTTGAGGTCTAAAGATATGATGCAGTAATGATGTGTGGTGCTAATTAGTGTTGACCGAGCATGCTCGGCCGAACGCCAGTTTGGCTGGAGCATCTCGATGCTCGGCACATGGCGGTATTCGGCTGAATACCGCATGTGCTGGAGTGCAATGTCCGCTTCTGACAGTGACATTACCAGTGCCACATCTGCAGTGTAACGTGTGCGCTGAAAAAATGTATCTGTGACATACAGTGTACTTTTTCCGTAGACGGTATACGCTGCGGACAGTGACATTAAGCTGCGCCACATCTCCTGTGTAAAGTGTGCGCATCCCAAAAATATCTGTGACATACAGTGTACTTTTTCCGGACAGTGACATTAGCTGTGCCACATCTCCTGTGTAAAGTGTGCGCATCCAAAAAATATCTGTGACATATAGTGTACTTTTTCAATAGACGGTATCCGCTTCTGACAGTGACATTACCAGTGCCACAGTGTAACGTGTGCGCTGAAAAAATGTTTCTGTGACATACAGTGTTATTTTTCATAGATGCTGCGGACAGTGACATAACCGGTGGTACCTCTCCTGTATAACGTTTCCTCATCCCAAATACCTGTGACATTCCCTGTAATATTTTATTAGTTGCTGGTGACAGCATTGACATTATCTGCGGGATATCTCCTGTGTGACGTTTCCACATCCCAAATACCTTTTTAAATTTGTTTGCGCATACACTTCCAAATCCTACATTACTTTACGTGTGACAGACTTTCAAGCATATATAACATTTAATATGAAGAGGGCGAGCAGTAAGGGACGGGGCAGTGACCGTGATGATGATGGTGCACGCAGAGGCCGTGGCCCAGGGCGCGGTGAAACTGTGCCTGCTGCCAGAGCACAAGAAAAACAATCATCCACGATACCTAGCTTCATGTCGCAGTTTACAGGGCGACGCAGGACACCACTCTTGAAGTCAGACCAATGCTACCAGCTGGTCGGTTGGATTGCAGCAGATAATGCTTCCAGTCGCTTAAGCACCACCCTGTCTTCCACCAAGTCCAGTCTCAGTAGCCAAGTCTGCTCAACACAATCCTCACCCTGATCCTCCTTCCTCCCACCATGGAGAGTCTGGGCAAACAAGTGAACCCATACTAGGATATTCAGAGGAGCCTTTTCTGTTCCATTCCTTGATTTGGCCCTCTCGCCAAGCACGCTTGAAGAGGGACAGATCTTGTGCCCTGATTTCCAAACTCTTGAGAATCCACAGTCACAAGAAGATGACGGTGGGGAACGGCAATTACTGTTTAATGAGGTGGATGATGATGAGACACAGTTGCCAATAAGTCAACGGCAATTACTGTCTCAAGAGGTTGATGAAGAGGATGAGACACAGTTGAAAATCACTGAGGTTGTGGTTAGGTCAACAAGTCAGGAGGATGAGTAGAGTGATGAAGTGGAAGAGGAGGTGGTGGACGATGCAATCACTGACCCAACCTGGGAAGGTGGAAAGCCGAGCGAGGACAGCAGTACAGAGGGGGAGGGATCTGCTGCACCACAACAGGCTGGAAGAGGCAATGGGGTGGCAAAAGTGAGAAGGCAGGCCACACCAAACAGGCCCGCAACTGTTCCACGGAGCACCCGCTTGTGGAAATCTCCCTTGCCAAGGGGTAGGTGTTCCGCAGTCTGGCGCTTTTTTGAGGAAAGTAAGGACGAAAAAAGAATAGTAGTTTGCAACCTGTGCCGTACCAAAATGAGCTGGGGCGTGAACACTAGCAACCTCACCACCACCAGCATGATCTGCCACATGCCATCCAAGCACTGTAATAAGTCTGTGTCTGCGGGTCACACCACTGCCTCCTCTTCCCCTGTGTTACGTGCTGGCCAATCTCCTGTCGAAGGCGCAGGCCCGGATGCCTCCTGCCCTGCACCTGGACCTTCGCAAGCACTATCAGCGACCACATCCACTTCTGTGTCCCAGCGCAGCGTACAAATTTCCTTACCCCATGGATTTGAACGCAAGCGCAAATACCCAGCCACCCACCCACAGACCATAGCACTAAATGCGCAACTTTTCAAATTACTGGCCCTGAAAATGTTGCTATTTAAGCTTGTGGACACTGAGTCCTTCCGCAGCCTGATGTCGTCGGTCGTCCCGCGTTACGCAGTCCCCAGCCGCCACTATTTTTCAAGGTGTGCCGTGCCCGCCTTTCACCAGCATGTGTCCCGTAACATCACATGTTCCCTGATCAACGCAGTTACTGGGAAGGTCCACTTAACCACGGACACATGGACAAGTGCATTTGGCCAGGGAAGCTACATTTCCCTGATGGCACGCTGGGTGAACGTTGTGGGGGTCAGGAGCTGGGAGCAAGTCGTACCCTGGGATGGCACAGGTGCTACCGACGCCAAGGATTGCGGGCCCTACGTTGATCAGGGTTTCCGTCAGTTACTACGTTAGTGCCTCCAAACCCCACTTCTCCTCCTCCACCTCCACCTCCATTTCCACCTCCGAATTATCCGCGTGCAGCACCAGTCAGTCATCAGTCAGTAGCTGGAAGCAATGTAGAACTGCAGTGGGGAAGCGGCAATAGGCCGTGCTGAAGCTGATATGCTTAGGGGCAGGGGAGGGCTGGCAGCCTTAGTCCTGGGGGGCAAATCCAGTCAAGTGGCCCATAGCACCACTTAATCAGCTCGCCGTCCACGCCCACCTTTTCCTTGTTTTATAACGGATTTTTATGTTATGAAGCAAGACAAATATTTTTTTACAATGTGCAGATAGGACTGTACCACTAACCCCTCCATCCCGCCTCCTCCACTCTGTCTGTCTGCTCCTCGGTCCTCTCTCCAGCTATCTGCTGTCGGCGGCAAGGCTGCGCACAGCTGTGTGACGTCACTCACACAGAGCGCAGCTCTGCCCTGCACTGTCTGCACACACAGCCGAGGACCAGGAAGTGCCGGTGAGTAAACTTCAAAGCCTTCACCGCGGCTTCCTGGTCCCGGCCGGACTGGTGCCTGCGCTCTGTGCTGCTCAGATAGCGCAGCGGCAGCGGCCGTTTTAAGTGCGGCCGTCCGTCCCTGCCCGCCCCTGATGTCTTTTGAAAAAAATAAATAAATAAAATAAAAAATTTGTTGAAGACGGCCCAGCGGACGTTTTTTTAGGGCAGCCTGGGGGGCAATTGCCTCTCTGCATCCCGGCCCAGCCCGCCCCTGGGGACAAACAGCACACCGCCGCAGAGCTGTGGCAGTGGATAAGAGACCAGACTGAGCTGTGGCTCTCGCCACTCTACCTAGAACCAGGCATGGTTGTGTCTGATAATGTCCATAACATGGTGGCGGATTTGGAGTTCGGCAAGCTCACACACATCCCATGCCTAGCCCACATCTTAAACTTAGTGGTTCAGCGGTTTCTCAAAACCTACCCCAATTTGCCCGAGCTACTAGTGAAGGTGCGCTGTGTGTGTGCACATTTCCGCATGTTATCGACAGCTTCAGCCGGTCTGTCAACGCTGCAGCAGCACTGTAAATTGCCAGCTCACCGGCTGTTGTGCAACGTGAGCACGTGTTGGAACCGACATTCCACATTTTGGCCAGGCTTTGTGAGCAACAGAGGGCAGTAGTGGAATACCAGCTGCAACATGGTTGTCCACCTTTCCAGTCAGCTTCCGCTATTCACAAGCGAGGAGTGGGCATGGATGTCTGTCCTCTGTGAGGTTTTAAGAAACTTTGATGAATCAACACAGATGGTGAGCGGCGATAACGCTATTATAAGCGTAACCATCCCACTTCTGTGTCTACTCAAACGCTCGCTGCTCACAATTAAGGACGACACTTTGCATGTTGAAGAGGTGGAAATGGGGTAAGACATTACACAGGGTGATAGCCAGACCACCCTCAGTTTGTCTTCTCAGCGCGAATTGGACAATGAAGAAGAGGAGGAAGAGCAGGAGATGGTTGCCTCCGCTACAGAGGGTAGTACCCAGCGGAGGGCTGGCAGCCTTAGTCCTGGGGGGCAAATCCAGTCAAGTGGCCCATTGCACCACCGAATCAGCTCACCATCCACGCGGATATTGCTGTTATGAGGCAAGACAAATATACAAATATACTAATAACCCCTCCATCCACCCCTCCCTCTCCCTTCTCCATCTGTCCCCTTCTCCAACCACCCAGCAGCCTTACTCACATGAAACAAGTAGTATATATAATATAGCTTACAGTGAATTACTGTAAATACTTACAGCTCTGAAGACTCCAGCAGGCTCAGGATCAGTGCTCTGGGCAGCTGGGCTCAGGGCTGGAATTGGGCACCCCTCTACAGTTCAGGAAGGAGACCGGGGCTCACCCTAGCGTTGCAGTGCCTCCGCGTGACATCATGGCGCGCGGCGTACACAAGGGCCAGGGGAGATCGGGAGGAGGAGCAAGCAAGTACTGTATTTTTCGCCCTATAAGACGCACCGGCCCATAGGTTTTACAGGGGGACAATAAGATTTTTTTTTATTTTTTTTTTATTATACCTCGGGTTAGACCATCAATCAGACCCCCAATGTTAATCAGACCTCAGCTAACAGCCCCAATAAGATCCCCAATGTTAATATGACCCCAATAAGACCTCAGATCAGACTCCCAATTAGACCTCAGATCAGACCCCAATATGAATGACCCCCAATCAGACCTCAGATAAGATCCCCATGCCTCTCATCATCCCCCAGAAACCTCTCCAGCAGCCCCCAGTGCCTCTCATCTGCCCCCAACAGCCTCTTCATCAGCCCCCAGTGCCTCTCATCCTCCCCCAGTGCCTCTCATCCTCCCCAGTGCCTCTCGTCAGCCCCCAGCAGCCTCTCCATCAGCCCCCAGTGACTCATCTGCCCCCAGTACCTCTCATCTGCCCCCAGCAACCTCTCCATCAGCCCCCAATGCCCTCACCAGCCCCCAGTGTCCATCAGCCTAAATATAAAATAAAATAAACCACTTTTCTTGCTCCTGGACACTGCCGGCCTGTTGCTCCTCTCCTCCAAAGTGATCTGCATCTGCTGTGCAAGGCTGCGCACAGTGTGACATCACAGAGCGCCCTTACGCCTGTGCACAGCCGACAGCCGAGGACCAGGAAGCGGTGAATACAAAGCCTTCACCGCTTCATGGTCCTCCGGTGCTCAGACTCAGACAGCAGCCGTTTTTACCGTGCTTTAGGGCAGCCTGGGGGGCAATTGCCTCCCTGCCCCCCGTCCCAGCCCGCCCCTGGTAGTACCCATGGAAGTTTAATTCCATCTGTTCTGCGTGGATCGGCAGAAGAGGATGAGGAGATTGAGAGTCATTCTCCTGATGACGACAGGGAAGTCTTGCCTGTTGGTACTCTGGCACACATGGCTGACTTTCATGTTAGGCTGCCTTTTCCGTGACCCACGCGTTATACGCATTTTGGACAACACGAATTACTGGTTGTTCACCCTTCTCAACCCCCGCTACAAAGAGAACTTCTCATCTCTCATTCCTCTGGTGGAGAGGACGAGCAAAACGGTGCAATACCAGAAGGTTCTTGTTGAGAAATTGCTCCAAAAATTTCCATCTGACAACGCTGGTGGCAGAGTCTGTAGTTCCTTGGTCAACCGAGGAGGGGAGATAAGGGGAACACACAGCAGTTGCAACAGAGGCAGGGCAACACTCTCCAAAGCCTGGGACAGTTTCATGACACCTTGCCAGCACCCTCACCCTGATGCGTGGCCTACTGTGACAAGGAGGCCTACTGTGACAAGGAGGGAAAAATTTTGGAAGATGGTGAAGGAGTACATAGCATATACGCCTGTCAACTGAAAATTCTGACAGGTTGACGCTTATTAAAATGAACAAGGCCTGGATTGACCATGACTTTTCGACTCCACCAGAGGAAAGCTGATGAACATAAAGGCACTTTAAATGTGATATTTATAATGGACGGAATAATTTTTCAAGGATTTATGATGCCCTCCTTTATGTGTAATAAAGGGTGTATTGGAGTGCCGGTAATTTCTGGCAGCCCTTTCATTTAGTGCATAGGCTTTATGAGTGTAGGAGTCCCACTACCTGATCAATTGTACCACAATGTGATTGAGGCCCTCCTTTATGTGATATACAGGTTGTATCGGAGTGCCTCTTACTTGTAATTTTTGGCAGCATTTGCACTTTATATACAAATAAATATATAGGAAAGAAGGTTTCCTAACAATTTTTTTCTCTAAAATCGATTTGTTCGTTTGTTTTGTGCGTATTATTGTGAGTCTGTAAAAGTGGCGTACTACTCGGACAACATCGTTCCCAGCAGCGACATGGGAGTCCAAGATGCAACCAGACATCCTCCCCATGCTGTTCCCAAACCATTTCAGTGGTGTTTCCATCTTTTCATATGAACCAGACACCCTCCCCTCTTCAGAGCAGGGGGTGCCTAGTTTAATGCTCGGGTTCTCCTATTGACTTCCATTGTGCTCGAGTGCCCGGTAGAGCACCTGAGCATCCCAAGGTGTTCGGTGTAGCTGGCCAGCTAAGACCTGTCCTAGGTTGCTAATATAGCTTGTGTGTTTATACAGCTAGACCTGCCAATAACCTTAATACAGTTCTTTTGTTTGTGTGTTAAAGACAAAAGCAGAGTTATTTACAGTGACTTCATGTTTGGATGTCATATAACTGTTATATATTGTGTTCACAGAAGCAGAAAAGATAATATGCCTTTAAGATTCATTATATAGATGTGAGGTAAGCTCAATGACAGCAGAAACAACAGAAAGCATAGAGTTAAACTGGACAGGAGTCTTGACCAATCACAGATAGCCTCACACACAGTCTGTGTGGGAAATCCCCCTAGCAGGAGCTGCTAGAATCATTACACCAGAGGAGAGAATCTGAACAGACTCCACTAAGAGCTGTGTTTTATGGAAGCAGAAAGGCCAAAATAGGTATTTAAAACAGTTATATAATGCTCCTACTGTTAATATAGTGATTTGAACTGTATACTGAACCAGTTATATGTGTGTTTACTTACAGTTCCACCAATTACAAACTGCAAAGTTCACAATCCAAATTCCAATTCCATATTGCAATCCAAATTGCATACAACCATACCAGATCATGCTCAACCAATCTGCAAATAGTAACTGCTAACTGCATACTGCAAATTGCAACCAAATTCAGCAAGTGAACTATTAGTTAGACCTCAGATATACCTCTCAGAGATATCATAAAGTGCTTAAATGACTTAAAGTGAGAGTACAGATACTCAAGAGAGAAATATATCCACCATTTTATGTTGAATGACAAGATTGAACAGTTGAACCACCATCTTATGCATACCCCCATTTTGTGATACTTTGTTCAACATGTGTTTTCTAAATGGACTATCTGCTGCGGAGGCGGCAGTGTTATATGAAGAAAAGTTGAAGTTAATAAAGAAGTTATTTCAAGCATTTGGTGTTCTCTTTAAACCTACTGTCTCCATAGAACGGCGCTAGAGGAATTACAGAGTACAGTCTGGTTAGACTAAATGTCAGAGATATCAAAATTCTAATGCCACAAAGCAAAAGGCACTTCATAGTGCTGTGTCTGCCGCATTCGGCCCGAGCCCCCGAGCATTTTGGTGCTCGATCAACACTAGTGCTAATCTAGTTTGAGAAACAACTCATGTCTTGCAAATTTTTTTCTTGTTAGCAACTAGAAAGATTAACCTGACTTTGCAGTTTTTACTGTGCATGGTTGTGCTGTTGTATTTATAAAGTGAGCTTGGTTCTAGTGCTGTATTTATGGTATGACTTTGGTTACGGTGCTATATTTATAATATTGGTTCTGGTCTTGTATTTATAACATTGGTTCTAATGCTTTATTTATGATATAAGCTGGGTTCTGGGGCTGCGTTTATGTACTGAACTTGGTTCTGGGGCTGTATTTATATACAATATACTATGCTTAGTTGTAATGTTGAACTTATGTAGTGATCATGATTCTGGTACTGTATTTATGTGTTAAACAAGGACCTGATACTACATTTGTAAACTTAACAGTAAAAATGCCAGAACCTCCCCCTTTCTGACGTAAGTGTCAGTCTGAAGTAAATGGGATGCCCACAGCTATGATTATGTGCATATAGGTCTATGGATGAGTATAATGTAGGAGTGGTGGTAGATAGATATGTACATAGATGTTTTATATTTATAATATAGTGAACTCTGCACTGAAAATTCCCATGGTATACTTCAAGGCAACATAATTTGAAAGCACCATGTTATAGAGGAGCTGAGCAGATTGATATTTATTTTTGTCGGAAAAGACTTGTGTAACGGTCACGTCCACACACACACAGGGGGAAGGGTAGTGACCACTGCGCTCCACCCTCACCCCTGGCCCTGCCTACTTGCCTCACGAGTCCTGATGACAGGGGACAACTTGACGGCAGTCCCTAACTTAGGATATGTGCAGGGAAGACAGACAAGACAAAATATGGAACATGAACGGACCGGGTCAGAACCAAGAGAGCTACGCAGTACAACGGATTAAGCAAAGAATGGTCAGGAGAAGCTGGGGTCAAATACCAGGAGAGTAGCGAAGTACAAGAGGAGTCCTAAGAGAGTAGTCAGGTGGGAGCCGAGGTCACAATACCAGGATGGATGCGCAGTACAGGAGGAGCAGGCAGAGGATCGTCAGGGAACAGGATCAGGTAAGTATTCAGTAGTCCAACAAATAGCCAGGAACCTAGAAATTAACAGGCAACCTGTGGCCAGCAGGCTGCCTGTATTTATAGTGGGGAGTGAGGGTCATGTGATGTGGCCAGCATCACATGACTGACAGGCCAACCAGTCGAGCACCGAGTGATCAGCTCGGCGCTCAAGGCAGACTAGGAGCAGGGAGCCACCCAGCCAGCAAAGCCGCCCTGGGAATGAGGTCAAGCACAAATCCTCATTCCCAAAGCTAAGCAACAGGTCTGCGGGCAATGGGGGACCGAGTGCACCTTCGGAACCCCGTGACAGTAACCCCCCCTTTTACGAGGGGCCACCGGACCCAGAGGCGGCTCTTCCATTAGGCCACTTAGGCAGCCGCCTAAGGCCTCGCGCTGGTGGGGGCCTCGCTCTGGCTCCCACCAGCACCTGACACCGCCGCAATTTAATTGTCTGCTCCTCCGGACCGGACGGACCCGTCACCTAAGACACACACACACTAGTAGTAACCAGGGCCGGTACAAGGCAGGGGCCGAAGGAGCGGGTGCCCTGGGCGCTACCATTTGCGGACAGGAGGGGGGCGCAGGTGAAGTGCCAGCAGCAGTGGCGTCGCCAGGGGGGGGCCAGAGGGGGCCACGGCCCCCCCTACATCATGCTGTGCCCCCCCATGTGCCCCCCCAACTAAAATGACCCCCCCCCCAAGTGAGCAGCCGCCGCCGGGCACAGGGAGATGAGCGCTTCCATTGCGCTCATCTCCATTGTAAACTGTCTGTGCCAGCGGAGGTGCAGGGGAGGGAGAGGCGTGTCCCTTCCCTTTCCTCTGATAGGCTGCAGGCAGGCACCGAAGTGGAGGAGAGGCCCCGCCCCCTAATTACTCCTGTTTACCTTTCTAAAGCTAAAGGACCTTTGATGATGTCATCACAGGTCCTGTAAGGGAACTGCACAGTGTAAAGTGTAGTTCCCAGGTTAGAACAGTGCATCTGCCAGGACCTGTGATGACATCATCTTCAACATCACAGGTCCTGCAGAATCTAGCAAAGGAACTGCACCAAAAATGGTGTAGTTCCTAGGTTTCAAAGGTACATCTGCCAGGACCTGTGATGACATCATCACAGGTCCTTCAACCCCTAACAGCAAGTATTAAAAGTTCACAAGCAGCTCTGTATTGATCCATACAGACTGGAATGGAGAGGTAAGAGGAGGTCCTCCACTTTTCATCATTTACCCCCCCCCCCCTCCATGCCCTGTTTTTACTCATTGCTCACTCATGTATACTACTTCAGACAGTTACCACTACCTCATGTACCTCACAGTGACTATAATGCATAACTGACCACATATTTCTATAAACACTGCATCTACAGTATTATACCTTCTATGTGTCACATCAATACACTGCTCTGTATATATATATATATATATATACACACACATACATGCACACACACTGCATATATTACACAGTATTATACATGCAATATGTACAGATATATAGTATATACCGCAGTGCACTGATATGTGAGGTATGAGGTATAATAGATGCTGTGTGTACAGATATCAGTACACTTCTGTATATACTATATATGTGAGGTACGAGGTATAATAGATGCAGTGTGTACAGATATATAGTATATACAGCAGTGTACTGATATGTGAGGTACAAGGTGTCAATACACTGCTGTATTTACTATATACCTGTACACACTGCATCTATTATACCTCGTACCTCACATATTACACTACTGTATATACTGTATACACTGCATATATTATACCCCATACCTCACATATCAGTACACTGCTGTATATACTATATACCTGTACACACTGCATCTATTATACCCTGTACCTTACATATCAGAACACTAGGGAATATACTATATACCTGTACACACTGCATCTATTATACCGCGTACCTCACATAACTGTACACTGCTGTATATAATATACATCTGCATCTATTATACCTCTTTTGTGTGCCAGGGCTGTTTTGTAATCCCATTCCGGCCCTGATGGCATAAATTATAAAACGCAGCAGCAAGAATAGTTCATGGAACAAAGGGAGGGGCTATAAAAGGGGAATGGGGGCCCAATTTAGATTCCTGCTATGGGGCCCAGTGATTTTTATGTACGCCCCTGGCTGCAGGCACTAGGCCGGCAGCCTATCAGAGGCCGGCGCAATGACGTCATCGTGCCGCCTGAGCCTTACATTACAGCGTGGGACACAGGAAGAGGCTGCATCGCATCGCTGACACTTAGGTAAGTATAAGTGTTTTTTTTTTGTTTTTTTTTACAATAGTGTTACTGGCACATTGGGGGGGCTTATTACAAAACTGGCACATGATGATGGGGGGGACTTTATACTGGCACATGATGATGGGGGGGAACTTTATAGTGTCTGTGACTTTCAAAGTCCCACAGTCCTTTGTTCTATTGCTTTAAGTATATTCTTGTTTTGAAACAACATTGATTCTTTCTTAAAAACGGGGGGGGGGGGGGGGGGGGCGCAGTTTGCCATCTTCGCCCTGGGCACCAAATGGCCTTGTCCCAGCCCTGGTAGTAACTAAGTTAAGACGAGCCGCCGCGGCCAGGCCGCTCGAGCCCCTCTGCTCTCTGCCTCTTTAAGAGAGCAGAGGCTGCTGGCCGGCTCAGAGCGTGCCGCCGCACAAGCACGTCTCTATGCAACAGCAGACATGCCCCCTTCCCTCAGAGCGCTGCGCAGGCAGGGACAGAAGAAGCGCCATCTCACCTCACCGCCACCGGCTGTGTGCCTGTGTCTGTTGTCCGGTGACCCGACGCCGACCCAACTGTTCTGGCTGCCGCCAGCGCCGCCCTGAAGACAGTGTCAGTGGTGGTGGACTCACTGGACTGTCTGTCACTGTGGATTGTGGAAGAATTAGAATCCTCCAAGGACCAAGGTGGTCAGGTGTGTGTCCCACTCCCTGTCCTGCTGGCCGCTGTACCCCTCCTCCCTGGCTGTCGCCTGATCTGATATTAAGAGAGAGAATAAGTTGGGGACTGAGAAATGTGCATTTGGGGGGGGGGGGGTAAGATGTTGCTGCAAGGCAAGCCTCATGATGGAGGGGGTCTAGGGGACTGAGAAATGTGCAATGGGGGGGCCTTTCTCAGTCCCCTAAACCCCCTCCATGAGGCTTGAGGCTTGCCTGGCAGCACATCTTCCCCCCCCCCAATTGCACATTTCTCAGTCCCCCTCCATGAGGCTTGCCTGGCAGCACAATTACCCGTGCAATTTGGGGGGGGGGGGGGAGAGGATGTGTAAGGCTACTTTCACACCTGCGTTCAGGTGTCCGCTCGTGAGCTCCGTTTGAAGGGGCTCACAAGCGGCACCGAGCGCAGCCGTCCAGCCCTGATGCATTCTCAGTGGAGGCGGATCCACTGAGAATGCATCAGGGCTGGACGGCTGCGTTCGGTGCCGCTTGTGAGCCCCTTCAAACGGCGCTCACGAGCGGACACCTGAACGCAGGTGTGAAAGTAGCCTTACACATCCTACCCCCCCCCCCCCCCCAAATTGCACGGGTAATTGTGCTGCCAGGCAAGCCTCATCCGTCTGCCAGCGTTCAGCCTCCACTCCGTTCAGCGTTCGGGTGTCCGCCTGGCCGTGCGGAGGCGAGCGGATCCGTCCAGACTTACAATGGAAGTCAATGGGGACGGATCCGTTTGAAGATGACACCATATGGCTCAATCTTCAAGCGGATCCGTCCCCCATTGACTTTCAATGTAAAGTCTGAATGGATCCGCTCAGGCTACTTTCACACTTAGAAATGTTTCTAAGTTATAATGCAGATGGATCCGTTCTGAACGGATGCAAACGTCTGCATTATAGGAGCGGATCCGTCTGATGAAACATCAGACGGATCCGCTCTGAACGCTAGTGTGAAAGTAGCCTAACGCTGGGTTCACACCAGAGCGTTCTGAAAGGAGCGCTCTGTATGCGCGATTGTACGGGCGTTTACAAGCGCGCATACAGAGACAAGTGAACACACATTGTCGCGCGTTCCCGAAAGTCTATGTACGGGAACGCGCGACAAACGCCCAAAAAAACGCTCATGTACTTGTTTGAGCGTCGGGCGTTTTACAGCGCGATCGTACGTGCTGTAAAACGCCCAGGTGAGAACCATTCCCATAGGGAAGCATTGGTTTCTCCTTGTTGAGCGTTTTACAGCGCGTAGGAACGCGCTGTAAAACGCTCAGGTCTGAACTGAGGGTAAGATGTGCTGTCAGCCTCATGGAGGGGGACATGTAGCCTTAGGCTACTTTCACACTAGCGTTCAGAGCGGATCCGTCTGATGTTTCATCAGACGGATCCGCTCCTATAATGCAGACGTTTGCATCCGTTCAGAACGGATCCATCTGCATTATAACTTAGAAAAATTTCTAAGTGTGAAAGTAGCCTGAGCGGATCCGTTCAGACTTTACATTAAAAGTCAATGGGGGACGGATCCGCTTGAAGATTGAGCCATATGGTGTCATCTTCAAACGGATCCGTCCCCATTGACTTACATTGTAAGTCTGGACGGATCCGCTCGCCTCCGCACGGCCAGGCGGACACCCGAACGCTGCAAGCAGGAGCATGAAGTCTAGGAGCATGAACCTCTCTAGCAGGTACCCAAGATCTCTCTTCAGGTCCATACCCCTTCCAGTGAATCAGGTACTGCAAGGCATTACGCACCTTCCTGACATCCACTATTTTAGACACCACATACTCGACAGCATCATTAACAAGAACCGGCGGAGGCGAGGCTTTTGATGGTACTACCGGTTCAAAATATTTTTTAAGCAGAGATTTATGGAACACATTATGAATGTGGAATGACTCGGGCAGCTCCAACCTAAAAGATACCGGGTTAATCACCTCCGTGATCTTATATGGTCCAATAAAACGAGGAGCAAATTTTTTAGAAGTTACCTTGAGAGATAGATTCTTGGAGGACAACCATACTTTATCCCCAACCTGAAAGTTTACCCCCCTTGAACGTCTCCTATCGGCCTTGAGTTTTTGAGAACTTTGAGCCTTTTCTAGGTTCGATTGAACCCGGGCCCAAACTGTGCACAGTTCGGAGGAGAGTTTATCCGCTTCAGGGTTAGAGGAGGAGACGGACGACCCAGAATGAAAACGGGGATGAAAACCATGGTTACAAAAGAAAGGGGAGACCCCAGCAGAAGAATTGACACGGTTATTCAAAGAAAATTCAGCCAACGGAAGGAATTTGACCCATAATTGCTGGTCATCAGCAACATACAACCTCAAGAATTGTTCCACAGATTGATTAAGGCGTTCAGTCTGCCATTACTCTCAGGATGGTAGGCGGAAGAAAAAGACAATGAAATTTTACATCTTTGACAGAAGGCCCTCCAGAATTTGGACACAAACTGCACACCCCTGTCAGAAACAATGTTTTCCGGGATGCCATGTAAACGAACAATCTCTCTCACAAAAATAGACGCCAGGGTTTTAGCATTCGGAAGTTTAGACAGGGGAATGAAATGAACCATCTTGCTAAACCTATCGACCACTACCCAAACCACAGTCTTACCCTCCGCCAGCGGTAGGTCAGTTATAAAGTCCATCGAGATATGGGACCAGGGTCTACTGGGAATGGGTAGGGGTCGTAGGTTACCAGCAGGGCGAGTCCTAGGTTTCTTAGACCTGGCACAAACCTCACAGGCTGACACGTAGGACTTGACATCCCTGGTCAGAGTGGGCCACCAATAGGATCTAGAAACCAGATCCTTAGTGCCCTCAACACCCGGATGTCCACAAAAGGCAGAATCGTGACACTCCCCCGATAGCTGGAGACGAAATTGTACGGGAACAAACAACTTATCTGTTCGGGTGGATGCCGGTGCCAGATGTTGTTCAGCCTTAATGCGAGCCGAGATATCCTGGGTTAGAGCTGCTAAGAAGATGTTTGCTGGTAGGATGGATTCAGGCGGCGTCTCAGTGGGTTGAAAGGCATGGAAGCTCCGGGATAATGCGTCTGCTTTCACATTTTTACTTCCCGGCCTGAACGTAATGGAGAAATCAAAATGGGTAAAAAACAGAGCCCATCGGGCTTGTCGGGGATTCAACCTCTTAGCCGACTCGAGAAACATTAGGTTTTTATGATCAGTGACAACAGTTACTTGATGCCTTGCCCCCTCCAAAAAATGCCTCCACTCCTCAAATGCCCATTTAATAGCCAGCAGCTCCCTATTCCCAATGTCGTAGTTTCTCTCCGTGGGAGAGAATTTCCTGGAGAAGAAGGCACACGGTCTCAGGTTAGTGAGGCTAGCAGGACCCTGTGAAAGAACTGCTCCTGCGCCGTCCTCGGACGCATCTACCTCCACAATAAAGGGTCTCTCCTGATCAGGCTGGATCAGAATGGGAGCACTACTAAATGCCTTTTTTAATGTTTCAAATGAAGAAATGGCCTTGGTAGACCAATTCTCCAAATCCGCCCCTTGCTTAGTAAGGTCGGTCAATGGCTTAGCAATTACAGAAAAATTCATGATAAATTTACGATAGTAATTAGCGAAACCCAAAAACCGTTGTAAAGCCTTTAAGGATGAAGGCCTTACCTATTCCTTAATTGCTAAAACCTTACCAGGATCCATCTTAAAGGCGTGAGGAGTCAAAACATGCCCTAGAAACAGTATCTCCTGTACACCAAAGACACATTTCTCTTGCTTAGCAGATAGCTGGTTCTCCCTCAACACCTCTAATACTTGTTTGACATGAGACACATGAGATTCGAAATCAGGAGAGAATATCAAAATGTCGTCAAGATAGACAATAATAAATTTACCTAAAAACTCTCTAAGAATATCGTTCATTAAGTTTTGGAACACAGCTGGGGCATTGCTGAGTCCAAAAGACATCACCTGATATTCAAAGTGTCCTATCGGAGTATTGAACGCTATCTTCCAGTCGTCTCCCTCCTTGATTCGGATTAGATTGTATGCCCCTTTCAGGTCAATCTTGGAAAACCAGGTTGCCCCCAGAACCTGGTTAAATAAATCCGGAATCAATGGGAGAGAGTATCTATTTTGGACAGTGATCTTATTTAGTCTCCGGTAATCAATACAAGGCCTAAGACCACCATCCCTCTTTTTAACAAAGAAAAACCCTGCTCCCATAGGAGAGACTGAAGGTATAATATGCCCATTAGCAAGGCTCTCCTTAATATAATCTTCCATAGCCTTGCGTTCGGGCCCTGAAAGATTATAAATTCGCCCTTTAGGAAATTCGGCACCCTCTATTAGCTCTATGGCGCAATCATACGGTCTATGGGGCGGTAGAACCTCTGGAATAGGGGATGAGAATACATCAGAATATTCTTTAATAACTGAAGGTAATGTATTAGACCTTACTGAAACCCCAGCCTGGACCACGGACAAGCATGAGTCACACTTAGGTCCCCATTTCACCAACTCTCCTTTGAACCAATCAATTGTGGGGTTATGTAAACGGAGCCAAGGCAACCCTAGTACCACCTCAACCGGTAGGTTCTCCAAGACAAAAAGAGAACATCTCTCAGAGTGGCACACACCCACGGTCAGAGAAATTTCAGAGGTACATGACCTCACCGTACCACCAATCAGGGGAGTAGCATCAATAGCCATGACATGGATAGGTGTAGGTAAAGCAAACATTGGAATACCCAATTTGCTAGGAAATTCTAAGTCAATAAAGCTGGCCGCTGAACTGGAATCAATAAAGGCCTTACCCGGCCACTTATTAACCCCCAGAGAAATTGTTATGGGTACCAAAAGCTTATATTTAGAAAAATCAGGGTGTACCTGGTCTTTAGGTTGTCTTGCCTTAGGAGACTTGTCAGAGAGGACCCTCTTAGGACACTTGTTGATCCAATTGCCAGGATCTCCACAGTAGAAGCACTCTCAGCGTCTGCGACGAAGATTACCCCGGGTCATGCCAACCTGCATGGGATACTCGGTGGAGACCTCAGTGTTGACCCTGGAAAAGGCCTCTGGCTGGACCACCATCTGAGAACAGAACTGTCGTTCCTGTCGTCTCTCTCTAACTTGTCGGTCAAGTCGGACAACTAGGGTCATCATCTCCTCTAAGGTCTCTGGAACTTGATAACTGACTAATAGATCTTTTAAAATATCAGACAGACCAGACCTAAACTGACTCTTCAGGGCTGGTTCATTCCATCCAGAGGGGACACACCACCGTCTGAATTGGTTGCAATACTCCTCCGCAGGGAGATGGCCCTGAACCAGTGCCCTAAGAGCCGTCTCGGCTACCAGGGCCCTGTCTGGTTCGTCATAGAGGGTACCCAGAGCCTGAAAAAAACCCTCCACGGAAGTCAGACAACTGGCCCCAGGAGGTAACGAGAATGCCCAGTCCTGGGGATCACCCTGTAGTAGAGAAATAATAATCCCCACGCGTTGGCTCTCGGGACCGGAGGACACGGGGCGCAAACGGAAGTAAAGTTTGCAACTCTCCTTAAAGGAGAGAAACCTCCTCTGGTCTCCAGAAAATGGTTCTGGGAGCTTGATCTGGGGTTCAACATGTGGACTGGGGGGCAGAGGTCACAATACCAGGATGGATGCGCAGTACAGGAGGAGCAGGCAGAGGATCGTCAGGGAACAGGATCAGGTAAGTATTCAGTAGTCCAACAAATAGCCAGGAACCTAGAAATTAACAGGCAACCTGTGGCCAGCAGGCTGCCTGTATTTATAGTGGGGAGTGAGGGTCATGTGATGTGGCCAGCATCACATGACCGACAGGCCAACCAGTCGAGCACCGAGTGATCAGCACGGCGCTCAAGGCAGACTAGGAGCAGGGAGCCACCCAGCCAGCAAAGCCGCCCTGGGAATGAGGTC
This sequence comes from Bufo bufo, assembly GCF_905171765.1. Classification (NCBI taxonomy): domain Eukaryota; kingdom Metazoa; phylum Chordata; class Amphibia; order Anura; family Bufonidae; genus Bufo; species Bufo bufo. Next base: position 434,904,729 of record NC_053393.1, read on the forward strand.
AAGCACAAATCCTCATTCCCAAAGCTAAGCAACAGGTCTGCGGGCAATGGGGGACCGAGTGCACCTTCGGAACCCCGTGACAACTTGGTAAAACCAGTAATTTATACATTTATATCTTTGCTTTATTTGAAGTCCTGTGAATACCTATTGGTACAGGATGAGTTATCAGTGATTGATGGCATTGTGTGTACAAGAGTGTATAGAGAGATAGCTGTCAGTCACTGATAGCACCTCCCTCCTGTACCGATAGAAAAAGCAAACATATAAATGTATAAATTACAGGTTTTACTCGTTCTTTTCCCACAAAACTATACATAAATCTGATCAGCTCCTTTTGCTATATAACATGGTGCTGCCAAATTGCATTGCATTTTGTGGTGACAGGTCTTCTTTAAATGTCCTCCAGTATGTGATGGAGGAGAACCTCTTGTAAGTTGGGGTCCCCAATAAATGGATTGCTCCATTCTCTTGGAACCTTTAATCTGGACCTGTTTAGCACAAAATGCTATGTATTTTTGTTGTTATTTCCTTTTGCACACAGATGCCCCTAATCCACCAGTTGTTGCTGTTCAACCTTCTGGGTGACCACAACTAATTTCTGCTATACCTGCTTCATTTTAGAATTTAGTTTCAACTTCTTTCCAATCAGTTCAAATTGTTTAAGACTTATCCAGGCCACTTCACTTTGGGAGCGGAACACCCCCTGATTATATCAAATCCTGCTACATTGCTGTGATAGATCATGTTTGAAGATCTGTTGTGCTTTTCCATAGGTGTATAACATTTATATCTAAATACCCTAATTATAGTAGATTTGATTATACCTATAAGAGGCCATGTTTTTATATGTTATGTATTTTAAAGATGGCCGAGAGAGGTTCATGGAAAGGACACTGTTCATAAGGTTTATTCTTTCATAGATGTACCAGTCTGAGAAGAATCATTCTTGTCTCCTTTTAGATTTATGACTCATGAGGTAGGACCGCTATTTATTTATGGTCTGAAACGCGTAACTGAACTGTACCTGTTTGTTGAAGATTTTATGCTGCAATAAAGCTACAATTTTTTCCACCATTCCTGAGCTGGATTTTCCAAATCTTTCTGATCCACTGCTACGCATCCAGGTGCATCATCCGTGCTCGACTGGTGAAGGGGAAGGTGAGAGCTGCTGTGTGCTTTAATGTGAACTCCTAAAGTATGAATTTAAAGTGTAGACTGTGTTAATGAGTCTTCGTTCAGGGAAGATGGTGTTATTTTAACTAACAATCAATCATCCGTTAGAGTAACCGAGGAGACACACACATCTGTGAGAGTACAATGTCCATTATATTCCTATTGGTACATAAATTTGAGAGTATGGGAAAAGTCTAAATGGTGCCCAAACGTCTGTCTTTTAGTTGTTTTTTGTGTCAAAAATAATCCCTTAACTCTGATTTAGGATTCCAGATATTGTGTATAAAATGTAAGATACATCAGACCTAAACAGTTAACCCTTAATAGTGATGATGCTAGTAGCTTATGCAATAGTGCCACCTAGGTATGAATAGGTAACATTGCACCAACAGCTGAAATGCATTATGGGTGATACAGTGACATCACAGTAATTATCATATGTACACGCCTAACCGACGATGATTGTAAAACCCCAAGTTAGGAAGGTGTGTCTAACTGATAAGTTTGTGATCATAAACCACACACACATGAAGGGGCGGAAAAAGAGCAACAGGAAAGAACAACAGGGGGCAACAGAAGACACAGAAACACTGAGAAACAAAGAAAGGAAGCACACCCCAGGAGAAAATTCCAATGATGAGAACAGACCTTAGAGCTGACTTCCCTTAGGCTCTGCATATCAACTGCACTCTCGGGTAACGTATAATTTTATTATATGTAGTATTGATTAAATTAATTGGCTTGATATTTAGGAAAATTCCCGCTTTATGGCGGATGTACAGTGCTGCCCATAATTATTCATACCCCTAGCAAATTTTTACTTAAAGTTACTTTTATTCAACCAGCAAGTCATTTTTGGACGGGAAATGACATAGGTGTCTCCCAAAAGATAATAAGACGATGTACAAGAGGCATTATTGTGGGAAAAAAAAACATTTCTCAGATTTTATTTACATTTGAGACAAAAAGTGTCCAGTCCAAAATTATTCATACCCTTCTCAATAATCCATAGAAAAGCCTTTATTGGCTATTTAAGCAATCAAAAGGCTTCCTATAATTGCAGACCAGCTTTTTGCTTGTCTCCACGGGTATTTTTGCCCATTCATCTTTAGCAATGAGCTCCAAATCTTTCAGGTTGGAGGGTCTTCTTGCCATCACCCTGATCTTTAGCTCCCTCCACAGATTCTCAATTGGATTCAAGTCTGGACTCTGGCTGGGCCACTCCAAAACGTTAATGTTGTTGTCTGCTAACCATTTCTTCACCACTTTTGCTGTGTGTTTTGGGTCATTGTCATGCTGAAATGTCAACTGGTGCCCAAGGCCAAGTTTCTCTGCAGACTGCCTGATGTTGTCCTTGAGAATCCTCATGTATTGCTCTTTTTTCATGGTGCCATTTACTGTTATTAGGTTCCCTAGTCCATTGGCTGAAAAACACCCCCAAAGCATTAGGTTCCCACCACCATGTTTGACAGTGGTGATGGTGTTTTTTGGATTGAAGGCTTCTCCTTTTTTACGCCAAATGAAGGAAACATCATTGTGACCAAACAATTCAATTTTCATCTGACCATAACACAGAAGACAAGAAGTCTTCTTCTTTGTCCAGATGAGCTTTTGCAAAGGCCAAGCGAGCTTTTGTGTGCCTTATCTGGAGAAGTGGCATCCTCCTTGGTCTGCATCCGTGGAACCGAGCAGTGTGCAGTGTCCATTGGATTGTCTGCCTTGAGACATTGCCACCAGCAGAGCCCAGATTCACCAGGATGGCCTTGGTGGTGATCCTTGGATTCTTTTTCAGCTCTCTAACTATCCTCCTGGCCAGCACAGGTGTCACTTTTGGCTTCCGACCACGTCCTCTGAGATTTTCCACAGTGCAGAACATCTTGTATTTTTTGCTCAAATGTAAATAAAAGCTGAGAAATATTTTTTTTCCACAATAATGCCTCTTGTACATCGTCTTATTATCTTTTGGGAGTCACCTATGTCATTTCCCGTCAAAAAATTACTTGCTGGTTGAATAAAAGTAACTTTAAGTCAAAATTTGCCAGGGGTATGAATAATTATGGGCAGCACTGTATGTTAGATGTACTACATCAATATTATCGCTATTCAGTAAAGATGCATATTACTGAATAAGAGACCTAATATTAATATCAGAAGGGAATCTCTGATTGAAATATTCATTCCATAGCCATATCAGGCTTGATCATTTATAAGTTGTGTCGCAATACCACCCGATATCCGAGATTGAGCAGAGCAAGGGTTCGTATCTGTTCTTATCATTGTGGAGTTTACTGCATATTATCATCTGATAAATATCTAATAATTGTTGTCGAGACGGCTTGAATTACATTTTATGTTTGAGAGATAATATGGAATGCTGGTATTCTGTTAGAGCCATCTAGCGGTGAATTTTGGGTACTGCATATCACTGTGTGTTATTGCATATTATTGAGTTTTTCTACTGATTAAGTTTTGATTGTATTCCGAATTATTGTATAAAAAATCATTAATATTTTTGCATACACGTTTGTTCCATGTTTTACTGATTACACAACATAATTAAAGGGAACCTGTCACCGGGATTTTGTGTGTAGAGCTGAGGACACGGGTTGCTAGATGGCCGCTAGCACATCCGCAATACCCAGTCCCCATAGCTCTGTGTGCTTTTATTGTGTAAAAAAAACGATTTGATACATATGCAAATTAACCTGAGATGAGTCCTGTCCCTGACTCATCTCACGTACAGGACAAATCTCAGGGTAATTTGCATATGTATCCAATAGTTTTTTTTACACAATAAAAGCACACAGAGCTATGGGGACTGGGTATTGCGGATCTGCTAGCGGCCATCTAGCAACCCATGTCCTCAGCTCTATACACAAAATCCCGATGACAGGTTCCCTTTAAATTAAAAACAAATTATTTTTGAGGTGTTTTATATGTCCACTTTTAGGATCAATTCCCTTTGAATTTTTTTTCTTTGATCCTTTCTTTTATACGAAGCATTTGCTTTATATCGCCGACAGATCCAAGCTGTACATCCTCATTGTCTAAACTCTATCCTGTATAACTATACTATGGTCTAATCTATCAGAGGTTTTGAATTTTTAATCAAATCTTTTTGTCATAACCTGAGGGCCTAATTTATGATGAAATGGCTTGCAGAGATTGTCCCACCTCTCTGGATATCCAGACTGACCTCAGGAGGAGGAGTCATAGGGTGCTGAGTACCTCAATTGGCACCTACCTTCCAGTAAACTCTAGAAATACCTCAAAAACTCAAGCACGTGAATAGATTCAAGCTCTTAGATACTGTGAGAAGGAACCCCATAGATAGCGACTGAACTTATGTCTGTATTGCATAGACAAAGGATATGTGAATATCTTGAAAATGCTGTAAAACACCAAGGGCTAAATATTGTAGGAGATGTTTTATACTTTTCTGTACAGCAAAGTAATCTAGTCATAGTGTTTTCAAAGATGTTCAGTTTATCTCTAAGTTCTTGGAATCGAGGACAACAGGTAACCTTATAGACAAAGCTTTCCAGCAAGAAATAATGAGAGTGCTTCTGGTCAAGCATCTAGTGATCTCCTCTGAAACTTCCAGATGTCATTCATTTTTTCAGATAGTTTGGCCATGAATTTGAGAACTCTTCTTCAAAGGCAGATATCTTTTTTTTCATAACCATAAAAACTATGGAAATCTTGTCAGTTGACAGATGTATATGCTTTCTGTTGTGCGTGTTCAACCAGACTTATGACTAGCTGCACAATATTCTAGCCTTAAAACCTCTTAACCATAGAAAACTTAAAGTAGCAATTCACCTATGAAACTGGCTGACCTGTTGCATGTGCACTTGGCAGCTGAGGGCATCTGTGTTGGTCCCATTGTCAATTATGGGAAACGTCTTGTTAAGTGCGACTGCGATCTATTCAATGCACTCAATCTATCACGCATCTACACACAGGCCTTAGATTGAACCTAGATCACACCCCGACACAGCCTTTCGTGCACCTCAACACACTGCCACCATCTATTAAAATGAATATACCAATTAATTAGGGGCTGTGACACAGTGAGGGGTTGTGTCTGGAAAGGCAGGTATTTTCCTCCCAGCATGTGTGGCTGGGCTGGTTTCCAGCCAGATGAGGTCAAATACAGGACCAGAGTTTAAGTGCCGGTCCAGGTTTTGGCAGCACCTGGCTGTCCGTAAATAGGCAGCTGGGCTCAGCAGAGATGTCTCTGTTTTTGGGATATGAGGCTTTGTGCCGTGCTGGAGGGCTGAGGGCCGCATGCTGGGGAAACAGGCCCCCTAAAGCCTGCTGTGGACTACTGGAGGCAGAACTGCCAGCAAGGTGACTTGTGTTATATGAACTTTCCATTGTGTGTGAATTAACACCAAGACTGCAAAGTTACATGCTGTTTTGTGCAATTGCCTCAAGTGTGAATAAACACTGACGTTTTAAGTTAAGAACTTGTATTTTGCCTCTGTACTGCGCCCGCTTACCCTATCTACCAGAGGCAGGGCCGTCTTTAATATCGATTGGACCCTGGGCAAAAATTTACTTGGGCCCCCTGGATCCTGCCTTCCCACACCTTAGCAGGCAATCACGCCCTCCACCACAACACACACACAAAAATCCACACATCTGGTAGAGTACAGTGAATGACTGTAAATACTTCCAGTTCTGAAGACTTCAGCGGCTCAGGATCAGTGCTCTGGGCAACTAGGCTCAGGCTGGAAGTGGGCACCGCTCTGCAGGAAGGAGACCAGGGCTCGGCTCACCCTAGTGTTACAGTGCACCCCAGCACCCCACAGTATGCAGTATAGCACCCTATAGTATACAGCAACCCACAGTATGCAGTATAGCACCCTATAGTATACAGCACCACACAGTATGCAGTATAGCACCCCACACTATAAAGTACCCCACAGTATATAGTAGAGCAGTATAGCAGCCCACAATATACAGCACCCCACAGTATACAACACCTCACAGTATACAGTAGAGCAGTATAGCACCTCACCGTATACAGCACCCCAAACTATACATGATACAGCACCCCACACTATACAACCCCCACACTATACAGTACAGCAGTATAGCACTCCACAATATACAGCACCCACAGTATACAGTCCCCCACAGTATACAGTCCCCCACAGTATACAGCCCCCCACAGTATACAGCCCCCCACAGTATACAGTACAGCAGTTTAGCACTCCACAATATACAGCACCCACAGTATACAGTATACAGCCCCCCACAGTATACAGCCCCCCACAGTATACAGTACAGCAGTATAGCACTCCACAATATACAGCACCACAGTATACAGTATACAGCCCCCCACAGTATACAGTACAGCAGTATAGCACTCCACAATATACAGCACCCACAGTATACAGTATACAGCCGCCCACACTATACAGTACAGCAGTATAGTACTCCACAATATACAGCACCCACAGTATACAGTATACAGCCCCCACAGTATACAGTACAGCAGTATAGCACTCCACAATATACAGCACCCACAGTATACAGTATACAGCCCCCCACAGTATACAGCCCCCCACAGTATACAGTACAGCAGTTTAGCACTCCACAATATACAGTACCCACAGTATACAGTATACAGCCCCCCACACTATACAGTACAGCAGTATAGCACTCCACAATATACAGCACCCACAGTATACAGTATACAGCCCCCCACAGTATACAGCCCCCCACAGTATACAGGCCCCCACACTACACAGCACCCCACTATACAGTAGTTTACAGTATATTAGCATAACAGCCCCTGTCACCTTTTTCTGATGTAATCTTCACAAAAAAAAGCTCCACAGTTAAGGCAAACTTCTACAGCAACACTCCTGGTAGAAAGGATCTTGATGACCTCATAGCCATGCGACCAGTAATATTGCTAGGTTACTGGTCACATGGTGATGATGTCATCTAAGGTCCTAGAGAATCACAGCTCTCACAGTACACTGCCTGGAGTGCCGTCAGGCATGGCATGGCAGCACCCCCTGTGTAGCTGACAGGCTGACACCTGGGGCAGTGGCTAGCAAGGCTCAAGAGGCAGCTGCCTTGGGCCCCCAGGAGCAACTGGGCCCGGGGAAGCTGCCCCTTTTTCCCCTTGTTAAAGATGGCCCTGACCAGAGCGAAACCCCACAATTGGTGGAGGATGCGGGAATAAGCAGTGAAGCTGGCGTGAACGCCGATATTTTTGGTTTCTGCATTTATCAGGCATGGTTGTATATCGTACATTAAACCAGCTGTATTACAACCAGTGCCCCAATACAAAATGGAGGTTGTTGTGAAGGCCCTCATGGAGGCTAATCTGCAGCAGCGAGAGACAAACCTGCAGCAATGCGAGGCTAATTAGCAGCAGCCAGAGACTAACCAGTTGCTGCTACAATACGTGATGGCTTTGCAGACAGCAGGAGCAACCACGAGCATCCACGATGCCCGGAAAGCAGTACAAGCTGCGATTCCTAAGATGACCCCAGCAGACGACATCGAAACCTACCTGGCGATGTACGAGAAAGAAAGTGGCCATCAGGGAAAAGCTACACCGTGACCAGTGGGCTGAGGTTGTCGCTCCATTCCTGGCATCCGATTCCCAGCGGGAGTATTTCTACTTGCTGGACGATCAAGCGGCTCACTACCAAAAAGTAAAGGGTGAGATTTTGGCAAGACTGGAGGTGAATGTGTTGGTCCGGGCCCAGAGGGTACATCAGTGGGGGTTTAAGCCGGCTGAGCCTGCAAGGACCCAGTATTATGACTTACTCCACCTCTTGCAAAAGTGTTCTCGGACCTCCCTGGAAGCACTTCCATAATCCAGCATGACATTGTCACTGGGCCTCAGGCAAAAGTCTGATTAAAACCATACCCGGTACCCTTGGAGGAGGAGGTGCAGCTAATGTTGCAGCTAGACGTCATTGAGCAGTCAAAAAGTGAGTGGGCAAGTCTTATAGTATTGATACCCAAGCCGGAGGGGACGTTGCGGTTTTGTAACGACTTTCCCATGCCCTGGGTGGATGAGCTTATCGAGAGGTTAGGACAAGCCCTGTATTTTTCTGTTTTTGACCTCACAAAAGGGTACTGGCAGGTGCCCTTAACGGAGGCTGCCAAAGAGAAAACTGCCTTCATCACGCTTGAGGGGCTGTATTAATATTAGGTCTTACCCTTTGGTCTGCATGGCGCCCTCGCCATGTTCTCAGTAGAACACAGAGCAGTCCGGTTGCAGGGAAACGCGTTGCCCTGTCCCGGATGCATTGTCTGGCATGTGTCCACCCTCTCAGGGTTGAACAAAGGGGGGGGGGGTATGTGACACAGTGAGGGGTTGTGTCTGGCAAGGCAGGTATTTTCCTCCCAGCATGTGTCCTTAAATAGGCAGCTGGGCTCAGCAAAGATGTCTCTGTTTTTGGGATCTGAGACTTTGTGCCGTGCTGGAGGGCTTAGACCCCCATACTGGGGAAACAGGCCCCCTAAATCCTGCTGTGGACTACTGGAGGCAGAACTGCCAGCAAGTTGACTTGTGTTATATGAACTTTCCATTGTGTGTGAATTAACACCAAGACTGCAAAGTTACACGCTGTTTTGTGCAATTGCCTCAAGTGTGAATAAACACTGGGGTTTTATATTGTATTTTGCCTCTGTACTACGCCCGCTTACCCTATCTACCAGAGCGAAACCCCACAGGGCTCATAGAAAACCCCACAGCACCCACTTGCAAGCAGGCTCACAGTCGCACAGGCCACAATTTTATCACGGTAATGCAAACAGGACTCATACACTTAAAAATGGAGGTTACTGGGATCATTCAGGGCACAAGGCAAAACCATTAAAGATTAGTGTTGAGCGCGAATATTTAAATAGCAAATTTTTATCTCAAATATCGCAACTTTGAGAATTCGCAAATATTTCGAATATAGTGCAATATATTCGTTATAGCGAATATTCGTCATTTTTTCCCATCTGAACACATGATTCCTCCCTGCTTCTTGCTTGTGGGCCAATGAGTCAATAATGACTTTAGATGGTAAAAAAATGATGAATATTCTAAAAAACTAATATATAGTACAATATCGAATATATTTGTTTTTTTAGAATATTCATCTTTTTTTTTCAATCTGTAATGTTGTTCCACTTCGGCATACTCCTCCCCGACAAGCGTCCCCGCCACCATGGGAATGCCTGGGGGTTAGAATATACCATCGGATCTGAGTTTTCACGATCTCAGCTGAAAGTCAACTCCTCTCTTTGCGTCAAGGTAGGCGGCCTGTTGAGGAGTATTGCTCTGAGTTTCGCAGGTGATGTACTGCTTCTGGCTGGATCAATCCAGCCCTTAGAGCACAGTTCAGACTGTGCCTCTAAGACACTTTGAGGAATCTGTTAGTTAGTCATCCAACCCCAGGGTCCTTAGACAAGGCGATGTCTCTAGCTATTCGACACTAGATTGACCTTTAAGGGAACGTAAGCATAAACGTTCTGTTTTTGTCTGTCCTTCTCTCTTCCCTTTTGTTTCTCTGTCTAATGTGGTGAACGCTTCAGTGGATTCCAAAGAACTCATGCAAGTGGGTACCATGTCTTGTCAGCTAAAGAAAGGAACACTGCTTCAAGAAAGGTATTTTCTTCTACTAGAGCAGTCCTGCACATCCACTGCGATCCTATCCAACCAGGCCGGAGGTGGAAAACTTCAAGCATCTGAGTGATAATCAGGGCGGTCACTCAGACACACCGGTATTTCCTGAAAAAATTGACAGGTTCTATTGCCTGTAAATCTCTCTTCACAAGGTAGATCTGTTTCTGGCTTAGCTTTTGTGGATTTGGGGGCTGCAGCTAGCTTCGTTAATTTTGATTTTGTGATTGCTTTGGGTCTAAAATTACTTAGGTTACCTGAACAGATTCCGGTATCCGGGGTGGATTGTTGATTGGGCTAGACCCACTTCCCTTAAGGCCCTACAGAGATTAATGGGGTTTGCAAATTATTATAGAAAATTTATTAGAAATCTTTCAATCATTGTCAAACCGTTGACAGATTTAACCAGGAAAGGGGTGGATCTAATCACCTGGTCCTCTGATGCGTTGTCTGCTTTTCAACCCTGAAAGAGAATTTAATTAGTGCTCCTGTCACCAGGTGTCACCAAGCAATTCATTGTTGAAGTGGATGCTTCAGAGGTTGGAGTGGGTTGCAGTAGTCATCTTCTGTCACGAGGGGGAAAGTAGAGGGGAAGTGCACCCCCTGACTGCCACCCCCAACTCTGTCCCTGCCTACTTGCACTACCCGCCCTAGGCGACGGGGCGCAACTGGGCGGCAGTCCCTGACCTACGTAAGTGCAGAGCGGAGAGGACAGAGACAGAGAGGGAAATGGACATCTGAGGCAGAGAACGGCACACACGTGCCGTATCCGGACGGTAGGACACAAAAGTAAACAAAGACGGAGGTACCCCCTGATGGAGAAGGCAATGGCGGGTCAACTAACTGAGGTCAGTCCGTGAGGTCGCTTAAGTACAAAGGGGAAAGGCAGGAGACTGATCAGAGAACGAGCCGAGGTCAAATCCGGGAAGTAGCGACAGTACCCAGGGAGCAGGCAGTAGGCAGGTCAGAAAACGAACAAAGGTCAAATACGAGAGGTCAAACAGTGCAGTAACACGGTGGATATACACAGCCTAAGTGACTCAATCACAGGCAAACTGTGGCCAGCAGGTTGCCTGTTTATATAGTGGAGGAAAGGGATCATGTGACGTGGCCAGTGTCACATGACCCATCCTCCCTGCCTGTAGCCGATCGCCGAGTGCCCAGCTCGGCGCTCAGCCTCTCCTGGTTCCTATGGTGACGGTGAACGCCGACCGCTCCTGCTCCATGACAACAGAGACACCGGGAAACAAGAAGCGCAGCCGGATGCAGCGAGCATCCGTGCTGCCGTGAGATCAGGGAACACCGGCGGCGCAGGGGAACAGAAGCCCGCCGCCTGCGTCCCATAACAGTACCCCCACTTCTACGGGGGGCCTCTGGACCCAACAATCGCAGGAGGGGCTTCTCAGGGTGTTCGCGGTGAAACTTAGCAATTAACCTGGAAGCATGCATCCTGGACATAGGCACCCAGTACCTCTCCTCAGGTCCAAAACCTTTCCAATGGACCAGGTATTGAAAGGAATTTCTAACTTTTCTAACATCAATGATCCTAGAGATGACGAATTCCTCCTGACCCTCAACCTCCACAGGTGGGGGAGGTTTTTTAGAAGGAACCACGGGTGACACATATCTCTCGAGTAACGATTTATGAAACACATCATGGATACAAAGGGAGTCGGGTAGTTTCACTCTAAAAGACACCAGGTTAATAACCTCAATAATATCATATGGTCCTATGAAACGCGGAGAGAATTTCCTGGAACAATGTATCAAAGAAATATTCTTGGTCGAAAACCACACTTTATCTCTGACTACAAAATTTACTCCCTTGGAACGTTTCTTATTGGCCTGTTCACGCTGAATCCCCTGGGCCTTTTCCAGGTTTTCTTGAACCTGTGCCCAGACTGTGCACAGTCTAGAGGTGAAAGAATCTGCCTGCGGGTTGAGTGAGGACACGGAGAAATTAGAGCTAAAACGAGGCTGAAAACCACTATTACAGAAAAAAGGAGATTCCCCCGTGGATGAATTAACCCGATTGTTGATGGCAAATTCTGCCAACGGGAGGTATCTCACCCATAAAAGCTGATTGTGCGATACATAACACCTCAGAAAAAGCTCCACTGCCTGATTTAACCGTTCCGTCTGACCATTAGTCTCTGGATGGAAGGCAGATCAGAAGGACAAAGAGATCTCGCATATTTGACTAAAGGCTCTCCAGAACCTGGAAACAAACTGAACGCCCCTATCAGAGACAATATTTTCAGGGACACCATGCAAGCGTACCACATGTTCAATAAACAAGGATGCTAAGGTTTTCGCATCAGGGAGTTTACTTATGGGAACAAAATGCACCATCTTGCTAAAACGGTCGACCACTACCCAAACCACTGACCTCCCCTCGGAGGGGGGCAGGTCAGAAATAAAATCCATGGAAATGTGTGACCATGGCCTGCAGGAAATGGGTAGAGGTTGCAGTTCACCGGCGGGAGGTGTCCTCGGGGTTTTAGATCAAGCACATACCTTACAAGCCAAAACGTAAGATCGCACATCTCTAGACAAAGTGGGCCACCAGGAAGACCTCAACAGCAACTCCTTAGTGGCAGCGATGCCTGGGGATGACCGCACAGAACAGAGTCATGACACTCACCCAAAAGTCGAAAACGAACAACTTATCTGAAGATGTCTGTGGAGGAGCAAGTTGCTGAGCCCTTTGGATCTCTGAGGAAAGGTCCGAGGATACCGCTGCCACAATGATGCTAGCCGGCAAGATGGGTTCAGGAGGGGTGTCAGGAGGTTGGACGGCATTAAAACTTCGGGACAAGGCATCTGCTTTAACATTTTTACTTCCTGGTCTGAAAGTAACAGAGAACTTAAAACGTGTGAAAAAGAGGGCCCACCTGGCTTGCCTAGGATTAAGGCGTTTGGCTGCTTCGAGAAACACTAAATTTTTATGATCCGTGAGAACAGTAACACAGTGTTTGGCCCCTTCTAAAAAATGCCTCCACTCCTCAAATGCCCATTTAATGGCCAGTAACTCGCGGTTCCCAATATCGTAATTTCTCTCCGTGGGAGAGAATTTGCAAGAAAAGAACACACAAGGTCTTAAATTCGTGAAGTTGGAAGATCCCTAGGAGAGGATGGCCCCCACGCCATCCTCCGAGGCATCCACCTCCACCACGAAAGGTTCCTCAGGATTCGGCTGGATCAAGACTGGGGCCATTTGAAAACACGTTTTAAGAGTCTCAAAGGCCTGACAAGCTTCAGATGACCAGTTGACAAGATCGGACCCCTTCTTGGTTAAATCAGTGAGGGGCTTGGCAATGACAGAAATTTTTTTGATTAATTTACAGTAAAAGTTGGAGAATCCTAAAAAGTGTTGAAGTGCCTTTAAGAGGATGGTCTTACCCAGTCTTGAATAGCCTGAATTTTACTGGGATCCATCTTAAATGAATGTGGAGTAAGAATATACCCGAGATAGGGAATCTCTTGTACTCCAAACACGCATTTCTCCAACTTAACCGACAAATGATTCTCCCTGAGAATCTTAAGGATCAATCTGATATGAGAAACATGGACCTCCCAGTCAGAAGAAAAGACAAGAATATCATCTAGATAAACAATCATAACTCTGCCGATAAGCTCTCTGAAAATGTCATTCAAGAAATTCTGAAAAACTGCCGCGGCATTACAGAGACCGAATGGCATGACCAGATACTCAAAGTGTCCCTCTGGAGTGTTAAAGGCAGTTTTTCACTCATCTCCCTCTTTAATACGAATAAGGTTATAAGCCCCCCTCAAATTGAGTTTAGAAAACCAAGAAGCACCCAAGACCTGGTTGAATAAATCAGGAATCAACGGGATGGAATATTGATTCCTAATAGTGATTTTATTCAACTTTCTATAATCAATGCAGGGTCTGAGACCACCGTCCTTTTTCTTAACGAAAAAGAACCCTGCTCCCAGGGGAGAGGTGGAGGGCCTAATATGCCCCTTCTTAAGACTTTCCTGAATATAATCTCATGGCACTGCGCTCAGGGCCGGAAAGATTGTAAATCCGCCCCTTAGGAAATCTAGACCCAGGAACCAACTCAATAGAGCAGTCATAAGATCTATGGGGAGGGAGAGTGTCTGTCTCGGAAGTGGAAAAGACATCATGGAAGTCAGCAATAAAGTGAGGAATGGAATCCAGAGAAACTCCTGCTTGAACTACAGTTAAACAGGAACTACAGTTGGTGCCCCATCTGTCCAACTTGCCTGAATTCCAGTTAATGACCGGGTTATGTTGCTGATGCCAGGGCATGCCAAGGACCACCTGAACAGGTAGATTTTCTAAAACAAAGAAAGAACACTTTTCTGAGTGGCAGACCCCTACAGACAGGGTAATCTCGGGAGTACGGAGTTTGACCATGCCCCACAATAGGGGGGTAGAGTCAATAGCGACCACATGGATCGGGGTGGACAACTTTAGTACTGGGAACCCCACCTGTTCAAAAAAATTTAGATCTCTAAAACTAAATGCTGATCCGGAATCCACAAAAGCACTACCTGACCCCTTTAAGACCCCAAAGGCAATCGAGACAGGCAACAACAGCTTTTTTCTTACCACCTCCGGGAGTACCTTGTCCTTGGATCCCTCTGACTTGGACGATCTTCCGGAAGGAGGAATTTTGGGACACTGACGGACCCAGTGGTTGGAATCGCCACAGTAGAAACAAGAGCCCCGACGACGACGTAGTTCTCTTCACGTCATCCCGAGCTGCATTGGCTCATCCATTTGAGCCTCCAACTTGGGTTCGATAGGAGAAACTTCAGGTTTAGGAAGGCTATGTCTAATCTTATGGCTAAAGTCATAGTCTCTTCTAAAGAGTCAGGACTAGGGTAACAGACCAGCAAATCCTTTAACCTCTCCGTCAACCCTGCTCTAAACTGGCATTTGAGTGCCGGTTCGTTCCAACCCGAGGGAACGCACCACTTGCGGAACTGGGTACAGTAGTCTTCCACGGGTCGATCCCCCTGGGTAAGGGCCTTTAGATTGGACATTGTAGAGAACTCCTAGCGCCTGGAAAAAGGCATCAACTGAATTCAGACAAGGGGAATCAGGCAGCAAGGAAAAGGCTCATTCCTGGGGGTCCCCTTGAAGCAGAGAGAGATAATTATCCCTACCCTCTGCTGGTCAGGACCAGAGAAGCGAGGCTGCAGTCGAAATATAGCTTGCAACTCTCTTTAAAGGCTAAAAAGCTCCTACGGTCACCCGAGAATCGATCGGGTAATTTAACATGCGGTTCGGCTTGAAGGGCGGCGGGAGCAGGAATAGCGGGTGTCCTGACGGATTCCTGTGCCTGTAAACTCTCCCCTAACTCCTGGACAAATTGAGCAAGACCCTGCACATGCTCGGTGAGACTCTGTAGAGGGTCCATGCTAATAAGGGCCTGTGTCACGAAGGGGAAAGTAGAGAGGAAGTTCACCCCCTGACTGCCACCCCCAACTCTGTCCCTGCCTACTTGCACTACCCACCCTAGGTGACTGGGCGGCGGTCCCTGGCCTATGTAAGTGCAGTAAACAAAGACGGAGGTACCCCATGATGGAGGAGGCAATGGCGGGTCAACTAGCCGAGATCAGTCCATGTGGTCGCTTAAGTACAAAGGGGAAAGGCAGGAGACTGATCAGAGAACGAGCTGAGGTAAAATCCGGGAGGTAGTGACAGTACCTAGGGAGCAGGCAGTAGGCAGGTCAGAAGACGGACAAAGGTCAAATACAAGAGGTCAAACAGTGCAGTAACGCGGTGGATATACACAGCCTAAGTGACTCAATCACAGGCAACCTGTGGCCAGCAGGTTGCCTGTTTATATAGTGGAGGAAAGGGATCATGTGACGTGGCCAGCCATCCTCCCTGCCTGTAGCCGAGCGCCGAGTGCCCAGCTCAGCCCCTCCTGGTTCCTATGCAGGAGGAGTGCGGCCGGGTGCGCAGCGTCCCCCGTCACCATGACAACGGAGATGCCCGGAACCAAGAAGCGCAGCTGGACGCAGCGAGCGTCCATGCCGCAGTGAGATCGGGGAACGTCGGCGGCGCAGGGGAACAGAAGCCCGCCGCCTGCGTCCCATAACACCTTCTCTGGCTAATTTGCAGCTATGTGCATTCTTTTCCATAAAATGTTCCTCTTCAGAGAAAAATTATGATATTGGTAATCAGGAACTGCTGTTTATAAAATGGGCCTTCGAGGAATGGTGGCATTTCTTGAAAGGGGCCCAACACCAGGTCATTGTACTTATGGATCACAAGAGCCTAGTGTAGCTTGAATCTGCTAAGCATTTGAACCTCAGACAAGCACGCTGGGCCTTGTTCTTCACCCAGTTTAATTTTATTGTTACATATCCCCCTGGGTCTGGTAATGTGAAAGCGGATGCCTTGCCATGTAGTTTTGGGACCTGTGACTGATATTGATGCTAAACCTGTTAATATTCGTCCTCCTGGTATTGTCATTGCTGCCATTAATCCTAATCTTAACTTTGAAATTCAATGTTGTCAGGATTTAGCTCCCAGTAATCTTCTTTTTGGTAAATTGTTTGTGCCTCCAAATCTTTGTCTTAAAGTTTTGAAGGAGTCTCATAGCTCAGTACTTACAGGTCATCCTGGAGTTGCTGGGACTAAACCTCTGGTCTCCAGAGCTTATTGGTGGCCTACTTGGTCACAAGATGTGGTTGCCTTTGTCTTGGCATGTGATGTCTGTGCAAGGGTAATGGTCCCAGAAGACATTAGCTTTTTCCCTTGCTCATTCCACAGAGACCCTGGACCCACATATCTATGGATTTTATAAAAGATCTTCCCCCTCACAGGAGAGTACTGTTATCTGGGTAGTCATTGATTGATTCTCCAAGATGTGTCTACTTGTAGAGATGTCCCGAACTATTCGCCGGCGAATAGTTCCCGGCAAACATCGCTTGTTCGCATTCGCCGCGGCGGGCGATGTTCGGTCCGCCCCCTATTCGTCATCATTGTGTAAACTTTGACCCTGTACGTCACAGTCAGCAGACACATTCCAGCCAATCAGCATCATACCCTCCCTCCCAGACCCTCCCACCTCCTGGACAGCATCCATTTTAGATTCATTCGAAAGCTGCAGTGTCACAAATTTGACTAAGTTGTAATCACAATGCGATTAATACAGGTTATATTAATCGCATTGCGATTACAACTTAGATCTGAGTTCCTAATGGTTGTATTGCTAGAATATAATGAAGATTGAGAATATAGTGCTATATTCGGCAATTCTAGCAATACAACCATTAGGAACTCAGATCTAAGTTGTAATCACAATGCGATTAATATAACCTGTATTAATCGCATTGCGATTACAACTTAGATCTGAGTTCCTTATGGTTGTATTGCTACAATTGACGAATATAGCACTATATTCTCAATCTTCGTTATATCCTAGCAATACAACCATTAGGAACCCAGCTATAAGTTGTAATCGCAATGCGATTAATACAGGTTATATTAATCGCATTGCGAATTTAACTTACCACACTCTGCGTCAACTACGTAATTTTCCATGGGAGTTTTGCCATAGATCCCCCTCCGGCATGCCACAGTCCAGGTGTTAGTCCCCTTGAAACAACTTTTCCATCACTATTGTGGCCAGAAAGAGTCCCTGTGGGTTTTAAAATTCGCCTGTCTATTGAAGTCTATGGCGGTTCGCCCGGTTCGCCCGTTCGCGAACATTTGCGGAGTTCGCGAACAGAAAATTTTATGTTCGCGACATCTCTATCTACTTGTAGTTCCGCTAAAGAAGCTTCCTGATGCTAAGAAACTTGCCATTTTTTATTGATAATATTCTCAAATTGCATAGGATACCTGAATCCATTGTCTCTGATAGGGGAGTACAGTTTGTCTCTAGATTCTGAAGAGAGTTTAGCAAAAGGCTGGGAATCAAACTGTCTTTCTCTTCAGCATTCCATCCTGAAACAAATGGACAAACTGAAAGGGTCAACCAGATTTTGAAGCAGTTTTTGAGGTGCTTTGTATCTGATTGTCAAAATAAATTAAAAAGGTTTTTGTCACTAGCAGAGTTTGCTATCAACAACCACGTCAGCTCTTATAGTGGCTTCTCACCTTTCTATTGCAATTATGGGTTTAATCTGTGTTTTTCTTCAGTGTATGAGTTTCGTTCTGCGAGTCCTGTAGTGGATGCCATCATAAATGATCAGTGCAATGATGAATGATTGGGACCAGGCTTGCAAGAGCCCGAAAAAAGCTCAAAGCATTCAGTATGAACAAGCCAATACGAAACGTTCTTTGTTTCCAAATTTTGTTATAGGGGAACTTGTATGGCTTTCTACTAAGAATTTATGTCTTATGGTCTCGTCTGGTAAACACTCTCTGAAATTTATTGGCCCATATAAGATCACCTCTATTATTAATCCCGCATCTTTTGCTCTTCAGTTGCTATCCTGCTTCAGGATACATAGGGGGTATATATTAGGCATATTTCAGGTGCAGATTGTGGCACAATTGTTAATTGCAGCGCAATCTGCGACTTCTCCCCGATCACGCCAGGTCTAAAATTGTGGGCGTGGCATGGGGGGAGGGAATGGGTCAGCAGATTTACCATTTTCTACGCCTGTTTCAGGCAAGGAAGCTGTCTTACATTTAGAACTGGCAGAGGATCTGCCGAAGTTATAAAGAGGCCGGCGCCTCTTTATAACTTCGGCGGAAATACCGCCAGCTTAGGGTTTTATTAAGACTGTCTCCAGCTGCACGATCATCAGCCTCGACATGGCCACATCTGGAGAGATCCACTGCTGAGCCACACCCCCTAGTGACAGAACAGCATCCTTAGCAACAGGATGCAGTGCTCTGTTTCTCTCTGCAGTGGGTGTCTGCCAGGGGCGTAGCTATAGGGGGTGCAGAGGTAGCAGTCGCTACCGGGCCCAGGAGCCTAAGGGGCCCAAAGCCTCTTCTGGTACATAAGAAGACACCGGCATTATATAAAGTGCATGCTGGTCAAGTGACACCTCTGGCTGGAGGGAAGGGGTTAGGGTCCATTCACACGTCCGCAAATGGGACCGGCTCGGTTCCGCAATATCGGGAACGGGTGCGGACCCATTTATTCTCTATGGGGCCGTCATCCACATTTCCAGAGCGCGGCCCCGAACTTCCGCAACTGCGGACAA
The DNA here is from genome assembly GCF_905171765.1 of Bufo bufo. Taxonomy (NCBI): domain Eukaryota; kingdom Metazoa; phylum Chordata; class Amphibia; order Anura; family Bufonidae; genus Bufo; species Bufo bufo. The sequence continues at coordinate 434,923,726 of NC_053393.1, forward strand.
GAATAGGCATTTCTATGGGGGTGCCGGCCAGGTGTATTGCGGATCCGCAATACACTACGGACGTCTGAATGGAGCCTTAGGTCAAGAATTTGGCATGGGGGGGGGTCGCCTTTTCAATTTTTGCTTTAGGCAGCATGCAGGCTATGTGCTTCCCTGCCTCTGAGAGAAGGGGGGCCCAAGCTGAACTCTTTCACCAGGGCCCATGAGCCTTTAGCTACGCCCCTGCCTCTCTGTATACTGCCCAATGAACAGGCCATAACTCTGATGACATCAGCAGCACCAGCTGTAGCCCCGCCCCCAATGAATCCAGCTCTGATGCTTTGTGACATCACAATGCAGTGTCCAGCATTCTATGTGTTTCAGGTGCCCTAGAGTTTCCTGAGGATTAGTGTTTGGTGAATATGGATGCACGGAGAATTGCTGTTTTATTTACGGTCATTTGCATTTTGCACATCGAGGGGAATCTCGCAATAAGACCTGCAGGTAATGGACAAATAACGTTTACACATTGTATTTCTGCATGCATGACTATGGGTTGTAGAGACTTGGCTATTAGGCTGTGTGAGGCATTGCAGCTTAGCCCCAGAAATATTCTGAACTGTAATACTATACACAGCCCATAGACAAGGGAGGCACTGGCTTAGGAAGAAGTCATTTTAAAAAAAATGTAAACCCACATAAGCCCATTCTGTGATTAAAGTCTGGTTACCTGAAGTCTCCAGTAGAGGGAGCTTACAGAATACAGATTTATTATTGAGCTCTATGTAGATGTATATATAGCAGTAGCAGGCTCCCATATTGTCTCTAGTGGTGGCAGAGAGGATGTTATCATGTATCTCTATGGCATCACTATTGAGCTCTGTATTAGAAAACTGATCTCTGACCGCTATATAGATATAATCAGAAATTAATCAGCATGACTTTATTGAAATGTTTACATTTGCAAACTACTAAATATTGTTTCTGAATGAGCGTCCCCTCTAAGCTTATGGTAAAATATATCCAACTAGACATTAAGCCCGTTACAATAACGGGCGCTAGAACATTAGTGCATAAACATTAGTAGGAACAGTCTATATGAAATGGCACTAGCACTGAATGCTGGATGAGACTGCTGGCACTGACTGGTGGCTGAGACTGGTAGCTGTGGCTGGTGGCCGAGACTGTTGGTTGTGGCTGAGACTGGTGGCACTGTGACTGGTGGCACTGACTGATGGCTGAGACAGCTGGAACTGACTGGTGGCACTGGCTGGTGGTGATGAGACTGCTGGCAGTGACTGGTGGCTGAGACTTCTGGCAGTCATTGGTGGCTGAGACTGCTGGCACTGTGACTGGTGGTTGTTGGCACTGACTGATGGCTGAGATGGCTGGCACTGACTGGTGGCTGAGACTGCTGGCAGTGACTGATGGCTGAGATGGCTGGCACTGACTGGTGGTGCTGAGACTGCTGGTAGCGACTGGTGGCTGAGACTGCTGACAGCAGCTACTGTCTTTGGATGAGAGTGCTTGGACTGTGCGGCTCTGTGATGCACGAACAGAAATGGCAGTACTCCAACGTGGAGAGCACACCATAACCTGTGAGTGGCAGCGGTGATTGGCCAGCGCACAGATGTGGGCCGTGCGTGCGACATGCAGAGTGCCGTGTAATGATTGGTCGGTGCACCGTGCGCGCTGGTGTGGGCGGCGTGGTTGCATGTGGGGCGACGGTGATTGGGCGGCGCGCTGGTGTGGGTGGTGCAGGCGTCGCGTGGAATGCGCAGTTTAATTATCGGCACACACGCACGGACACGTAGCCCTGAGCACGCACACAGGGCTTTTATTATAGTAGATATATATCCTCTGTAATAAAATCCCTGTGTGCGTGCGCGTCCGTGCGTGTGTGCCGATTAGTGAAGTGTGCATGCGTTCTGTGCCCAGCTCCGTCGTGCCTCCTCCTCCCCCTCCGGCTTTCTCTGAAGCCAACCCACACCCCGGGATCCGGGCCCTGCAAACGCCGCCTGCCACAGCGTATCCTTCACCGGACACCCTTACGCACCACCTACACCTGCGCAACGGACAGAGAGTGGCCCAGTACCTGCTGCAGCATCGCATCCTGGAGTTCATAGAACTCCCAAAGAGCCTGGAAGGACAAAGCTAGGAGCACTGGGGACCTCTGATTCTGAACCCCGGGTATCTTTCAGCATAGGAGGCACATGTTAGTCCCCGCAGCGGCCGCATCCTCCTCGCTCCTATTTCGCCCGAACCCAGCCAACCAAAGTCAGGAAATGGCTGCACATTAGCCAGTGAGGAAAGTTATCACAGGCAGGGAGCATTACACACGAATTACACTCCAACCCCCATCATTGTATACATATCACACCGGGATTTTATTATGTAGGATTACACTCAAGCCCCAATAAAAGCCCTGTGTCCGTGTGTGTGTGTACCGTTTGTTATACTGGGCATGCGCGGCAAGGGGACCTATCAGCACACAGCGCTCCACACGCCGCCCACACCTCCGTGCCGGCCCGCTGCTGTGCCCAGCTCCGTCGTGCCTCCTCCTCCACCTCCAGCTTACATTATTACACACATTACACTCCAATAAGGGCTGTAGTTTAATGATAGGGGTTGGAGTGTAATATGTGTACAATGATGGGGGTTGGAGTGTAATATGATGGAAGTTGGAGTGTAATATGTATGCAATGATGGGAGTTGGTGTGGGTGGCGTGTGGAGCGCTGTGTGCTGATAGGTCCCTATGCTACACATGTCCAGTGTAAAAATTGGCAAACACGCACGGACACAGCGCAGGCACACAGGGCTTTTATTAGGTAGGATGTCTATATGACTTCTCTGAAGGAGAGCTAGAAGTAGACTCTCACTCCATATATTATCCTCATATGTATTGCCCATCATTAAGTTAATACCGCTGATTACATCATCATCAGCCAGTAGCCCCACCCCCAGACAATACCGTTTTGGGGCTCTGTGTTGGGGTGCACTAGAGTCTTTTAAGGATTAGTAGTTGGAGAATATGGATGTTCAGAACTTTGCAGTATTATTTTTGGCAATTTGCATTTTTCATACTGATGGGAAGCCCACAATGAGACCTACAGGTAATGGAAGTCATCACTGGGGGGTGGGATTGTGTAGGTTTCTAGGGGTCACTTATAAGAAAAGTCTTCTCTCTCCTTCTCATGTTATAATCTTGGGGTTTGGTAGCAGCTATCATAGATTTCATGTCTTTATTTCCTTCATTCTTTTATGGGCAGTGACTTCCCCAGGAGTGGAGAGGGGAGAACGCCCGGAAGCTGACAAAAGAGGAGCCAATAACAGTGAGTAGTCAGTTCCTTCCTCTTCTATTCCTACTCCCATCATCCTCACATGTCTTATAGAATATTCTGTCTGTAATAAGAATTAATAACCACCATCTTGTCTCTTTATTACCAGTCACCCTCTATGTCAGCCTAGGGCTATGCGGTGCTGTACTGCTGGCAACTATTTTGATATTCATCTTCTGGTGAGTGTCTGTCTTCTTCTACTCTACACATATCTACATATCGTTCGATCCTGTTATACACTGCATCTTTATATCTTACCTCTGTAATGGGGGAGGGGGTCATGGGAATGTTGTGGGGATAACTGTATATTGTCATCTGAACCAGTTCATGTAAGGACATTTCTCTTTATCAGTTACAAGCGGATGAAAAAGTGTTGCCTAAAACTAGCCATCCAACTGGAAAAAGTAGTAGTGGAGAAGCCAGGTAACAAGGACTTTATAATATACAAGTGGTTCAAGCAGGGCTTAGGGTTACCTCTTATGAGGGGTCCTACTGTTACCACTGAAATCAGCAGAATACAGTGGTGAGACAGATTTTATCTGCTGATGGGCTGCAGGGAAAACATTGGGATTTTCCCTGCAACCTCCTTGTTATATTATTGTATTGGTCACATTCTTCTAGCAACCTGCTGATGGTTTTCTTTTATATTGCAGTCTTTGGAGCGGCAGCAAGTTATCTACGTAAAAAGGCCCGACTATTAAAAAATTGTCGTGGAAGAAGAACAAAGGTACTGGACTATGTGAAAAAAGTTGGCATGCGACACCTGCTTACCATGCCAACACAAAAAAAGAAAGCAAAGACAATTAGAAAAACACTCCTGTTATTGTGTGTCAAATCTGTGTATAAGACATACAGATTTTGTAGGAGTTAATAAAACATCTCACACACTGCCCCCCCCCCCCCTGAATTTTTTTTTTTTTTTTTATTTGGAAAATTTTCCCACCCAAAAAAGAAAACTAATTATTTGATAATTCCATCCCCCCCAAAAAATTTTTTTTTTTTTTAAAAACACAATTTAGCCTCCCCTCCCAAAACAATCTATTATCTATCTACCTAATAAATAAAAAAAATCTTCATCTCAATATGACATTTTTTTCTCGTCCCGATCTGGTACAGAAGCGACTGCACTGACAGCAACTTAGCCAGGTGGGAATTAAGCTTGCACCCTGCCCTGACAGGTATTTCAGACCTGTATTTCACATAATTTCAACTGCTACCCTTTGTATTATGAGACACATGTTGCACAGTAGTATTGCTATATTTCTCAAAACAAAAAGAACCTTGAACTGTCTGGAGATTTCCTGACACAGATTTGGGCCTAGTATTTCACCTAATCACTCAGAAATTTAAAATGCTACCCTCTGTATTGTAAGACACATGTTGCACACATATTCTCTATTGCTCTATTTGGCGAAGCAATAAAAATCCTTGAACTGTCTGAAGATGCCTTGACATGGATTTCTGCCTAGTATTCCACATTTTCACTCAGTCTGTTCTAATATAAATATGAGGGGGATGAGATTGTTCATATCACAGTTGTCCCTGCTGACAACCTTTGTGGCCTCTTCAAAGGGCTTCAGCACCTGACAGGCGTCTTGGATGAGCTGCCACTCTCCTGACCTCGAAAAAACACATCCTACTCGTAAGAATGGCTGAAATGTGAGGACGGTATTGTTTTAAAAAAAGTGTTGCATGATGTGCGCCAAGCAGGAAGCATTTGTTATTTCCCCCAGGTTTAGGGCAACCACCATGTTGCGGCCATTCTCACTGACCACCCTGCCCACTTGGAGTCGGCAGGGTGACAGCCTGCGGGATGTTTATTGTCTGATGTACTTTAGCAACTGCTCGCCTATGTGGTTACTCTCGCCTATGCCCATCAGCTCCAACACCGCATGGCAAAGCTTGACTTGAAACATGTTATAGGAAAGAGGGGTAGTGGGAGTGACGCTATGCCCTGCTGCTGTTTTTTTTTTTTTTTCAATCAAATCGTTTTTATTGGTCAAATAAAATTGACTTATTACATGACAATATATGTCTTCATTTTTTCCAAATTGCAAATGCAAAATTAGAATAAAACAATAGCATATAACAATATAATGAGTATATCTCCACCAATCATTGTACAATATATGCATATAAGAAAAAGCAATTGCACTTTTACTTGTCTACTACAGACCTTGCTCTCAGCCCCAACCCACCCCCCCTCCCAAACAACCTATCGCCGCTCCCCCCCCACTAATCAGAGCGTGAATATCTCTAAAGCATCCTATATTACAACATGAGTATGAGACAACCATTCATTCCACAACTTCTCAAACTTCTGAGGACATCCTCTCCTAACACCCTCCTTTCTAAAGTCAACATATCATGCACCTTTCTCACAAATTCCTCCAATGTTGGCGGACTCCCCTGGATCCACCTCTGCGCCACCAACTTCCTAGCCACATACAGCAGCCTCCCCACTGCAACCTTAACCGACTCTCCCCCTCCAATACCAGTCACATATGCCAGCACACATACCTTGGGATCCTTTTGCAACCTCAGCTCCAGATTGCGATTAAGCAAAGTCAACACTTCATCCCAGAAACTGCTTATCACCGGACAAGACCAAAGCATATGAAGCAGATCTGCACCTTCCTCCATACACTTTGGACATTTGTCGTCAGTTCTAACACCAACTTTCCGTAAAAATACCGGAGTTTTATATACTCTGTGGATGATGAATAATTGTGACAGCTTGCCCTGCTCACTTACAGACACTCTGGGAACTACCTCCAGTATATCTTCCCACTGATCTTTAGAGATGTCCCCCAGATCATCCTCCCATTTCCTCATCCTTGTAAGTGGGAACCCTACCAAAAATGTATCTAGTAAATGAGTATATACCTATGATATCAAACCTCTCTTCCCCCCAACCAGGAGAACCAGTTTGTGAACCACATCCATTTTAGCTATAATGCAACCTTTCTTCATCGTGACATCATAGGCATGCCTCAATTGCAAATACTGATAAAACCAAACCTTGGGGATATTAAATTCCTGCTGCAAACCCTGAAACGATTTAAATACATTAGCCTCAGTCAGTTGACCTATCCTCATTACTCCGTGAGATTCCCAGTTCCGGAGTCCTGACAGAGATATGAATTCTGGCAGCAAGTTATTGTTCCAGACTGGGGAGAGCTCACCAACACCACCTACACCCCTAATCAATTTCACCTTCGCCCAAACTTTTATTCATAAGTTCTATAAGCAATGCCTTTTCTCTCCCCACATGCATTCCTGGTCCCTCCAGAATACCCATAAGATCCCGGCTGCCCAACCAGTGCTGCAGTATCTTTCCCTAAGAAATAGATCCAGGCATTGGGAACAGCCAAACCTCCTTCAGACTTGGGGTATTGCAGCGTCTCCAGCTTAATCCTAGCTTGGCCGTACTTCCAAATAAGATCTCTAAACATCAAATGTATTTTCCTAAACCTATCCAAAGGAATCCACACAGGGGCATTATTCAATACATAAAGCAGCTGGGGCATCATTACCATTTTTAAAAGGTTTACTCTACCCACTACTGATAAAAAGAGTCTACACCATGTCCTTACCTTCAGCCTAAAAGTAGTTAGCAAAGGGGTTCAATTAAGTTCTTCAAAATCCAACAGTCTAGGTGTTATATACAGCCCTAAATATTTAAATTTCCCTACCCAGGGTACCAAACTATTGACTTGCGCACCTGAAAGGGCCAGTCCATCCACCGGCATCAAAGCAGACTTCTGCCAATTTATCCGGAGCCCAGAGAAGCCTCCAAATCTATCTATTAGAGCCATGGCTGCATCCAGAGAGTTCCCAGTGTCGCCCAAGAATAACATAGTGTCATCAGCATACATAGCCACTTTATTTTGCATCTCACCATATCTAAACCCCACAATATGAGGTGACAGGCGAATAAGGGCCGCAAGTGGCTCAATTGCTAGAGCAAACAACAAGGGCGACAATGGGCACCCCTGTCTGGTGCCTCTGGCCAAAGCGAAGATATCTGACAGCCCCCCATTAGCTCTAATTCTTGCCCTGGGGCTCGAGTACAGCACCTTCACCCACCGAATGAACCGTGCACCGAAGCCCATGACTCTCAGGGTTCCCCACAGGTAATTCCATTCAACACTGTCGAACGCCTTGGCGGCGTCTAGCGCGAGTAAAGCCCTATCCCCTCCATTATCAGCCGTAATATTCAGGCTAGCATACAGTCTGCGGATATTTATAGCAGTCGATTTCCCAGGCATAAAGCCCGTTTGATCCGGGTGCACAATAGTCAGAATCACTCTGGACAACCTGTTCGCCAGCACCCGTCTCCAGAGAATATTCAAGGACCTTGAGTAACTCGGGGAGAAGTACCCCCTGTAACGTTTTATATACCTCCACTGGTAGACCGTCTGCCCCCGGCGCCTTACCATTCGCTATCTCCCCAAGAGCGGCCTCCAGCTCCTCAAGTGAGATCGGCTCTTCTAATCTCTCCCTATTTTCATCTGACAGCACTGATAACTGTGCCTCTGCCAAGAAGGCGGACAAGGCCTCCTCAGAACTAGAGACAGTGGAAGCATATAGAGACACATAAAAACCTTTTAGGATGTCTAATATCCCTTTCGTGTCCTGGCTACTATTCCCAGTTCTATCTCTTAGTTCCTGTATGCAGGAGGAGCCCCTCTGTGCCTGAGAAACAACTGACAGCAGATGACCTACTTTCTTCCCCTCCTCAAAAGATCTTTGGCGGTAAAAACTACGTTTCCTCTCTTTGGCCTGTAATAAGTGACACCTCAACTGTTCCTGAGCTACCGCCGCCACCTCACTATTAGCCAGGATAGGGGATCTACTAAACATCCTCTCGGCCTCTGCTACTTGTAAATGAGCTTTAACATCCGCCTCTCTGGACTTAGATTTATGCTTACTAATTTCTTTAATCAGTACACCCCTCAAGAACGCTTTCATGGCATCCCAGACTCCGTGTATTGAAGCCGTCCCTCCATTGATAGCAAAGTACTCCCTGACCTCCAGAGAAACCCCAGATAGGTCACCAAGTACATTTAGCCAATGTGGGTTACATTTCCACAACCTCGGTCCCTGTCTAAGCACGCCCAGGCACACATCAATCTGCACCAAAGAATGGTCAGACAACGACCGAGGGTGATAGATGACATCCCTTATCAGTGGTAGCATAACATCATTAACCAAAGCCAGATCTATGCGCGATAATGAATGATGTGTAGCAGATCTACATGAAAATACCCGCCCATCAGGGTTACGCAGTCTCCATACATCAAATATACCGGTTTCATTCATAATATTCTTTAGAGCTACACTCCCCGGTGATCCACTAGCTCCTTCTACCCGACATCTATCTAAGGAGTCATTCAATGTGCAATTGAAGTCCCCCACTAGTAGCCACGGCAGTCCAGGGAAGTCCGCCACAAAGGTCATAATATCCCGTATCAGGGGAGAAGCAAACGGTGGAGGCACATACACTGACACCAACACCACCTGAATCCCATCAATCTTGCACACAACACATACGTACCTGCCCTCAGCATCCACACATTGCTGCATATGTTCATATCTAATACTTTTATGCCCAATCACACTTACACCCCTGGAGTGAGAGGAATGAATTGCATGTACCACATGACCCACCCAGTTCTTGTTCAGCCACTGCACATTATCATTGGTCAAATGCGTTTCCTGGAGGCAACATATGGCTGGCTGAAACCGTCCCAAATATTGAAATATACACTGTCGTTTCCGTGCATCTGCCATACCTCTCACATTCCAGCTCAACACTTTAATCACCTGTGTCATGGTGAAATATTGCGACATATCTGGATCTCACACCCCACTCAAACATCACCCACTCAGAGTTCACGCCCCTTTCCCATCTCCTATCTGTCTCCCTAACCCCCCCACCCTCCCCCTCCCCATTAATCAGGTTGCTGTAAACAATTTCCCCAACCCCCCCTCCGTAAGCACCTTGCCCATTAATGAACAATAATCATTACTGATTCGAACACACTCCCGCAGGTAGAGAATCCTTTCCACAACTGGGAAATACATTTCAATCCCCCCAACCTCCTACTCCCGCCTCAGGATCTACCATGCGGTAGCAACACATAATGCACTTCTTAACTGGTGTAACATTAAAGTGACATTAGGGTGTAATCCCATGTATAAAAAATAAACCCAAACGGCAAACTATTTCCTTCAAGTGTCCAGGGCTCCACTTCTCAGTTGCCGCTCATGGACGTCCAGCCACTGTGCCGCTTCATCTGGATCCTCAAAAAATCCCAATGCCACCACTCGCAATTTAGCCGGGAACAGCATGGCGTATGGAACCTGTAGCCCTCTAAACCTTTTCTTGATGTCGATAAATCTGCTCCTCCTTCGCTGCACCTCATTTGAATAATATGGACACCTTGACCCCGTTCAGGACCATCTCATCATTGTCCCTGGACTGACGCAGAATAGTGTCCCGATCTTTAAAATGCAAAATCTTCGCCAGTATGGGGCGAGGAGGCCTGCCTGGCGGGAGCGGCCGCATAGGTGTCACGGGTTCCGAGGGTGCACTCGGTCCCCCATCGCCCGCGGACCTGTTGCTTAGCTTTGGGAATGAGGATCTGTGTTTGACCTCATTCCCAGGGCGGCTTTACTAGCTGGGTGGCTCCCTGCTCCTGGGTCTGCCTTGAGCGCCAAGCTGATCACTCGGTGCTCGACTGGTTGGTCTGTCATTCATGTGACGCTGGCCACGTCACATGACCCTCACTCCCCACTATGGATACAGGCAGCCTGCTGGCTACAGGTTGCCTGTTAATTTCTAGGTTCCTGGCTATTTGTTGGACTGCTGAATACTTACCTGATCCTGTTCCTTGACCATCCTTTTGCCTGATCCTCCTGTACTGCGCATCCGTCCTGGTATTGTGACCTCGGCTCCCACCTGACTACTCTCTTAGGACTCCTCTTGTACTTCTCTGCTCTCCTGGTATTTGACCCCGGCTTCTCCTGACCATTCTTTGCTTTATCCTTTGTACTTTGTAGCTTTCCTGGTATTGACTCGGTCCGTTCACGTCCTGTTGTTTGTCTGTCTGTCATCCCTGCACTTATTCCAAGTTAGGGATTGCCGTCCAGTTGTCCCCTGTCATTAGGACTCGCGAGGCAAGTAGGCAGGGCCAGGGGTAAGGGTGGAGCGCGGTGGAGCGCAGTGGTCACTTCCCTTCTCCCCTGTGTGTGTGTGTACGCGACCGTTACAGTAGGCACTCTGTGCGCCCGCTCAACCGCATACAGGGAAGATAGGCCCTTCTCATGAAATAACTGGTACAACCATTTCTCCACAAATTCAGCAGCATTGGCCCCCTCCGTCTTCTCTGGCATTCCCACAATTCGCAGGTTATTCCTCCGCGACCTGTTCTCTAAGTCATCTGCTTTGCCATATAAGGCAGCAATATCTTTCACATTTGTCTTAGACGCCATTTGCAAAGGCTGAATTACGTCTTCCAATGAGGATACTCTCTTTTCCAATTCAGAGGTGCGCTCAGAAATCTTGTGCAAGTCATGTCTAATTATAGACACATCAGATCGCAGGCTGCCAACTTGTTCTGTGAGCACTTTCAGGGTACTGTTGCAACTTGCCACGGCAGCCATTATATCCTTCAGGGTGGGTTCCTTTGCAGACTCGGCTCGAGGGCCCACTGAAGCATTTGCAGGGCCTGCAGGATTGGGCAGAGGCTGACCGGCCGAGTCCGGGCCGTCGCCATCTATGGAACCGTCCTCCTGATCAGAGGAAGTTGGTATATCAGTCCCTTTATCACTAGCCCAGTCGCCCACTCCGCCATCAAGTCTGGCATACTTGCTGAGTTTAGCTGCCGCGCTCTGGCTCACCATCATCTCCTGCAGCGCCGTCACCTCTCCACCTTCGGCGCCATCTTGGCCCATCTCCAGGCGGTCTTGTTTAACAGCTTTGCTCGATTTTCTCAGCATTTCCAGGTTCCCAATCGTGACACAGCAGCCACCGGACACTTTCTTCTCACTAGGTAAGGTTTTCCAAGCAGTCTAAGTGTGCTACCAGTGTAACAGAGCAGGATACTAGCAGGAGCAGTGAAAGGTGCGTCTTACTCCATGCGCTCACAGGCCATGCCCCCTGCCCTGCTGCTGTTTTTGACTGGAGAGTGTCCATGGAGCAGGAGGTGGAGGAGGCAGATAAGTGCCTCGTGTGGAAGCCAGACCAACAAAATCATGAGGGGGTCAAAAGGTGCTGGCCTTGTTGCTGGGGTGCTATATGTACTGCAGTTTGTAGTGAATGCACAGCAGGCTATTATAGCCATTAGTGATGATCGAGCACCCCGATGCTCGGGTGCTCGGGTGCTCACACCGGGATGCTCGGGTGTTCTACCGAGCACCCGAGCCCTATAGAAGTCAATGGGAGGACCCGAGCATTAAACCAGGCAGCCCCTGCTCTGAAGAGGGGAGGGTGCCTGGTTCAAGTTTAATATATACAGCTTTCATATTCTGTTACCAAAAAAACACTTTTTTGGCAATCTACAAGATCTGGATTAGTCAGTGTGCAATATAAGCTAGAAATACACCCATCATTTTCTGGGGTTTTAAAAACACACTTTTTTGCCAAAAAACAGTATTTTCCTGATCTGCAAGTGTTAAATCCAAGTTTAATATATGCAGCTTTCATATTCTGTTACCAAAAAAAACACTTTTTTGGCAATCTACAACATCTGGATTAGTCAGTGTGCAATTTAAGCTAGAAATACACCCATCATTTTCTGGGGTTTTAAAAACACACTTTTTTTTTGCCAAAAAACAGTATTTTCCTGATCTGAAAGTGGTAAATTTAAGTTTAATATATGCATCTTTCATATTCTGTTACCAAAAAAACACTTTTTTGGCAATCTACAACATCTGGATTAGTCAGTGTGCAATTAACGCTAGAAGTACACCCATCATTTTCTGGGGTTTTAAAAACACACTTTTTTTGCCAAAAAACTGTATTTTACTGATCTGCAAGTGTTAAATTCAAGTTTAATATATACAGAGTTCATATTCTGTTACCAAAAAAACACTTTTTTGGCAATCTACAACATCTGGATTAGTCAGTGTGCAATTTAAGCTAGAAATACACCCAATACACACTTTTTTTTTACAAAAACCACTATTTTCAGGCCTTGCAGAATCAGCACGTGTGAAATTACAGGCTTATATGCTGCTCTCAAATTCAGTTGTTAAACAAACACTTGTTTGGGCAAAAAAAAATTAGTTGGCAGCCTTTGATGCATATGTCATTGTGAGATACACCCTTAATACATTTGGGTTAGATTCAGAGATTTGAAATACCGCCATTTGGTGCACCAATATTGAATTCAGGCCTACACTGGTTCAGGCCGTGTGAGAAACACCCTCTACATCCAGAGGTTTGATTCAGGCATTTAAAATACAGCCATTTTGGGCAAAGAAATCTTTATTTCAGGCCTACACTGGTTCAGGCCGTTTGAGATACATACTCTACATACAGGGGTTTGATTCCAGGGATCTCAAGTCTCCCGGAGGTTCAGGGAGTCTCCCGCTATTAGATAGCGGCTCCCTGACACCCGCATGTGAAACAATATATCCCGGAAAGGTTTATCTCAGTCAGATAGCAGAGCAGAGAGATAAGAGAAGTGACAGAACAGAGTTTAGATTACAGGTTGAATTAACCCTTTAGGGTCAAATTGGCTTCTCAAGGAGATATATATGTTAAAGGCATCCCTTCTTCTGTCTCATTCAGTAGCTATAGAACTATTGAGTGAGATGTATTTTTTGTTAAATACATTTACACATTTAACCCTCCATTTTAATTATATTATTTACCCCAGTGTTAAATTCACACCCCCTGGATGCTTTAATCATATACATAAATATGATAATTTAGGGCAGGGTAATGAGCCCAGTCCTCCACACCATAGAGCAAAGTGTGCAGATACTGCATATGTTTGGAAAATGTAATAAAAAGTTTGTGAAAGAAAAAAAAAAGAAAACCTCCCTGAAATGAGAAGTGCACCTCCCTGAAATGAGTTTTTGCAGTTTGGGATGTCTGTGATTTAGTCATTTGAAATACAGCCATTTTGGGCAAAGAAATCTTTAATTTAGGCCTACACTGGTTCAGGCCCTGTGAGATACGCCCTCTACATACAGGGGTTTGATTCAGGCATTTGAAATACAGCCATTTGAAATGCAGCCATTTTGGGCAAAGAAATCTTTAATTCAGGCCTACACTGATTCAGGCCATGTGAGATACACCCTCTACATTCAGGGGTTTGATTCAGGCATTTGAAATACAGCGATTTTGGGCAAAGAAATCTTTAATTCAGGCCTAAACTGGTTCAGACCGTGTGAGATACACCCTCTACATACAGGGGTTTGATTCAGGCATTTGAAATACAGCCATTTTGGGCAAAGAAATCTTTAATTTAGGCCTCCACTGGTTCAGGTCGTGTGAGATACACCCTCTACATCCAGGGGTTTGATTCAGGCATTTGAAATACAGCCATTTGAAATACAGCCATTTTGGGCAAAAAAATCTTTAACCACTTACCGTCACACTAACGCCGAAAGGCGTCATCTCTGCGGCGCTCCCAGGTCACACTAACGCCGATTGGCGTCATCTCGCGTGAGCCGAGATTTCCTGTGAACGCGCGCACACAGGCGCGCGCGTTCACAGGAACGCATAGTGCACAAGTTCTTCTACAGCCTGCCGGCCGCGATCATTGGCTGGCAGGCTGTAGATTTTTGAATCGCCGAATGAAAAGGTTATGTCAGACGCTATTTTCAAAATAGCGTCTGATATAACTGCTGCCTGGTCCTCTGGTGGTCCCTTTCGCTTGGATCGACCACCAGAGGACACAGGCAGCTCAGTAAGTAGCACCAAACACCACACTACACATTTACACATTACCCTGTCATTTATTAACCCCTTATTTAGCACCTGATCGCCCATATTAGACTCCCTGATCACCCTGATCACCCCCTTGTCCACCCCCTGTCACTGATCACCCCCCCTGTAAGGGTCCCTTATCCCCGCCAGTTAGTTAGCTACTTGCTAGGTAGTTTAGCGCCCAACCCACCGCACCGCAGTCACCGATTAGTCGCTGATTAGCGTCATCGCTGTCGCTAATCAGCACTAGTACTATATAGTATCTGTAAGTGATCAATACTGATCGCAATCAGATCTATATAAGTACATTAGGGTCACCTTAGGCTCTACAAAACGCAGTGTTCGCCCGATCAGGCCTGATCTTTTGCGCACACTTGCGTTCAGTCCGCTCCACCGCAGTGACAGAAATTATTTTTTCTGATCACTGCAAAAACACGGTAAAATCGCTGCGCCGCTATAAAGATCACTTTTGAGCTTTTTGGATCTTTATTAGCGGTCGCAGCTTTACTTCGCAAGCACTCCTTTTTGCTAGGTAGGTTTGCTCTTTTTCCTGGGTAGTCTCAGAGGAATACCCCCTAAATTTAGTGAACCCAAAATGTCAAACAAGGGGTATTCCGCTGAAGAGGCCTACAGGATTCTGGCCCTGATGGATGAAAGCGATGGGGACGACTCACCCGCTGAATCCAGTGGTTCAGAATATGAACCTGTAGACAGCAGTGGCACTCTAACCGCTAGTGAGGATGACGAGGTAGAGGTCCCTGCTACGGCCAGACGTACCCGATCCCATGTCAGGGTTCTGCCTACCCTGCATGATGACCCTCATTTGCAGCAGAGTGGTGCTAGCGCTGATCTTGTTTATGGTGCGGCATACACCAGCAGCGCAGCACACCCTGGACCTTCTACCAGCACTGCCGTATTCCCTGGTGAAGTGGCGAGCACCAGAAGGGCAGTTCCAGCTGGTACGGTGGCACGTGCAGTAACTCCCCTGTCGCAGCCACCGCGTTCACAGGCCCGTAGAACCCCTAGTCTCCCAGAGGTGCTGGCAAATCCCAATTGGCACTCCCCTGCTTCCGCCGCACCCGTATTGCCCCCTTTCACCGCCCAGTCTGGAGTTCGCGTGGAGACGGCTCATTTAGGATCGGCCCTTCAGTTTTTTGAGCTGTTCTTCACCGCGGATCTCTATGACCTAGTTGTGGCAGAAACCAACCGCTACGCCACACAGTTTATTACCGCCAATCCGGAAAGCTTCTATGCCCAGCCTTACCGGTGGAAACCAGTCACAGTTTCAGAGTTTAAAATTTTTTTGGGCCTTATCCTCAGCATGGGTCTAACTAAAAAAAATGTATTGCGGTCATATTGGTCTAAAGACCCAATACATTACATGCCCATGTTCTCTGCTGCAATGTCTAGGGCACGTTTTGAGGTCATAATGTGCTTTATGCATTTTACGGACAATAGCACCTGTCATCCAAGAGGCCACTCTGCTTATGACCGGCTCCACAAAATTCGGCCCCTCATAGACCATTTGTCATCCAGATTTGCAGATGCGTATACCCCTAATCAAAACATCTGCATAGACGAGTCCCTAGTACATTTTACCGGGCGCCTTGGCATAAAACAGTACATCCCCAGCAAGCGCGCCCGTTATGGGGTCAAACTGTATAAGCTCTGTGAAAGGGCCACAGGCTATACATATCGTTTTAGGGTCTATGAGGGAAAAGACTCAAAACTGGAGCCGGTCGGATGTCCTGACTACCTGGGGAGCAGTGGCAAGATTGTTTGGGACTTGGTGTCACCCTTACTCCACAAGGGGTACCACTTATACGTGGACAATTTTTACTCAAGCGTGGCCCTCTTTCGGCACTTACATCTAGTCGGAATTCAATGCTGTGGCACCGCGCGACCTAGTCGCCGGGGCTTCCCCCAACGGCTCGTTAGTACCCGACTTGCACGGGGGGAGAGGGCTGCCTTGTGTGACCAAGAACTGCTCGCGGTGAAGTGGAGGGACAAGAGGGACGTTTACCTTCTGTCCACCATTCACGCAGACACGACTGTCCAAATTGAACGGGCAACTGGAGTCATTGTGAAACCCCTCTCTGTCCACGACTATAACCTTCACATGGGAGGGGTGGACTTCAATGACCAGATGTTGGCTCCCTATTTAGTTTCACGACGCACCAGACGCTGGTATAAAAAGGTGTCTGTATATTTAATTCAATTGGCGATGTATAATAGTTTTGTTCTCTACAGTAAGGCTGGGAGAACAGGATCCTTCCTAAAATTCCAGGAAGAGATCATTTCGGAACTCCTGTATCCAGGAGGGTCCGTGCCCCAAGGCCCTGATGTAGTGAGCCGGCTACATGGCAGACACTTCCCGTCTGTCTATCCTGGTACCCCAACTCAACGTTCCCCAAGAAAAAGATGTCGTGTCTGCAGCAGAGCTGGAATAAGGCGTGACACCACCGTTTTTTGTCCTGACTGTCCTGACCAGCCTGCCCTATGCATAGGGGAGTGTTTCCGCAAGTTCCACACTCAGGTACACTATTAGTGTAGGGATCGCGTGACACAGGACAGGCACACAGGGCTATTAGGGCCCTTTCACACAGAGCTGCTACAAACCTCTCCTTTCACCTGGGATAAAGTGCATAATGTACTTTGCCACATCTCTGGGCGATTTGCGCTTTGCACATTGTCCCATGGGGAAGGAGAGGTTTGTCCTATAAAGGTAAAAAAAAAAAAAAAAAAAAAATCATCACCGGTAAGCAAAAAAGTTATTGTTCTGTTTCAAAAGTTTATAAAAGTTAATGTTCTCTAAAGTTAATGTTAATAAATTGATTGCGTTGCGGCCTGTTTTTTTTTTTTTTTTTTTTGACCTTCTAGGTGGACCAAGCGATCGACTAGCTGCAGCACTGATGTGCATTCTGACAGAAGCATTGCGCTGCTGTCAGATTACACACAAGTCGGTGTATGCGGCGCTGCAAGACGAGATTTCTCCTCTGCAGTAAAAGATACGTTTGCCGAGGCATATGAGCTGAGGAGGCGGCGGTGTTCATATACTTTGGCAAAC
The DNA here is from genome assembly GCF_905171765.1 of Bufo bufo. Lineage (NCBI taxonomy): Eukaryota > Metazoa > Chordata > Amphibia > Anura > Bufonidae > Bufo > Bufo bufo. The sequence continues at coordinate 434,941,059 of NC_053393.1, forward strand.
ACTTTGTATATATAAAAAAAATTAAAAAATCCCGGCAATGATTTATTTATCCACATCGATTGATGTGAATGGATAAATCTGGTTTGCCAGGGCATACGAGCTAAGTGGGTATGGATGTTGGGCGGAGCTCCTATGTCCTGGCAGACGCCTTTCCCCTCCTTTTTCTTTTTTTGGCAGAGATTTTTTCATCCACATTGATCGATGCGAATGAAGAAATCTGTGCCGTTCATTTTTTCTTTCAGCCCAGAGGCTGAACGGAAAAAAAAAATCTCATTACCCGTATGCTCAATATAAGGAGAATAGCAGAAACTCCTAATGCTGGGCATACATGTAATGATTGCGGAGACCCTCAAATGCCAGGGCAGTACAAACACCCCACAAATGACCCCATTTTGGAAAGAAGACACCCCAAGGTATTCGCTGAGGGGCATATTGAGTCCAGGAAAGATTTAAATTTTTGTCCCAAGTTAGCGGAAAGGGAGACTTTGTGAGAAAAAACGAAAAAAATCAATTTCCGCTAACTTGTGCCAAAAAAAAAAAAATTTCTTTGAACTCGCCATGCCCCTCATTGAATACCTTGGGGTGTCTTCTTTCCAAAATGGGGTCACATGTGGGGTATTTATACTGCCCTGGCATTTTAGGGGCCGTAAAGCGTGAGAAGAAGTCTGGGATCCAAATGTCTAAAAATGCCCTCCTAAAAGGAATGTGGGCCCCTTTGCGCATCTAGGCTGCAAAAAAGTGTCACACATGTGGTATCTCCGTTCTCAGGAGAAGTTGGGGAATGTGTTTTGGGGTGTCATTTTACATATACCCATGCTGGGTGAGAGAAATATCTTGGCAAAAGACAACTTTGTATAAAAAAATTGGAAAAGTTGTCTTTTGCCAAGATATTTCTCTCACCCAGCATGGGTATATGTAAAATGACACCCCAAAACACATTCCCCAACTTCTCCTGAGAACGGAGATACCACATGTGTGACACTTTTTTGCAGCCTAGGTGGGCAAAGGGGCCCATATTCCAAAGAGCACCTTTCGGATTTCACAGGTCATTTTTTACAGAATTTGATTTCAAACTCTTTACCACACATTTGGGCCCCTAGAATACCAGGGCAGTATAACTTCCCCACAAGTGACCCCATTTTGGAAAGAAGACACCCCAAGGTATTCGCTGATGGGCATAGTGAGTTCATGGAAGTTTTTATTTTTTGTCACAAGTTAGTGGAATATGAGACTTTGTAAGAAAAAAATAAATAAATAAAAAATCATCATTTTCCACTAACTTGTGACAAAAAATAAAAAATTCTAGGAACTCGCGATGCCCCTCATGGAATACCTTGGGGTGTCTTCTTTCCAAAATGGGGTCACTTGTGGGGTAGTTATACTGCCCTGGCATTCTAGGGGCCCAAATGTGTGGTAAGGAGTTTGAAATCAAATTCTGTAAAAAATGACCAGTGAAATCCGAAAGGTGCTCTTTGGAATATGGGCCCCTTTGCCCACCTAGGCTGCAAAAAAGTGTCACACATCTGGTATCTCCGTATTCAGGAGAAGTTGGGGAATGTGTTTTGGGGTGTCATTTTACATATACCCATGCTGGGTGAGATAAATATCTTGGTCAAATGCCAACTTTGTATAAAGAAATGGGAAAAGTTGTCTTTTGCCAAGATATTTCTCTCACCCAGCATGGGTATATGTAAAATGACACCCCAAAACACATTCCCCAACTTCTCCTGAGAACGGAGATACCACATGTGTGACACTTTTTTGCAGCCTAGGTGGGCAAAGGGGCCCATATTCCAAAGAGCACCTTTCGGATTTCACAGGTCATTTTTTACAGAATTTGATTTCAAACTCCTTACCACACATTTGGGCCCCTAGAATGCCAGGGCAGTATAACTACCCCACAAGTGACCCCATTTTGGAAAGAAGACACCCCAAGGTATTCGCTGATGGGCATAGTGAGTTCATGGAAGTTTTTATTTTTTGTCACAAGTTAGTGGAATATGAGACTTTGCAAGAAAAAAAAATAAAAAAAAAAATCATCATTTTCCACTAACTTGTGACAAAAAATAAAAAATTCTAGGAACTCGCCATGCCCCTCATGGAATACCTTGGGGTGTCTTCTTTCCAAAATGGGGTCACTTGTGGGGTAGTTATACTGCCCTGGCATTCTAGGGGCCCAAATGTGTGGTAAGGAGTTTGAAATCAAATTCTGTAAAAAATGACCAGTGAAATCCGAAAGGTGCTCTTTGGAATATGGGCCCCTTTGCCCACCTAGGCTGCAAAAAAGTGTCACACATCTGGTATCTCCGTATTCAGGAGAAGTTGGGGAATGTGTTTTGGGGTGTCATTTTACATATACCCATGCTGGGTGAGATAAATATCTTGGTCAAATGCCAACTTTGTATAAAAAAATGGGAAAAGTTGTCTTTTGCCAAGATATTTCTCTCACCCAGCATGGGTATATGTAAAATGACACCCCAAAACACATTCCCCAACTTCTCCTGAGAACGGAGATACCACATGTGTGACACTTTTTTGCAGCCTAGGTGGGCAAAGGGGCCCATATTCCAAAGAGCACCTTTCGGATTTCACAGGTCATTTTTTACAGAATTTGATTTCAAACTCCTTACCACACATTTGGGCCCCTAGAATGCCAGGGCAGTATAACTACCCCACAAGTGACCCCATTTTGGAAAGAAGACACCCCAAGGTATTCGCTGATGGGCATAGTGAGTTCATGGAAGTTTTTATTTTTTGTCACAAGTTAGTGGAATATGAGACTTTGTAAGGAAAAAAATAAATAAATAAAAAATCATCATTTTCCGCTAACTTGTGACAAAAAATAAAAAGTTCTATGAACTCACTATGCCCATCAGCGAATACCTTAGGGTGTGTACTTTCCGAAATGGGGTCATTTGTGGGGTGTTTGTACTGTCTGGGCATTGTAGAACCTCAGGAAACATGACAGGTGCTCAGAAAGTCAGAGCTGCTTCAAAAAGCGGAAATTCACATTTTTGTACCATAGTTTGTAAACGCTATAACTTTTACCCAAACCATTTTTTTTTTACCCAAACATTTTTTTTTTTATAAGACATGTAGAACAATAAATTTAGAGCAAAATTTATATATGGATGTCGTTTTTTTTGCAAAATTTTACAACTGAAAGTGAAAAATGTCATTTTTTTGCAAAAAAATCGTTAAATTTCGATTAATAACAAAAAAAGTAAAAATGTCAGCAGCAATGAAATACCACCAAATGAAAGCTCTATTAGTGAGAAGAAAAGGAGGTAAAATTCATTTGGGTGGTAAGTTGCATGACCGAGCAATAAACCGCTAAAGTTGTGGAGTGCCGATTTGTAAAAAAGGGCCTGGTCACTAGGGGGGTATAAACCTGTGGTCCTCAAGTGGTTAATTTAGGCCTACACTGGTTCAGGCCGTGTGAGATACACCCTCTACATACAGGTGTTTGATTCAGGCATTTGAAATGCAGCCATTTGAAATACAGCCATTTTGGGAAAGGAAATCTTTAATTCAGGCCTACACTGATTCAGACCGTGTGAGATACACCCTCTACATACAGGGGTTTGATTTAGGCATTTGAAATACAGCCATTTTGGGCATCGAAATCTTTATTTCAGGCCTACACTGGTTCAGGCCATGTGAGATACACTCTCTACATACAGGGGTTTGATTCAGGCATTTGAAATACAGCCATTTGAAATACAGCCATTTTGGGCAAAGAAATATTTAATTCAGGCCTACACTGGTTCAGACCGTGTGAGATACACCCTCTACATACAGGAGTTTGATTCAGGTATTTGAAATACAGCCATTTTTGGCAAACAAATCTTTAATTGAGGCCTAGTCTGGTTCAGGCCGCGTGAGATACACCCTTTACATACTGTCGTTCTAGTGTACAATTTTATTTTTTTAACAAATCTCTTTTTATTGAGTTTTGTGAGAATAGAAAGTGAGCATACACATACAGTATACAAAGGTAATCAGATAGGACAAAGAGACATTTGTCATTGTACATTCGCGAGTTAATGACCTATTTCCATGCAAAAATGGGTATATTATGCAAAACCTTCAGAGGCTAAATGCCTGACAACACAGGAAACATGAAATACATGGCATCTTCATCAATACAATGAGCGAACTGCTGATCATCGAAGTATACATGCGATGTAAAAGTAAGAGTTAGTGGCAGGATTTAGAGAGGAGGGGGTAGTGTAAAAGAGAAACAGGGGAAGGGGGAGGGGAGGTGAAGGGTAGTTAATTGTCGACCAAGTTCTCATATGCATTTGAAATATGTTTGGAATCCCTATATAAGCAAATAAATCTTTGAACATCCCTTATTCGTATCAGGACTCATCCCTTTGCGTCTAGTTCCATTTTCTCCTTTATATGTGTTAACCATGGTTGCCATACGTTTAGGAAAGCCTTCCTAGTTTTGTTCTCCCAACCAATTAACTCTTCCATGCGACACAGGTGTGTCATCATTTCATACCACATTGATAGAGTCGGGGGGGTTGGTCTATTTCCACTGTAGCGAAATGAGTAGTTTTGCTGCAGTGATCATATGGGTGGCCAAAGTCTGCTTCTAGTAACCAAAGCAGTACTAATGGGGCAGAGAGCTTTACCCTACTAGGGCATATTTTATTAATTATACATTCAATCCCTGACCAGAACTCTCTCATTTTGGGGCAAAACCACCAAATGTGTGAGATGTTACCAATACCTGATGAGCATCGCCAACATTTGTCTGAGGGAGACAAGTTTATTCGGTGGAGAAATTCTGGGGTTCTATACCACCTAGATGTTGTTTTAAAGGAATTTTCCTGAATTCTAATACAATTAGAGAACCCATGAGAGTTGGCCAAGATGGTTCTATTCTACTATTATTTAAGCACCCATTTAGGGCAAGATCCTAAATTCGAAAAATATGAGGAGAGCGTCAAATAAGGGACGTGGCCCAGGTTGTGGTGCTGCTGGTGGAGCTCCTGTTGCAGGGAGAGGACGTGGTCGATCTGTGCCAGCTACACGCACAAGTGAAACCCCTTCCTCAGGTGCGAGTAGGCGACAAAACCTGCAGCGGTATTTGGTCGGGCCTAATGCTGCTCTACGAATGGTGAGGCCTGAACAAGTACAGGCGATAGTAGATTGGGTTGCTGACAATGGATCCAGTTCCTTCACATTGTCTCCCACCCAGTCTCCTGCTGAAAGACCACAGTTGGCACCTGCAGCCGATGTCCATCACTCTTTCACCTCACCCCCTTGCAAATCAGCCAAGCAGTCTGAGCCCCAAGTCATGCAGCAGTCTCTTCTGGTTTTTGATGACTCTGTTAGCAGGGTTTCCCAGGGCCATCCACCTAGCCCTGCCCCAGAAGTGGAAGAGATTGAGTGCACCGATGCCCAACCACTTATCTTTCAAGATGAGTACATGGGAGGACCATCGCAGCACGTCTCGGATGATGATGAAACACAGGTGCCAACTGCTTTTTGTTGACTCTGTTAGCAGGGTTTCCCAGGGCCATCCACCTAGCCCTGCCCCAGAAGTGGAAGAGATTGAGTGCACCGGTGCCCAACCACTTATCTTTTAAGATGAGTACATGGGAGGACCATCGCAGCATGTCTCGGATGATGACGAAACACAGGCGCCAACTGCTGGGGCTTTCGAAAGTGTGCATACCGACAAGGAAAGAAGGGGTGAAGACTGGGTGGAAGATGATGTGGAGGACGATGAGGTCCACAACCCCACATGGAATCAAGGTCATGTGTGTGACCTATGTAGTTCGGAGGAAGAGGCGGTGGTCGCACACAGCCACCAGCACAGCAGAAGAGGGAGCAGGGTGCAAAAGCGGAGCGGCCGTCCTCTAGACAGTACGCCTGCTACTGCCCACCGCAGCAAGGGACCGAGCACACCAAAGCCAGCTCCAAAGAGTTCCCTGGCGTGGCAGTTCTTCAGGCAATGTGCTGACGACAAGACATGAGTGGTTTGCACGCTGTGCAATCTGAGCCTGAAGCGAGGCATAAATGTTCTCAACATGAGCACAACCTGCATGACCAGGCATTTAAGTGCAAAGCACGAGCTGCAGTGGAGTAGACGCCTCAAAAACTAAGAAAGGTCTCTGGCGCCTCTTGCTTCCTCTTCTGCTGCAGTCTCGGCCTCTTCATCCACCTCTGGAGTGACAGTGCCACCTGCCACCCCGCAAACAGAGGATCTGCCAGCAACACCAACACCTGGGTCACCAAGCATCTCCACAATGTCCCAAGGAAGCGTTAAGCTCTCCATCTCCCAAAAGCTGGAGAGGAAGAGGAAGTACCCCCCTACCCACCCGGGATCCCTAGTCCTGAATGCCAGCATTTCTAAATTACTGGCCTTTGAAATTCTGTCATTCCGTCTGGTGGAGACGGATAGTTTTAAATGCCTTATGGCAATGGCTGTCCCACAGTACATCGTGCCCAGCCGCCACTACTTTTCAAGGCGAGTCATCCTTTCCCTGCACAACCAAGTAGGGGACAAAATCAGGTGTGCACTGCGCAACGCCATCTGTGGCAAGGTGCACCTGACTACAGATACGTGGACCAGTAAGCATGGTCAGGGCCGTTATATCTCCATAACAGCACACTGGGTAAATGCAGTGGCGGCTGAGCCTGAGGCGGATAGCAGTTTGGCGCATGTCCTTCCACCACCGAGGATTGCAGGGCGCTTCAGTTTGCCTCCTGTTGCTTCCTCCTCCTACTCTGCTTCCTCATCCTCTACCAGCTCCTTATCCAGTCAGTGTAACAACTTCACCACCAAGTTCAGCACAGCCAGGGGTAAACGACAGCAGGCAGTTTTAAAACTTATCTGTTTGTGGGACAAAGGCCTTGAACAACAGACCGATGAGTGGTTTGTGCCAGTCAGCCTCAAGCCCGGCCTGGTGTGTACGATAATGGGCGAAATCTCGTAGCAGCTCTGGGACTAGCCCGTTTGACGCACATCCCTTGCCTGGCGCATGTGCTGAATTTGTTGGTGCAGAGATTCCTTAAAAATTTCCCCGATATGTCAGAGCTGCTGCATAAAGTGCGGGCCGTCTGTGCGCGCTTTCGGCGTTCTCACCCTGCTGCTGCTCGCCTGTCAGCGCTGCAGCGTAACTTCGGCCTTCCCGCTCACCGCCTCATATGCGACGTGCCCACAAGGTCGAACTCCACCTTGCACATGCTGGCCAGACTGTGCGAGCAGCAGCAGGCGATAGTGTAGTTTCAGCTGCAGCACGCACGGGTGAGTCGCTCGGCGGAACAGCACCACTTCACCACCAATGACTGGGCCTCCATGCGAGATCTGTGTTCCTTGTTGCACTGTTTCGAGTACTCCACCAACATGGCCAGTGGCGATAACGCCGTTCTCAGCAGTACTATCCCACTTCTATGCCTCCTTGAAAAAACGCTCCTGGCGATGATGGAAGAGGATGTAGCACAGGAGGAGGAGGAGGAAGAGGGATCATTTCGTAGGGTTTCCGGCCAGTCATTCCCAAGTGGCTCCGAGGCTGGGTTCCTGCACCCAAAAAACCCAAGGTACACAATTGTACAGCCAGGGCACAGTTCTGGAGGATGAGGAGGTGGAGGATGAGGAGGAGGAGATGGAGGAGAAGGAACCATGTTCACAGCAGGGTGGCACCCAGACCAGCTCATGGCCATCACTGGTGCGTGGATGGGGGGATACAGAGGACACAGACGATACACCTCCCACAGAGGACAGCTTTTCGTTGCTTCTGGGCAGCCTGGCACACATGAGCGATTACATGCTGTAGTGTCTCCGCAACGACCGCCGAGTTGCCCACATTCTAACTTGTGCTGATTACTGGGTGGCCATGCTGCTGGATCCCCGTTACAAGGACAACGTACCGTCCTTAATTCCCTCACTGGAGCATGATCGCAAGATGCGCGAGTACAAGCACACGCTGAGAGACGCTCTGCTGGTGGCATTCCCACCTGACAGCGGGGGCACAGTGGAAGCACAAGTTGAAGGCAGAGGACGAGGAAGAGGTCGCCAACACAGCTGGGGCACTGCCAGCACCTCAGAAGGCAGGGTTAGCATGGCCGAAATGTGGAAAAGCTTTGTCAGCACGCTACAACAACCAGCACCACCAGCTGATATGGAACGTCTTAGCAGGAGGCAGCATTTCACCAACATGGTGGAGCAGTATGTGTGCACACGCCTACATGTACTGAATGACGGGTCTGCCCCCTTCAACTTCTGCGTCTCCAAATTGGGCACATGGCCTGAGCTTGCCCTTTACGCCTTGGAGGTGCTGGTCTGCCCTGCAGCCAGTGTATTATCTGAACGTGTGTTTAGCATGGCAGGGGGCGTCATCACAGACAAGCGCAACAGCCTGTCCACAGCCAATGTGGACAAGCTCACGTTCATTAAAATGAACTAGGCATGGATCCCTCAGGACTTGTCCGTACCTTGTGCAGAATAGACATGTATACCGGCACTAAGCAGCAATTGTTATACTGAAGCGCAATTGCTCATTCTTGTATTTTGAATATTTCACACTCTTTCAAAGCGTACCCTAATTTTAAAAAATTAATTTAAAACCAAAAACCTGTGTTGGCTACCTCGTCCTCCTCCACCGCCGCTTCCACCTACACCGCTACGTCCACCGCCTCCTCAAACTCCTACTCCATATGGAACTCCACCTCATAAATAAATTTTAAAAAATTATTTGTACGTATTTTATTTTATATCATTTCACTACTTTGTCATTTACATTTTCGGGTGAAATTCACAAATTTTCTGGGTGTATAGTACCACTGCTATACCTAGTGGGACGGTTAAAAAAATAATAATTGTCATTTACATTTTCAGGTGAAATTCACCAATTTTGGTGTGTATACTACTACTACTATACCTAGTAGATCGGTAAAATAAAAATAAAAAATGTCAGTTACATTTTCTGGTGAAATTAACAAATTTTTGGGTGTGATGTACCACTGCTATACCTAATGGGCTGGTAAAGAAAAAAAAATTGTCATTTACATTTTAGGGTGAAATTCACAAATTTTTGGGTGTGATGTACCACTGCTATATCTAGTAGGCCGGTTAACAACAAAAAAAAAAATTCTGTTACATTCTCAGTTGAAATTCAACATTTTTGGGTGTGAAGTACCGCTGCTATACCTAGTAGACAGGTTAAACAATAAAAAAAATTGTCTTACATTTTATGGTGAAATTCACCAATTTTTGGGTGTGATGGATTTTGGAATAGTAGTTTACATTTTCTCTCAGAAATTTAAAACGCTACCCTTTGTATTGTAAGACACTTTGCACATGTATAGTGCTATTTTTCCAAACCCCAAACAACGGAACTGTCTATAGATGACTGACACAGATTTCGGTCTAGTATTTCAAGTGTTTTCACTGAGATTTTAACACTATCCTCGGGATGGTAAAACACGTGTTGTACAGTTTTGAACTTATATCCCCATAAAAAACTAAAAACAATACAGTATTTCTGTTAAAATGGGGGGGGGGGGGAAGAAATATTCTTGCAGGTAGCTGCATTTGAGGTTCTGAAGCAGCTGCAACTATGTTATAAGGCAGTAATTGCACCTAGGAGCACTGCTAGGTAGTCCCAGGCTCAGCTCCTCACTTCTTACTCCCTGGCTGAAAGCTAAGCCCTACCTTTCCATATTTTACTCAATTATTCTTCTTTCTTGCCTCTCCCTTCACTGTCCCTGACACTAAAATAAAAGCTTGACTATGACTGTATACCCTCCCTTAAATAGTTTTATGTTAGACACTGCAACACCCATCCACCCTCATTCACAGCCCAACACAGAATGATGTTCTAGTCATTCTGCAAGGGTACTTCCCTGTTTGCTGCTGCACTGATTGACTCATTCAGGCTGTCCGTCGGCCTGTGAGTCAAGCAGGGCAAGCCTTGCCCGCCCCCCTCACCCGCTTCCTCTCAGGGATATGTGAGCATCATTCTTCTTACTCTCTCAAGCTTTTTTTCCGCTGACATGTGCAGTAAAATGGCGCTGTGCGCTGTTTTACTGGATTCATCCGAAGCGATCCTGAAAAACTCTGAAAATCCACTGTAAAGTACACAGAAAAGGAAGCAAAATAGGAACTAGAGATGCACATGTTCAGTCAATGGGTCCGCATAAAATATGGAACGCACACGGAACACATCCGTATGTCATCCGTATTTCACCCGGATTTTGCGGATCCATACTGTAAAAATACTATTCCCAGCCCATATTGCTCATGTGTTTGGTGATTAATAAGTTACTGTTTCCGTTTTCGATCCGCAAAAAAAAGATCGCATACAGAAACCATACAGATATGTTTTGTGGAATAACGGAACGGAAGAGGACTTAAATCAGAGAAAAAAAAACCTTTAGATATGGAACAACAGATCCGTGAAAAACAGACCACAAAACAACAATGGTCGTGTGCATGAGCCCTTATTAAGAGGCACACACCTCTTAATAAGTGCTGAACATGTGTGAAGCTCTGTGCTCCATATCTAAACTGTACACAGCGAGGGAGTTTACAATAAATGTGCGGGATTGGTTATACCCATATGAAATCCTTGGATGTTTCTGCGATTTCCTAATTGGTGGAACATTTCTGAATATTGACTTGTCTAACTATGCTTCTGCTTCATCCTCACTGTATGAAGCATTCAGCTCTACTATAGCTCTGTTACTTCATACCGGTTTATCACCTCTCTGCAGGGGCATAGCTATAGGGGGTGCAGAGGTAGCAGTCGCTACCGGGCCCAGGAGCCTAAGGGGCCCAAAGCCTCTTCTGGTACATAAGAAGACACCGGCATTATATAAAGTGCATGCTGGTCAAGTGACACCTCTGGCTGGAGGGAAGGGGTTAGGGTCCATTCACAGGTCCGCAAATAGGACCGCATCCGTTCCGCAATATCGGGAACGGGTGCGGACCCATTTATTCTCTATGGGGCCGTCATCCGCATTTCCAGAGCGCGGCCCCGAACTTCCGCAACTGCGGACAAGAATAGGCATTTCTATGGGGGTGCCGGCCAGGTGTATTGCGGATCCGCAATACACTACGGACGTCTAAATGGAGCCTTAGGTCAAGAATTTGGCATGGGGGGGGTCGCCTTTTCAATTTTTGCTTTAGGCAGCATGCAGGCTATGTGCTTCCCTGCCTCTGAGAGAAGGGGGGCCCAAGCTGAACTCTTTCACCAGGGCCCATGAGCCTTTAGCTACGCCCCTGGTGTCTGCTGTAGGAGATTAGCAGTTCGCTGATTACTCAGCCGCTCTTTTACTGTGTGTTAGTGTTTCTTACTAATGAAGCACCAAGTCATAGACCTATTACGTCCTAAACCCCTTCCTGGCAATACACCAGTGTCAGTTACAGTCTCTGACTCACTAGCTGTGTTCCTAGTTCCTTGTACCTGTGCTTATTTAATTGCTCGTTCCTCTGACACTGGCTTGTCTTCTAACCACTCTCTGTCTCTCACTTTGTACTGCATAGCTTGTCTGGTTCTGACTAGGGATGAGCAAATCGTCTTCGGATGAAACATCAGAAGTCGATTCGCATAAAACTTCATTCTAATACTGTACGGAGCAGGAGCTCCATACAGTATTAGAATGTATTGGCTCCGATGAGCCAAAGTTGTTGCTTCGCGAAGTAATTTGTACTGTAAAAAAACATTTCCTGAACTCGGGTTCGGTTCCAACTTCTGCTCATCGGAGCCAACATTCTATTACTGTATGGAGCTCATGCGCAAAACAAATGTGAACCAAGCCTCACTATGTATAAAAAGAGAGATAAAAACCTGTGATCCCAATGTAATATTAACACTCTATAAATCCCATCTACAATATGGGGCCATGGCACAAAAAAAACAACACAACACTGCTTTCTGCAGGGCTCTGTAGTCATTTGATCTTATGGCCTCTTAACCACTTCAGCCCCCAGTGCTTAAACACCCTGAAAGACCAGGCCACTTTTTACACTTCTGACCTACACTACTTTCACCATTTATTGCTCGGTCATGCAACTTACCACCCAAATGAATTTTACCTCCTTTTCTTCTCACTAATAGAGCTTTCATTTGGTGGTATTTCATTGCTGCTGGCATTTTTACTTTTTTTGTTATTAATCAAAATTTAACGATTTTTTTGCAAAAAAATGACATTTTTCACTTTCAGTTGTAAAATTTTGCAAAAAAACTACATCCATATATAAATTTTGCTCTAAATTTATTGTTCTACATGTCTTTGATAAAAAAAAAATGTTTGGGTAAAAAAAAAATGGTTTGGGTAAAAGTTATAGCGTTTACAAACTATGGTACAAAAATGTGAATTTCCGCTTTTTGAAGCAGCTCTGACTTTCTGAGCACCTGTCATGTTTCCTGAGGTTCTACAATGCCCAGACAGTACAAACACCCCACAAATGACCCCATTTCGGAAAGTACACACCCTAAGGTATTCGCTGATGGGCATAGTGAGTTCATAGAACTTTTTATTTTTTGTCACAAGTTAGCGGAAAATGATGATTTTTATTTTTATTTTTTTTTCTTACAAAGTCTCATATTCCACTAACTTGTGACAAAAAATAAAAAGTTCTATGAACTCACTATGCCCATCAGCGAATACCTTGGGGTCTCTTCTTTCCAAAATGGGGTCACTTGTGGGGTAGTTATACTGCCCTGGCATTCTAGGGGCCCAAATGTGTGGTAAGGAGTTTGAAATCAAATTCTGTAAAAAATGATGAGTGAAATCCGAAAGGTGCTCTTTGGAATATGGGCCCCTTTGCCCACCTAGGCTGCAAAAAAGTGTCACACATCTGGTATCTCCGTATTCAGTAGAAGTTGGGGAATGTGTTTTGGGGTGTCTTTTTACATATATCCATGCTGAGTGAGATAAATATCTTGGTCAAATGCCAACTTTGTATAAAAAAATGGGAAAAGTTGTCTTTTGCCAAGATATTTATCTCACCCAGCATGGGTATATGTAAAAAGACACCCCAAAACACATTCCCCAACTTCTACTGAATACGGAGATACCAGATGTGTGACACTTTTTTGCAGCCTAGGTGGGCAAAGGGGCCCATATTCCAAAGAGCACCTTTCGGATTTCACTCGTCATTTTTTACAGAATTTGATTTCAAACTCCATACCACACATTTGGGCCCCTAGAATGCCAGGGCAGTATAACTACCCCACAAGTGACCCCATTTTGGAAAGAAGACACCCCAAGGTATTCCGTGAGGGGCATGGCGAGTTCCTAGAATTTTTTATTTTTTGTCACAAGTTAGTGGAAAATGATGATTTTTTTTTTTTTTCATACAAAGTCTCATATTCCACTAACTTGTGACAAAAAATAAAAACTTCCATGAACTCGCCATGCCCATCAGCGAATACCTTGGGGTCTCTTCTTTCCAAAATGGGGTCACTTGTGGGGTAGTTATACTGCCCTGGCATTATAGGGGCCCAAATGTGTGGTAAGGAGTTTGAAATCAAATTCTGTAAAAAATGATGAGTGAAATCCGAAAGGTGCTCTTTGGAATATGGGCCCCTTTGCCCACCTAGGCTGCAAAAAAGTGTCACACATCTGGTATCTCCGTATTCAGTAGAAGTTGGGGAATGTGTTTTGGGGTGTCTTTTTACATATACCCATGCTGGGTGAGATAAATATCTTGGTCAAATGCCAACTTTGTATAAAAAAATGGGAAAAGTTGTCTTTTGCCAAGATATTTATCTCACCCAGCATGGGTATATGTAAAAAGACACCCCAAAACACATTCCCCAACTTCTACTGAATACGGAGATACCAGATGTGTGACACTTTTTTGCAGCCTAGGTGGGCAAAGGGGCCCATATTCCAAACAGCACCTTTCGGATTTCACTCGTCATTTTTTACAGAATTTGATTTCAAACTCCATACCACACATTTGGGCCCCTAGAATGCCAGGGCAGTATAACTACCCCACAAGTGACCCCATTTTGGAAAGAAGAGACCCCAAGGTATTCGCTGATGGGCATGGCGAGTTCATGGAAGTTTTTATTTTTTGTCACAAGTTAGTGGAATATGAGACTTTGTATGAAAAAAAAAAAAATAATAAATCATCATTTTCCACTAACTTGTGACAAAAAATAAAAAATTCTAGGAACTCGCCATGCCCCTCACGGAATACCTTGGGGTGTCTTCTTTCCAAAATAGGGTCACTTGTGGGGTAGTTATACTGCCCTGGCATTTTCCAGGGGCCCTAATGTGTGGTAAGTAGGTAAATGACCTGTGAAATCCGAAAGGTGCTCTTTGGAATGTGGGCCCCTTTGCCCACCTAGGCTGCAAAAAAGTGTCACACATCTGGTATCGCCGTACTCGGGAGAAGTTGGGGAATGTGTTTTGTGGTGTCATTTTACATATACCCATGCTGGGTGAGAGAAATATCTTGGCAAAAGACAACTTTTCCCATTTTTTTATACAAAGTTGGCATTTGACCAAGATATTTATCTCACCCAGCATGGGTATATGTAAAATGACACCCCAAAACACATTCACCAACTTCTACTGAATACAGAGATATCACATGTGTGACACTTTTTTTCAGCCTAGGTGGGCAAAGGGGCCCAAATTCCTTTTAGGAGGGCATTTTTAGACATTTGGATACCAGACTTCTTCTCACGCTTTGGGGCCCCTAAAATGCCAGGGCAGTATAAATACCCCACATGTGACCCCATTCTGGAAAGAAGACACCCCAAGGTATTCAATGAGGGGCATGGCGAGTTCATAGAAAAAAAAAATTTTGGCACAAGTTAGCGGAAATTGATTTTTTAAATTTTTTTCTCACAAAGTCTCCCTTTCTGCTAACTTGGGACAAAAATTTCAATCTTTCATGGACTCAATATGCCCCTCAGCGAATACCTTGGGGTGTCTTCTTTCCAAAATGGTGTTATTTGTGGGGTGTTTGTACTGCCCTGGCATTTGAGGGTCTCCGCAATCATTACATGTATGCCCAGCATTAGGAGTTTCTGCTATTCTCCTTATATTGAGCATACAGGTAATGAGATTTTTTTTTTCCGTTCAGCCGCTGGGCTGAAAGAAAAAAATTAACGGCACAGATTTCTTCATTCGCATCGATCAATGTGGATGAAAAAATCTCTGCCAAAAAAAGAAAAAGGAGGGGAAAGGCGTCTGCCAGGACATAGGAGCTCCGCCCAACATCCATACCCACTTAGCTCGTATGCCCTGGCAAACCAGATTTCTCCATTCACATCAATCGATGTGGATGAATAAATCATTGCCGGGATTTTTTTTTTTTTTATATATATACAAAGTGTTTGCCAAAGTATATGAACACCGCCACCTCCTCAGCTCATATGCCTCGGCAAACGTATCTTTTACTGCAGAGGAGAAATCTCGTCTTGCAGCGCCGCATACACCGACTTGCGTGTAATCTGACAGCAGCGCAATGCTTCTGTCCAAATGCACATCAGTGCTGCAGCTAGTCGATCGGTTGGTCCACCTGAAAGGTAAAAAAAACAAAACAAAAAAGAAAAAACCAGGCCGCAACGCAATAAATTTATTAACTGTTGAACAGAACATAGAAACTTTTTTAAAACTTTTTTAACTGAACGTTTAACTTTTTTACTTACCGGTATTTTTTTTTTGTTTAGTTTTTTTTACCTTTATAGAACAAACCTCTCCTTCCCCATGGGACAATGTGCAAAGCGCAAATCGCCCAAAGATGTGGCGAAGTACGTTATGCACTTTATCCCAGGTGAAAGGAGAGGTTTGCAGCAGCTGTGAGTGAATGGGCCCTAATAGCCCTGTGTGCCTGTCCTGGTGAGATGTGATCCCTATGCTAGGTGTACCTGTGTGTGGTACTTCCGGAAACACTCTCCATAGCATAGGGCAGGGTGGTCAGCACAGTCAGGACAGAAATAGCGGGTGTCACGCCTTATTCCACTCCTGCTACAGACACGACATCTTTTTCGGGGTGACGGTTGGGTTGAGGTACCAGGAACGACACTGGGGAAATGTCGCTCGTGTAGACGGCTAACTACACTGGTGGATGGGGCCACGGAACCTCCAGGATAAATGAGGTTCTCGATGATCTCTTCCTGGAATTTGAGGAAGGATCCTGTTCTCCCAGCCTTACTGTAGAGAACAAAACTATTGTACAGCGCCAATTGAATCAAATATACAGACACCTTCTTATACCAGCGTCTGGTTCTGCGGGAAACTAAATACGGAGACAACATCTGGTCATTGAAGTCCACCCCTCCCATGAGCGCATTATAGTCGTGGACACAGAGGGGCTTTTCAATGACACGGGTTGCTCGCTCAATTTGGATTGTCGTGTCTGCGTGAATGGAGGAGAGCATGTAAACGTCACGCTTGTCTCTCCATTTCACCGCGAGCAGTTCTTCGTTACACAAGGCAGCCCTCTGCCCCCTTGCAAGACGGGTGGTTACAAGCCGTTGGGGGAAGCCCACGTGACTAGTTCGCGCGGTGCCACAGGCGCAAATCCGTTCTAGAAACAAATGCCTAAAGAGGGCCACACTTGTGTAGAAATTGTCCACATAAAGATGGTACCCCTTGCCGAATAAGGGTGACACCAAGTCCCAGACTGTCTTCCCACTGCTCCCCAGGTAGTCAGGGCAACCGACCAGCTCCAGGGTCTGATCTTTTCCCTCATAGATCCGAAATTTGTGGGTATAGCCTGTGGCCCTTTCACAGAGCTTATACAATTTGACCCCATACCGGGCACGCTTGCTTGGGATGTATTGTTTGAAGCCAAGGCGCCCGGTAAAATGTATTAGGGACTCGTCTACGCAGATGTTTTGCTCAGGGGTATACAAATCTGCAAATTTCAGGTTGAAATGGTCTATGAGGGGCCGAATTTTGTGGAGCCGGTCAAAAGCAGGGTGGCCTCTGGGACGGGAGGTGGTGTTGTCGCTAAAATGCAGAAAACGCAGGATGGTCTCAAATCGTGTCCTGGACATAGCAGCAGAGAACATGGGCATGTGATGAATTGGGTGCGTTGACCAATATGACCGCAATTCATGCTTTTTTGTCAGGCCCATGTTGAGGAGAAGGCCCAGAAAAATTTTAAGTTCGGAAACTTGGACTGGTTTCCACCGGAAAGGCTGGGCATAATAGCTTCCCGTGTTTGCGGTTATAAATTGTGTGGCATACTGGTTGGTCTCTGCCACGACTAAGTCCAAGAGCTCCGCAGTCAAGAACAGCTCAAAAAATCCCAGGGCCGAACCGATTTGAGCCGTCTCAACCCGAACTCCAGACTGGGCGGTGAAAGGGGGAACTACTGGTGCGGCTGAAGTTGGTGACTGCCAATCAGGATTTGCCAGCACCTCAGGGACTCTAGGGGCTCTACGGGCCTGTCTGTGCGGTGGCTGCGACGGGGTAACTATTGCACGTGCCACCGTACCAGCTTCAACTGCCCTTCTGGTGCTCGCTACTTCACCAGGTTGTACGGCAGTGCTGGTACTAGGTCCAGGAAGGGCTGCGCTGCTGGTGTATGCCTCACCACGTGATCCGGCAGCGACAGCCCCACTCTGCTGCTCTTGAAGCGGATCCTGCGTAACCTGTGGTCTAGCGACATGGGGCCGGGTATGCCTGGTGCTGCCAGGGACCTCAACCTCCTCGTCCGAACTTTGGGTCAGAGAGCCACTGCTTTCTACAGGTTCATATTCTGACCCGCTAGATTCGTCAGATGAGGGTTCCCACTCCTCATCCGACTGGGTCAGAATCCTGTAGGCCTCTTCAGAAGAATACCCCCTGTTTGACATTTTGGACTACTAAATTTAGGGGTATTCCCTGAGACTACCCAAGAAAAAAAGCAAGCCTGTCTTACAAAGGGGAGGCTAGCGAAGTACCGGAGGCTGCTGCGGTTGATAAAAAATATCAAAACTGATTTTTTTATCGCCGCAGTGCGTGTAAAATGAATGTGCAGTGATCAAAAAATATATATTTTTTGTCACTGCGGTGGGGCGGGCGTGGGTGAACGCACGTGTGGGCGACCGATCAGGCCTGATCGGGCAAACACTGCGTTTTGGGTGGAGGGCGAGCTAAGGTGACACTAATACTATTATAGATCTGACCGTGATCAGTTTTGATCACTTACAGATACTATAAAAGTACAAATGCTGATTAGCGATACGCTAAACAGAGAATAAAAGTGACTGCGGTGCGGTGCGGTGGGGTGGGCGCTAACTGACGCTAACTACCTAACCAAGGGGCCTAAACTATCCCTAAAACCTAACAGCCAATACCAGTGGAAAAAAAAAAGTGACAGTTTACACTGATCACTTTTTTTCCTTTCACTAGTGATTGACAGGGGCGATCAAAGGGGTGATCAAAGGGTTAATTGGGGTGCAGGTGGGTGATCTGGGGCTAAGGTGTAGTGTTTGGTGTACTCACAGTTCAGTCTGCTCCTGTGCTGGATCCAACCGACGAAAAGGACCAGCACAGGAGCAGACAAGCCATATAACAGATCATATTTACTAATATGATCTGTTATATGACTTTTGATTGGATTTTTTGAAAATCGCCAGCCTGCCAGCCAATGATCGTTGCTGGCAGGCTGGTGACGAAATACTTCTTTTAATTTTGCCGGCCCGCGATGCGCATGCGCGGGCCGGCTTTGAGCGAAATCTCGCGTCTCGCGAGATGACGCGTATATGCGTGACTCTGCGCAGCGCTGCCACCTCCGGAACGCGATTCTGCGTTAGGCGGTCCGGAGGTGGTTAAGATAGTCAAGCCATACAGGGTATACCTCCTGAGGACAGAATTCACCCTATGCAATTCACTATGAAAATGCACAGTGTAAAATGACATGCTGCAGATCTGAAATCTGCACTATAGATCAATTTCTACACATACTCTGTGCTAAATTTTTTTTTTTCACGATATTTTGCAAATTTTGGCCTAATATTCACCATAAATTCGCAAGTTTTAGAATTCGCGATCTCCAGTCATTATTTTCTTGATTGTGAAAATCGGCAATGTAATATGCGGATATTGCGCGCGCAATACAGGCATGGCTCACTTTTGCTACGTTTTTCAAGCTGCACAGTAATTCCTATCATAGCACACCAATCCCTATCACAACACAGAAAAACAGACAGCAATTTTTTTTTTAAAGACGAAAGACAAAGACACTAATCTCTATCACAGCACAGTAATTCCTATCACACTACCTTACACCCTGCACTGGAACCTATCAGCTACACTATATCACTATCTAACCTACACTGACTATCTCCCACTAACTATCTGTATTATACAGCTGCAAGAAAAAGTATGTGAACCCTTTGGAATGATATGGATTTCTGCACAAATTGGTCATAAAATGTGATCTGATCTTCATCTAAGTCACAACAATAGACAATCACAGTCTGCTTAAACTAATAACACACAAACAATTTAATGTTACCATGTTTTTATTGAACACACCATGTAAACATTCACAGTGCAGGTGAAAAAAGTATGTGAACCCCTAGAATAATGACATCTCCAAGAGCTAATTGGAGTGAGGTGTCAACTAACTAGAGTCCAATCAATGAGATGAGATTGGAGGTGTTGGTTACAGCTGCCCTGCCCTATAAAAAACACACACCAGTTCTGGGTTTGCTTTTCACAAGAAGCATTGCCTAATGTGAATGATGCCTCGCACAAAAGAGCTCCCAGAAGACCTACGATTAAGAATTGTTGACTTGCATAAAGCTGGAAAGGGTTATAAAAGTATCTTCAAAAGCCTTGCTGTTCATCAGTCCAACAAATTGTCTATAAATGGCGAAAGTTCAGCACTGCTACTACTCTCCCTATGTCACGGCTGTATGTGAGCAACAACAGTATACACAGTAAAAGAGCTACTGATCGGACCCAAACTAGGGAGGATAAAGGGTGACCCCTGTCCGACCCTCAAAGCTCTCCCTATTCTGCTAAAGCACATGCCCGGATCCAAATGGCGGAACGAGGCATGCCCACGTGCCTAAGACTGATGACCACTGTAACCCCTACAATAGTGGAAGGGGCACGGCCACCGGTGCCCTACTCAGTATATGGAGGGAACCATGGCCACCTCAGATCCAGTCAGAAAATAATCAGGTACACAACAATGTCTGTACACTTAGCTGAAGGTGTTACAGCCGCAGAGAAGACGGATCCAAGGACAGCTGGCAATATCCGGACTGCTTGCTGCAGCAGAACACAGGTCCAGTGAGCTGATAGCTACAAGTGAAGATACTAAAGCAAGAGCTACAACTGAAATGAGAACTATAATCCACACCCTACAATAGGAGGAGGGGTGATATAAAGAGAGGGAAATCAAACGCATGAGGAACAGCTGGGAGGAAGGAAACCAAAAGTAAACAGAGCAGTGAGAACTCCTCCCAGCTCTAGTAGTGAAATCATCACAGGGGTGGAGAAACAGAGCTGTGAGAACGTCCCAAAGCTCTGGTAGTGACAGTACCCCCCCCCCCTCTACGGGTGGACTCCGGACACCCAGGACCCACCTTCTCAGGATGAGCCCTATGAAATGCCCTGATGAGGCGAGTGGCTTTAATGTCCGACACCGGAACCCACATCCTCTCCTCAGGACCATAACCCTTCCAATGAACGAGGTACTGAAGAGAACCGCGGACAATGCGAGAGTCCACAATTCTGGAAACCTCAAACTCCAGATTGCCATCAACCAAAATCGGAGGAGGCAAAGAGGAGGGTACCGTGTGCTGGACATATGGTTTTAAGAGAGATCTGTGAAATACATTATGTATCTTCCAAACCCGTGGAAGATCAAGACGGAAGGCAACAGGATTGATGACTGACAAGATTTTATAAGGCCCAATAAACTTGGGACCCAATTTCCAGGAGGGAACCTTCAGTTTAATGTTTCTTGTAGACAACCACACCAGATCACCCACATTCAGGTCCGGACCAGGCACACGTCTCTTATCAGCCACACGCCTATACCTCTCACTCATTTTTTTAAGATTACTCTGAATCTTTTGCCAAATGGTAGACAAAGACGAGGAAAATCTCTCCTCCTCAGGTAAACCAGAAAGAGCCCCTCCCGAGAATGTCCCAAACTGCGGATGGAACCCATATGCACCAAAGAATGGTGACTTATCAGAAGATTCCTGACGACGGTTGTTCAGAGAAAACTCAGCAAGAGGGAGAAATGAACACCAATCCTCCTGGTTCTCTGCCACAAAACAGCGCAAATATGTCTCCAGATTCTGATTGAGGCGCTCAGTCTGACCATTCGACTGCGGGTGAAAAGCAGAAGAGAAGGACAGCCGAACCCCCAGGCGAGAACAGAAAGCCTTCCAGAACCTGAACACAAACTGCGTGCCTCTATTGGAAACAATATCAGAGGGAATGCCGTACAATTTAACAATATGGTCGACAAAAGCTTGCGCCAACGTTTTAGCATTGGGTAAACCAGGGAAAGGTACGAAATGAGCCATCTTGCTAAAACGGTCCACCACCACCAGGATCACCGACTTCCCCGAGGAACGAGGAAGATCCGTGATAAAGTCCATGGACAGGTGTGTCCAAGGACGGGAAGGTATGGGTAACGGGAGAAGGGAACCTGAAGGCCGTGAACGAGGGACCTTAGCGCGAGCGCACGTCTCACAAGCAGCCACAAAACCCTCCACCGACTTACGAAGAGCCGGCCACCAAAATCTCCGAGCAATGAGATCTACCGTGGCTCTACTCCCGGGGTGACCAGCAAGAACCGTATCATGATGCTCCTTAAAGAGTTTGTGACGTAGCTCAGGAGGCACGAACAACTTCCCAGAAGGACAACGGGCAGGTGCCTCAGTCTGGGCAGCCTGGACCTCGGCCTCCAAATCGGAATATAGAGCAGAAACAACTACCCCCTCCGCCAAAAAGGGACCCGGGTCCTCGGAGTTTCCTCCTCCCGGAAAACAGCGAGAGAGAGCATCAGCCTTCACATTTTTTATCCCAGGTCGGAATGTAACAACAAAATTGAATCTGGAGAAGAACAGAGACCATCTGGCCTGTCTCGGATTCATACGCCTGGCCGACTCCAAGTATGCCAGATTCTTATGGTCGGTAAAAACGGTGATAGGGTGCCTGGCCCCCTCCAACCAATGGCGCCATTCCTCGAAAGCCAACTTGATGGCCAACAACTCCCTATCTCCCACATCATAGTTTCTCTCTGCCGGGGAGAGTTTTTTAGAGAAAAAGGCACAGGGTCGCCATTTGGCAGGAGAAGGACCCTGGGACAAAACCGCACCCACACCCACCTCGGGAGCATCCACCTCAACAATAAAAGGTAAGGAAACATCGGGATGCACCAAGACGGGAGCAGACGCAAAACTCTCTTTAATCTTAGAAAAGGCTGCAAGCGCCTCCTCCGACCAAGAGGAAAAATCCGCCCCCTTTTTTGTCATGTCAGTGAGGGGTTTGACAACAGAGGAATAATTCAAAATGAACTTTCTGTAATAGTTCGCAAAACCCAGAAAGCACATCAATGCCTTCTGATTCTCAGGAAGCTCCCACTCAAGTACAGCACGGACCTTCTCCGGATCCATGCGAAAACCAGAATCAGAGAGGAGAAAACCCAGAAATTGAATCTCCGATACCATAAAAAGACATTTCTCCAGCTTGGCGTACAATTTATTTTCCCGCAGAATCTGCAGAACCTGAAAAAGATGATCCTGATGGGTCTGAACATCAGGGGAAAAAATCAAAATATCATCAAGATACACCAATACAAATTTCCCCATTAAATGGTAGAAAATACTATTAACAAAATGCTGAAAGACGGCCGGAGCATTCATCAGGCCGAAAGGCATAACGAGATTCTCGAAATGCCCGTTAGGGGTATTAAAGGCCGTTTTCCATTCATCCCCCTCTCTGACCCTGACCAGGTTGTACGCGCCTCTCAAATCCAATTTGGAAAACACCTTGGCCCCAACAATTTGGTTGAAGAGGTCCGGGATCAGAGGAAGGGGATAGGGATCGCGAATCGTGATACGGTTCAGCTCCCTAAAATCTAGGCAAGGTCTCAGAGAGCCATCTTTTTTTTTAACAAAAAAAAACCCCGCGGCCACAGGTGACTTTGAGGGACGAATATGCCCCTTCTCGAGACTCTCGGAGATATAAGTTCGCATTGCGATTCTTTCCGGTTGTGAGAGATTGTAGAGGCGTGCTTTTGGCAGCTTGGCGCCGGGAATGAGGTTAATGGGACAGTCAAACTCCCGGTGAGGAGGTAGCTCCTGAACACCGCTCTCGGAAAACACGTCAGAGAAATCAGAGAGAAATGATGGCACAGTTTTAGTAGACACCTCTGCAAAAGTCGCTGTGAGACAATTCTCTCTACAAAAGTCACTCCACTCATTTATTTGCCTTCCTTGCCAATCAATAGTGGGGTTATGTCTAGTGAGCCAGGGTAACCCCAAAACTAGAGGAGAAGGCAATCCGTTAAGGACAAAACAAGATATATCCTCCACATGAGTGTCACCTACAGCTAGCCGGATATTGTGAACAATGCCCTTCAGAGATCTCTGTGAGAGTGGAGCAGAGTCAATAGCAAAAACAGGTATATCCTTTTCTAATGTGCAAACCTGAAAACCATGCATGGCTACAAATTGAGTGTCAATAAGATTGACGGCCGCTCCACTATCGACAAAAATCTCACAAGAAATGACTTTGCTCTCTAGCGCCACCCTGGCAGACAGGAGAAAACGGGAACTGCAGGTCAGAGGAAAAGCATCAATTCCTACATCAACTTTGCCCAAAGTAGCAGATGAAGCAGAATTTGATGATTTACCTTTTGAGGTTTTTCTCTTATTATCGCTCTTAGTACAGTTCAAGAATCTCCTAGACGGACAAACATTTGCCAAATGACCTATGCCCCCACAACAAAAACACACCATACTCTGAGGACTAAATCCTCTTTTATCAGGGGCAAGTCGACCCAGCTGCATGGGCTCCTCCTCAGAGGGGAGCGAGACAGGATGAGGCCCCTGCACACTGAATGAGTCCGCACCACTGCCCCTAGACTGACAATGGCTGGACAGAGAGGTCTCGTTTCTTTCTCTTAGACGCCTGTGAAGGCGTACCGCCAATGACATGGCAGACTCTAAGGACGTTGGTCTCTCATGGAAAGCAAACGCATCTTTCAATCTCTCTGAGAGACCATGACAGAACTGACTCCGGAGTGCAGCATCATTCCAACCCGAATCAGCTGCCCATCTCCGAAATTCAGAACAATAAAGCTCCGCAGACAGTTTGTTCTGGCATAAAACACGTAAGTTAGATTCGGCCAGAGCAACACGATCCGGGTCATCATAAATCTGCCCCAGGGCCACAAAAAATCTTTCCACGGATCAAAGGGAGGGATCCCCTGATGGCAGCGAAAAAGCCCAAGTCTGAGCATTACCCCTGAGCAGGGAGATGACAATCCTCACCCTCTGCTCCTGATTACCAGAGGAGTGGGGACACAAGCAAAAATGGAGTTTGCATGCCTCACTGAAGCGAACAAAATTCTCACTGCCCCCGGAGAACGTCTCCGGAAGTGAGACCTTTGGCTCGCAACAGACTCCATGAGCCGGAGCAGAGCCCAATGCTTGAAGCTGAGTCATAGATTGACGGAGATCCGCTACTTCCAAAGAAAGACCCTGCATGCGGTCAACCAGGCCAGAAAGCGGATCCATGTCAAAAAAGGACGCTTTTGGTGGATTATAATGTCACGGCTGTATGTGAGCAACAACAGTATACACAGTAAAAGAGCTACTGACCGGACCCAAACTAGGGAGGATAAAGGGTGACCCCTGTCCGACCCTCAAAGCTCTCCCTATTCTGCTAAAGCACATGCCCGGATCCAAATGGCGGAACGAGGCATGCCCACGTGCCTAAGACTGATGACCACTGTAACCCCTACAATAGTGGAAGGGGCACGGCCACCGGTGCCCTACTCAGTATATGGAGGGAACCATGGCCACCTCAGATCCAGTCAGAAAATAATCAGGTACACAACAATGTCTGTACACTTAGCTGAAGGTGTTACAGCCGCAGAGAAGACGGATCCAAGGACAGCTGGCAATATCCGGAGTGCTTGCTGCAGCAGAACACAGGTCCAGTGAACTGATAGCTACAAGTGAAGATACTAAAGCAAGAGCTACAACTGAAATGAGAACTATAATCCTCGCCCTACAATAGGAGGAGGGTTGATATAAAGAGAGGGAAATCAAACGCATGAGGAACAGCTGGGAGGAAGGAAACCAAAAGTAAACAGAGCAGTGAGAACTCCTCCCAGCTCTAGTAGTGAAATCATCACAGGGGTGGAGAAACAGAGCTGTGAGAACGTCCCAAAGCTCTGGTAGTGACACCCTAGGAGTGGCCGTCCTGTAAAGATGACTGCAAGAGCACAGCGCAGACTGCTCAATGAGGTGAAGAAGAATCGTAGCGTGTCAGCTAAAGACTTATAAAAGTCTCTGGCATATGCTAACATCCCTGTTAGCGAATCTACGATAGGTAAAACACTAAACAAGAATGTATTTCATGGGTGGATACCATAGAGGAAGCCACTGCTGTCCAAAAAAAACATTGCTGCACGTTTACAGTTTGTGCAAAAGCACCAGGATGTTCCACAGCAGTACTGGCAAAATATTCTGTGGACAGATGAAACCAAAGTTAAGTTTTTTGGAAGAAACACACAACACTATGTGTGGAGAAAAAGAGGCACAGCACACCAACATCAAACCTCATCCCAACTGTGAAGTATGGAGGTGGGTGCATCATGGTTTGGGGCTGCTTTGCTGCGTCAGGGCCTCGACGGATTGCTATCATCGAAGGAAAAATGAATTCCCAAGTTTATCAAGACATTTTGCAGTAGAACTTAAGGCCATCTGTCCACCAGCCGAAGCTCAACAGAAGATGGGTGTTGCAACAGGAAAACGACCAAAGCATACAAGTAAATCAACAACAGAATGGCTTAAACAGAAGGAAATACGCCTTCTGGAGTGGCCCAGTCAGAGTCCTGACCTCAACCCAATTGAGATGCTGTGGCATTACCTCAAGAAAGCGATTCACACCAGACATCCCAAGAATATTGCTGAACTGAAACAGTTCTGAATTACTCCTGACCGTTGTGCACGTCTGATCTGCAACTACAGGAAACGTATGGCTGAAGTTATTGCTGCCAAAGGAGGTTCAACCAGTTATTAAATCCAAGGGTTCACATACTTTCTCCACCTGCACTGTGAATGTTTACATGGTGTGTTCAATAAAAACATGGTAACATTTAATTCTTTGTGTGTTATTAGTTTAAGCAGACCGTTATTGTCTATTGTTGTGACTTAGATGAAGATCAGATCACATTTTATGACCAATTTGTGCAGAAATCCATATCATTCCAAAGGATTCAAATACTTTTTCTTGCAACTGTATATATATATGAGCTAACTAACTATCTAATGTGAGTGAATAAGGATCCAGATGACTCAGCAAAGCACAGAGCACAGCAATGTCACTGCTCTCTCTCTCTCTCTCTCTCTCTCTCTCTCAGAACTGCAAAAAACAGCAGAAAATTGCTGCTAGGGAGTTTCCTATAAAGTAAGGGGTAGGCAACTTTCATATTGGTTGCTAGGGATGTTGCTAAGCTCAGACAAAGATATTGCAGCCTTCTCATTGGCCCACAAGCAAGAAGCAATAGTTTATTGAGGTTTGTATTTATTCCCTGATCTGAATATATTTGTGTTGGTATGTAGAGGTTTGGCGGGGGGCCGTACACTTTGCAGCTGTCAGGAGAAATTGTCATGGCAGTCTGGGTCAGATGAAGAGGAAAAGTCTACAATAAATCACTGGCAAATTAAATCTCTTTGTAAGGATGATTTGCCCCAGTGTGATTCTACCAATGTGTATGGACACAGCCTTTTGACAATGGAATGGTAACACCCAGTTGTCAATGCTTCCAGAGAAAGCTGTTGTTGCCTATAGATACAGAGTGGCATGGCCACCGTGGTGGAGAAGGAGGGGAGGTGAGTTTAAGGAACAGTCTAGGGCTTATGGTCTCCTTAATCTGCCACTGATCTTGACGGGCCAGAACTGGACACTTTTTGCTAAAATGTAAAATAAAAGCTGAGAAATGTTTTTTTTTTCCACAATAATGCATCTTGTACATCGTCCTATTATCTTTTGGGAGACACCTATGTCATTTGCCGTCAAAAAATTACTTGCTGGTTGAATAAAAGTAACTTTAAGTAAAAATTTGCCTGGGGTATAAAAATTACTTGGAACTCTGTTCAAATTAACATTAGGATGTTCAGCAGTGTTTTTTAATGTAATAAAATACAGAATAGATTAATAATAAAGAGCACTCCTGCTGTTCAAACACCCCCTACCACCCCACCATCAATTATTTAATGATTGCTTACCTCCAGAAAGAGCCTACTTTATTGCTTAATTTTATCACATCACACTAATTTACAGCTCTATGTCATAGCTTGCTCACTACACTGCTGTTGTAATTACAGACTGTTACATGCTGCAAGCTTCAGTTACTACACAGTTTGAAATGGACCCAGGCTTATTGAATACCAGTTTTCCTCTTGAATTTTATAACAAAGGCTTATTTATACACAAACATGCTAAAGTAAGGGTGGCATTACACTGCCCGATAATACATTCACAATCAGCAATCCTGATAAACATTGCTATATGTGGATTTTCTGATATATTGTGCTATTATACATACCTTTAATTATTACTACTTATGCTGATATTTTAATTTAATTACACTAGGTGGTGGGGGCCCATTTTATTTTGCTATGGGCTCTTATGAATTATAGTTATGCCCCTGATGTGGACCATTATTGTTAGGAACAGATTAGGAATTTCATTAAGATATGATGATGTAAGTATGGTGGTAGAACATTTAAGAGAAAACCAGTTAAACAATTACTGTACATACAGTAGTAAGTAAAGATGCTGTCAGGTCCAAAATCCATGAAATTTCTGTTGTCGCAGTATCTGGACAGAATGTAGAATCCTACTTAAAAACAGTATCTAAAACATACACACTTTAGCGACTCTTGAACTACCAGAGCATAAAAAAACATTATAAGCAAATTCTGCACTGTTTAATGGAAAGTGATTAAATCACTACTGAAACAGTCACTTGGCTGAAAAGGTGAAAAGGCCATGGCCCCATGAGTCACCAGTCTTAGGGAACCATTTTACAACCTTTTAATCTTTGTACAGTCTTTTAGCTGATTTTAATACCTGAAGGTCAACTTGTAACTACAGTATATAGAGAATCCTAAGCTCATGGAAGACCATGAAAAGAAAAGGACATCATCAAGGTGCATTCTTCAATAGAATACATTTCATTGCAAGTGTTTTTACTTTGTTTATCTTTATAACAAAGTTTTGCTTCTTGTCTCCCCTATGTTAATATATTGAAAATATAGTTTCCAAGAATACTGATTTGATTAAATATTTCAAATAAATTAAATGTAATAGATTCTCTTGGAGGCAGACTTTAGAAGATGCCTTTCCAACACTTATTATTTCATGTATTATTCTTTTTCAAAGTTAAAGATAAGATCGCCCAGTCTCATGTTGCTTGTTCAGGAGGCTTGTATTTCAGTACATTGTTCTACTAAATACTTTATGATTTTGTCTAGATTCCCCATATGCCAGGTTTCCATGTGGGCCCCCACATTCTTAACATTTTTGAATATCACAGTCAGTGCCCTCAGAAATAGGTTCCAATGAGTTTCTGCTAGAACTGTTCTAGCAATAAATGTATTTTTCAACATCACCAACGCTGTATCTTTTGGCCCAGATGTTGTGCATTTTTTAGTTCAATAACCTGCTACAAATTTTCTTCATTTAATAATTCGAAATAAAATGTCTTGTAAATGTCAGTGTGGCAGTGGTTGAGGTAATGGAAAATTAAAGACCCATGCCATTTCATTCACTGTGCAGTATTAGTAGCAGGACACAGTTCTCCTTGCTTTCGCTAGCTGACAGATTAGGTTTTTGCAGAGGAAGAAGATGACATTGTGACTGCATAACTCGCTCACCATCTCAGTCTCAGAAGGAGGAGTCTGAGTTTGACAACATTCCTTTGAGCGTTCAGCACATTCCTCCTGCTCCTACTCTTTTAAGCTACAGCAAAGATTTTAATTTACGTAATCTCTGCTCCCTTCTAGTTGTGCGTCTTCTCCTTTTCCTGAGAAGAGAAAACACCTTGGGTGCTATTGAGGATACTCAAGATGCTACTCCTCTTGAGTAGCAGCCAGTGTGGACAGCCATTAGGACAAGGTTTAGGTAAAGGTGGAGGATCTGATGAATGAAGCGAATAGCTGTTATTGATGGTGGTAGTAGTTCTTGTAGCCAGGGTGGTGGTGGTAGAAGCCCTTGTAGCCCCGGTGGCAGTGGCAGTCAGGGTAAATTAAGATGAGTGAAACAAAAGTGTGGGAGGCAAGAAGCCCATGACATACACTCACATAAAGAATTATTAGGAACAGCATACTAATACGGTGTTGAACCCCCTTTTGCCTTCAGAACTGCCTTAATTCTACGTGGCATTGATTCCACAAGGTGCTGATAACATTCTTTAGAAATGTTGGCCCATATTGATAGGATAGCATCTTGCAGTTGATGGAGATTTGAGGGATGCACATCCAGGGCACGAAGCTCCCGTTCCACCACATCCCAAAGATGCTTTATTGGGTTGAGATCTGGTGACTGTGGAGGCCATTTTAGTATAGTGAACTCATTGTCATGTTCAAGAAACCAATTTGAAATGATTCGAGCTTTGTGACATGGTGCATTATCCTGCTGGAAGTAGCCATCAGGGGATGGATACATATTCTCATTCTGTTTACGCCAAATTTGGACTCTACCATTTAAATGTCTCAACAGAAATCGAGACTCATCAGACCAGGCAACATTTTTCCAGTCTTCAACAGTCCAATTTTGGTGAGCTTGTGCAAATTGTAGCCTCTTTTTCCTATTTGTAGTGGAGATGAGTGGTACCCGGTGGGGTTTTCTGCTGTTGTAGCCCATCCGCCTCAAGGTTGTGCGTGTTGTGGCTTCACAAATGCTTTGCTGCATACCTCGGTTGTAACGAGTGGTTATTTCAGTCAACGTTGCTCTTCTATCAGCTTGGATCAGTCGGCCCATTCTCCTCTGACCTCTAGCATCCACAAGGCATTTTTGCCCACAGGACTGCCGCATACTGGATGTTTTTCCCTTTTCACACCATTCTTTGTAAACCCTAGAAATGGTTGTGCATGAAAATCCCAGTAACTGAGCAGATTGTGAAATACTCAGACCGGCCCGTCTGGCACCAACAACCATGCCACGCTCAAAATTGCTTAAATCACCTTTCTTTCCCATTCTGACATTCAGTTTGGAGTTCAGGAGATTGTCTTGACCAGGACCACCCCCCTAAATGCATTGAAGCAACTGCCATGTGATTGGTTGACTAGATAATTGCATTAATGAGAAATAGAACAGGTGTTCCTAATAATTCTTTAGGTGAGTGTATAACAGTCTGAAAAGGGTGTTGATTATTTTGTTTGTTAGACAGAAACTGGCAACCAGAACAGGGTAATGAGGAGGTGGTGAAGTCAGAGAAGGAAGGTGATGGAGGCAATAAAGAGCATAGACAATGTATGCCCAGAACATAAAAAAAACTTGGGCCAGATCTTCTTCCCTGTGACCAGCTGATGGACCAGGTGGTTGCTACTAATGCTGTTCACTCAGGCTCAAAATATTTCAGACCTAGGTGAAGCTTCTCCCTCTCAGAGTACTTTTCCTCCTTGTCCTCCGCTCCATCATCAGTCATTTATAACAGAATAAGTGAGCAGGAAACAACAATATATGCCCAGTAATCTGCTTGTGTGCAAACTGAAATCCCATCTTGCTAAGTTGGTGGTAGTGCAATTGCTGCTGTACCACTTAGTGGATTTCCCTGTCTTTAGGGAACTGATAGTGTACACTCAGCTTCGATGGTAGTTATCTAGCTGACACCAGGTGCTTATGCATCTTCTCCACACCCTCCCCAGTGGACATCCTCCTGTCCCCAAAAGGAATAGGGCAAAGTATTGCTTCCACTCCACCCCCCCCCCCCCACTTTCATACAGGTAAACTGATGCGTTGCCCTACTGTATCACAACTGAGGAGCCAGGGTGACAGAAGCCACATAGCCGATCAGCTTATGAATCAATGAGCAAATTTACCAATGGTTGGCTCCGTACCAAATACAACTGGGCAACATGGTGTCACACCTGTGACTGCACATGAGTGATCTGACAGCCTATTTTGGTTTCACTTTGTATGTGTGTTGCTGGTATGTCCACACCTCCTGTTTAGGTGTGGATCATGTGACCTTTACCTCTCCCTATTTAGTCTGACTTTACCCATCGCCCCTTCCTCTGGATAGTTTCATTTGGTTTTGGAAGAACTGGAGTGTGGTTCTTGTTGAAGTTCTGTTCATCCATCTGTCACGGCTGTATGTGAGCAACAATAGTATACACAGTAAAAGAGCTACTGACCGCACCCAAACTAGGGAGGATAAAGGGTGACCCCTGTCCGACCCTCAAAGCTCTCCCTATGCTGCTAAAGCACATGCCCGGATCCAAATGGCGGAACGAGGCATGCCCACGTGCCTAAGACTGATGACCACTGTAACCCCTACAATAGTGGAAGGGGCACGGCCACCGGTGCCCTACTCAGTATATAGAGGGAACCGTGGCCACCTCAGATCCAGTCAGAAAATAATCAGGTACACAACAATGTCTGTACACTTAGCTGAAGGTGTTGCAGCCGCAGAGAAGACGGATCCAAGGACAGCTGGCAATATCCGGAGTGCTTGCTGCAGCAGAACACAGGTCCAGTGAACTGATAGCTACAAGTGAAGATACTAAAGCAAGAGCTACAACTGAAATGAGAACTATAATCCACACCCTACAATAGGAGGAGGGGTGATATAAAGAGAGGGAAATCAAACGCATGAGGAACAGCTGGGAGGAAGGAAACCAAAAGTAAACAGAGCAGTGAGAACTCCTCCCAGCTCTAGTAGTGACATCATCACAGGGGTGGAGAAACAGAGCTGTGAGAACGTCCCAAGGCTCTGGTAGTGACAGTACCCCCCCCTCTACGGGTGTACTCCGGACACCCAGGACCCACCTTCTCAGGATGAGCCCTATGAAATGCCCTGATGAGGCGAGTGGCTTTAATGTCCGACACCGGAACCCACATCCTCTCCTCAGGACCATAACCCTTCCAATGAACGAGGTACTGAAGAGAACTGCGGACAATGCGAGAGTCCACAATTCTGGAAACCTCAAACTCCAGATTGCCATCAACCAAAATCGGAGGAGGAGGCAAAGAGGAGGGTACCGTGGGCTGGACATACGGTTTTAAGAGAGATCTGTGAAATACATTATGTATCTTCCAAACCCGTGGAAGATCAAGACGGAAGGCAACAGGATTGATGACTGACAAGATTTTATAAGGCCCAATAAACTTGGGACCCAATTTCCAGGAGGGAACCTTCAGTTTAATGTTTCTTGTAGACAACCACACCAGATCACCCACATTCAGGTCCGGACCAGGCACAAGTCTCTTATCAGCCACACGCCTATACCTCTCACTCATTTTTTTAAGATTACTCTGAATCTTTTGCCAAATGGTAGACAAAGACGAGGAAAATCTCTCCTCCTCAGGTAAACCAGAAAGAGCCCCTCCCGAGAATGTCCCAAACTGCGGATGGAACCCATATGCACCAAAGAATGGTGACTTATCAGAAGATTCCTGACGACGGTTGTTCAGAGCAAACTCAGCAAGAGGGAGAAATGAACACCAATCCTCCTGGTTCTCTGCCACAAAACAGCGCAAATATGTCTCCAGATTCTGATTGAGGCGCTCAGTCTGACCATTCGACTGCGGGTGAAAAGCAGAAGAGAAGGACAGCTGAACCCCCAGGCGAGAACAGAAAGCCTTCCAGAACCTGGACACAAACTGCGTGCCTCTATCGGAAACAATATCAGAGGGAATGCCGTGCAATTTAACAATATGGTCGACAAAAGCTTGCGCCAACGTTTTAGCATTGGGTAAACCAGGGAAAGGTACGAAATGAGCCATCTTGCTAAAACGGTCCACCACCACCAGGATCACCGACTTCCCCGCGGAACGAGGAAGATCCGTGATAAAGTCCATGGACAGGTGTGTCCAAGGACGGGAAGGTATGGGTAACGGGAGAAGGGAACCTGAAGGCCGTGAACGAGGGACCTTAGCGCGAGCGCACGTCTCACAAGCAGCCACAAAACCCTCCACCGACTTACGAAGAGCCGGCCACCAAAATCTCCGAGCAATGAGATCTACCGTGGCTCTACTCCCGGGGTGACCAGCAAGAACCGTATCATGATGCTCCTTAAAGAGTTTGTGACGTAGCTCAGGAGGCACGAACAACTTCCCAGAAGGACAACGGGCAGGTGCCTCAGTCTGGGCAGCCTGGACCTCGGCCTCCAAATCGGAATATAGAGCAGAAACAACTACCCCCTCCGCCAAAATGGGACCCGGGTCCTCAGAGTTTCCACCTCCCGGAAAACAGCGAGAGAGAGCATCAGCCTTCACATTTTTTATCCCAGGTCGGAATGTAACAACAAAATTGAATCTGGAGAAGAACAGAGACCATCTGTCCTGTCTCGGATTTATACGCCTGGCCGACTCCAAGTATGCCAGATTCTTATGGTCGGTAAAAACGGTGATAGGGTGCCTGGCCCCCTCCAACCAACGGCGCCATTCCTCGAAAGCCAACTTGATGGCCAACAACTCCCTATCTCCCACATCATAGTTTCTCTCTGCCGGGGAGAGTTTTTTAGAGAAAAAGGCACAGGGGCGCCATTTGGCAGGAGAAGGGCCCTGGAACAAAACCGCACCCACACCCACCTCGGAAGCATCCACCTCAACAATAAAAGGTAAGGAAACATCGGGATGCACCAAGACGGGAGCAGACGCAAAACTCTCTTTAATCTTAGAAAAGGCTGCAAGCGCCTCCTCCGACCAAGAGGAAAAATCCGCCCCCTTTTTTGTCATGTCAGTGAGGGGTTTGACAACAGAGGAATAATTCAAAATGAACTTTCTGTAATAGTTCGCAAAACCCAGAAAGCGCATCAATGCCTTCTGATTCTCAGGAAGCTCCCACTCAAGTACAGCACGGACCTTCTCCGGATCCATGCGAAAACCAGAAGCAGAGAGGAGAAAACCCAGAAAATGAATCTCCGATACCATAAAAAGACATTTCTCCAGCTTGGCGTACTATTTATTTTCCCGCAGAATCTGCAGAACCTGAAAAAGATGATCCTGATGGGTCTGAACATCAGGGGAAAAAATCAAAATATCATCAAGATACACCAATACAAATTTCCCCATTAAATGGTAGAAAATACTATTAACAAAATGCTGAAAGACGGCCGGAGCATTCATCAGGCCGAAAGGCATAACGAGATTCTCGAAATGCCCGTTAGGGGTATTAAAGGCCATTTTCCATTCATCCCCCTCTCTGACCCTGACCAGGTTGTACGCGCCTCTCAAATCCAATTTGGAAAACACCTTGGCCCCAACAATTTGGTTGAAGAGGTCCGGGATCAGAGGAAGGGGATAGGGATCGCGAATCGTGATACGGTTCAGCTCCCTAAAATCTAGGCAAGGTCTCAGAGAGCCATCTTTTTTTTTAACAAAAAAAAAACCCGCGGCCACAGGTGACTTTGAGGGACGAATATGCCCCTTCTCGAGACTCTCAGAGATATAAGTTCGCATTGCGATTCTTTCCGGTTGTGAGAGATTGTAGAGGCGTGCTTTTGGCAGCTTGGCGCCGGGAATGAGGTTAATGGGACAGTCAAACTCCCGGTGAGGAGGTAGCTCCTGAACACCGCTCTCGGAAAACACGTCCGAGAAATCAGAGAGAAATGATGGCACAGTTTTAGTAGACACCTCTGCAAAAGTCGCTGTGAGACAATTCTCTCTACAAAAGTCACTCCACTCATTTATTTGCCTTCCTTGCCAATCAATAGTGGGGTTATGTCTAGTGAGCCAGGGTAACCCCAAAACTAGAGGAGAAGGCAATCCGTTAAGGACAAAACAAGATATATCCTCCACATGAGTGTCACCTACAGCTAGCCGGATATTGTGAACAATGCCCTTCAGAGATCTCTGTGAGAGTGGAGCAGAGTCAATAGCAAAAACAGGTATATCCTTTTCTAATGTGCAAACCTGAAAACCATGCATGGCTACAAATTGAGTGTCAATAAGATTGACGGCCGCTCCACTATCGACAAAAATCTCACAAGAAATGACTTTGCTCTCTAGCGCCACCCTGGCAGACAGGAGAAAACGGGAACTGCAGGTCAGAGGAAAAGCATCAATTCCTACATCAACTTTGCCCAAAGTAGCAGATGAAGCAGAATTTGATGATTTACCTTTTGAGGTTTTTCTCTTATTATCGCTCTTAGTACAGTTCAAGAATCTTCTAGACGGACAAACATTTGCCAAATGACCTATGCCCCCACAATAAAAACACACCATACTCTGAGGACTAAATCCTCTTTTATCAGGGGCAAGTCGACCTAGCTGCATGGGCTCCTCCTCAGAGGGGAGCGAGACAGGATGAGGCCCCTGCACACTGAATGAGTCCGCACCACTGCCCCTAGACTGACAATGGCTGGACAGAGAGGTCTCGTTTCTTTCTCTTAGACGCCTGTCAAGGCGTACCGCCAATGACATGGCAGACTCTAAGGACGTTGGTCTCTCATGGAAAGCAAACGCATCTTTCAATCTCTCTGAGAGACCATGACAGAACTGACTCCGGAGTGCAGCATCATTCCAACCCGAATCAGCTGCCCATCTCCGAAATTCAGAACAATAAAGCTCCGCAGACAGTTTGTTCTGGCATAAAACACGTAATTTAGATTCGGCCAGAAAAACACGATCCGGGTCATCATAAATCTGCCCCAGGGCCACAAAAAATCTTTCCACGGATCGAAGGGAGGGATCCCCTGATGGCAGCGAAAAAGCCCAAGTCTGAGCATTACCCCTGAGCAGGGAGATGACAATCCTCACCCTCTGCTCCTGATTACCAGAGGAGTGGGGACACAAGCAAAAATGGAGTTTGCATGCCTCTCTGAAGCGAACAAAATTCTCACTGCCCCCGGAGAACGTCTCCGGAAGTGAGACCTTTGGCTCGCAACAGACTTCATGAGCCGGAGCAGAGCCCAATGCTTGGAGCTGAGTCATAGATTGACGGAGATCCGCTACTTCCAAAGAAAGACCCTGCATGCAGTCAACCAGGCCAGAAAGCGGATCCATGTCAAAAAAGGACGGTTTTGGTGGATTATAATGTCACGGCCGTATGTGAGCAACAATAGTATACACAGTAAAAGAGCTACTGACCGGACCCAAACTAGGGAGGATAAAGGGTGACCCCTGTCCGACCCTCAAAGCTCTCCCTATGCTGCTAAAGCACATGCCCGGATCCAAATGGCGGAACGAGGCATGCCCACGTGCCTAAGATTGATGACCACTGTAACCCCTACAATAGTGGAAGGGGCACGGCCACCGGTGCCCTACTCAGTATATGGAGGGAACCGTGGCCACCTCAGATCCAGTCAGAAAATAATCAGGTACACAACAATGTCTGTACACTTAGCTGAAGGTGTTGCAGCCGCAGAGAAGACGGATCCAAGGACAGCTGGCAATATCCGGAGTGCTTGCTGCAGCAGAACACAGGTCCAGTGAACTGATAGCTACAAGTAAAGATACTAAAGCAAGAGCTACAACTGAAATGAGAACTATAATCCACGCCCTACAATAGGAGGAGGGGTGATATAAAGAGAGGGAAATCAAACGCATGAGGAACAGCTGGGAGGAAGGAAACCAAAAGTAAACAGAGCAGTGAGAACTCCTCCCAGCTCTAGTAGTGACATCATCACAGGGGTGGAGAAACAGAGCTGTGAGAACGTCCCAAAGCTCTGGTAGTGACACCATCATCCTCAGAAGTTAAGTGTTCCGCTTGTTGTGTTTTGTATCCCCCCCCTGGTTGTTTTCTAGGCCTCAGCTAGACGCTGGTTCCTTTACCATGGAAGGAACGGGTTGTCTCTGCCCTGTCATTACCTTTAGGGCATCCAAGGGTTACCAGGTTTTTCCAGGTTCCTGTGTATGGGCATCTTTACCATCGAGAGATGCCCATACGGATAGGAGTTAGGGCCAGAAGCAGGGTTTTATAGGTGGTGACCCTTTTCCTTCCCTAGTGTCTTTCCTCTTCCTTCTTGTCGTCTTTTGGTGTTCTCCCCTACTACATCCGTGACATTATCCAGAGCCAAGGTGTTCTCTAAATTGGATCTGAGGAAGCATATAATTTGGTAAGGATCAAGGAGGGGGATGAGTGTAATACCGCATTTAATACACCTGAGAGTAATTTTTTAAACCTGGTCATTGGGTTAACCAATGCTCCTGCGGTTTTTTAACACTTTGTCAATGACATCTTTCATCATCTGGTGGGGAGGTTTGTAGTTGTATACATTATGATATACTAATTTATTTGCCTAATATGAAGACTCATCAGGATCATGTTAGACAGGTGTTACAGATCCTAAGAGAGAATAAGTTGTATGCTAAGATGTAAAAGTGTGTATTTGCTGTACAGGAAGTGCAATTTCTGGGTTACCTGCTCTCATCCTCAGGTTTTCGTATGGATCCTGAGAAGCTCCGTGCTGTGTTTGACTGGGATCAGCCATTCATTGTAGAGGTTGACACATCTGAGGTAGTGGTGGGAGCAGTTTTATCGCAAGGTCCT
Organism: Bufo bufo; assembly: GCF_905171765.1. Taxonomy (NCBI): domain Eukaryota; kingdom Metazoa; phylum Chordata; class Amphibia; order Anura; family Bufonidae; genus Bufo; species Bufo bufo. Next base: position 434,978,908 of record NC_053393.1, read on the forward strand.
TCACCTAGTAAATGGCGCCCATGTGCTTTTTTTAAAAAAAAAACCTCTCGACTGCTAAAAGAAATTATGACGTGGGTAATAGGGAATTGCTGGCCATTAAGTTGGCTTTTGAAGAATGGCGCCATTGGTTGGAAGCAGCAATTCATCCTATTACGGTAATTACTGATCACAGAAATCTGTCTTACCTTGAATCGGCTAAACGACTGAATCCAAGGCAGGCCAGATGGTTGCTGTTTTTCACCAGATACAACTTAATTGTCACCTACCGCCCTGGGGTTAAGAATGTCAAGGCGGATGCTTTGTCGCACATCTTTCCTGAGGGGGGGGGATTCTAAAGATCCTAGTCCTATTTTGTCTGAAGGGGTAGTCATATTTTCCCTATATCCTGATCTTGAGTCTGAGGTGTTGGAGACCCAAAAGGATGCACCAGACTCTTGTCCTCCAGGGAAATTGTTTGTTCCTTCAGACTTACGTCACAAGGTATTTGAGGAACATGACTGTACTGTCTTGGCTGGACACCCTGAGAGTAGATCCACTGTCGATCTCATCTCGCGCAGATTTTGGTGGCCTGGGCTGCGTAAGTGTGTTGAGGACTATGAGTCAGCCTGTTGTACCTGTGCTCGTGCTAAGGTGACACATACTCGGCATTCTGGATATCTTCTTCCGTTACCCATCCTGTCCAGACCTTGGACACATTTGTCCGTGGACTTTATCACGGATTTGCAGAATTCTTCGGGTAAAACCGTGATCCTGGTGGTAGTTGATCGGTTTAGCAAAATGGCGCATTTTATAGCATTGCCTGCTCTACCTAATGCCAAAAGTCATGCACAGGTGTTTGTCGATAACATTGTGAAACTACATGGCATTCCCTCTGATCGGGGGACTCAGTTTGTTTCCAGATTCTAGAAAGCGTTCTGTACTCAACTGGGGTACAATTGTCCTTTTCTTCGGCTTTTTATCCTCAGTCGAACGGACAGACTGAGCGCACCAATCAGAATCTGGAGACTTACTTGAGATGTTTTGTTACGGAGAGTCAGGAGGAGTGGTCTTCATTCTTGTCGTTAGCTGAGTTTGCCATTAATAACCATAGACAGGAGTCCACTGATAAGTCGCAGTTTTTTGGAGCATATGGATTCCATCTGCAGTTTGGCACATTCTCTGGTTCCCAAACTTCCAGTATTCCTGAGGAGGAACGATTCAAAATAACCTGAAAAAGATGGGCAACAGTTATAAGCGTGTGGCTGACAGAAGACGTATGAATGGTCCGGACCTGAGAGTGGGTGATTCTGTGTGCTTGTCCACAAGAAACATTAAGCTTAAGGTACCTTCTTGGAAGTTGGGCCCAAGATTTATTGGTCCATGTAAGATCACTGCAATTGTTTACCCTGTAGCCTTCTGTCTTGAACTTCTTCAGGCTTTGAAAATTCATAAAGTATTTTATAAGTCGTTGTTGAAGAAATGTGTCGAACCTGTTGAGCCGTCCTCCTTGCCTCCCGCTCATGTCATGGTGGATGGTAATTTAGAATTTCAAATCAGCAGGATTGTGGATTCCCGAGTTCTCCATAGATCCCTCCAGTATCTCGTCCACTGGAAGGATTACGGACCAGAGGAGAGGATGTGGGTTCCAGCGGCCGATGTTAATGCAAATCGTCTGGTGAAAGCCTTTCACGGAGCCCATCCTGACAAGGTCGGTCCTGGGTAGAAGGGGGGGGGTACTGTCATGGTCCCTCAGGTGACTGGTGTCAGGAGATTTCTCTTTATTCAGTGTTGATAGGGTTAATGACCACTTCCCTTTTCTCAGCTGTTGCTCAGTGGTCATCACTTCTACCTTTATAGTTTGACCCCACACTTCTGACTATGTGGTAGATAGCTTCATTTGGGTTTGGCTGAGCTGGTGTGAGGTCATCTCTGGTTTTTCCGTTCTTCCATCTCTACAGAAGTTAAGTGTTGCGTTTGTTTGTATTTGTTATATTCCCTGTTGTTGTATCTGGGCCTGAGACAGAGACTTCCATTCGTCCATCTGGGGAGGAATGGGTTGTCTCTGGTCCTAAACTTATTCCAGAGCATTATAGGGAAATCAGGGCCTAGGTATCCTGCATATGAATATTCCTACCTTCAAGGTCTATTCATATTGTTAGGTAGTCAGGGCCCGGATTAGGGTTGTCTAGGAGGTGACCTGTTTCTTCCCTAGTTTCAAGTCCCAGTTACTGTTTTTCTTCCCTCCTGTGTTCAGTGTGGAGTTTTCCCCCCCACACTGATCGTGACACTTGTCCTCCGGGGAAATTATTTGTTTCCTCCGATTTACGTCACAAGGTGTTCGAGGAACATCACTGTACGGTGCTTGCTGGGCACCCTGGGAGCAGATCAACAGTCGATCTCATCTCTTGCAGATTCTGGTGGCCGGGGTTGCGTAAGCGTGTTGAGGACTATGTGTCAGCCTGTCAGCCTGTGGTACCTGTGCATGCGCTAAGGTGACCCTTACTCGGCCTTCCAGATCTCTGCTTCCATTGCCCATCCCGTCCAGACTTTGGACCCATTTTTCCATGGATTTTATCACATATTTATAGAATTCTTCTGGAAAAAACGTGTTTCTGGTGGCCCTGAGGTCACCAGTAGAAGGGGGGGTACTGTCACACCTGTGACAGGTGTTAGAATGTCTGAAAGACTGACTGCACATGAGTGATCTGTGTGTTGCTGGTATGCCCACACCTCCTGTTCAGGTGTGGATCATGTGACCTTTATCTCTCCTTATTTAGTCTGACTTTACCCATCACTCCTTGCTCTGGATAGCTTAATTTGGTTTTGAAAGAGCTGAAGTGTGGTTCTTGTTGAAGTCCTGTTCATCCATGATCCTCAGAAGTTAAGTGTTCCGCTTGTGTTTTGTAATTCCCCCTCCCCTGGTTGTCTACTAGGCCTCAGCAAGACGCTGGTTCCTTCATCAGGGAAGGAACGGGTTTTCTCTGCCGTGTCCTTACCTTTAGGGCATCAGGGTTTTCCAGGTTCCTGTGTATGGGTATCTCTACCATCGAGAGGTGCCCATACGGATAGGAGTTAGGGCCAGGAGCAGGGTTTTATAGGTGGTGACCCTTTTCCTTCCCTAGTGGTGAGGCCTAAAGGCTTTACTCTTCCTTCTTGTTGTCTTTTGGTGTTCTCCCCTACTACATCCATGACACATGGTCATTGATAATGACAGGAACATTGTGCCTGTGCTGCATTTTGGGGGATATAAGACATGCTCCTTGCAATGCTCATGTGATAAACTTGTTAGAGCAATGCTTTTAAAAAAATGCCATGGCTTGCAGAAGGTGCTGACCATGTCCAGGAGTGTCTGTGCATTTCAGCTATCCTTATGAGATTAAGCATGCTCTTCTGGACTTGCAGCAACAGAATAGTCTGCCTTTGTACCACTTGATCTGTGATTTTCTCGATTGATGGAATTCCAACTTGCATATGCTAGAGTATCTGTAATAGTGTTGAGTGAATTAAAGTTAACAAAGTGGAATTCGATCTAAATTTCAGGAAAAATCTGATTTGCCAAAATTCTGAATTTTCTTACACTTCGTGGTAACGAATGAGATTTTTTCTAAAATGGCTGTGGCACATTTTACAAAGTGAAATTAAGAAGCCCAGGAATGAGACTTACCATTAATGCTGTGCAGCAAGCCAATAAAAAGCCTCATCCTGCTCAATCTCCGCCATTTTCCAGTGAACTGAGCATAGGGACAGATGTGACAAGTGCTAGGGAAAGTGTTTTACAGAGCTTTTTTTTATAGAATAATCTGGGATAGGGACAGTGTAGGGAGATTTTAGGGAAATTTTTCAGACACTGTAAAGAGGGCATAGGGAGAGCATAGGGAGAATGCAGCACAGTTCAGGCTCTGTAAGGTGAAGCGATGCTTAGGAGACAGTGCAGTTTGCATCAAACACCTGTATATGGCCCAGAGCTATTTATTTGAATGGAGCCCAAATGGGGTGAATAAGCTGTGTAGTCTAAACATTATTTGGATGCCTACCTTGTTTAATAAATAAGCAATTCTTTTATGCCTTTATTCTCAATTTGGGGTAAATAAGCTGTGAAATCTAACTGTTATTTGGATGCCCACCTTGTTTAATAGATAAGCAATTCCATTAGGCCTTGATTCTCATATTGGGGTGAATAAACAGTGTAAGATAACCGTTAGTGTGGTGTCCACCTGTTTTTATAGATAAGCAATTCCATTAGGCCTTGATTCTCATATTGTGGTGAATAAATAGTGTCATATAACCATTATTCCCTTACGTCCTACCAGCAGCACAGATGGGGTTAACTGCCCCTGTGGACTGGTAGGACCGGCGGAATTTTAATGAGCCCAAGAACCAATAAACGATCTTCAGCTCCCTGAAAGGGAGGAGATCACCCCCCAGCCCACCGTGTTTTTTTCTGTCCTCTGGACAGATGGACTGGCGTGTCGCTCCCCCTCTGGGAGCTGAAGAGTGCTTAGGGGCTCTTTCTTTTTTCCTTAAGCTAAAGCATCGCTTTTTCTGGGGTCTCAGTGCCTTTATTTTAGGCCTGATCGCGGCGTTTTTCGCCTCTGGGGTACCGTCGGGGAGGGGGGTGTCCCCTCCCCTCTTCTTTCATCTCAGTATGCGGTGTCCCGTCTCTCCATACCGCATGTGTGCGGCGCTATGGGCGCCGCCATCTTCCGGAAGTGACGCGCACTAGGTGCGCTATGTCACTTCCGGTTTTCCGAAGCGATGCGGTGAGGTTTTAAAACTCACCATTTCTGTTAAACTGCCTCCCTATATAGACATCCTGGGATCCAGGATTAATCTGGGGAGACATTTAGGATAATCTGAGCCAGTATAGGCTCTGTTATATCTCTGGGCTAATTGCGATCAGGGGGCGGGGCTTCCTCCTTTTAAGCGCCCAGAGCCTGTCAGTCAGTGCTCTGGTTGCGTCGCTTTCACAAGTTAGCTCCAGAGTTCCCTGTGCCTTGAGATAGTATTACTATTGCTTGGCTTGGGTTTTTGTTGTTGTTCCTCTTTTCACAGCTCTAATTTCTTCTAGTGCTGGTGGGCCCCCTTAAGGTCTTGTTTCTCCACCTCCAGGTATTGTAGGTGTTATGACCTGTTTTTTTCTTTTCAATTACAGACTATGGCTTCCCCTAAGGATCCGGATCAGCGGAAGGCTGGGGCCAAGAGGAAGCATTTGGCGTGTTACGAATGTAACACACCCTTAGACGACAGCTGTCCTTACTCCAGATGTGAGAGTTGTCGCACGGCATCCACGGAACCCACGATGCAGGAAATGTTCCAGTGGACAAAGACATACGTGGATGATTCCATTAAGGGAGTGGTACGGCTGCTTAATGAGAGGCTACCAGGTCCCTCTCAGACTCCCATGGAGGTGGTCGCACTGGTCGAAAGACCTACCCCCTGTTCTGTGGGGTATTCTTCCGAGGAAGAAGAATTTACTTCTTGCTTTTTCCCTCCAGAAAAGACGCAGAAGTTACTCAAGTCCATCAGGTCGGGGGACCAGGATGTTGACATGGGGGAGTCTTCCGATCCCGCCGGACGGACACAGCGTGTCTTTAGAGCGGATGAGACCCTCCTCGCTGTGATGCACACAGAGTGGAGAAAGCCTGAGAAAGGTCCAGTGCTCACCAGAAAATTCAAACTGATGTACCCAATGGCTAAACCCTTGGTGGAATCGTGGGGTTCCGTTCCCAAGGTGGACATGGCTATAGCCAAGTTGACCCGGCGCACTCTAGTCCCTGCAGACGATGGGTCTAGTCTGCAGGACCCTTTAGACCGGAGGGCAGAGTGCACCCTTAGAAGGAGTTACGCGGTGGCTGCTGCCTCCGCATCAACTTCAATTGCGGCCACGGAGGTAGCCGCCTATTTACGCTCCAAGCTTAACCAAATCCAGACGGACGTGGATCAGAGCGTATCAAGAGATGACATCCTGGCAGCCTTCAAGTCAGCCAATCTGGCTATGGACTTTCTGGTCGATTCCACCCAGATGCAGCTGAAGCTGGCCGCCAAAACTATGGCCCTAGTTTCGGCTGCCCGCAGACCACTTTGGCTGAAACCGTGGATCGCGGACAACGCGTCCAAGTTTAACCTTTGTGGGCTCCCCTTCAAACCGGATAGGCTATTCGGGTCCGAATTGGACAAGATAATGGAGGGGCTCTCCGATAAAAAGGGGAAGAGCCTCCCCCAGCAACCCTTTCGGGGTCGCCCCAGACAGGAAAAGAAAGGCGGAGGCCGTCCAGGGCAGCAGTCTAGGCGGAGATTGGGTGGGGCCGTCTCGTAAATATTCGAGACGCCCCCGCAAACCCACCAGGGAGGCAAAACCCTCCTGACTATGGGCCTCCTCGAGGCTCTTGGATAAGCCCTGCTGCCCCTGCAGTGTCTCCTCTAGATTTTCCCGTACCCCTCCCCCAGATTCCCGTGGGGGGCCGTCTTACCCATTTCAAAGACTCTTGGAGCCGGTTGATTGCAGACCCCTGGGTCCAGGACATAGTTTCCGTCGGGTACCGGGTAGATCTTATCTCTCTCAACCCAGAGAGATTCATCGCCACACGAAACTTCGGGTCTGCCAAACAAGTGGTCCTAGAATCTTACATTCAGGACTATATCTCCAAGGGAGCCCTAGAGGAGGTACCGGCAGGGGAGAGGGGCCTAGGGATTTATTCACCAGTGTTCCTGGTTCCCAAAAAGACGGGAGATCTCCGGATGATCATCGACTTGAGATTTCTCAATCGATTTATAAGAAAAACAAGGTTTCGCATGGAAACCATAAGGTCAGTCAGCCATATCCTCAACCTCGGGGATGTCATGGCTACTCTGGACCTCAAGGATGCGTATCTTCACATTCCGATCCATTCCGCGTCCCGGAAACTCCTCAGGATCGCGGTCCAGATTTCAGGGGTTCGCAGGCACTTTCAGTTCGCCGCGCTTCCCTTCGGAATCTCTTCTGCCCCCCTTATCTTCACCAAGGTGGTGGTGTCGGTGGTGGCAGCTTTGAGACTTCAAGGACTGACTATTATTCCTTATCTGGACGATTGGCTTTTCATAGCCTCTTCAGTTCCGATCCTTACCCACCATCTTCAGATCGCAATTTCCTTTCTCCTCCGCTTGGGCTGGATTATCAACTGGCAGAAGTCGAATGTGAGCCCATCGACTTCAATCCATTATTTAGGATTCGTGGTCGACTCTGTGGAGATGTCCCTCCGGTTGACTCTAGAAAGGAAAGCGCGGATTCAGGACCTGGCAAGGGTCCTTTATGTCCCTCGTCGAGTCTCTATCCGGACTCTCATGAAGATGCTGGGGCTCATGTCAGCGGCTGCAGACGCAGTCCCTTGGGCACTATGGCACCTCCGTCCTCTTCAGTCGGAGGTCTTACACTTATGGAACGGCAGCCCTGCGGTGCTAGATTCCCTATGCTCCCTGTCCAGTCAAACCCGGAATTCCCTCAGATGGTGGTTTCAGCTACCAGCAGGGAAGTCTATGACCCAACCAGCTTGGGTCATATTGACTACAGACGCGTCCCTTGTAGGCTGGGGCGCTCACCTTGACGGATCCCCAGTACAGGGATCTTGGTCTCCTCTGGAGCGGCGTCTTTCTTCCAATCTTCGCGAGATGCGAGCTATCCGGCTAGCCCTCCTTCACTTCGCCCCTCAGATTCGGGGCAAAGCTGTGAAAGTCCAGTCAGACAATATGACTGCGGTTCTCTATATAAACAAGCAGGGAGGCACAAGATCATTGCCCCTTCTGTCAGAGATCGGGGTGATTCTTCGGTGAGAGACGAACCTTTCCCATCTATCTGCCGTTCATATTCGAGGCTCCCTCAATATGATAGCGGACCGCTTAAGTCGAGGATTACCGACCATGGAGTGGTCTCTGCATCCGGAGATCTTCAGGCAGCTAGTTCACAGATGGGGTATGCCAGAGGTGGATCTCATGGCGACCAGGTTCAACGCCAAGGTGCTGAGGTTCTGTTCCCTGTACAGGGAAGACAACCCCCTGGCGATAGATGCTCTGTCGATACCGTGGAGGTTCAGGCTGGCTTACATCTTCCCTTCGTTTTCCATGATACTGTCACGGCCATGGCTATGACCGTGACTCCTCAACCGCATGCGGTTGTCAGCGGTTTAGTTTGATTGTCAATCACAGGTGAGGGCTGTGGTATTTGCCTCACCTGTGGTTGCCGCTGGCAACGGTATGTATGTGGCAGCATAGCACTCTGAGCTGTATTATGGCAGCTTGCTATGTTGTGCATGCGGTTCCACCTAGCAATCCTTCTGTTAGGTGTGTGTGTATGTATGTCTGTGTACACTCTGTGTTATGTGTGGTGTGCACGTACATCTTCCTCTCACTGTGGTTGCCCGTGGCAACGTTTGGTCGTTGTTGTACATGTATGCAGTGTCCCGGCCTTCGGGCTGACTCCCTGGACATGAGTGCCACCCATGTCGTTGCCTGCGGCAACAGCCACAGTGTATGTGGTTTGGACACTTTTCCTTTTTAGTGTGTGTTTCCCTTCTTTGGTGCTGGAAGGGTTAACTCCTTTCACAGTGTGTGTGTCTCACTGGGTGTGTCCGACTGTGGGGTGTGGCTTCTTGGCCTATATAGCCTCACTGCTTTTCCAGGTCTGCAGGTTGCTTCAGCCATGCTTAGCTGAAAGCAGCCTCCTGTATTTACTACCTGCCAGTGTGAGCCACCCCTGTGGTCATAACCATAATGTCACATTAAGTTTATTTCTAGTTATGTGTGATGTCTGTTGATGTTTCCATGTGATTTTGTGCAGCTATGGATCTGGGTCCCTGTGTGGGGATGCGTTTGTGATCTGCACCCTGCTCACACAGGGATCCAGTCAGCAAGGCTGTGGCAGGTAGGTGGAACTCTTGTTCACCTGCCATATCCATAGAGCTGTTTATGTTTCCCCTTTTCCAGCAGCTTGGCCATTGAGACTCCTGCTCCTCCGTGCCTAGGAGGAGTGGGTTGTCTTACTCAGCTCCTAGTTTAGGGCCATCTTGAGGGCTAGCAGGGACTTCAAGGTTCCGGAGCATGAGCCCTCCTACCATCAAGGTCGGCTCATGTAGCTAGGAGTCAGGGTCAGGTTAGGGATGCGTTTAGGAGGTGACCTGCTCCCTAATCCTGTCTTCCTGGCCAAGCAGCCATAACATCATCTGGCTTCACACTGCTGAGGATTTCCCCCATCCTCAGCCGTGACAGATAACGAGGGTATCGATGAAAATCCGTCAGGATCAGGCCTCGGTAATAGCCATCATACCGTTTTGGCCCAGAAGATCCTGGTTTACCCAGCTCATTCAGATGAGTCGGGGACAATACTGGAGACCCCCCCCGGAGCAGACCCTGGTGTCGTGGGACACTCACCTCTGCCCAGATCTGCACAGGTTCAACCTGACAGCCTAGAGGTTGATCAGTCCCTTCCCAACATAGAGGGGCTTTCCGAGTCGGTCCTGAGAACTTTGTCGCATTCCCGAGCAGAGTCTACAAAGAAGGCCTACTCTAGGATCATGAGAATCTTCGTGGCATGGTGTGATTCCAGACAGGTGGCGTCCGCAGATCCGCCCCTTCCTGCGATACTTCAATTTCTTCAAGATGGATTAGATAGAGGCCTATCTCCAGCTACCTTGAAGGTACAGGTTTGTGCCATCTCGGCCTGTCTCAACAGACCACATTCTCGGGACCCACTCATTAAACGCTTCCTGAAGGGAGCTGAAAGACTAAAGCCTACTATACTGAAACCTATCCCCCAGTGGGATCTTTCAGTAGTGCTCAGGGGGCTAGCATCTCCCCCCTTCGAGCCCTTGGAGGAGGTAAATTTCAAATTTTTGACTTTTAAGATGGTCTTTCTTCTGGCTATAGCTTCAGCCAAAAGAATTTCTGAACTGCAGGCTTTCTCTGCAGTTCACCCGTACATTATTTTTCTACAGGATAGAGTACTCCTGAAGTTTTTACCATACTTCAGGCCTAAGGTGCCTACTTTCCAGAATATCAATCAGGTAATCTCTTTACCAGTTTTGTTTACAGCCTCCTCCTCTGATACTCCAGCTAGAGACCCGCTGGATATTTCAAGATGCCTCCAGATCTATGTGGATAGATCTAGAGAGTTCAGGATAGATGAGAATCTCCTTATCCTGTTTGCCGGTAAGTCTAAAGGCCGTAAAGCGCCTAAAGCTACCATTAGTCGCTGGATCAAGGAGGCCATTAAGGAAGCTTTCGTCTCCCAATCCTTAGATCCTCCTGAGTTTGTGAGAGCCCATTCTACTAGGGCGGTCTCCACCTCGGTTGCGGAGAGAAGTCTTCTCCCCTTAGAGTTGATCTGTAAGGCGGCCTCCTGGAGCTCTGAGTCAACCTTCATCTCCCATTATAGGATAGATGCTAGGATGGCAGAGTTTTCGGCTTTTGGGCAGACTGTTCTTAGTTCTGCCAGGCATGAGGACCCTCCCTAGGGGATTCTTCTTGCTATCTCCCCATCTGTGCTGCTGGTAGGACGTAAGGGAATCGTTAATTTCTAACGATAATTTGTTTTCCCTTAGTCCTAACAGCAGCACACAAATATCCCACCATAGATACATTATGCTTGTTAAAAACACGGTGGGCTGGGGGGTGATCTCCTCCCTTTCAGAGAGCTGAAGATAGTTTATTGGTTCTTGGGCTCATTAAAATTCCGCCGGTCCTACCAGTCCACAGGGGCAGTTAACCCCATCTGTGCTGCTGTTAGGACTAAGGGAAAACAAATTATTGTTAGAAATTAACGATAGTGGTGTCCACCTCATTTCATAGATAAGCAATTCCATTAGGCCTTGATTATAATATTGGGGTCCCCCCCAAAAAAATGATTGAGCCCATTAACTAATGCTGTCAGTGGGATCCAGTGGGGCCAGACTAATCTCTACACCAAAAAGAATGAATTTCCCCCCACTAGTAAAGAACAATCAAATACCAAAAATCAATATCTTTATTAAATTATGCAAATTGTGAACATATAAAAACAGCAGCATACATGTGCAAGCAAAAAGGATACATTGCACTGCAGTAAATAGTTATATACAGTTGCAAGAAAAAGTATGTGAACCCTTTGGAATGATATGGATTTCTGCACAAATTGGTCATAAAATGTGATCTGATCTTCATCTAAGTCACAACAATAGACAATCACAGTCTGCTTAAACTAATAACACACAAAGAATTAAATGTTACCATGTTTTTGTTGAACACACCATGTAAACATTCACAGTGCAGGTGGAAAAAGTATGTGAACCCCTAGACTAATGACATCTCCAAAAGCTAATTGGAGTGAGGTGTCAGCCAACTGGAGTCCAATCAATGAGATGAGATTGGAGGTGTTGGTTACAGCTGCCCTGCCCTATAAAAAACAAACACCAGTTCTGGGTTTGCTTTTCACAATAAGCATTGCCTGATGTGAATGATGCCTCGCACAAAAGAGCTCCCAGAAGACCTACGGTTAAGAATTGTTGACTTGCATAAAGCTGGAAAGGGTTATAAAAGTATCTTCAAAAGCCTTGCTGTTCATCAGTCCACGGTAAGACAAATTGTCTATAAATGGAGAAAGTTCAGCACTGCTGCTACTCTCCCTAGGAGTGGCCATCCTGTAAAGATGACTGCAAGAGCACAGTGCAGACTGCTCAATGAGGTGAAGAAGAATAGTAGAGTGTCAGCTAAAGACTTACAAATGTCTCTGGCATATGCTAACATCCCTGTTAGCGAATCTACAATACATAAAACACTAAACAAGAATGGATTTCATGGGAGGATACCACAGAGGAAGCCACTGCTGTCCAAATAAAACATTGCTGCACGTTTACAGTTTGCACAAGAGCACCTGGATGTTCCACAGCAGTACTGGCAAAATATTCTGTGGACAGATGAAACCAAAGTTGAGTTGTTTGGAAGAAACACACAAGACTATGTGTGGAGAAAAAGAAGCACAGCACACCAACATAAAAATCTCATCCCAACTGTGAAGTATGGTGGTGGGGGCATCATGGTTTGGGGCTGCTTTGCTGCGTCAGGGCCTGACAGATTGCTATCATCGAAGGAAAAATTAATTCCCAAGTTTATCAAGACATTTTGCAGGAGAACTTAAGGCCATCTGTCCACAGAAGATGGGTGTTGCAACAGGGCAACGACCCAAAGCATAGAAGTAAATCAACAACAGAATGGCTTAAACAGAAGAAAATACGCCTTCTGGAGTGGCCCAGTCAGAGTCCTGACCTCAACCCGATTGAGATGCTGTGGCATTACCTCAAGAAAGCGATTCACACCAGACATCCCAAGAATATTGCTGAACTGAAACAGTTCTGTAAAGAGGAATGGTCAAGAATTACTCCTGACCGTTGTGCACGTCTGATCTGCAACTACAAGAAACGTTAGGTTGAAGTTATTGCTGCCAAAGGAGGTTCAACCAGTTATTAAATCCAAGGGTTCACATACTTTTTCCACCTGCACTGTGAATGTTTACATGGTGTGTTCAATAAACACATGGTGACATTTAATTCTTTGTGTGTTATTAGTTTAAGCAGACTGTGATTGTCTATTGTTGTGACTTAGATGAAGATCATATCACATTTTATGACCAATTTGTGCAGAAATCCATATCATTCCAAAGGGTTCACATACTTTTTCTTGCAACTGTATATATTCAATGAGCTTCATCCATCTCAATATAACGTCCCACTCTATCTCAGGATCACAACATTTATACAAAAATACATATAAAGTGCATAGTGCAAGTTGAAATACTTAGTAAAAATAATACATGTCCCAAAAAGAGAATAAAACAAAAGGACAGCTAAACAAGCACATCGAATTACATCACATACTAACACGTCAGAATATAACCCGTAATAATCAAAAGCATTCAGACCAAAGTGCCTCCAATCCCGACGTACGTTTCACAATACAGCTTTCACAAGGGATACCATACTACTGATTCCTGTGCCTATTTAATTATTGTTGTTTATATGATTGAACAAAGTAATGGGAATATCACTTAATACACATATATCTCGCAGGGACTGCGACAAATATAAATACAAAAAAAGTCTATCTATCCCTCAATGGACCATCATCGGCTGTGGAACGCACTTGAACTTCCGGTCCGCGCTCCACAGTCAAGTGCACCAAATATCACAAGAGCCAAGGTTTCTTTGTCTGAGATCATACCCCTTGCGTCTCAGGCTGGAACGCAAAGCGCTGCGACTTATCGGAGCAACAGATTATAAAAATAACAGTGCTTAGGAAAATGTAAAAAGCAATCGTAGTCTTAAATCATTATACCGGAAAAATAATAAATATATATAAAGGTGCAAAGAGGTGAGTGCCCAACATGCCAAAAAAAATAATTTGACAGTGCAAAAAAGTGACAGTGATGGTGAACATGCAAAAACCACATACACATATATTAATGATAAAATACAATCAGAAATCTCAATAAATACCACAATTATAAATAAAGTGATTCATACATAATATAGATGTAAAACCATGATTATAAATATAATATATAATAGTTAATCCATTGTGAACAAATAAACAAAAAAACTTTTTCCAAAAAATACATATATCGTATGTCTGAAAAAATATTGTATATTACATCTAAATATGATAAAATAATAAAACAAAAACAAATGTAGTTGTGCTGGTCAAGTGTACCATCTATCACAGCTAGGGCCTCATGCACACGAACGTTGGCCAGTAGCATTGTGTCCCTTGTTAGCATATCTAAGGCAGGAAGGGCACATTGTAAAAGCAATTGAACAACAGGCTTTTGGCCAAGAGATGGGGGAAAATATTTGAGTGGTCTCAGGGTGGAGTCTATAGTGGGGGGCTGGAACACAGGAACATATAGGTGAAACCAGGGAGTCTGGTTCTCTCTTCTCTTCCTGAACCCCCTTGGATCAACAGCACTTGAGGAGCAAGCTAAGTTATATGTGCTTATGTGGGTATGTATATAAGTATAATATCCCAGTAGACTTTATACTGTATGTGTACATATAGATATTTGTAGTCTGCAATTGTATTACCAGTAGATTATATATGCTGTTAATGCATGAGTCTCTATATGTACATGTACTAATGGTCAGGTACTGGATGTGAGTTGGTTAGAAGAGTAGATCCAGTAGACTGTATATTGGTGGACTCTGGATATACTGTATAAACATACATATTAGTAGCCACATTTGCTTAGCATCCAGGGTGGGCAGGAAAAGAGGTAGCTGTGTGTGGTGGTTACCTCTATGTATTGTGTTATTTGTATCTTTATGTATAATGTCCATTGCTTTGACATCTCTATAGTATCAGTAAACTATTTTTATATGTAAGTATCTGCGAGGGTTGTATATTACTCCTGGGGTATCTGAAGGACTGGAAAAGGTGTAGTAATACACAGAATAATCGGGTTGTATGGGGAACAGGGGCAACAGTCTAGGAATAGAATAGAAGGGATGGAAAACGGAGATAGACACAAATCTCCAATTTCCAATAAGCAAACCTCCCTTCATCACCCCATATTTGCTCAAATGCTCAATATGGTTTAGGTCTGGAGACATGCCTGGCCAGTCTAGCACCTTTACCCTCAGTTTCTTTAGCAAGGCAGTGGTCGTCTTGGAGGTGTGTTTGGGGTTATCTTGTTGGAATACTGCCCTGCGGCCCAGTTTTTGAAGGGAGAGGATTATGCTCTGCCTCAGTATGTCACAGTACATGTTGGCATTCATGGTTCTCTCAATAAACTGTAGCTCCCCACAGCTGGCGGCACTCATGCATCCCCAAACCATGACACTCCCACCACCATGCTTGACTTGTCTTTGTACTCCTCACCTGGTTGCCGCCACACATGCTTGACACCATCTGAACCAAATACGTTTATTTTGGTCTCATCAGACCACAGGACATGGTTCCAGTAATAGTGCTTGTCTTCAGGAAACTGTGTGCGGGCTTTCTTCTGCATCATCTTTAGAAGAGGCTTCCTTCATGCAGACCATTTTGATGCAGTGTGTGGCATATGGTCTGAGCACTGACAGGCTGACCCCCCTCCCCCACCCCTTTAACCTTTGCAGCAATGCTGGCAGCACTCATACGTCTATTTTGAAAAGACAACCTCAGGATATGACGCTGAGCAAGTGCACTCAACTTCTTTGGTCGACCATGGCGAGGCCTGTTCTGAGTGGAACCCGTCTTGTTAAACCGCTGTATAGTCTTGGCTACCATGCTGTAGCTCAGTTTCAAGGTGTTGGCAATCTTCTTATAGCCTAGGCCATCTTTATGTAGAGCAACAATTCTTCAGATATTCAGAGAGTTGCCATGAGGTGCCATGTTGAACTTGCAGTGACCAGTTTGAGAGAGTGGCAAATATGGCGCCCGCTCGCACGTGCAGCACCCTGTTTCAAACAGCAGAGACCCGCGGCTAATTACCACGACCAGCAATAATGCCAATTGTGGTAATTAAAGCCTTTAGCTGCTGTGATCAAGTGAGATATCGGCATCTAAAGGGTGAAAAACTTTGTTACCGGCATCCGCTGTGGCCAATGAGGTTGCCGGTAATTGGTTTCAATGTGCTCAGCCTCGCTAATTCTTATTTTGGCCAAGAGGTGGCAAGCAAACATAAGAAATTAGCAATAGTCAGTAATAAATGTATTTTAAACATCCATGATTGTTCAAAATTAAGAAATAAAAAATTTATTTTGTACGCTCAAATACGAGCTTGAAAATCATTACAAAAAAGTAAAAAAACTGTTAAAAAATATATAAAATATAAAAAAAAAAAAAGTTTAAATCAGTACGCTTTCTGTATAATAAAAAAAAACATAAATAACAAAAAATATAAACATGGGTATAAAAATATTTTTCCAATACGGCAAATGGAATAACGGAAAAAAAGGCCAAAATTGCCAATTTGCCATTTTTTCATTGCTTCTCTTACCCCAAATTTTTTTATAAAATGAGATCAAACAGTCACACACACTCCAAAAAGGTAATGACAACATTTGTACACTATTTAAACATAAAAAACCTGTAATCATACTGCCCAAGAGAATGAAGGGAATGGGTCAGTTTTGCCGCAAATTGAACTTCGTGGGAACAAAACCTCTAAAACGGGGGCAGAAATGTTTTTTTTTTTTCAATTCTACCCCATTTGAATTTTTTCCCGCAAAAAGTGGGAAATATAAAAACGTTATGGCTCAAGGAAGATAGGGAAGAAAAATGAAAACGCAAAAATGAAAAAAACTCTGGTATCCTAAGGGTTAAGATTACTAATGCTGTCTTAGTGTTAAAGAGCTTGAAAGTATCTGCATACAGTCCTAGGATACCCCAGAAAATCATACACAACTTTTCAGGGCAATCTGAGTACTTTGATTCAGGTCAAAATTATTTGTACCAGAATTGAATCTTCTGACAAATTAGAATCAGACCCAAAATTAACTTTGAGAAGTTTGCTCATCACTAAAAACTATTTCTGCCACATGCCCACTCATAGTGATTAATGGCCGGATGATTTTGCCCGCAAAATTGAGATATTACTTTCAAAATATGAGTGCTGCATGCTGCAACCGCAGAGTGCAATCCTGATCCTTGACTTTCTGTTTACATAAAAAATATGAATATAAAACAGGTAGGTGGATGTCAATAAGACTGTGCCATAAGACATCCATGCACAATCTTTTGTCTTTTTATTTTTAAAGTGTTTTATGTTTTGTTTTACTAGTACATTTAGAAAAGGGTCAGCAGTGATAAACTTAAATTTCAATTAAACTAACATTATATTTATTTTGGAGAGAATTATTAACATGTAATTAGTGTTCATCTAGCACCAAAGTGCTCGGGTGCTCGGGCCGAACTCCTCAAAGTGCTCGGGTGCTCTACCTAGTAGTGTTGATCACGACTATTCGAATTGCAAATTTTTATCGTGAATATCGGCACTTCAAAAATTCGCGAATATTTTTAATATAGTGATTTATATTCGTAATTTCGAATATTCAAGTTGTTTTTTTTAATCAGTACACATGATCCCTCCCTGCTTCTAGCTTGTGGGCCAATGAGAAGGCTGCAGTATCTTTGACTTTAGGAGTAGTGTTGATTGCACATTTTTATCGTGAATTTTTCAATTGCCGATTTCAGCAATCAAGAAAATAATGAATGGAGATAATGAATTCTCGAATTCGCGAATATTCGCCCAAAATATCACAAATTCGAATATTGCCCCTGCCGCTCATCACTACTACCGAGCACCCGAGCACAATGGAAGTCAATGGGAGAACCCGAGCATTAAACCAGACACCCCCTGCTCTGAAGAGGGGAGGGTGTCTGGTTCATATGAAAAGGTTCGAAATTTATGTAAACATCACTGAAATGGTTCGGGAACAGCATGGGGAGGATGTCTGGATGCATCTTGGACTCCCAGTTCGCTGCTGGGAACGATGTTGTCCGAGTAGTACGCCACTGTTACAAACTGACAATAATACACACAAAAGATAAAATCGGTTTTAGGAGGAAAAATTGTTAGGAAACATTCTTTACTGCATATTTACTAGTATATAAAGTGCAAGTGCTTTCAAATATTACAAGGAAGAGGCACTCCGATACAACCTGTATATCACATAAAGGACGGTCTCATTCAGATTGTGGTACAATTGTTTAGGTAGTGGGACTCCTACACTCAAAGGCTATGCACTAAGTGAAAGGGCTGCCAAAAATTACAAGGAACTGGCACTCTAATACACCCTTTATTACACAAAAAGGAGGGCATCATACACCCTTAAAATATTATTATTGATGGCCTGCTGGTGAGCTGACCATGTAAAACATTATATTTGTGGGCCTGCAGGTGAGCTGACCCTGTAAAACATTAAATGCGAGGGCCTGCAGGTGAGCTGACCCTGTAAAAGATTGTAGGTGAGGGCTTGCAGATGAGCTGACCCTCTAAAAAATTATATGCGAGGGCCTGCAGGTGAGCTGACCCTGTAAAAGATTGTAGGTGAGGGCCTGCTAGTGAGCTGAACCTCAAAAAAATTATGTGCGAGGGGCTGCAGGTGAGCTGACCCTGTAAAACATTATATGCGAGGGCATATATGCTAGGGTATTATATGCGATGAATAAGCATGTTGATATGATGTAAGAGGAGGAGGAGGTGGAGAAAAGGAAGATTCAACCATATACCCTTGTTTGTGGTGGAAGGGGTGCATGGGAATACAGTGTATTCAGTACATTATAAACAGCACATTTAAAGTGCCTTTATGTTCATCAGCTTTCCTCTGGTGGAGTCGTGAAGTCATGGTCAATCCAGGCCTTGTTCATTTTTAAAAGTGTCAACCTGTCAGCATTTTCAATTGACAGGCGTATACGCTTATTTGTTATAATGCCACCAGCATCACTAAATACCTGCTCAGGCAAAACGCTGGTGGCAGGGCAGGCCAGCACCTGCCAGGGCATAGAGCGCCAGTTCGTGCCACGTGACCAGCTTGGACACCCAGTAGTTGTAAGGCACTGAGGGACCATTGAGAATGCTGACACGGTCTGCTATGTACTCCTTCACCATCTTCCAAAAATTTTCCGTCCTTGTCACAGTAGGCCACGCATCAGGGTGAGGGTGCTGGTGGGGGGTGTCATGAAAATGTCCCAGGCTTTGGAGAGTGTTGCCCTGTCTCTGTTGGAACTGCTGTGTGCTCCCCTAGTCTTCCCATCTTGGTTGCCCAAGGAACTACGGACTCTGCCGCCAGCGTTGTCAAATGGAATTTTTTGGAGCAATTTTTCAACAAGAACCTTCTGGTATTGCACAGTTTTGTTCGTCCTCTCCACCAGAGGAATGAGAGATGAGAAGTTCTCTTTGTAGCGGGGGTCGAGAAGGGTGAACAACCAGTAATCCATGTTGTCTAAAATGCGTATAACGCGCGGGTCGCAGAAAAGGCAGCCTAACATGAAGTCAGCCATGTGTGCCAGAGTACCAACAGGCAAGACTTCGCTGTTATCATCAGGAGGATGATTCTCAATCTCCTCATCCTCTTCCTCCTCTTCTGTCCACCCACGCAGAACAGATGGAATTAAATTTCCATGGGTACTACCCTCTGTAGAGGAGGCAACCGTATCCTGCTCCTCCTCCTCCTCTTCATTGTCCAATTCGCGCTGAGAAGACGGACGGAGGCTGGTCTGGTTATCACCGTGTAATGTCTTCTTCCCCTATTTCCACCTCTTCCACATGCAAAGCGTCGTCCTTAATTGTGAGCAGCGAGCGTTTGAGTAGACGCAGAAGTGGGATGGTTACGCTGATAATAGCTTTATCGCCGCTCACCATCTGTGTTGATTCCTTAAAGTTTCTTAAAACCTCAGACATCCATGCCCACTCCTCACCTGTGAATAGTGGGAGCTGACTGGAAAGGTGACGACAATGTTGCAGCTGGTATTCCACTACTGCCCTCTGCTGCTCACAAAGCCTGGCCAAAATGTGGAACGTCGAGTTCCAGTGCGTGCTCATACAACAGCCGGTGAGCTGGCAATTTCCAGCGCTGCTGCAGCATTGATAGACCGACTGAAGCTGTCGATGACTTGCGGAAAGGTGCACACACGCGGCACACCTTCACCAGTAGCTCAGGCAAATTGGGGTAGGTTTTGAGAAACCGCTGAACCACTAAGTTTAAGACATGGGCTAGCAATAGGATGTGTGTGAGCTTGCCGAGCTCCAAAGCCGCCACCAAGTTACAGCCATTATCATACACAACCATGCCTGGTTCTAGGATGAGTGGCGAGAGCCACAGCTCAGTCTGGTTTCTTATCCCCTGCCACAGCTCTGCAGCGGTGTGCTTTTTGTCCCCTAAGCATATCAGCTTCACAATGGCCTGTTGTCGCTTCCCCATTGCAGTGCTACACTGCTTCCAGCTACCAACTGATGACTGACTGGTGCTGCACGTGGATAATTCGGAGGTGGAAGTGGAAGAGGAGGAGAAGTGGGGTTTGGAGCCACTAATGTGGGTGCTGGCAGAAACCCGGATTGACGTAGGGCCCGCAATCCTTGGCGTCGGTAGCACCTGTGCCATTCCAGGGTATGACTCACTCCTGCCCTCCACAACGTTCGCCCAGTGTGCCGTCAGGGAAATGTAGCGTCCCTGGCCGAATGCACTTGTTTATTTGTCCGTGGTTAAGTGGACATTTCCAGTAACTGTGTTGGTCAGGGCACGTGTGATGTTACAGGACACATGTTGGTGTAAAGCGGGCACGGCACACCTTGAAAAATAGTGTCGGACGGCCTCCGACATCAGGCTGCGGAAGGCCTCAGTGTCCACATGCCTAAATGGAAACATTTCCAGGGCCAGTAATTTGGAAAGTTGCGCATTTAGTGCTGTGGCCTGATGGTGGGTGGCTGGGTATTTGCGCTTGCGTTCAAATTCCTGGGGTAAGGACATTTGTATGCTGCGCTGGGACACAGAAGTGGATGTGGTCGCTAATGGTGCTTGCGAAGGTCCAGGGCTAAAGGCATCCCGGCCTGCGCCTTCAACAGGCAATAGGCTAGCACGTAACACAGGGGAAGAGGATGCAGTGGTGTGACCCGCAAACACAGACTGTGGACCCAGGCATTCGGCCCACTTTTTACGGTGCTTGGATGCCATGTGGCAGATCATGCTGGTGGTGGTGAGGTTGCTAGTGTTCATGCCCTGGCTCATTTTGGTATGGCACAGGTTGCAAACTACTATTCTTTTCTCGTACTTTCCTCAAAAAAGCACCAGACTGCAGAACACCTACCCCTTGGCAAGGGAGATTTCCGCAAGGGGGTGCTCCATGGCCTGTTTGGTGTGGCCCGCCTTCTCACTTTTGCCACCCCGCTGCCTCTTCTATTGTGGTGCAGCAGATCCCTCCCCCTCTGTACTGCTGTCCTCGCTCGGCTTTCAACCTTCCCAGGTTGGGTCAGTGACTTCATCGTCCGCCACCTCACTCTGCTCATCCTCCTGACTTGTTGACCTAACCACAACCTCAGTGATTGACAACTGTGTCTCATCCTCTTCATCAACCTTTTGAGACAGTAATTGCCGTTGACTTATTGGCAACTATGTCTCATCATCATCCACCTCACTAAACAGTGATTGCCGTTCCCCACCATCATCTTCTTGTGACTGTGGATGGTCAAGAGTTTAGGAATCAGGGCACAAGATCTGTCCCTCTTCAAGCGTACTTGGCGAGAGGGCCAAATCAAGGAATGGCGCAGAAAAGGGCTCCTCGGAATAACCTAGTGTGGGATCACTTGTTTGCCCAGACTCGCCATGGTGGGAGGAAGGAGGATCAGGGTGAGGATTGTGTTGAGCACACTGTAGCGGAGCTGCAATATTAAATCCCAATATCTCCGCTGATAAAGTAAGGTAATCCACACCGAGCGCTGAAAATAGGCAATATTCCCAAATCCCCCCAGTAACCAGACGAAACACAGTTCTGGGAATCAACTAACTTTATTTAGGCATAGCACACCTACTTTAAATCCCCCAACAGCCTAATTTACATACAATAGGGCACATGGATTACTATGGTCCAAGGAAGGGTGGGACCAGACAATGCAAGGGCTGATGGGAGATTGAGGAGGGACAGAGCAGGTAGTTTAAACTGGTCTCCCAGTGTCCCGGAGACAACACCCTGCTGGGGAAACAATGGGACAGGAAAGGGGGAGGGGGGAGAGGCACAGAAAAGCAATGCATTTAACATAGTAAACATCACAGCAAGAGCAAGACATATACAAAGACATTCTATAAGTGGCGATGTTTGCCACAATGCTCCCCCAGAACCAAGCCGGCATACACAGTCTGATCCCAACGGATCGGCTTGGGAATGTCTGGAGGAGCGCTCACAGATCATTTTTCAAGTTCAGTTTGTCTGGATAACCCGTCGGTGTTACCATTTTGTTTCCCAGGGCGGTAGTGAATGGTAAAGTCAAACGACTGCAGCGCCAAACTCCAGCGCGGCGGCCGGGCATTGTCTCCTGACACCCTGTTCAGCCATACCAACGGGTTGTGATCTGTGAGCAATGAGAATGGTTGTCCGTACAAATAGGGCTGCAGCTTTTTGAGGGCCCACACCACGGCCAGGCATTCTTTCTCAATGGCGGCGTAGCTTACTTCCCTTGGTAATAACTTGCTGCTTAAGTAAGCTACGGGATGTTCTCCGCCATCGGTTCCAACTTGGCTCAGTACTGCCCCCAATCAAGACATTGAAGCGTCTGTGTGGACAAGAAATCGTTTAGTTGGATCAGGAGCAGTCAGTACCGGTGCATTGGTTAAAGCGGTCTTGAGCTGTTGAAATGCATGATCACACTCTGGGGCCCAGGTGACCTGTCGAGGAAGGTTTTTACGGATCAAGTCAGTGAGGGGTTTAGCCAGGGCACTGTAGTTGGGCACGAATTTGCGGTAGTACCCAGCGGTACCTAGGAATGCCAACACTTGAGTCTTTGTCCGGGGGGTAGGCCACTTAGCTACAGCCTCTATTTTGGCTGGTTCGGGCTTCTGTTGCCCACTTCCTACCCGGTGACCAAGATATTGCACCTCTGCCAACCCTATGTGACACTTGCTGGGCTTCAGCGTCAACCCTGCCTCTCCAATACGGTCAATAACAGCACTAATATGTCACAAATGGTCTGACCACGTCTGGCTATATATGGCGATATCGTCCAGGTATGCGCAGGCATACTCCTGGAACCCATCCAGTAGCCGATCTACCATCCTTTGAAAGGTACTGTAGCTGGAGCGTTTTTCATCCCGAATGGCATGACTCAAAACTGGTACAAGCCAAACGGGGTGACAAACGCCGACTTTGGGATGGCATCCTCGGCTAGTGGAATCTGCCAGTATCCCTTACACAAATCAATAGTAGTGATATACTGGCCCCTGGCCATCCTATTTAGCAGCTCGTCTATTGGGGGCATCGGATAGGCATCAGACACTGTTTTGTCATTTAGCCTCCGGTAGTCGACACAGAAGCGTGTCGTGCCATCCTTCTTGGGTACTAGCACTACCGGCGATGCCCAGGGGCTATCGGAATGCTCAATAACCCCTAGCTGCAACATCTCAATCTCCTTCCTCATATGTTCCCTGACTGCTTCAGGGATACGATATGGAGTCTGCCTCATGGATAGCTGCCCTGGAGTCTCTACCCGGTGTGCAGGGTACTTCGGGCATGGTCCGAGGGCCCGGGCGGGATGGGGGCCCGCCGCAGAATAACATTATGTGTTAATGTTATCCCCCAGGGCTCCATTTGCGACTAGAGCCGCGCCGCAGCTCTGAATACAGCGGCGGGCACAGACAGAAGCTGAACTATCATGTTCACTTCTTATCAGCAGCGCAGTGGAAGAGTCTCTCCCTCCCCCTGTGCTGCTGCTGCCGCGGCCAATAAGAAGAGGGACAGGGGGAGGGGCTGTGGCCACTGCACCACCAATGAAGATAACTGAGCTGTTAATACAAATACAGGAGGCGGGTGCCGGAATCAAATAGCGGCACCCGACCTCTATGACAGGGAGCGGCACCTGAGGGGTTAACTGCCGCTGATCGCAGCTCCCTGTCATAGAGGTCGGGTGCCACTATTTGATTCCGGCACCCGCCTCCTGTATTTGTATTAACAGCTCAGTTATCTTCATTGGTGGCGCAGTGCGCCCCCCCCAGTATAATAAACATTGAGTGCGCCCCCCCAGTATAATAAACATTGAGTGCGGCGCCCCCCCAGTATAATAAACATTGAGTGCGGCGCCCTCCCCCCAGTATAATAAACATTGAGTGCGGCGCCCCCCCCCCCAAGTATAATAAACATTGAGTGCGGTGCCCCCCCCAGTATAATAAACATTGAGTGCGGCGCCCCCCCCAGTATAATAAGCATTGAGTGCGGCGCCCCCCCCCCAGTATAATAAACATTGAGTGCAGCCCCCCCCCCCCTTGTATAATAAACATTGGTGGCGCAGTGGGCAGTGCCAATGAGGGTTAAAATAAAGAAAGAAAAATTAACTCACCTCCTCCAATTGATCGCGCAGCTGCCGGTCTCCTGTTCTTTCTTCAGGACCTGTGGTGACGTCACTGAGCTCCATCACATGGTCCATTACCATGGTGATGGATCATGTGATGTATCATGTGATGAGCACAGTGATGTCACCACAGGTCCTTTGACAGGTCCTGAAGAGAGAACAGGAGACCGGCTGCTACGCGATCAATTGGAGGAGGTGAGTTAATTTTTATTTATTTTTTTAACCCTCATTGGCACTGCCCACCAATGTTTATATATTTATTATACTAGGGAGGGGGGCGCACTGCGCCATCAATGTTTATATGTTTATTATACTAGGGTGGGGGGGCGCACTGCGCCACCAATGTTTATATGTTTATTATACTAGGGAGTAGGGAGGGGGGGCGCACTGCGCCACCAATGTTTATTATGTTGGGGGGGGGGCGCACTGCGCCACCAATGTTTATATGTTTATTATACTAGGGAGGGGGGGCGCACTGCGCCACCAATGTTTATTATGTTGGGGGGGGGCGCACTGCGCCACCAATGTTTATTATACTGGGGTGTTGGGGGGGCGCACTGCGCCACCAATGTTTATATGTTTATTATACTAGGGAGGGGGGGCGCACTGCGCCACCAATGTTTATTATGTTGGGGGGGGGACGCACTGCGCCACCAATGTTTATTATACTGGGGTGTTGGGGGGGGGGCACACTGCGCCACCAATGTTTATTATATTGACCTTCTACTATGCATTCTGCATTAAAGAATGTTATTATTTTCCCTTATAACCATGTTGTTATAAGGGAAAGTAATACAGTGAATAGACTTTCATCCTAGCAACCATGCGTGAAAATCGCACGGTTCAACCGGAAGGATGGATCCGGCATTCCGGTATTTTGAATGCCGGATACGGCACTAATACATTCCTATGGGGAAAAATGCTGAATCCGGCATTCAGGCAAATCTTCAGTTTTTTTCGCCAGAGATAAAACCGTAGAATGCTGCGGTTTTATCTTTTGCCTGATCAGTCAAAAAGACTGACCTGAAGACATCTTTTCCAGTATAGAGCCCCTGTGACGGAACTCTATGCCGGAAATGAAAAACGCTAGTGTGAAAGTACCCTAAAATATTAAAGAGGACCTTTCACCTGTATAAACTATGTGAACTGAGTATGCTGCCATATAGAGCGGCGCCCGGGGATCTCACTGCACCTACTATAATCCCCGGGCGCCGCTCCGTTCTCCCGTTATAGGCTCCGGTACCTTTGCTTTTTAAGTTATAGTAGGCGGGTCTTCCCTTGTCCTGTGGGCGTCTCCTTCTCCTAGGCTGCAGCGCTGGCCAATTGCAGCGCACAGCTCACAGCCTGAGAGGTTTTTTTCTCCCGCTGTGTCCGAAAAGTCCAAACTATTAAATTATTAAAAAATATCTCCTATGCGGTGAGCATTCGCCATTTTTAGTCACCTTGTCACCCCAAAAAATAGGATAGGACTGTTCTATTATGGGCCGAACGTTTCATAAAATGCAAAATGCACGCAGATTTTTTTGGTGTTTTTTTTTTTGCACGGTATTGAGTATCGCAATACTTTTTTATGGTGACGAAAGCTAATCAAAACTTTGGTATCGAAACAACCCTACGCCAATCTGATCGGCGTAGCGTTGTCACGATACCAAAATTTTGATTCAGTTTTGATTTGGCGACTAAAAATTTAATTTGGCTCCTAAATTTTTCAGTTCAGGAGCCAATGGCTACTAGGTATTTTTTTTAGTCTGGAGCACTGTGCCCAGCACCCCGATTCCGAATGTTATGCTGGCCTGGTAATGGCAGCGGGGCCCGGTGCAGTCACTGTAATCTATTACACCGGGCCCCGCTCACTGTAATACTAATATTTAGGGTTGTCCCGATACCGATACTAGTATCGGTATCGGGACCGATTCCGAGTTTTCTCGGCGGTACTCAGCCGCCGATACCCCGCCCCGATACATAAATAGAATACTTTTTTTTTTTCCCGCAATGAATATTTTTGCGGCCCGGCAAAGATGCAGCATCGGGAGAGAGGAGGGGCTGGAGTCCGTAACTATGGGCGGGGCCCGGTGCAGTCACTGTACTCTTACACCGGGCCCCGCCGCTCACCAAAGTATTTATAAACGTGAATCCTTATCCTGTTATTAAGTTGAACTAACGCTGCCCTCTCCCATGTTCCCATGTTCCCCTGTATCCCCCTGTAAGCTTCAATAGCAGGCAGAGCAGACGGCAGCAGTAACGTCACTCACTGACGTAGAGCGCCTGCTCCGCCCACTTTATGAATGAAGCAGGCGGAGCAGACGCGCGACGTCAGTGAGTGACGTTACTGGTGCCGTCCGCTCTGCCTGCTATGGAAGCTTAAGTAAGTGCTGTGGGGATACAGGGGGATACAGGGGAACATGGGAGAGGGCAGCGTTAGTTCAACTTAATAACAGGATAAGGATTCACGTTTATAAATACTTCGGTGAGCGGCGGGGCCCGGTGTATTGGGGGACACTGTTATGAGGGGGATCTGTGGATGACATATAGCAGTGTCATCCACAGATCCTCCCCATAACAGTTCCATCCACAGATCCCCTATAACAGCACCATCCACAGATCCCCCACCAAATAACAATGCCATCCTCAGATCCCCCCACCCCATAACAATGCCATCCACAGATATCCCACCCCATAGCAGTACCATCCACAGATCCCCATAACAGTGCCATCCACAAATCCCCATAACAGTGCCATCCACAGATCCCCCATAACAGTGCCATCCACAGATCCCCCATAACAGTGCCATCCACAGATCCCCATAACAATGCCATCCACAGATATCCCACCCCATAGCAGTACCATCCACAGATCCCCATAATAGTGCCATCCACAAATCCCCATAACAGTGCCATCCACAGATCCCCCATAACAGTGCCATCCACAGATCCCCCATAACAGTGCCATCCACAGATCCCCCATAACAGTGCCATCCACAGATCCCCCATAACAGTGCCATCCACAGATCCCCATAACAGTGCCATCCACAGATCCCCCATAACAGTGCCATCCACAGATCCCCCATAACAGCGCCATCCACAGATCCCCCATAACAGTGCCATCCACAGATCCCCCATAACAGTGCCATCCACAGATCCCCCATAACAGTGCCATCCACAGGTCCCCCATAACAGTGCCATCCACAGATCCCCCACATGACAGTGCGTCATCCACAGATCCACAGATCCCCCAAAACGGTCACATGACATTTAAAAAAAGTATCGGTATTCGGTATCGGTGACTACTTGAAAAAAAGTATCGGTACTTGTACTCGGTCCTAAAAAAGTGGTATCGGGACAACCCTACTAATATTCATATGTGAACAACTTGAAATCCTCTGCGATCCTCTCCCTCTCTGTACTCACAAACTCAGTAGCAGGCCGGGCGGCAGCGCAACTCACTGACGTCACGCGCCTGCTCCTCCCACTATGAATTAAGTAGGAGGAGCAGGCGTGTGACGTCAGTGAGTTGCGCTGCCGCCCGGCCTGCTACTGAGTTTGTGAGTACAGAGAGCTCAGAGGGAGAGGATCGCAGAGGATTTCAAGTTGTTCACATATGAATATTAGTATTACAGTGAGCGGGGCCCGGTGTAATAGAATACAGTGACTGCACCGGGCCCCGCTGCCATTACAACACCAGATGCCGGCCCCCAGATCCTGTATTGGGGGTCATTCACTCACAGCGACACTGTTATGGGGGGATCTGTGGATGACACATATATAGCATAAGGTGCTATATATGTGTCACCCACAGATCCCCCCCACAACAGTGTCACCCACAGAGCCCCCACAACAGTGCCAACCACAGAGCCCCCATAACAGTGCCATCCACAGAGCCCCCATAAGAGTGCCATCCACAAAGCCCCCATAACAGTGCCATCCACAGAGCCCCCATAACAGTGCCATCCACAGAGCCCCCATAACAGTGCCATCCACAGAGCCCCCATAACAGTGCCATCCACAGAGCCCCCATAACACCTTTTGGTTCAAAATATTTTTTAATTTGGCTATTCCCCACCCCTCTTGTAATTGTTCCGCTACTTGTGGGCTGCGCGGGAATGAGTTCAGTCACTTCGGTGCGCAATCCCGTCCTGCAGCGCGTGATCCCGCAAGACCCGCCGCTGTAGGTCACGGGTCTCGCGGGATCACGCGCCGCAGGATGGGATTGCGCACCGAAGTGACTAAACTCATGCCCATGTAGCCCGCAAGTAGCGGATCAGTGGAACAAGTACAAGGTGGGTGGGGGGATGATCTGTGGGGTTGCTCAGACGGCTAGGCCCTTCACAGTAATTATTAACCCCTTTCAGCAGTCCCCCATTCACTGAAGGGGGGACTGCTGAAAGGGGTTAATAACTACTGTGAAGGGCCTCCCCCCCTTTCACAGTAGTTATGCCCAGATATGTGCACCCTTCACAGTAGTTATGCCCACACTGCTTCTAACAGAGGCTCACTAATGGACGCTGAGATTAGATCACCCCATATGAGAGCATTGAATCAATCCTTTCCTATGGGGAAAAATATGACCCTGGAGGTCATCATGCAGGGTGTGAGGACGTCCAGCGTCAGATACCAGACCAAAGGTCTGTTTTACTCCAGGAAGCCCTCAGGTGGCTGCCACTAGAGGCTGACTTATTGCTTGAATGTAAACAATGCAGTTTCTCTAGAACATTGCAGCTCGATTTGCAAAAGGGACACTGTACCCAGACCACTTCAATGAGCTGAAGTGGTCTGGGTGCCTTTTGTGTCGCTTTAACTTTGAAATCTTATTAAAGATTGTGTAGGGTGTGGCTGGAGGCGGGACAAGGGTGGGGCTTGCAGCAGAACATGGGTGGGGCCTGTAAGGGGGCCCTTGATTTATTTTGCCCGGGGGCCCTGAGGGTTCTCAGTCCGCCCCTGCCGGTGTGTAACTAACGGAGTGTACCCTGGTAAATTGGAGAACGTAGCCCCCTTAACCGCAATCAACTCCTGTACCTGGGCACGCTCCTGGGGACTTAACCGCTCCCCCAGCTGTACCCCTCCCTGTAGGATTCTCTGCCTGATCCTCCTTCTCTAATAAATCAGGCAGTGGAAGATTTTCATAATCTTCCGAGGCCGGGGCACAGATAGCTGCTACGTCCTCTTTTCTCTCGTGGTAGGGTTTGAGCATATTCACATGAAGCATGCGTCGCTTCCCTACCCCGAGCAGGGGCCGATCACATAAGTGGTGTCACATCTCTGTTCCACCTCTTGGTATGGGCCCTGCCAGGTAGCCTGTAGCTTGTCAGTGTGGACAGGTTTTAAAATCAAAACTTTCTGTCCTACTTGAAAGCTACGGTCCCTGGCTCCCCTATCGTACCATCGGCATACCGCTCCCCCTCTAATCCTGCCTGATCTGAGGTCACTCTATCTCTATACACCTGCTGTCTGGCTGTCGATTATCTGTAGCGTTTACTGACATCACATCATGTTGTATCCCCAATGGCTCGTCGGTAAGGTTGAACACCACTTCTTGGGTTGCTGGTTCTGCTTGGTAGTGGTGAGCGGCTGCCCGGGGTACCAGATTTTGACAGGCTTGATTCCAGGCTTGCCGGCTCCGGTTCTGGGTGCACTCTCTTGCCATGTGGCCCCATTGCTTACAGGAATGGCACTGGATGTTGGCCCTGCCATTATAACGAGACTGGGAGTTGTGTCCCACAGGTGTTGGTCTCAATGGGGTTGTTGTAGGTGCGGTAGCAGTGACTGGACTAGGATGGGTGCTGGGTCTGGCATACCCTCGGTTAAAGTTCCCATGATGCCTCCTAGCGTCATAGTGCTGGTCGGCCAATCGTGCCTCCTCTGTGAGGGTGAGGGGTTTTCTGTCCCTTACCCATTCTTGTGCTTCCGGTGTTAGGCCATTGAAGAACTGCTCTAATAATAACAGCTGGTGTAACTCCTCCATGGTGGTAGCTTGGCTGGCTTGTATCCAACCCTGGGAAGCTTGATCCATCTTGTGTGCCCATTCTGCGTGGGAGTCCTTGTCTGCTTTGCGCAATCCTCTGAACTTGCGCCGGTTTGCCTCCGGGGTAATAGCATATTACCGTATGCTTCGGCAGCACGACCGGATAATTTGCCTGCCAGTAAGGGTACCCACACGGCCTGCTCCAAATCATGCAGGTTACACAGACTTTCAAAATCCTGTAAATACCCATCGATCTCATCTTTGTCTTCGCAAAAGGTTTTAAAAGCATGGTGGGGTATTTTGGGTTTTACCTGGCTGGTAGTGGAAAACTCTGTATATTCTGCTCTGGGTGATAATTCCTGTCGTCTGTGTGCCATCACATACTCCTGCACATTTGCAAATATTGCGGTCATTAATTCCAAAGGTACTGGACTGGGTAAGAATTCCAGCCTGGTTCTCACTTCTCTTTGGAATAGGGTCTCCTCCATGCTTGTTGGGGGTGTAGCACTGCGAGCTCTGTCTCCCTCCATCAGTTCGGCAATAAGTACCGCTTTAGACTTATTGCTGGCTATCTTACCCGTGGCTTCCAACAGTTCCTTTAACGTTTGCCATTTCAATACGTTGTAATCTGTCTCCATTCGCCTCTATGTTCGTTGCACGAACTGCGCTTTTCGGCTGTAAGGTTGGATCCCACCGCTTGCCACCAATTGTAGCGGAGCTGCAATATTAAATCCCAATATCTCTGCTGATAAAGTAAGGTAATCCACATCGAGCGCTGAAAATAGGAAATATTCCCAAATCCCCCCAGTAACCGGACGAAACACAGTTCTGGGAATCAACTAACTTTATTTAGGCATAGCACACCTACTTTAAAACCCCCAACAGCCTCATTTACATACAATAGGGCACATGGATTACTATGGTAAAAGTGGAGGTGTTTGCCACACAGACTCTTGGCTACTGAGACTGGACTTGGTGGAAGACAGGGTGGAGCTTAAGAGACTGGAAGCATTATCTGCTGCAATCCAACCTACTACCTGGTCGCACTGGTCTGACTTCAAGAGTGGTGTCCTCCGTCACCCTGCAAACTGGGACATGAAGCTAGGTATCATGGATGATTGTTTTTCTTGTGCTCTGGCAGCAGGCACAGTTTCACCACGCCCTGGGCCATGGCCTCTGTGTGCACCATCAGCATCACGGCCACTGCCCTGTCCCTTACTGCTTGCCTTCTTCATATTACATGTTATGTATGCTTGAAAGTCTGTCACACATACAGTAGTGTAGGATTTGGAAGTGTATGCGCAAACAAATTTAAAAAGGTATTTGGGATGAGGAAACGTTATACAGGAGAGATACCACCGGTAATGTCACTGTCCGCAGCGTCTACAAAAAAAGTACACTGTTTGCCACAGATACATTTTTTCAGCGCACACGTTACACTGCAGATGTGGCACTGCTAATGTCACTGACAGAAGCGGATACCATCTATTGAAAAAATACACTGTATGTCACAGATCTTTTTGGGATGCGCACACTTTACACAGGAGATGTGGCGCAGCTAATGTCCCTGTCCGCAGCGGACACCGTCTATTAAAAAAGTACAATGTATGTCACAGATACATTTCCAGCGCACACGTTACACTGCAGATGTGGCACTGGTAATGTCACTGTCAGAAGCAGACACCGTCTATTAAAAAAGGACACTGGATGTCACAGATATTTTTTGGATGCGCACACTTTACACTGGAGATGTGGCGCACCTGTCACTGTCCGCAGCGGACACCGTCTACGGAAAAAGTACACTGGATGTCACAGATATTTTTTGGATGCGCACACTTTACACAGGAGATGTGGCGCAGCTAATGTCACTGTCTGCAGCGGACACCGTCTATTAAAAAAGTACACTGTATGTCACAGATACAGTTTTTCAGCGCACACGTCACACTGCATATGTGGCACTAGTAATGTCACTGTCAGAAGCAGACACCGTCTATTAAAAAAGGACACTGGATGTCACAGATATTTTTTGGATGCGCACACTTTACACTGGAGATGTGGCGCACCTGTCACTGTCCGCAGCGGACACCGTCTACGGAAAAAGTACACTGGATGTCACAGATATTTTTTTGATGCGCACACTTTACACAGGAGATGTGGTGCAGCTAATGTCGCTGTCTGCAGCGGCCTAACTATTGCACGCTATTTAGCGCAGGATGCACTAAAAATAGATATTGCTGCCACACACAACAGTCCTTAAAAGGACTTTTGGGTCTGTTAAGTTTTAGCTATTTAGCGCAGGTTGCGCAAAAAATATATATTGCTGCTGCTACACACAACAATAGTCCTTAAAAGGACTTTTGGGTCTCTGACAAGTTTTTCTAATAAAATTATTCCTATGTCACTCCCTACACTGTCTGTCCCTTCCTCAGCACAGCTCTAACTGACTAAGACTGAGCCGAACATGCGTCATCGGGTGGCGTTCCAGCCAGCCAATCACTGTAATCAGGGCTGGTGCAAGGATTTTTGCCAACACAAGCGAAGCTACATTTTGGCGCCCCACCCTCGCAGCTCACCTGGCCCTGGTCCCGTCTGCAGCAGCTGTCTTTTCCTCTGTGTGGTCCTGGTATCTTCTCTCTGCTTCAGACAATCGCTGGTTTGAGGACCGTATTTTTCACCCTATAAGACGCACCGGCCCATAAGACGCACCTTGGTTTTAGAGGAGGATAATAATAAAAAAATATTTTCCATTGCACCTCAGGTTAGACCAGCAATCAGACCCCCAATGTTAATCAGACCTCAGATCAGACCCCCAATGCCTCAGATCAGCCCCCATGTCAGCCATCAGACCCCCATGTCAGCCATCATTGCAAATAAAATAAAATAACTTACCTCTCCTGCTCCTGGACGCCGCCGCTCCTCACCACCAGCGCTCTCTCTCTTCTTCTTGGTTCTCGACTGTCAGCTGTGAAGGCTGCGCACAGTGAGGTCACATGGTGAGCAGCCCTTTACAGCATACAGCTGAGCGGAGGACCAGGAAGTGCTGAGTACAGATCCTTCACAGCTTCCCGGTCCTCAGGTACTATTAAAGCGCTTCATTAGTATTCGCCCGATAAGACCCAGGTGCGAAAAATACAGGGTATTTAAAAAAATAAGAAAACTATAGTAAAGGGCGAGCACACTTCATTTGGACTGGTACTAAAATTTAATTAAATCACACTTACACGTGTATAACAGATACATAAAATGCTATAAAATACAATAAAATACACAGCATAGGATATACTTCATACAAGCTCCTAGACCTGAATGGGTCCACAGAAATTATATACCGCAATATTCCTTAGATGCAAGGCTGGATTAAATCACAATTTTCAATGACCGTGGAAATGATGGTCCACGTATACGTATAGGTGTGGATTATCAAAATCAATTCAACAGGCTTGAAATCGCATGAATATTCAACCGCTGGTCTTTCTCTGCAAATGCAGTATAATGGCTATTAATCTGTATGTATATTGCAGTCCCATATATTGTATTATGTATGGGTAAAGGTGCAGGTTGCCAGATAGATTTGCACTGGCTTTAGGGGTTCTTGGGTATTTGAACGTTGGTCTTTTTTCATTAATGCAATAATGTCCAGTTATATATACTCTCTGATCCCCTAGAATATAGATTTAGTCCGCTTACCTTCCCCAGCGTTGGCGGTTTGGTCAGGCGAGGGCTGAGCGGCGCGGGACACTGCCGGCGTCTCGCTCCTTACTCCTCCAACTGACTTACCCGAGATCTCGCGGGAATTCCAACGAGACTTCGGACGGAACTGCAGTCTAT
Organism: Bufo bufo; assembly: GCF_905171765.1. Lineage (NCBI taxonomy): Eukaryota > Metazoa > Chordata > Amphibia > Anura > Bufonidae > Bufo > Bufo bufo. The sequence goes on from NC_053393.1 coordinate 435,012,701, forward strand.
GCCCGGTCCAAGTGTGTCTCGTCCACTGCACAGGGAAGTGGATAGTTACTTGTTCTGTTAATCCAAGTTCGAGTCGTTTTCAACTGTCTTTGAAAGTAGTTTATAGCATGGCCATGCTTTTCTTGCGGAGGTGCTGTTTCACAGGTGTACGGCTCTGCCCAGACGCGTTTCGGGAACTAGCCTTCCCTTCATCAGTGGTCACTGATGAAGGAAGGCTAGTTCCCGAAACGCGTCTGGGCAGAGCCGTACACCTGTGAAACAGCACCTCCGCAAGAAAAGCATGGCCCTGCTATAAACTACTTTCAAAGACAGTTGAAAACGACTCGAACTTGGATTAACAGAACAAGTAACTATCCACTTCCCTGTGCAGTGGACGAGACACACTTGGACCGGGCATAGACTGCAGTTCCGTCCGAAGTCTCGTTGGAATTCCCGCGAGATCTCGGGTAAGTCAGTTGGAGGAGTAAGGAGCGAGACGCCGGCAGTGTCCCGCGCCGCTCAGCCCTCGCCTGACCAAACCGCCAACGCTGGGGAAGGTAAGCGGACTAAATCTATATTCTAGGGGATCAGAGAGTATATATAACTGGACATTATTGCATTAATGAAAAAAGACCAACGTTCAAATACCCAAGAACCCCTAAAGCCAGTGCAAATCTATCTGGCAACCTGCACCTTTACCCATACATAATACAATATATGGGACTGCAATATACATACAGATTAATAGCCATTATACTGCATTTGCAGAGAAAGACCAGCGGTTGAATATTCATGCGATTTCAAGCCTGTTGAATTGATTTTGATAATCCACACCTATACGTATACGTGGACCATCATTTCCACGGTCATTAAAAATTGTGATTTAATCAAGCCTTGCATCTAAGGAATATTGCGGTATATAATTTCTGTGGACCCATTCAGGTCTAGGAGCTTGTATGAAGTATATCCTATGCTGTGTATTTTATTGTATTTTATTGTATTTTATAGCATTTTATGTATCTGTTATACACGTGTAAGTGTGATTTAATTAAATTTTAGTACCAGTCCAAATGAAGTGTGCTCGCCCTTTACTATAGTTTTCTCATTTACATTTCCAGAGGGTGGGTGTCCCTCTCTAGGGCTAGTAGCACCTGTTCCGTAATCACGTTTGAAGTGAGCCACCATCTTGAATTTCACATTTAAAAAAATAAGTTTCATTTTTTCTGCCCCCCCTCCCGCCTCTGCGCCCTAAGGCAGCCGCTTGGTCTGCCTTATTATAGCAACGGCCCTGACTGTAATGCCAGTAAGCAACATGGCTACGACATTACAGTGAGGGCAGTACTTACCTGGACATTTATTGGCCGCGTAGCAGCCAAGAAATGTGCGGGGAGGAGACTCGAGCATTGCGCTCGAGCACATGCAGTTTTCGGCCACCATGTTCACAGCATCGAGATGCTCGAGCCAAACTGGTGTTCGGCCGAGCATGCTCAATCAACACTACATGTAATGTGAGTAAAGGGGCTACTTATTTTACATGCACAAAAAAATAAAATGCTGGTTATTTTACAAAACTAGTCAAGCTTAAAGGCTATGAAAACCTTCAGGTGCAACTTTATGATTGTTTTATACTCAACTTGCGCTAAAAATCATTTTTACAGTCAGTCTTTATTAAAAATGTTCAGTTGTTTTTGTCATAAAAGGTAAACTCCTTGCTTTATTCTGCGCACTTTCATTTTCACTTAGAGCCGTTATCTGCCAGTTTCTGCTATATATATATATATATATACATATACACACATATATATATACACAGTCAGGTCCATAAATATTGGGACATCGACCCAATTCTAACATTTTTGGCTCTATACACCACCACAATGGATTTAAAATGAAACAAACAAGATGTGCTTTAACTGCAGACTGTCAGCTTTAATTTGAGGGTATTTACATCCAAATCAGGTGAACGGTGTAGGAATTACAACAGTTTGCATATGTGCCTCCCAGTTATTAAGGGACCAAAGTAATGGGACAATTGGCTTCTCAGCTGTTCCATGTTATTCCCTCATTATCTCAATTACAATGAGCAGATAAAAGGTCCAGAGTTCATTTCAAGTGTGCTATTTGCATTTGGAATCTGTTGCTGTCAATTCTCAAGATGAGATCCAAAGAGCTGTCACTATCAGTGAAGCAAGCCATTATTAGGCTGAAAAAAACTAAACAAACCCATCAGAGAGATAGCAAAAACATTAGGCATGACCAAAACAACTGTTTGGAACATTCTTAAAAAGAAGGAACGCATCAGTGCGCTCAGCAACACCAAAAGACCTGGAAGACCATGGAAAACAACTGTGGTGGATGACCGAAGAATTCTTTCCCTGGTGAAGAAAACACCCTTCACAACAGTTGGCCAGATCAAGAACACTCTCCAGGAGGTAGGTGTATGTGTGTCAAAGTCAACAATCAAGAGAAGACTTCACCAGAGTGAATACAGAGGGTTCAGCACAAGATGTAAACCATTGGTGAGCCTCAAAAACAGGAAGGCCAGATTAGAGTTTGCCAAACAACATCTAAAAAAGCCTTCACAGTTCTGGAACAACATCCTATGGACAGATGAGACCAAGATCAACTTGTACCAGAGTGATGGGAAGAGAAGAGTATGGAGAAGGAAAGGAACTGCTCATGATCCTAAGCATACCACCTCATCAGTGAAGCATGGTGGTGGTAGTGTCATGGCGTGGGCATGTATGGCTGCCAATGGAACTGGTTTTCTTGTATTTATTGATGATGTGACTGCTAACAAAAGCAGCAGGATGAATTCTGAAGTGTTTCGGGCAATATTATCTGCTCATATTCAGCCAGATGCTTCAGAACTCATTGGACGGTGCTTCACAGTGCAGATGGACAATGACCCAAAGCATACTGCAAAAGCAACCAATGAGTTTTTTAAGGGAAAGAAGTGGAATGTTATGCAATGGCCAAGTCAATCACCTGACCTGAATCCGATTGAGCATGCATTTCACTTGCTGAAGACAAAACTGTAGGGAAAATGCCCCAAGAACAAGCAGGAACTGAAGATAGTTGCAATAGAGGCCTGGCAGAGCATCACCAGGGATGAAACCCAGCGTCTGGTGATGTCTATGCATTCCAGACTTCAGGCTGTAATTGACTGCAAAGGATTTGCAACCATGTATTAAAAAGTGAAAGTTTGATTTATGATTATTATTGTGTCCCATTACTTTTGGTCCCTCAATAAGTGGGAGGCACATATGCAAACTGTTGTAATTCCTACATCGTTCACCTGATTTGGATGTAAATACCCTCGAATTAAAGCTGACAGTCTGCAGTTAAAGCACATCTTGTTCGTTTCAAATCCATTGTGGTGGTGTATAGAGCCAAAAATGTTAGAATTGTGTTGATGTCCCAATATTTATGGACCTGACTGTATATATCCATGGACTACTGACAGCTAATTAACACTTATTTATAGGATGAGGACACCTTTGTAAAAAAAAAAAAAACAACTAATTTTTACACTAATTAATATTTTTTTGGTGGAAAAAATAATTTCTCCACTTGGCTATGTTTATTTTTGTTTTTTCGTTTTTGTTCTCCAGCCTGCAGTGCTTCCTATGCACAGCAGGCTGCTCTCAGTGAATTTATAGAGCATCCGTTATCTGACGAATTCTCTGTAACCTTAGGGACCGCTGTATGGAAGGGGCTAACCATCGGACGGCTGTTCTGGCCCAATGCTTGAATGGTTAATGTGGCATTAAACCACCCCCCTTCCCCTCTTTAGGATAACCATCAGCAATTCTCCCTCCCCCAGTTCAGGATGGCCGAGTGGTACAGGGCATCCCCCCTTTCACCTGTTCAGGATGGCCAGAGCTGCAGCACAAACAAGTCACCCCCCCCCCAGCCCGCCCCCCCCCCCTCCTTTCAGGATGGGCAAGCGGTGAGCAGAGTGTCAGCTGTAAAATACAGCTGACCTCTGCTTGAAACTGCATTTTAACCACTTCCATGCTGCGGTTAGGGACCGCTGTATGAAAGAGGCTAACCATCGGGCCGCTGTTCTGCCATGCCAGTGGCCTGATGCTTGAATGGTTAATGTCCCCCCCCCCCACTTTCAGGATGGCAGAGGGTCAGCAGAAACCCGCCACAACGGATGGTCGAATGGTCGCACAAGTCCTCCACCCACCCCCCATTCAGGATGGCAGAGCGGTGGCACAAGCCCCCCCTACCACCCCCCTCCTTTCAGGATGGCAGAGTGACAGTGGTGCACAGAGTATCAGCTGTAACATACAGCTGACACCAGGGGCATTACTAGGTTAAAACATTCGGGGCCTGGGCCCCTGATGTTTTGTCCCAGGCCCCGAATGTCGTGCCTGCCAGATAGATCCAACTGTATTGACATCCTCAGGACGACAATACAATTGAATCTAATGCCCTGCAAGAGCTGAAGGACCTGTGATGACATCACAGTCCATGTGATCAGTTCTTAATGCAGTAGCTGAAAAGGACCTGTGATGATGTCACCATCATGTGACCAGTGCAGGAGAGGACGGCTCAGCAGTGAAGAGAAGTCCTGGGAAGAAGCTGATGTGATGTCTGCTACATGAGGAGAGGTAAGTGAAGGTAGAGGCAAAGCAATGCTGGGAGTTGTAGTTATTTAACTGGGACTGTATGTTGAGGGTGTCTGGGGGAGGGAGTGATATTATTTACATGGGACTAAATGTTGAGGGGTAATGCTATTAACATGGGACTGCATTTTGGAGGTGGCTGGGGAAGGGGTGATTTTATTTACATGGGACCGTATGTTGAAGGTATCTGGGGGAGGGAGTGATATTTACTGTACATGGGACTGAATATAGAGGGGGTGATGTTATTTACATGGGACTGTATGTTCAAGGCGGCTGGGGAGGAGGTGATGTTATTTACATGGGACTGTATGGTGGAGGGGCTGAGGAATTATAATTTCTGAGGACAGTAAATGGAGGAATATTGGCCGACTTAGAGAATTGAACCATATGCATTGGGGTTTGGGCCCCGGATCTTTTGAGATTCTAGCAACGCCCCTGGTTGACACTCTGCTTGAAACGGCTGACAACAGTGCTGGCACCGATGCCAGCCATTTAACCCCTTCCATACCGCGGTCCTTAGGGACCACTGTATGGAGGGGCTAACTATCGGGCCAATGCTCTGCTGTGGCAATGGCCCGATTCTTGAAGAATAAACTGATGGAGGGACCTCCCTCCACCATCGGGCCGCTGCGCTGCTGTGGCAGCGTCCCGATGGTTACCATGGCATCCGGACTCCTTCACAGGCATTCGGCTTGCCATGGTACATCTAAGCCTGATAAGGCTCCTGCTAAAGGCAGTAACCTGATCAGGCTAAGGCCTCATGCACACGACAGTATTTTTTCACGGTCCGCAAAAGGGGTTCCGTTGTTCCGCGATCCGTTTCCGTTTTTGTTTCCGTGTGTCTTCCTTGATTTTTGGAGGATCACCAGACATGAAGGAAAGTGAAAAAAAATCTAAGTCAAGTTTGCCTTGCAAAATGATAGGAAAAAACGGACGCGGACGCGGATGACAATCTTGTGTGCCTCCGTGTTTTTTCACGGACCCATTGACTTGAATGGGTCCGCGAACCGTTGTCCTTGAAAAAAATAGGACAGGTCATATTTTTTTGACGGACTGGAAACACGGATCATGGACGCGGATGACAAACGGTGCATTTTCCGAGTTTTCAACGGACCCATTGAAATTCAATGGGTCCACAGAAAATCACGGAAAACGGAACAACGGACACGGAACACAACAACGGTCGTGTGCATGAGGCCTTACTGTGAATGAAAATACACTGCAGTACACTATACAGTGTACTGCAGTGTATTGTAGAGGAATCAGACCCACTGGATCTTCAAGAACCAAGTGGGTCTGGGTAAAAAAAAAGTGTAAAAAAAAAAGTGACGAACTTCTTCCTATATCCGCACATATAAGTGGTTAAAAATTTTAAAAATAGAAAACACTAAACATGTTTGGTATCAAAGTGTCCGTAATGACCTGATCTATAAAAGGTACTTTTACCCCATGGTGAACGCCAAGAAAAAAGAAAAACTATGATAGAATTGCAATTTTTTGCTCACAGCACTTCACAAAAAAAATGGTATAAATGGAGTCATATGTACCCCAAAATAGTACCAATCAAACCGTCATCTCATCCCACAAAAAATGAGCCCCTACATAAGTCAATTTCCCAAAAAATAAAAAAGATTTGGCTTTCAGAAAATGGAGACTCTAAAACTTTTTATTGTTTTAAAAATGCTCTTATTGTGTAAAACCAAAATGTATTTGAAAAAAATAGACATATTAAGTATCACCGTGTCTGTAAAACCTGCTCTATAAAAATATCACATGAGCTAACCCTAATATCACATGAGCTAACCCCTCTGGTGAACGCCATAAAAAAAAAAAAGGGCCAAAAAAGAATTTTTTTATCACCTTGCAACATAAAAAGCGTAAGGTTACTTTCACACTAGCGTTTTTTCTGGATCCGGCAGGGTTCATCAAAAACGCTTCCGTTACTGATAATACAACCATCTGCATCCTTTATGAACGGATCCGGTTGCATTATCTTTAACATAGCCAAGACAGATCCGTCATGAATAGAGTTGAGCGGACACCTGGAAGTTCGGGCTTCGACAGGTTCGGCTAAACTTTGCAAAAAAGTTCGAGTTCAGGACCCGAACTTGACCCCGAACCCCATTGAAGTCAATGAGGACCCGAACTTTGGAGCACTAAAATGGCTCTAAAAAAGTCATGGAAAGGGCTAGAGGGCTGCAAAAGGCAGCAAAATGTGGTTAAGAGCATGGCAAGTGCTCTGTAAACAAATGTGGATAGGGAAATGACTTAAAATAACATAAAATACGTAAAAATAAAAAATTATAATCTTGATCTAGGAGGAGGAGGTTGAGGAGGTTGAGGAGGCGGTGGATGTGGCGGTGTAGGTGGAAGTGGCGGTGAAGGAGGAGGAGGAGCTAGCCAACACTGGTTTTTGGTTTTGTTTCTTATTTTTTATTTTTGTTATTTTCTTAGTTTAAATTTGGGTAGACCCCAAAACATTGGGAAATATGAAAAATAAAACAAAGAGAAAGTGCACTGGAGTATAACAATGGCTAGGTGAGGCGTACATTGGCTGTAGACAGGCGGCTGCGCTTGTCTGTGATAACGCCCCCTGCCGTGCTAAATACATATTCAGACAATACACTGGTAGCAGGGCAGGCTATCATCTCCAAGGCGTAAAGGGCAAGCTCAGGCCATGTGCCCAATTTGGAGACCCAGAAGTTGAAAGGGTCCGACCCATCAGTCAGTACGTGTAGGCATGTGCACACATACTGCTCCACCATGTTGGTGAAATGCTGCCTCCTGCTAAGACGTCCCATATCAGCTGGTGGTGCTGGTTGTTGTGGCGTGCTGACCAAGCTTTTCCACATTTTGGCCATGCTAACCCTGCCTTCTGAGGTGCTGGCGGTGCCCCAGCTGCGTTGGCGACCTCTTCCTCCTCCTCTGCCTTCACCTTGTGCTTCCACTGTGCCCTTGCTGTCAGGTGGGAATGCAATCAGCAGCGCGTCTACCAGCATGCGCTTGTACTCGCGCATCTTCCGATCACGCTCCAGTGACGGAATTAAGGACGGTACGTTGTCCTTGTAACGGGGATCCAGCAGTGTGGCCACCCAGTAATCAGCACAAGTTAGAATGTGGCCAACTCGGCGGTCATTGCAGAGACACTGCAGCATGTAATCGCTCATGTGTGCCAGGCTGCCCAGAGGCAATGACAAGCTGTCCTCTGTGGGAGGTGTATCGTCTGTGTCCTCTGTATCCATCCAGCCACGCACCAGTGATGCCCATGAGCTGGTTTTGGTGCCACCCTGCTGTGAACACGGTTCCTCCTCCTCCATCTCATCCTCCACCTCATCATCCTCCAGAACTGTGCCCTGGCTGGACAATTGTCTACCTGGCCTATGTTGGTGCAGGAACCCACCCTCGGAGCCACTTGTGAATGACTGGCCGGAAACCCTTGTAAATGATATCTCTTCCTCTTCCTCCTGTGCCACATCCTCTTCCATCATCTCCCGAAGCGTATTTTCAAGGAGACATAGAAGTGGGATAGTGCAGCCAGCCAGTAGCGCAGGGGCAACACGTGAGGTGCACGGTGGACCGATGAGGGGCCAAATTATAACACACTGTTCATCAGTTTACTCACGGTTAGCAGAAAGCCTCCCTGGGCTGGCAGCACAGTGTTGAGGTGGACAGCACGAAATCCTCCAGGGCACGCTCTGTGGTAGGGAAGCATCAGCCAAGATGGTGGTTGAGGTGACTTTGATGTTAGGGGTGCTTAGGGTGCTTGTTGCGGCCGAGTCCCTTGATGGTTTTTGTCGTGACGCCAGTACCGTTAATGGTGGTACAACCAATAGTGGTAATAATGAGGTAGACAGTGGTAAGATGCAACTCAAAACTTATACTGTTGATGACTTTGGTTGCAGCAGTACAAAAATGCAGTCTCTTGATGTTACAGAGTTGATTCTGCAAATCCACTGTTTCTAGGCTTTTCAGGTTTTAGTTTGGAGCAGTGGGTTAGGTGTACCTGGTTCCTATTGATGTGCTGGATCCTATTTCTTGTCCTTTCGCTACAAGCTGAACATTTAGACAGGAAAACTCAACTGTCTCTCAGAAGTATGGTGTGGCTGCCAGAAGCTATAAATCCTCCACCATGCAAAGGTGTCTGTGGCCCTCAATAATGGCTCTTATCACTGATGATTCCTTAGGAAGCTTGTTTCTATTCCAGGGAGACAAACTCTTCTCCTACTGGTCAGGGATGCAAGTATATATTCCGGCCACAGAAGGAGAACGCTCTTCTGCGCCTCACATCTTAGTATCACCTCATAGCGAAGTTGGCTCCACTCACTAATCTGTGTCATGGAGTCTTCACTCTACATTTTCTCCCACTAATCTAATCTGACTTCCTCAGATCTGCTCTCTTCTCTGACTACATTTTTACTCAACTGACTAACTAGGCCTGACCTAGGTATATATAAGACCTGAACTTTATCCTCATTTAGTGGTGGGATGTATAAATTACACCTAATCTGCCTGGTAACAGGGATTTTGCAGATACATTAATACAAAGTACCACAATACAACACAGTGCAATTGTCAAGGTAAAAAGTACTTTTAAGCAGTGCCCACACACACGTAGTGGGACACTGCAATAGTAACGCTGAGAACAGCATCATCGGCACTGGCCATGTTGGTGGAGTACTCGACACAGGTCTTGCATGGAGGCCCACTCATTGGTGGTGAAGTGGTGCTGTTCCATAGAGCAACTCACCGGTGCTGAAACTCCACTATCGCCTGCTGCTGATCGCACAGTCTGGACAGCATGTGCAAGGTAGAGCTCCACCTTGTGGGCACGTTGCATATAAGGCGGTGAGCGGGAAGGCCGAAGTTGCGCTGCAGCGCAGACAGGCGAGCTTCAGCAGGGTGAGAACGCCGAAAGCGCGCACAGACAGCCCGCACTTTCTGCAGCAGCTCTGACATATCGGGGTAATTTTTCAGGAATTTCTGCACCACCAAATTCAGCACATGCGCCAGGCAAGGGATGTGCATCAAACCGGCTAGGCCCAGAGCTGCTACGAGATTTCACCAATTATTGCACACCACCAGGCCGGGCTTGAGGTTCCCTGGCACAACCACTCATCGGTCTGTTTTTCCATGCCCGTCCACAGCTCCTGTGCAGTGTGGGGTTTGTCCCCCAAAAAGATAAGTTTCAAAACTGCCTGCTGTTGTTTCCCCCTTGCTGTGCTGAAGTTGGTGGTGAAGGTGTTGCGCTGACCGGATGAGGAGGCAGTAGAGGAGGAGGAAGCGGAGTAGGAAGCAACAGGAGGCAAAGAGAAACGCCCTGCAATCCTCGGTGGCGGAAGGACATGCGCCAAACTGCTATCCGCCTCAGGCCCAGCCACCACTGCATTTACCCAGTGTGCTGTTAGGGAGATATAACATCCCTGACCGTGCTTACTAGTCCACGTATCCGTAGTTATGTGAACCTTGACACAAATGGCGTTGCGCAGTGCACACCTGATTTTGTCCCCCACTTGGTTGTGCAGGGAAGGGATGGCTCGCCTGGAAAAGTAGTAGCGGCTGGGTACAATGTACTGTGGGACAGCCACCGCCATCAGATTCTTAAAACTGTCTGTGTCCACTAGAAGGAATTACAGCATTTCAAAGGCCAAGAATTTGGAAATGCTGGCATTCAGGGCCAGGGATCGTTGGTGGGTAGGGGGGTACTTCCTCTTTCGCTCCAGTGTTTGGGAGATAGACAGCTGAACGCTTCCATGGGACATTGTGGAGATGCTTGGTGACCAAGGGGGGTGGTGTTGCTGCCACATCCTTTGTTTGCGGGGTGGCAGATGCCACTGTCACTCCAGAGGGGGATGAAGAGGCAGAGACTGCAGCAGAAGAGGAAGCAGGAGGATCCAGAGACCTTTCTTGGTTTTTGAGGTGTCTACTCCACTGCAGCTCGTGCTTTGCACTTAGATGCCTGGTCATCCAGGTTGTGCTCAGGTTTAGAACGTTTATGCCTCGCTTCAGGCTCTGATTGCACAGCGTGCAATCCACTCGTGTCTTGTCGTCAGCACATTGTCTGAAGAACTGCCATGCCAGGGAACTCCTTGGAGCTGGCTTTGGTGTGCTTGGTCCCTTGCAGTGGTGGGCAGTAGCAGGCGTACTGCCTAGGGGACGGGCGCTCCGCTTTTGCACCCTGCTCTCTCTTCTGCTGTGCTGGTGGCTCTGTGCGACCACCGCCTCTTCCTCCAAACTACACAGGTCACTCGCATGACCTTGATTCTATGTGGGGTCGAGGACCTCATCGTCCTCCACATCATCTTCCACCCAGTCTTCACCCCTGCCCTCCTTGTCAATCTGCACACTGCAGAAAGCCGCAGCAGTTGGCACCTGTGTTTCGTCATCATCCGAGACGTGCTGCGGTGGTCACCCCATGTACTCATCCTGAAACATAAGTGGTTGGGCATCGGTGCACTCAATCTCTTCCACTTCTGGGGCAGGGCTATGTGGATGGCCCTGGGAAACCCTGCCAGGAGAGTCATCAAAAAGCAGAAGAGACTGCTGCATGACTTGGGGCTCAGACTGCTTGGCTGATTTGCAAGGGGGTGAGGTGAAAGACTGATGGTTATGGGCTTCAGGTGCCAACTCTGATCTTTCAGCAGGGGACTGGGTGGAAGACAATGTAAAGGAACTGAATGCACTGTCAGCCACCCAATCTACTATCGCCTGTACTTGTTCTCACCATTTGTAGAGCCAAATTCGGCCCTACCAAATAACGCTGCTGATGGATCTCAATACCGGAAAACTAAAACTCTAGTGTGAAAGTAGCCTAATACCAAGTGATCAAAAAGTCATATGTGCCCCAAAAAGGTACCAATCATACCGTCATCTCATCCCACAAAAAATGAGACCCTACCTAAGACAATCATCCCAAAAGATTAAAAAATATATGGCTTTCAGAAAATGGAGACACTGAAACATGATTTTTTGTTTTAACATAGTAACATAGTATATAAGGCCGAAAAAAAACATTTATCCATCCAGTTCAGCCTGTTATCCTGCAAGTTGATCCAGAGGAAGGCAAAAAAAAACAACCTGTGAGGTACAAGCCAATTTTCCCCACTTAAGGGGGAAAAAAATTCTTCCCGACTCCAATCCGAATAACTCCCTGGATCAATGACCCCTCTCTAGTAGCTATAGCCTGTAATATTATTACACTCCAGAAATTCATCCAAGCCCCTCTAGAATTCTTTTATTGTACTCACCATCACCACCTCCTCAGGCAGAGAGTTCCATAGTCTCACTGCTATTACCGTAAAGAATCCTTTTCTATGTTTGTGTACAAACCTTCTTTCTTCCAGATGCAGAGGGTGTCACAGTCCTGGGGATAAATAGATGATGGGAGAGATCTCTGTACTGTCCCCTGATATATTTATACATAGTAATTAGATCTCCCCTCAGTCGTCTTTTTTCTAAAGTGAATAACCCTAATGTTGATATTCTTTCAGGATACTGTAGTTGCCCCATTCCAATTAGTACTTTAGTTGCCCTCCTCTGAACCCCCTCCAGCTCTGCTATGTCTGCCTTGTTCACAGGAGCCCAGAACTGTACACAGTACTCCATGTGTGGTTTTTATTGAGTAAAACCAATATATATATATTAAAAAAAAAACAGACATATTAGGTATCTTAGTGTCCGTAATAACCTGCTCTATAAAAATATCACATGAGCTAACCCGTCTGGTAAATGCTATAAAAAATAATACTGTGCCAAAAAAGCCTTTTTTTATTACATTACAACACTAAAAGTGTAATACCAAGCGATCAAGAAGTCATATGTGCCCCAAAATGGTACCAATCAAACTGTCATCTCATCCCGCGAAAAAAATGAGACCCTACCTAAGACAATCATCCAAAAAACAAATGGCTTTCAGAAAATGGAAACACAAAGACATGTTATTTTTCCAAAATGCTTTTATTGTGTAAAATAAAATTGCAAAAATTAGGTATCACATTGTCTGTAACAACCTGCTCTATAAAAATATCACTTGAGCTTACCCTAATATCACATGAGCTAACCCCTCTGGTGAACGCCGTAAAAAAAATATATATTTTTTTTCACCTTTTATCACCTTACAAACCAAGAAGTATAATACCAAGCAATCAAAAAGTCCGTGTGCCTCAAAATGGTACCAATCAAATTGTCATCTCATCCCGCAAAAAATGAGATTCTGCCTAAGACAATCGCCCCCAAAAAAATATAAAAAATATGGTCTTCAGAAATTGGAGACACAAAAACATGATTTTTTTCCCAAAAGCATTTTTTTCCAACAATTCTTGTGTAAAACCAAAATAAAAATGAAAAAAGATGCATTAGGTATCGCCGCGTAAGTAATTACCTGCTCTATAAAAATATCACATGATCTACCCTGTCAGGTGAACATTGTAAAAGACAAAAAATAAAAACTATGCCAGAACAGACATTTTTTGGTTACCTTGCCTCACAAAAAGTATAATATATATATTGTATTTTTTGCCCCATAAGACACCCATGCAAAAGTGGGGGGAAGGGGAAATGCCCCTGCTTCTTATGGGGCGAATGCTGCCATTTTACATCCCAGTCTGCGATGTATCAGCGGGGAGGGAGGAGGGGCTGGAGTTCGGGAACTTGCACCGGGCCACGATGCTCACAGCAGTATTTCTAGTAATCACTACTCTGGTAACAGTAATCCTTAACCTCTTAATAAATTTAACTAAAGTTGCGCTCTCCCCTGTATCAGCACTTACTAACAAGAATCCGGAGCAGGCACAGCAGCTGGCAGCGTTACATTACTCACTGAAGTCGCGCGGCTGCTCCTCCCACTTTATGAATGGAGCAGGAGCGCAGCGTCAGTAAGTGACGTAACGCTGCCAGCCGCTCTGCCTGCTCCGGATGCTCGTTAGTAAGTGCTGATACAGGGGAGAGCACAACTTTAGTTAAATTTATTAAGAGGTTAAGGATTACTGTTACTAGAGTAGTGATTACTAGAAATACTTTTGTGAGCGGCGGGGGAACATTGTTATGGGGGGGATCTGTGGATGACACATATAAAGCAGTGTCATCCATAGATCTCCCCCATAACAGTGTCATCCACAGATCCTCCACCCCATAATAGTGCCATCCACAGATTCCCCCACCCCATAACACTGCCATCCACAGATCCCCACCCCATAACAGTGACATCCACAGATGCCCCTCCCCATAAAAGTGCCATCCACAGATTCCCCCACCCCATAACACTGCCATCCACAGATCCCCACCCCATAACAGTGCCATCCACAGATTCCCCCACCCCATAACACTGCCATCCACAGATCCCCACCCCATAACAGTGCCATCCACAGATGCCCCTCCCCATAAAAGTGCCATCCACAGATGCCCCTCCCCATAAAAGTGCCATCCACAGATCCCCCCATTGCCATCCACAGATCCTCCCATAACAGCGCCATCCACAGAATCCCCCCTATAACAGCGCCATCCACAGATCCCCTCCATAACAGTGCTTCATCCACAGATCCCCCATAATAGTGTCATGCACAGACCACCATTAGTTCAAAACCCACCAAAAGCACCTAAAGAATTATTAGGAACACCTGTTCTATTTCTCATTAATGCAATTATCTAGTCAACCAATCACATGGCAGTTGCTTCAATGCATTTAGGGGGGTGGTCCTGGTCAAGACAATCTCCTGAACTCCAAACTGAATGTCAGAATGGGAAAGAAAGGGGATTTAAGCAATTTTGAGCGTGGCATGGTTGTTGGTGCCAGACGGGCCGGTCTGAGTATTTCCCAATCTGCTCAGTTACTGGGATTTCACGCACAAACCATTTCTAGGGTTTACAAAGAATGGTGTGAAAAGGGAAAGCATCCAGTATGCGGCACTCGTTACAACCGAGGTATGCAGCAAAGCATTTTGTGAAGCCACAACACGCACAACCTTGAGGCGGATGGGCTACAACAGCAGAAGACCCCACTGGGTACCACTCATCTCCACTACAAATAGGAAAAAGAGGCTACAATTTGCACGAGCTCACCAAAATTGGACTGTTGAAGACTGGAAAAATTTTGCCTGGACTGATGAGTCTCGATTTCTGTTGAGACATTTAAATGGTAGAGTCCGATATTGGAGTAAACAGAATGAGAACATGTATCCATCCTCTGATGGCTACTTCCAGCAGGATAATGCACCATGTCACAAAGCTCGAATGATTTCAAATTGGTTTCTTGAACATGAAAATGAGTTCACTGTACTAAAATGGCCCCCACAGTCACCAGATCTCAACCCAATAGAGCATCTTTGGGATGTGGTGGAACGGGAGCTTCGTGCCCTGGATGTGCATCCCTCAAATCTCCATCAACTGCAAGATGCTATCCTATCAATATGGGCCAACATTTCTAAAGAATGCTATCAGCACCTTGTTGAATTAATGCCACGTAGAATTAAGGCAGTTCTGAAGGCAAAAGGGGGTCCAACACCGTATTAGTATGGTGTTCCTAATAATTCTTTAGGTGAGTGTATATATACTGTAAATATATATACATATACACACACAACGCACAACTATTTCTAGCAAAAGATTTATATACTGCAGGAGTAATTTAAAATATATTTATATATATATTTATTTATGACAATGGCAGAGCAGCAGGCCAAATATATTATGGAGGTGCAGGCCAATGGATCTGGCAACAAATCCAGGACAATACAAGAATACAAAAAAAATGGCAGCACTTTCACAAAAAATGAATAAAAAGAAAAACACTTTATTCACTCCTGTGATAGCAACTAGGGATGAGAGAACTTGTGTTTCAAGTTAGGCCTCTTTCACACTTGCGTTGTCCGTATCCGTCGTGTACTCCATTTGCCGGAGGTGCCCACCGGATCCGTAACACCGCAAGTGAACTGAAAGCATTTGAAGACTGATCCGTCTTCAAAATGCGTTCAGTGTTACTATGGCAGCCAGGACGCTATTAAAATCCTGGTTGCCATAGTAGTAGTGGGGAGCGGAGGAGCAGTATACTTACCGTCCGTGCGGCTCCCGGGGCGCTCCAGAATGACGTCAGAGCGCCCCATGCGCATGGATGACGTGATGACTTTAGCGTCCTGGCAGCCATGGTAACCATTCAGAAAAAGCTAAACGTCGGATCCGGTAATGCGCCGAAATGACGTTTAGCTTAAGGCCGGATCCAGATTAATGCCTTTCAATGGGCATTAATTCCGGATCCGGCCTTGCGGCAAGTGTTCAGGATTTTTGACCGGAGCAAAAAGCGCAGCATGCTGCAGTATTTTCTCCGGCCAAAAAACGTTCCGGTCCGGAACTGAAGACATCCTGATGCATCCTGAACGGATTTCTCTCCATTCAGAATGCAGGATTCTTCCGGCATAGAGCGCTGACGACGGAACTCTATGCCGGAACAGAACAACGCAAGTGTGAAAGAGCCCTTAGGCGTAAAAGGTTCAGGTTCAGGTTCGCTAAGAATTCCATTATGGATTTCACTACCACGGACCATAACTTATGGTCCGTGGTAGCGGAATCCATAACGGAATTCTTAGATAACCTAAACCTTGTATGCCGAACGTGAAACACTATTCGCAACATTTCAGCTCATAGGTTGAAAAAAATGTCTGTGAGTGAGCTGAAAACATGGCGACCACAGGGGTGAATAAAGTCTTTGGGACTGCTATCATTTTTTTCTATAATATATATATATATATATATATATATATATATATATATATATATATACACTGCTCAAAAAAATAAAGGGGACACAAAAATAACACATCCTAGATCTGAATTAATTAAATATTCTTCTGAAATACTTTGTTCTTTACATAGTTGAATGTGCTGACAACAAAATCACACAAAAATAAAAAATTTGGAAATCAAATTTTTTAACCCATGGAGGTCTGGATTTGGAGTCACACTCAAAATTAAAGTGGAAAAACACACTACAGGCTGATCCAACTTTGATGTAATGTCCTTAAAACAAGTCAAAATGAGGCTCAGTAGTGTGTGTGGCCTCCACGTGCCTGTATGACCTCCCTACAATGCCTGTGCATGCTCCTGATGAGGTGGCGGACGGTCTCCTGAGGGATCTCCTCCCAGACCTGGACTAAAGCATCTGCCAACTCCTGGACAGTCTGTGGTGCAACGTGACGTTGGTGGATAGAGCGAGACATGATGTCCCAGATGTGCTCAATTGGATTCAGGTCTGGGGAACGGGCGGGCCAGTCCATAGCATCAATGCCTCGTCTTGCAGGAACTTCTGACACACTCCAGCCACATGAGGTCTAGCATTGTCTTGCATTAGGAGGAACCCAGGGCCAACCGCACCAGCATATGGTCTCACAAGGGGTCTGAGGATATCATCTCGGTACCTAATGGCAGTCAGGCTACCTCTGGCGAGCACATGGAGGGCTGTGCGGCCCTCCAAAGAAATGCCACCCCACACCATTACTGACCCAATGCCAAACCGTTCATGCTGGAGGATGTTGCAGGCAGCAGAACGTTCTCCACGGCGTCTCCAGACTCTGTCACGTCTGTCACATGTGCTCAGTGTGAACCTGCTTTCATCTGTGAAGAGCACAGGGCGCCAGTGGCGAATTTGCCAATCTTGGTGTTCTCTGGCAAGTGCCAAACCTTCTTGCCACAGCTCGCATTGATGTGCCATCCTGGATAAGCTGCACTACCTGAGCCACTTGCTACCACTAGAGTGAAAGCACCGCCAGCATTCAAAAGTGACCAAAACATCAGCCAGGAAGCATAGGAACTGAGAAGTGGTCTGTGGTCACCACCTGCAGAACCACTCCTTTATTGGGGGTGTCTTGCTAATTGCCTATAATTTCCACCTGTTGTCTATCCCATTTGCACAACAGCATGTGAAATTGATTGTCACTTAGTGTTGCTTCCTAAGTGGACAGTTTGATTTCACAGAAGTGTGATTGACTTGGAGTTACATTGTGTTGTTCAAGTGTTCCCTTTATTTTTTTGAGCAGTGTATATATATATATATACAAACCGGATTCCAAAAAAGTTGGGACACTATACAAATCGTGAATAAAAACTAAATGCAATGATGTGGAGGTGCCAACTTCTAATATTTTATTCAGAATAGAACATAAATCACGGAACAAAAGTTTAAACTGAGAAAATGTACCATTTTAAGGGAAAAATATGTTGAATCAGAATTTCATGGTGTCAACAAATCCCCAAAAAGTTGGGACAAGGCCATTTTCACCACTGTGTGGCATCTCCCCTTCTTCTTACAACACTCAACAGACGTCTGGGGACCGAGGAGACCAGTTTCTCAAGTTTAGAAATAGGAATGCTCTCCCATTCTTGTCTAATACATGCCTCTAACTGTTCAATCGTCTTGGGCCTTCTTTGTTGCACCTTCCTCTTTATGATGCGCCAAATGTTCTCTATAGGTGAAAGATCTGGACTGCAGACTGGCCATTTCAGTACCCGGATGCTTTGATTACTGCTTTGCACACTCTTTGCATTCTCTTGATGAGCTTCAAGAGGTAGTCCCCTGAAATGGTCTTCCAACAGTCTTGAAGGAGTTCCCAGAGATGCTTAGCACTTGTTGGCCCTTTTGCCTTCACTCTGCGGTCCAGCTCACCCCAAACCATCTCGATTGGGTTCAGGTCCGGTGACTGTGGAGGCCAGGTCATCTGGCGCAGCACCCCATCACTCTCCTTCATGGTCAAATAGCCCTTACTTTCAAAGTTTTCCCAATTTTTTGGCTGACTGACTGACCTTCATTTCTTAAAGTAATGATGGTCACTAGTTTTTCTTTACTTAGCTGCTTTTTTCTTGCCATAATACAAATTCAGTCTATTCAGTAGGACTATCAGCTGTGTATCCACCTGACTTCTCCTCAACGCAACTGATGGTCCCAACCCCATTTATAAGGCAAGAAATCCCACTTATTAAACCTGACAGGGCACACCTGTGAAGTGAAAACCATTTCAGGGGACTACCTCTTGAAGCTCATCAAGAGAATGCCAAGAGTGTGCAAAGGAGTAATCAAAGCAAAAGGTGGCTACTTTGAAGAACCTAGAATATGACATATTTTCAGTTGTTTCACACTTGTTTGTAATGTATATAATTCCACATGTGTTAATTCATAGTTTTGATGCCTTCAGTGTAAATCTACAATTTTCATAGTCATGAAAATAAAGAAAACTCTTTGAATGAGAAGGTGTGTCCAAACTTTTGGTCTGTACTGTATATATATATATATAGTCATTTTTCAAACTGATGTGAAGTAGAACTGGCTTATTTGCCCATAGCAACCAATCAAATTCCAACTTTCATTTTTCACAGCTCCTTTGGAAAATGACATGTGGAATCTGATTGGTTGCTATGGGCAACTAAGCCAGTTTTCCTTTGCACTAGTTTTTATAAATCTCCCCCACTGTGTACTTCTATGTGTACATAGCATTGTGTGTTGTCACACTATACTAAGGCCTCCTGCACACGACCCTATGGTTTTGCGGTCCATTTTAAACGGATCAATTTTTTTAAAGTAGTTTTTCCATTCCGTTTGGATTCCCTTTTGTGATCTGTTTTTTGCGGATCGCAAATAAAAACGGAAGCATACAATAATGTTTAAACAGTAAGTACATTAAAAAATTGGACTAGGCATAACATTTTCAATAGATCGTTCCGCAGAAACGGAATGGATACGGAAGACATACGGATGCATCTTTGAACGGAACAGAAATACGGAAATGTAATGCATACGGAGTACCTTCCATTGTTTTTACGGACCCATTGAAGTGAATGGTTCCGCATATGGACGGCAAACGGAACGCAAAAAAACGGAAAGGAAACTGAGAAAAAATATGGTCGTGTGCAGGACTCCTAATCTGTGTTGGAAAAGTGACCGCTCACTGTGTGGACTGCACACAATACTGTATTCAGAAGAGAGCGCAGGTAGTGAGAGCTGTCAGTAATGAGATCTGTATCCTGCACGCCACGGTTCTGACTGCAGATCGCAAATCAACAGGAACACCCACAGAGCCTGCGGAGACATGAGAAGAGTGAATGAATCTCATATAAGAGCATTTCTGAGAGCGTGTGAAGCAAAGCTGATACCAGTAAACAAACAAGTGCAATTTTATTATATGCTGCATTACAGTAAGATATGGGGTTATTGATTTTTAGTGCACAGAGGTGGCCATAGCCTTTAATCAATATTCTTATCAGTAAGATAAGAATTGAGCTATAATGAATTTAGGGGATCAGCTGAGTACCCTGACAGGAAACAATATAAGCACAGATCCTGGTACTAGAGAATCTCAAGGCTGTACAGAGAGAGGGGCAAATGTTGTTGTTTTTTGCTGAAAATGAGTATAATGCAATAATTTAAAAAAATATGCCCCTAAAGGGGTCAATAGCTTTAAAGACACCCAAAATGGTTGTTTCTGTAAATTTTACTACTTACAGTGTAACTATTCTTTGGATTCATGGAATGAATGACAAATTTCCACTATCCCATGATTTTTCCAGCAGCTCTGAATAAATGTTAGCATTTTTAAGTCATCAATTGCTGCAATTGGAATATTTTCCAACACTTGATCAACTTAAGTCTTTACTGTTGATTGTGGCTATAAGTCACCCATCTATAAACCCATCTTCACATGGTCAGTGTTATTGGTCAGTATTTTTCATCAATATTTGTAAGCCAAAGCCAGGAGTGGGAGAAAAACACAGATGGGGTACATATATTTCCATTATACTTTATATGCTTTTCCACTCCTGGTTCTTGCTTAGAAATAAAGCAAAACACTGACCATATGAAAGTGGCCTTATGTAATTAGATACATAGGGGTCAATTATCAATCTGAAATACCCCTAAATTAGGCATATTTCAGGAGCAGATTGTAGCACAATGGTTAGTTGCGCCGCAATCTGTGACCTCTCCCCGCTCGCGCTAGGTCTAAAATTGTGGAAGTGGCATGGGCAGGGAAGGGGCTAGGCCGGCAGGCTCGTCTCATTTACCATTTTCTACTCCTGGTTTAGACGTAGAAAAAGGTCTAAATGTATGACAGTTCGGAATCTGTTTTACATTTAGAATTGGTGGAGGAACTGCCAAAGTCATGAAGAGACCGTTGCCTCTTTATAACTTCGGTGGAACAACCACCAGCTTAGGGGTTTATTAAGACTGGCGTCTAAAACTCCGATCTTAATAAATGTGCCCCATAGTTTATTTTTATATCTTCATACTTTTATTGCCAAGTGTATTATCTATAAAACAACAATGATGAATAGGTAATGAAAAACATGGCCATCAGTCATGCTGAAGTTCAGGTGCTTTGCTATGGTTACAGAGTGTTTTGAAGATTCAGCTTCAATTCAGAGGCAGAATATAGTACATTCATTAAGATTTATGTTTTAACTTTGAAACATTTGGCAAGATATCATTGTCAATGCTAAAAATGACATTTTATGAAAAGTAGGAAAACATAATTTTAGCAAAGTGAAGTGGAAAATTAGGATTATTGTTTTAAGATTATTGTTTTTAGTCAATGTGTAATTTTCTTTTTCAGAAAACCCTTAAATTTGAAGCGTCAGCCTGGCCTCTGATGGGTGCAAATGCAGACATCCCAACCTGCAAAAACTCATTTCAGGGAGGTTTTCTTATTTATTTTTTTCACGAACTTTTTATTACATTTTCCAAACATATGCAGTATCTGCACACTTTGCTCTATGGTGTGGAGGACTGGGCTCATTACCCTGCCCCAAATTATCATATTTATATATATGATTAAAGCATCCAAGGGGGTGAATTTAACACTGGGGTAAATAATATAATTAAAATGGAGGGTTAAATGTGTAAATGTATTTTTTTAAAAATGCATCTCTCTCAATAGTTCTATAGCTACTGAATGAGACAGAAGAAGGGATGCCTTTAACATATATATCTCCTTGAGAAGCCAATTTGACACTAAAGGGTTAATTCAACCTGTAATCTAAACTCTGTCCTGTCACTTCTCTTATCTCTCTGCTCTGCTATCTGACTGAGATAAACCTTTCCGGGATATATTGTCTCACATGCGGGTGTCAGGGAGCCGCTATCTAATGGCGGGAGACTCCCTGAACCTCCGGGAGACTTGAGATCCCTGCAAATGGATCTGGAAGAAACAAGGGAAAAGGGGGCTAATGGATCGTGAAATTGAAGGAACTGTCAAGTTCAGTGGAGAAACCTGATTATATGGGGTTGTTTCACAGCCAAAGGCATTGGATACTTGACCAGGATAGATGGTCACAATGCTGAGCTATATGTGAGTATCTTACTAGACGAGTTTCTTCATACACTCGAGTACTATGGGTATGAAAAGGACGACAATGTTCCAGCAGGACGACAACCTGAAGGAAACGTCGAGATTGGCAAAGAAATGGTTCAATGACAATGAAGTAGAGGTGCTGGATTGGCCCCTACAGTCCACAGACCTCAACCCAATCGAAAACTTGTCGGTAGAGTTGAAGAAAAATCTGTATTTGTACCCAATTGAGTCAACCAGTATGCACCAACATTGGGAACATGTAGAAGGGACCTGAGAACAGATTTCGGTTGAGACATGATTGAATCGAGAGCATGCTCAGAAGGATTCAGGCAGTGTTGAAAACCAAAGGTGGATTTACAAAATAATAAAAATAAAAATTTCGAATTTTAGGAGCAGAACAGTAACAATGCAGTTACAAGACAAGAATCAGCATAACTAAATCATATGCTAAATAGTTGCAAATCCAATTTATGTATGAGATAGCCAAGATAATTGTTTATAAAATGATGGTAGTCTCACAATTGAAGCTGCTGTGGATGGTGAGATATGAAGCCTGAAAGTCAAAAGTTCAAAAAACATTGTTACCCCTTTGCTCATCAGCATATATACAGTGCTGCCCATAATTATTTATACCCCTGGCAAATTTTGACTTGAAGTTACTTTTATTCAACCAGCAAGTAATTTCTTGACGGGACATGACATAGGTGTCCGATGTACAAGAGGCATTATTGTGGAAAAAAAACATTTCTCAGCTTTTATTTACATTTGAGCAACAAATACAAGATGTTCCGCACTGTGGAAAATCTCAGAGGACGTGGTCGGAAGCCAAAAGTGACACCTGTGCTGGCCAGGAGGATAGTTAGAAAAGTGAAAAAGAATCCAAGGATCACCACCAAGGCCATCCTGGTGAATTTGGGCTCTGCTGGTGGCAATGTCTCAAGTCAGACAATCCAATGGACACTGGACACTGCTGGGTTCCACTTCTCCAGATAAGGCACACAAAAGCTCGCTTGGCCTTTGCAAAAGCTCATCTGGACAAAGAAGAAGACTTCTGGTCTTCTATGTTATGGTCAGATGTAACAAAAATGTAATTGTTTGGTCACAATGATGTTTCCTTCATTTGGCGTAAAAAAGGAGAAGCCTTCAACCCAAAGAACACCATCCCCACTGTCAAACATGGTGGTGGGAACCTAATGCTTTGGGGGTGTTTTCAGCCAATGGACCAGGGAACCTAATCACAGTAAACGGCACCATGAAAAAAGAGCAATACATGGGGATTCTTAACGACAACATCAGGCGGCAGTCTGCAGAGAAACTTGGCCTTGGGCACCAGTGGACATTTCAGCATGACAATGACCCAAAACACACAGCAAAAGTGGTGAAGAAATAGTTAGCAGACAACAACATTAACGTTTTGGAGTGGCCCAGCCAGAGTCCAGACTTAAATCCAATTAAGAATCTGTGGAGGGAGCTAAAGATCAGGGTGATGGCAAGAAGACCCTCCAACCTGAAAAATTTGGAGCTCATTGCTAAAGATGAATGGGCAAAAATACCTGAGGAGACATGCAAAAAGCTGGTCTGCAATTATAGGAAGCGTTTGATTGCTGTAATAGCCAATAAAGGCTTTTCTATAGATTATTGAGAAGGGGATGAATAATTTTGGACTGGACACTTTTTGCTCAAATGTAAATAAAAGCTAAGAAATGTTTTTTTTCCACAATAATGCCTCTTGTACATCGTCTTATTATCTTTTGGGAGACATGCCATTTCCCTTAAAAAAAATTACTTGCTGGTTGACAAAAAGTCACTTTAAGTCAAAATTTGCCAGGGTTATGAATAATTATGGGCAGCACTGTATATATATATATATATATATATATATATATATATATACAGTGGGATGCGAAAGTTTGGGCAACCTTGTTAATCGTCATGATTTTCCTGTATAAATCGTTGGTTGTTACGAAAAAAAAATGTCAGTTAAATATATCATATAGGAGACACACACAGTAATATTTGAGAAGTGAAATGAAGTTTATTGGATTTACAGAAAGTGTGCTATAATTGTTTAAACAAAATTAGGCAGGTGCATAAATTTGGGCACCACAAAAAAGAAATGAAATCAATATTTAGTAGATCCTCCTTTTGCAGAAATTACAGCCTCTAAACGCTTCCTGTAGGTTCCAATGAGAGTCTGGATTCTGGTTGAAGGTATTTTGGACCATTCCTCTTTACAAAACATCTTTAGTTCATTCAGGTTTGATGGCTTCTGAGCATGGACAGCTCTCTTTAAGTCACACCACAGATTTTCAATTATATTCAGGTCTGGGGACTGAGATGGCCATTCAAGAACGTTGCACTTGTTCCTCTGCATAAATGCCTTAGTGGATTTTGAGCAGTGTTTAGGGTCGTGGTCTTGTTGAAAGATCCAGCCCCGACGCAGCTTCAGCTTTGTCACTGATTCCTGGACATTGGTCTCCAGAATCTGCTGATACTGAGTGGAATCCATGCGTCCCTCAACTTTGACAAGATTCCCAGTCCCTACACTGGCCACACAGCCCCACAGCATGATGGAACTACCACCATATTTTACTGTAGGTAGCAGGTGTTTTTCTTGGAATGCTGTGTCCTTTTTCCTCCATGCATAACGCCCCTTGTTATGGCCAAATAACTCAATTTTTGTTTCATCAGTCCACAGCACCTTATTCCAAAATGAAGCTGGCTTGTTCAAATGTGCTTTAGCCCACCTCAAGCGGCACTTTTTGTGCTGTGGGCGGAGAAAAGGCTTCCTCTGCATCACTCTTGCATACAGCATCTCCTTGTGTAAAGTGCGCCGAATGGTTGAACGATGCACAGTGACTCCATCTGCAGCAAGATGATGTTGTAGGTCTTTGATGCTGGTCTGTGGGTTGACTCTGACTGTTCTCACCATTCGTCGCTTCTATCTATCCGAGATTTTTCTTGGTCTGCCACTTCGAGCCTTAACTTGAACTGAGCCTGTGGTCTTCCATTTCCTCAATATGTTCCTAACGGTGGAAACAGACAGCTGAAATCTCTGAGACAGTTTTCTGTATCCTTCCCCTAAACCATGATGGTGAACAATCTTTGTCTTCAGGTCATTTGAGAGTTGTTTTGAGACCCCCATGTTGCTACTCTTCAGAGAAAATTAGAAGAGGAGGGAAACTTACAATTGACCCCCTTAAATACTCTTTCTCATAATTGGATTCACCTGTATATGTAGGTCAGGGGTCACTGAGCTTACCAAGCCAATTTGAGTTCCAATAATTAGTTCTAAAGGTTTTGGAATCAATAAAATAACAACAGTGCCCAAATTTATGCACCTGCCTAATTTTGTTTAAACAATTATAGCACACTTTCTGTAAATCCAATAAACTTCATTTCACTTCTCAAATATCACTGTGTGTGCCTCCTATATGATATATTTAACTGACATTTTTTATCATAACAACCAACGATTTATACAAGAAAATCATGACGATTAACAAGGTTGCCCAAACTTTCGCATCCCACTGTATATATACACACACACAGTCCTGATCAAAAGTTTAAGACCACTTGAAAAATGGCAAAAAATCATATTTATTTTTTCTTTATTTTTTTTTCTTTCTATACTTCTTTATTGTTATACAAAACACATATAAAATATACAGTATCAGACCGTCCAATGGGTCATTACAATAATCATTCACATGTTAACATTTTAACCCTACCACCCTCCCCCCCACCCAGTTGAAGAGAGAGAGAGGAGAATTTCTCTCCCCCTCCCCATCAAGAAAGAGCAAAGAGAAGAGCGAGAAAGAGGAGAAAAAAAAAAAAAAAAACTCAAACACCTTGGGCCTGGTTCAACCATTTCCTCCAAATTTTATAAACTTTTTCATCTCTATCCCTATATCTCTCAGCCGCCTGTTCCAATTTAATCAGGTTGAGCACTGTTTCCTGCCACTGTCCCACTGTAGGAGGGTCTTTGTTTACCCATCATCGGAGTATAAGCAGTCTAGCCTGAAATAATACTTTACATAATACCGATTGTAACTCTCTTTTTAGTTTAAGATGTACCGTGGCCCCCAAGATACAAACAACGGGGTCTTCCAGAACTTGGATATGCAGCATACGGGTAGGTTACCCGACACTGCTATATCATGACGTGTATTTCCCTTTAAGAGAGTTAGGCCTGCAGCAGGCAATTCATATTTCAGCCAGCAGAGGGAGCCCCCTGGTTAGTATAAATAGGCTAGGGCCTAGCCAGGAAGTTAGTTCAGAAGTTTCTAGAGGCTGAGGAAGCAGAGAGAGGGACAGAGGCAAGCTCAGAAAAGCAAGAGGTACTCAAGACAACAGAGGAGGTACTTGATAAAGATAAAACCAAGGATATACGCCAGAGCTAGGGCATTGGGCCTTGGAGAAGAGTTTATATGTTCCAGGATCAGTCAGGAATAGAGTGCAAGCTGCCTGTACTACAAGTCCTGTGTTTAACACTCTGAAGTCACCTTGCTATACATATATTGCCTGCATCAACTGTATTGAAAATCCACTGTCTGCAAAGGAACTGCGTTTCCGTTAATGTCCCTATATGATGACTACTAAAGTTTGAGTTCTGCTTTAACATCACGTGGTTCCTCAGTTATTCCTGCTATCAGCAAACGGCGTGCCACCGTTTAATTGGCACTGGCGTCACGAACATTTCTCATCATCACCTGCCCTTGCAGAGAGTCAGCCGTCTCAGGTTAGTGTCTATTGCACTACAACACCCAGGAACACTATTACACCTAACTTGAGTACGCTGCAGATACCCAAAAATGCTGATGTTATGTCTACAATATCTTTCCAATACCTTAATAATTTAGGACATCTCCAAAAACAATGCATAAGATCAGCCCTCTCATCCATACATCTTGGACACTAATCTGAGACTCTAACCCCCCTTTTCTTAAACGCCCAAGGAGATTGATGTAACCTGTGGACGATAAAAAACTGGGAGATTTTATGTGAGGCCCTTTCTGACACCTTAATATAACTTCCAAGGGCATCAATCCATTTTTCTTCCGTAAAAGATAAAATCTCTTTTTCCCACTTTCCTCTAGCTGGTATTATAATCCGTTCTTTCTTCAGCTCCATCAGAATTCTATATCTTTTTGCCGTAATTCCATTTTCTTCCACTCCGTTGGTAAATTTATGTATTCTATTTGAATGTTCTTTTGTATATATATTTGGATTGACTGATGATCTTACGGCGTTTTTAAGTTGTAGATATTTGTAACTTTCCTTTTGGTGGATCCCAAACTTCTTTACTAAGGTAACTAAGTCCTTCAGTTTATGTCCTTCAAATATTTGAGCCAGATATTTTATCCCCTTTTTTTCCCAGTCTATATAAGGCCTAATCCTTTGAATTTCCTTTAAATTAATATTTTTCCAAATAGGTGTGTACTGCAAATACCCTTTAATTTCCATTATTGTTTTAAGTTCTACCCATATACATTCCATTAAATTCATTATCCTATTTCCTGTATTATTTTTCCCCAGTGTTCTTGATTCCAACACCTCCAAGTGATTTGTGTCCCCAGTCCACCCCATCTTTAATAATTCCTCCCTCCCCGCTACTCCCTTTAAACTTCCTTTTATCTGACTATATTGTGATATTAAATAATAGAAAAACCAATTGGGCACTGCTAATCCACCTTCTTTTACTGGGAGTTGAAGAACTTCTCGCCTTAGCCTTGGAGTCTCACCTTTCCAAACAAATTCCCCCATTAGACTGTCCAACAACCTAAAAGTTTTCTTAGACAACCATATTGGGGCATTTTGTACCACATACAGTATTTTTGGGAGAAAGATCTTTTTTTTCATAATTTTTTCCAGATATGTATTTTGGTTCTAAGTTCTTTTATTAAAGGGACTACATTTAATTTTTCATAGTCTTGTATATTTCTCGAAATCTGAATGCCTAGATATTTAAAACTCTCGTGTTGCCCGAGCACGTGCACCCTTGAAGCATTCTGTGATATCCCTTTCCCTAATAACGTCATATGGGTTTTCCCCCAATTTATCTTTAAACCCGAAAAAAATAAAACTTATCTATTATATCTATTACTCTGTTAAACTCATCCCCAGTATTGTGCAAAAACAATAAGATATCATCGGCATACATTATTAATTTCTCATTTCCGTCCCTGTATTGGAACCCCCTACAGTCCCCACTATTTCTTATCATGCATGCCAAGGGTTCTATTGCAATAGCAAATAGTAATGGGGAGAGAGGGAATCCCTGCCTAGTGCCCCTGTAAAGGGCAAAAGGCAGGGACAAGCTCCCATCCACCATCACCCGGGATGTTGGATTGGAATATATAAGTTGAATCCATCCTATAAATCCCTCCCCTATACCAACCCTTTTTAGAACTGCCTGTGGCGAAACCAACCTCGCCACTGGGTTTTGGAGGGGCCTGGTTGCCAGCCTCTTGCCCCAGGATTATGGGCCCTCTTATCAGCCCATGCAAAACTTAAACCCCATGGCGATTTGACTGTGTTTGTGGCATCTGAGCGCTCAGATCCAAGCCATATGGGGACACGTGGGGTTTTGAGGTGTGTGACAGAACCATCTGTCTGTGTAATTGTATTGCATGTTATGTGATGGTACCCAGATAGCTAATTTTATTGTATTTGTGTATTCTGAGTGCTATTCACCTAATGATATGCACTCAGACTTGAGCTATCTGGGAATATGTTAAATGTCTGTGTTTGCTGTGAGGGTGTGACATTGTGTGTTTGGGTGGTGATTCCTGTCCTGTTGTTCCCACATGTGTATTGGTGATTTCCCTTTGTCCTGAGAGATAATTGAATTGCTCCTCGGGTGTCTCCAGGGCAGAGAGGAGGAAACCATGATGCATTGTGGGGATGTGTTGTGTCTGTGTATCCTGAGTGCTACGTATCTGTCCTGTGTCACAGTCTTCCTTCTGGTCCCCTAGGGGCGTGTACACCAGATGGGGACCTGCATAAATACGGGCGGGTAGCCCTCAATAAAGTGTTCCTGTTTTACACTCAACATAGAGCCTCGTCTCATGTGTGTGGGGATTGCTATACATGTATACTCCCCTGGCTATTACTCCTAGCTCTTGTAAGAGCTGTTCCTTTTCCTGGTTCCTGTGGTGGTATCGGTGTCGAGCGGAGTGCTTGGAGTCCTCGGGAGGCACTGGGAGCATTTATCAACGGAGGTACCCTGTCGGGGTGCTAAGAGATCCGTTACACTGCCCATAAATACTCCCATTCAATACAATCAAAAGCCTTTTTGCGCATCCAATGAGAGTATTGCTTTTTCACCAACTTCTGTTTTATTAGCTTCAATATTAAGGTACAATCTTCTGATATTTGAGTATATTGTTCTTCCGGGTATAAAACCTGTCTGTGTAATGACCGGCGTCACGCAAAGGGAGGGAAATGGGAAGGCCCTGTCCAAGGGAGAGGGAAAGATGGTGACCCCTGACAAACCTTGCGGCTGGCACCTGACTGCCCTGACGTCCCTAGACGGGTTCCTCACCCGTACACCGATCACGTGCCTAAACCCTGGCTTTCCCTAAGATGAGCCCTATGTAGTGAACGGAGCGGTGGGATCACTAGTCCGCACCACTGACACTAAGAGGAAAACACCAAGGAGAGGACAGACAATACAGACAAACATATAATCCCAGGTGGGCGACAACAGCAGACCACCAAGGACCAACAGGGATCCGGAGGGTAACGTTCTGGAACAACAACCAGGGAACACAGCTACACAGCTCCAGTGGGTCAGTATAGAAGTCCAGGCAGGAAGCTCTATATCTGGCAACCAGAGAAGTGAGAGATGGGAATATAAGGAGGTTGGGATTGCTGGACAAGGAACAGCTGAGGAGGAGAAGCTACGGATCCCTGAGTGAGCCAAAAAGGATTGCAAGGCAAACCCAGAAAGCTACCATTAATAAACAGCACTGTCTTTAGACATAGAGCGCGCAGCCACCCGCTGCGACTTCCTGACCCCGGGTATAACAGAGTCAGGCGTGGCTCTTGACACCCTCGTGACAGTACCCCCCTCTCTACGAGGGGCCTCCGGACACTCAGGACTAGGTCTCTCAGGATGAGAGGCATGAAAAGCCCAAACTAACCTGTCTGCGTTTACCTCAGACGCTGGAACCCACATTCTTTCCTCGGGACCATAACCCCTCCAATGCACCAGATATTTTCAAATTAGCTTGCACTTTCTGCCATACAGAAGAAAGAGATGACGAAAACCGTTCCTCTTCGGGAACCCCAGAAGACCCCCCCTCTTTGAAAGTACAGAATTGGGGGTGAAAACCATATGCACCAAGAAATGGTGACTTGCCAGTAGATTCCTGACGGCGATTATTTATGGCAAACTCGGCTAACGGTAAATATGATGACCACACCTCTTGGTTTTCAGACACAAAACATCTTAGATATGTCTCAAGGTTTTGGTTGGTACGCTCAGTCTGTCCATTCGACTGAGGATGGAAAGCTGAGGAAAAGGACAAGTGTACCCCCAAACGGGAACAAAAAGCTTTCCAAAATTTAGAAATAAACTGGGTTCCCCGATCCGAAACAACATCGGAAGGGACCCCGTGAAGCTTCACGATTTCACTGATGAATACCTGAGCAAGAGTCTTAGCATTAGGTGGTGCGGGTAACGCAATGAAGTGTACCATTTTGCTAAACCTGTCCACTACTACCAAGATAACTGTTTTACCCGCAGACAAAGGTAAGTCAGTAATAAAATCCATTGACAGATGTGTCCATGGCCTATTGGGAATGACAAGTGGCAATAAAGACCCTGCAGGACGTGTATGAGAGACTTTTGCGCGCGCACAAGTAGAACAGGAAGACACAAAATCCATTACATCCTGACGCAACCTTGGCCACCAAAAACGACGAGACAATAGCTCCAAGATTGCTTTACTACCCGGGTGCCCAGCAAGTGCCGAATTATGATGTTCATTTAATAATTCGAGACGCAGGTTTAACGATACAAACAATTTCTCTGAGGGGCAAGAGACCGGGGCGTCCCCCTGGGCCTCTAACACCTTCCCCTCCAGAACAGAGTGTACCGCAGAGACAACCACTCCTCTTTGTAGAATGGGTACCGGATCACTCACATTACCCCCTCCAGGGAAACAACGAGATAGTGCATCTGCCTTGGTATTTTTTGCCCCAGGACGATAGGTAATAACAAAGTTAAACCTGGTAAAAAATAGCGACCACCTAGCTTGTCTAGGGGTGAGACGCTTAGCTGATTCGAGGTACAGAAGGTTTTTGTGGTCCGTAATCACAGTGACGGGGTGAATTGCCCCCTCTAAAAAGTGACGCCATTCTTCAAACGCTAGTTTAATAGCTAATAGTTCCCTATTGCCAATATCATAGTTCTTCTCTGCTGCAGATAGTTTTTTAGAAAAGAACGCACAAGGACGCCATTTGCCAGGAGACGGACCCTGAGACAGCACAGCCCCCACTCCCACCTCTGACGCATCAACTTCAACAATAAAAGGCTGGGAGACATCAGGTTGGATTAGTACAGGTGCCGAGGTAAACCTCTCTTTTAGAGAGGAAAAAGCAATTTTAGCGGCGTCAGACCGTTTAGAAAAATCAGTCCCCTTCCTAGTCATGTCAGTAAGGGGTTTTACAATCACCGAATAATTTTTAATGAACTTTCTTTAGAAATTTGCGAAGCCCAAGAACCTTTGCAGTGCTTTGAGGTTCTCAGGAAGATCCCAATCTAAAATTGCCTGGACCTTCCTAGGATCCATACAGAAACCTGAAGCAGATAATAAATAACCTAGGAACTGTATTTCCTGAACGGCGAAGACACACTTTTCAATTTTAGCATATAATTTATTCGTCCGTAGGACCTGCAGTACCTGTCTGACATGCACTTCATGTGTTTTCAGATCAGACGAATAAATTAAAATATCATCTAGGTATATCACCACAAACCTGCCGATAAGATGACTAAAAATGTCATTAACGAAATGTTGGAAGACAGCAGGAGCATTGGTCAGACCGAAAGGCATGACTAGATTTTCATAATGCACCTCAGGCAGGGGTGTTAAACGCTGTCTTCCACTCATCCCCTTCCTTGATACGAATCAGATTGTAGGCCCCCCTAAGATCAAGTTTGGAGAACCACCTAGCACCCGCAATCTGATTAAACAGGTCAGGAATGAGAGGAAGAGGGTATGGGTCTCGGATGGTTATCCGGTTTAATTCGCGAAAATCTAGGCAAGGACGCAGGCCCCATCTTTCTTTTTAACGAAGAAAAACCCTGCAGCCACGGGTGAAGAAGAGGGTCTGATGTGTCCCTTAGCCAAGCTCTCGGAGATATAATCTTTCATGGCTTGTCTCTCCGGACCCGAAAGATTATATAACCTGGTCTTGGGTAATTTTGCACCGGGAATCAGGTTAACCGGGCAATCATAAGGACGGTGAGGTGGTAACTTCTGGCAACCCTTTTCAGAAAAAACGTCCTCAAAGTCCGAAACAAATGTAGGTAGGGTAGCTATGGAGGCGACTAAGCAATTGCTATTTAAGCAATTTTCTCTGCAATGCTCACTCCACTCCAATATCTCCCTGGCCTGCCAATCCACCACTGGATTGTGCGCTACCAACCAGGGAAGACCCAACACCACAGGAGTGGGAAGCCCCTCCAGAACATAACATGAAAGCCACTCGTTATGGTGGTCCCCTACCCGAAGGTGTAAGTTATGGACAATGTGAGTGAGGTTTCTCTGAGACAGAGGAGCAGAATCAATAGCGAATATGGGAATAGGTCTCTAGCGTACAGAGAGACAAACCCATAGTGTGGGCAAAATGGGCATCTATCAAATTTACTCCTGCTCCAGCTGTCTAGAAAAAAAGAAATAGTCTCCGTCTTAACACCAAAAACAACAACCGCTGGCAACACAAATTGCGATGTTCGTATGGAGGAAACGTATACCCCCCAGGTGACATCCTCCACACAGCCTGGGGTTAGTAGTTTTCCGACGGTCTTTTGTTTTTGAGAAAGGAAGGACAGACATTAATAAAATGACCCCTCTCCCCACAGAAAAAACAAACCCCACGCCTACGGCGAGCCTTTAGGAGGAAGGACCTGACGAGTAGTTGCTCCTAGCCGCATAGGCTCGTCTAAGTCCGTACAGACTAACTGCTGCTTGGGAGGGGTTACCAGTTGCTCCGGATTTTTCAATCTGTCCCTAAGACGTCTATCTATCCTGATAGAAAGGGACATAACCGCATCAAGGGAAAAGGGAGTCTCATACAGCCCAAGTGCATCCTTAATCCTTTCGGATAACCCAGAGCAGATCTGACTCCAGAGAGCCGGGTCGTTCCACTGGGTATCCGTAGCCCACCTACGGAACTCTAAACAATACTCCTCTACTGGCCACTCTCCCTGTAGGAGTCTCCGTAACTTTGATTCAGCCAGTGCGATTCGGTCAGGGTCATCATATATGAGACCCAAGGCCCCAAAAAATTCATCCACTGACCGGAGAGCCTGGGAATCAGTGGGTAAAGAGAACGCCCAGGATTGCGGGTCCCCCTGAAGCAGGGAAATAACAACCCCCACCCGCTGTTCTTCATTACCAGAGGAGTAAGGGCGCAGTTTAAAATATAATTTACAGGCCTCACGGAACGTCACAAATTTGTCCCTTCCCCCAGAAAATCTGTCAGGAAGAGCAACCTTGGGTTCCACAACAACCTGGTTACCTGTAGCAACCGCTGGGCTTGTGGTCTGTAGCAATTGCTGCTGTTGCTGGAGGACCGACGCCTTCAATCCTGCCACCTCCAAAGACAGGCCTTGAAGTTGTTTTGACAAAGCAGCAATTGGATCCATACTGGATTCTAAGTAGGTAGAAAGAAAAAGTTTTTTATTTTTATTTTTTTACCTACACAAAATAAGGGCCAGATATAATGTAATGACCGGCGTCACGCAAAAGGAGGGAAATGGGAAGGCCCTGTCCAAGGGAGAGGGAAAGATGGTGACCCCTGACTCACCTTGCGGCTGGCACCTGACTGCCCTGACATCCCTAGACGGGTTCCTCACCCGTACGCCGATCACGTGCCTAAACCCTGGCTTTCCCTAAGATGAGCCCTATGTAGTGAACGGGGCGGTGGGATCACTAGTCCGCACCACTGACACTAAGAGGAAAACACCAAGGAGAGGACAGACAATACAGACAAACATATAATCCCAGGTGGGCGACAACAGCAGACCAACAAGGACCAACAGGGATCCGGAGGGTAACGTTCTGGAACAACAACCAGGGAACACAGCTACACAGCTCCAGTGGGTCAGTATAGAAGTCCAGGGAGGAAGCTCTATATCTGGCAACCAGAGAAGTGAGACATGGGAATATAAGGAGCTTGGGATTGCTGGACAAGAAACAGCTGAGGAGGAGAAGCTACGGATCCCTGAGTGAGCCAAAAAGGATTGCAAGGCAAACCCAGAAAGCTACCACTAATAAACAGCACTGTCTTTAGACATAGAGCGCGCAGCCACCCGCTGCGACTTCCTGACCCCGGGTATAACGGAGTCAGGCGTGGCTCTTGACACCCTCGTGACAAGAAGTCTGGGTTCGGGTCTGAGTACCACATTCAGTTTTTTATCACGCGGGTGCACAAAGCATTGCACCCATGTGATAAAAACTAAACAACGCAACGCAATCGCAGTCAAAACTGACTGAAATTGCATGCGCACTTGTGCGGGTTTCCAGCAATGCACACGCTACGCCTCCAGAACAAATCCGGGATGCCCGTGTGAAAAAGGCCTTAGGCCTCTTTCACACGGGCGTCATGTTTTTGGCCTGGATAAGATGCGGGTGCGTTGCGGGAAAATGCGCAATTTTTCAGCGCGAGTGCAAATCGGCATGTTTGGTACCCAAACCTGGACTTCTTCACAGAAGTTTGGGTTTGGGTTAGGTGTTGTGTAGATTTTATTATTTTCCCTTATAACATGGTTATAAGGGAAAATAATAGCATTCTTAATACAGAATGCATAGTACAATAGGGCTGGAGGGGTTAAAAAAATAAAAATAAAAATTTAACTCACCTTAATCCACTTGCTCGTGCAGCCGGCTTCTCTTCTGTCTTCTTCTTTGAGGAATAGGACCTTTGATGACGTCACTGCGCTCATCACACGGTCCATCACATGATCCATCACCATGGTGATGGATCATGTGATGGACCGTGTGATGACCGCAGGGACGTCACCACAGGTCCTTTTCCTGTGCACAGCAAAGAAGAAGACAGACGAGAAGCCGGGCTGCGCGAGCAAGTGGATTAAGATGAGTTATATATATTTTTTTATTTTTTTTAACCCCTCCAGCCCTAGTTTACTATGCATTCTGTATTAAGAATGCTATTATTTTCCCTTATAACCATGTTATAAGGGAAAATAATAAAGATCGGGTCCCCATCCCGATCGTCTCCTAGCAACCGTGCGTGAAAATAGCACCACATCCGCACTTGCTTGTGGATGCTTGCGATTTTCACGCAGCCCCATTCACTTCCATGGGGCCTGCGTTGCGTAGAAAAGAGGAGCATGCTGCGATTTTCACGCAACGCACAAGTGATGCGTGAAAATCACCGCTCATGTGCACAGCCCCATAGAAATGAATGGGTCCTGATTCAGTGCGGGTGCAACGCATTCACCTCACACATTGCACCCGCGCGGAAATCTCGCCCGTGTGAAAGGGACCTTAGTATGAGGCTTATTTGGCAGTACATGGACCTTCTTTTGACAATGTGTGATGGATTGGCTCCGGATGCGTTCAGGGTGCGTTCAGTGAAACTCGCACCATTTTGCAAGCAAGTTCAGTCAGTTTGGTCTGAGATAGCGTTCAGTTGTTCAGTTTTTTCAGCACGGGTGCAATGCGTTTTGATGCATTTTTCACGCGCGTGATAAAAAACTAAAGGTTTACAAACAACATTTCTTAGCAACCATCAGTGAAAAACGCATTTCATCCGCACCTGCTTGCGGATGTAATGCGTTTTTCACTGAAGCGCCATTCACTTCTATGGGGCCAGGGCTGCGTGAAAAACGCAGAATATAGAACATGCAGCGTTTTTCACGCAACGCAGAACTGATGCGTGAAAAAAAACCACTCATGTACACAGACCCATTGAAATGAATGGGTCAGGATTCAGTGCGGGTGCTATGCATTCACGTCACGCATTGCACCCGCGCCGAAAACTCGCTTGTGTGAAAGGGGCCTAAGGACCATACCAGTTTTGGCCAATTGCAGCACTCAGCTCATAGCCTGAGAGAAAAAAAAACTCTCAGGCTATGAGCTGAGCGCTGCGATTGGCCAGCGCTACAGCCTGGGAGAAGGAGACGCCGGCTGGCTCCAGCCAGTTGAACCGAACATATGAAGATACCGGAGCCTATACCGGGAGAACGGAGCGGCGCCCAGGGATAATAGTAAGTGCAGGGAGATCCCTGGGCGCCGCTCTACATGTCTGTATGCTTAGTTTACATTTTTTATTCTAGTGAAAGGTCCTCTTTAAGTAGGTTTTGTGGTTCCCATGGCAACATATGTATACACATTGCTCAGATGTCAATTGTCCTGGTACAGAGGTAATGGGGTTTGAAGGGGGCATTATAGACTTAGAATTCTTTGCATTCCAGTAGGAACTATCTCTTGGTTTAACCCATTAGGAACCAGGCTGTTGGATCTGAAGATCCACATACTTTCTGTTCGAGACATTTGTTTGATAAAGTCGCCTCCTCTCTTGTCTGGTTTAACTCTTTCAATACCCCCAAAGAGTGATCCTTGAAATTTCCCCTTATGGAACTCAGCATAGTGGCGTGATTCTGATTCTGGTTTCTGATTATTATGATTATTAATTTTTTTGTGGATATTATTGATGTGTTCCCTAATTCTTATTTTTAATTCCCTTTTTGTCCGTCCCACATATATTTTATTACAGGGGCACTTAATGTAGTATATAACTCCTTTAGTGCTGCACGTGATGTATTCTTTAATTGTGTATTTGACCTGTGGGGTTTCTATTTCTAATATAGGCTTGATTTGTTGCCTAGAGATTTTGCAATTGTGACATAGTCTGCAGGGGTAGAAGCCTTTTTTACTACGTGACTTATTGCCTGGTAAATTCGGTTTGATGGAGGGGGCCACCAAATTAGCCAAATTGTAAGCTTTTCTGAAGGTGAATACGGGGTTGGCTGAGATCTTGTCCCCAATTATTTTGTCATACTTTAAAATGTCCCAATGTCGTTTTATGATTCTTTTAAAAGTGCCCACCCCTGCACTGTACTTTGTAATGATGGGAACCGTGATAGTATTGTGCTCTTCAATCGGGGATTGATAATTAAGCCGGGATTTGTCCCTTAGTAGGTGGTTACGGTCTATTTCCTTCACTTCCTTTGTAATTGGAATCAGCTGTTCAAGTTTGTATCCTTTCTCTACGAATCTTTTGTTTAGCAGTTCTGCCTCTTCTTGATAATCCGTGCCGTTGGTACAATTACTACGTGCTCTTATACATTGACTATAGGGGAAGTTATTAAGCCATATGGGTAGGTGGCAACTCTCTAATGGAATAAAACCATTAGTGTCCGTGGGCTTGTGAAAGGTTTTGGTGTGTATTACCATTTTCTATGTAAATTGTTAAATCAAGAAAGTTTATCTGTTGTTTATTACAGCTTGAGGTGAAGTGTAAATAAAACAATTTTTTATTTAAATTAATAAAAAAATCATTGAGGGATAGTTCATCCCCTTTCCAAATAAAAACAATATCGTCTATGAACTGTTTCCAGAGGACCAGATTCGCACCGAGCTCCCCATTGGGAAATATGGCAAGCTCCTCCCACCTCCCCATATAGAGATTAGCGAAGCTCGGTGCGAATCGGGTCCCCATCGCGGTCCCCCACGTCTGCAGATAAAAGTCCAGACCATATTTAAAATAATTGTGTTCTAAAATGAATGTGATGCAGTCACCTATAAAATTAATCTGGTCATCTGACACAGCACTGTCCTTTTTTAGGAAATATTCTGCGGCTTCACGACCTTTAGTATTTTCAATGACCGTGTATAGAGAGGTCACATCAAGGGTGCCTAAAATAAAATCTGTCTGCCATTGGATGCCCTCTAGTATCTGTAGGATGTGTTTGGTGTCCCTCAAGTACGCTGGTAATTGTAGTACCTTGTCTTGTAAAAGGACATCCACATATTTTGATAAATTTGAAGTGAGTCCTTCTATGCCCGAAATTATAGGTCTACCTGGCGGGTTAATTTTGCTTTTATGGTACTTAGGTAAATAATAAAAGATAGGTATTTTGGGGTTCTGGTTATTGATAAATAGGGCTTCCTCTATGGAAAGTGCACCCATATGTTTCCCTTTTTGGACTAGTGTGTTCAATTTCCCCTTGTATTGTTCGGTGGGGTTAATGGTCAATTTATTATATGTTTTATTGTCTGAGAGTAGTCTTAAGGACTCCTTATGTTAATCAATCTGATCTAATATCACTAATCCTCCCCCTTTATCCGCCGGTCTGATGATGATATGGTGGTTGGTTTGT
This sequence comes from Bufo bufo, assembly GCF_905171765.1. Taxonomy (NCBI): domain Eukaryota; kingdom Metazoa; phylum Chordata; class Amphibia; order Anura; family Bufonidae; genus Bufo; species Bufo bufo. Next base: position 435,051,217 of record NC_053393.1, read on the forward strand.
AATGTTTTAATTGTTCCTATTTTGCCCTTAGTTAGGTTCTGGGGGCCTTTTTTCTTTTTCGGATTGATGCGGAGTAGATCCCTAATAACTAGTGATTGGAAGGTTATAATAGAGTCTGAGTATTCCGTAATAGGGTTAAAGTTAGATTTAGGCTTTAAGTCTGTATGGATGAATTTGACCCCTGGTTGTGGTATACTTACAGTGTCAGTCCTTACTGTTCCAGTATTCTGTTGGGTATCTAATGTTATACCTGTTGCTGGGGTTCTCATATTTTGCGTTATTATTTCCTCCGCTGTTTTTATTTTTTTTATTATATTTATCTTTGTTTAATTTTTTGTTTGTATTGTTTTGTCTTCTTTTGTTATAAAGAATTTTTTTAGGGCTAATTTGCGTAATTTTTTTTTCACCCGAATGAAAGCGTCAAAGCTATTGAATTTTGATGTAGGGGCAAATTTCATACCCTTATGGAGGAGGGAAAGTTCTTCCTTTTTAAGGGTGTAGCTGCTCAGAATAAATATGCCTGCTCCTGTGGCCTTTTGTTTGTTTTTTCTTTGTTAATCCTCTCCCTCTTCTTCCCCTTTTGTATTTTTTCTTTTTGTTGGAATTCGCGCACAAAAAAAATCCTTATTAATAGTTTCTTTCACTTTGTTGCTGGTTATAGTATTCTTCAGTTTGGCTTGTTTAGGACCACTGCTTTTTGTTGGTATATTACATTTTCCTTGTACGACAGCTGCATAGCTGGGTTGTTCGGGTCGCATGTCTGTCCTGTTAATTTGGGGTGTATCCACTGATAACGGTTGCATTTCTTCATTGGCGGAATCCCCTTCTATCCTTTCTAAAATTGCATATCTGTTGGGTGATATTATTGAGCCATTGTTTTGTTGTTCATTCTTTCTACTTTTATTTATTTCTATTTGTGGGGATAGAGGTGTTTCATTTGATTCCCTCGCTCTCTTAGTGTCACGGGTCTGTTCTTCCGTACTCTCCTCATGGGTTGACAGATTATCGAGGGTGCAATCGCACCATGTATTATCAATAGTGTCAAATTCCTCTTCCGATATTCGACTGTCCCTCCCCCGTTGTTTACTTTCTTTAATGTATTTCTTTTCTGTCCCTGATAAATCTTTCTGGAATTTTTTTAGTTTTTTATTAATAATTGCATCTTCTTTGATTTTTATTATATTTTTGACTGACCTTGAGATTTTGATTAAGTCTTCCTCATCTTTATACGGTCTTTTTTTTCAAACAATTCCATTATCTCCTGGTTGTTTTTCTTCAAACCTTCCTTTCTTTTATCTATTATGAATTGTACTGCCCTTTTAGAAAATTAATGAAATAGGGCATCCCATTCTCTTAATGTTACCATGTCCCCCAAGTCTCCATTAAGTGGTTTTGTCACCTTCAGTCCCTTTGGTACTGTGTAATTTTCCAGATATTGTTCTAGGGAAGAAACTTCCCATAGGTCCCGCATCTCTGTAATTAATAATTGTTCTAGTTTTTTTACATTATTAATTGCCTCTGTCATGTGATCTTTCCATTGGTAGTTTGATTTGTCTATACGTTCTCTCTTGTTAAAGAAGGATTAAACAAAAAAAATTCTGTCTCTCCTATCATTCCATAGTTCGCTCATTTTGGGAATAGGTGGTGTGCTGCAGGAAGATTGCAACAGATAAATTGTGGAGAACAGATTGTGGGAAATCCCCGTGCGCTACCGTTGTCTAAGTGCATCGACATACCTAAAGGAAGGTCCGCTGCTCGGTAATCTATTAAGGTCCTGTTGTCCCCCTTAATTGGAACGATATGTACTACAAACGTGTATCACCCATATGGGTGATATGAGATACCGGCGCTGGGTGACGAGCTTGACTTTATGTTGGTATCATTTTGGTAATATAATTTTATTTTTTTAGGACGTTAGAAGGTTTCGAATTTTAGAAGCAATTTTTGAAATTTTTAAGAAAATATCCAAAATCAAATTTTTCCAGGACGTCCCTCCATCACAGCACCCATGGAGGTTGTCCTATTGGTCTCTGTAGGGACAGGAAGCGAGAGAGATTAAAAGGCACCCTCCCCCCCACTCTCCAGTGTTCTTCCTGTCCCTACAGGGATAGGAGCAGAGAGATTACGTTCCCTGCTCTAGGGAATAGAAGGATATAGGCCGAATCTGGTCGGGGGGTTCTTCCTCTCCTCTTCAGGTTCAGGAGGCCTAGCGCTAGCACCTCTCGGGGTAGAGGCCCCCTAGCAGACCCCGATACCCTGTACCCCTGTACCTGTATGCCGCGGTATCGTGGGAAGCCGAGGCCGCTTCTTCCGGTTGGGAGCTTTGGGCTCGGCTGCGGCTCCTGCGCTCCTCCTGTCGGCATGCGGGCGGAAGACCATGTGACCGGAAGTCGCGATCACATGGTCGGAAGAAGATGGCGGAGCCCAGGTAACGCTGGAGACCGGGACGGCGGTCGCATGCAGAGGGGGTTGACTCTTCGTTTGAATGAGTCCACCCAGGAAGAGAGGAGGCGGAGCTGCGCGGCGACAGGATGGACCAGGTAGGACATAAAACATGATGTCAGCTGTGCCAGTCTGAGTCATGGAGTTCCAGATGTCGGCTATGCAGGAGACTAGTGCAGACATCTCTGTCCAGGGTCATGTAAGTGCCTGAGAAGGGGGGCTCATATATCACCTTTTTATGCAGTGCAATTTGAGCTAATGGACTCTCTTTCTCCTCCTCCTGTAGGGAGAGAGAGACTCGACAGTTAAATCTCTGGGAGAACTTAAAAAGAAAGCAAGATGATGTGCTATCTGTTCAAAAAAGATGCCAGAGTCATATAAAAAAGCTTTATCTAGTGACTGTCTGGCGAAAATTCTCAGAGAGGAGCAATCATCTCTTTTGTCAGATTTAAGAGTGATTGTGAAAGAGGAAATTCAGGCGGCCAGTTCCAGTATGGTTCAGAAACCGTGCGCTGGTTCCCCTCCCGCAAAAAGACAGAGAGTACTCTTGGAGTCAGAATCTGAGGAAGAGGGGTTGTATCTTTCAGAAGAGATGGAAGAAGATCAGGGTTCGTCATATTTTGCAGATGATCAAAAAAGATATCTTTTTTCACAAGAAGATTTAGACCCCCTTCTGTCTGCAGTAAGACAGACAATGGATATTGAGGAAGAAGAACAGACTCGCTCAGTTCAGGATGAAATGTTCGGCGGGTTAAAAGCTAAGAAAAAGAAGTTGTTCCCTGTAAATGAAAATTTAAAGGACTTAGTAATTGACAAGTGGGCAGATGCTGATAGGAAGTTATATGTACCACGTGAATTAAAAAATAGGTTACTTTTCAATCCTGAGGATACAAAACTGTGGGATGTGGTCCCTAAAGTTGATATCCAGGTAGCAAAAGTGGTTAAAAGAACCACAATACCATTTGAGGATTCGGCTCAATTAAAAGAGCCAATGGATAGGAAGATTGATGGATTACTCAAGAGAGCGTGGGAGGTATCCGCTAACACAATCAATACTAACATTGCAGCTACCTCTGTAGCCAGATCTATGTGTTTATGGGTGAATCAGCTGGAGGATCATCTTAAACAGGACACCTCTAGGGAAGAGATCCTGGGTTCTCTACCTTTAAGTTAGCTGCGTCTTTTATGGCAGACGCTTCAACTGAGTCCATAAGATTTGCAGCAAAGACAGATTCCTTGACTAATACAGCTAGGAGAGCGTTGTGGCTAAAATCCTGGTCAGGGGATATAGCCTCTAAAAATAAACTTTGCGCTATACCTCTTAAAGGGTCCCACCTCTTCGGCCCGGTATTAGACAAAATACTGGAGAAGACAGCAGATAAAAAGAAGGGGTTCCCTGAGGAGAAAAGTAAAAAGCCATTGCCCTTTCGTAAGCCGGCCAGCAGTTTCCAAAACACTCCTAGGAGTAAAAGGAAAACAGGAAGATGGAGCTACCCGAAAGGAGGAAAGGGCAGAGGGTTGCTCTTTAATCCCAATGCTAAGACAGAAAGACAATGACGCCAGGCCAGTAGGGGGCAGACTCCAGTTCTTTTGGGAAAAATGGATCCAGATAATCAAAAATCAGTATATTCTGGAGTCCATCCCGAAAGGGTTCAGAATAGAGTTTCGCTTCCCTCCACCACAGCTGTTTCAGACTACAGATTTCCAGTCAGTTTCGCTTCAGGATCAACTTCACACGGATGTCCAAAAGCTATTGAAATTGGGGGCAATAGTGTAGGTCCCTCCTACAGAGGAATTCAAGGGTCACTATTCAAAACTATTTTTCATAACAAAACCAGACGGATCAAAAAGGACCATCATCAACCTAAAATTCTTAAACAAGTGGATAACACATTATCATTTCAAGATGGAGTCAATAAGATCTACGATTCCACTGATAAATCCAGGGGCTTTTCTGTGCACCCTGGATCTAAAGGATGCCTTCTACCACATCCCCATTCACCATCAGTCTCAGCAGTATTTGAGATTTGCGATCAAGAAAGGAGGGAAGATATTGCATTACCAAACACCTTCAGATTAAAAGCAAAGTGGACCCTGAGAGAGGCCATGCAGATTCTGGGCCTAATGACCTTGTGCATAGCGACAGTACCTTGGGCCCAATTCCATTCAAGAATTCTCCAGGGGGAGGTCCTCTCTTCCTGGGACAAAGATCACCGATCTTTAAACTCTGGGATAGCTCTCTCAGACAGAGCAGTAGACTCCCTCTCCCGGTGGTCAGTAGCAGAGAACCTGTCAAAAGGGGTTTCCTGGAACATGATACCTCTCAAGATGATAACCAAAGACGCAAGCAGCCGGGGTTGGGGAGCTCATGTAAAGGATCAGTTCTTTCAGGGCAGTTGGTCCAGTACAGACGCCCTAAGATCTTCAAACTATAAAGAGCTAAAAGCAGTTTGGGAGTCTTTGAAAGCCGCAGAACATCTCCTCATAGGTCATCATGTCAGAGTCTTGTCGGACAATGTGACGACAGTCTGTTACATAAAACGACAGGGAGGGACAAAGAACCCTCAGCTTCAGTGGTTAGCGGATCTAATCTTCGAGTGGGCAGAAAAGAAGGTCTTATCCATTACAGCCACGCACCTGAAAGGGACCCTCAATTCCACAGCGGACTTCCTCAGCCGGCACTGAGTCAAACCAGGGGAGTGGAAATTAAACAAGGAAGTGTTTCAGAAGATTTGTCAGGAATGGGGAAGACCACAGGTGGATTTATTTGCATCAAGCAGAAATACTCAGCTAGACTGTTTCTTCTCGCTAGACCCAAGAGGAAGTCCGATGGCGGTAGATGCTCTATCCCAAAAATGGGACATGTGTCTAGCTTACGCATTTCCTCCACTTCCCCTCATACCGATAATCCTGAAGAAGTTAAGAGCAAGTACAACTACGCTGATTTTGGTGGCACCAGCCTGGCCCAAGAGAGCCTGGTTTTCAGTTCTAAAGAGAATGTCCATCAAAGAACCAATGACCCTTCCAAAAAGGCAGGATCTTCTGTCTCAGGGGCCGCTTTTACATCCCATTCTGGACAGACTGAATTTAACAGCCTGGATCCTGAGAGGCAGAACTTAAGAAATAGAGGACTTTCAGATGAGGTAATCTCAATGCTACAAGGGTGCCGCAAACCTGTCACTAAAGCAATATATAATAAAATATGGAAGAAATTTTCGACCTGGTTGTCACAAAATCAGGCGAATACCAGATCTTCTTCGGTAGGTTGCATATTAGAATTTCTTCAGGAGGGATTTGATGCAGGGCTGAAACCTAGCATGCTTAAAGTCCAAGTCTCGGCACCCAGCTGTAGTCTAGATACACCCCTAGCGGAACATAGGTGGTTAAGAAGTTTCCTAAAGGCAGCTTCTAGGATGAGACCCACCTTGAGACAATCTATTCCTCCATGGAGTCTAAATGTAGTCTTGGAAAGTTTATGTGATCCCCCTTTTGAGCTGATCGATCTTATATCTGAAAAATTTCTCTCTTTCAAAGCGGTATTCCTCCTGGCTATAACCACAGCTCGCAGGATAGGAGAAATTCTGGCTTTATCTAGTAAAGAACCATACTTAAGGATTTTGGATGATCGCATAATCCTGAAGCTAGAACCAGCCTTCTTACCTAAGGTGGTCTCAACCTTTCATAGAGAACAAGTGCTAACACTCCCTTCATTTTGTGCCTCTCCCAAAAATATACAGGAGAAGAGATTCCAGTGCCTGGATGTTAGAAGAACGATTCTAGCCTATCTTGACAGAACAAGTACCTGGAGAAGATCAAGTAATTTATTCGTCCAGTTTGGTGGAAAGAATAAAGGCATGAAAGCTTCAAAACAGACGTTGGCACGGTGGATTAAAGAAACCATTAGAGAAGTGTACAGACTTCAGGAAAATTCTACTAGAGCCATGGCAACTTCCTGGGCAGAGAAAGCAGATGCTACAATTGATCAGATTTGCAAGGCTGCAATCTAACTTCCTGACTTTTGCCAGACATTACAGACTAGATGTGTTGGCCAGCCAGGACTTTGCTTTCGGGTGGAAAGTCCTGCAGGCAGTAGTCCCCCCCTAGGATATTAAGTTGTTCGTTCTCCATGGGTGCTGTCATGGAGGGACGTCCTGGAAATACTAGTTTAGTTTACCGGTAAATCCTTTTCCAGAAGTCCGACATGACAGCACCCCATATTACCCTCCCTGGTATATTGGCTCCAACCTTAATGGCAGTGTGAATATAACATTGTTATTAATAAAATGAGTTGGATCCTATCCGGTGTAGTAATTTGGAAAAACACTGGAGAGTGGGGGGGGGGGGGGGGGGAGGGTGCCTTTTAATCTCTCTCGCTTCCTGTCCCTACAGAGACCAATAAGACAACCTCCATGGGTGCTGACATGTCGGACTCCTGGAAAAGGATTTACCGGTAAACTAAACCAGTATTTTAAGGACCAGTTCAGTTCTGAAGTCACTTTGAGGAGCTCACATAATAGAAACCACCCATAAATAACACCGTTTTAGAAACTACACCCTCAAACTATTCAAAACTGGTTTTAGAAATGTTTTTTACCCTTTAAGTATTCCACAGGAATTAAAGCAAAATGGGTCAAAATTTAATTTTTATTGGTACCATTTTGGGGTACATTTGGCTTTCTGGTCACAAAAAAAGCTGTTTGCTGTCATTTTTCTATATTTTTTTTTACACCGTTCACTTGATGGGGTAGATCATGTGATATTTTTATAGATCTGGTCATTACGGATGCAATGATACCAAATATGTCTAGTTTTTTTTACGTTTTACACAATAAGAAAAAAATTTCGAAAAAAAATCATGTTTATGTGTTGCCATTTTCTTAGAGCCATATTTTTTTTACATTTTTCTGGCTATGGTCTTGTTTGAGAGATTATTCTTTTGTGGGACGAAGTGATGTGTTTATTGCTACTATTTTGGAGTTCATATGACTTTTTGATTGATTTGATATGTTTTTTGGGAGGTGAGGTGACTAAAAAAAGCTGTTTTGGAGTAATTTTTTTTTTTTTTTTTACGCCGTTCACTTGATGGGGTAGATCATGTGATAAGGGAAGTGGAGCATGATTAAAACATTTAAACATGTTAAAGGTGTTTTCTCATCTCGCCGTTTCTAAGGCAAGATGAGACACAGTCCCGACCACCTCCAGGCCGGGAAACAGCATTACGGTCCGACTCTCTGCTGTTTCAGTAGCTATCATTGCCGTGCTGCTCATGCTGAGGTGGTTGGGACTGTGTCTCTTCTTGCCTTAGTAACGGCAAGATGAGACAATGCCTTTAACATCCTTAAATGTTTTAATTATGCTTCATCTTTACATTCTTTCCTCTAGACTGTAGAACTGAAATACTTTAAGTCTTTCCTGATACAGGACAATGATAAAAGCACTTGCAGACCCTGCCAGATCTATGAGTACTAATCAAACAATACTTAAGATGGCCATACACATAAGTACACTGTTGGCCACTAGAGATGTCCCGAACTATTCGCCGGCGAACAGTTCCCAGCGAACATAGCTTGTTCGCGTTCGCGGCGGCGGGCGAACATATGCGATGTTCGGTCCGCCCCCTATACATCATCATTGAGCAAACTTTTACCCTGTACCTCACAGTCAGCAGACACATTCCAGCCAATCAGCATATCCTCCCTGCCAGACTCTCCCACCTCCTATCAAAAAGCAAGGACAGCATCCATCTTAGATTCATTCTGAAGCTGCAGTGTCACAAATTTGACCAAGTTGTAATCGCAATGCGATTAATACAGGTTATATTAATCGCATTGCGAATTCAACTTAGAGCTGGGTTCCTAATGGTTGTATTGCTAGGATATAACGAAGATTGAGAATATAGTGCTATATTCGTTATATTCGTCAATTCTAGCAATACAACCATAGGGACCTTAGCTCTAAGTTGAATTCGCAATGCGATTAATGCAGGTTATATTAATCGCATTGCGAATTCAACTTACCACACTCTGCGTCAACTACGTAATTTTCCATGGGAGTTTTGCCATGGATCCCCCTCCGGCATGCCACAGTCCAGGTGTTAGTCCCCTTGAAACAACTTTTCCATCACTATTGTGGCCAGAAAGAGTCCCTGTGGGTTTTAAAATTCGCCTGTCTATTGAAGTCTATGGTGGTTCGCCCGTTCGCGAACATTTGCGTAAATTCGCGTTCGCGAATGAAAAATTTGATGTTCGCGACATCTCTATTGGCCACATGATCATTTGGCCGACTGCTATGGTATCTGCTTGGCCGTACATTCTTATGTAGTAAATGGGGAGAGGTTAGAAAGCCGCTGCCAGACACCTGTGGCAGCTGCTTATCTCCTGAGAACAAAAGGATCGAATAGTTGAAATCCACTCTGCCTGATCTTCATCTCCCCCGACATCTGCTGTCGGGGGCAGTAGGGGTGCCTGATAGAAATTATAGATGGTCGGTCAAACACGCTAAAATCAGCTGGTTTGGCTGACATAGATCTAATGTATATGGTCCACTTTGCCTACTGTGTTGGCTTTATTTTTTACCTCATACCAAGGACATCACAGATAGTAGCAACATATAATCTTTTATCCTATCATTTCACTATGTTCATAGTAATTGAGGGTGTTGTGTCTTTCCCAGCTGAAAAGGCAAAATGCTGAGATGTGTATGGTATCTGAGGACTGGTGCTTTTTCTGTGGACAATGAAGAATCGAATATGAATTTTCAAAGGTGCCGTGGGACCAGAAAGAAAATGTGAAAGACTGAAAAAAGCAATTGTAGAGACTGTAATAGTCTCATTCATTTTGGCATTATATGTGTAGACGACAGATGCAATATTATTTGTTTGTTTGCAACTGGAGATTCACTTTAATTCAATTATAGTTTGTTTCTGGTTTCTAAGCAGGAGAAGCTTTGCTGTATATCTCTGTGACAAGGTGGTTAGAACCGCACAAAAGACAGAATACTGGGCACATTTGTAAACTATCAGACTGTAAAACACAAATGGCATAGTTATAGGGTTTTGCTTGGAACAGTACATTGATTGATTTGTACAGAAGAATTCATACAGTGCTTGAATAATGATAACAATCTTTTAGTACAAGAAAAAAGGTCTATGCAGCAGAGATTAACATTTACAAAGAAAAATTACATGGTTCTCTGTACAGTACTGAAAATTATAACCTTAATCAGCAACATGAACATAATCCTTCTTCATCAGAGATATATTCCTAGAGCACATGCTATGTACTGTACATGGACCCTCTACAGTGGAACAGTGGACTCTACAGAGTCCCTACAGGCCAAGGTTATGGACACAGGGACACTCTGTGAGGCACCAAATCTTACCTTGAGTTAATACTTCTAGCAGAAAATACCAGTGTCAAACAGCATGCAGTGGAGTGAATAATTATTAGGCAAGTGAGTATTTTGAACATATCATTTTTATGCATAGTTTCCAACTCCAAGCTATATACACTTGAATACTTATTGGATTGAAACATATCAGGTAAAGTATATTTGTATTGATGGAGGGTGTTGCTTAAGGAGATCAAGACCCTGTATCAAATAGTGCATACTTATTAGGCAGCTTGTTTTTAACTGGCAAAATGGGCCAAAAAACAGATTTAACGGACTCTGAAAAGTAAAAAATTGTTAAATGTCTTTCAGAGAGATGCAGCACTCTTGCAATTGCTAAGATATTGAGGTGTGATCACAGAACCATCAAATGTTTTGTTGCAAAAAGTTAACAGGGTTGCAAGAGATGTGTTAAGGAAAAAAAGATGCAAAGTAACTGCCAAAATTTGAGAAGAATCAAAAGTGAAGCAACCAGGATCCCATTATCCTCCAGTGCCGTCATATTTCAGAACTGCAACCTCCTTGGAGTGCCCAGAAGTACAAGGTGTTCAGTGCTCAGAAACATGGCCAAGGTAAGGAAGCCTGAAACCTGATCACCATTAACAAGACACATACACTGTAACAAAGACTGGGCCAAGAAATAGAGAATTTTCAAAAGTTTTATGGACTGCTGAGAGGAGAGCGACTCTAGACGGATCAGATGGATAGTCTTGTGTCTGTATCAGTAACGGGTACAGAGCTCCACTTTGACTCAGATAGAAACATAGAATGTGTCGGCAGATAAGAACCATTTGGCCCATCTAGTCTGCCCAATATACTGAATACTATGAATAGCCCTTGGACCTATCTTATATGAAGGATGGCCTTATGCCTATCCCATGCATGCTTTAACTCACTGTATTTGCAGCTACCATTTCTGCAGGAAGGCTATTCCATGCATCCACAACTCTCTCAGTAGAGTAATACTACCTGATATTACTTTTAAACATTTGCCCCTCTAATTTAAAACAATGTCCTCTTGTAGCAGTTATTCTTTTAAATATTCTCTCCTCTTTTACCTTGTTGATTCCCTTTATGAATTTAAAAGTTTCTATCATATCCCCTCTGTCTTGTCTTTCTTCCAAGCTATACATGTTAAGGTCCTTTAATCTTTCCTGGTAAGTTTTATCCTGAAATCCATGTACTTAGTAGCTCTTCTCTGAACTCTCTCCAAAGTATCAATATCCTTCTGGAGATATGGTCTCCAGTACTGAGCACAATACTCCAAATGAGGTCTCACTAGTGCTCTGTAGAGCAGCATGAGCACCTCCCTCTTTCTACTGGTAATTCCTCTCTCTATACACCCAAGCATTCCGGTAGCATTTCCTGCTGCTCTATGACATTGTCTGCCTACCTATAAGTCTTCTGAAATAATGACCCCTAAATCCCTTTCCTCAGATATTGAGGTTAGGACTGTATCACTGATTTTATATTCTGCTCTTGGGTTTTTACACCCCAGGTGCATTATCTTGCACTTATCAACATTACATTTTAGTTGCCAGATTTTTGACCATTCCTCTAGTTTTCCTAAATCCTTTTCCATTTGGTGTATCCCTCCAGGAACATCAACCCTGTTACAAATCTTTGTGTCATCAGCAAAAAGACACACCTTACCATCGAGGCCTTCTGCAATTTCGCTGATAAAGATATTAAACAATATGGATCCCAGAACAGATCCCTGAGGTACCCCACTGGTAATAAGATCATGGTCTGAATATACTCCATTGACTACAACCCTCTGTTGTCTGTCCCTCAGCCACTGCCTAATCCATTCAACAAAATGGGAGTCCAAGCCCAAGGACTGCAATTTATTGATAAGCCTTCTATGTGGGACGGTATCAAAAGCCTTACTAAAGTCTAGATAAGCAATGTCTACTGCACCTCCGCCATCTATTATTTTAGTCACCTAATCAAAAACATCAATAAGATTAGTTTGACATGATCTCCCTGAAGTAAACCCATGCTGTTTTTCATCTTTCAATCCATGGGATTTTAGATGTTCCACAATCCTCTCCTTAAGTATGGTTTCCATTAATTTCCCCACTATTGATGTCAGGCTTACTGGCCTATAGTTGCCCGATTCCTCCCTTCTACCTTTCTTGTGAATAGGCACAAAATTTGCTAATTTCCAATCTTCTGGGACGACTCCTGTTACCAGTGATTGATTAAATAAATCTGTTAATGGTTAATAGATGCCAGCAAGGTGGAGCTGTGGTACTGCTATGGGCTGGTATTATTAAACATGAGCTGGTTGGACCTTTTCGTGTTGACAATGGACTCAAAATCAACTCTCAAATCTACTGCCAGTTTTTAGAGAACACTTTTTTCAAGCAGTAGTACAGGAAAAAGTCTGCATCTTTCTAGAAAACCCTGATTTTTATGCAGGACAATGCTCCATCGCATGCATCGAAGTAATCTTCTGCATTGCTAGCCTGTAAAGGCCTTAAAGATGAAAGAATAATGACATGGTCCCTTTTCTCGGCTAACCTAAACCCCATTGAAAACTTGTGGGCTCTTCTTAAACGGGAGAGTTACGGTGAAAAAAACAGTACACCTCTCTGAACAGAGTCAGGAAGGCTGTGGTTGCTGCTGCACAAAATGTAGATTTTTCAACAGATTAAGAAACTCACAGAGAAAAAACCCTCTAAAACATAACCTTTAATATGACATGATAAAAATCACAAATTATAGATACCCCCACAAAATATAACATACATATAATCTAAAATGTGCCCACAATTAAAATGTGGCCAGATACGAAAACAGATACTGAGGCATTTCCTAGGCACATATGCATAGGTGGTACCATACGATGGTAGTGTGGACCACGAGGGTCTTACTCACGGTTCCTGTGTTTTTTTCTGATAATACACCCACTGGTTCAAGTCACCGCAATAGATGTTGGTGTCCGGAGATGAATTTTCCCTGGGTGTCCCTCTTAGGCTATCCCTGCCTAAAAGCGGAGCACCTGCCCCGAAAGGGGCGACCCCACTTATCGGTGGCTAAACCCTAAGTGACCCTGGAAATGCCCTATAGAATTTGAAGTTACTGGTCCCGACACGTTTCCCCCTTTCTGAATAATTGTGCATACAGTGTATGGGCCCATGAAATCTTATTGGTCCCTTATTATTGATACATACCACACATATCTGTAATGTGGTGAAGTGCATAAAACCTTGAAAGGAGTATGAGGTTGGACAATAAGTGCCATTTCCTTATTTCCTTATCTCTTTTAAAAGCAGTCCTTTAAAAAAAAAAAAGCATTCAAATGTGTACATGCAACTTAAATGCTCCAACTGACGGGAAAGAATTGTAAAAGGGTGAAATATGCACTCTCCATTTTATAACACATGGTTATCTGTTTCTCTAAACTTCAGACCAAATTCCACTTCGGATGCTTTGCTTCGCTCAACACTAACGATAATCCTGAATACAGTTGATAAGAACTTTAGCTGAATCTCTGTAGGAATGGAGTTCATAAGGAGACATGAAGTATACAGAGGACAAACTGTGGTAATGTAGACTACATACAAGTGCTACTGCTCATTAGTCACATCCCCACTCCTCTCTGTACTTCATGTCTCCTTATAAACTCCATTCCTACAGAGATTCAGCTGAATATCATATTAAGGGAAAAGTAATAGGAATAGCTCACTCCTATGCGAATAGGGACCAGGTGCTCTAGGCCAGGAAAACTGTATCACCCATACAGAAAAGTATTAAAGATAAATAGATAGATTGGACTGGCACTCTGTATGTGTGGTAAAATATGGATAAAATGGACTAAAATTCAATATAAGGTGATCACACAATTTAATTAACAAAAACTAAAATTTACAATAAAATACGCACGATAAAAAATAAAATCTGTGATAAAAATAGCTAAAAATTTATAGCAGCACTGACATGTAATATTTCATAAAGCTATTTCAAACATATTGGGTTCTAGTGATCAAATATCATATAATATCAATGATGTATAGTACTTCATAAGAATGTCCCAATTATATTAGGTTCTGATAGTCAAATGGGTTAAAAAATATTCTTTCTGCGTATAGTTCCGTGAATAGGAAACAAAAACAAAATATTGTCCTTTCTCTCAACAGTGTCTGTATAGAGAGGGCTAAAAAACGCTTGGTTCTGTAGTTGTGGGTCCTGTCCACAGTTTGAACACAGACCAATATGCCTTTAGTCGCAACCTAATTCAATGAGTGAATAAAGTGCTATGTGCTCCGAGGTAAGAGAGATGGGTCTTACCTTAGCCCGAATGATGGCTCAAAAGTCAGGGTGACTCCCGCTTACTTGACTCCTATAATGAGCGTAGTCCCGCGTTGGTGAAGCTAGACGCCGAAGTGGCGCGGTCTATGGCGTACTTCTGGCTTGATTTGTAACAAGTTGCTTGTATCCCAGAGCGCCCGCGTCTCACGTGGTCTGTGACGTACCTCTGGTCCAAGACTGTAGCGAGGTATCGTGAGAACTGGCGTGATTCTGGTCTGTGATTATGACAAAGTATCGCGGGAACTGTGCTCGGCGGATCCTGTATGAAGAAAATTTTCACTGGAGCGCTCCAGATTTTGAAGAAGATTGTTCACAGACTTTGTATCATCTGTGTCATCTGTAAGAAGGCCTTGGTCGAAGTGGGAGTTTATCAGCTGGTTACGCCAGACGCGTTTCGGGGACCTCTTACCCCTTCCTCAGTGGCAGCTGATCTCCCAAATTTGGGATGACTTTATATAGACCACACAGAGAGACCCAAAAGATGGTTTGGATTTCAAATCCCGATTTTTTTGTTCAATTTTCCATAGATGCTTTCATATGCGGTTTTGGTGCGTTATTGTGTATATTTTTGCATTTTTGTTGATTCTACCAAATATGGTATTTAGTTCGAACTAACTAATGAGGAATAATAAATACTGCAGCTATTTTATAATAACAACAATAAACATATTGACAACAAAAAAAATATATATATATAGACAACCAAAATATATTGGCAACAAAAATTATCAAATGTTGCATTCAATAGATAGATAAAAACATTTGTGACAATAAGATATATATAAACATATATGTAAAAATATAAATAATTAAAACATGATGTTGATACATATAACAATAATCATTATACAGATTAATTGCAATATTCAGCCGTTATGAAGAATATTGCAAGATGATTAAAAGGGATACATGTCCGACTCGAAGGGAGAGACTCAGTGCTGATAAACAGCCTGACATAAGGCTATCCGTCAGAGAACGGACATGCAACCCATGTCTATAAGAAGCCGAAGATTTCTAAGTCGGCATTCAGACCCATCGGGATCAAACTTCCAAAGTCAAATATCAAACGTGATTCGGCCCTGGACATCCTATCTATGTGTTTGCCTCCTCGCCAGTGTGTATCAATCTTTTGTAGTGCCATAAAGAACATGCCTGTTGGGTCTTTGTTATGGACCTCTTTAAAATGTTTTGATAATGAATGTTTTAAATATCCATTTTTGATGTTACGCAAATGTTCGCTTATTCTTGTTTTTAGGCATCATTTTGTCCTACCAATGTACTGTTTTCCACACGGACATTGGATGAGATAGATTACACTGGAGGAGTTGCAAGTGAGGAAACTTTTAACAGTCATAGAGAAAGCATTTTGGGATGAATTTATTTCAACGTTTTTTTGGGAATTTTGTTGTCTTACATCCTTGACATTTCCCGCATCTATAAAATCCTTTGAGACTCATCCAATTCCCAGTTGAAGAAGATTTTTTAGGATTATATTTTATTGAAGGTGCAATTTTAAGGCCTAAGTTTTGTGCTCGTGTATATGTGATTTTAGGTTTTAGCGGTAAAAGTGAACCGATTATTTTATCTTGTGTTAATAAGTGCCAATAATTGTTAATGATTCGTTCAATTTTCTTATATTGAGTGGAAAAAGGTAACATAATCCTAAAATCCGTTTTATTGTCGTTTTTTGTATTGATTGTACAATTATCTGGGTTTTTGGGGTCTATTGTAAAAAAGGTTTCTCTTGATATTTCGTTTACCTTCTGCGATGCTGTTTCTAAGATGTGTGGGATATCTTTTCTCTATGAATTTATCTTTCAATAGTTCAGCTTCCTTTGGATATTGTAATTCCTCGGTGCAGTTCCTTTTTAGGCGGCGGAACTGTCCGAAAGGTACATTCATCAGCCAATGGAGCAAATGACAACTCGAATATAATATGTACCCGTTTTTCGCCATCGTTTTATGAAAGGTACGACATATGTATCTATCTTCCTTTTTAGTTATGTTTAAATCCAGAAATTCAGTTTCTAATTGGTTGATCTTTGCTGTGAAATTTAGATTGTAGATGTTATTATTTATTTCTGAAATGAAGGAGTGTAAACTAGTTTCATTACCCCTCCAGATCAGGATGACATCATCAATGTATCTACGCCAGAGCACCAGGATGCCCCCTATATTGGGATCAATAAACGTCTCTTCCCAATGGGCTAGAAATAAATTTGCATAACTGGGGGCAAACCTGGTGCCCATGGCGGTCCCCGTGATCTGGAGGTAATAATTCTTTTCAAAAAGGAAAAAATTATGTTCTAGTATATGTTTTACTCCTTCTATAATAAATTCTAATTGTTCCGGTTTGAAACTTTCTTTCTCTAGTCGGACTTTAAGGGCATGGAGGCCTTGGTCGTGATTGATCACTGTGTACAATGATTTTATGTCCAGAGTAGCTAGGATCCAGTTGTCTTCTACTTTGAATTTTTCTAAGACCTCAATGATTTCTGTGGTATCCTTCAAGTATGATTTTGTTTTTTTGACTAAGGGTTGTAACCACGAATCTATGTATTTTGAGAGGTTTGCGGTTAAAGATCCAATACCAGATATTATGGGACGACCTGGTGAACAAGTGGCGTCCTTGTGAACCTTAGGTAGGCAATATAGCACTGGGAGCCTACCTGGTGTTCCCATAATAAAATTAAATTCTGTCTTGGTAAGGATTTCCAGATTTAATCCTTTGGTACTGTATTTGAATAATTTTTCTTTAAAAGAGACAGTCGGGTCCCCCTTAAGTGTCTTATAGGTTTCTACATCGGATAGATGTCTTAAACACTCTCTATTGTAGTCTTGAGTGTTTAAAATCACTATAGCGCCCCCCTTGTCTGCAGGGCGTATAGTGATTTCTTCTCTATCCTATAGTTCTCTTATTGCCAGGGCTTCTTTTTTCGATTACTGTTATGTGTTTGTTTTTCTTTAAATTTTCTCAAATCCATTTCAACGCATTTTTGGAAACGTGCCATTTCTGGACCCATTTCATTTCTGGGGAATTTTTTTGACTTGTTTTTGAGTGAGGTGTGTGGGAATTTTTCAATTATATGTGTTTGTGGGACCAGTGGGTTTTTTTAAAAATACTTTTTTAGGCAAATGTTTTTTATAAATTTTTGTATACCGATATAAGTATCAAAATTATTTAACTTCGCAGATGGGGCAAATTTGAGTCCTTTGTTTAAAAGTGATATTTGTGCTTGTGTTAGGTCTACATCACTTAAATTAATGATATTATCTTTATCTAGTAGTCCTTTCTGTAGTTTTTGTGCCTTCTTGCGTCCTCTATGTGTTTTCTTTGGTCTCTTTGGTTGGAATGGTGTTGTTGATGTGTTGGTGTTGTGAACTGTTGTTCTCCATATCTCGGTGCTCGTGGGTGTCTTTGTTGGTGACTCTCTATGTGTGGATTGTGATATCTCAAATTGTAAGGGTGTTTTGGAGGGGGAGTTTTCTTGTGAATTGAGGATGGTGGGGATGGTGATCTTCTGTGTCTTGTTCGTGTTGAGTGGTGGGGTGGGGTCCGATCTAAAAAAACTTGTTCTGCAAAGTTTTCAAATCGATTCCTCACTGGTATATTATACCTTTGTTTTTCATTGGGGATTATTTCTACAATATTTTCAGTATCTGTTGCTATTTCATTTGGTTTTGATTTGTTCTCTTGTATATCAAGCTTTCTTAATTTTTTACTCTTTTTAAAGATAATGTCTTGTATGGTTTTGTCTAGACTTCTGCAGATTTTTTCTTGCCAACTGTTGTATGTTTCATCTTTCACTAGATGTTCCATATTCCCTTTAATTTGGTTTATTTTTTCAGCTATTATGGCTAAGATTTGGGTTCTTCGTTTTATTATTAGTTCAATTAACCCCCGTGATTGTGTGTCTAAAAATTTGTCCCATTCTTGATTAAATTCCTCGCTCCATAAATCTTGGGCTGGTATTTTTACTAATTGTAAACCTTTTGGTATTATATTTTGATTCAAGTATTGCTTTAGAGATTTAATCTCCCAGTATTGTCTCAATTGTTTTAACAATAAAGTCTCTAATTCCCTGAATATCTCAGATGTAGATTTTTCTCTGCTTGATAATAAGTCGGTTCCTTCAGAGACGTCAAATATAAATGTATCAACTTTCTTAATTTTATGCTCCATATGATTCCACACATCCATATTTGCAGTCAGAGGAGCTAAATTCCAGGCAGGGTGAACAAAGTAGACTTGAGGGAAAAGTAATAGGAATAGCTCACTCCTATGCGAATAGGGACCAGGTGCTCTAGGCCAGGAAAACTGTATCACCCATACAGAAAAGTATTAAAGATAAATAGATAGATTGGACTGGCACTCTGTATGTGTGGTAAAATATGGATAAAATGGACTAAAATACAATATAAGGTGATCACACAATTTAATTCACAAAAACTCAAATTTACAATAAAATACACACGATAAAAATTAAAATCTGTGATAAAAATAGCTAAAAATTTATAGCAGCACTGACATGTAATGTTTCATAAAGCTATTTCAAACATATTGGGTTCTAGTGATCAAATATCATATAATATCAATGATGTATAGTACTTCATAAGAATGTCCCAATTATATTAGGTTCTGATAGTCAAATGGGTTAAAAAATATTCTTTCTGCGTATAGTTCCGTGAATAGGAGACAAAAACCAAATATTGTCCTTTTTCTCAACAGTGTCTGTATAGAGAGGGCTAAAAAACGCTTGGTTCTGTAGTTGTGGGTCCTGTCCACAGTTTGAACACAGACCAATATGCCTTTAGTCGCAACCTAATTCAATGAGTGAATTAAAGTGCTATGTGTTCCGAGGTAAGAGATATATATCTTATTGTCACAAATGTTTTTATCTATCTATTGAATGCAACATTTGATAATTTTTGTTGCCAATATATTTTGGTTGACTATATATATATATTTTTTGTTGTCAATATGTTTATTGTTGTTATTATAAAATAGCTGCAGTATTTATTACTCCTCATTAGTTAGTTCAAACTAAATACCATATTTGGTAGAATCAACAAAAATGCAAAAATATACAAAATAACGCACCAAAACCGCATATGAAAGCATCTATGGAAAATTGAACAAAAAAAATCGGGATTTGAAATCCAAACCATCTTTTGGATCTCTCTGTGTGGTCTATATAAAGTGAGCCCAAATTTGGGAGATCAGCTGCCACTGAGGAAGGGGTAAGAGGTCCCCGAAACGCGTCTGGCGTAACCAGCTGATAAACTCCCACTTCGACCAAGGCCTTCTTACAGATGACACAGATGATACAAAGTCTGTGAACAATCTTCTTCAAAATCTGGAGCGCTCCAGTGAAAATTTTCTTCATACAGGATCCGCCGAGCACAGTTCCCGCGATACTTTGTCATAACCACAGACCAGAAGCACGCCAGTTCTCACGATACCTCGCTACAGTCTTGGACCAGAGGTACGTCACAGACCACGTGAGATGCGGGCGCTCTCGGATACAAGCAACTTGTTACAAATCAAGCCAGAAGTAGCCATAGACCGGGCCACTTCGGCGTCTAGCTTCACCAACGCGGGACTACGCTCATTATAGGAGTCAAGTAAGCGGGAGTCACCCTGACTTTTGAACCATCATTCGGGCTAAGGTAAGACCCATCTCTCTTACCTCGGAGCACATAGCACTTTATTCACTCATTGAATTAGGTTGCGACTAAAGGCATATTGGTCTGTGTTCAAACTGTGGACAGGACCCACAACTACAGAACCAAGCGTTTTTTAGCCCTCTCTATACAGACACTGTTGAGAGAAAGGACAATATTTTGTTTTTGTCTCCTATTCACGGAACTATACGCAGAAAGAATATTTTTGAACCCATTTGACTATCAGAACCTAATATAATTGGGACATTCTTATGAAGTACTATACATCATTGATATTATATGATATTTGATCACTAGAACCCAATATGTTTGAAATAGCTTTATGAAATATTACATGTCAGTGCTGCTATAAATTTTTAGCTATTTTTATCACAGATTTTATTTTTTATCGTGCGTATTTTATTGTAAATTTTAGTTTTTGTGAATTCAATTGTGTGATCACCTTATATTGTACTTTAGTCCATTTTATCCATATTTTACCACACATACAGAATATCATATTAAACTGTATTCAGGAACATAATCCCTGACAAGTAGAGCAGAGAGGAGGATGAGGCAGCTCTTTAGCTCAGTGTTGTGAAGTAACTTGACCTGCTGTGTGATGGACAGTTTTTGTGTGTACTAAAAGGACGGCAGCCATTTTATTTATCCCAATGATTGCTCCCTAGACAAAACAAGCCATTATAACTAATGAAAGGTATTTGGGAATATATTTATAATAAAGTAATATTTAAGTATTTTCATGTTCTTAATTTCCGGAGAACCCTTTTAATGTTTTTGTGTTCTACAGGAAATATACAGTACTGCATAAAGCTGCAAAGAAAGAATGCTTTCAAAAACAGAAGTTAAATTAGTTTATTTTTTATTTTATTCCATAAACCACATAAACCAGAAACCTCTATATGGAATCTCCATCACTTACCTCCAAGCTATAGCCTTATTTAGTGAAGACTAGTGGTTTTCTATGCTTAGGAAGGTAATAGATATGTTACTGGTGTCTTCCAGGGCACAGTATAGGTTTCAGGTTTAAATCCTAGTGGAGATTTATCATTTTCTTTTCTCCAGTTAATTTTTTCTCCCTCGTTTAAACGCATAATAAAAGTCGATAGAAATTAAAGAAAGCCTTATGTGTATAGCAAGATGACCTGATGGAAGTAATGCAGTACTTGCTAGACTGTAAGTAGTGTATATGCTATCATGCTATGACACTCTAGGATGAAATGTAATTATTTCCTGATACTTATACATAATACTCTTCAAATATAGTTGGAGATCACATCTCAGTGTGAAGGCATTATTTTAAAGGATACAGTGCCTTGCAAAAGTATTCACCCCCCTTGACTTTTTTCGTGTTTTGTTACATTACAGCCTTAAGTTCAATGTTTTGTTAATCTGAATTTTATGTGATGGATTAGAACACAATAGTCTAAGTTGGTGAAGAGAAATGAGAAAAATATATAAATAAAACTATTGTTTAGAAATAGAAAACAGAAAATTGGCATGTGCCATTCTTCATAACCAAATGGAAAGAACATGGCACAATAGCAAACCTGCCAAGAGACGGCCACCCACCAAAACTCAGGGACCGGGCAAGGAGGGCATTAATCAGAGAGGCAGCACAGAGACCAAAAGGTAAGCCTGGAGAAGCTGCAGAGTTCCACAGCAGAGACTAGAGTATCTGTAAATAGGATGACAATAAGCTGTACTCTCTATAATAGTTGGGCTTTATGGCAGAGTGCCCTGAAGAAAGCCATTACTTTCAGCAAAAAACAAAAAGGCACGTTGTGAGTTTGCGAAAAGGCATGCGGGAGACTACCAAAATATATGGAGGAAGGTGCTGCTCACCCAACACATCACATCACCCAAAGAACACCATCCCCACAGTAAAACATGGTGGTGGCAGCATCATGCTGTGGGGATGTTTTTCAGCAGCCGGGACTGGGAAACTGGTCAGAGTTGAGGGAAAGATTGATTGTGCCAAATACAGGGATATTCTTGAGCAAAACTGGTACCACTGTGTGCGTGATTTGAGGCTAGGACGGAGGTTCACCTTCCAGCAGGACAATGACCCCAAACACACTGCTAAAGCAACATTTGAGTGGTTTAAGGGGAAACATGTAAATGTGTTGAAATGGCCTAGTCAAAGCCCAGATCTCAATCCAATAGAAAATCTGTGGTCAGACTTAAAGATTGCTGTTCACAAGCGCAAACCATCCAACTTGAAGGAGCTGGAGCAGTTTTGCAAGGACGAATGGGCAAAAATCCCAGTGGTAAGATGAGACTTATCCAAAACGCTTTGGAGCTGTGATTGCCACAAAAAGTGGCTCTACAAAGTATTGACTTTAGGGGTGTGAATAGTTATGCCATTTACTTTTTCTGTTATTTTGTCCTATTTGTTGTTTGCTTCACAATAAAAAAAAAAACATCTTCAAAGTTGTGGGCATGTTCTGTAAATTATGCAAATCCTCAAACAATCCATGTTAGTTCCAGGTTGTGAGCCACCAAAACACAAAAAAATACTGTATGTACATCTTCAGAAGCACTTTTGTTATGACTGCATTTAGCTCATTTTGGGTTAGAAATGATTTTTTCAATTGGTATTCATTAAAAATATCCCGCAATTCTGTCACAAATGGTTAACTGTCTAGCGGTGTAAATCGTACTTTCACTTAGTGGCGGTTATCTAATTACCTTATCTCTAAATTACTAAAAGGTCATAAACACTTATTTGAGCCAATAGGATAAGAATTGAGCTAAAATGAGTGTTTGGAAGGTCAGAGACAAGGAAATAGTAAAAATACACAGCCTGCTACTAGAGAATCTCAAGGCTATATAGAGAAAGGGGCTAAAAATAAATTAATAATGAGAAATTCAAAAAAATTATTTTCAGTTCAAAATGAATAAAATGAAATAATAAAAAATTGCCCCAAAAGTTGTGCCTAGCCTTTAAGCAGGAGCTGAGAGCCACAGATATGAGAAGCATGATTGCATCTGCAGTTCTGCCCTCACCATGCTGATGTCTAGCCCTGTCAATCAAGGGGAAACTGGAGTATACAGAGCACAGGGGCATTACAAAAGCAGTGCGCCCTGGATTTAGCCCTGCCCCGTTGCTACAACTTGCTAATATCCATGTGAATAAAAATGCAGATATCTCTGCAGCGATTTAACATACAAACAAAATAAAGGTATTGTTTTATTCAGCATGATCAACCCTACCAGACAGTATGCCTGGTTTAATAGCACTAATCATGCTACCGGAGGCCCTTTCACCCCTTCTCGACATCCACTGTATATGTATGGTGGATGTCAGGTCTTTTATACAACAGACAATCGCAGATAATGTCTGCGATCAGTGTTAATGCTGACTGTGGAATTTAACCCCTCAGATGCCATAGTCAAATGTGACCACAGCACCTGAGAAGGCTTAAACCTGTCAGGCACCTTTTCCCCGGAGATTGGGGAAGTTTCCTGTTCTAATAATGACCCGGAGCATGTACTAGTCTTAGGGTACTTTCACACTAGCGTTTTTCTTTTCCGGCATAGAGTTCCGTCACAGGGACTCTATACCGGAAAAGAACTGATCAGTTTTATCCCCATGCATTCTGAATGGAGAGTAATCCGTTCAGGATGCATCAGGATGTCTTCAGTTCAGTCGTTTCGACTGATCAGGCAAAAGAGAAAACCGTAGCATGCTACGGTTTTATCTCCGGCGAAAAAAACGGAAGACTTGCCTGAATGCCGGATCCGGCATTTTTTCCCATAGGAATGTATTAGTGCCGGATCCGGCATTCCGAATACCGGAATGCCGGGTCCGTCCTTCCGGTCTGCGCATGCACAGACTGAAAAAAAGGTGGAAAAGAAAATGCTGGATCTGTTTTGCCGGATGACACCGGAAAGACGGATCCGGCATTTCAATGCATTTTTTCGACTGATCAGGCATTTTTAAGACTGATAAGGACCCTGATCAGTCTTACTAATGCCATCAGTTGGCATACGTTTTGCCTGATCCGGCAGGCAGTTCCGGCGACGGAACTGCTTGCCGGATCTCTCTGCCGCAAGTGTGAAAGTACCCTTACAGGCTCAATATCAGTATATCCCAGTTCAGGCAAGCAGATGGCAGCACTGAACTGGGATATAGCGATTTCTGTACAGAATAATGGAACAAATTACAATATTCTGTACAAGTTACAATCTGATGATTGCAAGCTGTGGTCCACTTGGGGACCTAACAAAAATTTTTATAAAAAGTAGAAAAAAGTAAAAAAAATATTCAAATCACCCTCTTTCCCCAAAATCAAAATAAATAAACAATTTTAAAAATTGACATTTTGCAGTCTAGGTGTTTGTTCACACTATGAAAAGTCCACAGAAAAGCTTCACCTGGTTTGCAGTTTCTCCACCTGTGGTCCACAGCAGGCTTTAGGGGCCTGTTTCTCAGCATGCGACTCCCAGCCCTTTTGCACGGCAAAAGTTTTCAGATCCCAAAACACCCAGGGACTGACCGCGCTCTACTGTCAGAGAGGAGTAATCCACAACCAGCTGAGACTGCTGGTTGGGTTTGATATAGGCCAGTAAAGACCCGGCCTGGAGTGTGAGGAGAAGCCACCCACCCAGCACTTTGGCTACTTCCAGTAAGAGCCGGCCAGGATGAGCTTACAGCCATACTAAAATAGCAACGTGTCAACCAGCACCAGCTGCCGCTGACACTTGAAAATACTGACTCTTACTTCACCGAGGCCAGGAACCTCGGTGACACATACCTTCCGCCAATGATGGACCCTTGCGCCTTCCTACTGCGTCTTAAAGGGAAACTCTCAAAAATGTGTCCTATTGGAACCTAAAAATTTCTTATTTACTATCAGTTTGATGTATACAAATGTGCAGCACTTCACGTTTTTGTATCCTGCAGAGTCGATTAAAAAAATGCCTACGTCAACGTAATTTTTTTTCTACCATGGAACTGTATAGTAAACAGACGCCACTGTGCGGCATCAGTCTGAGGCATCTGTTAACGCATACATTTTTGGTATGCATTAAGTGGACAGCAAAAATAGGATGTGAACCCAGCCCTAGTGTCAGAATAAGCACCAGTACACAGCGGGGCAGTGGGGAGGCCGCCATGTACTGACAGAGCGCTACCTGGTCCTGGTGGTCAGGGATGAGGACTGTGTTTCTCAAGGATCATTTTCTACTGGGAAATACAGGGCACAGTATAATACACTAGAATCTATATAATATAAAGATATTAGCCTTACCCCCGAATAATAATACAATTAGGTGGTCATTTATTATATAGAAATACATCTATGTTAGGTGTATTTCTGACACAGATTGTGGCGCAATGTCAAGGTGGACAGGATACAAGATACACAGAATATCAACAAACAAGTGTCTAGGCAAGAAGCTGGGGATGAAGGTCACCTCCTGACAAATCCCTACCAGCTCTCCCTAGACTTCTATGCCCACATTCAGACCCTGAAGGTGGGAATAAACGTGTCCCCGTGCCTAGGCTGAAGATACCCTAAAATCCCTAAGATGGTGAAAGGGGGAAAGAGGCAGCCTGTTCCCTCAGGACATGGAGGGGGCAGGCGTCTCTAACAGCCTAGACAGACAACCACAAGAAAGCAAAACCAACTTATTTTTTACTGAGCAGGAACAGCAAATCCTTCCTTCCTTCCTCTGAGCCAGACAGAAGCTATAACCAGCACAGGACACTGGGAGTGGGCGTAATTTAAACTCAAACCAACGACCCCACCCAGTGCACCTGAAGGGAGGCGGATATAGCTCAACTCCAAAACAAAAACAAAAGGCTACACACGTGCTGCTAATCTGGCAGAACTCCGCACATATCCTGAGCAGGGCATGACACTCAAAGGTCCCTTAGCACCGCAATCTGCATATTTTTCCCGCTCATGCCAGGTCTAAAAAAGGATGGTGTGGGCAGGGAAAGGGATACAGTTATGGCCATCCAGTTATTGCATACCACCCCCATACATTGACCAGATAACACCTCTGTACAGTGACCGGATAACACTGCCATACCGTGACTGGATAAAAGGGTATAAGAGGGCACAGTACAGGTAATAATTAGGTGCACTGCACAGGGTGTGGTAAGAGGGCACAATGCAGGATATAAGGGGGCACAGTCACATGACCCTGTGACATTAAAAGGCCCTTATGGTGAATGCGGTTCATACGCCACCATAATGAGAGGCAGAGGAGTGAGACAAGGGTGTGATTATGTGGCTAGAAATAAAAAAAATTGTAACTGTTGGCCAGTACAGGCCCCAAAAATTAGGCAATAGGCATTCACCTGACAGCAAAGAACTTTGGATTCTGTGGCTGTAGGTACATTAGGTGGTCACAGGATAAAAAAGTAACTGTCGGCCAGTACAGGCCCCAAAAATTAGCCAATAGGCATTCACCTGACAGCACAGAACTTTGGATTCTGTGGCTGGAGGTACATTAGGCGGTCACAGGATAAAAATTTAATTGTCAGCCAGTACAGGCCCCAAAAATTAGCCAATAGGCATTTACCTCATGGCACAGAACTTTGGATTCTGTGGCTGGAGGTACATTAGGCGGTCACAGGATAAATATGTAACTGTCGGCCAGTACAGGCCCCAAAAATTAGGCATTCACCTGACATAAAAGGCCTTTTATGCCGCTGTATATACATAAGGCAAGGACCATTCTTTGTTCAGGGTGGTGACGGATATATGTGGGCTGGCATGAGGAAATTCAATTACACGTGGCCATCACAGGTGTTGAATTCCTCCGAGATTCATGCCTCATTAATTTTTAAAAATGTGAGGTAGCCCACACTGTCGTGACCTAGGCGAGTGCGCTTATCGGTCACGATCCCACCTGCTGCACTGTACGTCCTTTCGGACAGGACACTCGACGAGGGCCAAGCCAAGAGTTCCATGGCAAATTGTGCCAGCTCTGGCCACAGGTCGAGCCTGTACACCCAGTAGTCAAGGGGTTCCTCGCTTCTCAAAGCGTCCACATCGGCCGTTAACCCGATGTAGTCAGACACCTGTCGGTCTAGGCGTTCCCTGAGACTGGATCCGGAGGGCGGCTGTCGGTGGGTTGGCTGCAAGAATGATCTCATATTCAAAGTGACCAACACATCTTCAAACCGCCCTCTTTTTGGCAGGTGCAGTAGGATTAGTACCCGCACCTGTTTCGCTGTGGGTGGAAATTCCTCTGCCAGTGCCCACAACAGCAGAATGCAGCATCTCTCACAGCAAGGCCTGGAAATGCTACATTGTGACAGCCCTCTGATGCTGGTAAAATGTCTTCGATTTTGTTTGTACCGAGGGTCTAAGTACGTTGCCACCCAGTACAGGTCCTTGACCTTTATGCTTTTTATACGGAGGTCCCTCTTCAAACACTGGAGCATGAAGGCCCCCATTTTCACTAAATTGGAAGCGATGGAGCGCCCTAGCTCCTGCTCATCGCCCAGGAGAATATCATCTTCGGTCTCCTCCCCCCAGCCACAGACAACACCAGGGATCCCCGAAAAGTTTAAAGCCTGCTCTTCTTGCTCCTCCTCCTCCCCTGAGCCACCATCCTCCTCTGACTCCTCTTCAGACTCCTGCTGACTTGTCTCAGATGGAGTAGCCCCCCTGGGAATTCATTCAACATTGCGACTTCCCCATCTTCCAGCTCCTGCTCCTTGACGGCTTGATCAATGACACGACGCAATGCACGCTCCAGAAAGAAGGCGTAAGGTACGATGTCACTGATGGCGCCCTGGCTGCGACTGACCAGTTTGGTGATCTCATCAAATGGCCGCAGAAGTCTGCATGCATCGCTCATGAGCAGCCACTGGTGTGGTGAAAATAAACCAAGCTCCCCAGAACCTGTCCTGCCACAGAGTTCGTACAGGTAGTCGTTAATGGCACGTTTCTGCTGGAGCAGCCTATCAAGCATATACAAGGTGGAGTTCCAGTGCGTCGGGCAGTCACAAATCAGACATGTGACAGGCAAGTGGTGTCGCCACTGAACGTCAGCAAGGCGAGCCATGGCCATGTAAGATCTTCTAAAATGGTCAGAGATTTTCCTGGCCTGCCGCAAGACGTCCTGGACCCCTGGGTATTTGTCAACGAATCGCTGCACGAATAAGTTCAGGACGTGTGCGATGCACGGCATTTGTGTCATTTTGCCCTGATTCAGCACACTCAGCAGATTGGCATCGTTGTTGCACACCACTTTACCAACTGTCAAATTGAGCGGGGTTAGCCACTGATCGGCCTGTGACCGCAGAGCTGAAAGCAGTGCAGGATCTGTGTGGCTCTTGGCTTCCAGGCACAACAGCCACAGCACAGCATGGTAACGTCTCACCTGTCACGTCGAATAGGTTCTTGGGAGCTTGGGGGGTGCAGCGGAAGAGGCGGTAGCAGTGGAAAAGGAGGAGTCAGCCAAAAAGGAGACTGAGAATGGAGTAGGAGGAGAAGAAGAGTGCGGCCTGCATGCAATCCGTGGCGGTAAGACCAAATCCACATGGGTGCCACGGGTTACATGTTTGATGGCCGTCAGAAGGTTCACCCAGTGAGCAGTAAAAGTTATGTACCTTCCCTGCTGTGTTTGCTAGACCACGTTTCTGTGGTCAGATGTATCTTGGCACCGACACTGTGTGCCAGAGATATATTAACTTGCCACTGAACGTGGCCATATAGTTCAGGGATGCCCTTCTGGGAGAAATATTTCCTTCCGGGGACCTTCCATAGCGGTGTGCTAATGGCCACAAAATTTCTAAAGGCCTCAGAGTCAACCAATTAATATGGCAGTAGTTGGCGGGCTAGCAGTTCCTACAAGCCAGCGGTCAGTCGTTTTTTTACGCTCAAACATTTGGGCCACGGAATCCTGCCTTGTGCCAGATGAACACGATGACGGCATGGTGGAAGGTCGAGTGGAGGACAAATGGGAGGAGAGAGGAGAAGGAGAAGAGGCAGGACGTGGAGCGCCAGGAGTGTGGCTTTGTGGGTTCTGACGGCGTTGCTCCCACTGGGCTCGGTGATGGGAGGCCAGGTGCCTTCTTAAGGCGGTCATCCCTAGGTGAGTGTTGGGCTTACCGCGACTTATGCGTTGACAGCACAAGCTGCAGGTGGCAACACAATAATCAGCAGCTGACATGTTAAAAAAAGCCCACACTGCGGAGCCATGTGCCGTGTCCTGGGAGCGCAAGATGATACCGTGTATGCTGTATGGCTCGCTCCAGATACATTTGCAGTCTGCTTTTTGCCTCCCGGGCACTGCAAGTTTTGCCTGCTTCTCCTCCCTATCTGCTGCTCAGTCTCTCCCTCTGAACTCCCTTCCTCTTTTCTTGTGGGCACCCACGTGACGTTTATTCGACACGTCATCATCGTCACCTTCACCACCACTGACATTAGAGATCTCGGAGTAGGCAGCAGCAGCGGGGACCACCCTCCTTGGGCTGATCTGGGTACTTTTGTCAGACCTCTGGGTGGCGGCCGTTGCTACCTCCTCTTCCTCATCCGGTGCCAAGAATGGCTGCGCATCGGTAAGGTCTGGGAATGGATGGGAAAATAATTCCTCTGATTTGAGTGGAGGGGCTAGGGTGGTGGTGTCTTTGGGGGTGCACACAGCAAAGAGTGAGGAGGGTGCAGATACAGAGGATGAGGAGGGTGCAGAAGCGGAAGACTGAGTGAGCCACTCAACCAACTCTGGTGCGTCCTTTGACATAATCGCATGCACCTTCTCCAACTTCCCACTTAGGCTTCGGCCTGGTGAACCTATCCGACCCCTACCACCCCTGTGGAACGGCCTGCCTCTTCCTCTGTCTGTCATTTTAAAAATGACCCTCTGCCAAAGTCCTTAGATAAGAGCAGTATTTGTGGAAGCTGATATATGGCAGGCCTCAATCAGTTGTTTGTTGAAGCAGGTATATCACCCTCAAGCAGTAGTTTTGTGGACGCAGGTATATGGAAAACCTCTATCACTATTTTGTGGAAGCTGATATATGGTAGGCCTCAATCAGTTGTTAGTTGAAGCTGGTATATCACCCTCAAGCAGATGCAAGCATTATATATGGACCAAGCCCTCACCCTGATGTAATAAAATCTGGGACTCTTAGCCAATATATTTTGATCAAAACACATCTGTGCCCACCTACCTAGTGCCAAAGTGGTCTCAGGTCAGGCGGGTCCTACACTAAACCTACCTAAGCCATTGGGCTTCTATGTTCAGGAGCAGGTATATAGAAAACCTCTATCACTATTTTGTGGAAGCTGATATATGGCAGGTCTCAATCAGTTGTTAGTTGAAGCAGGTATCACCCTCAAGTAATTTTGTGGATGCAGGTATATGGAAAACCTCTATCACTATTTTGTGGAAGCTGATATATGGCATGCAGTGGTGTACTGCCAATATAGGCAGACCACGCCGATGCTATGAGGCCCGTGTGGGGGTGCCCGGAGTGCATGGAAGCAAGGGCCGGCTCCCAGCTACCACCACCCGCTCTTCTCTGCTGCTGGACTGCATTTAGTTTTACCTTGGTGAAATGGACAGCACCGTACCTTGGAGGGCTTGTTCCTTTCTCCAATGTAAACTTCACCAACCCCACATGAGCAGACAGCCCCCATCCTCTCTGCAGTATGAGATTCCTTCATGTGTGAGGAGGGGCGGAGCCAGAGGAGCCGAGGCAGCAGCAGGAGATATGGAGACCCTTCTCTCTCTGACCTCCTGTGTTACTGTGCCTCCAGTATAAAGTTTAGTCCCCTCACTGGTCCTCCTACACAGCAGTAACGGGGTAAGTTACTGTGGGAGGGAAGTTAGTCCTGAAACTGCTGCCCCTGCACATCTTGTGTCCCACTGTTGTTCCAGCCCCTCACAGACCTCTGCCCACTGACTATCTCACCTATACTTCATGCAGAGCAAGAAGTTATGTCTCCTAGTGACTCCCCCATCAGTGGCATTTCAAATTTTCCCAGCCCTCAGCCCCCTATGTATGATGTATTGTTTCTGGAGGTTATAT
Organism: Bufo bufo; assembly: GCF_905171765.1. NCBI lineage: Eukaryota > Metazoa > Chordata > Amphibia > Anura > Bufonidae > Bufo > Bufo bufo. The sequence goes on from NC_053393.1 coordinate 435,082,052, forward strand.
CAGTACTGGAGCGTTATAAGAGGAGCGGCTGATATCAGTCACATATGATGTAATGTCTCTGGAGGTTATATCAGCACTGGAGCATTATAAGAGGAGCAGCTGATATCAGTCACATAGGATGTAAAGGTCTCTGGACAGTGCACAGCCCCCATCATTTAACCCCCCAGGTGCCACGATCAATGCTGATCACGGCACCTGTGAGTGAAGGCGGAGGAATGCGGTTCCCTCTATAAAAAAAAAATTTTTTTATCTGTAACAGTTCAAAAGGTTATTTATACATTGTATTTCTTTACTTATTAGCAAATGGGTGTGGCAGCGGAGGAGCCAGGTCCAGAGGTGGGTAATGGGCGGAGTTAGGGGGCCCAATTCTGATTCTTGCTATGGGGCCCAATGATTTTTGTGTACGCCCCTGATGGCAGGCCCTTGTTAGTTGAAGCTGGTATATCACCCTCAAGCAGTAATTTTGTGGACGCAGGTATATGGAAAACCTCAATCACTATTTTGTGGAAGCTGATAGATCGCAGCTCTCAATCAGTATTTACTGGAAGCACACAAATGTACTATAATATACTATGTTACAAAGTATATTAAAAGTATATCACACCCCTCTGTGTATCACACCTATCGATAGCACAACGTTACCAGTCCTTAAAATAACTTTTGTGGGCCTATTAGCTAGCGTTTGGTGTCCCTGCTCCAAAATGCAACCTCTCCCTACACTGGCAAAACACATTATGTAAAATGGCTGCCAGATCAGGTTCTGTTATAGGGTTGGGGGTGTGTCCATGTGCTGAAACGTCTCAATTGGCTGTCCTGTCCCACCTGATGGATGTGTCATGGGTCAAAGTTCAGCACAATGCAAAAGAACATGGCGAGCGCGGACATCGCCATATGTTAGCATGTTCGGCGGATCACGAACGCGCAAAGTTTGCCACGAACCGACCACCGGGAGAACCGCAAGGCCATCACTAATATTAAAGTGGTGGCATTAGAAAGTACAACTTGTCCTGCAAACAACATGCCCCCACGTGGCTATGTGAATTGAAAAATAAAAAAGATACGGCTCTGGGAAGACAGGGACCGAAAAATAAAAAAGCAAAAAACTGAAAATTATTGCATCTGGAAAGACTGGCTGCATGTTTGAGGTGGTTCTTCTGCTGCAAAATAAATTTTGAGCCAAAAATATGCCTCCCTGATGGTACTGCATGATGGATAAGCATCTGTCTGTACTTCCCAGCACTGAGGACACCATTAATTCTGACCAAATCTCCAACTCTATTTGCTGAAATGTAGCCATATATTCGCATGGAACCTCTACTATGATTCACTGTTGCCTGCAGACACTCATTATTGTACCATTCTCCAGCCCTTTGGTGAACAAACTGCCTTCTGTTGCAGTCAAGTATTTAAAATTTGGATCAATCAGTCTAGAGCACCAGCTACCATTTTTTCTGCACCCTAGTTCCTATGTTTTTGTGCATAGTTGAGTTGCTTAACCTTATTTCCATATCCGAAGGTATGGCTATTTAGTCGCAATTCTTCCAAGAAGATCACTTCTGGCCAGACTTCTCTGAACAGTAGATGAGTGTACCTGGGTCCCACTGTTGCCTGTTCTGTGCTGACATCTTCACATTGGTACAATGGAAGTTGGTGGCCACTGCCTCGCAATTCTGGTTGCAGATTATGTGTGAATTATAGCTCTTTTGCCTTGTATCTCACCTCAGTTGCAGGTTAACTTTCTTTTGCTCTGAGCTGTTGCGAGGCTGTTATAAATTGCTCATCAGGCTGGGCTAAGTAACTTGTGCTTTTTCCCTTATTTCTTGCCTTAGATTCCTTTTGGTTTCACTCTGCAAAAGAGCTATAATACTTTTGTCTGTCCATGTACCAACTTCAGCCTGTTTCCTGGATCCTGACTCACTGCTGCCTGACCTGACCCATGCCTGTTCACCATACTGACCCTAAGCCGCCTGCCCTGATCTCTGGGCTGTTTCTCGGATTCGCATGTACTCTGCCTACCTGACCTCTGTCTGTTTCCTGACTACATGTATTGCCTGTTCCCTCGGTGCTTGGCACTGGTGTCTCTAACCACAATGGGTCAGCAGCCAACCATACCAGAACAATTCCAAGAGGTAGCGTCCTGGTGGCTCCCCTACAGCGATTGTCAAATCTGTATAGGGTTTAAATGTTGAAGACCAGGGGACTGCCAGGATAACACCCAAAGTAAAACTGGATGTTTGGCACAGTGAGTCCACACTTATTGTCGTAACAGCAATTTTTAAGGGAAGTAGGCATAATATGTCTTTCAGCTGCTGCATCAACCTTTTAGCAAATGGAGTTAAGGATTTGTTCAGGATGAATGGGGTCTTCAATGTTGAGAAATATAGGTAATTAGATAGGCATCACACAATACCAACAGGGAGTGATGAGATTGGCTCCAAATTTATTCTGCAGCAGGACAACTACTAAAAACTATCTTCCCCATTAGGAGTCCTGGAAGTAATAATATAGTCCCCACAGAGCCCTGAGTTCAACATCATCAAGTCTGTCTGGTATTACATGAATAGATAAAAGGATTTGAGCAAGCCTTCATCCACAGAAGATCTGTGGTTAGTTCTCCAAGATGTTTGGAATAACCTTCTCGCCGGGATCCTAGAAGAACTGATACGGTTTTGAAGGCAAAAGGAGTTCCCGCCAAATATTGATTTGATTTGCATTTCTCTTTTGTTCATACAATTTGCATTTGTTAATTGATAAAAAACTAAACTATTAACACTTCCATTTTTCAAAGCATTGTCACTTTGTTGCACTTTTCCCACACCTAAGTGTTTTGCACAGTTCTATACATTTTCAGAGGACAGCACAGGACACCCAATTTGTACAGAAGCATTGCAGTTACCATCATTGTAGAGGAATTGTCTGATTACAATTATTGTTATAGGACAATATGGCTGGTTAAAGGGGTTGTCCAAGATAATTAAAAACCTTAGACAAGCATACAATTGTCTACAATTAAAAAATCATGTAAAACTCATCCATTTCATCAGCAACGTTCTCTGCATCGCTGGGCCAGTTGCCCTGCTGCTTCTTTACAAATTGAAGTGATCTACTGATGAGGACAGTGATTGGCTTCAGCAGTCACATGCCATACACCTGCATGTCACTGTGCACGCCACAGTGTAGGTGATGTCAAGGTGTGTAGAAGGGGTATTCATTTTTTTATTTTAAGCAATTGGGGAGCTTGTCCAAGATTTTTTAATAGATTTGATGCAGGTTCCACACTCTGAAAAAAAGTAACAATCACAATTTGTGAAGGTATAAATATGAAAGACTGGATTTGATTGCAGCTTATTGTGTATTTGATACAATGTAGGTAGAGGCAGAATTAGGATTTCCCATGGGATACCATGGGAAATCCTGTTCTTATAGTCCAGAAATAAAAATAAAATCAATGCCCTTGAGCTCTTTGTATAAAAAAAAAATTACAGGGTTACAAAAGTTCTCACCACTCCTTTGGCATGTGTGTGGATGTGGAGTAATGTGGATGTCAAATGGTCTCTTCAATCTGTTCAGTAATGCAATTAGTATATATTCCTATAGCTTTGTGTAAGTGGTCGCCTTCCCTATCTAGCCCCCCTGCTGGAACACAATGTTTGGCAAACTGCATGTATAGCAACACTACACCACATCTTCCCCCTGTGCTCTTCGAAACTCCCTGGGTTCGTACATTCCTAGTTTCTGGATCCACGCAAATATGCACTGGGAGTTTAAGGACAAAGACATTTTGCACAGCACTTTTTGATAATATTCAACAAATTGAATTGTCTTATTTACTTTAAAATAAGCCCACATGTATTGACTTGAACAAGCCCAAAAGTTGATAACACATTAAAATGTACCCTTTGTTTCCTCCCTACTGGTTTCACTATTCTAGCTTCATCACAGGATCATTGGCACTTGGATCCCTCTAAGATCTAAGGGCCCACAATGGGAAACTGTTATTTTGCAGATATGAATAAAACCTACAAAAATTTTTACATTCTGAGAAATTTTACTGAGAAGTTAGCAATGACCCTGATATGCACCACGATCAGCTTCTTTGCTTCTGAGTTCTATTATACATTACAACTGAACTTCTGTCAAAGTTACTTTGCCAAGACAATTTTAGTGTTAACGAATACCTGACCTTAGCCTTTCAACAAACTCTGCATTTATAAATAGTATGGTGTGTGAGGAATGACACTATTTCTGACCACTATATGACAGATATCTGCCATTCTTTTTCATCTGTGCATGGTAAGTGTCTAGTTTGCTGTTCTCTTACATTTAGTGGATGAAGACTAGCCCCCATCAAGTGCACTCATAAAGTAGAGGATAATCTGCTTCCTAACCTTCTCTTACTCATTCAGACACAACCCCAAGATCATGGATGACACTACAGAGAAGTACTAACCTGTATGGTTGTGAATAAAACCCTTGAGCTAAGATATTTAAAGGGTTTTCCAAGATTTTTTTTACTGTTGACCTATCCTCTGACCTAGGATAAGCAGAAAGAAGACCGCAGCATTCACAGGAGCACTGGTGCCTTCTCAGACAGCTGATCAGTGAGGGTCCCAGGTGGCATACTCCCACTGATCAGATATTGATGAGGATAGGTCATCAGTTAGAAAGTCAGACTTTTTAATTAGCTGGAGCAGTCACTTTGTCTGTTTTAGTCTCTTATATCTCACTCCGCTCTTGCTAACTCTTCCCCCTACCCTCTCCATAGACTGGTACTGACATGTGTAATATGATCCTTCAGTGAGTTGTTCACATCATAGATGGATTCAAAGCATATTTCAAAGACAAAGGCATTTAGCAAGTGGGGGGGAGGGGTCTGATCCTAGGGACTCCTGGCCAACATCAAAATTAAGTAAACTTAAAGAGGACCTGTCACCATTAAATGCAATGCTATCTGAAAGCACCATGTTATAGAGAAGGAGAAGCTGAGCACATTGATAATATAGTTTGTGGGAAAAGATTCTGTAAAACCTGTGATTTATACATTTATATCTATGCATTTTCTACCTTCTGTAAATACCTATCAATACAGGATGGAGGGGTTATCAGTTGTTGATAGCACTGTATGCATAAGTGGGCATAAGACATATCTGTTAGTCACTGATAACTACTCCCTCTTGTACAGATGGGTATTCACAGGAAGTGGAAAAATCTAAGATATAAATGTATAAATTACAGGTTTTACAGTATATTTTCCCCATAAAACTATATATCATTCTGCTTGGCTTCTCCTCCTCTATAACATGGTGCTTTTAGATTCCATTGCATTTTGTGGTGACAGGTCCTCGTTAAGTCAAATGAGCTGCAATAACAGGAACATTTGCAGGTACAGATAAGTAGCGATGAGCGGCAGGGGCAATATTCGAATATGCGATATTTCGTGAATATTTTGTAGAATATTCATCATATATTCGCGAATTCGAGATTATATTCTTGATTGCGAAAATTGACAATGTATTATTCGTGTAATGCACGCAAAATACCGGCGTGGGTCACTTACAGTATGTTACATTTTTCAAGCTGGTATAAGTTTCCTGAGACTGGAAAAAATTGTTGGCACGGCAGAACATTAGAATAGCTTTATATGCAGATAGGGTGCTCCAATATATTTGCGCTTGCGGATTTTCGGCATTTAATGATGCGCATATTTTTTTGCAATATGTGCAACTTGTGACACCACAGCACTTTGTCTGTAGCATGTATGTGTGGACAGCAGAACCTATCACACTGCGTAACACCCTGCACTGGAACCAGCTACACTATAGATCAATCTAACCTACACTGACTATCTCCCCCTAACTATCTGAATTATATATATATAAGTTAAAGGGGTTATCTGAGTTATTTTTTTTGTTCTTTCTATGTTCCTAACTGGGCAAATGTAACAGCTTTCCAATTCACTCACTTTATCTCCAGTGGCTGGTTTCTCAGATTTCACTGAGGGTCACATGACCTGTGATGTCAGCTTCTCTCCCTGCTCTGATAAAGGTTGTTTACAAGCCTGTAAACGAAACGTCACTGTGCTGGCCACGCCCCCTTCACTGCCGGCTGTCTGCTCTATCCTAGGAATCTTAACCCCTTCAGCTGCACAGACTCAGGGCTGAAGTGTTTACTGTGTAGCTGCAGGCAGTGAGGAGTCAAATTCTGGGCACAGGAGCTGAAAGAGAAGTTCTGCAGAGCATTACAGGTAGGGGGAAGATCCTGTGTGTATTAGCAGTGTCATTATATAAGGTGGAACTTGTAGTTCTACACTTATAAGTTGCTGTTTTCTCCCAGCACTCAGGGCAGCTCTTGTATCCACTCCCTTAGCAGTGTCATTATACAGCTGGGACTTGTAGTCCTACACATACAACAAACTGCAGAGTCTCCCAGCAGTACTTGTATTCACTCCCTTAGCAGTGCAGGGGGAGGGGCAGAGATTGTTTTTATTGCATGTAAACAAAGGGCCATAAAACTTGCTTAGCTCAGTTATATAGCAGATATTCAGTGCTATATTTTTTTTTTCATAACTCGGATAACCCCTTTAACTGTCTAATGTAATACAACAAAGCACAGAGCACAGCAATGACAATGCTGTTTCTTTCATAACTGCAATAAACATTAGAAAATAGCTGCTGAGGAGGTTCTTATATAGTAAGGGCTAGGCAACTTTTCTATTGGTTGCTAGGGATGTTGCTAAGCTGTGACAAAGCCTTCTCATTGGCCCACAAGCTAGAAGAAGGGAGGGATGATCACCCGATGTGTACAACTAATATTCGTCATTACGAATATATAGCACTATATTCTAAATATTCGCGAATTCTCGAAGTTCCGATATTCGCGATAGAAATTTGCTTTTCGAATATTCGTGCTCAACACTAGAGATAAGTAATTGTCCTTTGGATAATAATTGAAGGCACCACAATGTTCTAGCAATCAACACTACTTATTCTACTGATCTTGAGATCCTAGGGGTCAGAACTCCTCCCCCAGGATTTAGTCTTTAGTAACTAAATATTCTTTATACTTATTCATTGATTTACCAACATGATCTACCACATAACAGACCTCAGTCTACTGACTAACTAACATATGGCTCAAGGAATGGAACAGATCTATGGCATAAAGTATAATGCAAGTATAATTCAACTGATAAATTGAATTTACACATAACAGTTTCAAAACCTTATCTTTGATGCTGAACATTTGCCAGGAAAATAATAGCTATGTGTCAAGTGGAATCAGAGCTGATGTTTTTCTCTAAGTTAATCAGGGGAAATTTGTCCTAGACAAATGATTATTTCACACTAACACTATTACACTATACAAAACACTTCTTTCATGCGTAAACATTTCAGTTATTTATGTGTGTATTAACTTTTATGTTTCTCCACAATGCAATTATACTAGGTAAATATGTCACATTTTGCGCTAATAAACAAATGGCTGCTGAAAAAAAAACAACTACAATTTATATGGAAAATATGTAAAGTAGCTTAATGAAGCACGTAAGGCTTGCAAGATCCTTTCATTTCCACTTACACAGAATGCTAATATACTTAACATTTCCTTATGGAATTTTCAAAAGATCATGGTATTGTATCTTAACAAGGTGTAGCCTGTAGAGCATAGCAGTCTTCTCACAAAATCACAGGAAATAGATCTGGACATGATAAATGTGCTTCCAATCACATCAACTTCTCATTTAATTAATGCTTGCTTATTAATCATTCCAGTTCTGCTTCGAATGTACAAAATCACCATCTTAAAGGGGTTGTCTCAGTTCAGCCAGTAGCATTTATCATGTAGAAAAAGTTAATACAAGACACTTACTAATGTATTGTGATTGTCCATATTGCTTCCTTTGTTGGCCAGATTCATCTTTCCATCACATTATACACTGCTCGTGTCCATGGTTACAGACCACTCTGCAATCCATCAGTGGTGGTCATGCTTGCACACTATAGGAAAAAGAGAGTCAGCCTCCCATTGGAGCGCACATAGTCTAGTGCTTTTTGGATAATAATAATATATTAGTAAGTGGCTTTTATTAACTTTCTCTACATGATAAATGCCACTTACTGAAGAGAGACAACCCCTTCAAAACATATGTGGCATTGAAATCAGCTCTGGGGTAAAGAGTATGCCAATTTCAATGTATTTGATGATATTCAATACGAAATAATGGTGGTCATTTACTAAAGACTGCCAGTCTTGGTAAAAACCCTGCTGCCTCTGTTCAAACACACAGCACCTGCCATCTGCAATTGCAATGTTGTGAGTTTAGTGTGTTTGAATGGAAGAGGCTGAGTTCTGTATCTGGTGAAATGACCCTCCCTCAGCTGCCATTTTATGGACAGGACCTCTGTGTGGACAGCACAGAAGAATTGTCTAACAATGGAGCCAGGGGCGTACATAAAAGTTATTGGACTCCATAGCAAGAATCTAAATTGATCCCCCAAGATCCTGCACTACCGTGATTTTCTTGGTTCTTTGTGCTCCTATGACAGCAAAACAATGAACGGCACTAGCGCAGATATGAACAAAGCCTAATACACACCTCAGCTGCTGCAGAACATATTAATAGAGATAAAAGGACTACAAGTGTCATCATGACCCGTTTAGGCCTGTTTCACACTGCCGGCAGTAGGTCCAGCGGAGAACAGCCTGCTAGAACTCTCCTGGTACAATGGGGCTGGCAGGCATTCCTGTAACCTCCAGCATGTTGTTCTCTGCTGGAACAGCTTGGTGGAACTACTGCCATCAGTGTAAGGCCTCTTTCACACAGGCGTCGCATGTGAGGGCTGGATAAGATGCGCGTGCATTGCGGGAAAATGCACAATTTTTACAGAATGCTTAGTAAAATAGGGATGGAGGGGTTAAAAAAATAAAATAAATGTAACTCACCTCATCCACTTGTTCGCGCAGCCCGGCTTCTCTTCTGTCTTCTTCTTTGATGACCAGGAGGAAAAGGACCTGTGGTGACATCACTGCGCTCATCACATGGTCCATCGCGGTTCGGGGTTCTGTAGATTTTATTATTTTCCCTTATAACATGGTTATAAGGGAAAATAATAGCATTCTTAATACAGAATGCTTAGTAAAATGTCCATTGAGGGGTTAAAAATAATAAACAAATTTAACTCACCCCATCCACTTGGTCGTGTAGTGGATCTCCTCTTTCTTCTTTCTTCAGGACCTAGGTAAAGGACCTTTGATGACATCACTGCGCTCGTCACATGGTCCATAACCATGGTGATGGACCATGTGATGGATCATGTAATGGACCATGTGATGAGCGCAGTGACGTCATCAAAGGTCCTTTACCCAGGTCCTGAAGAAAGAAGAGGAGATCTGCTACGCGACCAAGAGGATGGGGTGAGTTAAATTTGTTTATTATTTTTTAACCCCTCCATCCCTAATTTACTTAGCATTCTGTATTAACCCCTTAATGACCGGGCCATTTTTCACCTTAAGGACCAGACAGATTTTTGCAAATCTGACATGTGTCACTTTATGTGGTGATAACTTTAAAACACTTTTACTTATCCAAGCCATTCTGAGATTGTTTTCTCGTCACATATTGTACTTCATGACACTGGTAAATTTGAAGCTTTCCAAATTTCAATTTCTCTGCTTTTAAAACCGATAGTAATACCTCCTAAAATTGTTATTACTTTACAATCCCCATATGTCTACTTCATGTTTGGATCATTTTGTGAATGCCATTTTATTTTTTGGGGACGTTAGAAGGCTTATACGTTTAGAAGCAAATCTTTGTGAGGCTTACATAATAGAAACCACCCAAAAATTATCCAATTTTAGAAACTACACCCCTCAAGGTATTAAAAACAGATTTTTACAAACGTTGTTAACCCTTTAGGTGTTCCACAAGAATTAATGGAAAATGGAGATTACATTTCAGAATTTTACTTTTTTGGCAGATTTTCCATTTTAATAAAAAAAATTCCGCTAACAAAGCAAAGGTTACCAGCCAAACAAAACTCAATATTTATTGCTCTGATTCTGTAGTTTACAGAAACACCCCATATGTAGTCAGAAACTGCTGTATGGCCACACGGCAGGGCACAGAAGGAAAGGAACGCCATATGGTTTTTAGAAGGCAGATTTTGATGGACTGGTTTTTTGACACCATGTCCCATTTGAAGCCACCCTGATGCACCCCTAGAGTAGAAACTCCAAAAACCCTTTAGGTGTTCCACAAGAATTAGTTGAAAATGGATATTGAATTTCATTTTTTTGGGCAGATTTTCCATTTTAATCATTTTTTTCCGCTAACAAAGCCAGGATTAACAGCAAAACTAAACTTAATATTTATTGCCCTGATTCTGTAGTTTACAGAAACACCCCATATTTGGTCAAAAACTACTGTTTGGCCACAGGGCAGGGCGCAGAAGGAAAGGAATGCAATATGGTTTTTGGAGGGCAGATTTCACTGGGATCATTTTAACTTGCCATGTCACATTTGAAGACCCCCTGATGTACCCATAGAGTAGAAACTACAAAAAAGTGACCCCATTTTGGAAACTACAGGATAAGGTGGCAGTTTTGTTGGTACTATTTTAGGGTACAGATGATTTTTGGTTGCTCTATATTACACTTTTTGTGAGGCAAGGTAACAAAAAAATTGCTGTTTTGGCACTTATTTTTTGTTATTTACAATGTTCATCTGACAGGTTAGATCATGAGCTATTTTTATAGAGCAGGTTGTTATGGACGTGACAATACCGAATATGACTACTTTTTTGTTTATTTGTTTCAGTTTTACATAATAAAGCATTTTTGAAAAAAAATATTTTTTTAGTGTCTCCATATTCTGAAAGCCATAGTTATTTTTTCTTTTTTGGGCGACTGTCTTATGTAGGGACTCATTTTTTTTCAGTATGAGATGACGGTTTGATTGGTACAATTTTGGGGTGCATATGACTTTATCGTTTGCTATTACACTTTTTGTGATGTAAGGTGACAAAATGGCTTTTTGACACGGTTTTAATTTTTTACGGTGTTCACCTGAGGGGTTAGTTCATGTGATATTTTTATAGAGAAGGTTGTTACGGAAGCGGCGATACCTAATATGTACACTTTATTTATTTACGTTTTATACACTAATATTTAAAAAAAAATAAAAAATCATGTTTTAGTGTCACCATAGTCTGAGAGCCATAGTTTTTTTTATTTTTTGGGGGATTCTCTTAGGTAGGGTATAATTTTTGCGGATGAGATGACGGTTTGATTGGTACAATTTTGGGGTGCGTATGATCGCTTGCTATTACACTTTTTGGGTATGTAGCAGGTTTTTACGGATGCGGCGATACCTAATATGTATACTTTTTTTGTTTTGTTTTACATTTAATACAATAAAAGCATTTTTGAAACAAAAAGAATCATGTTTTAGTGTCTCCATAGTCTGAAAGCCATACATTTTTTTTTTTGCGATTGTCCTATGTAGGGGCTCATTTTTTGCAGGATGAGGTGATGGTTAGATTGGTACTATTTTTGGGGGCGTACGCCTTTTTGATCGCTTGGTGTTGCACTTTTAGTGATGTAAGGTGACAAAAATAGCTTTTTTTTTTACACCGTTTAAATTTTTTATGGTGTCTATCGGACGGGGTGGATCATATGATATATTTATAGAGCCGGTCGTTACGGACGTGGTGATAACCAATATGTGCATATTTTATTTTTTTCTATTTTTTATTTTAAAAATCAGGGGAAAGGGGCGTTTCTTTCTTTTTTTTAACTTGAAACTTTTTTTTTATTATTGAAAACACTTTTTTTTAAACTCTATTTCTGTCCCACTCTGGGACTTTACTTTTGGGGGTCTGAACCCCTCTGCAATGCATTACAATACATCTGTATTGTAATGCATTGCCTGTTAGTGTATAACACTGAGTCATAACAGGTTGCCTAGGAGACCCAGCCTGAGGCTGGATCTCCTCTGCTCCCATAGAAGGCAGGCCCTGATGCCATGCAAGGCATTGGGCAGCCTCTGCATGGCATCGGGCTGCCTTCTGACACATCGAGTCCCCGCCACAGCAGCGCGGGGACTCAATGCGCTCCATCACCGGCCGCAAACAACTTCTATGTCGCGGTCAGCGCGGACCGCGGCATAGAAGGGGTTAATCCGCCGACATCGGCTTTTACGGCGATGCCGGCGGATTCAGCAGGGGCCCGGCTACCAGGGACTGCCGAACCCCTGCAGTGATCGGGCGTGCACCGCTCCGGTGCCCGCCCGATCATTCCGTCGTGCATGTACGGCGGAATGCATTCTGGCAATGCATCCCCCGCCGTACATGCACGGCTTTTTGCGTTAAGGGGTTAAGAATGCTATTATTATCCCTTATAACCATGTTATAAGGTAAAATAATAAAGATCGGGTCCCCATCCCGATCGTCTCCCTAGCAACCATGCGTGAAAATGGCACCGCATCCGCACTTGCTTGCGATTTTCACGCAGCCCCATTCACTTCTATGGGACCAGCATTGCGTGAAAAAACGCACAATATAGTGCATGCTGCGATTTTCACGCAACACACAAGTGATGCGTGAAAAACACTGCTCATGTGCACAGCCCCATAGAAATGAATGGGTCCGGATTCAGTGCGGGTGCAATGCGTTCACCTCACGCATTGCGGAACCAAAATTTTTCAGAAATAAGGCCCGTGTTAGGCTAGATGCACACGACTGCATGTGTTTTGCGGACTGAAAATTGTGGATCCGCAAAAAAAAACGGACCATGTCTATATGGTATCAGTTTTTTTTTTTTTTTTGCAGATCCATTGAAACAATGCCTATCCTTGTCCGCAAAACGAACAAGAATAGGAAATGTTCTATTTTTTTGCGGGGCTACGGAACAGGGCTATGGAACGGAGCAACAGATGTGGACAGGACACGGAGTGCCTGCCGCATCTTTTGCGGTCCCATTAACCACCTCAGCCCCCAGTGCTTAAACACCCTGAAAGACCAGGCCACTTTTTACACTTCTGACCTACACTACTTTCACCGTTTATTGCTCGGTCATGCAACTTACCACCCAAATGAATTTTACCTCCTTTTCTTCTCACTAATAGAGCTTTCATTTGGTGGTATTTCATTGCTGCTGACATTTTTACTTTTTTTGTTATTAATCGAAATTTAACGATTTTTTTGCAAAAAAATGACATTTTTCACTTTCAGTTGTAAAATTTTGCAAAAAAAAACGAGATCCATATAGAAATTTTGCTCTAAATTTATAGTTCTACATGTCTTTGATAAAAAAAAAAATGTTTGGGTAAAAAAAAAAATGGTTTGGGTAAAAGTTATAGCGTTTACAAACTATGGTACAAAAATGTGAATTTCCGCTTTTTGAAGCAGCTCTGACTTTCTGAGCACCTGTCATGTTTCCTGAGGTTCTACAATGCCCAGACAGTACAAACACCCCACAAATGACCCCATTTCGGAAAGTACACACCCTAAGGTATTCGCTGATGGGCATAGTGAGTTCATAGAACTTTTTATTTTTTGTCACAAGTTAGCGGAAAATGATGATTTTTTTTTTTTTTTTCTTACAAAGTCTCATATTCCACTAACTTGTGACAAAAAATAAAAACTTCTATGAACTCACTATGCCCATCAGCGAATACCTTGGGGTCTCTTCTTTCCAAAATGGGGTCACTTGTGGGGTAGTTATACTGCCCTGGCATTCTAGGGGCCCAAATGTGTGGTAAGGAGTTTGAAATCAAATTCTGTAAAAAATGACCTGTGAAATCCGAAAGGTGCTCTTTGGAATATGGGCCCCTTTGCCCACCTAGGCTGCAAAAAAGTGTCACACATCTGGTATCTCCGTACTCAGGAGAAGGTGGGGAATGTGTTTTGGGTGTCTTTTTACATATACCCATGCTGGGTGAGATAAATATCTTGGTCAAATGCCAACTTTGTATAAAAAAATGGGAAAAGTTGTCATTTGCCAAGATATTTATCTCACCCAGCATGGGTATATGTAAAATGACACCCCAAAACACATTCCCCACCTTCTCCTGAGTACGGAGATACCAGATGTGTGACACTTTTTTGCAGCCTAGGTGGGCAAAGGGGCCCATATTCCAAAGAGCACCTTTCGGATTTCACAGGTCATTTTTTACAGAATTTGATTTCAAACTCCTTACCACACATTTGGGCCCCTAGAATGCCAGGGCAGTATAACTACCCCACAAGTGACCCCATTTTGGAAAGAAGAGACCCCAAGGTATTCGCTGATGGGCATAGTGAGTTCATAGAACTTTTTATTTTTTGTCACAAGTTAGCGGAAAATGATGATTTTTTTTTTTTTTTTCTTACAAAGTCTCATATTCCACTAACTTGTGACAAAAAATAAAAAATTCTAGGAACTCGCCATGCCCCTCACGGAATACCTTGGGGTGTCTTCTTTCCAAAATGGGGTCACTTGTGGGGTAGTTATACTGCCCTGGCATTTTCCAGGGGCCCTAATGTGTGGTAAGTAGGTAAATGACCTGTGAAATCCTAAAGGTGCTCTTTGGAATATGGGCCCCTTTGCCCACCTAGGCTGCAAAAAAGTGTCACACATGTGCTATCGCCGTATTCAGGAGAAGTTGGGGAATGTGTTTTGGGGTGTCATTTTACATATACCCTTGCTGGGTGAGAGAAATATCTTGGCAAAAGACAACTTTTCCCATTTTTTTATACAAAGTTGGCATTTGACCAAGATATTTCTCTCACCCAGCATGGGTATATGTAAAATGACACCCCAAAACACATTCCCCAACTTCTCCTGAGTACGGCGATACCAGATGTGTGACACTTTTTTTGCAGCCTAGATGCGCAAAGGTGCCCAAATTCCTTTTAGGAGGGCATTTTTAGACATTTGGATACCAGACTTCTTCTCACGCTTTGGGGCCCCTAGAATGCCAGGGCAGTATAAATACCCCACATGTGACCCCATTTTGGAAATAAGACACCCCAAGGTATTCAATGAGGGGCATGGCGAGTTCATAGAAATGTTTTTTTTTTGGCACAAGTTAGCGGAAATTGATATTTTAAATTTTTTTCTCACAAAGTCTCCCGTTCCGCTAACTTGGGACAAAAATTTCAATCTTTCATGGACTCAATATGCCCCTCACGGAATACCCGGGGGTGTCTTCTTTCCGAAATGGGGTCACATGTGGGGTATTTATACTGCCCTGGCATTCTAGGGGCCCTAAAGCGTGAGAAGAAGTCTGGAATATAAATGTCTAAAAAATTTTACGCATTTGGATTCCGTGAGGGGTATGGTGAGTTCATGTGAGATTTTATTTTTTGACACAAGTTAGTGGAATATGAGACTTTGCAAGAAAAAAAAAAAAAATTCTGCTAACTTGGGCCAAAAAAATGTCTGAATGGAGCCTTACAGAGGGGTGATCAATGACAGGGGGGTGATCAATGACAGGGGGAGTGATCAATGACAGGGGGGTGATCAATGACAGGGGGGGGTGATCAATGACAGGGGGGTAATCAATGACAGGGGGGTGATCAGGGAGTCTATATGGGGTGATAACCACAGTCATTGATCATGCCCCTGTAAGGCTTCATTCAGACGTCCGGATGCGTTTTGCGGATCGGATCCATCTATCAGTGCATCCGTAAAAATCATGCGGACATCTGAATGGAGCTTTACAGGGGGGTAATCAATGACAGGGGGGTGATCACCACAGTCATTGATCATGCCCCTGTAAGGCTTCATTCAGACGTCCGGATGCGTTTTGCGGATCGGATCCATCTATCAGTGCATCCGTAAAAATCATGCGGACATCTGAATGGAGCTTTACAGGGGGGTGATCAGGGAGTCTATATGGGGTGATCACCACAGTCATTGATCATGCCCCTGTAAGGCTTCATTCAGACGTCCGGATGCGTCTTGCGGATCCGATCCATCTATCAGTGCATCCGTAAAAATCATGCGGACATCTGAATGGAGCTTTACAGGGGGGTAATCAATGACAGGGGGGTGATCACCACAGTCATTGATCATGCCCCTGTAAGGCTTCATTCAGACGTCCGGATGCGTTTTGCGGATCGGATCCATCTATCAGTGCATCCGTAAAAATCATGCGGACATCTGAATGGAGCTTTACAGGGGGGTCATCAGGGAGTCTATATGGGGTGATCACCACAGTCATTGATCATGCCCCTGTAAGGCTTCATTCAGACGTCCGGATGCGTTTTGCGGATCGGATCCATCTATCAGTGCATCCGTAAAAATCATGCGGACATCTGAATGGAGCTTTACAGGGGGGTGATCAGGGAGTCTATATGGGGTGATCACCACAGTCATTGATCATGCCCCTGTAAGGCTTCATTCAGACGTCCGGATGCGTTTTGCGGATCGGATCCATCTATCAGTGCATCCGTAAAAATCATGCGGACATCTGAATGGAGCTTTACAGGGGGGTGATCAGGGAGTCTATATGGGGTGATCACCACAGTCATTGATCATGCCCCTGTAAGGCTTCATTCAGACGTCCGGATGCGTTTTGCGGATCGGATCCATCTATCAGTGCATCCGTAAAAATCATGCGGACATCTGAATGGAGCTTTACAGGGGGGTGATCAATGACAGGGGGTGATCAGGGAGTCTATATGGGGTGATCACCACAGTCATTGATCATGCCCCTGTAAGGCTTCATTCAGACGTCCGGATGCGTTTTGCGGATCCGATCCATCTATCAGTGGATCCGTAAAAATCATGCGGACGTCTGAATGGAGCTTTACAGGGGGTTGATCAATGACAGGGGGGTAATCAATGACAGGGGGGTGATCAGGGAGTCTATATGGGGTGATCAGGGGCTAATAAGGGGTTAATAAGTGACGGGGGGGGTGTAGTGTAGTGTAGTGGTGCTTGGTGCTACTTTACTGAGCTACCTGTGTCCTCTGGTGGTCGATCCAAACAAATGGGACCACCAGAGGACCAGGTAGCAGGTATATTAGACGCTGTTATCAAACACATCTCCAGCCTGCCAGCGAACGATCGCCGCTGGCAGGCTGGAGATCAACTCTCTTACCTTCCGTTCCTGTGAGCGCGCGCGCCTGTGTGCGCGCGTTCACAGGAAATCTCGGCCATCGCGAGATGACGCATATATGCGTGACTCTGCGCAGGGCTGCCACCTCCGGAACGCGATCCTGCGTTAGGCGGTCCGGAGGTGGTTAAAGTGAATGGGTCCGCACCCGAGCTGCAAAAAATGCAGCTCGGATGCGGAACCATTTTTTGCAGCTCGGGTGCGGACCCATTCACTTCAATGGGACCGCAAAAGATGCGGCCAGCACTCCGTGTCCCGTCCACATCTGTTGCTCCGTTCCATAGCCCTGTTCCGTAGCCCCGCAAAAAAAAAATAGAACATTTCCTATTCTTGTCCATTTTGCGGACAAGGATAGGCATTGTTTCAATGGATCCGCAATTTGCAGTCAGCAAAACACATGCGGTTGTGTGCATCTAGCCTAACACGGGCCTTATTTCTGAAAAATATTGGGCAATACATGGAGGAGTAAAAGAGGAGAAAACTACAACTCGCAGCAAGTCCAGACTCTTATTATGGAACACAAGTGGGGAGATGAGAGAACTACAACCCCCAGCATTACCATACGGTTATTACACCGAATCAGTGGGTATTATAAGAGGAGAGAACTACAACTTCCAGTATGTCCAGATTGTTATTGTAGGTAATCAGTGAACATTACATGGAGAGGGATACAGTAAGATGAACCTACAACTCCCAGTATTAGTATGTTATGGGCTATCCCAGGACACCACTAACCTCTCCTCCAGGCTCAGCACAGAAGCCCCTCCCCCTCATATCCCACTGCTTGTCACCACTTTTTCCTCTCCACTGCTGAGCTCCGTGTTTGTACTCTGATCACATGATCTGATGACATCATTGCAGGCAGGGGCGTAGCTAAAGGCTCATGGGCCCTGGTGCAAGAGTTCAGCTTGGGCCCCCATTCCCTTGTTAGCAAGGGGCAGGGTAGCACATAGCCTTCCTGCTGCCAGAGGCAAACATTGAAAGGGCACCCCCTCATGCCAAATTCTTGACCTAACCCCTTCTCTCTAGCCAGAGGTGTAAATAGACCAGCATGCACTTTCTATAATGCCAGTGTCTTATGTAGCACAAGGGTTTTTGGGCCCCCTCAGGCTCCTGGGCCCGGTAGCGACTGCTACCTCTGCAACCCCTATAGCTACGCCCCTGATTGCAGGTCCTTCTCCACATCATTCTTCTCACAGTTAGCAATGTAAGTGTAATTAGGGGTAGGGCCTTCCCAAGACAGCAGGCCCCCTTCCTCAATGGACCCCATAGCATCTGTGTGGTCTGCCTCTTATAGAGGTACACCACTGAATGGGGCATGGCTTATGATTATAAACAGATAGTCTATTCATAAGTTCATTATACACTGTAATACAGTTATAAGTGGGATATTGGCAGCTGGCATTATAAAGTTTTTCTGGAACACTTTATAATGGCACAATTTAATATTGAATATAAGAAATTCTCTTTCTTAAAATTATTTTGTACAACTAGTTAGATACTGTCTCCGTGTACAGTAGTTTCCATGCTCTATGGGTGCTGTCACACGTTTTGATTATGTTTTACTGTTCAAATTTTGAGACTAAAACCAGGAGTGGATTCTAAAAAGAGTGGAAGTAGTATCTGTATTTTATACTTTCTCTCATACAAAAGTATACTTTTTCTCAGTATTTTATAGTTTTTCTCTTTAAAAGATAACTGAGAAAACCTGTACGCAACACCCTCAAGAGTGTTTCCCTTTAGTTCAATAAAATAAATGCTTAACCAACAGCTATTATTCTAAATCTCAAGATCAAAGGAGGAGGCACATTCTAAAAACTCCTGCCTTGGGTATCAAGAGAGTTTGTCCTAAAACTGCCAGGAGGGTTTTGCAATTAAATCAGTGAGCGGGCCATGGTCAATGCTTCTGCTCATGTCAGTTTCATAAAAACACTGCAACAATTAAGATGACTTCTTTCATTTCTAATCCTGCCCTGAAAAAAAGAAAACACACATACACACATAAAAAAACGTGGCTTGGTTTTAGAGTCAAAATCATAACTGAGGCAATCACTATCTGAATAGTTGCTTAATTCGCTCTCATTAGTAAACATTCATTTGTTCATTTTCATGTTTAAAGTAGAACTGTCATGTTTTTGTTTAAAAAAAAATAAAAAATGGAAGAAAGTAGTATAGGACTGCAGGATCATACTGCACACAGTTTGCTTTCTAGCCTGCAATGAAATAGACACAGTAGTCTGCATAAGAGCTGTAGCAACAAAATATGGGCTATGTTATTTTTTAATAAATTAATAATTAATTTTTATATTTAGATGGTGACAATGGTGGACATATTTTTTAAGGATTAAAGGGCATCTTTCAGCAGATTTGTACCTATGAAACTGGCTGACCTGTTACATTTGCACTTGGCAGCTGAAGGCATCTGTGTTTGTCCCATCTTTATTAGAGATGTCGCGAACATAAAATTTTCCGATCGCGAACGGCGAACGCGAATTTCCGCAAATGTTCGCGAACGGGCGAACCGCCATAGACTTCAATAGGCAGGCGAATTTTAAAACCCACAGGGACTCTTTCTGGCCACAATAGTGATGGAAAAGTTGTTTCAAGGGGACTAACACCTGGACTGTGGCATGCCGGAGGGGGATCCTTGGCAAAGCTCCCATGGAAAATTACGTAGTTGACGCAGAGTCAGGTTTTAATCCATCCAAAATCACCTAACATTCCTAAATTGTTTGGAATAACGTGCTTTAAAACATCAGGTATGATGTTGTATCGATCAGGTAGTGTAAGGGTTACGCCCGCTTCACAGTGACAGACCAAACTATGACATTGAAGGTCTCTTCCTCCACCCAGCCACGTACAACACCAAGGGTCCCGAAAGGTGACAACAAGCCCCCTGGGACGCCTGCTGTGGTTGGTCTTCCACCTCCTCAAAGCCACCTTCCTCCTCTGACTCCTCTTCTTCAGACTCCTCTCTCTGCGTTGCCGCAGGTCCAGCAATCGACGACGACAAGGCTGCTTCTGGTGGTGATGGTGACCACAACTCTTCCTCTTCATGCTCATCTACGGCCTTATCTAGCACTCTTCGCAGGGCACGCTCCAGAAAAAACGCATATGGGATGAGGTCGATGATGTTACCTTGGGTTTGACTGACCAGGTTTGTCACGTCCGCAAAAGGACGCATGAGCCTACAGCCATTGTGCGTGAGCGTTCAGTAACGCGGCAAAAAAATACATAGCTCCGCAGAGGCTGTCCTCTTTTTTTTTATATTAAAAAAATTTGTTCTTACCAGTTTAATGTCTGTTTTGCCCCCTATCAGGGGCCGGTGTGGTGTATGGAATAGATTTTAGAAACCGGGAGATGGAAAAAGATGCTTGGTCGGTCCTCCTAATTCCAATTTGGGGCACTGCGCGTGCGCCGTGCAATGTACTGTGCTACCCTATATGAGTGGTATGTTAAGTAGTACTATTCCTATCCGTTTAATCCCTGTTACGTCCCCTATCAGGGGCCAGTGTATGGAATAGATTTTAGGAACCGGGAGATGGAAAAAGATCCTTGGTTGGTCCTCTTACTTCCAATTTGGGGCACTGCGCAAGCGCCGTGCAATGTACTGTGCCACCCTATATGAGTGGTATGTTAAGTAGTACTATTCCTATCAGTTTAATCCCTGTTACGTCCCCTATCAGGGGATGTGTATCGAATAGAGTTTAGACAACCGCAAAGAGTTGTCAATAGTTGACACACTCATGACATAAATTTTATTCCCCTATGCGTCAATCTTGGTGTAGTAATGACTGTGCTCGTGCGCACGTTTGGGAGATTGCAGGCGATGGCAGTTTTTCAAAGCCTATGGTCGTGCTGAGGTAGTTCAGTGACAGTTAAGTGACACAGAAAACAAATGATTCTGCAGTGTGGGCCCATTGTTGGCCTAGTAGGCTTTAATGATCACCTTAGATGATCACAAAGAAAATTAATGTTTTTTCTATGCAAAATTATCCAGCCGATCGCTTTTGGTCTGTTCACAATGAAGCAACGACCTTATCATCTGGGGTGTGCCAACATTGCCATTTCCAACACACTCAGAGGTGATCGCTTCATTGTTATACGCAAGCCCCTTCACCACAACAAGGCAACGATCACGAAGGGGAATTGACACATGTATGTGCCTTTTTTTTTGTTTTGTTTTTGCAGCCACAGTGCAGCACCAGAGGCCTGAAAAATTAGGAATGTACACATGCCTGAAAAGTTAGGTATTGTTTTCCAGGCAGAAAGTGCACTAAAACATTGCGGCTTGAACACTAGTTGGTGGCGGAGAAGTCACACAAGTCATCCGGCATGCAGAGATTAAATACAGCATCGTGTGGACCATTTTTAGCCCAAGGCATCTCATCAGGCCTTTTTTAGTCAAATGCATCCCCCACTGTCAGTCCCTTTGGGATTGAAAGGGATTTTTCATAATCTTACTTTTGATACATCACAGATTAGACATATATTATACAAGCCTCATCTCTTGCGGAATGCAGTACCTCAAATTAGCATATCTCACAACCTCTGGACACAATAGCAGCCTGCCTAAACAAAAGGCTATTTAACATCTCACCTCACATACAATGACAGCAACTTATTCAACTTATTAGCATGTAGAGAAAACCTGTTCAATGTAAGATAACCCTTTCATGTATTGTATATAGCAGATACCAGTATTGTTTAACAAAGTGTCAACTGTATCTTCACAAACATGTTCCCAAGGCCTGCTAAGAAATACTAGGATTGTTCCAATTGGATCTTAAGAGACAATATGCACCCACCCCCAATCAGCCCTATACGTATGTGCTGAGAAATAAAGATTTCAGATATTTAACAACCTATGTTGAGTCACGGTTGAAATTTATCTCCTGATCAGAAGCAAAATGGATATTCATTGCACAGGGAAATATTAACGGGTTGGAGGTCTGATGCCTCATCATATAACCATCATAAACCTGCCTGAGAAAAAACGCTAACAGTTTGGTGTCAGAAGTGGGATCCACCAAAATACAGTATCGGGTAAGTGATTCTATATTTAAGATATATATTATTACTGCCCTATACTGTAAGAGTGGATTATTTGAACCCGGTAAGCGCTTCTGATAAGCGTCTCCCCGAGGAATCTTATATTCCTAAAGAAATAGTGGGATCTGAAGTCCCCCAGGAATCTGATATTCCTGAAGAACAAAATGGGGTCTGTAGTCCCCTAATCTGAAAAACAGTATTGTGTGCAACGAATATCCTTTGCTAAAACCTGTATATTGCTGTATAGTTGCTTAAGCATTTTTAGTCGTTTATATATATATATATATATATATATATATACTGTATATATATATATATATATAAGGTTGAATTTTACTGTATAGACTGTGTATAGATTATGTATAGATTGTATGCGAATTCATGCTGAAATTGAAGGTATAAAATTGGCCATGAATAGTTTAAAATCTGTCATAAATTCAGGAGTAGTATGAGCCTGAATTAGAAGAAATAGCATCCAGAATAGTTTAAAATCTACCATAAATTCAGGAGTAGTTATGAACCTGAATTAGAAGAAATAGGATAAAAAAAAAAAAAAACATAAACTGATAAGCATAAGGTTTATCAGTAAGTATTTTTGCACTGAACACAAACATCCTTTGATAAACCTCCAAATTCAGCTGATCTCACTGTATATTTTAGCTAAGTAAAAATGGGTAATTCTTATGATAAGGAGGATGCCAAAAAAATAAACTGAATTTTAAATTTAGAACTGAAAATCATGTTCCGAAATCTGCTGCGAATCACTCTACGGTGAAACTGTCTCCTAAAAAAAAAATTAATTGGGGGAAAGTCCAAAAATGTTTGTCCAGAGGTGTTTAGGTCCATTTTATACTGATCCTTGGGTTGATAATATGTGTAAATGGACAGAAGAAATTAAATGTACTGACCCGTTCCCAAAAGAATGGTCTTTTTTCAGACTTTCATATGGCCATGATCAAGGGCCTATGTCTAAATGACATGGACACTTTTCCATGGTACAAAGGAGACCCTCACTGGAATAAAATGTATATGAAAACTTGTGGCCAAGCATGGCTATCTGTGCAAAAGTTTTGGACTGACTTGTGCAGTTCAAATACAAGACAGCAAAGTAAAACCCCCATTGTGACTCCAACTCCTGTCCCACCCCTATATGTGCCATTGTACCCTTTAGTAACAAAATTAACAACTGAATCAGATGATGAGATCTGCACACACTTGACTACCACAGGTTCATGGATTTACAGAACCTGTGGAACAGGTTTTGTCTGAGCATGCTAATCAGCCTATTGTACAGTCTGCACAGCCCAGTAGAACAATATATGCAAGGGCATTAAAGATTCAAGGGCTGACCAAAGACTCTAACGGTCTATGGTCAAAGGGAGGAGTAGTAAATTGGATGGGAAGACCCTTCCCAACCCCATGGACAATGAGACCATTAATTCTGATGCCTAGAGACTTGCAGCAGATACAAGAGGAATATGTGGTAAAACTGATTAAACATTGACTATGATGATATTTCGCTCTTGTTTCCCTTGCCAACAGATGCACCAACCCAACCCTCATCTTACAGGAATAGATGGCGCTGGATTTTCTTTTAGCTTCTTAGGGGGGTTTCTGTGAGTTTATAGGAGAGGACTGCAGATACCAGGGATAAAGTCCAGGCCCATATGGATAAGGTCACTGTAATTGAGATAGGGCTATTACAAATGAGGGATAGAATCCTTTCACAGCTTTGGGTGGTTTTGGAGATTTCCTGTTTTCCATAGGTAACTGGTTGAAGGAAATAGGAGTATATATATCCTCATGTTGTTGTTTTTCTCTTTATCATATATATCCTGGTGAGATGCTCCTGCTGTTTGATCGATCGGATCGCCCAGTCACGTGCAGAGAATCACATCCTCATCACAGCTCCCAGATACACCACAGATCAACCTATGTCTTTGATGGAAAGGATGTCCAACTAAACGTTCATCGCCACGCCACACCTTACCACAGCAGGACCTGCCTCAGAGTCAACTCCCCAAAGAATCGAACCGAAGGATGGAGCATCATCATGGAGGCAATAACACCCAAGGAGCACCACAATCGACGAGGGCAAGCTGAGGAAACCGAAGATTCAGCAAGAGACTCAAAAAACACAGGGGACATATTACAGAGAGGAGGGAACTGTCGAGGAAAGTTTTATTAAGCATAGGATGACTATAGTAGACTTTCTTTTTAGCTTAGGAATGGTATGTAGCTTTATTTTGTATATGCCTCCCTGTGTAAGGTCTGACCTGATTACGGTTATGAGAGCGTGATCGGGTCAGGTCGTTGCAAGAGAAATTCTATAAATCAGCACTCTGGTCCCTACTTCCCATGTGAAAGCCGCCACCATTGGTTTGAGAGGGATTCAATGGCTGCTGGCTCCGAGAGCAATGTTCTTAGTGAAGGCTGCCAGCGGGTCCTCATCAGCAACGGTGGGGTATGGCACACTGATGCCGGTCTCACTGAACCATGGGCGCCCCAACATTTAACATTGGTTGGTGGGACTGGTGTCCATGTGAATGCTATATCACCTATATTGGTCGACCCTGTTTTAAAAGACCTTCCTCAGGGACTGATCCCCCCTTTCGGAACCATGTCTAACAGAGATTCATTGTGGGTCAGTAGCATATTTGTACCAGATTAAATAGATGTTGTAAGATTAGGGCCACATTTGTTTGAAAGAAGGCTGATTCATTTGGGAGCATTTGCGCATGTTCTGGGTGTGGTAGTAGGTGGTGAATGTTTGAGCACCACCCACCGGCACTCTCGGGAAATGTGCGAATGTGTACCTTCCAGGTCTAAAAAGTATTTCTATTGGTCAAGGCATGAGGTGGAATGTACCTGCATATCTGTAACATTACTGGGCAGCCATGTGCCATGGAGGGCGGGGTTAGCCCAGTAAAAGGTCTAACCCGAACATCCTATCTATGTGTAGAGCTTGCATGCCTTATGTTTTTTCTTACTTTTCTTTCTTCTCTCTTTTCACTATGCAGGAGATTTTTTCCTACTGTGCGCCAAATTACACAGAGGTTTTTTTTTATCTTCTTCATAGTCTTTAGTGTCATCATGTGTCACACACACACGGCCTTAGATGGAGGAAAACATACAGTGATCCCGTTTTTATATATACACTGCTCAAAAAAATAAAGGAAACACTTAAACAACAGGACGTTTGGCATTTGCCAGAGAACACCAAGATTGGCAAATTCGCCACTGGCGCCCTGTGCTCTTCACAGATGAAAGCAGGTTCACACTGATCACGTGACAGACGTGACAGAGTCTGGAGACGCCGTGGAGAACGTTCTGCTGCCTGCAACATCCTCCAGCATGACCGGTTTGGCATTGGGTCAGTAATGGTGTGGGGTGGCATTTCTTTGGGGGGCCGCACAGCCCTCCATGTGCTCGCCAGAGGTAGCCTGACTGCCATTAGGTACCGAGATGAGATCCTCAGACCCCTTGTGAGACCATATGCTGGTGCGGTTGGCCCTGGGTTCCTCCTAATGCAAGACAATGCTAGACCTCATGTGGCTGGAGTGTGTCAGCAGTTCCTGCAAGACGAAGGCATTGAT
Source organism: Bufo bufo (assembly GCF_905171765.1). Classification (NCBI taxonomy): domain Eukaryota; kingdom Metazoa; phylum Chordata; class Amphibia; order Anura; family Bufonidae; genus Bufo; species Bufo bufo. Next base: position 435,107,804 of record NC_053393.1, read on the forward strand.
GCTATGGACTGGCCCGCCTGTTCCCCAGACCTGAATCCAATTGAGCACATCTGGGACATCATGTCTCGCTCTATCCACCAACGTCACATTGTACCACAGACTGTCCAGGAGTTGGCAGATGCTTTAGTCCAGGTCTGGGAGGAGATCCCTCAGGAGACCGTCCGCCACCTCATCAGGAGCATGCACAGGCGTTGTAGGGAGGTCATACAGGCACGTGGAGGCCACACACACTACTGAGCCTCATTTTGACTTGTTTTAAGGACATTACATCAAAGTTGGATCAGCCTGTAGTGTGTTTTTCCACTTTAATTTTGAGTGTGACTCCAAATCCAGATATAAAAGTTGGTATCAATGGTTGGATTGAAAGGGATTTTTCATAATCTTACTTTTGATACATCACAGATTAGACATATATTATACAAGCCTCATCTCTTGTGGAATGCAGTACCTCAAATTAACATATCTCACAACCTCTGGACACAATAGCAGCCTGCCTAAACAAAAGGCTATTTAACATCTCACCTCACATACAATGACAGCAACTTATTCAACTTATTAGTATGTAGAGAAAACCTGTTCAATGTAAGATAACCCTTTCATGTATTGTATATAGCAGATACCAGTATTGTTTAACAAAGTTTCAACTGTATCTTCACAAACATGTTCCCAAGGCCTGCTAAGAAATACCAGGATTGTTCCAATTGGATCTTAAGAGACAATATGCACCCACCCCCAATCAGCCCTATAAGTATGTGCTGAGAAATAAAGATTTCAGATATTTAACAACCTATGTTGAGTCATGGTTGAAATTTATCTCCTGATCAGAAGCAAACCGGATATTCATTGCACAGGGAAATATTCACGGGTTGGAGGTCTGATGCCTCATCATATAACCATCATAAACCTGCCTGAGAAAAACCGCTAACAGGGATCCATGCCTCATTCATCTTAATAAAGGTGAGGTAATCTAGACTTTTTTGACCTAGGCGACTTCTCAGTGACAATACCTCCTGCTGTGCTTAAGGTCCTTTCTGACAGGACACTTCAAGCGGGAAGTTCTATCGCAAATTGGGGTAGCTCAGGCCACAGGTCAAGCCTGCACACCCAGTAGTCAAGGGGTTCATCGCTCCTCAGAGTGTCGATATCTGCAGTTAAGGCGAGGTAGTCTGCTACCTGTCGGTCGAGTCGTTCTCTGAGGGTGGACCCCGAAGGGCTGTGGCGATGCGTAGGACTTAAAAAGCTCTGCCTGTCCTCCATCAACAACACGTCTGTAAAGCATCCTGTCCTTGCCGGCGTGGTTGTGGTAGGAGGAGGATTACTTTCACCTCTTCCCCTGTTAGATTCCCGTTGTGCTGTGACATCATCCTTATATGCTGTGTAAAGCATACTTTTTAACTTGTTTTGGAACTGCTGCATCCTTTCCGACTTCTAGTAATTCGGTAACATTTCAGCCACTTTCTGCTTATACCGGGGGTCTATTAGCGTGGCCACCCAGTACAGGTCGTTCTCCTTCAGCCTTTTTATACAAGGGTCCCTCAACAGGCATGACAGCATGAAAGACCCCATTTGCACAAGGTTGGATGCCGAGCTACTCATGTCCCGTTCCTCGTACCCACTGATCTCATTGAAGATCTGTTCGTCCCCCCAGCCACGTACAACACCACGGGTACCAGATAGGTGATAATGAGCACCCTCGGATGCCTGCTGTTGTTGGTCTTCCTCCTCCTCAAAGCCACATTCCTCCTCTGACTCCTCTTCCAGCGTTGCCGCAGGTCCAGCAAGCGATGCTGATAAGGCTGTTTCTGGTGGTGATGGTGACCACAACTCTTCCTCTTCACGCTCATCTACGGCCTGATCCAGGACTCTTCGCAGGGCACGCTGCAGGAAGAAAACAAATAGGATGATGTCGCTGATGGTGCCTTCGGTGCGACTGACTAGGTTTGTCACCTCCTCAAAAGGACGCATGAGCCTACAGGCATTGCGCATGAGCGTCCAGTAACGTGGCAAAAAAAATTCCCAGCTCTGCAGAGGTTGTCCTAGCACCCTGGTCATACAAATACTCGTTGATGGCTTTTTCTTGTTGGAGCAGGCAGTCGAACATTAGGAGTGTTGAATTCCAATGTGTCGGGCTGTCGCAAATCAAGCGCCTCACTGGTATGTTGTTTCGCCGCTGAATATCGGAAAAGTGCGCCATGGCCGTGTAGGAACACCTGAAATGGCCACACACCTTCCTGGCCTGCTTGAGGACGTCCTGTAAGCCTGGGTACTTATGCACAAAGCATTGTACGATCAGATTCAACACATGTGCCATGCACGGCACATGTGTCAACTTGCCCAAATTCAATGCCACCAACAAATTGCTTCCATTGTCACACACCACCCATCTCCAGTTGTGGAGTCAGCCACTGATCCACCTGTGCGTTCAGGGCGGACAGGAGTGCTGGTCCGGTGTGACTCTCTGCTTTCAGGCAAGTCAACCCCAAGACGGCGTGACACTGTCGTATCCGGGATGTGGAATAGCCCCTGGGGAGCTGGGGGGGGTGCAGTTGATGTGGAGAAAGACGCAGCAGCAGAAGAGGATTCAGATGAGGAGGTTAGCAAAGAGGATGGAGTAGGAGGAGTAGAGGAGGTGGCAGCAGGCCTGCCTGCAAGTCGTGGCGGTGTCACCAACTCCTCTGCAGAGCCACGCATTCCATGCTTGGCAGCCGTCAGCAGGTTTACCCAATGCGCAGTGTACGTGATATACCTGCCCTGACCGTGCTTTGCAGACCAGACCCTTGCCCCAACACTGTGTGCCAGACATTCCATGACTTCCTTTTCCACAATAGAGTACAGGTTGGGGATTGCCTTTTGTGGAAAAAAATTTTGGCCGGGTACCTTCCACTGCGGTGTCCCAATAGCTGCAAATTTTTTGAAGGCCTCAGACTCCACCAGCTTGTATGGTAAAAGCTGGCGGGCTAAGAGTTCCGACAAGCCAGCTGTCAGACGCCGGGCAAGGGGGTGACTCTGTGACATTGGCTTCTTACGCTCAAACATTTCCTTGACAGACACCTGACTGTGGGCAGATGAGCAGGAACTGCTGAAGGTGAGAGGCGGAGTGGCGGATGGTTGAGAGAGGGCAAGGAGGACAGCAGTGGTTTACGTGGCTGAAGATGCTGGACCACGAGGAGGATGGTGGCTTTGAGTTTGTGTGCTGCTTGTACTCATCATGTGTTGATCCCATAGGCATTTGTGATGTGAGATCATGTGCCTTCGCAAAGCAGTTGTACCTAGGTGGGTGTTGGACTTCCCACGACTCAGTTTCTTTTGGCACAGGTTGCAAATGGCATCGCTGTTATCAGAGGCAGACACACAAAAAAATGCCACACTGCTGAGCTTTGCAATGACGGCATTCTGGTGGTGGCAACAGTATGCGTTGATTGGCGTGCTGTCTGGCTGACCCCGGGTGCCGATACATGCTGTCTGACTGTGCCACTAGCTCCTTGCGACGACCTCCCCCTGCTTCCAACTCGTCTCCTCCTCCTTTCTGTCTCCCCATCTGAACTTTCCCCCTGTTCTTCTTCTCTTCGAGCGGGCACCCACGTGACATCCACGGACACATCGTCATCATCAACTGCTTCACTTGTATCTGACAACTCAGCAAAGGAAGCAGCAGCGGGTACAACATCATCATCACACCGTACGTCCATGTGTGTAATGCTGCCTGACTGAGACATATCCCTGTTATCTACATCCTCTGGCAATAACGGTTGCGCATCACTCATTTCTTCCAACTGATGTGTAAATAACTCCTCTGACAGATCTAGTGAAGCAGCTGTGGTGCTAGTGTTGGTGGTGGCGGCAGGCGGGCGAGTGGTAACTTGAAAGGTGCCCGAAGCTGAGCTGGAGGAGGATGGTGCGTCAAGGTTACGAGCGGAAGCTGTAGAAGATTGGGTGGCCAGTCAACTATGTCCTCAGAACTTTTCGAGTTCAGGGTACGTGGCCTCTGAACACTGGGCATTATTCTAAGGCCAAAGGAAATCACAGCACCACGACGGCCCCTGCGGGGTGGCCTGCCTCTGCCTGTCATTTTTTTCCGATTAATGGTACTATGTGTGCAAGCTACTGTGACACCAGATATGAGTGGTGGGCACTGGCAGTAGTGGGCACAGTACACGCTGTGGACCTGAAACACACGCTGGCAGGCAACTGAAATTATATTACAGTGAATATTTTTTTTACTGTTTTAAATGCAAGCTACTGTGACACCAGATATGAGTGGTGGGCACTGGCAGTAGTGGGCACAGTACACACTGTGGGCCTGACACACACGCTGGCAGGCAACTGCAATTATATTACAGTGAAAAAATTGTTTTACTGTTTTAAATGCAAGCTACTGTGACACCAGATATGAGTGGTGGGCACTGGCAGTAGTGGGCACAGTACACGCTGTGGGCCTGACACACACGCTGGCATGCAACTGCAATTATATTACAGTAAAGAAATTGTTTTACTGTTTTAAATGCAAGCTACTGTGACACCAGATATGAGTGGTGGGCACTGTCAGTAGTGGGCACAGTACACGCTGTGGGCCTGAAACACACGCTGGCAGGCAACTGCAATTATATTACAGTGAAAAAATTGTTTTACTGTTTTAAATGCAAGCTACTGTGACACCAGATATGAGTGGTGGGCACTGGCAGTAGTGGGCACAGTACACGCTGTGGGCCTGACACACACGCTGGCAGGCAACTGCAATTATATTACAGTGAAAAAATTGTTTTACTGTTTTAAATGCAAGCTACTGTGACACCAGATATGAGTGGTGGGCACTGGCAGTAGTGGGCACAGTACACGCTGTGGGCCTGACACACACGCTGGCAGGCAACTGCAATTATATTAGTGTTTTTTTTTTTACTGTTTTAAATGCAAGCTACTGTGACACCAGATATGTGTAGTGGGCACAGTACACGCTGTGGGCCTGACACACACGCTGGCAGGCAACTGCTATTATATTACAGTGAAAAAAATGTTTTACTGTTTTATTAAATGCAAGCTACTGTGACACCAGATATGAGTGGTGGGCACTGGCAGTAGTGGGCACAGTACACGCTGTGGGCCTGACACACACGCTGGCAGGCAACTGCAATTATATTACAGAGAAAAAAAAAGCAGACTGATGTACTAGCCCTAAAAAGGGCTTTTTGGGGTGCTGTCAGGACGCTGTCCTTACAGCAGATCAGATGAGTCTTTGAGGACTGGAGTGGACACAGAACACTGGCCTAGCTAACGATTTCCCTATTAAATCAGCAGCAGCTGCACTGTCCCTGCTCTCACTAACACTGCAGCTTCCGAATGAATCTAAGATGGGTGGGAGGGTCTGGGAGGGTATGCTGCTGATTGGCTGGAATGTGTCTGCTGACTGTGAGGTACAGGGTCAAAGTTTGCTCAATGATGACGTATAGGGGGCAGACCGAACATCTCATATGTTCGCCCGCCCCGGCGAATGAGCGATGTTCGCCAGCGAATAGTTCGGGTCATCTCTAATCTTTATATGTGCCCGCATTGGTGATAAAAATGTAGTTTTGATATATGCAAATGAGCCACTAGGAGCAATGAAGATGTTGTCATAACAACTATTCCATTTAGGTGCTCTAGTCAGAGGAGACCCAAGTTTAATTTTTTGGCCTAAATTAAAAACGTGTGTCATTGTATGTGATGAAACCTCTGGAATGCTTTTATTTATCCAAGCCATTTTGAGAATATTTTCTCATGACACATTGTACTTCATGTTAGTGATAAATTTGATTTAATATGTTTTAGTATTAAAGTATTATAGTTATTACTTTACATTTCCCATATGCCTACTTTATGTTTTTATCATTTTGTAAATTACATTTTATTATTTTAGGATGTTAGAAGGCTTAGAACTTTAAAAACAATTCTTAAGGCCCATTGCAGACGAGCGTGAGCGGATTAGGTCCAGATGCGTTGCGTATTCGTTCAGTAAAAAATGCGCAATTTTGCAAGCAAGTTCATTCAGTTTTGTATGCAATCGCGTTCAGTTCAGTTTTTATCGCGCGGGTGTAATGCGATTTAATGCATTTTGATTAAAAAAAAAAAGATTTACAAACAACACCTCTTAGCAACCATTCGTGAAAAACGCATCTCATCCGCACTTGCTTCTATGGGGCCAGGGCTACGTGAAAAACGCGGAATATAGAACATGCTGCAATTTTCACGCAATGCACAAGTGATGCGTGAAAAAAACAATTTTGACAATTTTATATGTCTTTATTATGGGAAAGGGCCATATTTTTTTTACTTGAAACTTTTTTTATTTTTTATTATTAAATACGCTTATTTTACTTTTGATTTTTGTCCCACCGTGGGACTTTTACTTTTGGGGCTCTGATCCCCTCTACAATGCATTCTCATACATCCTGTATTGTAATGCATTGACTGTCAGTGTAATACACTGACAGCCTGCCTATGAGTCACGCCCATACCCTCCGCAAACCCCACGCATGCCGCGGTCAGCGTTGACCACGGCATACAAGGTTATTAGGCTGGCATCAGTGTATTCACTGATGTCGTCATATACAGCAGGGGCTCGGCCGTCAGGAACAGCCAGGCCCCTGCCGCTGATTGAGCTGGGTCTTAAGTCATGTCCCGCAGTAGCGTACACATACAGCACTGCTATCCTACAGGTTAGGTTTGTGGGTGTAACATGAAAAAATGTGAAAAAGTTCAAGGGTTATGAACACTTTTTCAAGGCACTGCATGTATACAAACAGTATGGTATTTTTCATTAAGACTACTTGCTACATGGGAAGTCAATTGATCAATTAAGTCATTGTATTTGTTTTTTACCCCACTTTTCTTTTTTTACTGTCCACCCCAATTTATTTCTTCTACAGTACACTCTCTGACCCTCATTCCCCATACTTACCCTCTGGGACATGGTGGCCTTTGGCAATCATGGATGCATCTGCTGACCTGAGATAAATGTACAGTAGAGAAGACATGAAGTGCTACTGCTTGACAGCTGTATTCGTGGCTTTTCTGGCTTTGCCTCCTGGTTTTGACACACAGAAAATGATCAGTCAACCAAATATTGGCTGATGTAGGACACTGCTGCGGTCAGTGACTGGCTGTGAACTGTCCAATCACAGCGGAGAGCGTCACAGCTAGAAAAAAAAGCCCACCTTCTCCCTGTCTGTGACGCTCTCCGCTGTGATTGGACAGCTCACAGCCAGGGAGAAGGAGACGCCCATTGAGAAACAGGGCAGTCTCCTCCTCCCTATACTGATGGTATGGATTTACATAACAGGCGGGAAAAGTAAACCGGGGCACAGCGGGCAAATGGAGCAGCGCATACAAAAAATTGTAAGCTCTGTAATATGCCATAAGTATGCCCCACAGAATCCACTAATTATAAAATAATATATCCGTACCCGTGAAAGGTCCTCTTTAATGGTGTGTTCATGTTTGCACCCTTAGTTTATAAAACTTGTTTATCATGGCTCGACTGCACATTTTAATATTCCTAAATGTAGCACTGCCTGATATGCTTGAATGTGGAGCTCAAGCTACAAATCATTAGGGACACCTGATGTAGAGTATAATTATTGTTCTTAGTGGATTTCATGACCCACATTACATGCTACTTGTAATAAACTGTATGGCAGCAGTGATACTCTTGGAATGCATACTTGTTATTGCTGTTTCAGTCCGCATAGTATACTAGTAAACAGAAGAAAATGAAGATGAAAAAATTCATAAACAATTTTTCACAAAACTTACATTACAAATCGTAAAGTCTTGTGATGTTCTGCTATGGACTGCTGCATGTTCTCCAAACATATTCCACATTTACAATTCTTTAAGCACTTTGAGAGCACATAAGAACTGTAATATTTTTGCTTGGTATTATGCGATTTGTCTTTTTTATATTAGGTTAGTGTTTGTGAGTTGTGACTGATGACCCATTGGATCGTTTGAAATGCCTTGTGTATTCTGTGAACATAAACATGAATCTTAGATTTAATTTTCCTCACCGAGGATTCATTATTATTTCATTATGTACCTCTTTTTCTAAAGAGCTATGACCCCAAGCAATTTGTGCTTTTATGTGTTTTTCCTTTGTCCCTGTGTTCTTTGTGTAAAAGTGTAGCAGCTGGGCATTCATAGGTGACATTTTATATGCATATACATAATGTGTGTGTTTATATTACACATGTGTATGTGGAATTCAAACATCTGAACAACTTTCTCTATGTTCTTTATTTATGTGCACTGAATATTTACAGTATCTTCATCTTCAGAGAGCAACTGCATATGTTTTCAAGATAAATTATATAAAACCTACAAACCTGCCAAACCTACTTACTTAGAAAAGTCAAACTTGGGCAATGTGTCCAACCTTGTTGGGTTACCTTAAAGAGGTTCTCCAAGATTTAGTATTTATAGCCGATCATCAGGACCCCATCAATCCCATATTCATATAGTGAAGAGTTCCTCGGGCTCTATACTCACTGCTTTCTGATCCTCAGCTGCTCACAGTGACAGTGCACAGCATGAGGACGTCAGCGTGTTCTGTGACCTCACACTGTAGGCGTCGGGTCACAGCACAGCGCAGCAGGAAGAGCCAAAAAAGCAGGAGCTGAATCCTTGGAGCGGCAGTGGTGTCCAGAGCAAGAGAGGGAAGTAGATTTTCAATTTTATTTGCTTTGAGCATGGGGGTCTGATCTGAGTCTGAATGGTGCAGTTATATTCATATTAGGGCTCTTATCTAAGGTCTTGGGGTCATTCAAATTGGGAGTCTAATCTGAGGTCTGTGGTGTCATTCACATTGGGGCTCTGGTTTGAGGTCTGATTGGGGGTTATTCATATTGGGGTCTGATTCAGGGTCTGATCTGAGGTCTGATTCAGGGTCTGATCTGAGGTCTGATTCAGGGTCTGATCTGAGGTCTGATTCAGGGTCTGATCTGAGGTCTGATTCAGGGTCTGATCTGAGGTCTGATTCAGGGTCTGATCTGAGGTCTGATTCAGGGTCTGATCTGAGGTCTGATTCAGGGTCTGATCTGAGGTCTGATTCAGGGTCTGATCTGAGGTCTGATTCAGGGTCTGATCTGAGGTCTGATCTGAGGTCTGATTCAGGGTCTGATCTGAGGTCTAATTCAGGGTCTGATCTGAGGTCTGATTCAGGGTCTGATCTGAGGTCTGATTAACATTGGGGGTCAGATTGGTGGTCTGATCTGATGTCTAATGAAAAATATATTTTTTCTTAATCTCTTCCTCTAGAACCTAGGTACATTTTATAAGTGTTAAATACGGTAATCAGCTCTGGCATACCCACTTCTCCAAACCCAGCGCTCTTCCACGCTACAGTTGGGATCCCTTCTTCTGCCATCTGTTTTGCCTCCCTTTCCACATATAGTAACATGTAGCATAATTTATAGGGTTGAAAAAAGATATCTGTCCATCTCATTCAGCCTGTTATCCAGCAAGTTGATCCAGAAGAAGGCAAAAAAAAAAACCACTGAGGTAGAAGCCAATTTTCCTCAATTTAGGGAGGAAATAAATTCCTTCCCGACTCCTATCAGGCAATCAGAATAACTCCCTGGATCAACAACCCATCTCTAGTAACTATAACCTGTAATATTATTATACTCCAGAAATACATCCAGGCCCCTCTTGAACTCTTTTAGTGAATTTACCATCACTACCCCCTCAGGCAGAGAGTTCCATAGTCTCACTGCTCTTACCGTAAAGAATCCTCTTATATGTTTGTGTACAAACCTTCTTTCCTCCAGACGTGTCCCCTCGTCAGAGTCCTGGGGATAAATAGATGATGATCTCTGTACTGACCCCTGATATATTTATACGTAGTTATTAGATCTCCCCTCAGTCGTCTTTTTCTAAAGTGAAGAACCCTAATTTTGATAATCTTTCAGGGTACTGTAGTCCACCCATTCCAGTTATTACTTTACTTGCCCTTCTCTGAACCCTCTCCAGCACTGCTATGTCTGCCTTGTTCATGGGAGCCCAGAACTGTACACAGTACTCCATGTGTGGTCTGACTAGTGATTTGTAAAGTGGCAGGACTAGGTTCTCATCAAGGGCATCTATGCCCCTTTTGATGCAACCCATTATCTTATTGGCCTTTCTACAGCTTAGTTTGCTGTTCAATAAAATTCCCAAGTCCTTTTCCATGTCAGTGTTACCTATTGTTTTGCCATTTAGTATGTACTGGTGACATGTATTTTTCCTTCCCATGTGCATAACCTTACATTTGCCAGTGTTAAACCTCATCTGCCACTTCTCTGCCCAAGCCTCCAATCTATCCAGATCCATCTGTAGCAGTATACTGTTCTTTTCCGTGTTAATTACTTTACACAGTTTAGTGTTGTCTGCAAAAAATAATATTTAACTGCGCAAAGCCTTCTACAAGATCATTAATAAATATATTGAAGAGAACAGGGCCCAATACTGACCCCTGAGGTACCCCACTAGTGACAGTGACCTAATCTGAGTGTGTACCGGTAATAACTAGCATTGATCGCGAATATTCGAATTGCGAATTTTTATTCCGAATATAGGTACTTTGAAAATTAGCGAATATTTAGAATATAGTGATATATATTCGTAATTTCGAATATTCGACATTTTTATTGCGAAGTTTCGTATTGCGAATTTTTATCGCAAATTTTTCAATTGCCAAGTAAAAACACACATGACTCATTGGCCCACAAGCAAGAAGCAGGGAGGAATCATGACTTTATATGGGAAAAATTATGAATATTCTAAAAAATTAATATATAGCACTATATCGAATATATTCGTAATATTCTAAAACAAGAATATATAGCAATATAGCGAATATTCGAAAAAAACAAATATAGAGCAATTTAGCTAAGGCTACTTTCACACTAGCGTTCGGGTGTCCGCTCGTGCGCTCCGTTTGAAGGGGCTCACGAGCGGCCCCGAACGCATCCGTCTGGCCCTAATGCATTCTCAGTGGAGGCGGATCCACTGAGAATGCATCCGCCTGCCAGCGCTCAGCCTCCGCTCCGCTTGCAGCGTTTGGGTGTCCGCCTGGCCGTGCGGAGACGAGCGGATCCGTCCGACCTTACAATGGAAGTCAATGGGGACGGATCCGCTTGAAGATGACACTATATGGCTCAATCTTCAAGCGGATCCGTTCCCCATTGACTTTCAATGTAAAGTCTGAACGGATCCGCTCAGGCTACTTTCAGACTTAGAAAATTTTCTAAGTAATAATGCAGACGGATCCGTTCTGAACGGATGCAAACGTCTGCATTATCGGAGCGGATCCGTCTGATGAAACATCAGACGGATCCGCTCCGAACGCTAGTGTGAAAGTAGCCTAATAGTGCTATAATCTTCTGTCTAAAAGTTGTAATTTTTCTCTCATCTGAAGTTCAGATTGGAAAAAAATTTTAACTATTGAAAAAAAAAGTTTATAGCACTATATTAGCTAAATTGCTCTATATTTGTTTTTTTTCCCCCGAATATTCGCTATATTGCTATATATTCTTGTTCTTGAAAAACAAATATATTCGATATAGTGCTAGGACTCATTGGCCCACAAGCAAGAAGCAGGGAGGAATCATGTTTTTGCTCGGCAATTGAAAAATTCACGATAAAAATGCGCATATTACACGATCATTACCTTGTCGATTTTTCAAGTAAAAGAAATCGTAGAATATAACGAATATTCGAATTTGCAAATAATGTCCAAAATATTCGAATTCGAAAATGACCCCTGCCGCTCATCACTAGTAATAACCACCCTCTGTTTTCTATCACTCAGCCAGTTACTTACCCACATACAGACATTTTCCCCCAGTCCGAGCATTCTCATTTTATGTAATAACTTTTTATGTGGCACAGTAGCAACAGCTTTGGAGAAGTCCAGATATACGACATCCATTGATTCGCCGCGAGTCAAGTCTAGAACTTACCTCCTCATAGAAACTGATTAAATTAGTTTGACATGACCGTTCCCTCATGAAGCCATGCTGATACGGCGTTATTTGCTTATTTTTATTGAGGTACTCCAAGATAGCATCTCTTAGAAAACCTTTAAACACTTTACCCACGACAGATGTTAAACTTACTGGCCTATAGTTTCCAGGCTCTGTTTTTGGACCCTTTTTGAATATTGCCACCGCATTTGCTATGCGCCAATCCTGAGATTAACAAAAAATGGTGCACTACAATGGTAAATGCAATTGACAATATATAGCCAATAACATCCACACATTTGGCTATCCTGTGTAGGATGTTTTTGTGGTACATGTGGTCCGCTGAGGGCAGCATTGAAAATTATATGCATTTTTGCTGGGGATTGCTGTTAGCAACGGACCACATGTGCAGTATTTTCTCCCCCAGTTAGAAATACGCAACAGCATATGGGGTTTTGAGCATTTTCTGCCTTTTAAGACCACTTTATTCTGTTATTCTGTTTGTACATGCACGCCTGGAGGTGTGGCATCTCCAGGTTTGAATGTGCCTTGATTTTGATCAATGGGTAACATTCAGGTGCACCTGTGCGGCCTGCGTCACATGAGTCAGTGGTAGGTGGGACTCACAGCCTCCTCCCTCCTCCCATTGTATGTGTGATTTCACGCTGGAGGTAACTGGGAGTTCGCTTTGTGTCGGACCTTATGCCCCTGTAATTGCTCATATGGCCCCTGTAATTGCCCATACGGCACAGGTAGGTTAGCGTTAGGTTGCGTGCCACTTTGAGATACCTATACGGTGTTCGCAGGCTCTGGTATGTTCTTGATATAAGAATATATTGACGAAAGTCTCATTTTAATATCAGTGTGAGGGTTTAGCCATATATTGTCAATTGCATTTACCATTGTAGTGCACCAGCTCTGTTTTATATAGCCAATCAAATCCACACATTTGGCTATCCAGTGTAGGATGTTTTTGTGGTACATGTGGTCCGTTGAGGGCATCCTCCATTTTATGCATTTTTGCTGGGGATTGCTGTTAGCAACGGACCACATGTGCAGGATTTGCTCCCCCGGTTAGAAATGCGCAACAGCATATGGGGTTTTGAGCATTTTCTGTCTTTTAAGACCACTTTATTCTGTTATTCTGTGTGCCAATCCTGTTGAACATTCCCTGTCAGTAAAACATCTTTAAATATCAGAAATAAGGGTCTGGCTATGACATTGCTTAATTCTCTTATGATACAGGGGTGTATGTTACCTGGTCCCGTCTATTTTAATCATTTTAAGACACCGCTGTACTTCTTCCTACCTCAGACAGAGCACTTTTAATGGGGAATTTACTTTTACATCCTGCATTTCATCAGTTTCCTTAGTGAATACAGTGGAGAAAAAAATATTTAATAGCTTTGCTTTCTCCTTCAGCTTTAGGCTCCATTCACGCGTCCGCAATGTGTTTTGCGGATCCACGGAGCCGCGGATCCGCAAAACGGCAATGTGCGTTCCGCATTTTGCGGACCGCACATTGCCGGCACTAATAGAATATGCCTGTTCTTGTCTGCAATTGCGGACAAGAATAGGATATGTTCTATTTTTTTGCGGAACGGAAGTGCGGATCCGCAAATCCGTAGGAATGAATGGGTCCACAATTCCGTTCCGCAAAATGCGGAACAAAATTGCGGACATGTGAATGGAGCCTTATACTTTTTACCATTTATATAATTAAGAGTACTTCCACATTTGCGGCAGAGGATCCGGCAATCTGGACGCAAACTGATGCATTTGTGAGACGGATCCGGATGCAGATCCGTCTCACAAATGCGTTGCAATACCGGATCCCTCTTTCCTGTTGTCATCCGGTATTTTTTTTTTTCCACAGATTTAATAGTCTGCGCATGCGCGGACAGAAAGAACGGATCAGTTTTGCCGGAACAAAAGTGTTCAGGATTTTTGGCCGGAGAGAAAACTGCAGCATGCTGTGGTATTTTCTCCGGCCAAAAAACGTAAGAGGGACTGAACTGAAGACATCCTGATGCATACTGAACGGATGCTCTCCATTCAGAATGCATTAGGATTAAACGGATCAGTTTTTTCCCCGGTATTAAGCCCCTAGGACATAACTCAATACCGGAAAACAAAAACGCTAGTGTGAAAATACCCTAAGGAACATTTTAGGGTTAGTTTTACTCTCTTTGGCAATGAATCTCTCTGTCTCTAGTTTGTCTGCTTTTCTTTGTCTTTTACATATTCAATTTTTTTTCTTATAGTTTTTCAATGCGTCCTCGCTACCCTCTTCTTTTAGTGATTTAAATGTCATTAATTGCTTTCTTTATAATTCTTTTTATCCACATTGTTTTTTTTCTTGTTCCTTACCTTTTTATTCCAATAAAGTATGTACCTCTCACAATTAGATTTGAGGATGCTTTAAAAAATATCCCATTTTATGGCTGTATTTTTATTTTTGAGTACTTTGTCCCAGTTATGGCCTCTCTTAGTTGGCTAAACTTAACTTTTTTTGAAGTTTAGTATTTTTGTTCCTCCCTAAAGAAACACTCTTTTGAGTGACAAATGGAAGGTTATTATTTTATGGTCACTATTTCCCAGGTGTCCCCCAATCTGCACATCTGTTGTTCTGAATGTGTCATCAGGAACATCCAGATCCTCCTCTCTCTGCATCTTACTGACTTTTCTAGGACATGGAGACTTTGAAGGATGATTTGGAAGAAATAAAGCCAGCAAAAGATGAGGATGATCATCATTAAGACCTGGCACCCCTAAGGGGTGTGACTGGATGGTATTAGTTGGCACGCTGATAGTGGAATAATAAAGGCCTGATTGGAGTCGGGAAGGAATTTTTTATTCCCCTAAAGTGAGGAAAATTGGCTTCTACCTCACAGGTTTTTTTTGCCTTCCTCTGGATCAACTTGCAGGATGACAGGCCGAACTGGATGGACAAATGTCTTTTTTCGGCCTTATGTACTATGTTATGTACTATGTTCCATCTTATTGGTATAGAACTGCATATCTTAGTTTATGGCTGATGTAGAAATAAATAAATACAACTGACGCATATTAAGTCTCCCTGCACTCTCCCAACACTCTCCCTCTCCAATATTCTTCTATTAATGATTTTCAGCAACACTGTCCCTAGCACAGGAATGCTTGCCACATCTCTCCCTATGCTCAGCTCAAAGGACAATGACACAGACCGTGCAGGGTCAGGGTTTTATAGGGCTGTGACATCACAGGAGATGGCTATCTGCGGATTGGCTGGCTGCACGGCATTATGTGATCTTGCGTTCCCGGACTTGTCTCCCCTATGCATAGTTTCGTTTTGTAACACGTGTAGCCGCCATTTTTAGGAAAACCTGATTCGATACTATGAAGTGCAAGAAAATTCAAATTAGTTGCAAATCAAAGTTTTCCTAAACTTCGGACCAAATTCCACTATGAATACTGCACTTTGCTCCCCACTAGCTATCAGTATGACACTCCTGGAGAAATCCTTGAATTTGACTGAATATCTGAACCTATATGTTCACTCTGGAATGCATTTAAACTACCATCTGAATTAGGCTGTTCATATCACATTTTTGTAAAAAAAAAAAACAACATATATTAACATATATGTTTTTTTACTGGACAGGTGTGCCACGCTTTTGTATGCCTTTTCCCCCCACTTTTTATAATAATGTGGCTACGCACACCAAATAATGCATAAAAGGTCGCAATCGACATAACATCATTCTTACTTACACACGTACTGTGTTTGTGTGTATATATATATTCATAGAAAAATCAACGCAGCACTCTTCTTGTAAAAAAACGCAGTGTCTTTATTCACACATGTGACACAAAATAGGCAACGTTTCAATCCCCTTCCGGGATCCTTCTAAAGACAAGCACTTGGCTCGAGAAGGATCCCGGAAGGGGATTGAAACGTTGCATGTGTGAATAAAGACACTGCGTTTTTTTACAAGAAGAGTGCTGCGTTGATTTTCAATGAATATACAAGCCTGTTGTCAAAGGCGAGACGCTTGCACCGGATAATTTCTAAAGTGAGTGCTGCCGGAATTCACAAAATATATACACTGCTCAAAAAAATAAAGGGAACACTTAAACAACACATCGTAACTCCAAGTCAATCAGACTTCTGTGAAATCAAACTGTCCACTTAGGAAGCAACACTGAGTGACAATAAATTTCACATGCTGTTGTGCAAATGGGATAGACAACAGGTGGAAATTATAGGCAATTAGCAAGACACCCCCAATAAAAGAGTGGTTCTGCAGGTGGTGACGACAGACCACTTCTCAGTTCCTATGCTTCCTGGCTGATGTTTTGGTCACTTTTGAATGCTGGCGGTGCTTTCACTCTAGTGGTAGCATGAGACGGAGTCTACAACCCACACAAGTGGCTCAGGTAGTGCAGCTTATCCAGGATGGCACATCAATGCGAGCTGTGGCAAGAAGGTTTGCTGTGTCTGTCAGCATAGTGTCCAGAGCATGGAGGCGCTACCAGGAGACAGGCCAGTACATCAGGAGACGTGGAGGAGGCCGTAGGAGGGCAACAACCCAGCAGCAGGACCGCTACCTCTGCCTTTGTGCAAGGAGGAACAGGAGGAGCACTGCCAGAGCCCTGCAAAATGACCTCCAGCAGACCACAAATGTGCATGTGTCTGCTCAAACGGTCAGAAACCGACTCTATGAGGGCCCGATGTCCACAGGTGGGGGTTGTGCTTACAGCCCAACACCGTGCAGGACGTTTGGCATTTGCCAGAGAACACCAAGATTGGCAAATTCGCCACTGGCGCCCTGTGCTCTTCACAGATGAAAGCAGGTTCACACTGAGCACATGTGACAGACGTGACAGAGTCTGGAGACGCCGTGGAGAACGTTCTGCTGCCTGCAACATCCTCCAGCATGACCGCTTTGGCATTGGGTCAGTAATGGTGTGGGGTGGCATTTCTTTGGAGGGCCGCACAGCCCTCCATGTGCTCACCAGAGGTAGCCTGACTGCCATTAGGTACCGAGATGAGATCCTCAGACCCCTTGTGAGACCATATGCTGGTGCGGTTGGCCCTGGGTTCCTCCTAATGCAAGACAATGCTAGACCTCATGTGGCTGAAGTGTGTCAGAAGTTCCTGCAAGATGAAGGCATTGATGCTATGGACTGAATCCAATTGAGCACATCTGGGACATCATGTCTCGCTCTATCCACCAACAGACTGTCCAGGAGTTGGCAGATGCTTTAGTCCAGGTCTGGGAGGAGATCCCTCAGGAGACCGTCCGCCACCTCATCAGGAGCATGCACAGGCGTTGTAGGGAGGTCATACAGGCACGTGGAGGCCACACACACTACTGAGCCTCATTTTGACTTGTTTTAAGGACATTACATCAAAGTTGGATCAGCCTGTAGTGTGTTTTTCCACTTTAATTTTGAGTGTGACTCCAAATCCAGACCTCCATGGGTTGAAAAATTTGATTTCCATTTCTTAATTTTTGTGTGATTTTGTTGTCAGCACATTCAACTATGTAAAGAACAAAGTATTTCAGAAGAATATTTAATTAATTCAGATCTAGGATGTGTTATTTTTGTGTTCCCTTTATTTTTTTGAGCAGTGTAATATATATATATATTACACACACACACACACACACATACTGAGAGAGATACAGTAATATGCACTAAACAGGACAAGCAAAACTAATTCAGAAAGTTGTGATAGGACGTAGTTTCACAATTGAGTAATAGTACATGTTATGTCAGCTGTATTTCACTGATAATGACACATTATAGCGTGGAAAAGTGAGCCTGTGGCAATTTACCAGCCAATTTTGTATTTCTGTTCCCCTACAAGGAAAATGGATGGCCTCCATTTATATACAGAGATCTTTGTCATTAATCCCAACCCTGAAGACAGAACAGAAATATACTCACCGGGTTTTGTAGTTTTTGATTCGTTTTATTAAAGCTAACATGCCTGGCGTGTTCTTATTTGCTATGTCAGCACACTGCATCCGTTTATATTGTCCCTCGCTCAATTCAGCACAAAGCAATGAAGTAAGAGTTATCTAGGGAAGATTAACTCACTTTCTATAAAGAACTACATCTCATTGTTTTAGGAAATAAGATCTTGGGACTGATAACGTAAAGAATTGTTATCGCTGCGATTCAGCAGAAAACATGCCAGCTACAGCTTCATTTCTTACAAATAAATCAACCAATGTCAGGAACTGATTTCTTGTAGCTGATGTATAATCTCTGTTGGATAACTTTTAGGCCTTGTCCACACAGGCTTTGGGAGAGATTTTTTTTTAAACTGGTGTAAAGAAAAACTGTCTTAGTTGCCCATGGCAACCAGATTCCACCTTTCATTTTTCAGAGATCCTTTGAAAAATAACAGTGGGAATCTGATTGGTTGCTATGGGCAACTAAGACAGTTTTCCTTTATCCCAGTTTTGATAAATACCCCCACCTTTGTTGGGAATAGAATAAATAAATCTGCAATCAGAAAATAAAAACAGATTATAAAAAAAGGATATGTGTTGCTTAAAAAAAAAAAAAAAAAATCAAAACATGAATACAACTGCAGTGTGAACGAGGTCTTAGGCTTCATTCACACAGTCAGTGTTTGGTCAGTGATTGTGAGCCAAAACCAGGAGTGGATCCCACACAGACATAAGGTAGAAGGGAAAGATCTGCACCTGTTCTGTGTTTTGGACCCGCACTTGGTTTTGGCTCAAAATCACTGATGGAAATAACTGACCAAAACACTGACTGTGCGAATAAGGCCCTACAGTCAACCTATTTAGATTGTTTCTTAAATGAAAAGTTCCTAGAATTTATTTGAGCGGCCAAACCCATTTGTCACCACTCTGAGATTAATATTACTGGAAATATCTGGCACCATATTAAAACAGGTATTCGGGTTGTAGGACGCCATCTCCAATCCCCCACAGATCACAAGAACAGGGAGCTCATACCACACAGAACCCCTTTAAAATGAATAGCATGGCAGGTCAAACTTGCACACTGCCACTCCACTCATCACAGCTACTTCTGGAGTGCCCACAGAGATGAATGGAGTGCCAAGAGTAGCAGTGTTTTCTCAACCAGCTGCTCCATTCCTTTCAGGATACTCCATGGGGTCTCCATTCTTGCAAACAGTGGGGGTTCTACCAGTTATCCCCTATTCTGTAGATAGGGGTGTCAGGAACTGAACTTACCTGGACTTGAACCATAGTGTCCTCAGTTGTAGCTTGCAGCCTTAGCCATTCTGCTAACTCTAGCCTTGTTCTTTTGCAGCCCTGCTCAGTTGTGTGTTTCTGCATCCACTGATCACTAATGGTCTGCAGTTGTGCTTTATCCAATCATCGTGATTGCAGCCCTATAACTACCCTCAGATTCCTGCTTCCTGTGCCTGATTATTCAGGATTGTTGGTATCCCATCGTCCCTGTGTTCCTCTGTAGTCCTCTGCTGTCTACACCTTTTTACACGTAGTACAGGCTCTTCTACCCTTGAAATCCATCAGCGCTCCATACACATCAGATTATATTCTGCTGAACCCACGGATTTCAGCAGAACCCACCGACTATCTAATATGTATGGACACCTCTAAATTCTCCCTTAACAGATGATGTTGAGGGAATGAAGGGTCATACTTTGTACTGTGACAGGAGATAAGCCACCACCAGAGGTGTCTTGCTGCACCTTTCCCCTCTCTTGCCTTTCAAAACATATGCATGCTCAGTCGACCTGAGTAAGCTAGTGTATGGGGAATTAGGGAGGAATATTAAAAGTGTACGGACACCTTGAAAACTCAAACACTCATCAATTAATATGATTTCAGCTTAAATTTGTATTTTTAGAATGATGTCCACTGTTATAATAAAGAACCTTGTACAGTTTACATATATAAAATTGTCTGTGGCTGGATGACAACATCCAAGCCAGTCTTAACATGATATCATCATTTAACTTAATTGTCTCCCATTTTAAATTGCTTTCTGTAGGAGGAAGTAAAGACAAGGAAAAAGGTTTCTTCATATTCAGTCTATATATTTGTGGAAGCACTCATTTTACTTTCCTTGCATCTTCGGCTCCTAAGTTTAGACTAAGTGCGTAACAGATTTATCATATAAGCTTCCTCCAGCAGACACAACCTTTCCCTACTGTTTTGACAGCAATTGAATCCAAGTAAAAGTGCCAGAAATAAATATTAAATGTATACATCAGTGTCAACAGAGCCCTTCTAGCTAATACTTTTGGGTAGCAGATAATGCGTGAGACCTGAATATTAACACCAAATAAAATTGTATAAAACAGGCTAAAAAAAAAAATGTAGAGCAAAACGAAATACTGTATGTACTGCAAAATTAAACTGTGATGTGAGAAATTAACAACCAATTGTTACTATTGCCTACAGTATGCACCGAATTTAACCTCTGTAGACAAACTACATTATACATCTACAGCGACACATTGTAACAAACTATCAGTATAAGGGCACATTCAGATAACCTTAGCTCAGTTCACAGAAAAATAAAAATATAATGGCTAGGGATAAGTGAATCGACTTCGGATGAAACATCCGAAGTCGATTCCCATAAAACTTCGTTTGAATACTGTACAGAGCAAGCTCTCCGTACAGTATTAGAATGTATTGGCTCAGATGAGCCAAAGTTATTACTTCACGAAGTCTTGCGAGACTTCAGGTAATAACTTCAAAAAGAAATTTCTACTGTTAAAAACATTTTCCAAAGCCGGTTTCGCTCGCTCCGTACAGTATTCAAACGAAGTTGTATGCGAATTGACTTTGGATGTTTCATCTGAAGTCGATTCACTCATCCCTAATAATGGCTCTCAAAAGACAGCAGTACAAAAACATATATAAACATGTTTATATTGTGCAAAAGTCCAATTAGAAAATATAAAAAACAGAAAACACAATATAGATGTCAGCTCTATCCTAAGGGTACAGCCACACGTTCATGGTTTCTGGATGCAGTTTTGGAAGACAAAATGAGGAGTGGATCTTAAATGGAGAGTAAGTATAAAGGACAGACACAACTTCTCATTTTTTTTTTTTTTTTTACTTACTCCTGGTTTTGGTTTCCAAAACTGCATCAAGAAACCTGAATGTGGCCATACCCTAAGGAGAAAACTGCCAATCATTGGCAGGTGGGTGGGGGTAGCAGGAGCTCATAAATAATCAGGTAGGCGTAACTCTTCTCTTGCAGCTGTGACTCTTTTTCAGGCCAGGGCTATGACTGTGATGATTATAATGCTGGTTCTCGGCAACCATTTACTTTTAGCTCATGAGTGGCAGTATGTGTCTAAAACACTTAATAAAAGCACTGCAAAACATTTTGATCAGTAAATCTCTCCTGTGTTTTGTAGTGCTTTTGTAGTGTTTAACCCCTTAGTGACATCTGCTGTACAGGGGGTATCTGCAAATGTTTTATTTACGGCATTGTATTGTTATGTCATGTATTGCAACCAGCATTACTATGTACGAGTGGCACAGAAGGGGTTAACAATCCTGGCTCATTCCTTGTGGGAGGCTAGGTGGTGGCTGGCTCCACCCCTAGCTTGAGGGATGTTCTAGGGAGAGTTGAGAAAGAGAGCGGGCAAAGTCCATGTGCTCCCTCCTCTTAGGCCCAGAAAGCTTCAGAGACTAACAGATCTATGCTAGATCTACAGAAAGAGAAGGTGAGAATGAGAGGATGATAAAAGGAGAACTCATAATTTGTATGGCCAAGCATAGGAGTCAGCAATGTAATCTGCTACTACAGCCATTCATATTTTGCTGCAGTGAGGGACATCATTAAGATGCCCATCACACTTGGACATTTCCTGGCCAGATGTTCCTTCAAAACCCTGTATCCTGCAGTGGACACTACAGCCACCATTGCAAGTGTACTATTGCCTGCTATAGATTCTACTGAAAGAGACTTTAGCAAGATAGAAAGGAGAGAGGGTCAAAACTTCCGTTCTTGCCTCTATTTTATAAAGCAATGTTACTTTGCATTTTTTTCCCGTACCTGCATACAATTTTCAAACAGTACTGTATGTGCCAGAAAACTGGTGCACATTAGGCCAGAAATTTACATCAGCTCCTTTGCTGTCATAGATTTCTTTCTTCTGCACAAGACTCGTGATGATGCACCAGAATAGTTGTATTTTAATAATTTACATCATACGCCAGCAGGGTTTGCTATTAAAAAGGACCTTTCACCACTCCTGACATGCCTGTTTTAATAGCGTCACACATTCTCCATGTAATAACAATTCTGGAACATCTATTCTTATGGCTCTATGTTGTGCCATTCCTTTATTATTTCTACTAGAAATTATGAATGAATTGCTATTAGCCTTCAGTAAGGGTACAGAGGGGTGGTAATTCATGACAAATTAATTTGGAAGGAATCAAATTTCTTGGCGAACTTTGGCCTAATTGCATTTTTCAAAAGTTCACTTAACTCTATATACAATAGTCCCCAATAAACAGCGCAAAAGATGCATTTCCCATACAATGATTCATTTTTTAGCTCTTATTTTAATTACTTCTTCTTGGCATCTCATGAGATTTAGATTTTCTTTTACGCTGTCCTACCTAGGGAATTAATTAAAAACTATGTTGAGTAAAATGCGCAGTAAATATATCCATTTCGGTTAGCTGTACTCTAGAAAAAAAGCCTGGATTGTGCTGTACACCCTGTAGTGTTATGGTAGCCTGTCAAGTCCCACAGTTCTCTTTTTCCTTTTATGTATCCAAAAACTCTGCTAGACAACTTGCCTGAACATCCTCCTCACAGCTATACCTCTAATATCATGCCAAGCACTTAAGAGAACACAACACATATCTCTATAAATGTGTAGAGAACTTTATATATTGGCAAAGTTAGCACTGTTTTTGACAGCATCGCCTACTAGAGGTGCAGTTTATGAATTTTAGAAGATCTCATCGAGCACATGTTGAAGATAGCTGTCATGTATTATTGTCCTTGCTGTTCAGAGGCTTTTCTTGTATGCACAATAAAAAGAGAAAAACAATTCTTTCAGTAAATCATTCATTGTGAACATGGCATTTTATTTTTGATATTGTCAATTACAGTGAAGCAGAAACTGATTTAACCATGATTTTAATGGTATATTTCAACGATGTACAATAGTAGCATATAGTCAGATTTATCGATCTGCTATATGCCATATGTCTTCCAGAATATGGAGCCAAGGGCAAATGCCTGTTCCAAATGTGCAAATAATGTAAATGCAGAAAATACAACATTTTACACAGTTGCAGCTCTGTCCACTACTAAAACTACTGCTAGTAATAATTTTTGTTAATATAGTGCCAACATATTCCAAACCCTTTACAATCCAGGAGTTCATGTACAGAGTCATAAATAACATAACAAACAATTAAAACAAGAGGAATGAGGACCCTGCTTGCAAGAGTTTGCAATCTATGAGGAGATAGAGGTGACACAAAAGATAAGTGCTTATTTTGTACATTGGTCCAGCCATCT
Source organism: Bufo bufo (assembly GCF_905171765.1). Taxonomy (NCBI): domain Eukaryota; kingdom Metazoa; phylum Chordata; class Amphibia; order Anura; family Bufonidae; genus Bufo; species Bufo bufo. Next base: position 435,131,308 of record NC_053393.1, read on the forward strand.
TAATACAAGCCACCTACTAATTTATTGTGATTGTCCATATTGCCTCCTTTGCTGCCTTGGTTCCTTTTTCATCACATTATACACTGCTCTTATCCAGGAGTTACGACCAACCTGCAATCCAGCAGCGGTGGCCATGCTTGCACACTATAGGAAAAGGCGCCAGCCTCTTTGGTGGCCGGGAATGGGCATACGTTGGTGCTTTTTTCTATAGTGTGCAGGTACAGCCACTGCTTCTGGATTGTAGGGTGGTTGTAAGACCTGGAAACGAGCAGTGTATAATGCGATAGAAAAATTAATCAAGCCAGCTAAGGAGGCAATATGGGACAATCACAATACATTAGTAAATGCCTTGTATTAACTTAAACTTCATGAAAAATGCCATTTGCTGAAGTGAGACAACCCTTTAACACAATAGGGGAGTGTATATAAAGCTGCACGAGCCATTCATCAGTCTATTTGACAATGGACAGAGCTCTGTAGTTTGCTACTCTGAGACAGTGCAGGGTGTCGGACCCTCACCAATCAGATATTGATGGCCTATCCTGAGAATAGGCCTGCAATGTTAAAATCCCTGAATACCCATTTAAGGCTCTGCTATAACTGCTTAAACATCATTGAGTTTCATTTTTGCCTAAGCCTTCTGTTGGGCAATGAAACAAGCAGAACAGGTAAAGTTTAGAGTATGTAGGAAGGCGCAAGGGGCCGTCATTGATGGAAGGTATGTGTCACCAAGATTCCTGGCCTCGGTGAGGTAAGAGCCAGTAGTGTCAGCGGCAGCTAGTGCTGGTTGACACTGTTTGTTTCTAGTGTGGCTGTAAAGCCTTTCAGGGCTGGCTCTTACTGGGAGTAGCCAAAGTGCTGGGTGGGTGGCTGCTACCCACGCTCCAGGCCGGTTCTTTATTGGCCTATATAAAACCCAGCCAGCAGTCTCAGCTGGGTGTGGATTATCCTCCATCTGACAGTGGAGCGCTGTCAGTTTCTGTGTGTTTTGGAACTGAGAACTTGTGCCGTGCTTAAAGGGCTGAGAGACGCCTGCTGGTAAACAAGCCCTAAAGCCTGCTGTGGACTGTGGGTGGAAAAACTGCTGACCAGGTGAAGGCTTTTGTTCTGTGGACTTTTTATGGTGTGAACAAACACCAAGACTGCAAACAGTTACTTTTTGTTTTTCCCTATGTGTGAATAAAAAACTGAACTGTTTAACTTAAAGACTTTGTGGTTGCCTCTATACTGCGTCCGCAAGCATGTCTACCCGAGCAAATCCCCACAAGTATTAGAGAAGAAAATATAGAATGGAGGCAGGTAAATGTAAAGTCACAGAAATATATAAAAATATAGCTTTGAAACCAATAACCATTAGAAGCAATGATATTACTGCATGCAATACTTCTGTCCTTACATATTGTGTTTGATTCCCTAAAAAAGGCTGCTTGTACCTCCATATATAACAGATCTACAATACAGCAGTGGGCACCAGGCCTTCCTCTTCCAACATTCATCTGGAAGGATGTTTAAAGTGGTGCTGTAGTTTGGGAAATCTTATGTCATAGCGACATATAAAAAGTTTTGATCTGTGGAGGTCCAAGTACTGAGACCCCTGTCAATCGCTAGAATAAGGAGAGATGAGCGCTCACAGGAGATGGAATTAATACGGGTTCACAGACTTTCTATTGAGTCCATCTCACTTTCATTTCTTGCAGTTAGGAGAAAGTGCACTTTCACGCGCCTTGTTCTAGCACGGGGCCCACCAGATGATAAAAAGTTTTGATATATTGCTATGACAAAAAAAGTTTTCCCGAAGTATACAGTCGTGGCCAAAAGTTTTGAGAATGACACAAATATTAGTTTTCACAAAGTTTGCTGCTAAACTGCTTTTAGATCTTTGTTTCAGTTGTTTCTGTGATGTAGTGAAATATAATTACACACACTTCATACGTTTCAAAGTCTTTTATCGACAATTACATGACATTTATGCAAAGAGTCAGTATTTGCAGTGTTGGCCCTTCTTTTTCAGGACCTCTGCAATTCGACTGGGCATGCTCTCAATCAACTTCTGGGCCAATTCCTGACTGATAGCAACCCATTCTTTCATAATCACTTCTTGGAGTTTGTCAGAATTAGTGGGTTTTTGTTTCTCCACCCGCCTCTTGAGGATTGACCACAAGTTCTCAATGGGATTAAGATCTGGGGAGTTTCCAGGCCATGGACCCAAAATGTCAACGTTTTGGTCCCCGAGCCACTTAGTTATCACTTTTGCCTTATGGCACGGTGCTCCATCGTGCTGGAAAATAAATAATTACTCTTACCGGTAATTGGTTTTTCCAATAGCCTCCACAACGGCACTTATTGGAGGAGTGTCTCCGCCTCGGACAGGAAACAACGACGTAGAAGCAGAAGATTTAAGAACCTCCTCCCCTTTACCTAGTCAGTCAATAAGAGATGACACGGAAGTGATGCCAAGATAAATCATGTATTAATAACCAAGGACAATTACATCATTAGAAGGAAAACAACAAGTCTTTACCAACTTAGACCCATGTAATAATATTTTAGGGAGGGAATCCCAGTGCCGTTGTGGAGGCTATTGGAAAAACCAATTACCGGTAAGAGTAATTATTTATTTTCCCTAACGCCTCCACAACGGCACTTATTGGAGGATTAACAGAGTAATAAGATCTAGGGAGGGACAGCAGCAGAAAGTACCCTGCGCCCAAATGATAAGTCCTGGTTCTTAAGGATATCCAGCCTATAGTGATTGAAAAAAGTCATAGGATTGGCCCAGGTTGCGGCTCTACATATCTGTTCTAATGGTACTGATGCTGCCTCCGCCCATGAGGATGATACTGCTCTGGTGGAGTGAGCCCTTATTCCAACCGGGGGTTGGAGATCTTTCTGCAGGTAAGCTAACTGGATCATATTTTTTATCCATCTGGATATCGTAGGTTTGCTTGCCCCGTGACCTTTGTTGGGCCCTTGGTACTGTAAGAACAGTTGGTCTGAGTGCCTGAATGATGAAGTTCTGTTGAGGTAGCAGATTACCACTCTTCTTACATCCAAGTTGTGGTAATTCTTCTCCTTTTTCCGAGGTTGGTGAAGGACAGAACGAGGGCAGCGATATTTCTTGTTCGCAGTGAAATCTAGACACTACCTTAGGTAGGAAGGCTGGGCAATGTTTCAGAATTATGCGATCATCGAAGATTGTCAGATAAGGAGGTTTATATGAAAAGGCTTGGATCTCCCCGACTCTTCTAGCCGTTGTAATGGCCGTAAGGAATACTGTCTTCAATGTTAGAAGTCTCAAGGATATATCTTCAATAGGCTCAAATGAGGGAGACATTAGTACAGACAGTACTAAGTTAAGATCCCAGGGGGCAATGGTAGGACGGGCTACAGGAGTTTTTCTCGTTGCGCCCTTGAGAAAACGCTTTATTAAAGAGGATTCTGACAACTTGACGTCCAAAAATACACTAAGGGCTGATACCTGCACTCTAAGGGTTGCTGGCCTGAGGCCTTTGTCAAGTCCGGCTTGAAGGAACCGCAGAATTTGAGGAATGTTGGGCAAAATCGCGTGGGTTTCCGGCTGAGCATAAGAGTAGAGATAACTGAATCCGAGAGTCCCATTTTTCTTAAAGTGTTGCGTTCAGTCTCCAGGCCCTCAGGTTCAAATTTTTGACGCTTGGGTGATCTACTGGGCCTTGATGAAGGAGATCCGGAATGGATGGGAGGACCCAGGACTCCCCTGCTGAAAGGTGAAGTAGCAAGGGGAACCAGGATCTTCTCGGCCAGTGAGGGGCTATAAAGATTACCTTGGCCTTCTCTTCCTGTACCTTTATCAGAGTCTTCGCTACTAGGCTGAAGGGAGGAAAGGCATAGAGAAGGCAGTTTGGCCATGGTCGGGATAGGGCATCTATCCATAGTGGCTGGTCCCTCTGGGAGAGGGAACAGAACTGTTTGGTCTGTTTGTTGGACTTTGTCGCAAACAGATCTATTTCTGGAGTCCCCCACTTGAGACACAATTGGTGAAATATTTGTGGATTTAGGGACCACTCTCCTTCTTTCAGAGTTTGACGGCTGAGGAAGTCGGCCAAAGTATTTTCTTCTCCTCTGACATGTAAGGCTGTAAGGGAAATCAGGTTGCTCTCTGCCCAGGAGAAGATTTTTTCGCTTACGGCTGCTAGGGAGCGACTCCTGGTTCCTCCCTGTTTGTTTAAATAGGCGACTGCGGTAGTATTGTCTGAGAAGACTTTTATACTTTTTGGTGATGTAGGCGTAAAAAGAGCGACCATGACTTTGTATACCGCTGAGAGTTCTTTTAAGTTGGAGGAGGCTTGTAGTAGATCCGCTCCCCAAGTGCCATGGACCACTTTCCCGCCTGAGTGACCCCCCCAGCCGATGCTGCTGGCGTCTGTGGTTATGATCATTTGATCTACTTGTCTCCAGGAAACACCCGTCTGAAGGTGTTTTCTGATTCTCCACCACAGAAGAGATGTTTTTACCGATTTCGGAATCAATACTCGCTTTTCTAGGGCTGAGGAGCTGCCATCCCAGGAAGATAGGAGGAACGCTTGAAGTGGTCTTGTGTGGTGTTGGGCCCACCTTACTGACTGGATCATGGACGTAAGGATACCTAGAATGGTCATGAGGTTCCTTATCGTTGTGGATCTTTGACTGCAGAAAAGCGAGACTTTTTCCTGAAGCCCGATCTGTTTGATCTGTGGAAGAAAAGACATTAATCGATGGGAGTCTAATGTTACCCCTAAAAAGGTTTTGCTTTGTGCTGGATTTAAGTCTGACTTCTTGAAATTTATTATCCACCCTAGGGTGGTAAAAAATTTCTGAACGTCTGCTAGGTGCGACAGCAGGGTCTCTTCACAGGGAGCAACTACCAGGAAGTCGTCCAGGTATGGTATAATTTGGATGCCTCTTAGGTGAAGGGCTTTGACGACATCAGACATAACTTTTGAAAACACCCTTGGGGCTGAGGAAAGCCCAAAGGGAAGGGCTATGAACTGAAAATGACAGAGCCGGTTATTTAAATAGATAGCGATTCTCAAATACTTTTGATGGGCCACAGCAATCGGGACGTGGTAATAGGCGTCCTGAAGGTCCATGGTCGCCATGAAGCAGTCTTGGGGCAGGACATTTATGGTGGATCTCACTGACTCCATCTTGAAGCGTTTGTAAACGATAAACTTGTTTAAACCTTTTAAGTTAATTATTAGTCGATAGGTCTTGTTGGGCTTTTGGATTAAGAAGACAGGGGAGTAAAACCCTTTTCCCTGTTCTTCCGCAGGAACCTGACAGATTACTCCTTTCTGAATGAGTGACGTAATTTCTGACTCTAGACAAGATTGTTTTTCTTGATGAGGCAGGATTTTGTTGATCATGAAATGATCTGTGGGTATTGACAGAAACTCTAACTTTAGGCCATGACCTAGGGTGTCCACTACCCAGGGAGATGCTCCTATATTTTCCCAGACGGCAGTAAAGTAGATTAGTCTGCCCCCCACTTGATGTTTAGCTTCATTGTTTTGAGGATGAAGCATTCTCGGGGTTAAAGAGAAACCCTCTACCCCTACCTCTGGAGGGCTGCCACCTCTTTGAACTTTCTCTTTTCTTAGGATCTCCCTTGGGCTTTCCTTTTTGATTCCGAAAGGAGCGCCTCTGATGGAAATAGCGGTTCTCTATAGGGAAGCCTTTCTTCTTGTCCGCCGCTTGATCTAAAATATCATCCAAGGTGGACCCAAATAGTCTATCGCCTTCACAGGGGATGGAGCATAGGCGATTCTTTGAGCTTGTGTCCCCTGACCAGGTGCGGAGCCAGACAGCTCTTCTTGTGGCATTAGATAAGGCTGCTGACCGGGCAGAAAAGTTTACTAAATCTGCAGATGCGTCGGCAAGAAAATTAGACGCCTTCTTTAGAGCTGGTAGGGAAGCCAGGATTTCCTCTCGCGGGGTACCCGCCGCTAGGTGATCCTCTAGCTGGTTCAGCCATACTGAAAGTGTTCTCGCAGTACAGGTGGAGGCTATACTTGGTCGCAGCATAGCTGTGTTAGTCTCCCATGATTTCTTTAGGAGGCTCTCACACTTTTTGTCCATGGGGTCTCTGAGGAGGCCAGTATCCTCAAAGGGTAGCGAGGTTTTTTTAGAGATCCGAGCTACAGGTGCATCTACCTTTGGGGTTTTTTCCCACAGGTTAGAATCAGCATCATCAAAGGGGTATTTGCGTTTAAAAGCACCCGATATAGCAACCCTTCTTTCTGGATCTTTCCATTCCCTAGCAATAAGGGACTTGACGTTATTATGAATGGGGAAGGTTCTTTTTTTCCTTTCCCCTAATCCCTGGTACATTCGGTCCTGTACAGAGTGAGTCTCCTTCACCTCCTCGATGTTCATAGTTGCTCGGATGATTTTTAAGAATCCATCTGTCTCTTCCGGCAGAAAGAGGGGTTTACCCGAGTCGTCTTCAGAGGAGGAGACTACCTCAGAAAAGATCTCCCCTTCATCCCATTCAAATCCGGCGTCAGAGGTTAGGGATCTTTGAGAGGTGGATGGTCTTGGGGATGACGGCATTCTTAGGTCTACTGCCGCATTTACTTCTTCCTTAATTATTGACCTCATGGACTCAAGAAGGGAAGGGGACTCCTCAGAGACAATTTTTTCTGTGCACTTGGGGCACAGAGGTTTTTTTGACTTGGAGTAGAGTGCTTTGCGACAAATGCCACATTTTTTCCGTGCCAAATCTCCACCAGGCGGTTTCAGGGTCGCGGTCTCTCTGGCCTAAGATCAACATAAAAGAATGGGGTATATTTAGAGAGACCAGTAGTGACGGCTGTTTAAAGAGACCAGACCCATCACCGGTGGTGGAAAGCAGCAGGCACCAAGTGTGTATATACTTTAGGTAAAAATAAGAAACACACATTTATAAGCATATTTCTCCTCTGGGAGGAGGCTTACCGGGCTGAGGGCAGAAGCTGAAGGATCCACGGGTTTCCTAGCGGTGTCCATATCTCCAGGGCTTTGCATCGTTATGCGCAGCATGAGGACGCTGTGTATGAGGAACTTCCTTTTTAAAACCCGCGCCGCTGGAGCTCCGCCTTCTCGCGAGATCCTCTTGCCCAAGGAGAATCTCACCCGCTGACGTCATACGCCGGATCCCGCGATAGTTCATGGAAACTACCGCGCATGAGCCCGGGGACGCCTGCAACCAGGACTTACTCCAAGGAACGGGAAGGGAGGCGATGCGTCCCCGAGGCCCCGTTCCCTGCTCCAGCCCTCCCACATGAAAGTGGGGAGACCCCAGGACCGAGGTGAGGCCGGGCGGAAGAAAAGATACTCCTGCTACAGGAGCGGCTTCCACGTCTTCCGTCGGACAGGAAACAACGACTGACTAGGTAAAGGGGAGGAGGTTCTTAAATCTTCTGCTTCTACGTCGTTGTTTCCTGTCCGAGGCGGAGACACTCCTCCAATAAGTGCCGTTGTGGAGGCGTTAGGGAAAAATGCATTGTTCTTCACCAAACTGTTGTTGGATTGTTGGAAGAAGTTGCTGTTGGAGGGTGTTTTGGTACCATTCTTTATTCATGGCTGTGTTTTTGGCCAAAATTGTGAGTGAGCCCACTCCCTTGGATGAGAAGCAACCCCACACATGAATGGTCTCAGGATGCTTTACTGTTGGCATGACACAGGACTGATGGTAGCGCTCACCTTTTCTTCTCCGGACAAGCCTTTTTCCAGATGCCCCAAACAATCGGAAAGAGGCTTCATCGGAGAATATGAATTTGCCCCAGTCCTCAGCAGTCCATTCACCATACTTTCTGCAGAAGATCAATCTGTCCCTGATGTTTTTTTTTGGAGAGAAGTGACTTCTTTGCTGCCCTTTTTGACACCAGGCCATCTTCCAAAAGTCTTCGCCTCACTGTGCGTGCAGATGCACTCACACCTGCCTGCTGCCATTCCTGAGCAAGCTCTGCACTGGTGGCACTCCGATCTCGCAGCTGAATCCTCTTTAGGAGACGATCCTGGCACTTGCTGGACTTTCTTGGACGCCCTGAAGCCTTCTTAACAAGAATTGAACCTCTTTCCTTGAAGTTCTTGATGATCCTATAAATTGTTGATTGAGGTGAAATCTTAGTAGCCACAATATCCTTGCCTGTGAAGCCATTTTTATGCAACGCAATGATGGCTGCACGCGTTTCTTTGCAGGTCACCATGGTTAACAATGGAAGAACAATGATTTCAAGCATCACCCTCCTTTTAACATGTCAAGTCTGCCATTTTAACCCAATCAGCCTGACATAATGATCTCCAGCCTTGTGCTTGTCAACATTCTCACCTGAGTTAACAAGACGATTACTGAAATGATCTCAGCAGGTCCTTTAATGACAGCAATGAAATGCAGTGGAAAGTTTTTTTTGGGATTAAGTTAATTTTCATGGCAAAGAAGGACTATGCAATTCATCTGATCACTCTTCATAACATTCTGGAGTATATGCAAATTGCTATTATAAAAACTTAAGCAGCAACTTTTCCAATTTCCAATATTTAAGTAATTCTCCAAACTTTTGGCCACGACTGTAGGTATACATTAAAGTGCTTCTTCATATTGATGAGAATATTTCTCTAAACATTTTGCTGATCATTGCATCACTAAGGGTGAATAAAGTGTACTCATACTTAGTAGAGGCTATGCTAAAATGGATCGCTGATCCTATGGCCTGGTATATCTCAAGAAACATTCTTATTGTCTTGGTTAAACATTGTTTCTTTTTTCTTTTTCTAAATTGTACCTGCCTACTGTACCTCATAACATTCTGGATGGAACTTTACTTGGGCACAATACGCAGAATTGACAGGCATTTATGATGAGGCGCATCCTCTGGCAGTCATGTGCCTATAGTGAAATCTATAGGAAATCGGAGCTTCCATACATTTGTCTTCTTTTACACCAGAAAAGTGGCATTAAAAAAATAGACCTGCCCCTCCCTCACTTCACCCACTTTTCAGGAAAGTGGCAAGGGCAGCATAGAAATGCCACTCCTGCCTAGATTTAGGCGCAATTGTGTTTAAAAAGTAACATTTAGCTTTTTTTTTTACTCTAGAAATCGGGCATTGGGGGAAATGATAAATTCCCCCCACACACAATTTTGGCTTTCCATTTGTGAGATCCGTTTAGGTCCAAAACGGATCAGTTTTACCCTAATGCATTCTGAATAGAAAAGGATCCGCTCAGAATGCATCAGTTTGCCTCCGTTCAGTCATCATTCCACTCTGGAGGCGGGCACCAAAACTGAGCCAAACGGATCCGTCCTGGCACACAATGTAAGTCAATAGGGACAGATCAGTTTTCTCTGACACAATCTGGCACAATAAAAAACGGATCCGTGCCCCATTGACTTTCAATGGTGTTCAAGACGGATCTGTCATGGCTATAGAAGACATAATACAACCAGATACGTTCATGACAGATGCATGCGGTTGTATTATTGTAACGGAAGCGTTTTTGCAGATCCATTAAGGATCCGCAAAAAATGCTAGTGTGAAAGTAGCCGGACAGCACAGCTCAGGCACATGATACAGAGCAACAAAGTACTTCAATGTTTCATGCTTTGACTTACAATAACCTAATAGGGCTTTCTGGGGATAACAAGACATTGTGTGACTAGTAATATAATGAAAATTATGAGCATGTCAATATAATGGCATAAGTCTTATTTAACAATGCCATGGCCTGAAAAGCAGAGTATATGCAATGATTTATGACTGTTCCAACACATGTCTTGAAAGCCACAAAAATTATTTAAAGCCTTTATTAAGCTCACTAGAAGGAGCTATTTTGAGACAGTAAAGTAAGCAGAAAAATGTTCCCTAGGTAACTGATATATGTCCAACGAGTTGATAACATTTTGTGCACTGTACAATTTAATCTATATTAGACCTCTTAATAATTTTGGCAAATCTTGAAAGGTTTCTGCCCCAAAAACTGAAACTTCAGGTGTAGCCTAACGGGGTTGACCCATCTGGGATATTGATGGTATATCGCTAGGATATGCCATCAATGTCAGATAGGGGTGGGTCCCACTTCTGTCCCTGAAGCCATCATTCAGCTATTAATGGAAGTCCCATAGTGGTGAACTGGGGGTGGCCCCTCTGGAAATAGAAGCAAATCCCCCAGATGTGGCACCCGCAACTTTCTGACATTGATGCCATATCCTTGCAATATGCCATCAATGTCCAGATGGGCCAATCTCCATAAGACAGTTCTCTGGTGTAAGTAAGCTTAAATCTGTTGAGCCGCAGAAAAATGTTGATTGCAGCATAAATGGCCAAAATTTCCAAACCTTTGTGAAAAATTGGGCTTGAGCACAATATGCAACTTTACTATGCCAGAAAACTGGCATAGAAGCCTTCCTGAATTACCCTTAATTTTTGTGATTATTATAAAACGGGAAACTGAAAATTTAGGGGGTCATTTATTAAGGCCAACGTTTTAGACGCTGGTCTTAATAACCCCTATAGCTGGCAGTGGATCCGCCAAAGTTATGAAGAGGTGCCGGCCTGTGCATAACTTTGGCGTATCCAGCGCCAGTCTAAATGTAAGCCAGCTTAGTGTTTTAGACGTAGAAGGTGATGAATGAGAGGGGCCTGCCAGCCCGTCCACTTCCCCACCGACGCCCACTTTTTTAGACCTGGCGTGAGTGGGGAAAAGTCGCAGATTGTGGTGCAAATAACCTCTGTGCCACAATCTGTGCCAAAGATACGTCTAATATAGGCGTATATCTGGACAGTAAAGGAATACAAAGGCAAGACATGATCCTGCTCCTCCAACTCAATGTTGCATATCCACAGAGTTAATAGAATGGAGGAAAAATTCTAGAACAGCACTTAGCAATGTAACAGTGAATCTGGCACTGAGGTGAGAAAACCTAGTAGAGCCAGCAGGAGTGTCTCTGTTGGCCTTTCTGCCTCTCTTTATGTAGCTGCTTCCTCCTCCACCTCCTTTCCAAAGACGTCTATAGGCAACTGTAACCTCATCTCTTGGTGAAGCTGAAAAGCCAGGTAAACTGGTAAATATGGTGGACTACATTTTTTCAGTACAAGCCTACTTTATTTCAACAAATGGCATGGCATACTATATTTTTCAATGGGAGTCAATGGCATTTTTAAAGACATAAAAAAAACACGTGAAAAAGGCCTTTAAAATTTGCTTATGAAGATAATAGATTTGTTCAAATAAAGTGTAAACTACCAGTATATAGAGTGTAATTTGCCATGTAAAAAAAGCTGATAAACTTTACTATAAAATATGGTATTGTTCTGGCTCCTTCAATCCACTGCTGCGTTCACCATGCTGGTCCCCACTTGTAAACGTCCGGCACAGATGGGGTCACATGTAGCACTGCAGCCCATGGTGACGTATCCGCCAAGTGGCAGGTGACCCAGTTATTGGCTGCTGTGGCACACATGAACCATCCATGCCAGAAGTTCACAAGGGGGGACCGGTGCACTGTGAGTGCAGCAATGGAACAAAGGAACAGGAACCAAGCGGCGAGGGGCAGGCAAGTATGCTTGCCTCCTCAGGTCAGACAGGGAGCCAAAAAGTGTTAAAAAGCTGCAGTACCCCTTTGGTTTTCTTTCTGAATCCTGAACCTGTCAGTATTTATCCTTATTTTAGCACTTTATTTATAGTATTTACAGTTCAGATTTTTAAACATTTTTCAAATTATCTCTAAATTGTCAGATGAGGTTTAACAACACAGAACATATGAATCTACACAATACAGAGTTTAGTTAGTTTCATATCGAACATACCAAGCTAAAGAAATAAATTGCTTTAAGTGCACTTCAGCTTAGTGTATGCATAGAACATGTTCTTTAAACCTTTATCAAGAATAGCATACCTTAGAATGATGCCAGTTTTCTATCTTCATCTGAACCCAGGCTTACTGTTTTACCCTTTCAAGGCAAGTCAACCTGATACATTTTTGAATTACTAGTGTTACATCTATTTAACCTTTAGCTGTTGAAAGTGTTATACAAGAGTGCAAAACATCTTCCTCACAAGCTTTTAACAGGAATTTCCTGTTTTTATATGAATATAACATGATTAATAAATTATAACACTTAAAGGGAACCTGTCACCAAAAAAACGCTTACTAAGCTGTTAATAGTACCTTATAGTGCTGCATAGTAGTTTCCTAATGCACTTTTTCATCGTTTAGCCGCATCTAGCCTCCTTGAGAAATCGATGTTTTATTCAGCCGCTGCCCCCTGCTTCAAGTCAGGTTTGAAGTCAAGGGGACAGCGGCCTAGGCGTCTCCAATGCTGCTCTCCCCACCTCCCGCCACCTTTATTGACAAGCCGGATCTCAGTGCCGGGACGGCGCTCCGAGCCCGCATGCGCAGTAAAGGGCTGCTGTAGCGCGATCCCGGCTCCGGCTTGTACACTCAGCCGGCTTCAGTTTCGCTACTGCGCATGCGCCCGCCAGCCTTACATACTAGCGCAGTTACAGAAGATGCCGGGCGCATGCGCAGTAGCGAAACTGAAGCCGGCTGAGTGTACGAGCCGGAGCCGGGATCGCGCTACAGCAGCCCTTTTTCTTGCGCATGCGGGCTCAGAGCGCGGTCCCGGCACTGAGATCCGGCTTGTCAATAAAGGCAGCGGGAGGTGGGGAGAGCAGCATTGGAGACGCCTAGGCCGCTGCCCCCTTCACTTCAAACCTGACTTGAAGCAGGGGGCAGCGGCTGAATAAAACATTGATTTCTCAAGGAGACTAGATGCGGCTAAACGATGAAAAAGTGCATTAGGAAACTACTATGCAGCACTATAAGGTACTATTAACAGCTTAGTAAGCGTTTTTTTGGTGACAGGTTCCCTTTAGGTCACTTTTTAATATATTTTGTTCAGTTGTTCACCATTTTTAACATTTCAACTCCTAGTCAAAGAATAAAAGAATGTCCTGATCATTTTCAGCTAACACTGGTACATGGCTAATCTGGACAACCCTTTTTCTACATAAGGTCCCACTGGAGTTGGGCTGGAGGCCAGAAGCTAAAATCCAGGGAAAATAAGATATTACATGGTGCTCATCATTCAAAAGGGTCACATGGAGTAATTCAGAACAGAACACATTCTGCAAAGGCTACTTTCACACTAGCGGCACGGACCTCCGGCAGGCTGTTCCGTCGGGTGAACAGCCTGTCGGATCCGTCCTGCCGCTAGTGACCGTGTGCCCTCAGACTGCTGCTCCGTCCCCATTGACTATAATGGGGGCGGAGGCACGGCAGAGCACAGCGAGAGGCTGCCGGAAGAAAACTACGACATATCCGACATATATTCCGGCAGCCTCTCGCCGTGTGCTGCCGTGCCTCCGCCGGTACTCCGCCCTGTCCCCATTATAGTCAATGAGGACGGAGCGGCAGTCCGGGGGCACACAATCACTAGCGGCAGGACGGATCCGACAGGCTGTTCACCCGACGGAACAGCCTGCCGGAGGTCCGTGCCGCTAGTGTGAAAGTAGCCTAACAGAAGGGAGTCCTGACCTGTTATAAAGTACAGTTGCAATAAAAAGTATATGAACCCTTTGGAATGATATGGATTTCTGCACAAATTGGTCATAAAATGTGATCTGATCTTCATCTAAGTCACAACAATAGACAATCACAGTCTGCTTAAACTAATAACACACAAATAATTTAATGTTACCATGTTTTTATTGAACACACCATGTAACCATTCACAGTGCAGGTGGAAAAAGTATGTGAACCCCTAGACTAATGATATCTCCAAGAGCTAATTGGAGTGAGGTGTCAGACAACTGGAGTCCAATCAATGAGATGAGATTGGAGGTGTTGGTTACAGCTGCCCTGCCCTATAAAAAACACACACCAGTTCTGGGTTTGCTTTTCACAAGAAGCATTGCCTGATGTGAATGATGCCTCGCACAAAAGAGCTCTCAGAAGACCTACGATTAAGAATTGTTGACTTGCATAAAGCTGGAAAAGGCTATAAAAGTTTCTCCAAAAGCCAGGTCCACGGTAAAACAAATTGTCTATAAATGGAGAAAATTCAGCACTGCTGCAACTCTCCCTAGGAGTGGCCGTCCTGTAAAGATGACTGCAAGAGCACAGCGCAGACTGCTCAATGAGGTGAAGAAGAATCCTAGAGTGTCAGCTGAAGACTTACAAAAGTCTCTGGCATATGCTAACATCCCTGTTAGCGAATCTACGATACGTAAAACACTAAACAAGAATGGATTTCATGGGAGGATACCACAGAGGAAGCCACTGCTGTCCAAAAAAAACATTGCTGCACGTTTACAGTTTGCACAAGAGCACCTGGATGTTCCACAGCAGTACTGGCAAAATATTCTGTGGACAGATGAAACCAAAGTTGAGTTGTTTGGAAGAAACACACAACACTATGTGTGGAGAAAAAGAGGCACAGCACACCAACATCAAAACCTCATCCCAACTGTGAAGTATGGTGGTGGGGGCATCATGGTTTGGGGCTGCTTTGCTGCGTCAGGGCCTGGACGGATTGCTATCATCGAAGGAAAAATGAATTCCCTATCAAGTCATTTTGCAGGAGAACTTAAGGCCATCTGTCCACCAGCTGAAGCTAAACAGAAGATAAGTGTTGCAACAGGACAAAGACCCAAAGCATAGAAGTAAATCAACAACAGAATGGCTTAAACAGAAGAAAATACGCCTTCTGGAGTGGCCCAGTCAGAGTCCTGACCTCAACCCGATTGAGATGCTGTGGCATGACCTCAAGAAAGCGATTCACACCAGACATCCCAAGAATATTGCTGAACTGAAACAGTTCTGTAAAGAGGAATGGTCAAGAATTACTCCTAACCGTTGTGCACGTCTGATCTGCAACTACAGGAAACGTTTGGTTGAAGTTATTGTTGCCAAAGGAGGTTCAACCAGTTATTAAATCCAAGGGTTCACATACTTTTTCCAACTGCACTGTAAATGCTTACATGGTGTGTTCAATAAAAACATGGTAACATTTAATTCTTTGTGTGTTATTAGTTTAAGCAGACTGGGATTGTCTATTGTTGTGACTTAGATGAAGATCAGATCACATTTTATGACCAATTTGTGCAGAAATCCATATCATTCCAAGGGGTTCACATACTTTTTCTTGCAACTGTATATGGACATCCTATCAAACTGTGCACTTGCGTCACTACATTAGAAAGTTACTTTTAGTTTTCATTTGAAAATGATTATGTTTTATTTACATATAGGGAGAAAACATACAATGAAAATGTATATCATGAGCAGAAGTGAGATTCTGCACCAATAGGCAGATTTTCATAATCGTAAAGGCATGCACTGCCACTATGATCAGGAAAATGGGAGCTCTCAAGGACTCTGATATCCAATATTAATTATTTGTATACCACGATCAAAGTTAATTGCAGCATACAAAGGTTTAGAAGGGAAACATTTTAGTCTAATCACAAGGCATCCTTGTGACATAATTTGGGCCAATACCTTATATTGGGAGAAAGCAAAAGGTCACTTGAAGGATTCAAGGGCTGTGTGACCATACAGTTTTCTTCTTCTTATGGCATTATTATTATTATTATTATTATTAGAATACAGGCCCATCATTATACATTTTTGGGCCCTATATAAATGTTCAGGGCCCCTACAACAACTCACATTCCTGTTCTTTTTAACCCCTGCCATGTGTTCCCAGCATAAAATGAAAGTGAGCTGCACCTAGGCCATGTGACCGATGAACATGTCGTCACTTGGCCTAAAGAGAGCTGGAGAACAGTATTGTCGTGGCCTTCTCAAACAGCTCATCAGCAAGGGTCCTGGGTGTCAAACCCCCACCATTCAGATACTGATGACCTATCCAGAGGATATTAAAAAAAAAAATATTGTAATTGGCGTAACAGAAAAAAATAATTAAAATAGCCAATTCATCATTTTTTGTCACCATCTTGCCAAAGTCACACACAGTTCAAAATGGTATCATTGAAAAGTAAAGGTTTCCTGCAAAAAATGAGCCCTCATACAGCTCCATACACATAATTACAAAAAAGTTATAGGGGTCAGAATATGGCAATAAAAAGAAAAAATGAATAATTTTTTCCCCCTCAGTATTAAAATGCAAGAAAAACTATATAAGTGTGGTATCGTTATCATTGCCCATAAAACTGTGGCAGAATAGTGTTTTTTTCCAATTCCACCCCATTTGGAATTTTTTTCCAGCTCCCCACTACATCATATGCAATATTAAATAGTGCCATTAAAAAGTACAAATTGTCCCACAAAAAATAAGCTCTCATAAGACTATGTGAACAGAAAAATAAAAAAGTTATGATTCTGGGAAGGCGGGAAGTGAAAACCTTAAAACGTAAAAATGAAAAAGGTCCTCTAAGGGTTAATAATGGCATAGAGGAAGATAGTCGAGTAAGACAGGCATAGAAAATTATAAATGAGACCGGCCTGCCAGCCCATCCCCTTCCCCGACCACGTCATGCTCCCTTTTTTAGACCTGGCATGAGCATACCACTTGGAACCGAAATCGAGTTCAGTAAAAGGCTTTTAACAGTAGAAATTAAAGGGCTTCTGTCACCCCCCAAAAATCATTTTTAATTTTTCGGCTAAGTAAAATCCTTATAGTGCGATTATTCAATGTATAGTGCTCTTACCTTTATCTGTGGCTTAGTTTTTTTTAAAACCACACTTTTATTATATGTTAATTACCTCGCTACCAGCAAGTAGGGTGGTTACTTGCTGGTAGCCGCCGCATGAGCGAGCGTCCTCCTCTCAGTGCGCCTGCGCCGACTGAAGACCGGTACGGCGCAGGCGTGAGATTTGGAACGCAGACAGGGCCAGCCAGAGGAGGAGAGCGCTCGCTAGCCCTGTCAATCAACAGGAGGAGGGGGCGTTTTTTTGAAAGGAGGATGCGGCGGCTATCATCAAGTAACCACCCTACTTGCTGGTAGCGAGGTAATTAACATATTATAAAAGTGCGGTTTTTAAAAAAACTAAGCCACAGATAAAGTTAAGAGCACTATATATTGAATAATCGCACTATAAGGATTTTAATTAGATGAAAAATAACTTTTGGGGGGTGACAGAAGCCCTTTAATTTCTGAAGTTATTACCCGAAGTCTCGTGAGACTTCACAAAGTAATAACTTCGGCTCATAGGAGCCAATACATTCTAATACTGTATGGAGCGCTCGCTCCATACAGTATTCTAACAACATTTTTCTAACGACGATGTTTCATCCGGTCGATTCGCTCATCCCTAGTTCTGGGGTTTTATTCTATCTTAGGGTGGGTTCACACTAGCGTTAGGGATTTCTGTTATAACAGGGTTATAACGGAACATAACGGAATCCATAAGACGGAAGGGTGGATCCATTTTGCTGCCCATAGACTTGCATTATGACGGAATGCAAAACGGACACCTTTAAAAGGCATTCCGTTTGCTCTCTGTCCTAATAGAAGTCTATGGGAATCAAATGGATCCATCTGGTTCCCATTATGCAAGATGGAAAACAAAGTCCTGTCGACAGGACTTTGTTTTCAGCCTTGCATAACGGGACCCAGACGGATCCGTTATGTTTTCCCATAGACTTCTATTAGGACGGAGCAAAACGGAATGCCTCTTAAAGGCTTCGATTTGCATTCCATCCTATGGATTCCGTTATGTTCCGATATAACCCTGTTATAACGGAAAGCCATAACGGAATCCCTAACGCTAGTGTGTGAACCCACCCTTAAAGCAGTTTTGTACTTCAGTTTCTGTATTCATGTGGATATTGTAGATTAGTGAGTATATACTAAGATTAGATTATTTCCTCATTTTTAAGTTTGCAGTTTAGTTCAGATTCCCATTTTGCTATGAGAGATGGTGTATCCTGACTGGCGAATAAAGGGAATTTATCAGTTTTATGCTTCCCGATCTGGGGACAGCATAAACTAGTAACAGATACACTGAGCACAAAGCTCTGTCACTTTCTTGGACTGATCCAGTTGTTTTGCTAAAATCTGTACTGAACAGCTCTACTGCGAGCCGAATGCTGGAGCCGATTCAAGACAGAGAACGGGTTCAGGTGTCCTCATATTCATGAGCTCCTGGCTCACCTCACTCCTTCCATGGACTGCAATGAAAGAAAGATGTCAGCGTTAGTTTGGAAAGGGGAGCTAAGAGCTCATGAATTTCTATAAATCAAGGCATCTGTTATCAGTCTATGGTGCCTTTGATAGTTTCCATATTTTAGAAGTAAGGCCTTATTCACACGTCCGTTTTTTCTTTCCTGATCTGTTCCGTTTTTTGCTGAACAGATCTGGACCAGATCTGGACCCATTCATTTTCAATGGGTCCTGGAAAAAAACGGACAGCTCAATGTCTGATTTTTTTCAGGACCCATTGAAAATGAATGGGTCCAGATCTGGTCCAGATCTGTTCAGCAAAAAACGGAACAGATCAGGAAAGAAACAACGGACGTGTGAATGGACCCTTAAGGTGCATTTACACTCCTGACTAAGCAGACAATTATCGGGAAGGAATCGTTCCTTCCTGATAACTGCCTACTTGTCAGTGAAGGTGAAAAGCTGCATTTATGTGCGTGTTGTAATCACCTCCACTGTATGGGGACAAGCGATGGCTACTGCAACTGCTTGTACAGATTCAATGTTTCTGGGCAAGCAGATAGCTGTGTTCAGTCTGCTGCGTGGAAACGATGATTTATGTGTCCTCATAAACGATGATTTCACCAGATGAACGAGTATTTTCTTATTCATCGGATAATCTGCAGCACCTTTACACAGGCTGATTATTGGGAACGGCAGTTCATACTAACGTTCGTTCCTGATAATCGGCACCACAATTGCCTCATGAAAATCTGCATTTAGGCTTTTCGTCTTTTGTAAAAGCAGTTGAAGATAAGATTTGCTGCGTTCCTGAAATACCCAGAAGATAGCGCTTGATTGCTGCATTTATAATTAAGTAGTCCTTGTCAGTTCTTTGTTGTGCGACAGGTAGTCGAGAATCACTTTTAAAATAATATCATTAATTTACAGTTAATGTATTGGCAAGGCTGAAAATTTTTGTCCATTTATATGTTGCATTTTATGGATTTGAACTTGGTTGGAATCAGTTTTTTTTTTTTTTTTCATAGGTGTCCAGTTTGCTATGGAATAACTTGCAAAAATTGTGTGACCTTTTTCTAAACAAAAATATATACAGTAGAGTCACCCCCCAAACTAGTGTTTTTTTTTTTTTTAGTACTTGACACAGAAATTTTATTGGTTTTTGCCAGAGAGGCACTCCTGCTCTAATGGCCCAGACCAGCAGGAGCGCCGATCCAGGCTGTTTAACCCTTTACAGGCCACAGGCAATAGTGCCCCCAGCATGTATGCGGTTTCAGAGGGAGCGGAGGGTGCCAATGTCAGTGCGGGCAAGCTGTGGCCTAGTGAAGGCCCAATTTCTGCCTCCAGCATTTCCCAGCAGGGTGTTCTTCTCTGGAACAGCCTGCTGGTGAATGTCAGTATAAGGCCTCTTGCACACGAACATTTTTTTCTCGTTTACGTTCCGTTTTTTGCGTTCATTCTAATGGGTCCGCAAAAAAAATGGAATGTACTCCATATGCATTCCGTTTCCATATTTCCATTTTTCTGTTCTGTTCAAAGATAGAACATGTCCTATTATTGCCCGCAAATCACGTTCCGTGGCTTCATTCAAGTCAATAGGGCTGTAACAAAAATGGAACGGATACAGAATGCATCCGTATGTCTTCCATATCCGTTCCATTTTTGCGGATCCATCGAAAATTTTATGTCCAGACCAATTTTTCTATGTAATCACTGTATATAGTAACAAATTAAGATAACAGCACTCTTAATATATGCAGAGTAGAAGTTTTATTCATAAGGCAACATCAC
This sequence comes from Bufo bufo, assembly GCF_905171765.1. Lineage (NCBI taxonomy): Eukaryota > Metazoa > Chordata > Amphibia > Anura > Bufonidae > Bufo > Bufo bufo. The sequence goes on from NC_053393.1 coordinate 435,151,226, forward strand.
AATCAAGTGACGTTTCAGTCTAAAATGAGAGACAGACATGAGAGAAAACTGAGAAGTAGCAGGCTGGAGAGTGGTGTGTATACACCTTGGTATATGCAGCATATACCAAGGTGTATACATACCACTCTCCAGCCTGCTACTTCTCAGTTATTCTCGTTTTCATGTCTGTCTCTCCGGCAACTTGTGTTTGGAAAAAAATAAAAAATAAATGGCAGAATTGCCATAAAAATAAATAGCAAATAAAAAGTGTTATGTACCCCAAAATGATACCAATGAAAACTATAAGCGTCCTGCAAAAATCAAAACCTCACACACAAGTTATGGGTCTTGGGATGCGATGAGGTACAAACATTTTCTTTTCTTTTTAAAAAAAGGGATTTTATTGCACGAAAGTAGTAAAGCATAAGAAAAAAAAAGTTGCATGTATTTGGTATCACTATAATCATACTGACCCAGAGAATAAAGCTATCCTGTTATTTATGACGAAAAATGAATGCTGAAAAATTTATGACGTAAAAACGCAGTGGCAGTATTGCTGGTTTTTCCACTCCACCTCCCAGAAAGAGGTAATAAAAGTTAAAGGGGTTCTCCAGGAATTAATAAAATGAAAATACTTAAATATTACTTTATTATAAATATATTTCCAAATACCTTTCATTAGTTATAATGGCTCGTGTCGTCTAGGGAGCAATCATCAGGGAAAATAAAATGGCCTCTGTCCTATTAATACACACAAAACACTGAGCTAAAGAGCTGCCTCGTCCCCCTCTCTGTCCTACTTGTCAGGGATTATGATCCTGAATACAGCTGATAAGAGCTTTAGCTGAATCTCTGTGGGAATGGAGTTCATGAGAAGACATGAATTACAGAGAGGAGGGTGGGGGTGTGGATAATGAGCAGCAGCACTTGTATGCAGTCTCCATTACCAAAGTCCTACATTACCACAGTCTGTCCTGTCCATCCTCTCTGTACTTCATGTCTCCTCATGAACTCCATTCCCACAGAGATTCAGCTAAAGCTCTTATCAGCTGTATTCAGGATCATAATCGCTGACAAGTAGGAGAGGAGGATGAGGCAGCTCTTTACCTCAGTGTTTTGAAGCAACTTGTACTCTTGTATGATTAGGACAATGGACATTTTATTTCTCCTAATGATTGCTCCCTAGACAAAATTAGTCATTATAACTAATAAAGGGTATTTGGGAATATATTTATAATAAAGTAATAATTAAGTATTTTAATTTTATTAATTCCCGGAGAACCCATTTAATCAGTAAGTTATGTATACCCAAAAATGGCGCTATTAAAAACTGCAAAAAGCCATCGTATGGCTGCATAGACTGAAAAATATAAACATTATACACCCCTGCTCCTTAGGGTCAGCAATAAGATCCAGGTGCAATAGCACAATCCTCTAACCCCAAGTATAGAACACAAATCTCTGGCAAATTAACTCATTTATTTCCCCCCTATCATATATAACACAGAATCACTTGTGTTACCTAGGATTTGGCACAAAGAAACCATAAAAACCAAACCAGCACTCAGATCCTGCAGATACCTACTTTGTACTGTACATGTCTACTCTTAATTTGTGATCTTGCACAGGGCCCTCCTCAAGTTACTGTCTTGAGAAACTGGTAATAAGGCTAAATTCACACGACCGTATTTTGTTTCCGTGTCCTTTCCTTTTATTTTTGCGGATTGGATGAGGACCCATTCATTTTAATGGGTCTGCAAAAAATGCAGACAGCACACAGTGTGCTATCTGCATCCGTATGTCCGTTCTGTAGCCCCACAAAAAAAAAATATAGAACATGTCCTATTCTTGTCTGTTTTGCGGACAAGGATAGGTATTGTTAAAATGAATCCGCAAAAAAACTAAACGGATGCTATACAGATGTCATCCGTTTTTCTTTGCGGATCCACAATTTGCGGAAAGCAAAACACATACGGTCGTGTGAATCTAGCCTAAAGCCTCATTCACACATCCGTGCTCTTATCCGTGAGCAGGTAGTCAGTGATGCATCCGTGAAGCTGTCCGTGAACGATCTGTGTTGGGTCAATGTGTCCGTTTTTTGCTGTTCGTGTTGCATCCTTGTTTCACTGACACTGAACAGCTGAAAAATAATTTTCAAAGCGTCTCTTCTTAATGATCCGTGATGTATCCGGACAAAATAGAGCATGCATCCATGCTAAAAACACTGAATCACGGACCATGCTAAAACACTGATATCTGAATACATACATTAAAATGAATGGGGACGTGTGCTGTCTGTGGAGAACACGTACAGCACACGTCCGTGAAACACAGACGTGTAATTGAGGCTTAACAGTGCAAAAACACAGACTTCTCTAGCTATAATAGTTTAAGGCCGTTTTCAGACTAGCGTATTTGCAATGCGTATGTAGTCCGGATTTAATGTAACAGAATCAGCTGCTAATGTTAATGAATAGAGCGATTCACATGGGCGATAAATTTCCATCAGTATTTGAAATCCGCAGCATGTCCGAGTTTTGTGCGGATTCTTTTCCAAATACGCACATTACAGTCTGTGTAGTGCATAAATAATGAAGGAAGGAAGAAATACGCATGCAAATCCTGATGCAATCTTGATGACACAATACTGATGGTATATCATCAGGATCCTGAGCCAGAAAACTGACGGATTTCAATACGCTCGTCTGAAAGCAGCCTAAAGGTTGTAAAATAGCCTTATTCTATTTTAAGAATAAAATGAGTAACAAAAAAAAAAAAATCTATATAAAAATGAAAAAAATAATTGAATAAATAAAGAGGTTCTCCAAGACTGAGAGCCCTTTTCAACATTGGCAGACAGTGTGCAGGGAGTAAAAAAATGCTAAAAGATTAATCTGTTACCAGCACTCCAGTTCCAGTGCCAAGCTTGCAGTGTGACATCCAGTCTGCATGCATGTCACTGTTGCCAGACAACCAATGGCCTCTGTTGTGGCAGCAGTCATGTGCAGTTCCTCCACACATTACAACTTAGCCTACTGATTGCCAGGCAAAGGTAACATGCATCTAGATGGCATGTCACACTTCCAGTCCAATGGGAACCGGAGGAGAAGGAAGCTTGTGTCACGATCAGTGTGGGGGAAAAACTTCACACTAAACACAGGAGGGAAGGGGAACAGTAACTGGGCCTGGAAACTAGGGAAGAAACAGGTCACCTCCTAAACAACCCTAATTCGGGTCTTAACTACCTAATAATATGAATAGACCTTGAAGGTAGGAATATTAATATGCTGTATACTTATATCCCTATAAGGCCCTGGAATGAGGTTAGGACCAGAGACAACCCATTCCTCACCAGATGGACGAATGGAAGTCTCTGTCTCAGGCCCAGATGCAAACAACAGGGAATATAACAAACACAAAACAATAAGAAAAGAAGAGACTTATCTGAAAGTACAAAACTGGCAACTCCAGAAGCACCACAGAGTACAAACGACCAGCTAGTTAGAAGGCAGGAAGAAAATCTATACTATAACAAAAACAAAGACAGGTGCACTCTGCGGTCTTACGAAGCCCTCAAACTGGTGTTAAAATTGAGAGATTAGCCAACATGTCCTACGTGAGGACATGTCTGAGCCCGAGCACCGCGGCAAAGTTTCTCAAGTAGCTCGGGACCTAACGCTAAACCTACCTGGGCCGTGTGGGCAATACCAGGAGCCAGTGGGCGAATTACAGGAGCGCAAGGTCCGACTCAAAGCAATCTCCCAGTAACCTCCAGCATGTGACCATGCATACAATGGGAGGAGGAAGAGAGCTCTGAGCCCCACCCAAGACTGGCTGATATAGCCCGGGCCTCACATTTGCACCAGAATGCTGCCTGTAGATGGAAATAAAGGCACATTCAGACTAGGAGTTTCTACACCTCCAAAAAATTCAAAATACAAACTACAAATTGGCGTGGTATTAAAAAGCAGGAAGTGCTCAACCCCATATGCAGTGGTGCATCTATACCGGGGGGCATATCCTGCTCTTGTGGTCCGCTGCTAATGGCAATCCCCAGCAAAAATGCATACAATGGAGGATGCCTGCAGCGGACCACAAGTACGCCCACTGGCTCCTGGTATTGCCCACACGGCCCAGGTAGGTTTAGCATTAGGACCCGAGCTACTTGAGAAACCTTGGCACGGTGCTCGGGCTCAGACATGTCCTCACGTAGGACATGTTGGCTAATCTCTAAATTTTAACACCAGTTTGAGGGCTTAGTAAGACCGCAGAGTGCACCTGTCTTTGTTTTTGTTATATTATATATACTGTTTATCACATCCACACATTTGCTATCCTGTGTAGGATGTCCATTGTGGTACTTGTGGTCCGCTGCAGGCATCCTCCATTGTATGCATTTTTGCCATTAGCAGCGGACCACAAGTGCAGGATCTGCCCCCCGGTATAGATGCACCACTGCATATGGGGTTGAGCACTTCCTGCTTTTTAATACCACGCCAATTTGTAGTTTGTAGGAAGAAAATCTATAAACCGCACCTCCAGGAGTGAGAATCGGCTACTAAAGGTAATTTACTAACAAGCAACACCTGAAGTAAGATCCACAGTGAACTTGTCAATTTGCGCTCATCACATGGTCCATCACACGATCCACCTACATGGTGATGGATCATGTGATGGACCATGTGATGAGAGCAGTGACGTCATCACAGGTCCTTTACCTCACAGAAGAAGACAGAAGAGATGCCGGCTGCGCGAACAAGTGGATTAAGGTGAGTTAAATTTTTTAATTATTTTTTTAACCCCTCCAGCCCTATTTTACTTATAACATAATAAATAATATATTAAATAATAATAAATATATATTAAATAATAATGATCGGGTCCCCATCCCGATCGTCTTCTAGCAACCGTGCGTGAAAACTTGCTTGCTTGCGGATGCTTGCGATTTTCATGCAGCCCCATTTACTTCTATGGGGCCTGCGTTCCGTGTAAAACACACAATATAGAGCATGCTGCGATTTTCACGCAACGCACAAGTGATGCGTGAAAATCACCACTCATGTGCACAGCCCCATAGAAATGAATGGGTCAGTGCGGGTGCAATGCGTTCACCTCCAGCATTGCACCCGCGCGGAAATCTCGCTCGTGTAAACCCAGCCTTACTCTTTCGCTGGGTTCATACATTTCAGTGAGCCATGTGGAGTCACAATAGCATGAAGAAACATGATTGGGGGTTTAATTGACATGTTAGGGTGGATTCACACTAGCGTCAGGGATTCCGTTATGGCTTTCCGTTATACCGTGGTTATAACGGAAAATAACGGAATCCATAAGACGGAAGGACGGATCCGTTCTTCTGCCCAGAGACTTGTATTATGACGGAATGCAAAACGGAAGCCTTTAAAAATGCATTCCGTTTGCTTTCGGTCCTAATAGAAGTCTATGGGAATCAAAATGGATCCGTCTGTTCCCGTTATGCAAGACGGAAAACAAAGTCAGGACGTCTTGCAAAACGGGACCCAGACGGATCCGTTATGCTTTCCCATAGAATTCTATTAGGACGGAAAGCAAATGGAATGCCTTTTTAAAGGCTTCCATTTTGCATTCTGTCTGGGCATTCCGTTATTTTCCGTTATACCTATGTTATAACAGAAAGCCATAACGGAATCCCTAACGCTAGTGTGAACCCACCCTTAGGTAGGAGAGTTAGATCACTTAGCTAGAGATGGCCTTGCGGTTCGCCCGGCGGTCGTTTCACGGCGAACTTTGCGTGTTCGCGATTCGCCGAACATGCGAACATATGGAGAAATTCACGCCCGCCATATTCTTTTACATTGTGAAGAACTTTGACCCATGACACATCCATCAGGTGGTAAAGGACAACCAATTGAGACGTTTCAGCACATGGACATACCCCCTACCTTATAAATAAACCTGATCTGGCCGCCCTTTTACATTCAGTGTTTTGCCAGTATAGGGAGAGGTTGCTGTGTGGAGCAGGGACAGGCTGTTAGGGGCACCAAACGCTAGCTAATAGGGCCACAAAAGTAATTTTAAGCACTAGTATTGGTGTGCTATCGATAGGTGTGATACACAGAGGGGTGCGATATACTTATAATATACTTAATGAGTCAAAAACACATAGATCTATATAGTAATCACCTGGAAGTCAGGGGCCTAGGGGCTAGGGGCTTACTAGGGCCATTTTTATATAGGGTAAGGTTCCATACGGGATCGCTCTTATCAGGGCGGGTGGTCTGTGGTTAGGCTATCAGGGCCAGAATAGCACCCCCCCTGTAGGCAATATCAGGGACAGTTCTTTGCCCACCCTGTCCTTCAATACCACATCATCATCTAGCCCAGGGATGGATGTTTTTTTGCTTTCCCTCCGGGATTCATGGATGTGCACTGGAACCCCTCGGATTGTGGTAGGACATATGGTTTCTGATTTAGTGCCACCGAGCACTTGTTATTGCCTATCACCAAAGAAATTGCACAAAAATCTTTGCATAATAAATATAAATAAACTTTATTGACAATGTAAAATACATACATGAAGATAAAAAAAGGCAGCACAAAGGTGGAACACAAGGGAAAGGAATAGGACCCAAGGATGGGCTGGGAGGTCAGCACACCAGGAGTCAGGGAAAATTGTATTATGATAATCAGATGGTAGTCACCAAGACACCTCAAGACAATAAGCCCCATGCAATGGCAAATGGAGACAAATGTGAGGATAAACAGACTTGGTGATTAAAAGAAAAGGATAAGCATACCCTGAGTGGTGTGTCGATCTCTCAGCCACCTCCTGACCCAACGCCGTTTCTCCAGTGATCTGGCTTCTTCTGGGGATGTTGTTATTGCCTACCACATCTATGCTTTTTGGTTAACTTTAATAATTTAATTTATTTTCATTTTGATGGATATCTTTTCCATTCACACGTCCGCAAAATGGTTCCGCATCCGTTCCACAATTTTGCAGAACGGGTGCAGACCCATTCATTTTCAATGGGGCCGGATTGTGCTGTCTGCATCCGCGGATCCACACTTCCGCATTTGTGCTTCCGTTTCCGCCAAAAAATAGAACATGTCCTATTCTTGTCCGCAATTGCAGACAAGATTAGGCATTTTCTATTATACTGCCAGCGATGCGCGGTCCACAAATTGCGGAATGCACATTGCCGGTGTCCGTGTTTTGCGGATTCGCAAAACACTTGCAGACTTGTGAATGGACCCTCATAGTAAAATTATTAAAGGTTACGTTTTATCTTCATGTATATTCTAATGGATTGCCTTCCTTGTACAATGCTATAATATACTTTCTATGTTAGAAAGTATATTATAGTGCATTTGTATTGTGCGGCAGTTGTGTGCGGTTCTGCTGCGATACTGCAGGTAAATAGAGGGACAAGCGTTATCGGAACAAATAATTTCTACTGGTGTGATATACCAGTCGTCCCCCAAAAAAACAGATTGAAGCGGGGTGTTATATACCAATATACTTTCTTTATAGTGCATTTGTGTACTGCACAGTGCATTTGCGCTTGCGCGTACGTGAAAATTGAATTGCCGATATTTCGCATTGAAAAGAAAAAAATTAATGGAGATCGCAAATTCGAATAATACATCTGGTATGTCACTGTCCATGTTGTGGGACTATTTGTGCACTTCTAGTAATTATTTCTTGGCTGCAAATATGAGCTGAAGGTTTTTCAGGTTCGCCTGCCATTAAAATGAATGGGACCCGCGCGAACTTGCGGTTCGCGAACATTTGATCGCGTTTGCGCACCACCCCGGCAGATGTTCGTCCATCACTACACTTAGCTATGCTGTGTTAATATCATCAGTGAACCAACTCATAAGTCTATAAATTATATCTCCACAAAAATGAGCAAAGTGTCATTTGTACTCTAGAAATTCTCTGTAGGCAAAGAAAAAAAACTCCTGGAGTACTTCTATAAACAAACCTCTAGTCAAATGATATAATTTAGTCCTTGTAGACAGTTCAACATTCTACCATTTGAGAACCACTGTCCATACTGTACAATAAATACCTTATTCAAAGTAGCAAATTGTAAGCAGCACAAGAAAAGTCTATGTATAATGATGCAACAAAGTCATTAACTTACTTTTCTTGGCTGGGTGCAATTCAATATAAAAAAAAAAAAAAAGTCTGCCAGTATCCAGCTATTCTAATTTCTGTTTTAAAATAATTACACATATTCCACACACTGTTTCAGCCCACACAGGGGTCTTTTCTGATGTGATAAGTGGTTTGTTTTTGCCCTATTTGACTTTTTGGGCAGAATAGTCATAATACTTGCACTGTGTAGTCCTTGTAAACAGTTCAACATCACTTGAGAACCATCTTAGATCATCTGAAAGACAATAATAACGTGGTTAGTTTTGAAAGTCTAGGACAAAAATCTTGTTTGCTCAACTGTACCTAAACTTACTTTTGTTTTAACCACCTTTTGCTACATAAACACTTCTAATTGAATTCATGTGGTGCCCAATTAAACTGTAAACTCATTAACATTTGTAGAGGTTTTGGCATGCGTCTAGAAAATGAAGAGTATAGCAAAGTAAGAACATTTCTTATATGCCATAAATGAAAAGAAAGTGTGGATAACAATATGTAGACGGTAAAAGTCCATTGGGTCATATTTACGCCTGACAGATTTGTTGCAGGAATAATATGTTCCATACATCTAAATGGGTTTGCCTCTGCAGCATGTGAATGGATTCTTACAAAGTCACAGATTCAATCACTGCGCCCTTGCAGGTGATCGCATAGGCATAACCAATATACCCATGTGATCAAATCGGCATTGATGTTTACCAGCTCCCAGCACCATACATTTTACAGGGTAAACTGGCTTTCATTAAGCACTTTATGGTCAGAAAAGCCTGATAATTCGACATCAGACATCCTATACTCCTGGCTACCCAATGTGTAGGAACCTACCACAAAGTTTTATTCAAGTGAATAGGGCCATGCTGCATTCTGAGGATTGGAAGGTGTCCCAGCGATCAGATTTTCAATAAACACCATTAATATATTTAGCATACTTTACTAACCTACCTAATGATGACCCCTTGTACAGACACTTTAGAAAAGTATATAGCAAGGCACAAATATCCATTTTTTTTTGTACAAATTAATAATCCATTTTACTAAACTGAAGTGCTAAAAAGAGTCAGAATTCTGACACACGGCCGAGGCCTCATGCGGGTCCGCAATATGCGAGTACTGGCCGTGTGCTCCCCGCATCACGGATGCGGACCCATGCTTAACAGAGGCACGGAAGCACTAAGGCCCCTTTCACACAGGCGAGTATTCCGCGCGGATGCGATGCGTGAGGTGAACGCATTGCACCCGCACTGAATACCGACCCATTCATTTCTATGGGGCTGTTCACATGAGCGGTGATTTTCACGCATCACTTGTGCGTTGCGTGAAAATCGCAGCATGCTCTATATTCAGCGTTTTTCACGCAACGCAGGCCCCATAGAAGTGAATGGGGTTGCGTGAAAATCGCAAGCATCCGCAAGCAAGTGCGGATGCGGTGCGATTTTCACGCATGGGTGCTAAGATGACAGTCTATTCACTGTATTATTTTCCCTTATAACATGGTTATAAGGGAAAATAATAGCATTCTGAATACAGAATGCTTAGTAGGTGATCAATTGAGGGTTAAAAAAAATAAAAAAAATTAACTCACCTTCTCCTGTTGTTCGCGTAGTTCCCGGTCTCTTCTTTACTTCTTTAATGATGAACTACCGGCTAGGACCTGTGGTGACGTCAGATCACATGCTCCAATCACATGGTCCATCACCACGGTGATGGACCATGTGATTGGAGCATGTGATCTGACGTCACCAAAGGTCCTTTAGCCCACAGCTCCTCATTAAAGAAGTAAAGAAGAGACTGGGAACTACGCGAACAAGAGGAGAAGGTGAGTTAATTTTTTTATTTTTTTTAACCCTCAATTGATCACCTACTAAGCATTCTGTATTCAGAATGCTATTATTTTCCCTTATAACCATGTTATAAGGGAAAATAATACAGTGAATAGACTGTCATCTTAGCACCCATGCGTGAAAATCGCACCGCATCCGCACTTGCTTGCGGATGCTTGCGATTTTCACGCAACCCCATTATTATTATTATTTTTTTTAACCCTCAATTGATCACCTACTAAGCATTCTGTATTCAGAATGCTATTATTTTCCCTTATAACCATGTTATAAGGGAAAATAATACAATCTACAGAACACCGATCCCAAGCCCGAACTTCTGTGAAGAAGTTCGGGTTTGGGTACCAAACATGCGCGATTTTTCTCACGCGAGTGCAAAACGCATTACAATGTTTTGCACTCGCGCGGAAAAATCGCGGGTGTTCCCGTAACGCACCCGGACCTTTTCCCGCAACGCCCGTGTGAAAGAAGCCTAAGGAGTGCTTCCTTGGTGTTTCTGTCCGTGACTCCGCACCGCAAAAAAATAGAACAAATAGAATTATTTTTTTGCTGTGTGGACGGATCACGGACCCATTCAAGTTGAATGGGTCTCGATCCGTCCCGGCTGCCGCACAGACTTTGCGGGAGACTTTGAGGGAGAAAACTTCTGTTATCTGCTCATATGGCGTCCAAAGGAGCATGCAACAATTTTTTGTCTGTCAGATTTCTATGGAATCTGACAGAAAAATAGCATCTTGCTCTTCTAGAGGGCTCATACAGTATACTGGACCTCAATGGAAATCCTTTTACAGCTCTGTAAGAAAGTGAGCCATAACACAGCTACATCAGCCACTTATTTGTTTTAGTGATTCAAAATGTTTGTATTGTAATGTACTGTATGCTCGTATAAGGTGGGGAGCTGCACACACCTGGAATACAAAGCATTGTTCTCCAAAGTCCTCAATGATGCTGCCACTACGTGTGCCACTTGACAAAGCAGACTCTTTAACCCTTTATAGCCCGGGCCAGTTTTCACCTTCCTGCCCAGGCCATTTTTTACAAATCCGACATGTGTCATTTTATGTGGTGATAACTTTTTATTTATCCAAGCCATTCTGAGATTGTTTTCTCGTGACACATTGTACTTCATGATACCTGATAAAATATTTATTACTTAACATTCCCCATATGTCTACTTTATGTTGGCATCATTTTGTAAATGTAATTTTATTTCTTTAGGACGTTAGAAGGCTTAGAATTTTAGAAGCCACTTTTTAAGGACCAGTTCAGGTCTTTATTCACTTTGTGGGGCTTACATAGTGGAAACAACCCATAAATTGCCCCATTGTAGAAACTACACCCCTCAAGCTACTCAAAACTGATTTTACAAACGTTGTTAACTCTTTAGGTGTTTCACAAGAATTAAAGGAAAATGGAGGTGAAATTTAAAAATTTCTTTTTTTTGGCAGATTTTCCATTTTAATCCATTTTTTTTCTTTAACACATCGAGGGTTAGCAGCCAAACAAAACTCAATGTTTATTACCCTGATTCTGCGGTTTACAGAAACACCCCACATGTGGTCGTAAACTGATGTAAGGGCACACAGCAGGGCACAGAAGGAAAGGAACACCATATGGTTTTTGGAAGGCAGATTTTGCTGGACTGATTTTTAGATGTCATGTCCCATTTTAAGCCCCCCTGATGCACCCTTACAGTAGAAACTCCCAAAAAATGACCCCATTTTGGAAACTAGGGGATAAGGTGCCAGTTTTTATTGGTACTATTTTGGGGTACATACTGTATGATTTTTAATTGCTCTATATTATGTTTTTTTGTGAGGCAAGGTATCAAAAAGTGGCAGTTTTTGCACAGTTTTTTTTTTTTTTACAACATTCATCTGACAGGGTAGATCATTTGCTATTTTTATAGAGCAGGTTGTTACAGACGCAATGATATCAAATATGTCTACTTTGTTTGTTTTTTTCAGTTGTTACGGACTGGGCGATACCTAATATGTATACTTTTTTATTTATTTCATTTTAACACAATAATAGCATATTTGAAACAAAAAAAATGATGTTTTAGTGTCTCAGGTTCTGAGAGATATTGTTTTTTTATTTTTGTGAGCGATTTTCTTATGTAGGGGTTAATTTTTTGTGGGATGAGCTGATGTTTTTTTTTTTATCATTTTGTGGGACATACGCCTTTTTGATCACTTGGTGTTGCACATTTTGTGATGTAAGGTGACAAAAATTGCTTTTTTTGACACAGTTTTTATTTTATTCTTTTATGGTGTTTATCGGACGGGGTGGATCATGTGATATATTTATAGAGTCGGTAGTTACGGACGCGACGATACCTAATGTGTGTGTTTTTTCATTTTTTTTTTCAATTTTCTATTATAAAATCAGGTAAAAAGGGGTGTTTTTTCTTTTTTACTTGAAACTTTATTTTTTTTAATCAAAAACTTTACTGTTGGGTAAAATGTTGGGTAAAATGTATATAAAAGACTGGGCACACCTGAGGAAATTTGGTCACTGCATTTATTAAAGTTAATTGCGATAATATAGATTAAGTCTAAAAACACGTATGGCTAAAAGTGAATCTAACAATCCCAAATAGCGAGAACAATACACAAGATATACAAATAATGTATACCACCTGTAGGTAAATGGCAGAACAATACACAGGATGTACAATAAATGATGTGAATAAATATAGTGAGGTTAGTACATCAATAGCTAAAAATAAATTCGAGATAAAATTGATATAATAAATATAGCAGCATAAATCGTCTATAACAGCATGGGTATATTGTACCAAATGCTTGTAAGTTTGTTGCAGCAGCGTGAATCCGGTGTGACAACGTAGATCAAAGCTGCTGGCAGCAAAAATGGCAAGTTAGTTCACAGTTTAGTATTCGTAAACCCAATATCAAGCACAAAGTCCAGCACAAAGTCTTCGTTATTTGCACCACAGGTTATCACTTTTTTACTTTATTTCTGACTTTAACTTTTGTGGGTCTGATCCCCTCTGCAATGAATTACAATACAGCTGTATTGTAATGCATCACCTGATAGTGTATGACACAGAGTAATACAGTAACAGGTTGCCTAGGAGACCCAGCCTGGGGCTGGATCTCCTGGGCACCCGTAGAAGGAAGGTCCCGATGCCGTGCAAGGCATTGGGCAGCCTCTGCATGGCATCGGGCTGCCTTCTCACCCATCAGGTCCCCGCCACAGCAGCGCGGGGACCCGATGGGCTCCCTCACCCGCAGCGAACCCTTCTATGTCGCAGTCAGCGCTGACAGCGGCATAGAAGGGGTTAATGAATGCCGGCGCATACAGCAGGGGTCCGGCTAACGGGAACAGCTGGTCCCCTGCAGCTGATCAGCCAGGCGCTGGTCGGGAAGGGGTTAATGTTGTGTGTCATCACTGTATAAATTTTATCACTTTTATATTTTTAGGCTTGATTGTAATATACCAGTACTCCTGGTGCGTAAACAACACAAGTATTGGCATTAGCTAACAATCCCCACCCTCCTCTTTTTTTATTTTTTCATATACCATTTCATAACATTCATAGCACATTGTTTATCATCACTTCACACTTTTATGTGCTCACATTTATTTGTATTATTATATGCGCTCACATTGTTCTGCACTTTTCACAATTTCACTTTATTTAATTTCATTTTTGCATCCTACACATTTTTACACATTTTTTACACACTTGTAACATTTCAATTTTTTTATTTTCATTGATTTTTATATAAATATAAAAAAAAGTCTGTCATCATGGTTTTATCAGTGATTGTATTTTTATTTTTTATTATTGAACTTTTGAATCATGTATCATGCATATTTTCTCACTATCATGTTTTATTGAATTATGTCATATTGAATTATGATGTACATTTATCATTCACGCATTCACAATCAATCATTCACTTCATTATATACACAATTACGGTAACACATTTACACATTATTCATGTTTTTTATTGCCAAGGTTTTTTTGTGGGTTGTTTTTTATTCCCAGTTGGAATATGCCAGGTCTGTGCCGCTGACATATATCGCGGGATCTGCCGGCATCATCACGTGATTGGATGGTTGGTCACGCGACTTACGTGTCACGTGACGCATCTCGTCATAAACAGGCAGTCCGCTCTGTACAAGCTCTTGTGTGTATGCCCAGGTGTGTGTAGGTTACAATTGTATTGAGCAATATGATTGGTCACTATGGATATTTATTGGGTGTCCCGCGGTGATGACGCCACCCCCAGACGAAGGTTCGCCGAAACGCACGTCGGGGTTGGCGCCATCCTGGAGGAGGCACAATATGGGTAAATGATTCTGTCTCTGTAATAGAAACATAGAATGTGTCGGCAGACAAGAACCATTTGGCCCATCTAGTCTGCCCAATATACTGAATACTATGAATAGCCCTTGGCCCTATCTTATATGAATAATGGCCTTATGCCTATCCCATGCATGCTTGAACTCCTTCACTGTATTTGCAGCTACCACTTCTACAGGAAGGATATTCCATGCATCCACTACTCTCTCAGTAATACTTCCTGATATTACTTTTAAACCTTTGCCCCTCTAATTTAAAACTATGTCCTCTTGTAGCAGTTTTTCTTCTATTAAATATTCTCTCCTCTATTTGGCCTCATGCACACGAGTGTGCCGTTTTTTGCGGTACACAAACCGTGGATCCACAAAAAGCGGAAGCTGCCCGTGTGCCTTCAGCAATTTGCGGAACGGAACGGGCGGCCCATTGTAGACATGCCTATTCTTGTCTGCAAATTGGACAAGAATAGAACATGCTATATTTTTTTGCGGGACCTTGGAACGGAGCGACACGGAGTGCTGTCCGCATCTTTTGCGGCCCCATCGAAGTGAATGGGTCCGCACCTGAGCCGCAAAAACTGCGGCTCGGATGCGAACCGGAAAACGGTCGTGTGCATGAGGCCTTACCGTGTTAATTCTTTTGTTATGTTTTTCATTGCACTTGATGTAACTTTGGATGAATTGCTGGAACAGTATGAATTGATGCCATGGTGTCCGCCTCTGGTAGATGTCGCCCGTTCCCCTGCACTGATTTTTATTGTAAATTATTTTATTAATAATTTTTCTAATAAATACAACATTTGATTTCATGCAGTATTTTCTTGCATAGGTTCTTTAGTTCAATAATATACCATAGGCATGTGTAGTGATGATTACTATTATGAGGTAGAAGCCTTTTGTTTTCTTTTGGTATAACGCCCCCTTAGATGCAGCAGAAAAGACACTGCCCTTGAGCTGCCAGCTTGATATAAATCTAGCAGAGCAATAAATGGGGAGATCCCTGGATCCATGTGAGGTACAGGGCTGATTCTAGCTTTGTTAGAAAAAGATTGTCATGTACTATATGATGTCTGATTTTCATTTTTTACATTAATCATGGGATAACCCCTTTAAGTGGGTAAACTTATTTGTCTTATAGTAAGAAGAATAGCAATGTAGCGGGGGCGCAGACCTAGCGGAATGCGTCTTGACTTGGGGGGGAGACTTCAGGCAAGGTAAGGGTTAAGAGTTGCGAGTGTGGTAAGATGGGAGGTAGTTAAGGGGTGGAGTCGGAGTCGGTTTGGCGGGCATTATAAAAGAAAGAGAGGGGAGGGGCTAGGGGTAGTTGAAGAGAGCGAGGAAGTTATGGCGGACCTGGAGGCTTTGATGGGGGCATTGAGAGACGCGGCACGGCAGCACGGGACGGCGTGGCTGCAGGATCAACTGTCTGGGGCTTTGCATGCGGTTCCTAATCCGAGTGGAGCGGTGAAGGTGAGGACCAGGACGCGCCGTTCGGTCCCCCCGGAGCGGCTTAGCGACCCCTCGTATCAGGAGGTGGGTGCGGAGTCCTTCCCGCGGCCCACGGAGGAGAGAGGCGGTGCCGGCGTCCCGATCGGCACCTCGGCGCAGCGAGAGGTCAGTGGCGGCTCGGGTCGGCGGGGGGGGCTCAAGCATCGGCTGGGTCTGCCCCCAGGTCCGTGAGGGAATCGCGCGGCGGCGTTAGGCCCCTGAGCGGGAGACAGAGGTCTACGGACTCACCTGCTGACACGGGGGGAGTCCTGCTGGATAGAGGTGATGCGGTCGGGCGGGAATCTGCTGCGGCCTTGCGCGAACCGGAGTGTGAGGAGGGAGCGCGACCGGAGGCCTCAGCCGGGAGGAGGGGACAGGCGCTGAGGGCTGCAGCAGGAAACAGTCGAGGTGGTGGCGCGTCGCGGCCCCTGGCGGTGGGCCGGCGACAGGACGATGGAGCGCTGGCTGGGGGTCCGGATGTGCTTCCGCCCCCGGTGCGGCGGTGTGGCAGGAGCAGAGCGGCAGGAAATGAAGGGGAGACGGCAATTTGTGGGTCAGTGGGGAATGCGGTGGCCGGGGCCAGGAGGTCCTTAGGCTCAGCGGTTCGACAAGGAGGTAGGGACCAGGAATCAGGTTCCCACACCCTCGCTAGGAGCCATAGCGGTGGGTCATCATCCGGACGGAGCATGGAAGAAGGAGAGCTTGAAGCGGATCCTCCCCAGGCGGCAGGTGTCTTAGCAGAGGAAGAGGTGCCTGATGCTGTGCCATTATCGTGTGGGGGCCCGTCGGTGACATATGGTGGAGGAGCGACGGCTGCTGGGTCTTCTTCCCAGGGACGGCCAGGTGAGAGGACATCTGGGCATGTTGCGGTGGGGGCAGGGATGGGGGATGCTGTGCCTAGTCAGGTTGGGGGAGGGGGTCCTGCGTTGTTAGCACAGGAACTGTTAACTGGTATGTTGACGCTATTAACAAAATTGGGGCAGGGAGCAGCGGTGTCGCCGGCGACTGTTTGGGAGCCTTTGCAGGGTGCCAGTGGTACGGGAGTGGTTGCTGGGGCTGAGCGCACGGTTTCTCAACCTGTGTTGTCTGCGGGACCGGCAGTGGGGGAGTCAGCAAATCAGGGGAGTATGCTGGGTGATGGTGTGCGGTTGGCGGATGCGGCTAAGGGTGAAGTTTACGTTTGCTTCGAGGGTCCGTTGGGTGCGCACCTGAAGCAGGAGGTTAAGGAGAAAATATGGCAGGATGAATATGTGGAGATATTCTCCCTGCTTCCGTTAGAGAAGTTTAATCTGGATAGGGGAAAACCTGACGAAAGTAAGCGGGAGGAGGAGGAAAAACGGAGGTATAGGCTCATTCCGCGTACATTTCAGAATTGGCTCCAAGCGTTTGCCATTTTTGCTAGTGTGGTGGGGGAAAAGGCTCCGGAACATTGCTCGGCGTTGTTCGGTTATATGGATGCCATCGGAGAGGCTCATCGGGTTTATGGGGGTGTGGCGTGGCTCAGATACGATGAGCAGTTTAGGCAGAGGAAGGCGGTCAGACCAAGCATTAGATGGGATCATACAGACATTAGTCTTTGGATGAAATTGATGACGGCTCCTAAGGGTGGGTCTATGCCCTTTCGAGGGGGGGCCGGGGGTTCCTCGGCGGTGAGGGGCAAGGCGTTGGGAGGAAGGGCTGTTGCTGGCAATACAACGAAGGCCATTGTCGGTTCATGGCCGAGTGCCGGTTCAGACACGAGTGCTCCGGTTGCGGAGGCGCCCATAGTCTGTCAAAATGCTTTAAGAGGGGGAGAGGCAAGGGACCCGAGGTTGGGCAAAAAAGGGGTGACACCGGTGAAGGTGGGAGAGATGGTGCCGTATTTAGAGAAGTACCCAAATAGAGAGGCGGCTGCATTGTTGATGGCAGGTTTTCAGTGGGGTTTCAAAATTCCGTGTCAATCGGTTGGTGATGGTACCGTACCGCAGAACCTGGCCTCGGCGTTGCGTTGTCCTGGGGTGGTGGCTGAGAAGATTGAAAAGGAGGTTGCTGCGGGAAGGGTTGTTGGTCCTTTTGTTTGTCAGCCGTTGCCAGATTTTTGGGTATCACCGTTGGGGCTAGTGAATGATGGGATAGCGGAGGAGTTGTGTTCAGTTTCATACACTTCTTTTGACGCAGCAGTGCGGTGGGTCCGGCGTTTTGGTCAAGGGGCCTTGTTGGCCAAGACCGATATTGAGGCCGCGTTTAGGTTGTTACCGATTCATCCAGAGAGTTTTCACTTGTTGGGTTTTCAGTGGGAGGGGAGTTTTTATGTAGATTGCTGTTTGCCGATGGGTTGTGCGATTTCCTGTTCGCTGTTTGAATGTTTTAGTACGTTTTTGGAGTGGGTAATCAAGATGGAATCTGGGTGGAATTCGGTATTACACTATCTTGATGACTTTTTGTTTATCGGCCCCGCAGGATCACGGGTTTGTTCGGTTT
Organism: Bufo bufo; assembly: GCF_905171765.1. NCBI lineage: Eukaryota > Metazoa > Chordata > Amphibia > Anura > Bufonidae > Bufo > Bufo bufo. The sequence continues at coordinate 435,169,469 of NC_053393.1, forward strand.
TGTTGAGAACGATGGAACGGGTGGCGGCTCGTTTTGGAGTGCCATTGGCCCAGGAAAAGACGGAAGGACCGGCAACGGTGCTTCGTTTTTTGGGGATTGAAATTGATAGTGTGGCTATGGAATGTCGGTTGCCGGTGGACAAGGTGAGGGATTTGTTGGAGGATTTGGCCTTTTTGGTGCGGGCTAGGCGGGTACAGTTGCGGAAGGTCCAGTCGGTGCTGGGCAAGTTGAATTTCGCCTGCAGGATATTGCCAATGGGTAGGGTGTTCTGTCGACTGCTGGCACAGGCCTCGGCGGGAGTAGTGGTTCCGTTTCACTATTTGCGTTTGTCCTCGGAGGTGAGGGAGGACTTACGGGTATGGCAGGCCTTTTTGGTTGGTTTCAATGGCCGGGCAATGTGGATGGAGGCGCCTGTCTCTAATGTGGACTTGGAGTTATTCTCGGATGCATCGGGTTCCGGCGGTTACGGGGTATATTGCGGTAGACAGTGGAGTGCGGGGCCCTGGCCGGTGGAGTGGCAAGAAGCAGGTTTTCTTGGGAACTTGGTTTTGTTGGAGCTGTTTCCGATTGTGTTGGCTACAGTACTGTGGGGTGATAGGCTACGTAATAAACGAGTGCGTTTCTATTGTGACAACATGGGGGTGGTGCAGGTGATTAATAGTCAATCGGCGTCGTCTCCTCCGATGTTGCGATTACTTAGGTTGTTAGTGTTACAAGGTTTGCGGTTGAATGCTTGTTTTGTTTCTGTTCATCTGCCGGGGGTTGAGAACGCCATAGCTGATTCTCTTTCTCGTTTCCAGTGGGATCGTTTTCGAGGATTGGCACCGGAAGCAGAGGTTCAAGGGTTGTCCTGTCCCCAGTGGCTCTGGAGCGTGGCCTTGGGGTCTCGGCTGACTTGATTCGGCGGTCAGTGAGTAAGGGGACGTGGTCGTCCTACTCGGCAGTGTGGTCGCTTTGGGAAGGTTTGTTGGAAAAAGTGGGGGTGGCTGATGTAGCGGAGGAGTGGCAGACCTTGTTGGTATATTGGTTGGGGGTATCGTTTAGTGAGGGGTTGTCCTTCTCTGTTGCTTCCAAGAGGTTAGCGGCAGTGTCCTTCTGGTTGCGTTTGCGCGGGATGGCGGACGTGACCAAGAGTTTTTTGGTGCGGCAGGCTCTAAAGGGCTATCGCCGTGGGGCTGTTCGCAGGGATTCGCGGCGCCCAGTGTCTTTTGAAATTTTGTTGCAGTTATGGGAGCAGGCTGGGGGGATTTGTGCTTCATCTTTTGAGGTAGTGCTTTTTAGGGCGGCTTTTTCCTTAGCGTTCTTTGGGGCGTTCAGGATATCAGAGTTGGTGGCAGCTACTCGGAAAGGGTCCGGGGGTCTGTTGAGGGAAGATGTTAGTGTTCAGGAGGGAGTATTGCGATGTAAATTGCGCAGGTCCAAAACGGTTTAGGGTGGTAAAGGGGCAGTGTTGTGGTTGCGGCCTTTGATAGGGTCCGTACTTTGTCCGGTGCGCTGTGTGGAGGAATTTTTGGCGGTGCGGCCACGTGGTTCCGCTTCGTTACTGGTGCATCAAGACGGATCTAGTTTGTCGGTTTTTCAGTTTGTGGCTGTGTTTCGGTCTTGTTTGAGGGCAGCTGGGTTGCCGGCCCAGGAATATGCGTCGCATTCATTTCGGATTGGCGCAGCGACTGAAGCGGCCCGGTGGGGCCTGGGGGATAATGTGATTAAGAGGATTGGCCGGTGGGAGTCGTCATGTTTTCGGTCATACGTTCGGCCACATTTGTTGTATGAAGGTTCTATGTAGATGCGGCCTTAGGGAATTTTCTTTTGCTGGGTTTAATGTCAGTGGTTTGTTGTTTTGTTTTGTTTTACAGAACCGGAGACTGGATTGGCATGGATTTTCGGACACTAGTATGTCTACTGGACGTGCGGCGGAACGGTCGGCTTTTGGGGTTTTCCCCTGAGCAGTTGCAAGTACGGTGGATCGGGCTGCGGGGCCTCATGTGGGGTCGTGTGTTGCCGGAGTTTCAAGCTTACGTAGCCTTGGATCGGGCTCCTGATATTGTGGTGATGCATGTGGGGGGGAATGACCTGGGCGTCCGTAGGTCACGTGATGTTATAAGAGACATTAAACTTGATCTTCTCCGCTTGCTGTCACAATTCCCGGATCTGATCGTGGTATGGTCTGATGTAGTAGCCAGGAGATCCTGGCGATTTGCGCGGTCGGTGGACCGTATTAATAAGGCCTGGGCAAAATTAAATAAGGAGGTAGGGCGTTTTGTGCGTCGCCAGGGTGGCTTGGTGGTTCGGCATCAGGAGTTGGAGGCGGCTTCTCCTCAATTTCTGAGGTCGGATGGAGTACATCTGAATGATCTGGGGATTGATATGTGGGCTTTGTGGATTCGAGATGGTTTAGAGATGGCATTCAAGGTGTGGCGTGACTCCCACAGGTGAGGTGTCACCGGTGGTCGTTGGTGGCAGTTTCTGATGTGGGATCCTGGGGGACAATTCATGGTTAGGAGATGCGCTAGATGGTGGAATGCGCGTCTATTGGAGTTAAAATAAGCTGGTTAATGCGCTTCCTGTTCGGCCTAAGTTGGCTAGGGGAGTTGTATACTTGGAATTGGTGGATCTGGTGTCCTTGGGTCGGTGAACGCGGCCAAGGGCAAGGAAAGTCAGGAGAAAAGGAGATCCGGAAAAGACATGTTTTGGGGTTGCCTCCCAGGATCTCTTGGAGGGTTAACAGCGGATAATGTTAAGATAATGTGTGATATTATTGTTAAAGAATATGCATGTTTGGAAAAGTTGTAAGTTATATGTTAAATTAATAAAGGTGGCCTTGTTCGGCCATATTTTACCAACAAGACTGTGGTTGAGTATTATTAAAGGAGGAGGGGGTTGTGGTAAGGGTATGGGGTAGCCGGAATGGTTCTTCCATCCCATTAAGTCAGAATAGCAATGTAGCGGGGGCGCAGACCTAGCGGAATGCGTCTTGACTTGGGGGGGAGACTTCAGGCAAGGTAAGGGTTAAGAGTTGCGAGTGTGGTAAGATGGGAGGTAGTTAAGGGGTGGAGTCGGAGTCGGTTTGGCGGGCATTATAAAAGAAAGAGAGGGGAGGGGCTAGGGGTAGTTGAAGAGAGCGAGGAAGTTCCCTCCCACCCGCCCTGGTTCAGGAGTTTATTTATAGTGTGCTGGATTAGGGGTGCGTTTCGAGGTAGGCGGGGCAGTTTCTGATGTGGGATCCTGGGGGGCAATTCATGGTTAAGAGATGCGCTAGATGGTGGAATGCGCGTCTATTGGAGTTAAAATAAACTGGTTAATGCGCTTCCTGTTCGGCCTAAGTTGGCTAGGGGAGTTGTATACTTGGAATTGGTGGATCTGGTGTCCTTGGGTCGGTGAACGCGGCCAAGGGCAAGGAAAGTCAGGAGAAAAGGAGATCCGGAAAAGACGTGTTTTGGGGTTGCCTCCCAGGATCTCTTGGAGGGTTAACAGCGGATAATGTTAAGATAATGTGTGATATTATTGTTAAAGAATATGCATGTTTGGAAAAGTTGTAAGTTATATGTTAAATTAATAAAGGTGGCCTTGTTCGGCCATATTTTACCAACAAGACTGTGGTTGCGTATTATTAAAGGAGGAGGGGGTTGTAGTAAGGGTATGGGGTAGCCGGAATGGTTCTTCCATCCCATTAAGTCAATGTGCAATGGAAACTTAAAGGGGTATCTCACTTTCTGGTTTCTGTTTATCAATGTGTATGTAAGATCACTATATGGCACTTACTAAGGCTAGTTTCCCACTAGCGCTTGTACATCCGGCAAGGAACACTCTCTGTATTCCGGCATTGCCAGAAGCTACAGTGTTGCCGTCCAGCCACATTAACTATAATGAGAACTGGCGGAGATCCATCCGCAACATGGCAGATATGCCGCCACTCGACCGGTCAAATACCGCTGCCTCATTATAGTTAATGGGGCTGACTGCATTCAGGCAGCATCCAGCAATGCTGAACCCAGAGAGCTCAGGCAGGCTGTTCCCTGCCATATCTCTGAACGCTAGTGTGAAACTAGCCTTAGTGTCATATAGTCATCTTACATGCACATATACAATGTAGGTGTAAATGGTAAGGAAGTTCTGAGCAGGTTTAAACCCTAGATAACCCATATCATAATATAGGTATATAATATATTGGGCAGACTAGATGGGCCAAATGGTTCTTATCTGCCGACACATTCTATGTTTCTATAGGTATTATTACGGTGATTTGATTGATGTCACTATGCCCTCCCAATCAACAGCAGGACCACAGCTATAGTACACAGCTGAACCTCTGTCTCCGATTCCAGTTCTTTAACAACTAAGATGTCATGATCAATAGCGACCATAGCATCTAAGGTTTTTTACAGAGGGAAGGGGCTTTCTCTGTCAGCCCCTTGGCCAACTGCCACCCTCCAGGAAAATGATCGTAAGACACTGCAGTTTTCACTGGCAGTCAGGGGCCCAACAAAGGTTAAAAGGGGTTTTCAAGTTTTTTTTATACTGATTGTGGCAGGCGCGGCACTATGAAGTGCCTTTTGCGCTGTGGCATTAGAAGAATTTTGATATCTCTGACTTACAGTCTAACCAGACTGTCTATTACTCTGTAATTCCACTAGTGCCGTTCTATGGAAACAGTAGGTTTAAAGAGCACACCAATTGCTTGAAATAACTTCTTTATTAACTTCAACTTTTCTTCATATAACACTGCAGCCTCCGCAGCATATAGTCCATGTACATAACACGTGTTGAAAAGATATCACAAAACGGCGGTATGCATAAGATGGTGGTTCAACTGTTCAATCTTGTCATTCAACATAAAATGGTGGATATATTTCTCTCTTGAGTATCGGTACTCTCACTTTAAGTTATTTAAGCACTTTATGATCTCTCTAAGAGGTATATCTGAGGTAAACCAATAGTTCTACTTGCTGAATTTGGTCATAATTTGCAGTATGTAGTTAGCAGTAACTATTTGCAGATTGGTTGAGTATGATCTGGTATGGTTGTATGCATTTTGGATTGCTATATGGAATTTGAATTTGGATTGTGAACTTTGTAGTTTGCAATTGAATTTGTGGTTTGCAATTGTATGGTTGCAATTGGTGGAACTGTAAGTAAACACATATATATCTAGTTCAGTATACAGTTCTAAACACAATACTAACAATATGAACATTATATAACTGTTTTAACTACCTATTTTGGCCTCTTGTTCCCATAAAACTCAGCTCTCAGTGGAGTGAATGTCTCTTCGGCTCCTGTCTCTGGTGAATAATGATTCCAGCAGCTCCTGCTAGGGGAATTCACAGACAGGCTGTGTATGAGGCTGGATGTGATTGGTTTAGACTTCTGCCCAGCAACAACAGATTAACACTATGCTTTCTGTTGTTTCTGCTGTGTCAATGAGCTTACCTTACATGACAAAATGAATCTTAAAGGCATATTATCTTTTTCTGCTTCTGCGAACACAATATATAACAGTTATTTGACATCCAAAATATGAAGTCACAGTAAAAAAATCTGCTTTTGTCTCTAACACATAAAAATAGGAACTGTAGTAAGGTTATTGGCAGGTCCAGCTGCATAAACATACAAGCTATATTAGCAAACTAGGACAAGTCTTAGCTGGCCAGCTACACTCCCACCAAAATTACCTATAAGTCTATGTTCTTAGTGATAGGACTTGAACATGAATTTGAGGAATTTTCCATCAGGTTTTCCACTTTCAAGTGTCTTTTATCACTCTCAAGTAGAGCAACTAACTTCTGTATAGGACGTTCCAACTTGACTGAAGTAGTGAAACGTTTTCCTTTTTTGTCAAGTTTTGAGTCTCCTATTTGTAACAAAACTCTTCTTAATAGTTTGTCTTCATCCTTTTGAACTTCTAGAACTTTTCCAGTCAACTCCATTGACTTCTATGTAAATCTTCTTCTTTCACTAACACTATGTCACCAACATGGACATTTCTTCTGGGTGTTTGCCATTTACTTCTTAGCATAAGATTGGCTAAGTACTCTTTCCTCCATCTATTCCAAAACTGATCTGATAGATATTGAACTCTTCGCCATCTCCTTCTGGCATATAAATCCTCTTTGGTGAACTTGCCAGGGGGTGACTGTGTGTAATCAGACTTAAGGTGAAGTAGATGGTTGGGAGTTAAAGGGTCCAAACTTGTTAGATAGTTAATAGACATTACTTCATAGAATTGGGTCCTAAGTGAAGCATCATCTATTCTTCCAGCGTTCTTTTTCAACACTGAACTTAAAGGGTTTCTACCACCACATTTTCACCTATTTAGCTGTCAGACACTAGCGATGTGCTAGTGTCTGCTCTACCTAACCATGCTATTGTAATCCCTTTCTGTGCAGCTGTTACCCTAAAAAACGTAGTTTTATTGCTATGCTAATGAGCCTCTAGGTGCTATGGGGGCGTCTTTTCAGCACCTAGAGGCTCCGTCCACTCACCATTTCTGCCGCCCAGCGCGCTCCAGCCCGCCCCTCTCCTCTAGATTGACAGACTACTTCTCTGCATCTCAGCAGAATTCTCGTGCCTGCGCCGTGTGCTTCTGAGAGCAGGGTTAGCATGGCAGAGATGTGGAAAAGTTTTGACCACACGCCACAGCTAACTGCACCACCACCTGATACGGAACGTGTTAGCAGGAGGCAACATTTCACTAACATGGTGGAACAGTACGTGTGCACACCCCTCCACGTACTGACTGATGGTTCGGCCCCATTCAACTTCTGGGTCTCCAAATTGTCCACGTGGCCAGAGCTAGCCTTTTTTTTATGCCTTGGAGGTGCTGGCCTGCCGGCGGCCAACGTTTTGTCTGAACGTGTATTCAGCACGGCAGGGGGCATCATTACAGACAAACGCAGCCGCCTGTCTACAGCCAATGTGGACAAGCTGACGTTCATAAAAATGAACCAGGCATGGATCCCACAGGACCTGTCAATCCCTTGTGCAGATTAGACATTTCTAACTACCTCCCCTTAACCATATATTATTGTACTCCAGGGCACTTCCTCATTCAATCCTCTTTTTTAAATTTTACCATTATATTGCGGGGCAACTCAAAGTTGAATGAACCTCTCCTCTGTCTGGGTGCCGGGGCCTAAAAATATCTGACAGTGGCCTGTTCCAGTGTTGGGTGACATGAAGCCTGATTCTCTGCTATGACATGAAGCCTGAATCTCTGCTATGGGACCTCTCTCTTCTGTCTGGGTGCCGGGGCCTAAAAATATCTGACAATGGCCTGTTCCAGTGGTGGGTGACATGAAGCATGATTCTCTGCTATGACATGAAGCCTAAATCTCTGCTATGGGACCTCTCTCCTCTGTCTGGGTGCCGGGGCCTAAAAATATCTGACAGTGGCCTGTTCCAGTGTTGGGTGACATGAAGCCTGATTCTCTGCTATGACATGAAGCCTGATTCTCTGCTATGGGACCTCTCTCCTCTGTCTGGGTGCCGGGGCCTAAAAATATCGGACAATGGCCTGTTCCAGTGGTGGGTGACATGAAGCATGATTCTCTGCTATGACATGAAGCCTGATTCTCTGCTATGGGACCTCTCTCCTCTGTCTGGGTGCCAGGGCCTAAAAATATCTGACAATGGCCTGTTCCAGTGGTGGGTGACATAAAGCCTGATTCTCTGCTATGACATGAAGCCTGAATCTCTGCTATGGGACCTTTCTCCAATTGATATTGGTTAATTTTTATTTATTTTATTTTTATTTTTATTCATTTCCCTATCCACATTTGTTTGCAGGGGATTTACCTATATTTTGCTGCCTTTTGCAGCCCTTTAGCCCTTTCCTGGGCTGTTTTACAGCCTTTTTAGTGCCGAAAAGTTCGGGTCCCCATTGACTTCAATGGGGTTCGGGACAAAGTTCGGGTCGAGTTCGGATCCCGAACCCGAACATTTCCGGGAAGTTCGGCCGAACTTCTCAAACCCGAAAATCCAGGTGTTCGCTCAACTCTACTCATGTTCATTAAAATGAACCAGGCAGGGATCCCACCGGACATGTCCGTACCTTGTGCAGAATAGACATGTATACCGGCCTCACCCAGCCATTGTTGTACTCCAGCGCACTTTGTCTTTGCTTTATTTTTTATATTTTCCAATGTTTTGGGGTCTACCCAAATTTAAACAAAAAAAATTAAATGAAATAAATTAAAAAACAAAACAAAAAATCAATGTTGGCTACCTCCTCCTACTCCACTTCCACCTACACCGCCACATCCTCCTCCTCCTAGATAAAGATTATTATTATTTTTTTTAACGTATTTTATGTTATTTTAAGTCATTTCCCTATCCACATTTGTTTGCAGAGCACTTGCCATGCTCTTAACCACATTTTGCTGCCTTTTGCAGCCCTCTAGCCCTTTCCATGATTTTTTTAGAGCCATTTTAGTACTCCAAAGTTTGAGTCCCCATTTACTTCAATGGGGTTCAGGTTCGGGGTCAAATTTAGGTCACGTTCGGGTCCCAAACTCAAACATTTTTGCGAAGTTTGGCCGAACCCGTCGAACCCAAACAACCAGGTGTTCGCTCAACTCTAGTCGTAAGCGACCGCAGGTTGACATATGCTGCCATAAGCTCTGATTCAGATTCTTCTACCATCTCTACCATATGACTCAAGTTCCCTTTTATAATTTCTTGTTTTAACTTTCCACGAATGCCTTTAATGTACAATTTCCACTTCTCATATATTCTAGCAAACCTTTTTCCTTTTAATGCTGCTTCTTGCTCCAAATTTTCCAGTATCTTTGGGGTCGGTTTTCTGGCACTTGATGAACGTCTTAATTCATCTGTTTGGGCTATATTTGTTTGAGGCAAGACTAATGCTGCATCAGACTCTTCTACCTCAAACAGGTTCCCTTGCTCTTTCCACTCTACTCAAACTATCTTTGTATCCTCTAACAGGGGCATGGTAATACTAGGCTCAGACATTTTACTTTAAATGCTATAACAATCAATACAAATATTAAGAGTCCTTTCACTTTAAATGCAACATTGACAAATGCAGAAATAAATGACTTTCACTCTAAATACAACAGCGATAAATGCAGGCAGTAAATGACTTTCACTTTAAATGCTTTAGCGTCCGTGTACTACAAACTGTCCTTTGTTTTTATTTAGAGTCTCTTATTTCTGCACACAAAATAAAACGTCGCTTTATGTCAAAGCCTATATGCAATGATAAGTAATAAAAGGAAAGCTCTGACCTTATTCTGAAGAGCAGGATACTGCAATCTGAAGGTTGCAGGAACAAATGTCTTAAAGGAGACTTGTCTTTTCTTGATTTGATGCGATGCTCTGCGCTGACTTGCGATGCTCTGTGCAGACTTGCGATGCTCTGTGCAGACTTGCGATGCTCTGTGCAGACTTGCAATGCTTTGTGATGACTTGCGATGATCTGTGATGACTTGCGATGATCTGTAATGACTTGCGATGCGCTGGCTTGAATACGCTGCCACAGGCTTTGGGCCTAGTGGCGGGAAACTAGCTGACCTGACTGTAGTACGTGGTCTCTCCATGGATAGCAGTGCAGGCACTCTAGCTCTGGACTTTGGCCTCCCATGCGTCTCTTTCTCTCTCTAGGGATCGCAGGAGGGTTGGCGCTATTTCTCTGATTATCTTGCCTTTGCCGTTCTGACACTTTAAGAGTCGGCTGCACACGTTCTATGGCCTTTATGGTAGCTCCGCTGAGGTGTATTTGCTTTCTCACTCAGGGAACAGTTGCTGCACGGCGGTATATGCTGGTGCTCCGCTGCTCTAATGCGCTCTTTACTGTGCTAGTTGAGGAGCACTATCACTTCGTCCTCTGAGGGCAATAGTTCCACTGTGGCAGGCACTGCACTATGAAGTGCCTTTTGCGCTGTGGCATTAGAAGAATTTTTATATCTCTGACTTTTAGTCTAACCAGACTGTCTATTACTCTGTAATTCCTCTAGCGCCGTTCTATGGAAACAGTAGGTTTAAAGAGCACACCAATTGCTTGAAATAATTTCTTTATTAACTTCAACTTTTCTTCATATAACACTACCGCCTCAGCAGCAGATAGTCCATGTACATAACACGTGTTGAAAAGATATCACAAAATGGCGGTATGCATAAGATGGTTGCTCAACTGTTAAATCTTGTCATTCAACATAAAATGGTGGATATATTTCTCTCTTGAGTATCTGTACTCTCACTTTAAGTTATTTAACCTCTTGGGGACACAGGTTGTACGCCCTGCTGTCCCGGTACTTAAGGACACAGGGCGTACAGGTACGCCCTGTGTATTTCTGATAACCCCTGCGTGGCTGGCGGTGATCGGAACTGGGTGCCTGCTGAAATCAATCAGCAGGCCCCTTGGGTCAATGCCGAGGGGGGTCCTGTGACCCCCCTGTATCAGCGATCGCTGCAAACCGCAGGTCAATTCAGACCTGCGGTAGGCAGCGATTTCGTAAGTTTCTGATCCCCGCGTCAGAAACTTCAAAATGCTTTTTTTCAATGTTTAACATCCCCCCTGCAGCCCTCTTTGTGATGTGCTGGCGGGCTGTGGGGGGGGGGGGGGGGGGTGCGTGCGGTGTGGGCGTGCGGTGCAGGCCGAGCTTGTAAAGCAGAGTGTCAGCACATTGCTGAAACGCTGCTCGAAACGGCTGACATCATCACACAGATGTCAGCCGTTTAACCCCTTGCATGCCACAGTCCGTAGGGACCGCTGTATGGAAGGGGTTAACAGGGAGGGAGCTCCCTCCCTCTCCCATCGGGGGCTGCTGTGCCTTTTGAGCCCCCGATTCTTGACGGGATCAGAGAGGGAGGGGGCCCCCCTTCTTCCCCATCACCCTCTGCTCTGTTGTGGGAGTGAGTGATGGTTACCATGGCAACCGGACACCTTCACAGGCTTCCGGCTTTCCATGGTGCTGCTAAAGGCAGAAGTCTGATCAGACTAAGTGTAAAGTGAAAATACAGTACAGTACACTATATAGTGTACTGTACTGTATTATACAGACATCAGGCCCACTGGATCTTCAAGAACTAAGTGGGTCTGGGTCAATATTTTTTTTTTTAAGTAATAAATAAAAAAACACATTTATCACTGATTAAAAATAAAAAAAATACAATTCCCAACACATGTTTGATATCACCGCGTCGGTAACGACCTGATCTATAAAACGGTCATGTTACTTTCCCAGCACGGTGAACGCCATAAAAAAAAAGTTAAACTATGATGAAATTGAAATTTTGCCCAACCTTACATAGAAACATAGAAACATAGAATGTGTCGGCAGATAAGAACCATTTGGCCCATCTAGTCTGCCCAATATTTCTGAATCCTATTAATAGTCCCTGGCCCTATCTTATATGAAGGATAGCCTTATGCCTATCCCATGCATGCTTAAACTCCTTCACTGTATTTGCAGCTACCACTTCTGCAGGAAGGCTATTCCATGCATCCACTACTCTCTCAGTAAAGTAATACTTCCTTATATTACTTTTAAACCTATGCCCCTCTAATTTAAAACTGTGTCCTCTTGTGGTAGTTTTTCTTCTTTTAAATATGCTCTCCTCCTTTACCGAGTTGATTCCCTTTATGTATTTAAAAGTTTCTATCATATCCCCTCTGTCTCTTCTTTCTTCCAAGCTATACATATTAAGGTCCTTTAACCTTTCCTGGTAAGTTTTATCCTGCAATCCATGTACTAGTTTAGTAGCTCTTCTCTGAACTCTCTCTAGAGTATCTATATCCTTCTGGAGATATGGCCTCCAGTACTGCGCACAATACTCCAAGTGAGGTCTCACCAGTGTTCTGTACAGCGGCATAAGCACTTCACTCTTTCTACTGCTTATACCTCTCCCTATACATCCAAGCATTCTGCTGGCATTTCGTGCTGCCCTATTACATTGTCTTCCCACCTTTAAGTCTTCTGAAATAATTACTCCTAAATCCCTTTCCTCAGATACTGAGGTCAGGACTGTGTCAAATATTCTATATTCTGCCCTTGGGTTTTTACGCCCCAGGTGCATTATCTTGCACTTATCCACATTAAATTTCAGTTGCCAGAGTTCTGACCATTCTTCTAGTTTTCCTAAATCCTTTTCCATTTGGCGTTTCCCTCCAGGAACATCAACCCTGTTACATATCTTTGTGTCATCAGCAAAAAGACAAACCTTACCATCGAGGCCTTTTGCAATATCACTTATGAAGATATTAAACAAAATTGGTCCCAGTACAGATCCCTGTGGAACCCCACTGGTAACATGACCTTGTTTTAAATGTTCTCCATTGACTACAACCCTCTGCTGTCTGTCACTCAGCCACTGCCTAATCCACTCAACAATATGGGAGTCTATGCTCAATGACTGCAGTTTATTGATAAGTCTTCTATGTGGGACAGTGTCAAAAGCCTTACTAAAATCTAGATATGCGATGTCTACTGCACCTCCACCGTCTATTATTTTAGTCACCCAGTCAAAAAAAATCTATAAGATTTGTTTGACATGATCTCCCTGAAGTAAACCCATGTTGCTTTTCATCTTGCAATCCATGGGATTTTAGATGTGCCACAATCCTATCCTTTAATAGGGTTTCCATTAATTTGCCTGCTATTGATGTCAGACTCACTGGTCTATAGTTGCTCGATTCCTCCCTACTACCTTTCTTGTGAATGGGCACGACATTTGCCAATTTCCAATCTTCCGGGACGACTCCTGTTACTAATGATTGGTTAAATAAATCTGTTAACGGTTTTGCCAGCTCACCACTAAGCTCTTTTAATAATTTTGGGTGTATCTCATCAGGCCCCTGTGACTTATTTGTCTTCACTTTAGACAGCAAACTTAGAACATCTTCCTCTGTAAAGACACATGCATCAAACGATTTATTAGTCATCCTTTCTAGTGGAGGTCCTTCTCCTTCTTTTTCTTTTGTAAAAACTGAACAGAAGTATTCATTAAGGTAGTCGCCTAGCCCTTTATTCTCTGCTACATACCTTCCGTCCTTTGTTTTTAATTTAGTTATTCCTTGTTTTAATTTCCTTTTTTCATTTATATATCTGAAGAATGTCTTATCCCCTTTTTTCATAGACTGAGCTAGTTTTTCTTCTGCCTGCGCTTTAGAAGTTCTTATAACTTGCTTGGCCTCTTTCTGCCTAATCTTGTAGATTTCCTTATCTTCATTGCTCTGGTTTTTTTTATAATTACAAAATGCTAGCTTTTTATTTTTAATGATTTGGGCCACTTCTGCTGAGTACCACAGTGGTCTCTTCCTTTTTTTGCTTTTACTGACAAGTCTAATGCAATTTTCTGTTGCCTTCAATAATGCACCTTTTAAGTAGTCCCATTTCTCCTGGACTCCATGTAATCCGTTCCAGTCTGATAAGGACTCATTTATGACTAATTTCATTTTTGAAAAGTCTGTTTTTCTAAAATCTAAAACTTTTGTTTTTGTGTGGTGGGACTCTTTCACAGTTCTTACTTCCCAAAAAAGGTAATAAAAGTGATCAGAAAAATCGTATGTACGCCAACATAGTATCAATCAAACCGTCACCTTATCCTGCAAAAAATTAACCCCTACATGAGACAGTGGCCCAAAAAAAAAAAAAACTATGGCTCTGACTAAAACATGATTTTTTTGTTTCAAAAATGCTTTATGTTAAACGTAAAAAAAATTAAAAAGTAGACATATTAGGTATTGCTGCGTCCGTAAGAACCTGCTCTATAAAAATAGCACATGATCTAACCTGTCAGATGAACGCTGTAAATAATAAAAAATAAAAACGGTGCCAAAACAGCTATTTTTGGGCTAATTTTCCATTTTAATAAATTTTTTCACGTAACAAAGCAAGGGTTAACAGCCAAACAAAACTCAATATTTATTGCCCTGATTCTGTAGTTTACAGAAATGCCCCATATGTGGTCGTAAAATGCTGTATGGCCACACGGCAGGGCGCAGAAGGAAAGGAACGCCATATGGTTTTTGGAAGGCAGTTTTTGCTGGACTGATGTTTTGACACCATGTCCCATTTGAAGCCCCCCCCCCTCCCAATGCAGCCCTAGAGTAGAAACTCCAAAAAGTTACCCCATTTAAGAAACTACACCCCTCAAGGTATTCAAAACTAACTTTACAAACTTTGTTAGCCCTTTAAGTGTTTCACAAGAGTTAATGGCAAATGGAGATGAAATTTCAGAAATTCTATTTTTTGTTACTTTGCCTCATAAAAAGTATAATATAGAGCAACTAAAAATCATATGTACCCTAAAATAGTACCAACAAAACTGCCACCTTATCCCATAGTTTCCAAAATGGGGTCACTTTTTTGGAGTTTCTACTCTAGGGGCGCATCAGGGGGCTTTAAATGGGACATGGTGTCTAAAAACCAATCCAGCAAAATCTGCCTTCCAAAAACCAAATGGCGTTCCTTTTCTTCTGGGCCCTGCTGTGTGCCCGTACAGCAGTTTACGACCACATATGGGGTGTTTCTGTAAACTGCAGAATCAGAGTAATAAATGTTGAGTTTTGTTTGGCTGTTAACCCTTCCTTTGTTACTGGAAAAGTGAAACTGAAATTCTATCTCCATTTTCCATTAAATCTTATGGAACGCCTAAAGGTTTAATAAAGCTTGTAAAATCAGTTTTGAATACTTTGAGGGGTGTAGTTTTTTAGATGTGGTCATTTTTATGGAATTTCTACTCTAGGGGTGCATCAAGGGTTCTTCAAATGGGACTTGGTGTAAAAAAAAAAGGCCATCAAAATCTGCCTTCCAGAAACCATATGGCGTTCCTTTCCTTGTGCGCCCTGCTGTTTGGTCATACAGCAGTTTACAACCACATATGGTGTGTTTCTATAAACTACAGAATCAGGGCAATAAATATTGAGTTTTGTTTGGCTGTTAACCCCTTCTTTGTTACTGGAAAAAATGGATTAACATTGAAAATTTGCCCAAAAATTTCAATTCTGAAATTTCATCTCCATTTGCCAATAACTCTTGTGGAACACCTAAACATAGAAACATAGAATGTGTCGGCAGATAAGAATCATTTGGCCCATCTAGTCTGCCCAATATACTGAATACTATGAATAGCCCCTGGCCCTATCTTATATGAAGGATGGCCTTATGCCTATCCCATGCATGCTTAAACTCCACTGTATTTGCAGCTACCACTTCTGCAGGAAGGCTATTCCATGCATCCACTACTCTCTCAGTAAAGTAATACTTCCTGATATTACTTTTAAACCTTTGCCCCTCTAATTAAAAATGATGTCCTCTTGTAGCAGTTTTTCTTCTTTTAAATATTCTCTCCTCTTTTACCTTGTTGATTCCCTTTATGTATTTAAAAGTTTCTATCATATCCCCTTTGTCTCGTCTTTCTTCCAAGCTATACATGTTAAGGTCCTTTAATCTTTCCTGGTAAGTTTTATCCTGCAATCCATGTACTAGTTTAGTAGCTCTTCTCTGAACTCTCTCCAAAGTATCAATATCCTTCTGGAGATATGGTCTCCAGTACTGCGCACAATACTCCAAATGAGGTCTCACTAGTGCTCTGTAGAGCGGCATGAGCACCTCCCTCTTTCTACTGGTAATGCCTCTCCCTATACACCCAAGAACTAATACTCTGTCCTCCTTCTCCTTGACCTGTCCTCTGCCTTCGACACTGTTGACCACTCCCTTCTGTTGCAAACTCTCTCATCCCTTGGCATCATTGACCTGGCCCTCTCCTGGATCACATCATACCTCACAGACCGAACGTTTAGCGTCTCCCACTCCCGCACCACCTCTTTGTCTCATTCCCTCTCTGTTGGTGTCCCGCAAGGCTCTGTCCTAGGACCCCTGCTCTTCTCTATCTACACTTTTGACCTGGGACAGCTCATAGAGTCCCATGGCTTTCAGTATCACTCCTACGGTGACGACACACAAATCTACCTCTCTGGTCCAGACATCACCACCTTACTATCAAGAATCCCACAATGTCTATCTTCTATATCGTCCTTCTTCGCCTTTCGCTTTCTAAAACTTAACATGGATAAAACAGAATTGATCATCTTTTCCCCATCTTTCTTAACCCCCCCAACAAACCTATCTATCACGATCAATGGCTGCACACTCTCCCCGGTCAACTAAGTCCGCTGCCTTGGAGTGACCTTGGATTCTGCCCTCTCCTTCAGACCGCACATCCAAGCCTATTCCACCACCTGCCGCCTCCAACTCAAAAACATCTACCGCATCCATGCTTTCCTTAATTTTGAATCTGCAAAAATGCTTGTACATGCCCTCATCATCACCCGCCTAGACTACACTCTCCTCTGTGGCCTTGCATCTAGCACTCTCGCACCCCTCCAATCTATCCTCAACTCTGCTGCCCAACTAATCCACCTCTCACCCTACTACTCCTCTGCCTCTCCCTGCCAATCCCTTCACTGGCTCCCCATTGCCCAGCGAATCCACTTCAAAGTACTAACAAATACATACAAGGCCGTTCATAACCTGTCCCCTCCCTACATCTCTGAGCTAATTTCCCGATACACCCCCACACGCACTCTCCGATCCTCACAAGACCTCCTTCTCTCCTCTCCTCTTATCGCCTCTTCCCACAATCGACTCCAAGATTTTTCCCGTGCATCCCCCATACTCTGGAACTCGCTACCCCAACATATCAGACTCTCACCTACAGTGGAATCCTTCAAAAGAAACCTGAAAACCCACCTCTTCAGACAAGCCTACAACCAGTGACCCTGCTGCCTCTATAACGCCATGACCAACTTCACCCTCACCTACTGTGTCCTTCTCCCATACCATGTAGATTGTAAGCCCTCACGGGCAGGGCCCTCTCTCCTTCTGTATCAGTTTGTAACTCGTCTTGTTTATGATTAGTGAAATTGTCTGTATTATGTATGTATACCTCTTCTCATATGTACAGCGCTATACAGGGAGTGCAGAATTATTAGGCAAGTTGTATTTTTGAGGATTAATTTTATTATTGAACATCAACCAAGTTCTCAATGAACCCAAAAAACTCATTAATATCAAAGCTGAATATTTTTGGAAGTAGTTTTTAGTTTGTTTTTAGTTTTAGCTATTTTAGGGGGGTATCTGTGTGTGCAGGTGACTATTACTGTGCATAATTATTAGGCAACTTAACAAAAAACAAATATATACCCATTTCAATTATTTATTTTTACCAGTGAAACCAATATAACATCTCAACATTCACAAATATACATTTCTGACATTCAAAAACAAAACAAAAACAAATCAGTGATCAATATAGCCACCTTTCTTTGCAAGGACACTCAAAAGCCTGCCATCCATGGATCCTGTCAGTGTTTTGATCTGTTCACCATCAACATTGCGTGCAGCAGCAACCACAGCCTCCCAGACACTGTTCAGAGAGGTGTACTGTTTTCCCTCCTTGTAAATCTCACATTTGATGATGGACCACAGGTTCTCAATGGGGTTCAGATCAGGTGAACAAGGAGGCCATGTCATTAGATTTTCTTCTTTTATACCCTTTCTTGCCAGCCACGCTTTGGAGTACTTGGACGCGTGTGATGGAGCATTGTCCTGCCTGAAAATCATGTTTTTCTTGAAGGATGCAGACTTCTTCCTGTACCACTGCTTGAAGAAGGTGTCTTCCAGAAACTGGCAGTAGGACTGGGAGTTGAGCTTGACTCCATCCTCAACCCGAAAAGGCCCCACAAGCTCATCTTTGATGATACCAGCCCAAACCAGTACTCCACCTCCACCTTGCTGGCGTCTGAGTCGGACTGGAGCTCTCTGCCCTTTACCAATCCAGCCACGGGCCCATCCATCTGGCCCATCAAGACTCACTCTCATTTCATCAGTCCATAAAACCTTAGAAAAATCAGTCTTGAGATATTTCTTGGCCCAGTCTTGACGTTTCAGCTTGTGTGTCTTGTTCAGTGGTGGTTGTCTTTCAGCCTTTCTTACCTTGGCCATGTCTCTGAGTATTGCACACCTTGTGCTTTTGGGCACTCCAGTGATGTTGCAGCTCTGAAATATGGCCAAACTGGTGGCAAGTGGTATTTTGGCAGCTGCACGCTTGACTTTTCTCAGTTTATGGGCAGTTATTTTGCGCCTTGGTTTTTCCACACGCTTCTTGCGACCCTGTTGACTATTTTGAATGAAAATTGTTGTTCGATGATCACGCTTCAGAAGCTTTGCAATTTTAAGAGTGCTGCATCCCTCTGCAAGATATCTCACTATTTTTGACTTTTCTGAGCCTGTCAAGTCCTTCTTTTGACCCATTTTGCCAAAGGAAAGGAAGTTGCCTAATAATTATGCACACCTAATATAGGGTGTTGATGTCATTAGACCACACCCCTTCTCATTACAGAGATGCACATCACCTAATATGCTTAATTGGTAGTAGGCTTTCGAGCCTATACAGCTTGGAGTAAGACAACATGCATAAAGAGGATGATGTGGTCAAAATACTCATTTGCCTAATAATTCTGCACGCAGTGTAGAATGAATGGCGCTTTAATAATAAATAATAATAATAATACACCCAACCATTCTGCTAGCATTTCCTGCTGCTCTATGACATTGTCTGCCTACCTTTAAGTGTTCTGAAATAATGACCCCTAAATCCCTTTCCTCAGATACTGAGGTTAGGACTGTATCACTGATTTTATATTCTGCTCTTGGGTTTTTACGCCCCAGGTGTATTATTTTGCACTTATCAATATTAAATTTTAGTTGCCAGATTTTTGACCATCCCTCTAGTTTTCCTAAATCCATTTGGTGTATACCTCAAGGAACATCAACCCTGTTACAAATCTTTGTGTCATCAGCAAAAAGACACACCTTACCATCGAGGCCTTCTGCAATTTCGCTGATAAAGATATTAAACAATATGGGTCCCAGAACAGATCCCTGAGGTACCCCACTGGTAACAAGACCATAGTCTGAATATACTCCATTGACTACAACCCTCTGTTGTCTGTCCCTCAGCCACTGCCTAATCCATTGAACAATATGGGAGTCCAAGCCCAAAGACTGCAATTTATTGATAAGCCTTCTATGTGGGACAGTATCAAAAGCCTTACTAAAGTCTAGATAAGCGATGTCTAAAGGGTTAACAAAGTTTGTAAAATCAGTTTTGAATACCTTGAGGGGTGTAGTTTCCAAAATGGGGTCATTTTTGGGTGGTTTCTATTATGTAAGCCTCACAAAGTCACTTCAGACCTGAACTAGTCCTTAAAAAGTGGGGTTTGGAAAATTTCTGAAAAATTTGTAACATTTGCTTCTAAACTTCTAAGCCTTGTAACATCCCCAAAAAATTTAATGGCATTCTCAAAATGATCCAAACATGAAGTAGACATATGGGGAATATAAAGTAATAACTATTTTTGGAGGTATTACTATGTATTATAGAAGTAGAGAAATTGAAACTTGGAAATTTGCTAATTTTTCCAAATTTTTGTTAAATTTGGTATTTTTTTATAAATAAAAATGAATTTTTTTGACTCCATTTTACCAGTGTCATGACCAATATTTGACAAAAAAACAATCTCAGAATGGCCTGGATAAGTAAAAGCGTTTTAAAGTTATTCACACATAAAGTGACACTGGTCAGATTTGCAAAAAATGGTCTGGTCCTTAAGGTGAAAATGAGCCCGGTCCATAAGGGGTCAAGCACTTTATAATCTTTCTGAGAGGTATATCTGAGGTTAACCAATAGTTCTACTTGCTGAATTTGGTCGCAATTTGCAGTATGCAGTTAGCAGTAACTATTTGCAGATTGGTTCAGTATGATCTGGTATGGTTGTATGCAATTTGGATTGCAATATGGAATTTGAATTTGGATTGTGAACTTTGTAGTTTGCAATTGAATTTGTGGTTTGCAATTGTATGGTTGCAATTGGTGGAACTGTAAGTAAACACATATATATCTAGTTCAGTATACAGTTCTAAACACAATACTAACAATATGAACATTATATAACAGTTTTAACTACCTATTTTGGCCTCTTGTTCCCATAAAACTCAGCTCTCAGTGGAGTGAATGTCTCTGGTGAATAATGATTCCAGCAGCTCCTGCTAGGGGAATTCCCAGATAGGCTGTGTGTGAGGCTGGCTGTGATTGGTGAAAACTCTTGCTGTGTGAGAAGCTGGCTGTGATTGGTCTAGACTTCTGCCCAGCAACAACAGATTAACACTATGCTTTCTGTTGTTTCTGCTGTGTCACTGAGCTTACCTTACCTTACAAAACGAATCTTAAAGGCATATTATCTTTTTCTGCTTCTGTGAACACAACAGTTATATGACATCCAAAATATGAAGTCTAAAGTAGATAACTCTTCTTGTCTCTAACACATAAACAAAGGAACTGTTAAGGTTATTAAGGTTATTGGCAGGTCTAGCTGCATAAACATACAAGCTATATTAGCAAACTAGGACAAGTCTTAGCTGGCCAGCTAGACTGATGACCTATTTTCTGGATAGATCATCAGTATCTGATAGTGCGGGTCCGACACCCAGGACCCTTGCCGATCAGCTGTTTTGAGAAGGCACCGGCATTCCTGTGAGCACTGCTGCCATCTCGCAGCTTACCAAGCCCAGTGCTGTACATTTTAGAGCGGCTGTGCTTGGTATTGCAGCTCAGCCCCATTCACTTGAATGGGGCTGAGCTGATCCTAGGCCACGTGAACGATGAACGTGTCGTCATTGGCCTAGAAAAAGCAGAGAGACGACAGCTGCTCAGATGGTGTTCTGCAATTCTGTGTTAATGCACAGTTAAGATAATGTGCTGCATTTCATTTCATGTAATGTAATATGGTGCTATGTTCCAACATGAGTCAGGTATGGTCAAAGTAAACTATTCTGCTGGCCCTTCCCTCTGGTTTCAGTAGAAGATTCCAGTGTGTTCTAGGAGTAGGCAAAGGATGGGTCCTGGAGGAGAGAGGGAGCAGACTGCAGGCAATGCTTTCTCCAAGGCATTCAGCTAGAACCAGTCTTCCGTGTGTCCACTGCTAATTCTACAGACATATATATATATATATATATATATATTGTGACAGAGTGTCTGGAGAAGTAGTGGACGGGGTCTATGTGTGCCCAAGATTTCTCACTTCTGTCATTTAAAAGCAACCAGGGAAATGTTCAGGAGAGGTCTCTGCAATTCGGGTCTGCATAAAACCTGTTTTTAGGGCCTGTGTTGCTGGAGTGGGGAGAGAAGGGTGGGCCCCACTCCATCCGGACAGTCCGGGTTTTGGGCTGTCAGATAATTACTCCTCAGGTGTGTTAGCCTGATATAAGGCTGAGAATGCAGACACAGCTCTCTCAGCCTGGGAACAGGTTACCTGCATGGAGCCTGTGAGAGCACTTCAAGAGGTACGGACTTTGCTATTTTGTTTGGGTGCTTGGTATTAGGCCGGCACTTGGTCAGGGAGGTTTCATGCTGTGTAGTTAGAGCTGGACAGGCTTAGGATTTTTGTTTGTTATATTTTATGTTCTGTACCTCAACCTGACAATAAAACTGGCTGAAGTCAGTTAAACGAAGTTCCTGCCGTGTGGACTGTAACTGCTTCGGTGTGCCTGCTAAACTGTGCCTGTCTACCCAGGAGACGACAGCCCCGCTACCTAAATCTCTTACATTTGGTGGAGGATGCGCGCACACCAAATTCTGGCATAAGAAAGAAAAAAAAAAAAAACGGAACATTTAACCCCTTAAGGACCGGGCTCATTTTCACCTTAAGGACCAGGCCATTTTTTGGAAATCTGACCAGTGTCACTTTAAGTGCTAATAACTTTAAAACGCTTTGACTTATCCAGGCCATTCTGAGATTGTTTTTTCGTCACATATTATACTTCATGACACTGGTAAAATGAAGTCAAAAAAAATATTTTTTTTGCACAAAAAAATACCTAATTTACCAAAAATTTGGAAAAATTTGCAAATTTCAAAGTTTCAGTTTCTCTACTTCTGTAATACATAGTAATACCCCAAAAAATTGTGATGACTTTACATTCCCCATATGTCTACTTCATGTGTGAATTGTTTTGGGAATGATATTTTATTTTTTGGGGATGTTATAAGGCTTAGAAGTTTAGAAGCAAATCTTGAAATTTTTCAGAAATTTACAAAAACTAAATTTTTAGGGACCAGTTCAGGTCTGAAGTCGATTTGCGAGGCTTACATAATAGAAACCACCCAAAAATGACCCCATCTAAGAAACTACACCCCTCAAGGTATTCAAAACTGATTTTGCATACATTATTAACCCTTTAGGTGTTGCACAAGAGTTATTGGCAAATGGGGAGGAAATTTGAGAATTTAATTTTTTTGTCTAATTTTTCATTTTAACCCTTTTTTTCCACTAACAAAGCAAGGGTTAACAGCCAAACAAGATTGTATCTTTATTGCCCTGACTCTGCCGTTTACAGAAACACCCAATATGTGGCCGTAAACTACTGTACGGGCACACAGCGGGGCGTAGAGTGAAAGGTGTGCCGTATGGTTTTTGGAAGGCTGATTTTTATGGACTGGTTTTTTGACACCATGTCCCATTTGAAGCCCCCTGATGCACCCCTAGAGGAGAAACTCCCTAAAAGTGACCCCATCTAAGAAACTACACCCCTCAAGGTATTCAAAACTGATTTTACATACGTCGTTAACCCTTTAGGTGTTGCACAAGAGTTATTGGCAAATGGGGATGAAATTTGAGAATTTCATTTTTTTGCCTAATTTTCAATTTTAACCCATTTTTTCCACTAACAAAGCAAGAGTTAACAGCCAAACAAGACTGTATCTTTATTGCCCTGACTCTGCTGTTTACAGAAACACCCCATATGTGGCCGTAAACTACTGTACGGGCACACAGTAGGGCGTAGAGTGAAAGGTGCGCCGTTTGGTTTTTGGAAGGCTGATTTTGCTGGACTGTTTTTTTGACACCATGTCCCATTTGAAGCCCCCCTGATGCACCCCTAGAGTAGAAACTCCATAAAAGTGACCCCATCTAAGAAACTACACCCTTCAAGGTATTCAAAACTGATTTTACAAACGTTGTTAACCCTTTAGGTGTTGCACAAGATTTAATGGAAAATAGAGACACAATTTCAAAATTTCAAATTTTTGGCAGATTTTCCATTTTAATATTTTTTTTCCAGTTACAAAGCAAGGGTTAACAGCCAAACAAAACTCATTATTTATGGCCCTGACTCTGTAGTTTACAGAAACACCCCATATGTGGTCGTAAACAGCTGTACAGGCACACGGCAGGGCGCAGAAGGAAAGGAATGCCATACGGTTTTTGGAAGGCAGATTTTGCTGGACAGTTTTTTTGACACCATGTCCCATTTGAAGCCCCCCTGATTCACCCCTAGAGTGGAAACTCCAAAAAAGTGACTCCATTTTAGAAACTACAGGATAGGGTGGCAGTTTTGTTGGTACTAGTTTAGGGTACATATGATTTTTGGTTGCTCTATATTACACTTTTTGTGCAGCAAGGTAACAAGAAATAGCTTTTTTGGCACGTTTTTCTTTTTTTGTTATTTACAACATTCATCTGACAGGTTAGATCATGGGGTAATTTTATAGAGCAGGTTGTCACGGACGCGGTGATACCTAATATGTATACATTTTTTTTTATTTATGTAAGTTTTATACAATAACTTCATTTTTAAAACCAAAAAAATGTTTTAGTGTCTCCATAGTCTAAGAGCCATAGTTTTTTCAGTTTTTGGGCGATTATCTTAAGTAGGGTCTCATTTTTTGCGGGATGAGATGACGGTTTGATTGGCACTATTTTGGGGTGCATATGACTTTTTGATCGCTTGCTATTACACTTTTTGTGACGTAAAATGGCAAAAAATGGCTTTTTTTACACAGTTTTTATTTTTATTTTTTTACGGTGGTCATCTGAGGGGTTAGGTCATGTGATATTTTTATAGAGCCGGTCGATACGGACGCGGCGATACCTAATATGTATACTTTTTTTTTATTTATGTAAGTTTTACACAATGATTTCATTTTTGAAACAAAAAAAAATCATGTTTTAGTGTTTCCATAGTCTAAGAGCCATAGTTTTTTCAGCTTTTGGGCGATTATCTTGAGTAGGGTCTCATTTTTTGCGGGATGAGATGACGGTTTGATTGGTACTATTTTGGCGTACATGCGACTTTTTTGATCACTTTTATTACCTTTTTTGGGAAGTAAGGTGGGCAAAATTTCAATTTTCTCATAGTTTTTATTTTTTTATTTTTATGGCGTTCACCGTGCGGGGAAAGTAACATGACCATTTTATAGATCAGGTCGTTACGGACGCGGCGATACCTAATATGTGTAGTTTATTTTATTTTTTTAATTTTTATTCAGTGATAAATGTTTTTTTTTTTATCTTAACTTTTTTCACTTTTTTTTTACATTTTTTTGACCCAGACCCACTTGGTTCTTGAAGATCCAGTGGGTCTGATGTCTGTATAATACAGTACAGTACAATATATATTGTTCTGTACTGTATTTTACTTACACTGAACAGATCTATGCTTTCAGCATAGATCTGTTCAGCACCATGGACAGCAGGACGCCTGAGCAGGCGTCCTGTTGCCATGGGAACCCTCCCCGTCTGCTCAGAACTTCGCAGACGGGGAAGGGTAAGCACGGGGCTGAGGGGGGCTCTCTGAGGGGCTCTCTCCCTCTCCATCGGGGGGCTGCAAAGGCACAGCAGCCCCCCGATGGAGAGGGAGTGAGCTCCCTGACCGATGACAGTTAACTTTTTCCATACAGCGGTCCGTACGGACCGCGGTATGGAAAGGGTTAAACGGCTGACATCTGCACAGATGTCAGCCGTTTATACCAGGGTGCCAGCAATGTGCTGGCACCCTGGTATAACCACTAGAAGCCAACGATCATTCATGGGAGGCGGGCGGGGGATCGCGATCCCGCCTGCCGCACCGCCCGCCTCCCGCAACGCCCCCACCGCCTGCGACACCCCCCCCGCACCACCCGCCGGCATCAAATCATGCAGGGGTGCAGGGGGGGGTAAAAAATATAGATTTTAGCCACTCTAAAGTTTCTGATCCCCGCGGTCAGGGACCGCGGGCATCAGAAACTGCAAAAAGCGCAGCAAACCGCAGGTCTGAATTGACCTGCGGTTTGCTGCGATCGCCGACACGGGGGGGTCACATCACCCCCCCTGGCGTTGTCACAGGATGCCGGCTGAAGGATTTCAGCCGAAATCCCGTTCCGTTTAACCCCTCGGGCGCCGGAATCCCGATTTAAAAGTTAGGACGTACCGGTACGTCCTTGGTCCTTAAGGACTCTGGAAATAGGGCGTACCGGTACGTCCTATGTCCTTAAGGGGTCCATTTTTGTGCTGTGCACCAAAGACTGTTTTCTGCCTCTTGGAAAATGGAGGATGTGGTTAAAGCTATGTTGCAAGCTGTTGCATCTCAACAGGAGGCTACCCGAGTGCAGCGGGAGGCTACCCTAGTACAGCAAAAGGCGCTTGAGGAAACCAGCCGCAGACTGACGGCCCAACTGGAGGCTGCACAAGAGGCGCAAAGAAAAGACCGAGAGACCTTAGCAGTTGTGGTGCAGCAACTTACCAGTGTCGCTGGACGGGTCCCAGGTATGGCAGAGGCCCCTCATGCCGCCATAAGGGCTAGTCACTTTCTGCAAAAGATGACAACCGCAGATGACGTGGAGGCCTACCTGACCACCTTCGAAAGGACTGCTGAGCGAGAGGGTTGGCCAAAGGCACAGTGGGCCGGATTGTTGGCCCCCTTCCTTTCAGGAGAACCCCAAAAGGCATATTTTGACCTGGAGAATCATGATGCTATGGACTATGTTATGCTAAAAAAGGAGATCCTTACACGCCTTGGTGTTACTCTTTCGGTCCGTGCATAGCGTGTGCACAACTGGGACTACAGTATGGATAAACCTCCACGTTCCCAAATGCACGACCTCATACACCTGACCAAGAAGTGGTTGCAGCCGGAGTTCCTGACAGGCCCTCAGATGGTGGAACGGGTTGTGATGGACCGGTACTTAAGGGCCCTCCCCGTTACCTTGCGCAAGTGGGTGAGCCATGCTGACCAGATGGTGGAGAGGTACACATCCGCAGAGGAGCTATTGAGTCTGCCACAGCGCCCCCCAGCGGAGGTCTCCAGGACTACCTGGTAAGACTGTTCTAAGGGAAAAGGGGGCTGGCAGAAGTGATATATCTGTGGGTGCAAGTGGAGAGACTGGAGGCCCAGGCTCTAGAAGCTGGCAAGCCGTGCCAGGGAGGTCTGTGGCCTATAAGAGACTTAATAGGGACTTAATAAAATGTTTCAGATGTCAAATGCCAGGTCATGTTGTTGCCAATTGCCCAATGTATGGTGAACCAATGCAATGTGATGCCTCATATATAAACCGCCGTTTATCACTGTATGCTCAGCCTGCGTGTGTGGCTTTATCAAATACTGGGGGGGAGAAACAAATGTGTGTTATTACGGTGGAAGGTAAAGATGTGAGTGCCTTGTTGGACTCAGGCAGTCTGGTCACCCTAGTAAAAACGGATTTGGTAAGCCCCAGGAAATGGCAAACGAAAGCCATTGCGGTAACCTGCATACATGGAGACACCCGTAATTATCACACTGCTGTGGTAGATGTAAATACCCGGTTCGGGCAGGAAAATTTATGGTTGGTTTAGTGCCTAGGTTAATGCATGATGTCATCATGGGGCGGAATTTCCCACATTTCTGGCAGCTATGGGAACATAAACTTTCAAATGCCTGTCAGGAAGGAAATGACCTACCACTGGGTACCGAGAGGTGTGGGTATTTAAGAGAGACTTCTGTTGATGGTGAATCGTTTCGCTTGTCTGTCATGGTGGGGGAGCCTGAGGTCTCTGACCATAGTGATGGGATAGAAGAGGGTCAGAGCAGTCCAGAGAGGGAAGACTCCCTTAATGACAATTTGCCAGACCTGGCAGTACGGAAAGAGCAATTTGGTGCTGAGCAATTAAAAGATCCCACCCTTACTAGAGCCAGGGAAAATGTGAAGTCTATTGATGGTAAACTGGTGGAACCGGACGGCAGACTTTGTTTCCCGCATATGGCTGTGAAACATGACTTATTGTACCAAGTGGTAAAAAGGGGAGAGGATCTGGTGGAACAACTGGTGGTTCCTAAAGTGTACCGACGAACGGTACTAGATATTGCTCATGGTCACCTTATGGGGGGGCATTTGGGAGCTGAAAAGACTACAGACAGAGTCCTTCAAAGGTTCTTTTGGCCTGGGGTCCATAAAGATGTTAAAGACTATTGCGACACCTGCCCCGAGTGCCAAATTTCGGCTCCTAGGCCACACTATCGTAGTCCCCTGGTACCTCTACCAATCATTGAGATACCATTTGAGAGAATAGCCAGGGATCTGGTGGGGCCCCTTGTAAGATCTGCTCGAGGCCACCAACATATTCTCGTAATCATGGACTACGCTACTCGTTACCCGGAAGCTATACCCTTACGTAATACGTCATCCAAGGCCATAGCTAAAGAGTTGGTGCAGGTGTTCAGTCGCGTGGGACTACCAAAAGAGATCCTAACAGATCAGGGTACCCCCTTTATGTCACGCATCATGAAGGAGTTATGTAAACTGTTCAAAGTTAAACAGCTGCGTACCTCTGTCTACCATCCACAGACTGATGGACTGGTAGAGATATTTAATAAAACTCTAAAAGCCATGCTTAAAAAAGTGGTAGACAAAGATGGGAAAAACTGGGATTTCCTTCTCCCCTATCTTATGTTTTCCATCCGTGAAGTGCCTCAGTCCTCTACAGGCTACTCCCCATTTGAGTTGCTATATGGTCGCCACCCTAGGGGTCTGCTAGATATAGCAAAAGAAACTTGGGAAGAAGAAGCTACCCCCTATAGAAGTGTCATAGAACATGTGGCACAAATGCAAGATCGTATATCTGCGGTGATGCCTATTGTACGAGAACATATGGCCCAGGCTCAGGGGGCACAACAAAGGGTGTATAACCGCAGTGCCAGAGTACGTACCTTTGCGCCAGGTGACCTGGTTCTGGTACTGATCCCTACGGTAGAGAGTAAATTCCTGGCTAAGTGGCAAGGCCCCTTTGAGGTGATAGAGAAAGTAAATGAGGTAAACTATAAAATCCGTCAACCAGGTAAGAGGAAGCCTGAGCAAATATACCACGTCCATCTTAAAAAACCGTGGAAAGATCGACTATCACTTGCAGCTGACACCTCCTTCCCACCAGAGCAGCGGTGCTCTGGGAAGCTCCTGTTGCCAGAGGTAACAGTACCCGACTCCCTGGCCAAGACACAAAAGGTAGAAGTGCAGGGGTTCCTCTTTAAGAATAGGGATTTTTTCTCAGAGATCCCAGGTCGCACCTCTGTCATAAAACATGACATCATTACAGAACCAGGAAAAAGGGTTAAGCTGCGACCCTACAGAATACCAGAGGCCAGGAGAGGGCTTATCTCTGAAGAGGTGAGGAAAATGTTGGAACTTGGGGTAATTGAAGAGTCCCATAGCCAGTGGTCCAGTCCTATAGTTCTGATCCCTAAACCAGATGGCAGCTGGAGGTTTTGCAATGAGTTCCGGAAGTTGAACACCATATCTAAGTTTGATGCTTACCCAATGCCCCGTGTTGATGAGCTCATTGACAGGCTCGGAAATGCCAGGTATATAACCACTCTAGACCTAACCAAGGGATACTGGCAAATTCCCCTGACAAATGAGGCCAAAGAGAAAACTGCCTTTGCCACTCCTGATGGGTTGTTTTATTATGTAGTCTTGCCGTTTGGTTTGCATGGAGCCCCTGCAACCTTCCAGAGGGTGATGGATAAGATTTTAAGACCCCACAGACGGTACGCAGCCGCATATCTGGATGACATCATCATCCAAAGTCCAGACTGGGAATCCCATCTACCTAGGGTGCAGGCGGTTATCAATTCCCTGTGTGAGGCAGGCTTCACAGCCAATCCCAAAAAATGTGCCATTGGTCTTGAAGATGCTAAGTATCTAGGTTATATCATAGGCCGAGGCCTAGTAAAGCCCCAGTTAAACAAAATCGAAGCCATACAAAGATGGCCTCAACCGGTAAACAAGAAGCAAGTCCGTGCCTTCTTGGGGATTACAGGCTATTACCGGCGATTTATACCTAATTTTGCTTCCCTTGCAGCCCCATTAACGGACCTGACAAAAGGGAAAGACTCTGTCATGGTCACAAGAGGCGGAAAAATCATTTCAGACTCTAAAAACCCTCCTGTGCGCTCAGCCAGTGCTGATAACCCCAGACTTTAAGAAAGGGTTTGTCCTACAGACGGATGCGTCTGAGGTGGGACTGGGGGCAGTACTGTCACAGGTACGGGATGGAGAAGAACACCCTGTACTGTATCTGAGCAGGAAACTTAATGACCATGAGCAAAAATATGCAATTGTGGAAAAAGAGTGCCTCGCTATTAAATGGGCCCTGGAAGCACTCCGCTACTATTTGCTTGGCCGTCACTTTGAATTGGTCACGGATCATGCTCCCTTAAAATGGATGTGTGAGAATAAGGAAAAAATAGGAGGGTAACAAGATGGTTCTTAGCCCTGCAAGAGTACCAGTTTACCGTAAAGCACAGGCCAGGGACCCAAATGGGAAATGCAGATGCCTTGTCACGTGTACATTGTCTGATGTCCAGATGTGTTCCAGCCCCGGGTCTGAAACAGGGGGGGAGGATATGTGACAGAGTGTCTGGAGAAGTAGTGGACGGGGTCTATGTGTGCCCAAGATTTCTCACTTCTGTCATTTAAAAGCAACCAGGGAAATGTTCAGGAGAGGTCTTTGCAATTCGGGTCTGCATAAAACCTGTTTTTAGGGCCTGTGTTGCTGGAGTGGGGAGAGAAGGGTGGGCCCCACTCCATCCGGACAGTCCGGGTTTTGGGCTGTCAGGTAATTACTCCTCAGGTGTGTTAGCCTGATATAAGGCTGAGAATGCAGACACTGCTAGCTCAGCCTGGGAACAGGTTACCTGCATGGAGCCTGTGAGAGCACTTCAAGAGGTACAGACTTTGCTATTTTGTTTGGGTGCTTGGTATTAGGCCGGCACTTGGTCAGGGAGGTTTCATGCTGTATAGTTAGAGCCGGACAGGCTTAGGATTTTTGTTTGTTATATTTTATGTTCTGTACCTCAACCTGACAATAAAACTGGCTGAGGTTAGTTAAACGAAGTTCCTGCCGTGTGGACTGTAACTGCTTCGGTGTGCCTGCTAAACTGTGCCTGTCTACCCAGGGGACGACAGGCCCGCTACCTAAATCCCTTACATTATCTATATATATATATATATATATATATATATATATATATATATATATATATATATAAAGAAGATTTTGGAGAATATTATGGCTACAGCATGCATGCATGCATTTTTAGCCAGCAAGGTGACAGCGTACAGCTTTCTTAGGCCTTGCCGCAGTGGAGGGATAACAAGTTCAGACACCCTACACACTTCAGGTTCAAATTGTGGACATTGCAACAGATTACAGTCGTCGGCCATAAATCCCAGTACTAGAGATTGTAGCAAGAGAAAGAGTAAACTGAGAGTCATTACCTTTTAAATACTTGCTTAACTCATGCTTGGACATGCATGTGGATTTTGCAAAGTGTCTTCCTATTTGGTGCACAGTAAAGAGAGACTTTGGTTAAGTTCAATCTGGCCTAGTTACTGACTCTCCTAACACCATATACTGACTATTGCACCATTTCAAGTCCTGCTTTGCACCCACATGGACATTTAACATAAAGGGAACCCCCAAGCGACCATCAGGCAGGGAGCCTACAAGTACAGGGAGTGACCCCTTGACTGCACTGACCCCAGGGAGCAACAGCCTGAAGGAGTAGCACTGACGCCAGGGAGCAAGGGCCTGATGGAGTACATGATGACACAACATCAGGGCCACTACCACTCCACTGTATGTGTTCAACAGGACAATTTTTTCTGTCATGTATAACGGAACCAAATAGAATCGTTATTTGTCCCCATAGAGATGTATTAGGATGGAGCAAATCGGAATGCCTCTTTAATTCCTTTATAACTCTGTTATAATGGAATTCCTTTGCAAATGCAAACCCGCCCTAAGTCGCATTGGCGACAATTTTGGTTGCCATCTGGAGCACTGTCAATGACTGAGTAATTATTATAGCTGTGTATTTATAGATTGCTGTGCGATGTGAATAATGACACAGTTGTCCTAATGATAAGCGCAACTGTCCAGCAACCAATTACTGGGTCATGTGAATAGTGACATTGTTGGCTCAATGTGCTAAAAACTAATCAATGCTCCATGTGAACAGCGACAGTTGGTTTAATGATAAATGCAAGAGTAATAAATGCAACTGTCTAGTAACCAATTGCTGTTCTATGTGAACATTGACATAGATCGTTCAATGATTGAGTAGTAAGTGCACTTGTTTAGTAACCAATTACTGTGTCCTGTGATTTAGTAATGAACAACCAATAGTCATTCGTAATTTTAAATTGATTCTCTGTTTGCCTTATAATTTTCTGACATGAGTAAGGGTCATTATTGTTACACCTGAAACACCTAGGCATTCATGTGTCCATGCCATTCCCTGTGTAACAGCGGCTACTGTGCGCCGCTGTTCCCCTGCTTACCACCGCGGTCCCGGGCGCCATGTTCAGCGGTGATCTGCTGCCAGTGCTTCCCATTCACCGCTGCAGTCCTGGGCACTGTCTGTGTAGGTGATGTTATTCTGGGATCTGCTCCACGGTTTCCTCTCAGCCCTGGCCGCGGCATGCTTGCTGCCTGTTCCCTGCAGCACTTCCTTGGGGGCCGGCGCGCGGCACTTCCTGTGCTTTGTGGGTTGGGTCATGTGACCTCGCTGACCAATCCTAGCCCTCCTGCACATGTATAGGTGGCTCGGCTCCCTTCACATATGCCTCAGTATGCCTTGTGTCCCTTGCCATATGCCTTGTGTCCTGCTAATGTTCATGATATCTGCTTGTGTTCCTGTGTTTCTGACTCGCACTTGTATTCCTGGACTCTGCTACCTGTTTGATCCCTGCCTGCTTGCCTTGACTCTCCTGTTGCCGAACCGGATTGCCTAACCTGTACCTGTGCCACCTGCCCTAACCTATTGCCTGTTTGACTTCGCCTTTGCCTCATCCTTCGGTCCTGCACTGTTGCTCCTGGTTATGACTCAGCCTGCTGACAACGCCTGTACCTCTGGTACCTTACTCATGTACCTCCTGGTCTGTCTGGACCAGCTGCCTTGTGTGCCAATCCTCCTCAAGAGGTAGTGACCTGGTGTTCCACTTGGGAAAGTCTATCCCCACCATGAGGGGTACTGTGAAGATCGAGGGGTTCACTTAAACAACACACTTAGAGGAGGTAGGACACGTGGCACAGTGGGTTCACAACTGCTGGTTCGTGACACCCTGTTTGGTTTTAAAGATGCACCATAAAGCCGCTACCGTCTTTTATCGGATGCCGGAATCTTTCTGTTGGTTTTCAAGTTTGTAACTCCAATGCTTGCCTGTGTCCGGGATCCTGACTCTCTGCTGCCTCTAACTGTCCCATACCTGTTCACAACACTGACAGTGAGCCATCTGCCCTGACCTCTGGATTGTTTCCTGACTACATGTATTGCCTGATCTCTTGGTGCTTGGCACTGATGTCTCTGACCCCAGTGGATCAGCAGCCTACCACACAGGGACTATTCCAAAAATTAGCTGCCTGGGGCCTCCCCTACAGCAAAGGCCAGAATCCTGTGTAGGGTTTTTAGGGTGAAAACCAGGGGGCTGTCAGGATAATGCCCTCAGGACTAATCCAAAGTCAAACCGATTGGTTGGCACAGTGGGTCCACGCTCACTGCCCATAACAGGCAGTCTGATGGACAAGTCTGCATTTGGATTATGCCAGGAGAACATAACCTGCCTGGACTTCATTGTGCCAATGCCAAAGTTTGGTGGAGAAGAGATAATGCTGTGGGGTTGTTTTTAAGGAGTTGCCTTTGGCCCCTTATTTCTAGTCAAGGGAAATCTTAATGCTTCCCCATAACAAGAGCATTTTGGAAAATGATATGCTTCCAACTGTGCGGCAACAATTTTGGAAAGGCCCTTTTCTGTTCTAACATGTTTGTGCCCCAGTTCACAAAGCAAGGTCCATAAAGGACATGGTTGGGTAAGTTTGGTGTGTAAGAACTTGACAGTTCCACACAAAGCCCTGACCTCAACCCCATTGAACACTTTTGGGGTGAATTAGAACGAATACTGCAAGCCAGGTCCTCTCATCTAATATCAATATCTGACCTTAGAAGTGTTCTTCTGAATGAATTGGCAAAAATTCCCACAGACACACAACAAATGCTTGTAGAAAGCCTTTCCAGAAGAATAGAAGCTGTTTTAGCTGCAAAGACAGGTGGGGGCAACTCCATATTTAAATGCCTACAGATTTGAAGTGGGAAGTCATAAAAGCTCCTGGAGGTGTTATGTGGACTAATACAGGATCACAAACTTACATGGTCGATAACCTTGGGGCTAAGATGGTGGGGGTTAATAAGCACTCAGGAATAAAATTTAGGAAGGCAGTAAATGAGCTGCACTGTTCAGAAGCCTGGCAGGCCTTGGCTGATGTTTTGAATTTGCAGCGAGCCCCTAAGGAGCCGATGCAGAGAATGGAGGTGTCGCGGCCCTGATGAGATGTTGTGTCACTGTGTACTCCCTTAGGCAGCTGATAACTGAGGATCTGTACAGTGGAAAGGTAGTTTGAAGAACCAGGCAAAACAGGTCATAAGTAAAAGTATAAAAGTTTCTAGTTGCATGGCAATTTAATGGCACTAGCAGGCACTTGTGGATATAGATTTCCACTGTGAGACTCAGGTTAGATGTTTTTCTGGCCTGGAGGTTGTCTGGCTGATGAGTGTCTGAGCCATGGTCCCTTACAGCACTGTCTGTAAGGCTGAGTTCACACGGGCGAGATTTCCGCGCGGGTGCAATGCGGGAGGTGAACGCATTGCACCCGCACTGAATCTGGACCCATTCATTTCTATGGGGCTGTGCACATGAGCTGTGATTTTCACGCATCACTTATGCGTTGCGTGAAAATCGCAGCATGCTCTATATTGTGCGTTTATTACGCAACGCAGGCCCCATAGAAGTGAATGGGGCTGAGTGAAAATCGCAAGCATCCGCAATCAAGTGCGGATGCGGTGCGATTTTCACGCATGGTTGCTAAGATGACAGTCTACTCACTGTATTATTTTCCCTTATAACATGGTTATAAGGGAAAATAATAGCATTCTTTAATACAGAATGCTTAGTAGGTCAATTGAGGGTTAAAAAATAATTAACCCACCTTCTCCTCTTGATTGCGTAGCTGCCGGTCCCTTCTTACTTCTTTAATCATGAGCTGCCGGCTAAAGGACCTGTGGTGATGTCATATCACATGGTTCAATCACATGATACATCACCGTGGTGCTGGACCATGTGATCTGATGTCACCACAGGTCCTTTAGCCGGCAGCTCATGATTAAAGAAGTAAGAAGGGACCTGCAGCTACGCGATCAAGAGGAGAAGGTGAGTTAATTATTTTTTATTTTTTAACCCTCAATTGAACACCTACTAAGCATTCTGTATTAAAGAATGCTATTATTTTCCCTTATAACCATGTCATAAGGGAAAATAATAACATCTACACACCACCTAACCCAAACCTGAACTTCAGGGAAGAAGTTCGGGTCTGGGTACCACAGTCAGTTTTTTATCACGCACGTGCAAAACGCATTGCACCCGCGCAATAAAAACTGGACAACGGAACGCAATCGCAGTCAAAACTGACTGCAATTGGGTACCTACTCGCGCGGGTTTGCCGCAACGCATCCGGACCTTATCCGGACACGTTCGTGTGAACTCAGCCTAAAGCTGTAACGTCGCTGATCACTCTGCTGTCTTCTCACATTGATGCTTTCTGGAAGCAGTGTTCTTGATTCACAAGATCTCACAGGAGAACAAGACATGGTTCCGAGGAGTAGGAACTTTGATATGTGCTGCTTCTCCCTTCTCTATCTACTCAGCTCACTCCTACCAAGAGGGGAGGAACAGGATGGTTAGATTAGATTCAACTTTATTGTCAGTGAGCGAGTACAAGTACAATGCCAATGACACACAGCATCAATTACACCAACATACAATGTATTATAGATAGATAGATAGATAGATAGATAGATAGATGGATAGATACTGTAGATACACAAAATATTATATCTAAAAATTCATCTCTGAATTTATGATCACCACTGATTCTGGAAAAAATATGTTTCCTCAACCTTGTCGTACGGCAACATATGTTCCTATACTCCCCAATGGAAGTAGGGAGTAAAAGTTGTGAATCGGGTGAGAATCATCATCCAAGATTCTTCTAGCCCAGCTCAAACAGCGTGACAAATAGATGCTTTCACATCAGGGCAATTACACGCCAATAATCCGCTGCGCAGATTTAACAATCCTCTGAAGGGCTTTGCGGTCAGATCCGGAACAGTTGCCATACCAAACAGAAATACAATTAGTCACAATAATCTCAATGGTGCTGCGATAAAAACCAACCAGTATTTCACTACATAATTGAGCCTTCTTAATAGATCTCAAAAAATAAAGTCTCTGTTGTGCCTTCCTAAATAAGGATGAACAATTAATCGACCACTTAAAGAGGTATTGTCACTTCAGCAAATGACATTTATCACGTAGAGAAAGTTAATACAAGCCAATCACTAATGTATTGTTATTATCCATATTGCCTCCTTGGCTGGCTGAATTCATTTTTTCATCAAATTATAATCTGCTCGTTTAGTCGTTTACATGGTTATGACCACCCTGCAATCCATCAGTGGTGGATCGTGCTTGCACACTATAGAAAAAAGTGCCGACATCTCTGGTGACCGGAACCGTGGGATCTCACATAGGCTGGTGCTTTTTTTATAGTATGCACGCACAGCCACGCTGATGGATTGCAGGGTGGTCGTAACTAGGGATGAGCAAATCAACTTTGGATGAAACATCCAAAGTCGATTCGCATAAAACTTCATTCTAATACTGTACGGAGCAGTATTAGAATGTATTGGCTCCGATGAGCCGAAGTTATTGCTTTGCGAAGTCTCGCGAGACTTTGCGCAATAACTTCATAAATTAATTTGTACTGTAAAAAAACATTTCCGGAACTCGGGTTCAGTTCCAAGTGGTATCTTGGAACCGAACCCGAGTTCGGAAAAAGTTTTTTTACAGTACAAATTCATTTATGAAGTTATTGCGTGAAGTCTCTCATCGATTCGCTCATCCCTTGTCGTAACCATGGAAATGAGATGTGTATAATGTGATGGAAAAATGAGTCTAGCCAGCAAAGGAAGCAAAATGGATAATAACAATACATTATATAAGTGCATTGTATTAACTTTCTCTACATGACACCATAAATGCCATTTGCTGAAGTGACAAAACCCCTTTAAGATCTTCTGTGATATGCATGCCTAGAAACTTAAACTGGACACCCTTTCAACGTCAATTCCATCATTATTAAACGCAGATTAAGATCTATCCTTTCCTTTCCTGAAATCCACAATCAACTCTTTTGGTTTTCGCAACATTTAGAGTCAGATTATTAAGAAGACACCAGTCTGCCAGTTGTTGCACCTCCTCTCTATATGCCCTCTCTTCATCTCCCTTAATCAACCCTGCTGCTGTGGTAGCATCCGCAAATTTGATCACAGTGTTCAGATCACACATCTCACCACAATCATAGCTATATATGGAGTACCGGAGTAGACTCAATACGCAACCCTGCGGAACCCCTACATTTAAGGCGATAGGTGCTGAAATAGAGTTACCTATCCTAACCACCTGTACCCATCTCTTAAAGGGGTTGTCAGGGTTCAGAGCTGAACCCGGACATATCCCTATTTTCACCCCTTCATGCTCCGATGCTCCCCCTTGTCCTGCGCTGTATTGTGCAGGGCAAGGGCTTTTTTGTTTATGTTTTTAACACTTCTAGGCGGAGGCTTCCGTCCAGCAGTGTTGCCGGTGACGCCACTGACTCCAGTGGGAAGGCTTTAGTGTTGCCCTAGCCATTTTACAGGCTACGGCAGCGCTAAAGCTGGCCCATTAGTGGCGGTGACCTCACCGGGCTCACTGCTAGGCAGAAGCCTCTGCCTAGCTTTGCCCACGGAAAGTCCGGTACATCACCAGATCTCCCAAAAAAAAGAGAGCATCGAAGCATGAAATGCCTGGGTGAAAATGGGGGTATGTCCGGGTTAAGCTCTGAACCCGGACAACCCCTTTAAGAAATCCAATTACTCCAGCTTACCAAGTTTATCAATAAGTCTAGATGGACTAACTGTATTATATGCGGAACTGAAGTCCACAAAAAGAGTGAAGGATATGCATTCTTTTTCTCCAAAGATGTCGGTACAACATGCGCTGCCATGGAGATTGCATTCTCAATAGATCTGTTCTGCTTATATGCAAATTGATAAAGCTCCAAAGTCATAGGAAAACAGGATTTCAAATAGGACAGAACTAGTCTTTCAAAGCATTTAGCAACTACAGATGTCAAGGCTACAGAACGAAAGCCATTAGGATTTGACACCAGCACAATATCTGCAGCTTTAAAACAGTCCAGGACTACTGCCTGGCCATAAACATATTAAAAATGTCGGCAAAGTCTCCTGTCAATTGCCTGGCACAATTCCTCAAAACCCGTCCAGGTACTCCATCTGGTCCGGCTGCCTCTGGCTCTATAAACATCCTCAGTAGAAAACATTAGGGATTTCTCCCCAGGATCCCTTCTTGCCCTGAACACCCTCTCCGACTCCATCCTATCAAATCGTGCATAAAAGTTATTTGACTTGTCTGGAGATACATCCTGAATACCAACACTCCTCTTACTACTTGACTTAAATTTAGCTAGAACCTGAAGTCCCCTAATCTAAAAGCTCTGTCCCTCTCCCTACGCAATAATCAAAACAACATGCAACAGGATGAGGAGTCAACATAGTGGCCCAGTCACAGAGTGGGGAGGTGGTGGGGGGCAACAGCAGTGTCAGTAACAGCACAAGATGGTTGCAGTAAGAGATGATGGCAGCAGGTGTGTGGCATCAGACAGGTGGTAGCATCAGAATAGTGGCTAAAGCATGTGGCCAGAAGTAAAAGGCAATTTTTCACAATGTTCTGGTGTGGCAGCACACTTCAGTTAGAATGTTACTGCCAGAATGATCTAGGCTAATGCATCAGGCACCGTTGTGTGGAAATCCTGGCTGATCCATGCCCGATTCATCTTTAGGCGAGTACTCTTTGGGGTAACAATGCCTTCCCCCCCACCACACTTAAAACTCGCTCTGATGTCACACTACTAGCCGGGCAGGAAAGCTTGTCCAGGGCAAACAACACCAGTTGCGGCCACAATTCAAGTTTGGCTGCCCAGTAGTCCAGGGGATCTTGGATCTGGGGTGACAGGGTGCATTCAAAGTATCCCACCACCTGCTGGTTCTGCTCCATGTCCTGCTGCTGGCTGGTTTCTTCAATTGGCGGATGAAGAAACGTGCTCATCAGAGACTCAAGACTCAAGTTACTGCTGACGGAGCTGGTGCTGCTCCAGCCCCCCCACCTTCCTCCAGCAGTCATCGCAGTGGAGCGTGAATGCAGAGGGTCCCCCTTGTCAGACTTTGGTGAGGATGGGCAATGGCACACATAGGCAGCGACCAACCAACTACTGTACATAGGATGTTTCAATAGTAGTTGAGTTTCTTACATAGTGGAGAGACGGTAGCCATCCCTCTGCCGAATGGTGATAATGCAGCTGTCGCTACTCAAGCAGCTCAGCATGCAGCTGACCATTTGCGCAAGGGAATCGGATGGACTCCCTGCCTCTATCTCTACTGCATACTGCCATGGTATGTCGGGGTCATCTGCCTCGTCTTCCTCATTATCCTCCTGCTCCTCTCCTATCACTTGTGCAGATAAACCACCTATTTCTACATACATTTCCTGTTCCTTAATGTCCTCTTCGTCCTCCTCCCCTGCCAGTTCAGGCACCACAATGCTCAAGTGGCCATGAAATGTAGGCACCACTTCTCCTGTCCCCTGGCCAACCAAATTTATCAGCATCTGCTCCATTAATCGTTCACTCCCTTCCTCTGCTCATATAGTCTGTCCAACATGTAGAGGGTGGAGTTCCACCTTGTGTAAACGTCGCATATGAGGCAATGTTGGGGAACACTTTTCTGTCTTTGCAGCTCAAGGGGGGCATGTTTTACAGTAGGAGTGGCTGAAGTGCATGCACAGTTTCCTGCCAACCCAATAACAGTAAAAATTGCTTATTCACCACAATTTGAGAATCAGGGCCTAATGGAATTGCTTATCTATGAAACAAGGTGGGCACCCCAATAACAGTAAAAATAGCTTATTCATCCTAATTTGAGAATCAAGGCCTAATGGAATTGCTTATCTATGAAACATGGTGGGCACCCCAATAACAGTAAAAATAGCTTATTCACCACAATTGGCGAATCAAGGCCTTATAGAAATGCTTATCCATTAAACAAAGTGGACACCCCAATAACAGTAGTATTATACAGCTTATTTAATTTGAGAATAAAGGCGTAATGGAATTGCTTATCTATTAAACAAGGTGGACACCCCAATAACAGCAGTATTAGACAACTTATTTACCCCAATTTGAGAATAAAGGCCTAATGGAATTGCTTATCCATTAAACAAGGTGGACGCTGTTTAAGTAGATAGCTCTGTGTCCTATACAATGATTGATGCAAAGTGGGCTGTCTCCTATGGATCCCTTCAGCTTCAGATTACAGAGCCTGCATGGTCCCTGCAGTCTCCCTA
Source organism: Bufo bufo (assembly GCF_905171765.1). Taxonomy (NCBI): domain Eukaryota; kingdom Metazoa; phylum Chordata; class Amphibia; order Anura; family Bufonidae; genus Bufo; species Bufo bufo. The sequence continues at coordinate 435,209,351 of NC_053393.1, forward strand.
TGCTGACCCTACAGTGTGTAAAAACTTTACCTACGATCTCCCTACAGTGTCCCTGCAGTCTCCCTATCTAATATTCCACAACTAAAAGCTTCTTGAACATTGTCCCTAGTGCTTGCCACCTGTAAGACTTTAGCCTTAGGCAGCTTCCCAAAATGCCCATATTGTAATCCGCTATTGGGTTAGACAATACCTTTAAGACCCAACATTCAGGCAGGCTCTTAAGGGGATAAATAATCGGATGTTAAGTACCTATAAGCAGGTATTAGCCTGTACCTTTAAAATGTACGGTAGCTTAGCTCACAAGCTCTATGCTGTGGAAAGGCATGTGATGGGAGGAGTGAGACAAGATGAGGGATCTTGCCCCACATGTATGTATAGCATCCTGTTAAACTGTTAAGACTAAAATAAACACTAAATGGTGTTAAAGTTGTTCAATCACTTTAGGTTTTGAATTCCACGTATAACAATCCACAAGTCAAGCGGAAATGTGTTTAAAAAGATGCAGAAGAGAAACACAAGACTCATCATGTATTCAGACACCCTAAATGCCAAAAACCAAATCAGATCCTGTCATGTGTAATTAGTAAACCTTTCTCAATGGGGGTCATTTACTAACATCCCTACGCCAGTTTTTGCAAGACCCCTTTTTGTGACTTTTTAAAAGCTGTCCTCACCACTTGGGAATGACGGGGCAGGTATGTCCACTCCAGGAAAATTTGCAAACATTTATTCTTGGAAACAGGGATAGAGTGAAAACTACTAGAGTCAGGGACTGACATAGTTTTCACCCCATGTGCACAGATGGCCAGAGGTGCACCTAATTTATGACAAGGCCTGCGCCTCATTATAAATTAGGCGCTTCCATCATTAGCACAGTGGTTATCAAAGCTGGTGGTTGATAAATGGTCCCATAAAGGGGTAGATTTATCAAAACTGGCATAAAGGAAAATTGGCTTAGTTGCCCATAGCAACCAACCAGAATCAACCTTTCATTTTTCAGAACTCCTTTGGAAAATGAAAGGTGGAATTTGATTGATTGCTATGGGCAACTAAGCCAGTTTTCCTTTACAGTGTAAATCTCCCCCAATGTATTTTGAATCAATTAGCAAAACCAACATAGAAAGGCGATGAATGGTGTATGCTGCTGTATGAATGTCACGGTGCGGTGTGGGTGGTAAACTCCACACCAAACACAGAAGGGAAGGGAAGAGGTACTAGGCCTGGAAACTAGGGAAAGGGGAAAGGTCACCACCTAGTGAATCCCTAAACCGAGCCCTGAATACTATCAGTATGAACAGACCTCGATGGTAGGAATGTTCATACGCAGGAACCTAGAGCCCTATCTGACCCTTAATGGCCCTGGAAATAGTGTCAGGACAGAAGTCGACCTGTTCCTTCCCAGCTCAAGGAACAGGAGACTCCCTTAGGCCTAATACCAAAAGATAGGGGAATACAACAAACTAGAAATAGGAAAAAGACACTTAACTCCGAAGTACGCGGACGAGCAGGAACTCAGTGGAGAACCAGACACCAGCACTTCCACAACCAGAAAGGAGCTATCAACCGCATAGCATGGTAGGTGAGACCAGACTAAATAGAGGAGTTGGAATGACCACTTAACTTACACCTGAGACAAGAGGTGTGGTCATAACCAGCAACGACACAGAAACAAGTAAAACCAAAGAGGCTGTCAGATCACATCACGTGCAGCCAGTCTTAGATCTTCCGACCCCTGTCACGGGAGAGACCGTGACAGTACCTCCCTGTCACTCCCTGCCCTGTGAGTGATCTGAGAAGATCTGTCAGACTTGCTGCGCGTGAATCTATCTGACAGATTGATTTGTTGTGGCTTTGGGAAGGATCTCACCCCCTCACAGGTTTTGCTCATTAGTTTGTTAGTGATGCTATTTATACCTGCCTCTCACTATAGCCCTTGCGGTTTATAGTTTCTCCTGGAGTTCTCTGCTGGTGTTTTGTGGATCTCCTGCTCCCAGTTCGTCTTCAGTTAAGTCCTCCTTCCTTCCCTTCTGTTGTTTGTACTGGCTAGGCCTTAGGTAGACGCGGGCTCCTTCATCTTGTGCAAGGAACCGGTTGTCTTTTCGCCTGCTCCCTAGCTGAGGGTTTGTATTAGTTGCAGCAGGGCTTAGGTTCGAGTGAGATTTGTTCATGTTGGTAGCAGTCAGGGAAAGGCTCAGGGATTGTCAGGAGGTGACCTTTCCCTGTTCCCTAGCTGTGGGGCCTACCCTGCTGTTTTGTGTAATTTTGTTGTGTTTGGTTTGCTTCCCTTCCCTCACCTTCCGTGACACTCCCCTTTTATGGGTGGCCTCCGGACACCCAGGACAGACTTTATTCAGATGAGCTCTGTGAAAGTCATTCACCAGACGACTAGCATTAACGTCAGCCGCTGGAAACCACATCCTCTCCTCTGGTCCATAACCATTCCAGTGAACGAGATACTGGAGGGATCTACGGAGAATTCTGGAGTCCACTATCCTGGCAATATGAAATTAGAGATTACAGTCCACCAGGATAGGAGCGGGAGGCAATGAGGATGGTTTAACAGGTTCGACATATCTCTTCAACAATGACTTATGGAACACATTATAAATCTTCAAAGCCTGAGGAAGTTCAAGATGAAACGCTACCGGGTTAATAATGGCAGTAATCTTATATGGACCAATAAACATTGGACCCAACTTCCAAGAAGGTACTTTCAACTTAATGTTTCTTGTGGACAGCCACACAGCCACTCAGCCACTCTCGGGTCCGAACCATTCATACGTCTCTTGTCAGCCATACGTTTATACTTGTTGCCCATATTTTTCTGATTTTTAATTTTCTGCCAAATAGATGACAAATAAGAGGAAAATCGTTCCTCTTCAGGTATACCAGAAGTCTCCGTACCAGAAAATGTGCCAAATTGCATGTGGAACCCATATGGCCAAAAAAAGGCGACTTATCAGTGGACTCCTGTCTACGGTTATATTATGGCAAACTCGGCTAAAGACAAAAATAAAGACCACTCCTTCTGGTTCTCCGAAACAAAACATCTCAAATAAGTCTCCAAATTCTGATTAGTGCGTTCGACTGAGGATGAAAGACCGAAGAGAAGGACAATTTTACCCCCAGACGAGTATAGAACTCCTTTCAGAATTTGGAAATAAACTGAGTCCCCCTATCAGACACCACATGAGAAGGAATACCATGTAATTTCACAATGTAATCGACAAACACTTGTGCCAGAGTTTTAGCATTAGGTAGACCTGGCAATGCTAGAAAGTGCACCATCTTACTAAAGCAATCAACAACCACCAAAATCACAGTTTTTCCAGAAGAAATAGGTAAATCTGTGATAAAATCCATGGATAAATGAGTCCAAGTTCGGGACGGATGGGCAACGGAAGTAAAGATCCGGAAGGCCGAGCATGTGTCACCTTAGCACGTGCACAAGTACTAAAAGCAGACACATAGTCCTCAACACACTTACGCAACCCCGGCCACCAGAATCTACAAGAGATGAGATCGACAGTGGACCTGCTCCCAAGGTGTCCTGTGAGAACCGTACAGTGATGTTCCTCGAACACCTTGTGATGTAATTCAGAAGGAAAAAACAACTTCCCCGGAGGACAAGAATCCGGTACATTTCCCTGGGCCTCCAACACCTCTGCCTCAAGGTCGGTATATAGGGCAGATATAACAACCCCTTCAGACAATATCAGACCAGGATCTTCCGAATCACCCCCTTCCCCCAGGAAAGCTAAGTGACAAAGCATAAGCCTTGACGTTCTTAACTCCAGGGCGATTGGTGACGATGACATTAAATCTGGTAAAAAACAACGACTATCTGGCCTGCCTTGGGTTCAGTCATTTAGCCAACTCCAGGTAAGCCAGATTTTTATGATCAGTGAGCACAGTAATAGGATGAATTGCTCCTTCCAACCAATGACGCCACTCCTCAAAAGCCAACTTAATGGCCAGCAACTCTCTATTACCCACGTCTTAATTCCTTTCTGCCGCCGAGAGTTTCTTAGAGAAGAATGCACATGGGCTCCGTTTACTAGGTGAAGGACCCTATGACAAGACTGCTCCTACCCCTACCTCGAATGCGTCAACTTCCACAATGAATGGCTGTGACACATCCGGTTGCACTAGTATAGGAGCAGAAGCAAAGCATTCCTTCACCGCAGAAAAAGCTTGTAATGCCGCATAAGACCAGATTGAGACATCCGAACCTTTCCTAGTCATGTCCGTTAAAGGTTTAACCACAGTCAAGTAGTTCAAAATGAATTTACGGTAGTAGTTGGTGAACCCCTAAAACCGCATAAGCGCTTTCAGATTTTCGGGTCAATCCCAGTCCAACATCGTACGGACCTTCTCTAGATCCATACGAAAACCTGAAGATTAGAGTAGGTAACCCAGGAATTGCACTTCCTGAACTGCAAATACACACTTCTCCATCTTAGCATACAATTTATTATTTCTTAGGATCTGTAACACCTGTCTCACATGATCCTGATGAGTCTCCATATCTGGAGAATAAATTAGTATGTCATCCAGATACGCAACAACAAACCTCCCCACAAGATGATGAAAGATAACAAAATGCTGGAAAACTGCAGGAGCATTAGTTAACCCAAACGGCATGACCAGACTCTCAAAATGACCCTCTGGGGTATTAAACACCGTCTTCCATTCATCCCCTTCCTTGACCCTGACCAGATTATATGCCCCCCTTAGGTCCAACTTGGAGAACACCTTGGCACCAACAATCTTGTTAAACAAGTCAGGAATCAAAGGAAGGGGGTACAGATCACGGACCGTAATCCGATTGAGCTCACGGAAGTCCAGACGTGGCCTAAGAGTTCAGTCTTTCTTCTTTACAAAGAAAAACCCTGCTGCCACTGGGGACTTGGGAGGTCTAATATGTCCCTTAGCCAAACTCTCTGCAATATACTCTCGCATGGCCGCTCTTTCGGGTTCAGAAAGGTTATATAACCTAGATTCGGGCAACTTCGCATCGGGAATAAGATTGATAGGACAATCATATTCCCGGTGTGTGGGTAAACCCTGGCAACCACTCTCAGAAAATACATCAGAAAAATCAGAAATGAAAGAAGGAACAGCTTTAGTGGTCAAGACAGAAAGAGATGTATTAAGACAGTTGTCCATGCTATAATCACTCCAATTGAGAATGTGTCTCGCTTGCCAGTCAATGGTAGGATTATGTTTGCTCAACCACGGTAAGCCGAAAACTAACGGAGCAGGCAGACCCTCCAGCACAAAACACGAAATGGATTCCTGATGAAAATCTCCCACTCTTAAACGGATGTCCTGCACCATCTGTGACAAACATTTCTGAGTAAGTGATGTGGAGTCTATTGCAAACACCGAAATATTTTTCTCTAATGCACTTTTTGCCAACCCATGCAAATGGATGAATTGACCATCAACTAGGTTAACCTCTGCCCCACTGTCAATAAACACCTCAATTTCCCACAGTTTTGTACTCTAGCGCCACCTCGGCAGACAGGAGAAATCCGGTACTACCAGTAAATGACAAAATTAAGTTCTCTGACTCTGCACCCACACCACCAAGAGTAAGATGGGAATTAAAAGGTTTTTTTTTGTGTTTTCACCTTGACGCTGAAAGTAAGGACAAACATTAACAAAATATCCCCTTTTTCCACAGAAAAAACATACTCCCTTCTTATGACTAAAACTCTTGCAAGCAGGCCCAGGGGTATCTCCCCCTAACTGCATAGGTTTGTCACCAGGTATAAACTCAGGAGTCTCTCCACCCAAGGTGTCAAGGGAAGCTGCCACATTATATGATAGTTCGTCCCAAGAGTGAGGGACCTTAGATCTCTCTCTCAGGCGTCTATCCATATGTACAGCAAGGGACATAGCCGATTCCAATAGCTCAAGATTTTCGTGAAAGGCCAAAGTGTCCTTTAGCCTCTCAGATAATCCCTGACAGAATTGGCTACGGAGAGAGCTGGATCATTCCACTCCGTATCCGTAGCCCATCTCCTAAATTCAGAGCAGTAGATCTCCGCAGAACGCTCTCTCTGTTGTAAACCACGTAACTTGGTTTCGGCCAGGGAGATCCGATCCGGGTCATCGTAGATAAGACCTAGAGCTCTGAAAAATTCATCTACCGACCTGAGGGACTGTGATCCGGTCGGTAGAGAGAAAGCCCAAGACTGAGTGTCCCCTTTAAGCAACGACATGATAATACCCACTCTTTGACTCTCATCCCCAGATGAGAGCAGACATAACCTAAAGTACAATTTACACGAATCTCTGAACCGAATGAAATTATCGTTTTTCCCCAAAAATCAGTCCGGAAGTGCAACCTTAGGTTCAGGACAGGCCTGGTAACCAGGGGCGTAGCTAGAACTGACTGGGCCCCACAGCAAAATTTTGTATGGGGCCCCCCCTGCATGACTATCCTGGTATCCTATATGTGCATATGTAAGGGAGAGTTCACATCACATTTTTGCCATCCGTTTGATGTATACATTGGAAAATGGGATACAAAAGCGCAGCACACTACGGTTTTGTATCCTGCAAAGTCTGTTAAAAAAAAAACCGTATACATTAACATATCATTTTTTTTGATGGTGTCAGTCTGAGTCACCTGTTAACATATACATTTTATGTATACATTACCAGGGGTCAGCAACCTTCGGCACTCCAGCTGTTGTGAAACACAATTCCCAGCATGTTCCATTAATTTCTATGAGAGTTATGAGAAGAGCAATAATGCATGCTGGGAGTTGTAGTTTCACAACAGCTGGAGTGCAAAGCCCAGCTGGAGTGCCCACCCCTGCATTAGACGAATGGCAAAACGTGATGTGAAACCGGCCTTAGTGTGCCATGATAGTGCCAAGTGGCAAGCACTAGAGACAGAGAAGGGAGGCTGCAATGTACAGGGCACAGTATAGTATAGGGGGTACAGTACAGGGCAAGAGGGGGGACGCACAGTGTAGAGTAGAGGTACAATGCAGCATAGGGGGCACACTAAAGGGCAAGGGGTACAGCATAGCGGGCACAATACTGGGCAGGGGGCATACCCAGTGCAGCATAGGGGGCACAGTGCATTATAGGGGGTACAGTATAAGGCAGGGGGCACACAAAGTGCAGCATAGGGGGCACAGTACAGGTCAGGAGCCACACACACAGTGAGGAATAGGAGGCACAGTGCATTATAGGGGGTACAGTATAAGGCAGGGCGCACACACAGTGCAGCATAGGTGGTGCAGTACAGGGCAGGAGGCACACACAGTGCAGCATAGGGTAGGGGGCAGAATACAGCATGGGGTACACAGTACAGGGCAGGGGGGCAAAATACAGCATAGGGGGTATACACAGTGCAGCAGAGGGGTACAGTACAGGGCAGGGGGGCAGAATACAGCCAAAACATGCACCTAGAAATGCTCCATTCACATGTCCTACCTCAGGAGATGATAGTTCCTAGTGGGCTAAAGGACCTTGCATGATGTCAGGAGCACATGATCAGTCACATGAGTGGGCGGAGTCAGGCTCCGGGCTGTGCAGGAGATTGTGTGGAAATGACTGCCAGCATAACATTCGGGGCATTGGTCAAAACATCCGGGGCTGAAGCCCCGAATGTTTTGACCTAAAGATGCCCCTTCAGTGAATGATTCAGAGCACTAGATAAGCAGGAGTCGGAGATAAGGGAATTGAAGTTAGGTCACTCCACCGGCCCAGCCCCGCCCCCTCCACCGCCTGAGTCCGCCTCCTGAGTACTCCCTCTAGTTACTAGGACTCTAGGAGGCGGAGCCGGAGGAAATCTTTACTGCATGCACTGCGGCACTGGTGCCAGCCTGGCTCCGCCTCCGCTACGCCCCCGTTCCGGCCCCCTCCACCGCCTACCTCATGTTCTCCGAATCTCCTTCCTTGTGCGTGCGGCAGACAGTGCGCCCGGCCCCCGGCCCGCCTGCTCCTACTACAGCTCCTCCTTCCTGTTGGCTTCCTTCCTTCCCCCCAGTCAGGCCCGAGCCGCGGACCGCCCGATCCCCGCCCACTACACTGGGCGGGCGGGCCTGCCTGTGTGTAGTTAATTAAAAAAAAAATAAAAAAAAAATGATGCGGTCCGGACGGGCCCCCAGTGGCGTAGGGCCCCATAGCCACTGCTATGGTTGCTATGGCGATCCCTACGCCACTGCTGGTAACTACTACTTAAAGGGGTTGTCTGAGTTATTTTTTTGTTCTTTCTATGTTCCTAACTAGGCAAATATAACAACTTTAAAATTAACTCACTTTATCTGCAGTGCCTGGTTTATCAGATTTGACTGAGGGTCACATGACCTGTGATGTCAGCTTCTCTCCCTGCTCTGATAAAGTTCATTGAACAAGCCTGTAAACAAGACGTCACTGTGCTGGCCACCCCCCTCCCTTCACGCCGGGCTGTCTGCTCTCTCCTAGAATTCTTAACCCCTTCAGCTGCTCAGACTGGGTAGCTGCAGGCAGTGACAATTTTGGGCACAGGAGCTGACAGACTAGAGAGAGCATTGCACAAGAAGGTAGGGGGAAGATCCTGTGTGTATTATCAGTGTTATTATACAGCTGGGACTTGTAGTCCTACACATACAACATGCTGCTGAGTCTCCCAGCAGGCAGACATGTCACTCAGGGCAGCACTTGCATTCACTCCCTTAGCAGTGTCATTATACAGCTAGGACTTGTAGTCCTACATATAAAACATGCTGCTGAGTCTCCCAGCAGGCAGACATGTCACTCAGGGCAGCACTTGTATTCACTCCCTTAGCAGTGCAGGGGGAGGGGCAGAGATTGTTTTTATTGCATGTAAACAAAGGACAAAAACTCACTGAAAAAAGTGGCCTAAACGGGTGAAAATGCTGCAAACCCAGACACTGTAACGTGTCTATAATCAGGGGAGCAATTCCTCCACATGCGGTCCACAGACAACGGCAATCCCCAGCAAAAAATGCATACAATGGAGGATGCCGGGGCGGACCGCATGCACCACAAGAACATCTTACACAAAATGATACATTGTGCAGATGAAAAAATATACATACACAAATCACTGCAAAAAATGTACCAAAAGGCAACTGACAATACTAGCTAAATCCTCAGGTCGATGTTAAAAGCTGAGAACTTTGCCAATATCTTCCAGTCAGGCACATATCGGAGCCCCTCATGCACCACGTCACGGTGTCTCAGCACGCATACGGTCCTACCACTCAACTGCCCGTGGTGTGTGAACAGGGTCTAAATAATGCTAGAAACCAACTCACAGCCAGACTCTCACATGCCTCCATAGTAGTATCACCAATGCACTGTGAGGTAGGATAAAGCTGTGAGACACACCCACAACAGACCATGTGACACAGAAGATACCAGGTGCAAAAGAATGTCACCAACAAAATAAAGTGACACATAACGACAGAAACTCACTGAAAAAAGTGGCCTAAACGGGGGAAAATGCTCCAAACCCAGACACTGCAGCGTGTCTATAACCAGGGGAGCAATTCCTCTGCATGCAGTCCGCAGACAACGGCAATCCCCAGCAAATAATGCATACAATGCATACATGCACAAATCACTGCAAAAAATGCACCAAAATGATATGCAACTGACAATACTAGCTAATTCCTCAGGTCGATGTTAAAAGCTGAGAACTTTGCCAATATCTTTCAGTCAGGAACATATCGGAGCCCCTCATGCACCACGTCACGGTGTCTCAGCACACATGGGGTCCTACCACTCAACTGCCCGTGGTGTGTGAACAGGGTCTGAACAGTGCTAGAAACCAACTCACAGCCAGACTCTCACATGCCTCCATACTGGTATCACCAATGCACTGTGAGGTAGGATAAAGCTGTGAGCCGCACCCACAACAGACCATGTGACACAGAAGCTACCAGGTGCAAAAGAATGTTACCAACAAAATAAAGTGACACATAACGACAAAAACTCACTGAAAAAAGTGGCCTAAACGGGTGAAAATGCTCCAAACCCAGACACTGTAGCGTGTCTATAACCGGGGGAGCAATTGCTCTGCATGCGGTCCACAGACAGCGGCAATCCCCAGCAAGAAATGCATACAATGGAGGATGCCGGTGCGGACCGCATGCACCACAAGAACATCTTACACAATATGATACATTGTGCAGATGAAAAAATATACATACACAAATCACTGCAAAAAATGCACCAAAATGATATGCAACTGGCAATACTGTTCACACACCACGGGCAGTTGAGTGGTAGGGCCGTATGCGTGCTGAGACACCGTGACGTGGTACATGAGAGGCTCCGATATGTTCATGACTGGAAGATATTGACAAAGTTCGAAGCTTTTAACATCAACCTGAGGAATTAGCTAGTATTGTCAGTTGCATATCATTTTGGTGCATTTTCTGCAGTGATTTGTGCATGTAAACAAAGGGCCAGAAGAGAACCAGGGAAATTAGGAAATATATATATATATTTTGCATAAAACCTGATTAGCTTAGTTATATATTGCTGCCCATCAGATTTTCAGTGCTATATTTTTTTTTATAACTCAGACAACCCCTTTAACCACCTCCGGACCGCCTAACGCAGGATCGCGTTCCGGAGGTGGCAGCCCTGCGCACAGTCACGCATATACGCGTCATCTCGCGAGACGCGAGACTTCCTGTGAACGCGCGCACACAGGCGCGCGCGCTCACAGGAACGGAAGGTAAGAGAGTTGATCTCCAGCCTGCCAGCGGCGATCGTTCGCTGGCAGGCTGGAGATGTGTTTTTTTTAACCCCTAACAGGTATATTAGACGCTGTTTTGATAACAGCGTCTAATATACCTGCTACCTGGTCCTCTGGTGGTCCCCTTTGTTTGGATCGACCACCAGAGGACACAGGTAGCTCAGTAAAGTAGCACCAAGCACCACTACACTACACTACACCCCCCCGTCACTTATTAACCCCTTATTAGCCCCTGATCACCCCTAATCACCCCTGATCACCCCATATAGACTCCCTGATCACCCCCCTGTCATTGATTACCCCCCTGTCATTGATCAACCCCCTGTAAAGCTCCATTCAGACGTCCGCATGATTTTTACGGATCCACTGATAGATGGATCGGATCCGCAAAACGCATCCGGACGTCTGAATGAAGCCTTACAGGGGCGTGATCAATGACTGTGGTGATCACCCCATATAGACTCCCTGATCACCCCCCTGTCATTGATTACCCCCCTGTCATTGATTACCCCCCTGTAAAGCTCCATTCAGACGTCCGCATGATTTTTACGGATCCACTGATAGATGGATCGGATCCGCAAAACGCATCCGGACGTCTGAATGAAGCCTTACAGGGGCATGATCAATGACTGTGGTGATCACCCCATATAGACTCCCTGATCACCCCCCTGTAAAGCTCCATTCAGATGTCCGCATGATTTTTACGGATGCACTGATACATGGATCGGATCCGCAAAACGCATCCGGTCGTCTGAATGAAGCCTTACAGGGGCATGATCAATGACTGTGGTGATCACCCCCCTGTCATTGATTACCCCCCTGTAAAGCTCCATTCAGATGTCCGCATGATTTTTACGGATGCACTGATAGATGGATCGGATCCGCAAAACGCATCCGGACGTCTGAATGAAGCCTTACAGGGGCATGATCAATGACTGTGGTGATCACCCCCCTGTCATTGATTACCCCCCTGTAAAGCTCCATTCAGATGTCCGCATGATTTTTACGGATGCACTGATAGATGGATCGGATCCGCAAAACGCATCCGGACGTCTGAATGAAGCCTTACAGGGGCATGATCAATGACTGTGGTGATCACCCCATATAGACTCCCTGATCACCCCCCTGTCATTGATTACCCCCCTGTCATTGATTACCCCCCTGTAAAGCTCCATTCAGATGTCCGCATGATTTTTACGGATGCACTGATAGATGGATCGGATCCGCAAAACGCATCCGGACGTCTGAATGAAGCCTTACAGGGGCGTGATCAATGACTGTGGTGATCACCCCATATAGACTCCCTGATCACCCCCCTGTCATTGATTACCCCCCTGTCATTGATTACCCCCCTGTAAAGCTCCATTCAGATGTCCGCATGATTTTTACGGATGCACTGATAGATGGATCGGATCCGCAAAACGCATCCGGACGTCTGAATGAAGCCTTACACGGGCGTGATCAATGACTGTGGTTATCACCCCATATAGACTCCCTGATCACCCCCCTGTCATTGATCACCCCCCTGTCATTGATCAACCCCCCTGTCATTGATCAACCCCCCTGTCATTGATCAACCCCCCTGTCATTGATCAACCCCCCTGTCATTGATCACCCCTCTGTAAGGCTCCATTCAGATATTTTTTTGGCCCAAGTTAGCGGAATTTATTTATTTTTTTCTTACAAAGTCTCATATTCCACTAACTTGTGTCAAAAAATAAAATCTCACATGAACTCACCATACCCCTCACGGAATCCAAATGCGTAAAATTTTTTAGACATTTATATTCCAGACTTCTTCTCACGCTTTAGGGCCCCTAGAATGCCAGGGCAGTATAAATACCCCACATGTGACCCCATTTCGGAAAGAAGACACCCCCAGGTATTCCGTGAGGGGCATATTGAGTCCATGAAAGATTGAAATTTTTGTCCCAAGTTAGCGGAACGGGAGACTTTGTGAGAAAAAAATTAAAAATATCAAATTCCGCTAACTTGTGCCAAAAAAAAAAAATTTCTATGAACTCGCCATGCCCCTCATTGAATACCTTGGGGTGTCTTCTTTCCAAAATGGGGTCACATGTGGGGTATTTATACTGCCCTGGCATTCTAGGGGCCCCAAAGCGTGAGAAGAAGTCTGGTATCCAAATGTCTAAAAATGCCCTCCTAAAAGGAATTTGGGCACCTTTGCGCATCTAGGCTGCAAAAAAGTGTCACACATTTGGTATCGCCGTACTCAGGAGAAGTTGGGGAATGTGTTTTGGGGTGTCATTTTACATATACCCATGCTGGGTGAGAGAAATATCTTGGTCAAATGCCAACTTTGTATAAAAAAAATGGGAAAAGTTGTCTTTTGCCAAGATATTTCTCTCACCCAGCATGGGTATATGTAAAATGACACCCCAAAACACATTCCCCAACTTCTCCTGAATACGGCGATACCACATGTGTGACACTTTTTTGCAGCCTAGGTGGGCAAAGGGGCCCATATTCCAAAGAGCACCTTTAGGATTTCACAGGTCATTTACCTACTTACCACACATTAGGGCCCATGGAAAATGCCAGGGCAGTATAACTACCCCACAAGTGACCCCATTTTGGAAAGAAGACACCCCAAGGTATTCCGTGAGGGGCATGGCGAGTTCCTAGAATTTTTTATTTTTTGTCACAAGTTAGTGGAAAATGCTTTTTTTTTTTTTTTTTTTTTTCATACAAAGTCTCATATTCCACTAAATTGTGACAAAAAATAAAAAGTTCCATGAACTCACTATGCCCATCAGCGAATACCTTGGGGTCTCTTCTTTCCAAAATGGGGTCACTTGTGGGGTAGTTATACTGCCCTGGCATTCTAGGGGCCCAAATGTGTGGTAAGGAGTTTGAAATCAAATTCTGTAAAAAATGACCTCTGAAATCCGAAAGGTGCTCTTTTGAATATGGGCCCCTTTGCCCACCTAGGCTGCAAAAAAGTGTCACACATCTGGTATCTCCGTAATCGGGAGAAGTTTGGGAATGTGTTTTGGGGTGTCATTTTACATATACCCATGCTGGGTGAGAGAAATATCTTGGCAAAAGACAACTTTTCCCATTTTTTTATACAAAGTTGGCATTTGACCAAGATATTTATCTCACCCAGCATGGGTATATGTAAAAAGACACCCCAAAACACATTCCTCAACTTCTCCTGAATACAGAGATACCAGATGTGTGACACTTTTTTGCAGCCTAGGTGGGCAAAGGGGCCCACATTCCAAAGAGCACCTTTCGGATTTCACAGGTCATTTACCTACTTACCACACATTTGGGCCCCTAGAATGCCAGGGCAGTATAACTACCCCACAAGTGACCCCATTTTGGAAAGAAGAGACCCCAAGGTATTCGCTGATGGGCATAGTGAGTTCATGGAAGTTTTTATTTTTTGTCACAAGTTTGTGGAATATGAGACTTTGTATGAAAAAAAAAAAAAAAAAAAAATCATCATTTTCCACTAACTTGTGACAAAAAATAAAAAATTCTAGGAACTCGCCATGCCCCTCACGGAATACCTAGGGGTGTCTTCTTTCCAAAATGGGGTCACTTGTGGGGTAGTTATACTGCCCTGGTATTCTAGGGGCCCAAATGTGTGGTAAGGAGTTTGAAATCAAATTCAGGAAAAAATGAGGAGTGAAATCCGAAAGGTGCTCTTTGGAATATGGGCCCCTTTGCCCACCTAGGCTGCAAAAAAGTGTCACACATCTGGTATCCCCGTACTCAGGAGAAGTTGAGGAATGTGTTTTGGGGTGTCTTTTTACATATACCCATGCTGGGTGAGATAAATATCTTGGTCAAATGACAACTTTGTATAAAAAAATGGGAAAAGTTGTCTTTTGCCAAGATATTTCTCTCACCCAGCATGGGTATATATAAAATGACACCCCAAAACACATTCCCCACCTTCTCCTGAGTACGGAGATACCAGATGTGTGACACTTTTTTGCAGCCTAGGTGGGCAAAGGGGCCCATATTCCAAAGAGCACCTTTCGGATTTCACAGGTCATTTTTTACAGAATTTGATTTCAAACTCCTTACCACACATTTGGGCCCCTAGAATGCCAGGGCAGTATAACTACCCCACAAGTGACCCCATTTTGGAAAGAAGAGACCCCAAGGTATTCGCTGATGGGCATAGTGAGTTCATAGAACTTTTTATTTTTTGTCACAAGTTAGTGGAATATGAGACTTTGTAAGAAAAAAAAAAAAAAAATCATCATTTTCCGCTAACTTGTGACAAAAAATAAAAAGTTCTATGAACTCACTATGCCCATCAGCGAATACCTTAGGGTGTGTACTTTCAGAAATGGGGTCATTTGTGGGGTGTTTGTACTGTCAGGCCATTGTAGAACCTCAGGAAACATGACAGGTGCACAGAAAGTCAGAGCTGCTTCAAAAAGCGGAAATTCACATTTTTGTACCATAGTTTGTAAACGCTATAACTTTTACCAAAACCATTTTTTTTTTTACCCAAACATTTTTTTTTTATCAAAGACATGTAGAACTATAAATTTAGAGCAAAATTTCTATATGGATGTCGTTTTTTTTGCAAAATTTTACAACTGAAAGTGAAAAATGTCATTTTTTTGCAAAAAAATCGTTAAATTTAGATTAATAACAAAAAAAGTAAAAATGTCAGCAGCAATGAAATACCACCAAATGAAAGCTCTATTAGTGAGAAGAAAAGGAGGTAAAATTCATTTGGGTGGTAAGTTGCATGACCGAGCAATAAACGGTGAAAGTAGTGTAGGTCAGAAGTGTAAAAAGTGGCCTGGTCTTTCAGGGTGTTTAAGCACTGGGGGCTGAGGTGGTTAAAAAGAATGAGATCTGCACACCCTCTAGTGGTGGGTGCTCATAGAGTGACAAAAGTCAATCCGTCATAGAAAGGAAGATCTATGGCACACCAAAGGATTCTCTTTCAAGTGATGCTTTAATACATATTAGTGCAATTACATCATTTTGTGTTTAATTTCCATCCAGAGCATGTAACAGTATATGGGGCCATCAAAGAGAGTCCCAACGTTTCGGTCAATAATGACCTTTGTCAAGGGATCTGGAAGGGATAAAAAAGGCATATGTAGGATATCTGGTTTCACAAAATGTAAGGATATGGTATAGTAGAAGACACACTCTTATGAATAAATAATACATCATATAAAGAGGGAAAGAATATATAAAAGGATATATGTATCTGTGGTTACATATTGCTGGGGTGCAGGATAGTGTGGGAGGAAGCTAGGGGTATGAGCAGCATTGGGTCCAAGAAGGGCAAGTGATTGGGGGAATGGTGTAAGGTATATGGAGGTATATGAGGGTGTATGGGGCTCTCTATGGTGATAATAGCTGGCCATTGGACACAAGGATCGCAAAGAGATGTTCTCCTGGCCTAAAATGAATGAAGAACAGGTAACACGAAAGATGTATATGAGTATATAGGGCTATACATAAATATATATAGAGCACCTTATAATATTGTGTGGCTGTGAGTCCTGAGAGTAGCGGCGAGAATTGGTAGAGGAGAGAGAGGTATTACCTGCCCCTTGTAAGGAACGGGCTTGTCTGGATGCGGACGCCGGCTCCGGCGTGCCGCCTTTACATAGGGAGTTAGACTGTAGTGTCTCCCGGGAGGTGACGTACAGAGGGGCTGACATCATCTGACCGGGAGGCGCGCGCATGTGCTCAGCGATTTGAAGCGCGGTGAGGACAAGAGGTTTGCCCATACTCTCTGGCAAGAATAACATGTTATATTAGGGGCAAATTAGTGGCTGCAGATAAAGGGGAGGTGTGGGATGTTGGTTGTATAGTAGTGTATGTAGTATAAGATTAAGAAAGTATATGTTAAGGGAGCTATATGATAAGTAGTCTGCAAGAGGGTGAGTGTATGAAGGAGAAGAGGGATACTAAGATGGAATTTAAATAATAAGGAGGGTAGTGTCATAATAAATAAATGTTATGTCCATAGGGGTAGAGGAGATAATGGGAAAATTGGGAAAAAAATAAAGTAAAATGAATTAAAATAAAAAGAGACTACTAGACATTATAATACTTCAGAAATGATGTACAGAAAATAAGGTTAGAATTGTTAGTACAAGATCATCAAAAAAAAGCATCCAGAGGGGCTGTAAATGACATGTTACATGTGTAGCTGGCCAGCTAAGACCTGTCCTAGGTTGCTAGTATAGCTTATATGTGTATACAGCTAAACCTGCCAATAGCCTTAAAGGGAGTCTGTCAGCACATTTACCCCTTTTTAACAGTTCCCATAGTGCTGTAGCCGCAACACAGATGATTAAAACGGTACCTTTATATGCTTTTGTGGACTTGTAAAACTGCCAAAAACGAACTTTGATGCATATGTAAATGAGGGCTCGCAAGTGCCCAGGGGCGGCGTCCACCGCGTTGGTGCCCAAGCATCTCTGCCTCTTCGGCTCTTATCCCCGCCCAGCCTCTTCCTCTGCCGCCCATCTGTGCGCTGACTTCCTTGGCCGGGGCATGCGCACTGCGATGCCCATTGCTGGCACGGCTAACGGATCATACAGAGAGGTAAATTTATCTACTACTGCGATGCCATACCAGCAATGGGCATCGCAGTGCGCATGCCCCGGCCAAGGAAGTCAGCACGCAGGCATGGGATCTCGCTGAGGGGCAGAGAAAACAGATGGGCGGGCAAAGGAAGAGGCTGGGCGGGGATAAGAGCCGAAGAGGCAAAGATGCCTGGGCACCAACGCGGTGGACGCCGCCCCTGGGCACTTGCGAGCCCTCATTTACATATGCATCAAAGTTCGTTTTTGGCAGTTTTGCAAGTCCACAAAAGCATATAAAGGTACCGTTTTAATCATCTATGTTGCGGCTACAGCGCTATGGGAACTGTTAAAAAGGGGAAAATGTGCTGACAGACTCCCTTTAATACAGTTCCTATGTTTAGACAAAAGCAGAGTTATTTACTGTGACATCATGTTTTGGATGTCATATTACTGTAATATTTTGTGTTCACAGAAGCAGAAAGAGATAATATGCCTTTAAAATTCATTTTGTAATGTAAGGTAAACTCTGTGACACAGCAGAAACAACAGAAAGCATAGTGTTAATCTGTTGTTACTGGGCAGAAGTCTAGACCAATCACAGCCAGCTTCTCATACAGCAAGAGTTTTCACCAATCACAGCCAGCCTCACACACAGCCTGTCTGGGAATTCCCCCAGCTCCTGCTGCTAGAATAATTATTCACCAGAGACAGGAGCTGAAGAGACATTCACTCCAGTGAGAGCTGAGATTTATGGGAACAAGAGGCCAATATAGGTATTTAAAACAAGTTATACAATGTTCATATTGTTAGTATTGTGTTTAGAACTGTATACTGAACTAGATATATATGTGTTTACTTACAGTTGCACCAATTGCAACCATACAAATTTAATTGCAAGTTTCAAATTGCAAGCTACAATTGCAAGCATACAATTGCAAGCATTCAGATTCCATATTGCAATCCAAATTGAATACAACCATACCAGTTCATACTCACCCAATCTGCAAATAGTCACTGCTAACTGCATACTGCAAGTGAACTATTAGTTAGACCTCAGATATACCTCTCTGAGAGATCATAAAGTGCTTAAATAACTTAAAGTGAGAGTACAGATACTCAAGAGAGAAATATATCCACCTTTTTATGTTGAATAACAAGATTGAACAGTTGAACCACCTTCTTAATCATACCACCATTTTGTGATATCTTTTCAACACGTGTTATGTACATGGACTATCTGCTGCGGAGGCGGCAGTGTTATATGAAGAAAAGATGAAGTTAATAAAGAAGTTATTTGAAGCATTTGGTGTGTTCTTTAAACCTACTGTTTCCATAGAATGGTGCTAGAGGAATTACAGATTAATAGACAGTTTGGTTAGACTAATAGTCAGAGATATCAAAATTCTTCCAATGCCACAGCGCAAAAGGCACTTCATAGTGCTGCGCCTGCCACTACATGGTAGTGAGGTGGGTGGGGTGAGGGAAGGGGGAGGCGGGAAGGGGCAAAATTAGAGAAAAGAAGGGGGGGGGAATCTCACCCATGTAGTCTGGATGGCCAGGAATATCAGACCAGACTAACTAATCTGTAATAAAGAAGACATTAAATCAGATATGTCATACCATATGTAAAATAATAAGGTGATAAACTAGAATGTCATTAATTCTAGCGTGTCAATCAAAATATTATGCGAGAAACCGTACTTAGTCCATTAAATGTTGCAAAAGAAATCATATTCTCTATTAAGTCCTTTCGGTGACAATGTGTCCAAGCCATGTATCCAGAAGGATTCGCGCTGTTTCAATAGTAGTGTCCGATTACCACCTCTCCGCGGGGTCTGGACTTGTTCCAAGACTTGAAATCGTAACGACGAAATCTGATGGTTGTGTTCCTCAAAGTGTGCGTGAATGGGTAGGAGTAGTTGGTTGGTCCTGATGGTTGATTTATATTTTGAAATCCTATCCCTCACGTGTTGGGTGGTTTCACCGATATAGATAAGTCCGCATAAGCATTTGATTAGGTATACTACGTGGGTCGAGTTGCATGTAAAGTATCCCTTAATCGGGTATCTCTGACTAGAGTGTGGGTGTGTGACTGTGTTGCCCTTAATTACACTCGAGCACTGGGCACAGTGGAGGCAGGGAAAGGGGCCTGATTTGAGAGTGCCCAAAAATCTTTGGCGGGGGATCTTAGAAAGGGGCCCAATGTCTGCCCGAACCAGACGGTCTATAATAGTTTTGGGGCGTTTGTAACAGGTCAAAGGTGGAATCTGAAATTCCTGTATATCGGGGTACGCTCAAGATAATATGTGCCACTGCTATCGGATCGTGTATTGTATCTTAGGCGTGAGGGAATGATATGTGAGGATACATGGTATCCTCTTCGATGTGTTAGTCCGTGTCACTTCTGTATTTGGAGGTTTATGCTTTTGTTGAACTGACTGTTCAGGATATCCTCTGTATAAATTTCTGTGACATCTCTTCCATTCTCTTTTCTTGGGTGGAGGGATTGGATACAATCCGTTCCACTCGGGTCAATTGTGAATTAGGTAGCGATTTCTTAGTGGCTTTGGTATGGTTACTCGTGTAATGTAGGAAACTGCTCCTGTCTGTAGGTTTACTGTATAAGTCGTACTCTATGTGTCCTTGGTCCTTCATAATTACGAGAGTGTCTAGAAAGCTGATTCTATTCATGTCTGTCTGAATTGTAAAGCCCAATTCTGGGTATATGCTGTTCAAGTGTTGATGGAATAAAAGGATGCTGTAGACGGGGCCACTCCAAAGGCAAAATATATCATCGATACATCAAAGCCAAATTTTCGCATACTGTTTGTCACTGACACAAACAAAAAATGACGGTTTGTGGCGGTTGATAATGTCACGGTGCGGTGTGGGTGGTAAACTCCACGCCGAACACAGGAGGGAAGGGAGTAGGTACTAGGCCTGGAAACTAGGGAAATGGGGAGGGTCACCACCTACTGAATCCCTAAACCGAGCCCTGACTACTATCAGAATGGTTACGGCCACAGGGTGAAAGAGGCGCTCATAGGGTAAATAAGTCAAGATACAACAGCTTCCTTTAAAAGCAGGTGGATACGATAAACTCACCTGTTTTTTTGTTGCACCCAGATCAGGTGCAACCGTATTGAAGGTAGGCTGTGAGATTTGTAGGTCACAGGTTGGTGCTGCCAGATGCGTCAGGGAACCCTTGGGGCGAAGGCCAAGTCGCCACTCGGGTATAAAATTGGAAAACGTATCTCAGCTTGTCACGATGGGATGATCCAGCTAATAGACGATAAGTGTATCCATTTGAAGATAGTTACCTTGTTTCAATTGTGGATGGAGTTTGTGTAGTGGTTTATTGCAGCGTTCTCGCTACAGTCTTGCACGTGACACATGTGGAAAGGGCGCAGGCAGGGAGGTCTGCGCGCGTTAACACAGGGGTTGATATCAGGAGGGGAGGGGGCGGAGTCACACAGCGCTGGAATGCCGGCCTCTTCGTCGAGCGGCACGGCAAGTGTGCTTGTTAGCAGTGTCAATGCTCTCTAAGGGAGCGAAGCGATCAAAGAGAGACACTGATCCTCCTCTCATCGGTGTCTTCCTTGATAGTCTAGAGGAGAGAAGAGCTGCACCATAGATATCATTATGTGTGAGAGGGTGACAGCATGACTGTGACATGGCAATTAGTTTATTAAAGATGGAATGAACTGGTTGGAGGATAATAGGAGAATGGATGTATGAATGTGTAAATGAATACTGGAGAGATGATTAGGATGGATGGAAGGGAGGGTCAGGGGGGAGTGTTGGAGAAATTGGTAAAAAATTTTGGGGATAAAGACTAGGTATGTAGAATTATACGGAAAGGTAGTGATAGTAAACATGGATAGAACTATAATGAGATAAATAAATGGATAATTGAATAAATGAATGTACAAACCGGATTACAAAAAAGTTGGGACAATAAACAAATTGTGAATAAAAACTGAATGCAATGATGTGGAGATGGCAAATGTCAATATTTTATTTGTAATAGAACGTAGATGACAGATCAAACATTTAATCCGAGTAAATGTATCATTTTAAAGGAAAAATACGTTGATTCCAATTTTCACGGTGTCAACAAATCCCATAAAAGTTGGGACAAGTAGCAATAAGAGGCTGGAAAAAGTAAATTTGAGCATAACGAAGAGCTGGAAGACCAATTAACACTAATTAGGTCAATTGGCAACATGATTGGGTATAAAAAGAGCTTCTCAGAGTGGCAGTGTCTCTCAGAAGCCAAGATGGGTAGAGGATCACCAATTCCCACAATGTTGCACAGAAAGATAGTGGAGCAATATCAGAAAGGTGTTACCCAGCGAAAAATTGCAACGACTTTGCGTCTATCATCATCAACTGTGCATAACATCATCTGAAGATTCAGAGAATCTGGAACAATCTCTGTGCGTAAGGGTCAAGGCCGTAAAACCATACTGGATGCCCGTGATCTCCGGGCCCTTAAACGACACTGCACCACAAACAGGAATGCTACTGTAAAGGAAATCACAGAATGGGCTCAGGAATACTTCCAGAAACCATTGTCAGTGAACACAATCCACCGTGCCATCCGCCGTTGCCAGCTGAAACTCTACAGTGCAAAGAAGAAGCCATTTCTAAGCAAGATCCACAAGCTCAGGCGTTTTCACTGGGCCAGGGATCATTTAAAATAGAGTGTGGCAAAATGGAAGACTGTTCTGTGGTCAGACGAGTCACGATTCGAAGTTCTTTTTGGAAATCTGGGACGCCATGTCATCCGGACCAAAGAGGACAAGGACAACCCAAGTTGTTATCAACGCTCAGTTCAGAAACCTGCATCTCTGATGGTATGGGGTTGCATGAGTGCGTGTGGCATGGGCAGCTTGCATGTCTGGAAAGGCACCATCAATGCAGAGAAATATATTCAGGTTCTAGAACAACATATGCTCCCATCCAGACGTCATCTCTTTCAGGGAAGACCCTGCATTTTTCAACAAGATAATGCCAGGCCACATTCTGCATCAATCACAACATCATGGCTGCGTAGGAGAAGGATCCGGGTACTGAAATGGCCAGTCTGCAGTCCAGATCTTTCACCTATAGAGAACATTTGGCGCATCATAAAGAGGAAGGTGCAACAAAGAAGGCCCAAGACGATTGAACAGTTAGAGGCCTGTATTAGACAAGAATGGGAGAGCATTCCTATTTCTAAACTTGAGAAACTGGTCTCCTCGGTCCCCAGACGTCTGTTGAGTGTTGTAAGAAGAAGGGGAGATGCCACACAGTGGTGAAAATGGCCTTGTCCCAACTTTTTGGGGATTTGTTGACACCATGAAATTCTGATTCAACATATTTTTTCCTTAAAATGGTACATTTTCTCAGTTTAAACTTTTGTTCCATGATTTATGTTCTATTCTGAATAAAATATTAGAAGTTGGCACCTCCACATCATTGCATTCAGTTTTTATTCACGATTTGTATAGTGTCCCAACTTTTTTGGAATCCGGTTTGTAATTGGTGATGATACTGCTCCGGTATAGTGATGAGGAGAATATGATTAGTAATCATATTCTCCTCATCACTATACCGGAGCAGTATCATCACCAATTACATTCATTTATTCAATTATCCATTTATTTATCTCATTATATTTATATCCATTTTTAATTATTATGTATACACTATTATTATATTTACTTATGAATTTATGTTATTGAGGTATTTACTCACTCAATCAAGTATTTTAATTTTTATTTATTTATTTTAATTCTTACTTATTCATCTATCTATTTATGTACATAAGGATATACGGTACTTACAGATCTCTTTATATATATATATATAAGTTCTTATATTCGTTGATGTACTTGCCCACTTCTCTTTTTATATATATTTTCTTATATTCATTGATGTACTTGCCCACTTAATTAAAGGGGTTGTCCGGGTTCAGAGCTGAACCCGGACATCCCTCCATTTTCACCCCGGCAGCCCCCCTGACATGAGCATCGGAGCAGTTCATGCTCCAATGCTCTCCTTTGCCCTGCGCTAAATTGCGCAGGGCAAAGGCATTTTTTAGGAGTTCCGGTGACGTACCGGGGCTCTCCATGGGGCTGACAGGAACCCCGGTGATGTCACCGGCACTGATGGGCGGGATTTAGCTCTGCCCTAGCCAGTAAAACGGCTAGGGCAGAGCTAAAGCCCGCCCCTCAGAGCCGGTGACGTCACCGAACACACTGCCGGGCGGAAGTTACCGCCCGGCAGTGTGTTATTGAAAACAAAAGAACCCGTGCCCTGCGCGATCTAGTACAGGGCACGGGAGTGCATCGGAGCATGAGATGCTCCGATGCTAGGTTCAGGGATGCTGCCGGGGTGAAAATAAGGGTATGTCCGGTTTCAGCTCTGAACCCGGACAACCCCTTTAAGTGTTCTTTTTTACCTATATATTTATTTATTCATGCAAATATATACCTATAGATCTCTATATATCAAATTCTATATACGACTTTTATACGTACATATACATCTATTTTTTGCTATTTATTTGCAACTATATTTTTACTATTTATGTTCCTTGTAGACTTGATAAAGGGGTCGTCGAGACCCCGAAACACGTCTCGTAATAAACTTTGTTGTATCCTGCATCGGATTGAGGTAATGCGCCTTATGATCGTCTATTAGCTGGATCACCCCATCGTGACAAGCTGAGATACGTTTTCCGACAATCAGAATGAACAGACCTTGATGGTAGGAATACGCAGGAACCTAGAGCCCTATCTGACCCTAAAGGGCCCTGGAAATAGTGTCAGGACAAAAGATGACCTGTTCCTTCCCAGCTGAAGGAACAGGAGACTCCCTCAGGCCTAATACTAAAAGATAGGTTAATACAACAAAAAAAAGACACTTAACGCCAAAGTACGCGGAAGAGCAGGAACTCGGTGGAGAACCAGACACCAGCACTTCCACAACCAGAAAGGCGCTATCAACCGCATAGCATGATGGGTGAGACCAGACTAAACAGATTAGTTGGAATGACCACTTTAGCTACACCTGAGACAATAGGTGTGGTCATAACCAGCAACAACACAGAAACAAGTGAAACCAAAGAGGCTGTAAGATCACATCACGTGCAGCCAGTCTCTTAGATCTTCTGACCCCGGGAGAGACCGTGACAATGAGACAATGGGGGTAATTTACAAAGACCGTCTTTTTACGATGGTCTTTGTTCCCCCTTTGTCCTAACCTCCCCCTGTGCTCTAGTCCCTGACTGGAGTAGTTTTTTGCCAACATTTATGCCTGTTTCCAGTTGTAAATTTTGGTAAATCAGTGAGGGCCAATGTCCTGTCCCCCACCACAGCCCTCCACATTCCCAAGAGTCGAACGCAGTGCAAAAATGCCCATTCAATAAAATATTGTTTCACAGTCATTTAAAAAGTTGCAAAAAAGGCCCTTGCAACTTTTTTTATGCCGAAAAAAGATGTAGCTCTGTTCATAAAATGACCCCCAATAATGTCATATAATCATAAAGAAGCCATGACATCAATAAGAATGTATTTCTTTTCAGTGAGGCTGATTTCACACAGTCAGTGGGGATCATTTACAAATGCATGGATGTTTGAAAAGTCACAAAATGGGTTCTAGCGACTTCTTTTAAACCAAAAACTGGTCTAAACATTTTTGTAAAGGACCCCCAGTGTTTGGTCAGTGATTTCCAACTGTTAATTTTAGCCAAAACCAAGAGTGAAGCCTGCATAGAGATAAGATATAATACATAGATTTACAACAGATTAAGGACTCATGCACACTAGCATATTTTTTGTCCATATCTGATACACATATTTTCAGAGTCGGATGCGGGTCGTTTGCTGTCCGCATCCGTTTAGTGAATGGGGCTGAGCTGCGCCCAGCCCAAGTGACAAAGTAGTGAAGTCAGTGGCCTCTGGGAAGCAGGACAGTGTTCTCAAACAGCTGATCATGGGGGTCCCGGGTGTCAAATCCCCGCTTATAAGATGCTGATTACCTATCCAAAGGATAGATCATCAGTAAGAAAAAGGTAGAGAACCCCTTTAACAATATTCAAGAGTGATGCAGACACTACTTGCTAATTGTTAATCTACTTTCCAATTGTGATCTATTTTTATTGCTAAAAAGCATGCGGTTATAATGAACGGTTATTTGTCTTCTTCTTACTTACACTGCAAGAGAAGCTATGATTATCTGCATATTTGTCATCTCACCCAAAATAATATAATAACACTGTTGTCCAAATGTAATATTTGTTTCAAAATCCAAGGCATTTTCTGTACAAAACGAATGAACTTAACACTTACATAGAGGACTTTTGAGCACTAAACTATCACTGTTTTCTGAACACAGATGTAAATTAAAATGTATTCCAATGCAGGGGTGCACCTAGCCTTTCTACTGCCTGAGGCAAAAACTGAAATTGCGCCCCTTCCTCCCTAATGCCAATTTCTTAACCTAACCCCTTCCCTTCAGCCTATGGCCCTTTGGCTGCCCCTCTCTTGCACCTACTTGGTGCTGCCTGAGACAATCGCTTCACCTGGTCTCATCCTGGCTGAATCTTAGGGCTTATTCACATGTCCAATAAAAATTATAAAATATTGTGACGCACAGGATGAGCCTAAGATCAAATGAACCAATCTATTACTGTCCCTAGGACTACCTTACATCTATTATCCTACACCTCCTATATTCTAAAACTTAACCTTTAATTGGTAATACTTATAATATACTTCTATGATATCTATTAAAATTGCCAGTAAGTTTCCACCAACTAGATATACTATCTGTATTTCCTATTGATAATCTACTATCTAGGATGATACATTGTTGCCTTTCTGGCTGCGCGCTGCTAGTCTGGTGTCTGCACAATGTGTCCCTTGTCCCCTATATATGTTGGTTGCGGAATGGTACTGTATTAAAACGTGAGATCCACGCTGCCCCCCGACATGTTTCGCCGTGAAGATGCCGGTACACGGCGAAACATGTCAGGGGGCAGATATCATAGAAGTATATTATAAGTATTACCAATTAAAGGTTACGTTTTAGGATATAGGAGGTGCAGGATAATAGGTGTAAGGTAGTCCTAGGGACATTAATAGATTGGTTTATTAATAAAACACCACATCCAAACACCATAAGGGAAAATCTAGGTAATTAAGATCAAATGAGGTGCTCTCAGTAGAGTAGATTCACCCAATCTACTCAATAAAGTAGCACTATGAACAAAAATACACTGGGCACTCTCTGATATTGCGACCAATACTGAATTTATTATATATAATAAGTGCTACCCTACGGTGGAGGGTACTGGGCACAATAAAATATCACATAAAAATCGAGGACATTAACAATCAAACATCACAATAACAATAAAATCGATAAAATATTCGATAAAAAAAAATCGCTAAAAGAAATGCCTATGCTAATTTTCGAACCATTAATGGAACAACATGCACGATAACAGCATTCAATAGCAGCATTCACAGGTGAGGAATATACTGTAAGGCCTTCGAATCGGAAAGATCGATGGTTGTTCGATCAAGATTTGTAGCATGCAGATAAAAGTCTTAATCCCATATTGTTATTGTGATGTTTGATTGTTAATGTCCTCGATTTTTATGTGATATTTTATTGTGCGCAGTACCCTCCACCGTAGGGTAACACTTATTATATATAATAAATTCAGTATTGGTCGCAATATCAGAGAGTGCCCAGTGTATTTTTGTTCATAGTGCTGTTTATTCACACGTCCGTTTACATTTTAAGGATGCAAAAACTTGGACTGCGTTCCATGGTTTTCAAGACCTACTGTTCTAGTTCTGATCAATGGTCAGGTAGGTTGATACACTGCTCCAAATTAGATAGATAGATACGTGCATGCACGGTGAGAGAAATAACACTGACACTCTATATAAGGTTAAAGCATAACTTTAATTTATTAGGTGGGGGCTTCACATTATATACCCTCCATATTAGTGGAAGGAGTGGGCTCACATGATTGTTTTTTTAGCAAGAAGGAATGTAAACAGGAAATAAGTTTAAGGCATATGTATGATAGACTTAGAGGGATTCCTGACAGTTTCAAGTTTTTGCTGCAAATAGTTTCAATCATAGAATGCATACTCCTGGTGACAGACACCATTTTGTAAGTGACAAGCAAGTGTCCATTATATTCCATAACAGTCCCCCCTTGGATTCTATATTATAGAACTTTCCCTGCCTAGTGAACCCCCGGGAATACCATTTGCAATCCTCTTCACCCATAGTGGCGACAACCTACCCCTTTTGGGTAGACTCCCGGTTAATCGGACTTATGATAGTACCCTGGGATTCATCTTTCCCTATCTCGGTACGACATCGTAATTGGTGGGGGAACTTGTGTTGAATTCTTTGGTTTCCATTTCTTCTTCACCATATAGCAGCATGATGGGCTGTTCAGTAGTTGAAGTCACAATTTTTTCACATATTTTTCGGACACAGGGTACAATGCAACATGACACTACTGACATTAATACTAGCATCAAGACTATCACCATACCTATCTGGGTGAGGAAGGATTTCCAATTTTTGAACCATCCAAAGTACTCATCCCATGGGTCTGTTATTCCTGAGTTACGTTTTAATTCCTCTGAGAGGTTAGTAAGCTTGTTTATTGCTTCAGTTAACTTCCCGTTGGGGCCAGTGTTATATGGGATGTAGGTGCAGCAAGTTTCCCCTATCATTTTACAAACTCCCCCAGTCTCAGCTAGGATCATATCTAAGGCCATCCTGTTCTGAAAGGCCACAGCAGAAGTAGCCTCTAACTGTTCTGCAATTCCTTTTAGGGCATCACGGGTGTAGTTTACAAATCTTTGCCGATTATAATATATGTAGTTTATCCAGTTGACGTTCTTGTTGATTGTCACCATTGGGAGTAGGGATTCAAATCCAGCTGCCACCTGATCTCTGGTCTTAAACTCGTTGGGGACCCCCCCCTTGGGACTCCTATTGCGTCTATATACACATGTGGGTCAAAACTCCCCTGTGGGGAGGCCTCCCTTTTTGACCTCCCTAAATAGGTTTTTTGAGTATACCCTCTAACTGTGGGGTCATCTTCTAAAATTTGAAGGGGCATTATGGCTTTCACTAGGGTGCATTCACCGGACTAATTGCCTTCTAACCTATTCTTATTTTTCCGTCTCCACAGATCCAATAGATGTCCCCCAAAAATACACTCTGATTCTGTGTTTCAGTGGACAGGTTGCTGTAGGATGAGCAGTACCCCTCTGTGAAGTTGCCCAAGAATCTCTGACTGCCAGGGTTGAAGTAACAGGTGTAGTTATTGGGGTATATGGTTATGCCTTCACCTGGTTTGGGGGTTTTTACTACCAGGGGGTATTTTCTCTTCCACTTTTCACAGGCAGAGTCATTCACGCTAGTGTAGGTGTATAGGCTAAGGAAGCAGCTTTCAGTCTCAGGAGGCAGATGCAAGGGCACTGTGCCTAGGTAGGTCTGGGCGTGCCCCCCCACATATGTAACAGTTCGTCTTATTGTGTGTGTCAGCATTGTATTTCATCCATTCTAACCACAGTTTGGTGTCAGAAAATCCTGTCTCGGAGGCCATAGTATTTTCAAAGGTGGGATTTGCTATGGCTGTCATCTGCCTAAGGGAGGTAGTGTAGGGTTTGGATGGACCCTTCTCTATCTTTGTGAGATTATGTAGGTCTTTCAGGTGGAACATGCCCATGTCCCCAGCAGTTACCCCCATCCATGTGCCTATAAGGTATGTCCCTGCATCATTGGGGCTGGGGTTTTCTTTTGTGAGGGTAAGTGGCATGTTGGAGCCTGTCTGTCCACTTGGGTGGCATCTTCCACTCTTAAAAAGTGTCATGCGGGTAAGCAAGGATTTACCCATTTTGTCTTGGGCACTCTGAAGTCTGTATCCCCATGGGTCACCCGTGTTCCACCCAACTGCTCTCCACAAGTTACACTGTTCCCCATACTGGTTATCAGTGACACAGATGTATGTGGATCTATGGCTGCCCGTTTGGTACATGCTACATTGCCATGCTGGCATTGGGCACAATACTAGACTGCAGTAATCGAATTTGAAGGTAGCTGTCACTACCAGAGCTTTGGGACGTTCTCACAGCTCTGTTTCTCCACCCCTGTGATGATGTCACTACTAGAGCTGGGAGGAGTTCTCACTACTCTGTTTACTTTTGGTTTCTTTCACCACAGCTGTTTTTCATGTGTTTGATTTCCCTCTCTTTATATACCTCCTCCTCCTATGATAGGATGTGGATTATAGTTCTCACTTCAGTTGTAGCTCTTGCTTTAGTTTCTTCACTTGTAGCTATCAGTTCACTGGACCTGTGTTCTGCTGCAGCTAGCACTCCGGATATTGCCAGCCTGTCCTTGGATCCGTCTTCTCTGCGGCTGCAACACCTCCAGCTAAGTGTGCAGACATTGTTGTGTTCCTGTTTATTTTCTGACTGGATCTGAGGTGGCCACGGTTCCCTCCATATACTGAGTAGGGCACTGGTGGCCGTGCCCCTTCCACTATTGTAGGGGTTACAGGGGTCATTAGTCTTAGGCACGTGGGCATGCCTCGTTCCGCCATTTGGATCCGGGCATGTGCTTTAGCAGAATAGGGAGAGCGTTGAGGGTCGGACAGGGGTCACCCTTTATCCTCCCTAGTTCTGGGTCCAGTCAGTAGCTCTGTACTGTGTAGTTCTATTGTTGCTCACATACATCCGTGACATTATAATCCACCAAAACCGTCCTTTTTTGACATGGATCCGCTTTCTGACCTGTTTGACCGCATGCAGGGTCTTTCTTTGGAAGTAGCGGATCTCCGTCAATCTATGACCCAGCTTCAAGCATTGGGCCCTGCTCCGGCTCATGGAGTCTGTTGCGAGCCAAAGGTTTCACTTCCGGAGACGTTCTCCGGGGGCAGTGAGAATTTTGTTCGTTTCAGAGAGGCATGCAAACTCCATTTTTGCTTGTGTCCTCACTCTTCTGGTAATCAGGAGCAGAGGGTGAGGATTGTCATTTCCCTGCTCAGGGGTAATGCTCAGACTTGGGCTTTTTCGCTGCCATCAGGGGATCCCTCCCTTCGATCCGTGGAGGGATTTTTTGTGGCCCTGGGGCAGATTTATGATGACCCGGATCGTGTTGCTCTGGCCGAATCTAACCTACGTGTTTTATGCCAGAACAAACGGTCTGCGGAACTTTATTGTTCTGAATTTCGGAGATGGGCAGCTGATTCGGGTTGGAATGATGCTGCACTCCGGAGTCAGTTCTGTCATGGTCTCTCGGAGAGATTAAAGGATGCGTTTGCTTTCCATGAGAGACCAACGTCCTTAGAGTCTGCCATGTCATTGGCGGTACGCCTTGACAGGCGTCTAAGAGAAAGAAACGAGACCTCTCTGTCCAGCCATTGTCAGTCTAGGGGCAGTGGTGCGGACTCATTCAGTGTGCAGGGGCCTCATCCTGTCTCGCTCCCCTCTGAGGAGGAGCCCATGCAGCTAGGTCGACTTGCCCCTGATAAAAGAGGATTTAGTCCTCAGAGTATGGTCTGTTTTTGTTGTGGGGGCATAGGTCATTTGGCAAATGTTTGTCCGTCTAGGAGATTCTTGAACCGTACTAAGAGCGATAATAAGAGAAAAATCTCAAAAGGTAAATCATCAAGTTCTGCTACTTTGGGCAAAGTTGATGTAGGATTTGATGCTTTTCCTCTGACCTGCAGTTCCCGTGTTCTCCTGTCTGCCAGGGTGGCGCTAGAGAGCAAAGTCATTTCTTGTGAGATTTTTGTCGATAGTGGAGCGGCCGTCAATCTTATTGACACTCAATTTGTAGCCATGCATGGTTTTCAGGTTTGCACATTAGATAAAGATATACCTGTTTTTGCTATTGACTCTGCTCCACTCTCACAGAGATCTCTAAAGGGCATTGTTCACAATATTCGGCTAGCTGTAGGTGACACTCATGTGGAGGATATATCTTGTTTTGTCCTTAACGGATTGCCGTCTCCTCTAGTTTTGGGGTTACCCTGGCTCACTAGACATAACCCCACTATTGATTGGCAAGGAAGGCAAATAAATGAGTGGAGTGATTTTTGTAGAGAGAATTGTCTCACAGCGACTTTTGCAGAGGTGTCTACTAAAACGCTGCCATCATTTCTCTCTGATTTCTCGGACGTGTTTTCCGAGAGCGGTGTTCAGGAGCTACCTCCTCACCAGGAGTTTGACTGTCCCATTAACCTCATTCCCGGCGCCAAGCTGCCAAAAGCACGCCTCTACAATCTTTCACAACCGGAAAGAATCGCTATGCGAACTTACATCTCCGAGAGTCTCGAAAAGGGGCATATTCGTCCCTCAAAGTCACCTGTGGCCGCGGGTTTTTTTTTTGTTAAAAAGAAAGATGGCTCTCTGAGACCTTGCCTAGATTTCAGGGAGCTGAACCGTATCACGATTCGCGATCCCTATCCCCTTCCTCTGATCCCGGACCTCTTCAATCAAATTGTTGGGGCCAAGGTGTTTTCCAAATTGGATTTGAGAGGCGCGTACAACCTGGTCAGGGTCAGAGAGGGGGATGAATGGAAAACGGCCTTTAATACCCCTAACGGGCATTTCGAGAATCTCGTTATGCCTTTCGGCCTGATGAATGCTCCGGCCGTCTTTCAGCATTTTGTTAATAGTATTTTCTATCATTTAATGGGGAAATTTGTATTGGTGTATCTTGATGATATTTTGATTTTTTCCCCTGATGTTCAGACCCATCAGGATCATCTTTTTCAGGTTCTGCAGATTCTGCTGGAAAATAAATTGTACGCCAAGCTGGAGAAATGTCTTTTTATGGTATCGGAGATTCAATTTCTGGGTTTTCTCCTCTCTGCTTCTGGTTTTCGCATGGATCCCGAGAAGGTCCGTGCTGTACTTGAGTGGGAGCTTCCTGAGAATCAGAAGGCATTGATGCGCTTTCTGGGTTTTGCGAACTATTACAGAAAGTTCATTTTGAATTATTCCTCTGTTGTCAAACCCCTCACTGACATGACAAAAAAGGGGGCGGATTTTTCCTCTTGGTCGGAGGAGGCGCTTACAGCCTTTTCTAAGATTAAAGAGAATTTTGCGTCTGCTCCCGTCTTGGTGCATCCCGATGTTTCCTTACCTTTTATTGTTGAGGTGGATGCTTCCGAGGTGGGTGTGGGTGCGGTTTTGTCCCAGGGCCCTTCCCCTGCCAAGTGGCGACCCTGTGCCTTTTTCTCTAAAAAAAACTCTCCCCGGCAGAGAGAAACTATGATGTGGGAGATAGGGAGTTGTTGGCCATCAAGTTGGCTTTCGAGGAATGGCGCCATTGGTTGGAGGGGGCCAGGCACCCTATCACCGTTTTTACCGACCATAAGAATCTGGCATACTTGGAGTCGGCCAGGCGTATGAATCCGAGACAGGCCAGATGGTCTCTGTTCTTCTCCAGATCCAATTTTGTTGTTACATTCCGACCTGGGATAAAAAATGTGAAGGCTGATGCTCTCTCTCGCTGTTTTCCGGGAGGAGGAAACTCCGAGGACCCGGGTCCCATTTTGGCGGAGGGGGTAGTTGTTTCTGCTCTATATTCCGATTTGGAGGCCGAGGTCCAGGCTGCCCAGACTGAGACACCTGCCCGTTGTCCTTCTGGGAAGTTGTTCGTGCCTCCTGAGCTACGTCACAAACTCTTTAAGGAGCATCATGATACGGTTCTTGCTGGTCACCCCGGGAGTAGAGCCACGGTAGATCTCATTGCTCGGAGATTTTGGTGGCCGGCTCTTCGTAAGTCGGTGGAGGGTTTTGTGGCTGCTTGTGAGACGTGCGCTCGCGCTAAGGTCCCTCGTTCACGGCCTTCAGGTTCCCTTCTCCCGTTACCCATTCCTTCCCGTCCTTGGACACACCTGTCCATGGACTTTATCACGGATCTTCCTCGTTCCTCGGGGAAGTCGGTGATCCTGGTGGTGGTGGACCGTTTTAGCAAGATGGCTCATTTCGTACCTTTCCCTGGTTTACCCAATGCTAAAACGTTGGCGCAAGCTTTTGTCGACCATATTGTTAAATTGCACGGCATTCCCTCTGATATTGTTTCCGATAGAGGCACGCAGTTTGTGTCCAGGTTCTGGAAGGCTTTCTGTTCTCGCCTGGGGGTTCGGCTGTCCTTCTCTTCTGCTTTTCACCCGCAGTCGAATGGTCAGACTGAGCGCCTCAATCAGAATCTGGAGACATATTTGCGCTGTTTTGTGGCAGAGAACCAGGAGGATTGGTGTTCATTTCTCCCTCTTGCTGAGTTTGCTCTGAACAACCGTCGTCAGGAATCTTCTGATAAGTCACCATTCTTTGGTGCATATGGGTTCCATCCGCAGTTTGGGACATTCTCGGGAGGGGCTCTTTCTGGTTTACCTGAGGAGGAGAGATTTTCCTCGTCTTTGTCTACCATTTGGCAAAAGATTCAGAGTAATCTTAAAAAAATGAGTGAGAGGTATAGGCGTGTGGCTGATAAGAGACGTGTGCCTGGTCCGGACCTGAATGTGGGTGATCTGGTGTGGTTGTCTACTAGAAACATTAAGTTGAAGGTTCCCTCCTGGAAATTGGGTCCCAAGTTTATTGGGCCTTATAAAATCTTGTCAGTCATCAATCCTGTTGCCTTCCGTCTTGATCTTCCACGGGTTTGGAAGATACATAATGTATTTCACAGATCTCTCTTAAAACCATATGTCCAGCCCACGGTACCCTCCTCTTTGCCTCCTCCTCCGATTTTGGTTGATGGCAATCTGGAGTTTGAGGTTTCCAGAATTGTGGACTCTCGCATGGTCCGCGGTTCTCTTCAGTACCTCGTTCATTGGAAGGGTTATGGTCCTGAGGAGAGGATGTGGGTTCCGGTGTCGGACATTAAAGCCACTCGCCTCATCAGGGCATTTCATAGGGCTCATCCTGAGAAGGTGGGTCCTGGGTGTCCGGAGTCCACCCGTAGAGGAAGGGGGTACTGTCACTACCAGAGCTTTGGGACGTTCTCACAGCTCTGTTTCTCCACCCCTGTGATGATGTCACTACTAGAGCTGGGAGGAGTTCTCACTACTCTGTTTACTTTTGGTTTCTTTCACCACAGCTGTTTTTCATGTGTTTGATTTCCCTCTCTTTATATACCCCCTCCTCCTATGATAGGATGTGGATTATAGTTCTCACTTCAGTTGAGCTCTTGCTTTAGTTTCTTCACTTGTAGCTATCAGTTCACTGGACCTGTGTTCTGCTGCAGCTAGCACTCCGGATATTGCCAGCCTGTCCTTGGATCCGTCTTCTCTGCGGCTGCAACACCTCCAGCTAAGTGTGCAGACATTGTTGTGTTCCTGTTTATTTTCTGACTGGATCTGAGGTGGCCACGGTTCCCTCCATATACTGAGTAGGGCACTGGTGGCCGTGCCCCTTCCACTATTGTAGGGGTTACAGGGGTCATTAGTCTTAGGCACGTGGGCATGCCTCGTTCCGCCATTTGGATCCGGGCATGTGCTTTAGCAGAATAGGGAGAGCGTTGAGGGTCGGACAGGGGTCACCCTTTATCCTCCCTAGTTCTGGGTCCAGTCAGTAGCTCTGTACTGTGTAGTTCTATTGTTGCTCACATACATCCGTGACAGTAGCCACGTGCGTACTGGAGGAATTAAACCAGAAAGTGGTTAATATGTAGCCATCCTTCTCTTTTTGTTGGGTGATGGCCACCTGTCTTTGGAAGATTCTGTGTATATGTGACCGTGTTGGTGTAGACAAAAAGTAGCAGAGCGATAACTGTTGCAAAAGGCATCATGCAGATTCAGCGGTGGTTCCCTCGATATCTGGAGCTGGCACTCGTATTCTTTTGCAGTGTGATGCGTGGATCCAGTTAGTTCTCCCCTCGAGTTTTACAGAAGTTGGGGTGGTCAGCAGCACCTGGTAAGGTCCCTCGTATCGTGGTTCGAGGGTGCTTCTGATATGCTTCTTGACCACCACCAGGTTTCAGAGTGTGACTTCCTTCTAGGGAGTTAGGATCTGGAATGGAAGAGAAAACTTGTGCATGTATGTTAGACAATTGTTTACTCAGAGCTATCACATATTTGGCAACAGATTCATAATGCATTTGCAACTGTTGCGGGAAATACTGTCCCATTCTTGGCCCTGTCCCAAATAGGATCTCGTATGGTGTCAGTTTGTGTGGAGGCCTTGGTGTGTGGCTAACTGAAAAGAGTGCTATAGGCAAGCACTGAACCCAATTGAGCCCTGTCTCCCTGGTCATCTTCAACATTTTTGACTTCAACACCCCGTTCAATCTTTCAACTTTGCCGCTGCTTTGGGGCCTGTAGGGGGTGTGATGCGCCAGGTGCGACCGTACCATTTCCCAGACTTCTTGGGTTAATCTGGCAGTGAATGCTGGGCCCTGATCACTCTCAATGACCTCAGGTACTCCGAACCTACAGACAAGCCCCTGCATCAGATTTTTAGCAGTAGTAGTTGCTGTCTGATTTTGGACGGGGTAGGCTTCTGGCCACCCAGAGAACAAGTCTATCACTACCAGCACATATTGAAATCCTTGGCACATTGGCATCTGTATGTGGTCGACTTGTATCCTCTGAAAGGGATATAAGGCCTTTGGGATACATTTCCGGGGCGTGTGCTCGGTTGTACCTGGATTACACTCTGCGCAGATGAGGCACGCTTAAAGAGGACCTTTCACTAGATTAAAAAATCTAAACTAAGTATACTAGAGAAAAAAAAAAACTCTCAGGCTATGAGCTGAGTGCTGCGATTGGCCAGCGCTACAGCCTGGGAGAAAGAGACGCCGGCAGGTTCCCCTGGGTGGAGCCTAACATGTGAAGATACCGGAGGCTATACCGGGCAAACGGAGCGGCGCCCAGGGATAATAGTAAGTGCAGGGAGATCCATGGGCGCCGCTCTACATGTCTGTATACTTAGTTTAGATTTTTTTATCTAGTGAAAAGTCCTCTTTAAGTATGTCTCACCAGGATGGGGGTGATCCCTGGGGCCACCCATATTTTATCAATTAGCTCTTTCATGATGGTTTTGGATTGGTGGGTGGGCCCATGAGCTATTGCGGCTATTAGGGGATAGAGAGTTCTGGGTAGGCATACTCTCTTTCCCTGTGTCCAGAGTCCGGATTCTTATTCGAGGGCTGACTCTTTCAACCAGGTTTCCTGGCCTGTTTCTGCATTTGTTTCAGTAGGTCCCATGTGACTTCCTCTTGCTCCAGATCTTCTTGTACTGTCAGGATCTGTTCTGTCTGGGCTCATTCCTCTTCCATTGCTGCTCTCTTCACTTTTGATCAGCTAGGGCATTTTCTCTGGCCTCAGGAGTGTCAGTTCGTGTATGGGCCTTTATCTTGATCACTGCCACTTGGGTGGGCAGGAGTACTGCTGCCATTAGGGCCGCTACTGCTGAGGCATTTTTGATTGGGGTTCCTGCGGCTGTGATGTAATCCCTCTGCCTTCCATATTAGTCCAAAGTCATGAACCACTCCAAAGGCATATCTGGAATCCATGTAGATATTAGCGGTGGAATCTTTTGCCATGAGGCAGGCTTCAGTGAAGGCAATGAGTTCAGCCCCCTGTGCT
Source organism: Bufo bufo (assembly GCF_905171765.1). Classification (NCBI taxonomy): domain Eukaryota; kingdom Metazoa; phylum Chordata; class Amphibia; order Anura; family Bufonidae; genus Bufo; species Bufo bufo. Next base: position 435,246,273 of record NC_053393.1, read on the forward strand.
GACTGGTCTGGGCGCAATTGTCTTGAACACATGCCTGTATGGAATTTAACTTTGTCATCGACATAAATTAAGCCATCCACAAAGAGAATCCAATGAGGGTTTGTCAGAGGAGTGTCTTGGACCGATGGTGGTGTCCCTACTTCAGCTTCCATTATTGTGATGCAATCATGATACTGTCCCTGGTAAAGAGAGTCAGTTGAGGTTCATAGTTCTTCTTCCTGAAGATCTTCTTCAGCATGCAGATCAATAAAATCTTCAGGAGGAAAAAGTGCAGCAGGGTTAAGGATGTGACATTTCTGAATGGTGACATTATCTGGCAGGAGCAGACTACACTGCAGCCGTTGGTGGCGTTGTGCAGTGAGGTGTTTGGGTTATGTCTGCTGGAGGATGGCAGAGATGTCATGCAGAGCCAAAATAGTGAGGGGGTGCCCAAGCACAACGTCAGATGTGATGTGCAGAAGAGAGCTGGCAGCATGGACAGCTCTGACACAGGAAGGGGCAGCTCTGGCTACAGGGTCATGGCGCTTAGAGTAGTAGCCCAGCAGTCTGTTGCGTCCACCATGAGTTTGGGTAAGCACTCGAGTAGCGTGACCTTGACGTTCCATGACATAAGCCTAAAGGGAAGGCTGTAGTTAGGAATCCCAAGGGCCGGAGCAGGTTGCTATTGCTGTCTTCAACTTGTCAAAGGACTCATTAGCCTCCCTTGTTAACTGTAACGGAGAGGTTGCATTCCAGGGAATACAGTCATATAGGGAATCCGTCAAGTGTTTACTACCTTGGGCAATACAGTGGCCAAGAAAGACTACCTTGGGTAAACACAATTGGAGTTTGGTTTGAGATACTTTGCAGCCCGATTCGGCCAGGAACTGTAGGAGAGGGATTTATCTGGCCAGACATTCCTGAAAGCTTGAAGCACAAAGGAGGAGGTCATCCATGTTTGTAGGAGTTCGACCTCTGGGTTGTCTGCCTGCCATGGTTGGAGCATGGAGGACATGGCTTTGCTAAAGCATGAGGGGCTATTCCGTGCTCCCTGAGGCATCACAGTCCAAGTGTATTGCTTGCCTGCATGTGTGAATACGACAATCTTCTTTTAATTATCTCTTTGGCCTTGCAGACAGTGTTCTCGCTTATCACACATGCCAATGTCATGACGTCACTCCCCCCTTCCAGCTATGGCCCCCTGTCTCTCACTCTATATTCACCGATCAACAGAGACACGCACGCAATGCTTCTTGAGTTTCTCCAGAATGAGGGCTGAGTATTCTCCAGTTTTGATCTCTACTATACTGTCACGGCAGACAGGATATATGATACACAGAAAAGTAAACAAACAAGTTTCTAGGTGAGAAGCTGGGAATAAGGTCACCTCCTGACAATCCCTATCAGCTCTCCCTATACTGCTATGCCCACATTCAGACCCTTAAGGTGGGAATAATGTGTCCTCGTGCCTGGGCTGAAAATACCCTAAAATCCCTAAGATGGTGAAAGGGGAATAGGGAAAGCCTGCTCCCTCAGGACCTGGAGGGGACAGGCGTAACTCAAACAGCATAGACAGCAAACCACAAGAAATCAGAAACAAACTTATCTTTTCTGAGCAGGAACAGCCAATCCATCCTTCCTTGCTTCCACAGAGCCAGACAGAAGCTATAACCCGCAAGGAACACTGGGAGTGGGTGTGATTTAAACTGAAACCAACGACCACACCCAGTGCACCTGAAGGAAGGCGGAATTAGCTCGAATCCAAAACAAAGCAAAAAGGCTAGACACGTGCTGCTAATCTGGCAGACCTCCGCACATATAACCAAAGTTGAGGCGAGCACACAACACTTGGACCACAATAGTCAGGTAGAATGGATAAAATTTAATTAAATCACAATCAAGCTAAACACGTGTATAGTATAAAATTCACAATAGGAATATCTCCATAAAAGTCAAAAATAAAATCAATTCAATCAAACAATTCAATATAAAAATGATTGCAATGCTTGAAGCCAAATTCACACAGATAGAAGTAGTCCCTTATACTCACAAGGCACTGGAGTATATAAATATATGGCTGCACCGTACTGCAATGTTTTACAGCTGGTGGATTCACATGTGAAATATACGGATGAACACACACAGATTAAAGATAAGACTCCGGACTCCTGCACAATGTTCAAGTGCTGTATAGTCAGTGGATTCCAATGTGGGCAATATGGATGCACCAAACTAGACTCCTGTTGTATATGGTGTCTCACACCGCAGTGTCATTACCCATAGTCTCGTATGTAGTAAGGTAAATGTTACACTGATTGAAGTCTCTTGCCCATAACATGTAAAATTCCACAAGTTGAGTCTTCTTACCTTCCGGTTGATTTGTGTCTGGTATGTTCGTCTTTGTGGACGTAGGAGATGGACGAGCGGCGTGGGACACTGCCGGCGTCTCGCTACTTACTCCTGCAGCTCACTTACCCTAAATCTCGCGGGACTTGGAGCGTGGTTTGCGTCCAGTCAGCGGAGGGTAATGAACTTTCCCAGTTGTTCAATCTGAGTCCTAATTATCCGAATATTCTTCTATTTCGATATTTTAGCATGGCCATGCATAAAGGTGCGGAGGTGCTTCTCTTACAGGTATGCAATCCAGACAGACGCGTTTTGGGAACTCTCCTTCCCTTCATCAAGTCCAATACAAATCTTGAGCCCCAGAAAGCTGTATATCTTAAATTATACCTGATTGTGCATTTCTTTTCTAATTTTCTCTCTCATTTTTATAAAAAAATATTATATTCTATATATGTTGTTTCGACTGTTCTATTTATAATATATTTATTATGAAGATTTATGAGTAATGTATATTGCAATAGAGATTATTTAAGGGGTCTGAAATGACCAAAAAGCCAGGTTTAACCAGGGTGGACTATAATCCACTTTATCTCAGCTTATGTTGGAGATTTATTAGTTAAAATATTAATAACTTATGTATGCAATTTGTAACAGCAATTTTATTTATACAAGAGGTGTATAATGAGAAAAGGAGCATATATTATGAAAAACGCACATGTACAAAAAAAGCCGCATGGAAAACGCGTGTGAAAAACGCATGGGAATCTTTCCCTGTGAAGTGAATCCAGTGATCCATGATTTGGTGCTTATTAAGGATATAAGGCGGAGGTAGACAGGTGATGCGATACCACTAATGAAGGGAAGGAGAGTTCCCGAAACGCGTCTAGACTCGATCGCATACCAGTAAGAGAAGCACCTCCGCACCTTTATGCATGGCCATGCTAAAATATCGAAATAGAAGAATATTCGGATAATTAGGACTCAGATTGAACAACTGGGAAAGTTCATTGCCCTCCGCTAACTGGACGCAAACCACGCTCCAAGTCCCGCGAGATTTCGGGTAAGTGAGCTGCAGGAGTAAGTAGCGAGACGCCGGCAGTGTCTCGCGCCGCTCGTCCATCTCCTACGTCCACAAAGACGAACATACCAGACACAAATCAACCGGAAGGTAAGAAGACTCAACTTGTGGAATTTTACATGTTATGGGCAAGAGACTTCAATCAGTGTAACATTTACCTTACTACATACGAGACTATGGGTAATGACACTGCGGTGTGAGACACCATATACAACAGGAGTCTAGTTTGGTGCATCCATATTGCCCACATTGGAATCCACTGACTATACAGCACTTGAACATTGTGCAGGAGTCCGGAGTCTTATCTTTAATCTGTGTGTGTTCATCCGTATATTTCACATGCGAATCCACCAGCTGTAGAACATTGCAGTACGGTGCAGCCATATATTTATATACTCCAGTGCCTTGTGAGTATAAGGGACTACTTCTATCTGTGTGAATTTGGCTTCAAGCATTGCAATCGATTTTATATTGAATTGATTTTATTTTTGACTTTTATGGAGATATTCCTATTGTGGATTTTATACTATACACGTCTTTAGCTTGATTGTGATTTAATTAAATTTTATCCATTCTACCTGACTATTGTGGTCCAAGTGTTGTGTGCTCGCCTCAACTTTGGTTATATATTCATTATTTAATATTAGAGGGTGGCACCGCTTTGAGTTTAATTTCCATCTAGTAATGCCATTACGCGCAAGCGCGGTGGGCAGCGACGGTCTCGTAATCCAATAGTGCACGCATGCGCAGTTGAATCGGAGGATCGCGAGATGCATTAAAGTACTTAGACATGCGCACTAATAGTTAACACGAAAACAAGTCCGTGCGCATAGATGAGCGGCGCAGTCTAATGCCGATTGGAGGAGAGAGGAGTGGGAGGATCCCATCACGGTAACACATCTAACGCTAGTAGGGATTGGTTAGATTAGAACGGAGCACAGCAAGAGGGACGCACATAGGGCAATATGATTATGACATTGAATAGGAGGTGTTAAAAGCCAGGTTTCGCCCCCAACACAAGCACTGCCCGTTCCCCTGAAGACACCAAGAGAGCTTGGCGAAACATGTCGGGGGGCAGAGTGTGTTGCATGTTATTTTAGGCAGTGAGTGCGATGCTAAGCAGCAGGAGTATCACATACTAGTCACTATTAGCACACTGGGAAAAAGCCCGCCACTCAGTGAGCGCATTGTGGAAAAACAGTGCGCAGATACCAACTAGTAATCTGGGAATAAGCCCGCACCTAGAGGAGTACACTGTGCTAATAACAGTGCACCAGAAATAACGGCGAATACTGCTGCATCGAGACAGCAGGAACTAGCTAAGAGAACAGTAAAGGGCCCCCCAGTGGTCAATAAGTATATCACCAAAGGATACAATATAAGATACATTGTAATAGGGCAGGCACCACTGATAGTTTTAATGTGTGAGTTCAAGGCATCTATTTTAAACGTATGGAATAAACGTTAAATTTTATATGTAAATAACCAATACATTTAGTAGCACGTATAAACCAAGAGACAATTTGTGGTCTTACTGACCAAATGAAAATATTCTCTAATAGTTAACAGTCCCGATTCGTACTAAGACCGAACGCAAGCGCAATGGCAAAGCTAATGCGCATTGGACAACAGACCGATGGGAGGTACCACTGGACAAGTGGTTCCTAAGAAGTGGACACCGATTGGCCAAATGACTAACTCAGCAACAAAAGGGATACATATTAGCCGGCGGTAATCGTGACGGCTGCAGGGAGGTTTTAAAAGCCTGGTCCCGCCCCCTTTTCACAGCTCACTGCCCAAACCCCTGAAGACGCCAAGTGTTTGGCGAAACATGTCGGGGGCAGAGTGTGATCTATGTTACTTTTTAGCCAGCCAGTAGTACTGCAAAAGCAATAGTCTTGTCATACTAATGAGCGAATAGTGAGTACTAGGAGGGCACTCACAAATCCGGGGTAGCGTACTGTGATATAAACAGTGTGCACCAAACAAAGCACGGTGGATTCTGTGTGGAAATGGAGGAGTGAGCCAGGCAGTCCATAGTGAAGTGTTGTCCTCCAGTTAGTCTCACAGCAAAATTCAGACTATCAATAGCGGTAGTGCAGACACGGCTGATAGTTTTAATCACGTTAGTTCTAGTAAAAATCTTAATGATAAGCAATAAATGTTAATTTTTAGATAATAAAGAAAACAACACGTGTCAACCTAGAGACAATCACTGGTCCTAGTGACCGATTGTAAATAATTAGTCTGTCATGTCTCAACACGTGTTAGTGGGTCAAATGCATTAAAAGTGAGAGCGGTTCAGGATGCCGACGTGATGGATTCCCTCATTCAGTCGAAAGTGGAGAAGGGTTTCCTTATCGGCCCCTTTCCACACGTTTCTTTCGACTCCTGGAGGATCAACCCTGTCGGCATTGTAACCAAAAAATTCACAAATAAAAAACGCCTGATTTACGATCTGTCAGCGCCTCATGGTTCGCATATTCCCAGCCTAAACTCTTTGATTCCCTCGGAAGAATTCGCGATGAAATATTCTTTACTCCAGGAGGCCATTTCTCTCATTTTGTTAGCAGGCAAAGGAGCATGGTTGTCTAAAGCAGACATCGCAGATGCGTTTAAACTGTTGCCCATCGACCCTCAGCTTTGGAAATTCCACGGAATCAAATGGCAGGACCATTATTACTTTGCTACCCGTTTAACATTCGGTTCAAAAAGCAGTCCCTGGTTATTTGACCGGTTCACTCAAGCCCTCCATTGGATCTTGGTCAATCGCTGCAAATGTCCAATGGCGCTACATTACCTCGACGATTTCCTCCTGATAGAACAACCCAGTGTTAAACCTTGCAAACTCAATAATTTCCTGCACATCCTCAAAGATCTCCAGGTTCCGGTAGCTTCAGCTAAAATCGAGGGACCCGCCACGGTAGTAACCTTTCTCGGCATCTTGCTCGACAAGCTTCTTAAAATCAAAACAATCATTGCTCAATTCAGGTTCCCAGGTCCTCACCAAACAGGAGTTGCAGTCACTCCTTGGCATGCTAAATTTCGCAACCAGGATCATTCCTCAAGGGAAAGGTTTCATGTCCAGGCTCCTGGATTTACTGCCGTCAGCCTCCGAACAGGACTCCCCAGTGTTCTTGGATGCCCAGGCAATGGCTGATTTGGCCATGTGGAATTCCTTTCTAGCTCATTGGAACGGGATTTCCTTGTTTATTCCCTAATGGAATCCAGATTTCCCCGATGGTCTTTTCAGATGCCGCGGCATCCAGAGGTTTCGGGGCCATATACAAAAGGCAGTGATTTGCCGCCCAGTGGCCCCCCGAAATTTCTTCATTACCTGAGTCCCTCAGGTCATCTCCCCTGCTGAAGATCTATCCAATAGTGGCGGCGGCTCAGGTCTGGGGTAATCAATGGGCAGATTCCCCAGTTGCGTTCATCACGGATAATCAAACAGTGGTGGATATCCTCAGTAAAGGGCGCTCCAAATGTCCTCGCATCATGTCTTTCGTACGCAAGCTAGTATGGCTATCCTTACATCATAATTTTCATATTTAAGGCAGGCATATCCAGGGCATTCGAAATGCCGCAGCTGACGCATTGTCCCGCTTTAACCTTCATAATTTCTTCCAGATCATGCCAGAGGCGGAATCAATGGGTCTATCTCCTCCGGATTACCACACCCTCCGCATGGATTAGGACATTTCATTTCCACAGCTAAGTCCCTCGTGTATAGTTCACTTTCCGACAACACGGCCAGGAATTACAGGACTGGTTGGAACATCTACAAAAAAATTTCCTGTCTTTATCCAAGAATCAACACAGATACAGATAAGACTACGTATTTAGCAGCCTTTTTAGCATATTGTAATAAGCATCTCAAGCTCCATTTAACTGTATCTGGCAGGGGTACAGCACCATTCCATGTTGAGGGACCCAGGCAGCAAGTCAGTTTTCACTTCTCCAGTAGTCAAAGCCACCCTTAGGGGCATCCTAAAGACCAGGCAGAGCAGCGCGCCCAGCAGGCAACCCGTCTCTGGGGAGCTGTTCAGGAAGCTTTCAGACTCACTAGATGGCAGTCCTTTTGGCCTTCTTCCCTCCATGGTCATTAAGGCTGCCATGTATCTGAGCTTTTATGGTTTTCTGTGCCCAGGAGAATTCACTGTAGTATCAGCCAAAGCCAAAGGTTTAACCAGAAGCCAGCTAGTCCTTAATCCTGATCATCACGCATTAAATTTGCCATCAACAAAAACATCGCAATCCGGGCCCCCTGTTCAAATCAAATACTTCCAAACTTTCAATAAGTGGTGCCCGGTCCAGGTTCTTAATAAACTGTTGGCCCTATTGGCTCACTCCCCCGCGAACAAACCACTACTACCGTTCAAAGGAACATACCTCACCACGGCCCAGTTCATCTCCCATATTCGCATCCTGGCCAAGGGGTTGGGCCATGATCCCAGAACCATATCCGGACACTCTTTCCACATAGGTGCCGCCTCGGCAGCCTCCAAACACAACATCCCATGCCATATTATCCGCAAAATGGGCCGCTGGCAATCATCCTGCTACACCAGATATATCCCTAATCCGCACAAGGAAATCTCTGACGCTTTCTGTAATCTCGTGTTGTAATCATATGAAATAAATGTAAATTCAACCTAACCGTGTCTTTTTGCCCCCTTATAGGCCTACCCACGAACATGGCTTCGGACACACCTCAGGCCAGTTTTCCCAGGTCGCTCAATGGTTGCAAGTAGTTAACCTCACGTCCTCGTTCACTATCCGTAGCCACGACCACAAATGTTAAGGCTGTTCACAGCCTGTAATTGTGGGAGGGGCGGAGGCTCATAAATTCTCACGAGCCTCCCCCTCCCATTGCGGGCGCTTGCGGTGCCCCACCCTTTCCCCTTCCTTCTTCTTTAGTTCCTCTATGGGTAGGCCCCCTTATAGGCCTACCCACGGACATGGCTTCGGGCACACCTCAGGCCATTTTTCCCAGGTCGCTCAATGGTTGCAATTCGTTCACTATCCGTAGCCACGACCACAAATATATATATATATATATATTTTTATAAACTCATACACATATCTTTCTCTAAAACTTTATGGTCTTGAGGTTTTGTGCTCATAATGCCATAATGAAGAGATATATCAATATACTTTCTATATCCATTTACAGTCTGCTTTATGTCATTCAATGTGAAGGCCACACAAGTAAATAAATCCTTACATTATCTGTACAGTTATTGATTTCCAACAAATTATTGCAGGGAGAATTCTTGAAAACCATGAGGAATTGTCACAGTGATGTTAACTGTGTCACAGGTTGTCGTACATACTTGCTTTAGTAGCTCTCTGGCGTACTGGCTGCCGTGGATTCTGTGTAGGCTGGTTGCTATGACCTACATGTAGTTGCGGCAGCCTGTGTGTGAACCGCTCCTTCTTATGCATGCTCCCCTCCCTGTTGTCTCGGTTCTGGTGGGGTTAATGGTCTGGTCTAGGTGTGTTTGCTAGGTGTCATATCAAACTCGTTATCCTGATCTTTATATACCTGTGAGCTGTGGGTTTGCGGGTCTGTCTGTCTCCAGCTTTGCTGGGTGCAGGAGCTATGCACCTGACCTGGGGATATTCCATCTGCCCTGTTTGTGTGGTCACCTGGTGAGACATCAAGGTCGCCTAGTCTGGTTCTGTGTCTTGCGGTGCAGCTGTCTGTTCGGCCATGGACTAACTCTGCATGGAGAACGGGCATCTGCTAGTCTGGTTCTATGTCTTGTTTGCAGCTCTGTCTGTTCGCCCATGGATGAACTTCGCATTGGGAACAGGCATCTGCTAGTCCGGTTCTATGTCTTGTGTGCAGCTCTGTCTGTTCGCCCATGGACTAACTCCACATGGGGAACAGGCACCTGCTAGTCCTAGTCTATGCCTTCAGCGAGAGGGCTCCTGGATTCTCCAGAGGGAGGACATCTAGTCTGTGTGCAGTTCTGCCTGTGACCGCCATGTGTTGTTCCACATGGGGTCCAGGCATCTGCTTGTCTGCCTGTTTGGGCAGCTCTCCCTGTGACCGCCATGCATCCGTTCCACATAGGATCCAGGCACCTGCTTGTGTTCTGGTTCCCGTTTGTCTTGACTGAACTGAGTCCTATGCAGTTGTTTGGGCTACAGTTCATGTGCCTGGGTTCCAGTCCTTATGTTTGTGTGGACTGCTGGTGCTTGCACCGTCAGTCTCTGCAGGTAAGTGGCCAAGTGCACCGGGACCATCCTCGAGGTGCAGAATGGGGCTTATTAAGTCTCTGCCCTCTGGGTTTAGCCCCAAGTCAAACCGGTGCACTTGGTCCAGTGGTATTACCTGCCACTGGTCCCTTACCTGCTTGTCCAGTTTCCTCCCATCTCTGTGAATAAGGAATTCGTGTTGGTCTTTGCCTTGTCTGATTGCTTGCCTTGTGTTTGTTTGCCTGAGATGTTCTATGGGTCGGTGGACAGGAATTTTTCGTATATATGTAACATGTCATTCTGCAATAAATACGCTTTTTTGGGTGAAGCTGGAATAACCATTTACTAATATATATTAATAATAAATACTTATTGTTTTCTTTATAAACGTGGTCCACATCTTACGTTAGCTTACAAAGGTTATGTTATTTAATGAGAAGAAAAAGTATACTGTATTATTTCCATTTTCCATATGCTTAATTTAGATTCAGGCATGCAGAGATAAAATGTACAAGGCGCTCTTTATGTAAAGGAAGCATCCTGTCTCATTACAAATGCACCAGTGTCTCCGATCCTACAGCTGCCACTCTCATATTGCTTATTAATTGTATCAGATTCTTGTTGACATTGTATTGGACTGTAATGTTAGGTATAAGACGTGCAGGTTTAGAAAAAGAAAATCCACATAAATTTCCGTACGGATTTCTGTTCATTTCTGCACTGAGGGGAACATTTATCAAGATCAGCAATGACATTTATCATCGCCATTCTTGATACCCCCTGTGCAGCCGGGGGATGCACCAAAATTATGCAGATTAGGCACATCCTCTCGCTGGCCATGTGACAGACTAAAATCTACGGCAGGCTGCTAGCTGCCATAGATTTCTATCTTAATTCAAGTGTGAATGCAGATAAATAAGCTGGGCCTGCTGACTGCACCCCCTCCAGCACTTGCCACGCCCCCTTTTCTAACCACTTTTCAGAAGGGGGAAAAGTCTCAAATGTGGCATGCACCAAAATTTGTGACTTATTTATGACATAATTGAAAAGGGTAACATCTAAAGAACTGCACAAAGAATTACATGCTACAGATTTGAAAATCTATCTGCAGGTCAATTTCCGAGAAACAAAAAAGCAAAGCATACGTGATTTGTGAAATCTCTTACACTTTGCTGGTACTGTATTACACTATGGTTTTCCCACACAAGAATCCATGCGGAAAAACTGCACATAATCTGCAATATATGCAGATGGCCTTACTATGGTCAGACTACATTTCATACCCCCAAGAACCTGGAACACATTACACTTATTTTCTTGAGTGTGTGATGTGTCTCAGTATTATCTGATGTTTTGTACGTAATATAGTATACTTAGCATGTTCCTGTACAGTTTGATGACGGAAATTAGATAAAACCTCTTAAAATAGTAAATGTCTGCTTTTATTGTTCCAAGGTTCAAATTGACTTTTCTATGGTATATTAGTCATTAGGGTGACATTTATGATAGACCTCAATTCATATCTATGATTATATTTTTCAGGAATTGCGAGGGCTTGCTGATTTGTGTAACAGGAAAACCACAACTTTTAGCAATAACTAGAGAGGAGTAAAGTTTTCATTACGAAGGGAGCGTGTACCTCAGTGTGCAGCACAGAAACATGCATAGCTAGTCTGCTGTGGTTGTGAAACAGTTACTGTGCATCAGTATGACAGGCAGGTGAAAGACGTCACTCTTCACACCTCACACGTCAGTTACAGGTAAAAAAAATTGACCAAATAAGTGAAGTGTGAACTCAGCCTTACAGGTCAATATTAGCATCAGGTATAAAGGACTTAATCGTGCAGTGGCCCATGATCCTACTAAAGAGTGAAAGAGTGGTCTCCTTTTACACCGTTTGCCGTTTTCACATAGATTGCTAGTTAACCTGTTCTGTTACATGCTGATACAAATAGTGGGCCCAAGACAGAGTGGAGATGGTGTCAACAGTAAGTTTGTTTTGACGTCACTGTTTATTTTTCCCTTCTCATCCGTCACAAGAATAACCCCAAAAGCCTCCGACTCAGAGAGCCCCAGTGAGGATGAGGATGACCCCACTTTCCTTTCGTCATCCGCGTCCTCCTCATCATCTAGCGATGATGATAAGCCCCCAAGGCGGCGGAGACGCTGCCAGGTGGAGCAAGGGGATCGCCATGCTAGGGACCCTGAGGCCCACACTAGTACAAGCAGCTCTGGGGCTCGTACTAGCTTTCCGGCCAACCAGATAAGTCCACCTGAGCCCCCTAGCGGTGAACTTGTCTGGTGTACCTTTTTTTCAGTGACCACTTTGTGAATTTGATGGTGGAGCAAACGAACCAGTATGCCCAACAGTTCATTGCTCAACACCCGGGCTCCTTTTTGGCTAGGGCCGGTGGCTGGACTCCGGTCAGTGCAGCCGAGATGAGGACATTTTGGGGCCTCGTGCTGCACATGGGCCTAGTCAAAAAACACAGTGTCAGGCATTACTAGAGTGGGGACGTCCTCTACCAGACCCCACTTTACAGTACGGCCATGACACATACCCGGTTTGAGGCCATCCGGAAATGCCTGCATTATGGGGCCAAATTTTTGGATGGCCTATGTACCTGGAAGGGAGGTCGCGGTTGAGGAGTCTCTCATTGCTTTCAAAGGGAGACTCCTTTTCCGCCAGTATGTTCCCTCTAACTGGGCGAGGTATGGCGTGAAGGGCTCAAGGACTGGCCCACCTTCTGCTCAACATACGTGTGCAGGGCTAGTACAGGCTTTTTGGAAAAATAATGATGGCTTGGGATTCTCCACATTGGCTTGGCACAAGCCTTCAGTTCTCTGAAAGGTGCAGTGCTCCAGACAAAAAAAAATACCTAGTGGCCATATGCTCCTGCACTGAAAAATTTAGGAGCCAAATTGAATTTTTAGTCGCCAAATCGAAACCGAATCAAAATTTTGGTATCGTGACAATGCTAGGGTGTAGGGTTGTTTCGATACCAAAATTTTGATTCGCTTTCATCACCATAAAAAAGTATTGCGATACTCAATACCACGCAGAAAAAAAAAAACACCAAAAAAAGCCATGTGCATTTTGCACTTTATGAAACGTTCGGCCCATAATAGAGCAGTCCTATCCTATTTTTGGGGTGACAAGGTGACAAAAAAAATGGCGAATCGCATGGTTTTTATTTATTTATGTTACGGCACTCACCGCATAGGAGATATATTTTAATAATTTAATAGTTTGGACTTTTCGGACGCATGACAACCGGAGAGACGGATTCATTCTTGCAATGCATTTGTGAGATGGATCCGCATCCGGATGCGTCTCACAAATGCTTTCAGTCACATCCAGATCGGCGGATCCGGTAGGCAATTCCGACGACGGAACTGCCCGCCGGATCACACTGCCACAAGTGTGAAAGTAGCCTTAGGCCTCTTTCAGATGGGCGTCACGTTTTGGCTCCGGATGCGTTCCGGGTGCATTGCGGCAAACCCGCGCGGGTAGGTACGCAATCGCAAACTGCGATTGCGTTCCGTTTTTATCGCGCGGGTGCAATGTGTTTTGCACACGCGTAATAAAAAACTGCCTGTGGTACCCAGACCCGAACTTCTTCACTGAAGTTCAAAATAAAAAAATTAAATTATTGAACTCACCTTAATCCACTTGTTCGCGCAGCCCGACTTCTCTTCTCTTCTTCATCTGTGAGGAAAAGTACCTGTGGTGACGTCACTGTGCTCATCACATGGTCCATCACATGATCCATCACCATGATAATGGACCATGTGATGAGCTCAGTGACATCACCCCAGGTCCTTTGACAGGTCCTGAAGAAAGAACAAGAGACAGGCAGCTACGCGATCAATTGGAGGAGGTGAGTTAATTTTAATTTTTTTAACCCTCATTGGCATTGCGCCACCAATATTTATTATACTGGGGTGTTGGGGGGGCACACTGCGCCACCAATGAAGATAACTGACCTGTTAATACAAATACAGGAGGCGGATGCTGGAATCAAATAGCCCACACCCGACCTCTATGACAGGGAGCTGCGATCCGCTGCAGTTAACCCCTCAGGTGCGGTACCTGAGGGGTTAACTGCAGCGGATCGCAGCTCCCTGTCATAGAGGTCGGGTGCCGGCTATTTGATTCCGGCACCCGCCTCCTGTATTTGTATTAACAGGTCAGTTATCTTCATTGGTGGTGCAGTGGCCATAGCCCCTCCCCTCCTCCTCCCGTCTCTCTTCTTATTGGCGTAGGCAGCAGCACAGGGGGAGGGAGAGACTCCTTCTCCACTGCGCGGCTGAGAAGAACATCGGCGGCGGGGCAGAGAACTATCATCTCCTGTGCCCGCCGCTTTATTCAATTGCAGAGCTGCGGCGGCGGGTCTAGTCGCAAATGGCGACAAGACTAAAAAGTCTTGTCGCCATTTGTAAATTCTAAGTCTCATTGGCGACCATTTTGGTCGCCATCTGGAGCCCTGAGGTGCAGAGTAAACCACATGGAAAGGGAGGTACTGTAGTACCAACAACTTGGCCAGGAGCGCGTTCAGCTTCTGAACTGTTGGATGAGTGCACGCATACTGTTGTCTTATTGCAAACGCCTCGGTGATCAATTGTTGGCGAAATGAGTGAGTAGGAGTAGGATAAGGAGGAGCATCAGGCCAGTAGATTATGGGAAGGAAACACAGCTTCCTTCTGCTGAGGTGGTGGAGCCTTGACTGCTGTAAAAGGGTTGCAGGCCACTAGGAGATGCCTCAGGCTGTACCACGATTTTCCCAGGCCACTTTATGGTGACGCTTCAAGTATTGACGCAGGGCCCTGTTGCAAACATTGGTACCCTAGCCATGCTTCACCTTCTGCCCATAGATTCTACACACGGCCATGCTGACATCCTCCAGTGACTTGATGAAAAATTCCCAGACTAGCGAGTAGAGAATTTTACTCCCACCACTGCGTGCTGACTGCTTACGGCTGCCTCTATGAACCTGTGCATCGCTAGTTGTTTCCGCTAGTTGTTTGACAGTAAGCTCTTGAGTAGAAGATGGTCTACCCGGGGCACGTTTGGCTCCAGATCTCACACTGCTGCCACCCTGCTGACTCACGGCCTCGCTTGTATCATTCTAGCTCACTCGCTATCTCACGTGCAAGCTGCCACCCTCATCCCCTGATGATGATAACAAAGAACCCTCTTCACCTCGCTCCCACGTGCGATCGGCTACATTATCATCCACTACAGTCTGCACTTCACTGATGTCACCCTCACCAGTCTCAGGGCTGTGTGCCTGACTGCTCGCCACAGCTGCTCCCACGCGACTTGCCTGCCTACAGGAGGAAGCAGCAAATCTCCCCTCCAAATTTTGGCTGGGCAGTAGCTGCTGACTATCCTCAATAAGCTCATCCTCGCTGAAAAGCGGAGCAGAGCTGAGAGCGTACAATACTTCCCGAGCAGAAGGAACAGAAAATGAAAGAGGCGGGTTAGGACAGGTGGGGGCACAGACAGGGGCGTAGCTAGAAATGCATGGGCCCCATAGCAAAAAAAATGTATGGCCCCCCCCCCCGTGCCATCCACAGATCCCCCTCCCCTAAATAGTGCCATCCACAGATCCCCCTCCCCTAAATAGTGCCATCCACAGATCCCCCTCCCCTAAATAGTGCCATCCACGGATCCCCCTCCCCTAAACAGTTCCATCCACGGATCCCCCTCCCCTAAACAGTTCCATCCATAGATCCCCCTCCCCTAAACAGTGCCATCCACAGATCCCCCTCCCCTAAATAGTGCCATCCACAGATCCCCCTCCCCTAAACAGTAATATCCACAGATCCCCCTCCCCGATGCTCACAGGAGTACATTTATAAACTAATCAGTAACTTTAATCATTGACATTGCTGATCTCTTTACTGGGATATCTTACTCTGTCTTAGCTCTGGTAACAGCAGGCAGTGCGGGAGGGCGGCGCTTACTCACTGACGTCACGCGCCTGCTCCTCCCACTAGGCGGCGCAGGCGCGTGACGTGAGTGAGCGCCGCCCTCCCGCACTGCCTGCTGTTACCGGAGCTAAGACAGAGTAGGATATCCCAGTAAAGAGATCAGCAATGTCAATGATTAAAGTTAAAGTAGTTAGTTACTGATTAGTTTATAAATATACTCCTGTGAGGGGCGTGGCCCTTATATATTCTAACCCCCAGGCAAGCGTCCCTGTCACCATGGGAACGCCTGGGGGTTAGAATATACCATCGGATTTGAGTTTTTATGATCTCACTGAGCACGTGAAAACTCAGATCCGATGGTATATTCTAACCCCCAGGCAAGCGTCCCCGTCACCATGGGAACGCCTGGGGGTTAGAATATACCATCGGATCTTCTGAGTTACTCAGTGGCCTGGCTGGAGCCTCCCCAGCCTCTGTGTCGACCCTGCGTGCGCCCTCTCTAGTCCTGACTCCTCCCCAGCCAGGCCCGAGCCGCGGACCGCTCGCAAAGAGCTTGCTCCTGGGCCATGCCAATTATGTATGGTGTCAGAGGAACCCACCGACTCCTGGCTGGGGGTGTCTGATGTCAGTTGGGATGATGTTGAAGATCGAGTCAACCATTCAAGGACAGCTGGATTTCTGGACAAAACACGACCGCTGGAAGACACTGGCAGCTCTGGCCTGTTAATGGAATTACTTATGTATATAAAAAAATGAAACCCCAAAATCAGTAGTATCAGGCCGCAATTTCACCCCAATTACAGAATCAAGGTTTAATAGAATTACATATGTAACAAAACAATGTGAACTCCCCAAAAATCTGTTGTATCAGACCGCAATTTCACATCAATAAGACCGCAATTTCACATCAATAACAAATTCAAGGATTAACGGATTTACTTATTTATAAAAGAACGTAAACACCCCAAAATCAGTAGTATTAGAATGATTTTTAACCTCAATTAGTGCAGCAAGGTGTAATAGAATGGCTTCTCTAATAGCCAAGCTTTATACTGTTCAATTGGCCCTGAACTCTCCCTATAGTGTGATTAAAGTCCCCCTATTTTGTCCCTACACTATAACTTAGCTGTCCCTCAACTGTTCAATAGTAATATTTTGTGAATAAATTGATTCCTAATCACTGTCCCTAGCACTTGTCACATCTCTCTCTGCACTAAGTACACAGGAAAAGAGGAGACCGAGCAGGAGGAGGCTTTCATAGGGCTGTGACATCACAGGGGCTTGCTATCTGCTGATTGGCTGGCTGCACAGCATTATGGGTGCTCCCTCATTCCCGGGCTTCTTACTTCCTTTTTCTAACACATGCAGCAGCCATTTTAGAAAAAAATCTGATTCGTTACCACAAATCTAGGAAATTCAGATTCGTGACTAATCAAATTTTTCCTGAAATTCGGATCGAATTCCACTTTGTCAACTTCGATACGCTCAACACTAGCAATAACCTTTTGAGTATGCTGGTGAACACTATAAAGATAGCCATACACATTGGCTGCCAAACTATTATCTAATGTATATGGTCTGCTCTTGCCACAAGAGTGTGTCTGACTGCTAGTCTCTCATGTTAGTGGGCCATGTTCATCACTTTTATGTCTACATTATATTAAACAAGGCCTATATAATGCAGCATAGGATATTATTAAAGGGAATCTGTTAGCAGATTCATCCCTATGACACTGGCTGACCTGTTACATATGCACTTGGCATCTAAAGGCATCTGTGTTGGTCCCATGTTCATGTGTGCCCGCATTGCTGAGAAAAATGAAGTTTTAATATAAGTAAATGAGCCTCTAGGACAGGGGTACTCAACTGGCGGACCGCGGTCCAAATACGGACCGCGGCCGCCAGTTGTCCGGACCCCGGCCATCCTTCAGAGCGCTGCTCCTCTCCTGCACACTGTGCCGTGCAGGAGGAGGAGCTTACCGGCGCACTTCCACCTGTCCCACAGCGCAGTGAGACAGGGCTTCCTCCACATGTAGCGCTCCTCCTCCTGCACACTCTGGCAGCTCTGCTCAATACAGCGGCGGGCACAGGAGATGATCGTTCTCAGCAGCGCAGGAGGAGTCTCTCCCTCCCCCCTGTGCTGCTGCTGTCCCCGCCGCTGCCAATAAGAAGAGACGGGAGGAGGAGGGGAGGGGCTGTGGCCACTGCGCCACCAATGAAGAAAACTGACCTGTATTACAAATACAGGAGGCGGGTGCTGGAATCAAATAGCCGGCACCCGACCTCTGTGACAGGGAGCTGCGATCAGCTGCAGTTGAGTTAACCCTTCAGGTGCGGTACCTGAGGGGTTAATTGTAGCTGATCGCAGCCCCCTGTCACAAAGGTCGGGTGCCGGCTATTTGATTCCGGCACCCGCCTCCTGTATTTGTATAAGAAACATTGGTGGCGCAGTGCGCCCCCCCCCCCCCCCTTCCTCATTATAATAAACATTGGTGGCTCAGTGGGAAGTGCCAATGAGGGTTAAAAATAATAAAAGAAAATTAACTCACCTTCTCCAGTTCATCGCATAGCTGCCGGTCTCCAGTTCTTACTTCTTTCTTCAGGACCTGTGGTGACGTCACTGAGCTCATCACATGGCCCATTACCATGGTGATGGATCATGTGATGAGCTCAGTGATGTCACCACAGGTCCTGAAGAAAGAAGTAAGAACTGGAGACCGGCAGTTACGCGATCAACTGGAGGAGGTGAGTAAATTATTTTTTAACCCTCATTGGCACTGCCCACTGCACCACCAATGTTTATTATATTGGGGGGGGGGGCGCACTGCGCCACCAATGTTTATTATACTGGGGTGATGGGGGGGCGCACTGCGCCACCAATGTTTATTATTTTGAGGGGGGGCGCACTGCGCCACCAATGTTTATTATATTGGGGGGCACACTGCACCACCAATGTTTATTATATTGGGGGGCACACTGCGCCACCAATGTTTATTATATTGGGGGGCACACTGCGCCACCAATGTTTATTATATTGGGGGGCACACTGCGCCACCAATGTTTATTATATTGAGGGGGGGCGCACTGCGCCACCAATGTTTATTATACTGGGGTGATGGGGGGGCACACTGCGCCACCAATGTTTATTATACTGGGGTGATGGGGGGGCACACTGCGCCACCAATGTTTATTATTTTGAGGGGGGGCGCACTGCGCCACCAATGTTTATTGTGATGGGGGGGCACACTGCGCCACCAATGTTTATTATTTTGAGGGGGGACGCACTGCGCCACCAATGTTTATTGTGATGGGGGGGCACACTGCGCCACCAATGTTTATTATTTTGAGGGGGGCGCACTGCGCCACCAATGTTTATTATATTGGGGGGCACACTGCGCCACCAATGTTTATTATATTGAGGGGGGGCGCACTGCGCCACCAATGTTTATTATACTGGGGTGATGGGGGGGCACACTGCGCCACCAATGTTTATTATACTGGGGTGATGGGGGGGGCGCACTGCGCCACCAATGTTTATTATATTGAGGGGGGGCGCACTGCGCCACCAATGTTTATTGTGATGGGGGGGTGCACTGCGCCACCAATGTTTATTATATTGAGGGGGCCGCCAGACGAAAAAGTCGTACATGTAGTACTTATAGTCTGGCGGCCTCTCACCGTGCTGCGCCGTAACTCTGCCCCCATCCCCATTATAGTCGATGGGCACAGAGCAGCGGCACGGCGAAGTAGTGGCAAGATGGATCTGACAGGGTGAGCAGCCTGTCGGATCCATCCTGCTGCAAGTGTGAAAGTACCCTTACTAATGAGCGCTTCCATCATGGAACGCCCATAGTACAGCCTTTACCTCCACCGCTACTTGTGCTAGTAAAAAAAAATATATATTACGGTACCTCCACCTCCATTTGCTCACGCTATGGAGAACACTCCCTGCTGACTAGAAGCTCAGGACAGGACCTACAAGACGCCATCACGTTGGAGCACCGGTCCTGAGCTTGCAGTCAGCAGCGAATGTTCACCGCAGCCAGGTGAATGCAAATTATAATTTTTTTTTTTGCAAAAGCAGAGAAGGGGGGCAATACTCTTACTGGGGGCACTAATGGGGACATTATTCTTACTGGGGCACTAATGTGGCCATTACTAATTCTGGGACTTACCCGGGCGCTCCACTATAACGTCAGAGCGCCCCACGCGCATGTATCACATGATCGCATGGCATCTTTACTGTTGGCGTTCAGCTCGGACCTTCACCTGACTGCAGACCCTGGTATGTGGACCTTTAATAAAACTAGTTGAGTACCCCTGCTCTAGGAGCAACAGGGCCGTAGGTGACACCTAGAGGCCCTGCTTTCTGCAACTGCCGAATCCTCTCTACTTTGATTGACAGGACCAGGCAGTGTAAATGTCATCATGCCTAGCCCAGTCAATTAAAGTGCAGTGGGTGTGGCCTCTAGGTCTAATGGCAATACCCCGTTGCTCCCATAGGCTCATTTGCATATATTAAAACATAATTTTTCTCAGTAATATGGGCACATGTGAACATGGGACCAACACAGATGCCATCAGCTGCCAAGCACACATGCAACAGGTCAGCCAGTTTCATGGGTACAAATCTGCTAAAAGATGCCCTTTAATGAATACTGTTAAGGCTCTTGAGAATGCCTTGCGTGAAACTGTTTTATTTGATGTGCTAAAGGCAGCTAGTGATAACCTAGTGACAGAACATCTGTCCCTTAAAGGGGTTCTTCAAGGATTTCCTCATATGTTGCCATCCTCGTCTGATTTTTTGTCATCTATCAGTGAATGCAATATTCTGTATTTGTTGTCTGATACCTATTTCCTATATTTTTTCTTGAGATCATCCGGTTGTTATGTAAGTCCTGGGGGTATCTAAGTACCAAGAGCCATTGATTAGGATTTCGGAAAAGCCACTGCTATAGTTCAAGTTGTGTAGTCTTGCAAACAACCAGCGTTGTCACCATAGGTTTCTCCCTGTCAGCAGAAGGCAGAGGTGAGCAGAGTCCAGCTACAGCTCATAGAATACACTGCCGATACTGTACACACCGTATAGTTAGCGTTAGACAGTGGTGCTTTATAATTCTGCCGCTAATCATTGAAAGGACTCACATACTATATCACTGGACTTCTAGTCTCCTAGATAAGGAAAAAAATGAAATCTTCAACAGCGCTTGATGCATGCAGGGATATAGAGGAGAACAATGAGTTCCATGCTTGGTGGGGAGGGTTGTGAGAGCTGCCAAGGGAGATTTAATAGATGCTGATGTTGTTTGCAGAAAGTCAGCCACACAGTGGAGACTGACTACCTGTCTGCACAGGAGAGCAAGCTCTGGACTGGTCATGACTCATGAAACACATGATACAGCTGCCCATAATGAGAGGGTTCAAAATGTATGGATGCAATTGAGCTGGAATGAAACAAACTGATAGAATACTGTTAGTAAATTAGCATACTGTATGTAAGAAAAACATCCTGGATTGCTCCATTCACTACACTGAGACTACAAGCCTACTCATGCCGTAGGTTATTGACCTTAAAGGGTTTATCCAGGCTACAGATCCTGTGAGGTATCCTGAGGATAAGTCATTAATATGAGATCGGTGGAGGTAGAACACATGGCACCTCCACTGATCAGGCATCCATGACGCTAGAAACTATACACTGTACTCAGCTGGAAGCAGACAGAACTATACACTGTGAGGTGTACAGTGAATGGGAGCTGAGCTGCAGGACACTGGCGCCATAGTACAATCTCCTGCTTCCGCTCTGTGCACTGTAAAATATCAGGTGCCACAGCAGCCCAAATCAACTGATCAATGGCGGTGTCGGACCCCCACCGATCTGGTATTGATGACCTATACTGATGATAGATCATCAATATCTGCAGCTCAGACAACTCCTTTAACTACTGAGCTGCAGCTGCAGTCCAAAGAGGTCCATCAAAAAAGGTTTGTTTTTTTAACTTAATACACATAGAAAACATTTTATTTTTATTGCAAAAACACAG
Source organism: Bufo bufo (assembly GCF_905171765.1). NCBI lineage: Eukaryota > Metazoa > Chordata > Amphibia > Anura > Bufonidae > Bufo > Bufo bufo. Next base: position 435,267,864 of record NC_053393.1, read on the forward strand.
AAAAAAATAATATACATACATAAATAAGAAATATATATACACATACCATATCTCATACTTCATCAAATTACTAAGAGAATAAACCCCTCAGCACATTTTCCCCATTATCTTAATACAAAATCACATCACTATTTCCTTCCCATTTTCTCCCTCACCTGCCTTTCCAATGCGTCTCGGATGAAAGAAGGATCTTGGGGGATAATAACTTAAAACCTCCAGCTGGACCAAACCTCACTCCATTTTTCCACACTACTCCTTTGCCTATAGAGGATATTTTCATATCTTTTCACCTTATTAACTAAGTTTAACCACAAATTAAACTTTAGGATATTTAGTGAAAACCACTCTCGCCTGATCAGCAGTCTAGCCAGGAACAATATTCTTGTCAGGAGTATCTTTTTATTCTTAGGGCATTTCACTTAGGAAAAATCTTTTAAAATCCAACACTGTGGTGCGAACGGGATCACCTCCCTCAATTTATGAGTAATAAACTCACATATTAAACCCCAATATTCTTTTAATTCTGGACAGGACCAAAAATATGCATAAAATCAGCCCCAAGTAAATCGAACCGTGTGCAATTTGCAATTTCCCTTAAAACACATTTATTCAGCCGTATCGCCGTGATACAGATGCAAGAAAAAGTATGTTAATCCTTTGGAATGATATGGATTTCTGCACAAATTGGTCATGAAATGTGATCTGATCTCCATCTAAGTCACAACAATAGACAATCACAGTCTGCTTAAACTAATAACACACAAAGAATTAAATGTTAACATGTTTTTATTGAACACACCATGTAAACATTCACAGTGGAGGTTGAAAAAGTATGTGAACCCTTGGATTTAATAACTGGTTGAACCTCCTTTGGCAGCAATAACTTCAACCAAACGTTTCCTGTAGTTGCAGATCAGACGTGCACAACGGTCAGGAGTAATTATTGACCATTCCTGTTTACAGAACTGTTTCAGTTCAGCAATATTCTTGGGATGTCTGGTGTGAATCGCTTTCTTGAGGTCATGCCACAGCATCTCATTCGAGTTGAGGTCAGGACTCTCACTGGGCCACTCCAGAAGCCGTATTTTCTTCTGTTTAAGACATTCTGTTGTTGATTTACTTCTATGCTTAGGGTCATTGTCCTGTTGCAACACCCATCTTCTGTTGAGTTTCAGCTGGTGGACAGATGGCCTTAAGTTCTCCTGCAAAATGTCTTGATAAACTTGGGAATTCATTTTTCCTTCGATGATAGCAATCCGTCCAGGCCCTGACGCAGCAAAGCAGCCCCAAACCATGATGCCCCCACCACCATACTTCACAGTTGGGATGAGGTTTTGATGTTGGTGTGCTGTGCCTCTTTTTCTCCACACATAGTGTTGTGTGTTTCTTCCAAACAACTCAACTTTGGTTTCATCTGTCCACAGAATATTTTGCCAGTACTGCTGTGGAACATCCAGGTGCTCTTGTGTAAACTGTAAACGTGCAGCAATGTTTTTTTTTGGACAGCAGTTGCTTCCTCTGTGGTATCCTCCCATGAAATCCATTCTTGTTTAGTGTTTTACGTATCGTAGATTCGCTAACAGGGATGTTAACATATGCCATAGACTTTTGTAAGTCTTTGGCCTTATGCACACGGCCGTTGTTTTGGTCAGCATCCGAGGCGCCGTTTTGACGGCTTGGATACGGACCCATTGACTTCAATGGGGCCGCAAAAGATGCGGACAGCACTCTGTGTGCTGTCCTCATCCGTTGCTCCGTTCCGAGGCCCCGCTTTGCGGACAAGAATAGGCATTTATATTGAAGGCTGTCCGTGCCGTTCCGCACGGACGCCATACGTGTTTTGCGGATCCGCGATTTGCGAACAGCAAAACACACCACGGTCGTGTGCATGAGGCATTTTGCTGACACTCTAGGATTCTTCTTCACCTCATTGAGCAGTCTGCGCTGTGCTCTTGCAGTCACCTTTACAGGACGGCCACTCCTAGGGAGAGTAGCAGCAGTGCTGAACTTTCTCCATTTATAGACAATTTGTCTTAACCTGGACGGATGAACAGCAAGGCTTTTGGAGATACTTTTATAACCCTTTCCAGCTTTATGCAAGTCAACAATTCTTAATCGTAGGTCTTCTGAGAGCTCTTTTGTGCGAGGCATCATTCACATCAGGCAATGCTTCTTGTGAAAAGAAAACCCAGAACTGGTGTGTGTTTTTTATAGGACAGGGCAGCTGTAACCAACACCTCCAATCTCATCTCATTGATTGGACTCCAGTTGGCTGACACCTCACTCTAATTAGCTCTTGGAGATGTCAGTAGTCTACGGGTTCACATACTTTTTCCACCTGCACTGTGAATGTTTACATGGTGTGTTCAATAAAAACATGGTAACATTTAATTCTTTGTGTGTTATTAGTTTAAGCAGACTGTGATTGTCTATTGTTGTGACTTAGATGAAGATCAGATCACATTTTATGGCCAATTTGTGCAGAAATCCATATCATTCCAAAAGGGTTCACATACTTTTTCTTGCAACTGTATATGAAGAAAAGTTGAAGTTAATAAAGAAGTTATTTCAAGCATTTGGTGTGCTCTTTAAACCTACTGTTTCCATAGACTGGCGCTAGAGGAATTACAGAGTAAGGCCTCATGCACACGACCGTTGTGTGAATCCGCGGCCGTTGTTCCATTTTCCTTTTTTTTTCGCGGACCCATTGACTTTCAATGGGTCCGTGGAAAAATCGTAAAATGCACCGTTTTGCAGCCGCATCCGTGATCTGCGTTTCCTGTCCGTCAAAAAAATATGACCTGTCCTATTTTTTTAATGGACAACGGTTCACTGACCCATTCAAGTCAATGGATTCGTGAAAAAACACGGATGCACACAAGATTGCCATCCGCGTCCGTCATCCTTGTCCGTAGGCTACTTTCACACAGACGGATCCGCTGATCCGTCTGCATAAAAGCTTTTTAGATCAGATTTTTCACTTCGTGAAAACTCATATCCGACAGTATATTCTAACACAGAGGCGTTCCCATGGTGATGGGGACGCTTTAGGTTAGAATATACTAAAAGAACTGTGTAAATGACTGCCCCCTACTGCCTGGCAGGTGCTGCCAGGCAGCAGGGAGCAGACCCCCCCCCCCTCCCTCCCTGTATTTAACTCATTGGTGGCCAGTGCGGCCCCCCTCCCTCCCCTGTATTTAACTCATTGGTGGCCAGTGCGACCGGCCCCCCCTCCGTTGTATTAAACACATTGGTGGCCAGTGCGGCCGGCCCCCCTCCCTCCCTTGTATTTAACACATTGGTGGCCAGTGCGGCCGGCCCCCCCTCCCTCCCCCCCTAATTAAAATGACCGACCCCCCATCATTGGTGGCAGCGGAGAGTTCCGATCGGAGTCCCAGTTTAATCGCTGGGGCTCCGATCGGTTACCATGGCAGCCAAGACGCTACTGCAGTCCTGGCTGCCATGGTTACTTAGCAATTTTAGAAGCATTATACTTACCTGCGATGTCTGTGACCTTGCTTTGCTTATAGCACAGACCTTTCACTTACCAGTAGGAGGAGCGCCCGGCCGGTCACAGACATCGCAGGTAAGTATAATGCTTCTAAAATTGCTAAGTAACCATGGCAGCCAGGACTGCAGTAGCGTCCTGGTTGCCATGGTTACCGATCGGAGTCCCAGCGATTAAACTGGGAATCCGATCGGAACTCTACGCTGCCACCAATGATGGGGGGGTCGGTCATTTTAATTAGGGGGGGGCGGCCGCACTGGCCACCAAAGTGTTAAATACAAGGGAGGGAGGGGGGGGCTGGCCGCACTGGCCACCAATGAGTTAAATACAGGGGGGAGGGAGGGGGGGTCTGCCCCCTGCTGCCTGGCAGCACCTGCCAGGCAGCAGGGGGCAGTCATGTACACAGTTCTTTTAGTATATTCTAACCTGAAGCGTCCCCAATACCATGGGAACGCCTCTGTGTTAGAATATACTGTCGGATCTGAGTTTCACGATCTAACTCAAATCCGATGGTATATTCTAACATAGAGGCGTTCCCATGGTGATGGGGACGCTTCAAGTTAAAATATACCATCGGATTGGAGAAAACTCCGATCAGATGGTATATTAATAGGGACTCCTGACTTTACATTGAAAGTCAATGGGGGACGGATCCGTTTGCAATTGCACCATATTGTGTCAACGTCAAACGGATCCATCCCCATTGACTTGCATTGTAAGTCAGGACGGATGCGTTTGGCTCCGCACGGCCTGGCGGACACCAAAACGACTTTTTTTTTCATGTCCGTGGATCCTCCAAAAATCAAGGAAGACCCACGGAAGAAAAAACGGTCACGGATCACGGAACAACGGAAATCCGTTTTGCGGACCACACAAAAAAACGGTTGTGTGCATGAGGCCTAGTAGACAGTCTGGTTAGACTAAAAGGTCAGATATATAAAAATTCTTCTAATGCCACTGCGCAAAATGCACTTCATAGTGCTGCGCAAGCCACAGTGGAACTATTACCCTCAGAGGGTGAAGTGATAGCGCTTCTCAACTTGCACAGTAAAAAGCGGATTAGAGCAGCAGAGCGCCAGCATATAACGCCGCGCAACAACTGTTCCCTTAGTGAGCAAGCAAAGACACTTCATTGGAGCTACCATAGAAGCCATAGAACGTGTGCATTAGTCAAACTGCAGCCGACTCTTAAAGTGGCAGAACGGCAAAGGCAAAATAGTCAGAGAAAGAGCGCCAACCCTCCTGCGATCCCTAGAGAAAGAAAGAGACCCATGGCGGGAGGCCTAAGTCCAGAGCTAGAGTGCCCGCACCGATATCCACGAAGAGGCCACATACTGCAGCCAGCTAATTTCTTGCTACTAGGCCCAAAGCCTGCAGAAGCGTATCCAAGCCAGCGCATCGCAAGTCAGCACAAAGCATCGCAAGTCTGCACAGAGCATCGCAAGTCAGCGCAGAGCATCGCAAGTCTTCACAGAGCATCGCAAGTCTTCACAGAGCATCGCAAGTCTTCACAGAGCATCGCAAGTCTTCACAGAGCATCGCAAGTCTGCACAGAGCATTGCAAGTCTGCACAGAGCATTGCAAGTCTGCACAGAGCATTGCAAGTCTGCACAGAGCATTGCAAGTCTGCACAGAGCATTGCAAGTCTGCACAGAGCATTGCAAGTCTGCACAGAGCATTGCAAGTCTGCACAGAGCATCGCAAGTCTGCACAGAGCATCGCAATTCATCACAGAGTATCGCAAGTCAGCACAGAGCATCGCAAGTCATCGCAGAGCATCGCAACACAGCAAGAAAAGACACGTCTCCTTTAAGACAGACATTTGTTCCTGCGCTTCAGAATAAGGTCAGAGCTTTCCTTATTACTTATCATTGCACATAGGTTTTGGTATAAAGTGACATTTTCGTGTTCAGGAATAAAAGACAAAGGACAGTTTGTAATACACAGACTCTGTTACATTTAAAGTGAAAGTCATTTATTTCTGCATTTTGTCAGTATTGCATTTAAAGTGAAAGGTATCTTATTATTTGTATTGATTGTTATAGCATTTAAAGTAAAATGTCTGAGCCTAGTATTACCATGCCACTGTTAGAGGATACAAAGATAGATAGAATAGAAGTTGAAGAGCAAGAGAACCTGTATGAGTTAGAAGAGTCTAATGCAGCACTAGTCTTGCCTGAAACAAATCTAGCCCAAACAAATGAACTAAGACGTTCATCACGTGCCAGAAAACCGACCCTAAAAAATGCTGGAAATTTTGGAGCAAGAAGCAGCATTAAAAGAGAAAAAGTTCGCCCGGATGTATGATAGGTGGAAATCATACATTAAAGACATTCGTAGAAAGCTAAAGCAAGAAAGTATAAAAAAGGAACTTGAGTGATATGATAGAGACGGTAGAAGAATCTGAATCAGAGCTTATGGCTGCATATGTCAACCTGCGGTCGTTTACGACACCTTCCCAGGATATTGTAAGGAACATGGACACGTACTGCAGTCACTAAAGATTTAGTAAAGCTCATGAGAGAACTTTCATCTGCAGCTAATTATGATGAAGTTAAAGCAAGAAGTAGAATGAATGATCTTTTTATGAGAGATTATGCTAGGTCCTTAGGGGGAACCACAATCTCAAGTGTGACTTCCTTCACTAGCAGAAGAGCCACCCATATATCAGAGTTCTCAAATATTTCAGCCAAAAGAAAGGAATTAGTTGAACTTGCTGTCAAGAGAGCAGAAATTGAAATGGAAGTTGCCATCGAGGCACAGCGCTGTCAAATGGAAGCACAGCTGCATCAAATGGAAGCTGAAATGGAAGCACAGCGCCAACAAATGAAAAGTCTGGAAAGGAAGAAAGAAGTTAAGATCACAGAAGCCAGACTCAGAGTACATGAAGAGGATATGAGTCAGACTTGTCATAGGTTCAAATCTGTACTAAGTGAGGAAACAAACTCCTACTTTCCTTCATACGCCCAGGAGAATGGAATGGAATAAGTCATTATCCTTCCATCCCTGCTCAGAAAAACAAAGAGAGGCTTAGTCCAATGTCAGGAAAAAGGTGTGTGAATTTACCCTCTATCTCTACAGGAAAGGATGAAGAAAGGGACTCGCCTAATTCAGAACTAAGTGAGAAAATAGATTCGGATTATTCTATTCCTAGATGCCACGGCAATACTCAGGAGAATATTACAACCATTGTCCCAGCAAGACCACAGAGAACAGTCCTAGCTAGACTTCCCGTTCCAGAACGTACTGCATTTTCGGGAGACGTATTGAAGTTCATACAGTGGAAGGCAAGTTTTGAAATGATCATTGAGCATCATTGCTGCAGTCCAGTTGAAAAGTTATTCTACCTTCAAAGATATGTTGGTGGACGAGCCAAGGAAGTTCTTGAAGGTAACGTCGATAGAAGAGACGAAGAAGTCTACAAGCAAGCTTGTGAAAATTTTTATGCAAGTAATGGTCATCATTTCTTAGTACAAAGAGCCTTTAGAGAGAAGCTGAATAACTGGCCTAAAATAGGTCCTAAAGAACACTTCAAACTCTAAAAGTATGGTGACTACCTGCAAGCATGCAGCAATGCCATCCCACATGTACGAGGACTAGAAGTTCTGAACGATTATGTAGAAAACCACAGGATGCTAACAAATCTACCTGAAGAAGTGGCTTCTAGATGGAATCACTATGTGACTGAACAGTTAGATCTAGGTAAGGACTTCCCAAGTTTTAAAGAGTTCTCTGAGTTCATCAATAAGGAAGCACGGATAGCATGTAATCCAATAACAGCATCTTACGTCTTGAAATCCTTACTTAAAAAGGCCTGTGAGAGATATATATTAGGTAATCTAGATCATGTGCTCTTTGTGGATGGATCGAGGTATGGTCAGGATGGCAGGTACTACACAGGTTGGGCAGTGGTGATTAAACGTGAACTACCACACATGTCTGCTCAAGAAGTGGAGCTAAAAGACTCTGAAGATGGCTTGCAGATATGCAGATGGAAAAACAGCCAACATTTACACTGATTCCAAGTGTGCTTTTGGAATAGCCCATGACTATGGGCCCATATGGAAAGCCAGAGACTCCTTGATCGCTTCAGGTAAACCCATCGAAAATGGGGAAGCAGTGAGGTCTCTGATGGAAGTCCTCTTGTCACTAACATGAGAGGTGATGATAGCAACGAAAGGCCACTGTAAACAGATGCAGAGAAGGCAAAGGGGAAAGCCACGGCAGATCAGGTGGCAAAAATGGCTGCCAAATTACCTAAGTAGACCCATGTCTTAAGTGGCCACAGTTCAGGTTCCTGAAATAACTCCTCCTGTCTCCCGAAAGTTCTTAAGACCTTACAGAACCAGATTCCAGGTTTTGATAAAGTACCAGGAACCCACCCACTTGTGTCTGGAGATTGGGTGGTAGTAAAAGATACGTTAGAAAAGTCCAAAAACCCTGGTTTGATGGTCAATTCCGAGTGCTGTTGAACAGAAGCACAGTGAAGCTCAAAGAAAAGCATAATTTGATTGATTTCAAGGAAGTGTTGAGACTGGTTTTCCCTTGTGTGACTGTTGATCATGACTCAAAAGAATATGGAAAATTGTATGAAAACTTCGGTCTAGTCAAATCAGAAGCACTGATGATCTCCAGTCTCCCCCATATAATGTCAACGCCAGTTAGGGAAAGATCATCTGACTTCCCCGTGCTCAAATCCAGTGTCACGGGAGGCTGTTCGCTAGGAATGGTTTGTCGTGGAAGCTGGTGAAGAGGATGTCGGAGCATTGGGACAGATGTTTAGGTTTAGGGAGAGAATGAAATTCAAGGGGGGACTGTTAAAGATGTGTGAATTTTATTCTATATTTTGTATCTCTAGGACTGTAATGAGTTAACTTTTTCTTCTGGTCAAGTGCCTCACACCCCCCTCTTTGTCTCAAGACTGGAGAAGAGAGGGGGGGAAGGGCAAAGAGCTGTGCTGTGAGAAGTGTCTGTTTACTCATCCTTGTACAGGTGTCCCAAGGGAGGTATTTAGAGTGTGAAGGAATTCATAAGCCAATCATATGGCTTGATGATATGTATATATTATTCACTGCCTATACGTGGTCATGACGTAGACAGTATTATTGTTACGATAAACGCCATTACAAAATGGCGACGGTAACCAGATGTTTACATTAGTTCACATTCCAAAGTAGTGCCCAGTGCGCAGATGCCAGGGTGTTATCTCCTCTCTCTTATCTCTTCTTCCTTTTGAGCCAATGAAATAATGCCTGGGCCTCAGAAAGTACTGCCCTTTTCTGAAGATACATATACCACTTACTCTGTGTAATAAAAATTAGAGATTGCTTTGACCAGCTTCTGTGTCAGTGTCCAGTCTCTCAACCCCGTGTGGATATTAACCCCCTGGGGGTACATTGATTTGGAGCACCAGAGTGTATCTCAAATGCTCTAATTTAGGGCTACTTTATCATACAGCTAAACCTGTCAATAATCTTAATACAGTTCCTATGTTTGTGTGTTAAAGACAAAAGCAGAGTTATTTACAGTGACTTCATGTTTGGATGTCATACAACTGTTATATACAGTGCTGCCCATAATTATTCATACCCCTTGCAAATTTTGACTTAGTTACTTTTATTCAACCAGCAACTAAGTTTTTGACGGGAAATGACATAGGTGTCTCCCAAAAGATAATAAGACGATGTACAAAAGGCATTATTGTGGGGAAAAAAACATTTCTTAGTTTTTATTTACATTTAAGCAAAAAGTGTCCAGTCCAAAATCATTCATACCCTTCTCAATAATCAATAGAAAAGCCTTTATTGGCTATTACAGCAATCGAACGCTTCCTATAATTGCAGACCAGCTTTTTGTCTCCACAGGTATTTTTGCACATTCATCTTTAGCAATGAGCTCCAAATCTTTCAGGTTGGAGGATCTTCTTGCCATCACCCTGATCTTTAGCTCCCTCCACAGATTCTCAATTGGATTCAAGTCTGGACTCTGGCTGGGCCACTCCAAAATGTTAATGTTGTTGTCTGCTAACCATTTCTTCTCCACTTTTGCTGTGTGTTTTGGGTCTTTGTCATGCTGAAATGTCCACTGGTTCCCAAGGCCAAGTTTCTCTGCAGACTGCCTGATGTTGTCGTTGAGAATCCTCATGTATTGCTCTTTTTTCATGGTGCCGTTTACTGTGATTAGGTTCCCTTGTCCTTTGGCTGAAAAACACCCCCAAAGCATTAGGTTCTAGGGATCGACCGATTATCGGTTTTACCAATATTATCGGCCGATATTCAGGATTTTGACAGTTATCGGTATCGGCATCTATTTTGACGATATTCCGATAACGTATGGGGAACACAGATTGCGCTGCTCAGCGCTGTGTTCCCTCAGCAGCACAGGGGAGAAGGAAGCAGTGTCTCCCTCCCCTTGTGATGCTGCTGCCGCTGCCACCAATGAGAGGAGAGACGACAAGAGGAGGGGAGGGGCTGTGGCCACTGCACCACCAATGATGTTGACTTACTCATTCATTCAAATTGAACAGGAGGCGGGAGCTGGCTGCAGAATCACATAGCCGGCTCCCGACCTCTATGAGCGGTAGCTGCGATCTGCGGTAGTTAACCCCTTAGGTGCCGCGGATCACAGCTACCGCTCATAGAGGTCGGGAGCCGGCTATGTGATTCTGCAGCCAGCTCCCGCCTCCTGTATATGAATAAATGAGAGATTTATGTTCATTGGTGGCGTAGTGTGCCCCCCCCCAAGCCCCCCAGTATTAATCATTGGTGGCGCAGTGCGCCCCCCACCCCCGTATTAAAAACATTGGTGGCGCAGTGCGCCCCCCCACCCCCGTATTAAAAACATTGGTGGCACAGTGCGCCCCCCCACCCAAGCCCCCCCAGTTTTAATCATTGGTGGTAGTGGCCACAGGGTCCCCTCTCCCCTCCTCCTCCGATCGGAGCCCCAGCAGTGTAAGCCTGGGACTCCGATCAGTTACCATGGCAGCCAGGATGCTATTGAAGCCCTGGCTGCCATGGTAAGCTCCATGCTGCTGTGTGCACAGAGCACAGAGCAGCAGGGACAGTGTGAGATCCTATTCACCCTGATAGAGATCTATCAGGGTGAATAGGACATGGGTTCTAGTCCCTAAGGGGGTTAAAAGTTAGTAAAAAATAAACACCAAAATATTAAGTATAAATAAAAAAGAAAGATTTACAAAAAAAAGATAACTACACATTAACAATAAAAATATTCATTTTCAGCAGATGTGTGTAGGAATTTTTTTTTTTCAAAAATGAAATTTAACAGAATATCAGTATAAATTATCGGCTATCGGCCTGAAAGTTCACAAATTATCAGTATCGGCCCTAAAAAAATCAATATCGGTTGATCCCTATTAGGTTCCCACCACCATGTTTGACAGTGGGGATGGTGTTCTTTGGGTTGAAGGCTTCTCCTTTTTTATGCCAAATGAAGGAAACATCATTGTGACCAAACAATAAAATTTTTGTTTCATCTGACCATAACACAGAAGACCAGAAGTCTTCTTCTTTCTCCAGATGAGCTTTTGCAAAGGCCAAGCGAGCTTTTGTGTGCCTTATCTGGAGAAGTGGCGTCCTCCTTGGTCTGCATTCGTGGAACCCAGCAGTGTGCAGTGTCCGTTGGATTGTCTGCCTTGAGACGTTGCCACCAGCAGAGCCCAGATTCACCAGGATGGCCTTGGATTTTTCACCTCTCTAACTATCCTCCTGGCCAGCACAGGTGTCACTTTTGGCTTCCAACCACGTCCTCTGAGATTTTCCACAGTGTGGAACATCTTGTATTTTTTAATAATACTTTGCACTGTAGCCACTGGAACTTGAAAACATTTAGAAATGGCCTTCTAGCCCTTTCCTGACTTGTGAGCAGCCACAATGCGCAGCCACAGGTCCTCAACTGTTGAGTTGATTAAAACAGCTGTTCCCAATTCATAAGGGTAATTAGGATGCTTTAGAACAGCTTGGACTATTTGGAATGGTATAGAACTTTTGATTTTCCCACAGACTGTGACAGTTTGTGAAGGGTATGAATAGTTTTGGACTGGACACTTTTTTCTCAAATGTAAATAAAAGCTGAGAACAGTTTTTTTCCCCACAATAATGCTTCTTGTACATAGTCATCGGCGCAGGCGCATTGAGGATGGAGCGGCCGAGCGAGCGTCCTCCTCTCAGTGCGCCTGCGCCGACTGAATACCGTTACGGCGCAGGCGCGAAATCTTGATAGCAGACAGGACCAGCCAGAGAACGATCCCGTCCGTTGGCTCTGTCAATCAACATGCGGAGGGGGCGTCTTTAGGATAGGAGGATGCGGCTGCTACCAGCAAGTAGCCGCCCTACTTGCTGGTAGCAAGGTAATTTGCATATTTTAAAAATACGTTTTTAACAATCTACTGAACCGAAATGATTAATTACAGTATGTATGAAAGAAAATCGCAGTAAAGGGATTATAACTAACCAAAAAAAATAAAATGTTTAGTGGGGTGACAGAAGCCCTTTAAGATTCAATATATAATGTAAGGTAAGCTCAATGACACAGCAGAAACAACAGAAAGCATAGAGTTAAACTGTTGTTGCTGGGCAGGAGTCTTGACCAATCACAGCCAGCCTCACACACAGCCTGTGTGGGAAATTCCCCTAGCAGGAGCTGCTAGAATCATTACACCAGAGGAGAGGAGCTGAACAGACATTCACTCCACTAAGAGCTGTGTTTTATGGAAGCAGAGAGGCCAAAATAGGTATTTAGGACAGTTATATAATGTTTCTATTGTAATTAGAACTTTATACTGAACTAGTTATTTATGTTTACTTACAGTTCCACCATACAAATTACAACCATACAATCCAAATAAATTGCATACAAATGCGAACTGCTCATACCAGATCATAAGCAATTGTATAGAGCAAACTGCAAACCAAGTTAGCAAGTAAACTATTGGTTAACCTTAGATACAGTATACCTTTCAGAGAGATCATAAAGTACAGATACTCAAGAGAGAAATATATCCACCATTTTATGTTGAATGACAAGATTGATCAGTTGAACCACCATTTTATGCATGCCGCCATTTTATGATACTATATTCAACACGTGTTTTGTACATGGACAATTCTTCCTCAGGATAGGGATTTCAGTTTTAAATGCTTTAACCTCTTTCTCCAGGGTGCCCACAGACCTTTCTATATCAGTGACTCTATCTCGTATTTTTGTCACCTCGTCCCTTATTAGAGACACATTCGTCTGCACTCCCCCAAGCTGAATTGGGAAAAAAAGAGGAAAAAAAAGGGTCCTAAACAAAATAGGAGGTCAGCGACTTTTCGGTTTGAAAAGTCGGGCAGAAGTCTGTGAAAATTGACCAATTCATGAAATCCCCAAATATAAATACGAGATCAGGACAAAAAGGCGCACATGATGTCAATTTTGGAAAAATTGCTTCTGGATCCAGATTGGAAGAGGGGACAGATCAGTTTTGCTGTGAAGGGGATGAAGAGAGTGTGGAGGAAAGTGCCTCTCATACTGTTGAACACTCTCCAATAGAGGAAATTTTGGCCACGGTAATTACCCTTATTACCTTTCCATTTTTTTTTTAATCGTGGCCAAAATTTCCCTTTATTGGAGAGTGTTCAACAGTATGAGAGGCACTTTCCTCCACACTCTCTTCACCCCTTCACAGCAAAACTGATCTGTGCCCTCTTCCAATCTGGATCCAGAAGCAATTTTTCCAAAATTGACATCATGTGCGCCTTTTTGTCCTGATCTCGTATTTATATTTGGGGATTTCATGAACTGGTCAATTTTCACAAACTTCACTGACTTCTGCCCGACTTTTCCAACTGAAAAGTCCGCTGACCTCCTATTTTGTTTAGGACCCTTTTTTTCCACCCTTTTCTTTATTTTTCTCTTTTTCTTTTTTTTTTCTTTTTTCCCCATTTATAAAAATAAAATAAAATTAATAACAAAGACTCAGTCCCAGTTGTATTCAGTCCTTTTCTCTTTTTTTTTTTTCTTTCCTTCTAAAAAAAAAAAAAAATACTAAATAACGGTCCTTTCCTTTTTCCTTGAAGCCAATATCTTAGCCAGGAGAGCAGAGACTGATTTCACTGCCAATAAGGTCACTGAGCTCACTGCCTTTAGTATCACCAGTCTGCCTAAATATAAATCCCTCACATCAATCCACGTATCAGATGTTAGCCCAGCGGCCTGTATCGGCGCTGCTGCCCCTATCAGCAGGCACGGGCTCCCTCTTTTCCCTCCTGCCGCCCAGCTGACAAACACGGGTAGCAATTAACTTACTACATGGGTAGCAACTAACTCTGCTACATGTGATCCATGCCAGTGTTTCCTTGCTGCTGGAAACTTGCACTGCTGCTGAAGCTTGCGTGGGTGTGTCTCTCTTTCCTATGTGGCAACACATACACACCCTCTGTCTCAGCAGCCAATGGCCATATTGCAGCATGTATTTAAAGGCACTTCTTACTACAGGAAGTTGCCTGAGCAACCTCAGTTTCTAGCTTGTCTAGTCCTTGTGCAAAGGTGTTTATCTTGTCTGCCTTCCTGTGTACCGAATCCTGCTATTGTACTCCTGGACTTTGCTTTCTGCCGCCTGCCTCTGACTTCGTTTATGGACTTTGCCTGTTTGCCGCCTGCCCCTGACCTCGGATCTTGTTTGCTGACTTCACCTGACCCATACCTCCAGGCCTCATACGTCCCCTTGGTGCTTGCACCGAGCACTCTGACCCCCTGGTCAGCTGCCACTGACTTGGGGACTACTCTGGAGTGGCACCTGGCAGCTACCCTACGGCCCAAGCCTATCCCCACCATCAGGGGCTCTAGTGAATACAAGGGAGCTGCTTAGTTACGCCCCTCCAGAGTATACCCAGTCAGTGGCGCAGTGGGTCCACACCCGCTGGCATAACATCAGACACATACCAGGCAAGAACAAAATAGACAGCTGGCACAAAGAGGGCAGATCTCACCACTACGGAGTCGTCTCTGGGGGAATCCCTCTTAGCAGCAGAGGATGGAGGATTCTTTCTCTGGTGGAATCTTTTCCCAAAGGAGGTCGATAGAAGGCTACAACAATCCGACGCTTGTAGGATCAGCAGAGCGTTCTCAAGAAGGCACCACCCAAACCTAAAGAATCAGAGGGGGGTTGATCCAGCGAGGTGAGATCCACAACAGCCAGACATCCAGAGTCCCGATATCCACGAGAGGAAAAGGGCCAAATCCAAATCCAGAAGGCAGCAAATATAGTGTAAGGTGAAATATGTCTGCCGCTTCTCCTACCCTATCTGCCACATATAGCGCCACACATGACGCAACTCACATCATCGTCTGAAAACATTTGTAAGAATTTTTGACTGTTTTTCTTTCTAACTGCAACTATGAACACTAACTGAAACTGAAAAAAACTACTGAACATTAAAGGGAATGTCTTATCTGAGACAATGGGGGCATATCGCTAGGATATGCTACCATTGTCTGATAGGTGTTGGTCCCGCACCTATATCGAGAACGGAGCCCCAAAATTGCTGGAGGCTACACTGCGAATGCGTAGCCGCCTTCCATTCATTTTCTATGGGACCGCCGAAAATAGCCGCTTCTATTCATTTCTATGGGGAGTCCTCCAGCCACCACTTTGCGGGGCTCCATTCCCGATATACTATAGGTGCGGGTCCCAGCGGTGGGACCCACACCTATAAGACAATGGGGGCATATCCTAGTGCTATGCTCCCATTGTCTGAGATAAGACAACCTTCTGTAGCAATCAGCACAAATGATAAGAACTCTTATATAGATTGGCAATCCACTGTCAGTTTATTGTTTATGTGAGAGGAAGATGTTATCTGAAATATAATCCTCATGATATTAGTATATGTAAAATTGGGATGACAACATGAGAGCTTTGGTGTTCTCTTGATAAGCCTAGATAAAGATGCCCACGGAAGAGCACTGCATTGATTAGTGTAATGTGTGATGGTCTAATATCTAATTGACTCACTATAGTGGGGGGGGCTCTCTCTGGTTAGAGTGATGGTCTGAATGAGACAGTGAAGTGAGACTATCTGCCGCACTAAAAGTCCAAACAAAGAGTAAGCCAGGACAGGAAGTAAAATACATGGAGTGACTTCAAAAATATATTCAGAAAACATCCATCTGTTTTGTATGACACAAATGACACAGGATATTCATATACAGGTTGTTGATATTGATAGGTGCTAAAGAAAATTGATGACACTGTCCCTTTGCAAAAAAAAAAAAAAACTTTAAAAACAGACATTTTTTACATCTCTGCATCCAACTGATAATTTGAAGATTGTATTTTAGAGAAAGAGTCCTTTAACGACTTCCAGACCGGGCCATTTACCCCCTTCCTGACCAGGCCTAATTTAGCAAATCTGACATGTGTCACTTTATGTGGTAATAACTTTGGAACGCTTTTACTTATCCAAGCCATTCAGAGATTGTTTTCTCATGACACATTGTACTTCATGTTAATAGTAAATTAGAGTCAATATGTTTTACCTTTATTTATTAAAAAATCCAAAAGTTAATGAAAATGTGAAAAAATTCACTGTTTTCTAAATTTGAATCTCTATGCTTTTAAGACAGATAGTGATGCCTCATAAAATATTTATTAATTAACATTCCCCAATATGTCATTTTAGTAATGTAATTTTATTTTTTTAGGACGCTAGAAGGTTTAGAATTTTAGAAGCAATTTTTGAAATTTTTCAATTGAAAGAAAAAAAATTCCAAACTCAACTTTTTTAAGGACCAGTTCAGTTCTGAAGTCACTTTGTGGGGCTTACATAATAGAACCAACCCATAAATCACCCCATTTTAGAAATGACACCCCTCAAACTATTCAAAACTGGTTTTAGAAAAGTCGTTAACCCTTTAGGTATTCCACAGGAATTAAAGCAAAATAGAGGTGAAATTTCAAAATGTCAAATTTTTTTTGCAGATTTTCCATTTTAATAATTTTAAAATTTTATTTTTTATACTTTGTGTCCCCATAAGGTCATAAAAGACCTCTGGGGGACATTTAACTTCATATTTTTTATTTTTTTTAACTATTGATTTCTCCTGTAACTGGGGCTGACATAGTAGCCCCAGTTACAGGGGAAATACACCCCCCAGAGAGACTGTACAGCATAAGGCTCCATTCAGACGTCCGCAAATGGGTCCGCATCCGCTACGCAATATCGGGAACGGGTGCGGACCCATTCATTCTCAAAGGCGCAGAACGGGATGCGGAGAGCACATTATGTGCTCTCTGCATTTCCAGAGCGCGGCCCTGAACTTCCAGGTTTCGACCCCGAACTTCCGGGCCGTGGCTCCGCAAAAAAATAGAACATGCCCTATTCTTGTCCGCAATTGCGGACAAGAATAGGCAGTTCTATGGGGGGTGCCGGCCGAGTGTATTGTGGATCCGCAATACACCACGGACGTCTGAATGGACCCTAATACAGCGCTGTACAGCCTCAGTGCAGGGTTGATCGAGTTCTATGGAAGACACGACAGCTCCTGCACTCACCCGACCCCAGCGATCACATGACTGCCGGGCCGGGACAAGAAGCGGCATAGCGCTTCCTGATCTGTATACACAGCACTCGTTGAACGCTGTGTATGAAGCAATCTAGAAGGCAGGGACATACAGGAAGGGTCCCTGCCTTCTCTCTGGCTTGCTCTACTGCCACGATTAGCGTGCAGCTGCGATCTCTGAATGGACGTTCCAGAACGTCCATTCAGAGATAAACGACCAGACCAAGGACGTTTATAGTCAATGGGCAGTCGTGAAGTGGTTAAAGGGAACCTGAAATCTGGAATATGCCATTTTAACTGTCGACAGTAACTTATTAATGTTCTTATGGGGCTCTGGAAGCAGTCCTGGTTGTGTTATTCTAAGTAGTAAAGGCTCTGAAAATGCACTTTTAATCTTCTTTCTGCTGTATGGAAATGAGTATGTTCAAGTCAAGGAGGCAGGAGTATTCCTCAGAGTCAAGATTTCCCTGCGCACCCCCCGTCTCCTGCATCTTGACTGATGAAGCCTACGTGGGATCTGATGAGACGGGGCCTGCCTGAGGGAACAACGATCAAGATGCAAGAGTCAGAATATCGCAAGAAGAACTGCTTCCATAGCCCAATAAGCGCATGAATACAGTACTGTGGGCAGCTAAAGTTGCATATCCGAGATGCCAGGTTCCCTTTAAAGGGTCATTCCCACCTCCCACATCAATGACATATCCTATCCTCTGCTGGAAGGTATTAGAGGGCCTCTACTTTCCTAAAAGAGCTTTCTCCCACCTACCAGAGCAAGACAAAATCACAATGGTTTCAAAATTGCATTATTTTATTTTCAAAATATTATGATCCTGCTGCCTGAGTTAACTGCTTAAAGAGGACCTGTCACCAAAAATGCAATGCAATCTGACAGCACCATGTTATAGAGCAGGAGGAGCCGAGCAGATTGATATATAGTTTTGTGGCCAAAGATTTAGTAAAACCTGGAATTTATACATTTACAGTGGGATGCAAAAGTTTGGGCAACCTTGTTAATCGTCATGATTTTCCTGTATAAATCGTTGGTTGTTACGATAAAAAATGTCAGTTAAATATATCATATAGGAGACACACACAGTGATATTTCAGAAGTAAAATGAAGTTTATTGGATTTACAGAAAGTGTGCTATAATTGTTTAACCACTTAAGGACCACAGGTTTATACCCCCCTAGTGACCAGGCCCTTTTTTACAAATCGGCACTCCACAACTTTAGCAGTTTATTGCTCGGTCATGCAACTTACCACACAAATGAATTTTACCTCCTTTTCTTCTCACTAATAGAGCTTTCATTTGGTGGTATTTCATTGCTGCTGACATTTTTACTTTTTTTGTTATTAATCGAAATTTAACGATTTTTTTGCAAAAAAATGACATTTTTCACTTTCAGTTGTAAAATTTTGCAAAAAAAACAACATCCATATATAAATTTTGCTCTAAATGTATTGTTCTACATGTCTTTGATAAAAAAAAAATGTTTGGGTAAAAAAAAAAATGGTTTGGGTAAAAGTTATAGCGTTTACAAACTATGGTACAAAAATGTGAATTTCCGCTTTTTGAAGCAGCTCTGACTTTCTGAGCACCTGTCATGTTTCCTGAGGTTCTACAATGCCCAGACAGTACAAACACCCCACAAATGACCCCATTTCGGAAAGTACACACCCTAAGGTATTCGCTGATGGGCATAGTGAGTTCATAGAACTTTTTATTTTTTGTCACAAGTTAGCGGAAAATGATGATTTTTTTTTTTTTTTTTCTTACAAAGTCTCATATTCCACTAACTTGTGACAAAAAATAAAAACTTCCATGAACTCACTATGCCCATCAGCGAATACCTTGGGGTGTCTTTTTTCCAAAATGGGGTCACTTGTGGGGTAGTTATACTGCCCTGGCATTCTAGGGGCTCAAATGTGTGGTAAGGAGTTTGAAATCAAATTCTGTAAAAAATGACCAGTGAAATCCGAAAGGTGCTCTTTGGAATGTGGGCCCCTTTGCCCACCTAGGCTGCAAAAAAGTGTCACACATCTGGTATCTCCGTATTCAGGAGAAGTTGGGGAATGTGTTTTGGGGTGTCATTTTACATATACCCATGCTGGGTGAGAGAAATATCTTGGCAAAAGACAACTTTTCCCATTTTTTTATACAAAGTTGGCATTTGACCAAGATATTTATCTCACCCAGCATGGGTATATGTAAAATGACACCCCAAAACACATTCCCCAACTTCTCCTGAATACGGAGATACCAGATGTGTGACACTTTTTTGCAGCCTAGGTGGGCAAAGGGGCCCATATTCCAAAGAGCACCTTTCGGATTTCACTGGTCATTTTTTACAGAATTTGATTTCAAACTCCTTACCACACATTTGGGCCCCTAGAATGCCAGGGCAGTATAACTACCCCACAAGTGACCCCATTTTGGAAAGAAGACACCCCAAGGTATTCCATGAGGGGCATGGCGAGTTCCTAGAATTTTTTATTTTTTGTCACAAGTTAGTGGAAAATGATGATTTTTTTTTTTTTTTTTCTTACAAAGTCTCATATTCCACTAACTTGTGACAAAAAATAAAAACTTCCATGAACTCACTATGCCCATCAGCGAATACCTTGGGGTGTCTTCTTTCCAAAATGGGGTCACTTGTGGGGTAGTTATACTGCCCTGGCATTCTAGGGGCCCAAATGTGTGGTAAGGAGTTTGAAATCAAATTCTGTAAAAAATGACCTGTGAAATCCGAAAGGTGCTCTTTGGAATGTGGGCCCCTTTGCCCACCTAAGCTGCAAAAAAGTGTCACACATGTGGTATCTCCGTTCTCAGGAGAAGTTGGGGAATGTGTTTTGGGGTGTCATTTTACATATACCCATGCTGGGTGAGAGAAATACCATTTTTTTATACAAAGTTGTCTTTTGCCAAGATATTTCTCTCACCCAGCATGGGTATATGTAAAATGACACCCCAAAACACATTCCCCAACTTCTCCTGAGAATGGAGATACCACATGTGTGACACTTTTTTGCAGCCTAGATGCGCAAAGGGGCCCACATTCCTTTTAGGAGGGCATTTTTAGACATTTGGATCCCAGACTTCTTCTCACGCTTTACGGCCCCTAAAATGCCAGGGCAGTATAAATACCCCACATGTGACCCCATTTTGGAAAGAAGACACCCCAAGGTATTCAATGAGGGGCATGGCGAGTTCAAAGAAATTATTTTTTTTTTGGCACAAGTTAGCGGAAATTGATTTTTTTCGTTTTTTCTCACAAAGTCTCCCTTTCCGCTAACTTGGGACAAAAATTTCAATCTTTCCTGGACTCAATATGCCCCTCAGCGAATACCTTGGGGTGTCTTCTTTCCAAAATGGGGTCATTTGTGGGGTGTTTGTACTGCCCTGGCATTTGAGGGTCTCCGCAATCATTACATGTATGGCCAGCATTAGGAGTTTCTGCTATTCTCCTTATATTGAGCATACGGGTAATGAGATTTTTTTTTTTCCGTTCAGCCTCTGGGCTGAAAGAAAAAATGAACGGCACAGATTTCTTCATTCGCATCGATCAATGTGGATGAAAAAATCTCTGCCAAAAAAAGAAAAAGGAGGGGAAAGGCGTCTGCCAGGACATAGGAGCTCCGCCCAACATCCATACCCACTTAGCTCGTATGCCCTGGCAAACCAGATTTATCCATTCACATCAATCGATGTGGATAAATAAATCATTGCCGGGATTTTTTAATTTTTTTTATATATACAAAGTGTTTGCCAAAGTATATGAACACCGCCGCCTCCTCAGCTCATATGCCTCGCCAAAAACGTATCTTTTACTGCAGAGGAGAAATCTCGTCTTGCAGCGCCGCATACACCGACTTGTGTGTAATCTGACAGCAGCGCAATGCTTCTGTCAGAATGCACATCAGTGCTGCAGCTAGTCGATCGCTTGGTCCACCTAGAAGGTCAAAAAAAAAAAAAAAAAAAAAGGCCGCAACGCAATAAATTTATTAACATTAACTTTAGAGAACATTAACTTTTATAAACTTTTGAAACAGAACAATAACTTTTTTGCTTACCGGTGATTTTTTTTTTTTTTTGTTTTTTTACCTTTATAGGACAAACCTCTCCTTCCCCATGGGACAATGTGCAAAGCGCAAATCGCCCAGAGATGTGGCAAAGTACATTATGCACTTTGTCCCAGGTGAAAGGAGAGGTTTGTGGCAGCTCTGTGTGAAAGGGCCCTAATAGCCCTGTGTGCCTGTCCTGTGTCACGCTATCCCTACACTAATAGTGTACCTGAGTGTGGAACTTGCGGAAACACTCCCCTATGCATAGGGCAGGCTGGTCAGGACAGTCAGGACACAAAACAGTGGTGTCACGCCTTATTCCAGCCCTGCTGCAGACACAACATCTTTTTCTTGGGGAACGTTGAGTTGGGGTACCAGGATAGACAGACGGGAAGTGTCTGCCATGTAGCCGGCTCACTACATCAGGGCCTTGGGGCACGGACCCTCCTGGATACAGGAGTTCCGAAATGATCTCTTCCTGGAATTTTAGGAAGGATCCTGTTCTCCCAGCCTTACTGTAGAGAACAAAACTATTATACATCGCCAATTGATTTAAATATACAGACACCTTTTTATACCAGCGTCTGGTGCGTCGGGAAACTAAATAGGGAGCCAACATCTGGTCATTGAAGTCCACCCCTCCCATGTGAAGGTTATAGTCATGGACAGAGAGGGGTTTCACAATGACTCCAGTTGCCTGTTCAATTTGGACAGTCGTGTCTGCGTGAATGGTGGACAGAAGGTAAACGTCCCTCTTGTCCCTCCACTTCACCGCGAGCAGTTCTTGGTCACACAAGGCAGCCCTCTCCCCCCGTGCAAGTCGGGTACTAACGAGCCGTTGGGGGAAGCCCCGGCGACTAGGTCGCGCGGTGCCACAGCATTGAATTCCGACTAGATGTAAGTGCCGAAAGAGGGCCACGCTTGAGTAAAAATTGTCCACGTATAAGTGGTACCCCTTGTGGAGTAAGGGTGACACCAAGTCCCAAACAATCTTGCCACTGCTCCCCAGGTAGTCAGGACATCCGACCGGCTCCAGTTTTGAGTCTTTTCCCTCATAGACCCTAAAACGATATGTATAGCCTGTGGCCCTTTCACAGAGCTTATACAGTTTGACCCCATAACGGGCGCGCTTGCTGGGGATGTACTGTTTTATGCCAAGGCGCCCGGTAAAATGTACTAGGGACTCGTCTATGCAGATGTTTTGATTAGGGGTATACGCATCTGCAAATCTGGATGACAAATGGTCTATGAGGGGCCGAATTTTGTGGAGCCGGTCATAAGCAGGGTGGCCTCTTGGATGACAGGTGCTATTGTCCGTAAAATGCATAAAGCACATGATGACCTCAAAACGTGCCCTGGACATTGCAGCAGAGAACATGGGCATGTAATGTATTGGGTCTTTAGACCAATATGACCGCAATACATTTTTTTTTAGTTAGACCCATGCTGAGGATAAGGCCCAAAAAAATTTTAAACTCTGAAACTGTGACTGGTTTCCACCGGTAAGGCTGGGCATAGAAGCTTTCCGGATTGGCGGTTATATACTGTGTGGCGTAGCGGTTGGTTTCTGCCACAACTAGGTCATAGAGATCCGCGGTGAAGAACAGCTCAAAAAACTGAAGGGCCGATCCTAAATGAGCCGTCTCCACGCGAACTCCAGACTGGGCGGTGAAAGGGGGCAATACGAGTGCGGCGGAAGCAGGGGAGTGCCAATTGGGATTTGCCAGCACCTTTGGGAGACTAGGGGTTCTACGGGCCTGTGAACGCGGTGGCTGCGACAGGGGAGTTACTGCACGTGCCACCGTACCAGCTGGAACTGCCCTTCTGGTGCTCGCCACTTCACCAGGGAATACGGCAGTGCTGGTAGAAGGTCCAGGATGTGCTGCGCTGCTGGTGTATGCCACACCATAAACAAGATCAGCGCTAGCACCACTCTGCTGCAAATGAGGGTCATCATGCAGGGTAGGCAGAACCCTGACATGGGATCGGGTACGTCTGGCCGTAGCAGGGACCTCTACCTCGTCATCCTCACTAGCGGTTAGTGTGCCACTGCTGTCTACAGGTTCATATTCTGAACCACTGGATTCAGCGGGTGAGTCGTCCCCATCGCTTTCATCCATCAGGGCCAGAATCCTGTAGGCCTCTTCAGCGAAATACCCCTTGTTTGACATTTTGGGTTCACTAAATTTAGGGGGTATTCCTCTGAGACTACCCAGGAAAAAGAGCAAACCTACCTAGCAAAAAGGAGTGCTTGCGAAGTAAAGCTGCGACCGCTAATAAAGATCCAAAAAGCTCAAAAGTGATCTTTATAGCGGCGCAGCGATTTTACCGTGTTTTTGCAGTGATCAGAAAAAAAAAAATTCTGTCACTGCGGTGGAGCGGACTGAACGCAAGTGTGCGCAAAAGATCAGGCCTGATCGGGCGAACACTGCGTTTTGTAGAGCCTAAGGTGACCCTAATGTACTTATATAGATCTGATTGCGATCAGTATTGATCACTTACAGATACTATATAGTACTAGTGCTGATTAGCGACAGCGATGACGCTAATCAGCGACTAATCAGTGACTGCGGTGCGGTGGGCTGGGCGCTAAACTACCTAGCAAGTAGCTAACTAACTGGCGGTGATAAGGGACCCTTACAGGGGGGGTGATCAGTGACAGGGGGTGGACAATGGGGTGATCAGGGAGTCTAATATGGGCGATCAGGTGCTAAATAAGGGGTTAATAAATGACAGGGTAATGTGTAAATGTGTAGTGTGGTGTTTGGTGCTACTTACTGAGCTGCCTGTGTCCTCTGGTGGTCGATCCAAGCGAAAGGGACCACCAGAGGACCAGGCAGCAGTTATATCAGACGCTATTTTGAAAATAGCGTCTGACATAACCTTTTCATTCGGCGATTCAAAAATCTACAGCCTGCCAGCCAATGATCGCGGCCGGCAGGCTGTAGAAGAACTTGTGCACTATGCGTTCCTGTGAACGCCTGCGCCTGTGTGCGCGCGTTCACAGGAAATCTCGGCTCACGCGAGATGACGCCAATCGGCGTTAGTGTGACCTGGGAGCGCCGCAGAGATGACGCCTTTCGGCGTTAGTGTGACGGTAAGTGGTTAAACAAAATTTGGCAGGTGCATAAATTTGGGCACTGTTGTCATTCTATTGATTCCAAAACCTTTAGAACTAATTATTGGAACTCAAATTGGCTTGGTAAGCTCAGTGACCCCTGACCTACATACACAGGTGAATCCAATTATGAGAAAGAGTATTTAAGGGGGTCAATTGTAAGTTTCCCTCCTCTTTTAATTTTCTCTGAAGCGTAGCAACATGGGGGTCTCAAAACAACCCTCAAATGACCTGAAGACAAAGATTGTTCACCATCATGGTTTAGGGGAAGGATACAGAAAGCTGTCTCAGAGATTTCAGCTGTCTGTTTCCACAGTTAGGAACATATTGAGGAAATGGAAGACCACAGGCTCAGTTCAAGTTAAGGCTCGAAGTGGCAGACCACAAAAAATCTCGGATAGAGAGAAGCGACAAATGGTGAGAATAGTCAGAGTCAACCCACAGACCAGCACCAAAGACCTACAACATCATCTTGCTGCAGATGGAGTCACTGTGCATCGTTCAACCATTCGGCGCACTTTACACAAGGAGATGCTGTATGCGAGAGTGATGTAGAGGAAGCCTTTTCTCCGCCCACAGCACAAAGAGTGCCGCTTGAGGTGGGCTAAAGCACATTTGGACAAGCCAGCTTCATTTTGGAATAAGGTGCTGTGGACTGATGAAACTAAAATTGAGTTATTTAGCCATAACAAGGGGCGTTATGCATGGAGGAAAAAGAACACAGCATTCCAAGAAAAACACCTGCTACCTACAGTAAAATATGGTGGTGGTTCCATCATGCTGTGGGGCTGTGTGGCCAGTGCAGGGACTGGGAATCTTGTCAAAGTTGAGGGACGCATGGATTCCACTCAGTATCAGCAGATTCTGGAGACCAATGTCCAGGAATCAGTGACAAAGCTGAAGCTGCGTCGGGGCTGGATCTTTCAACAAGACCACGACCCTAAACACTGCTCAAAATCCACTAAGGCATTTATGCAGAGGAACAAGTACAACGTTCTGGAATGGCCATCTCAGTCCCCAGACCTGAATATAATTGAAAATCTGCGGTGTGACTTAAAGAGAGCTGTCCATGCTCAGAAGCCATCAAACCTGAATGAACTAAAGATGTTTTGTAAAGAGGAATGGTCCAAAATACCTTCAACCAGAATCCAGACTCTCATTGGAACCTACAGGAAGCGTTTAGAGGCTGTCATTTCTGCAAAAGGAGGATCTACTAAATATTGATTTCATTTCTTTTTTGTGGTGCCCAAATTTATGCACCTGCCTAATTTTGTTTAAACAATTATAGCACACTTTCTGTAAATCCAATAAACTTCATTTCACTTCTCAAATATCACTGTGTGTGTCTCCTATATGATATATTTAACTGACATTTTTTATCGTAACAACCAACGATTTATACAGGAAAATCATGACGGTTAACAAGGTTGCCCAAACTTTCGCATCCCACTGTATATCTCTGCTTTTTCTACCTTTTGTGAAGCGCTATTGGTACAGGAGGGAGGGGTTATCTGTGATAGCATTGTGTGCATACAGAGATAGCTGTCAGTCACTGATAACTCCTCCCTCCTGTACAGATGGGTATTCACAAGGCTGCAGATATAAATGGAAAATTACAAGTTTTACTGAATCTTTTCCCACAAAACTACTGTATATATGAATCTGCTCAGCTCCTTCTGCTTTAAAACATGGTGCTTTCAAATTGCATTGCTTTTTTGGGTGACAGGTCCTCTTTAAAGGGGATCTGTAAACATTCATTCAGATATAGGGCTTTTTTCAAACCTGCCCAATAGTCTACTGGCAGAATCCAGTCCTTTCTTTAATAAACCCCGACAGTACGCAGGTACCACAATTTTGGAGACTTTTCACAGGTATATCCATCTCATCACTATTATCGGAAGTGAAATCCGCAGATAACATACCTTCCTTTTGTGCTAGATTCATCACAGATGGGAATTTCCTAGCGCAGAGGGAACTGCATAATGCATGTAAGACAATAAATTCTCTCTACCCTACTAGCCCTACCCCCACCTGTTTGAGCATCTCGCCCTTCATGATTCTTTGCCAAGACATTGCATATCTGTTCTCTATAACAGCGGTCCCCAACCACCGGGCCGCGGCCCAGAACCGGGCCGTGGAGGATTGTTAAGCGGGCCGCGGCGATCAGGGCAGTCTTTAACTCTGTACTAATGAAGCGCTTCCATTATGGAAGCGCTTCATTAGTACAGAAGGACCAGGGAGCGGTGAAGGATCTGTACTCACCGCTTCCTGGTCCTCGGCTCGGCTATCGACTGTGCACAGCGTGAGGTCTCTCTGTGACCTCACGCTGTGCACCGCTATACACAGCCAGCCGACAGCAGAATGAAGAGGATCGCGATGGTGACCAGGGGCAGGAGAGGTAAGTGTTTTTTTATTTTATTTTGCACTGGGGGCTGATGGCTGACCTGGGGGACATGGGGCTGACATGAGGGACATGGGGCTGACATAAAGGGGCTAATGGGGGGCTTATGGCTGACATGAGGGGCTAATGGGGGCTAACGGCTGACATGAGGGGCTAATCATGGCTGCCATGAGGGGCTAATGGGGGGCTTATGGCTGACATGAGGGGCTAATGGGGGCTTATGGCTGACATGAGGGCTAATGGGGGGCTTATGGCTGACATGAGGGGCTAATGGGGGGCTTATGGCTGACATGAGGGGCTAATGGGGGCTTATGGCTGACATGAGAGGCTAATGGGGGGCTTATGGCTGACATGAGGGGCTAATGGGCTTATGGCTGACATGAGGGGGTAATGGGGGGCTTATGGCTGACATGAGGGGCTAATGGGGGGCTTATGGCTGACATGAAGGGCTAATGGGGGGCTTATGGCTGACATGAGGAGCTAATGGGGGCTTATGGCTGACATGAGGGGCTAATGGGCTTATGGCTGACATGAGGGGCTAATGGGGGGCTTATGGCTGACATGAGGGGCTTATGGCTGACATGAAGGGCTAATGGGGGCTTATGGCTGACATGAGGGGCTAATGGGGGCTTATGGCTGACATGATGGGCTAATGGGGGGCTTATGGCTGACATGAGGGGCTAATGGGGGGCTTATGGCTGACATTGGGGGGGTTTATGGCTGACATTGGGGGGGGTTATGGCTGACATTGGGGGGGGTTTATGGCTGACATTGGGGGGGGTTTATGGCTGACATTGGGGGGGGGTTTATGGCTGACATTGGGGGGGGTTTATGGCTGACATTGGGGGCTGATAGATGGCTAAAGGTTTGGGGGTTGATCTGAGCCATTGGGGGTCTGATCTGAGGTCTGATTAACATTGGGGGTCTGATTGCTGGTCTGACCTGAGGTGTAATGAAAAATATTTTTTTCTTATTGTTCTCCTCTAAAACTAGGTGCATCTTATAGGGCGAAAAATACGGTACAGTGCAGCAGAGACCAGAGTCAGTTTATATAGTCATTATATAGTGTTATATATTTTAATATGCACCTTGTGTTTTGCTATGCGCGTGAATCAGTCAGCCCCGCCCACCCCCTAAGCCCCCCCCCCCCCCACCCGGTCCCTGGGAAAATTGTCTTGCATGAAACCGGTCCTTGGTGCAAAAAAGGTTGGGGACCACTGCTCTATAAGATGTTGCTAAATAAACAAGGTGATGTAACCCCAGGCTTTTTCTTAAATCCTGGGAGGCAGATCATGGCAAGTCTTTTACTACTCAAGAAGTGACCCAGATTTTTTCACGATCCCACGGCTTCTCCAAGTGTAGAACCCAAGAACATTCTTACAAAACCACAACCAGATGGTATAATGACCCAGTTAAACTCTCCAAAATGCGTCTCTCCAGTAGCGACTTGTGCCGAACATGCAAACTGCAGAAAGGCTCCTTAGGTCATATATTATGGTATTGCCCATTAATCCGCCCATACTGGGAACAGGTCGACCATAAAACAAATGAAATTTGCAGCTCTTCCATTAGACTATCTCCTCAATCGATCCTAATATGGCTCCCTACGAAAAATTGCCAACCGTCTTTGTCCGATTTACAAACTCTTTTAATCCAAACTGCTAGGCTGCTTATACCTCTTAACTGGTTAAAATCTTCTCCCCCCTCATTGGATAGTTAGTATTGCAGGATTGATCAGGTATACTTGATGGAGGAGTTAGGAAGCTGGGCTTCTAGGTCTCATTCCAAATTTAGGAAATTGTGGAAGCCATGGATTGAGTTTCGCTCCTCCTAAATTAAACACTAGACCTTATTCTTTAATTACCGCCAGGTTTATCGAGTAAAGTCCTCTGATGATGGAACTACCTTTGTACAGTGGATAGACTAATAACGTCTTATTCTCTCTATAGCTGTATAACCTTATTTTGACATGCAGGGTATCAACAGTATTAACAGTTTTTACGTTAGTTCTCTTATAGTTTATGTGACTAACATACAAGGGTTGCCCCTGCGTCCACACAGTAGCCTAAGGAATGATCGCGATGTTCACAATCTTTTAATGAGGCTGTAGTTTTTCTCCTTCCCTCTCACCTTCTCCATGACTTACCTCTCCCCCCCCTCCTTCCCCATTTTCTCCTCATCACCCCCCCCCCCTTACCCATATGTAAAGTTTTGATTAGCTACTGATTGCTTTGACATGACTTTGTATTCAGCCAATAGACTTCTTTGTAATAATACTTATATTGTATCTATGGCAATAATGTACATCACTATCCTTTATGTTGAAAAATTTACATAAAAAGAGATTTGTTAAAGAAAAAAAAAAAAGGGGGATCTGTCAGCAGATTTGTACCTATGAAACTGGCTGACCTGTTGCTTTGCAGCTTAAGGCATCTGTGTTGGTCCCATGTTCATAAGTGCCTGCATTGCTGAGAATGCAAATGTTCCTCTAGGAGCAACTGGGGTGTTGCCATTACTCCTAGAGGCTCTGCTCTCTCTGCAACTGCTGCACCCACTGCACTCTGATTGACAGGACCAGGCATTATGATGTTTTTCACTGCCTGGTCCTGTCAAAGTGCAGAGGGCACTGCAGCTGCAGAGAGCAGAGCCTCTAGGTGTAACAGCAACGCCCCCATTGCTCCTAGAGGCTCATTTGCATATATTAAAACATCATTTTCTCAGCTATGCAGGCACACATGAACATGGGACCAACACAGATGCATTCAGCTGCCAAGTGCACATGTAACAGGTCAGCCAGTTTCATAGGTACAAATCTGCTGACAGATGCCCTTTAATTCCACACCATGATGGGGTCAGCCCCTGTTGCTATGTAGCATTTAAAGATGGATGAGAATTGAAATTCTAATCCTAGTACTGACTCAGCACGATTGCATATTTTATTTTACTATTAGTCACCAATGTGTAGCTGTAATTTAATAGTCATGAGATTCTCTATTGTACTGCATCCTATTCAGCACATGATGATCACATCTCATCTCATCGTTTCTGTCATTTAGGGAATTATTCTGAACATCTGAAAAGATTAACAATGTCTTTCTGTGATGGAGTCTCAGGATAACTTATGACTGTCTCAAAGTGTGTCTGCTTTGGACTGGATGTCTGTGAACTGTCTCACTTTTCAGTGGGGGGGGGGGGGGGTGAAATGGACACTGCAAGTTTAAGGTGGGGTGTCAGGTCTTGAGACATTGGTTTTGGAATGGGTGTGCACTTTGTAGGTCAAGAAAGGGTACAATCTTGGATTTGTTATGATTATAATTTTGCTCCTTAGGGCTGCATCCACCCGACAGTGGCCGAAATTGTCTCCTTTTGTGGCCAGTATACAATTTTTTACTGTATAGAAGTGTGAAAAGAGAAAACAATTTTATGTGTTAACATAAAAACGCAACTTTCATCATTTTCGCTTTATAAGACGCACCTAATGATAAGACACACTTAGGTTTTAGAGGAGGAAAAAATATATATATATTTTTCATCACATCTCACAACAGATCCCATGCAACAAAAACACAAAGTTGAAGCGGCACAGTGAGATAATAAAAAGAAAGGAAAATGGGTGCACGCCTCCAGGGAGACAAAATCCAAATCGTCACAAAACGGCAATAGGCAAGAAGAAGGCAGCACGTTTCTTTTCACCCAGTGGCTACAGCTACTCCATGCAGCCATTTTCAAGCATACAACAACAGTAGCAGATAGCAGAAAATATGTAGGTGGAACTTGATTATCCACAATTAATCCAATAAAAATATACGGTATACCACAAAAACTCTGATAATTTGAATCCATTCAATACATAATATAATAATACTAAAAAAATTATTATTGTGATATAATAAAAGTACATAAAGTGCTAATAGTGCATGTGTAAACATAATTACTAGGGATGAGCGAATCGACTTCGGATGAAACATCCGAAGTTGATTCGCATAAAACTTTGCTTCAATACTGTACGGAGTGAGCGCTCCGTACAGTATTAGAATGTATTGGCTCTAATGAGCTAAAGTTATTACTTCGCAAAGTCTCGCGAGACTTCGCGTAATAACCTGATAAATTGATTTCTACTGTAAAAAACATTTCGTGAACTCGGGTTTGGTTCCAAGGTACTTGGAACCGAACAAAGTTTTATGCGAATCGACTTCGAATGTTTCATCGAAGTCGATTTGCTCATCTCTAATAATTACCTAATGACCGCCCACTTCTATGTGTTGACCCACGTATTACATAATGTCAACGGAGGATCCATATCGGTGTCTCAGTGCCGTCATTGCGCATGTCCAAGATCAATGGCAGCGCACACCAGCATAAAAAAGAGAGTGACACACAGGACACATCACATAACCGCCCAACTGGGAAGACGTCACAGCGGACGCATCACCAGATCCCCTGTGTCTCCTGACACTCTCTGGACCGCACATGCGCATCCAATACTTGATCACAACTTCCAATGCAAAAATAAGAAAAAAAGTTGGTTCAAAACCACTGGCAATGGTGCAATATTGCTCAGAAGTGTATGCTCCAAGGGGACAGATGTCCCTATTGAAACCAAGCTGCAGCAACTAAAAACCTCCATGTAATTATCTCAATGGACTGGTCACCGCCGCTTTTATGGAGTCGACACACTTCACAGGTGCACCTACAGTCAGGCCCATAAATATTGGGACATGGACACAAGTCTAACATTTTTGGCTCTATACACCACCACAATAGATTTGAAATGAAACAAACAAGATGTGCTTTAACTGCAGACTGTCAGCTTTAATTTGAGGGTATTTACATCCAAATCAGGTGAATGGTGTAGGAATTACAACAGTTTGCATATGTGCCTCCCACTTGTTAAGGGACCAAAAGTAATGGGACAGAATAATAATCATATATCAAACTTTCACTTTTTATTACTTGGTTGCAAATCCTTGGTAGTCAATTACAGCCTGAAGTCTGGAACGCATAGACATCACCAGATGCTGGGTTTCATCCCTGGTGATGCTCTGCCAGGCCTCTACTGCAACTGTCTTCAGTTCCTGCTTGTTCTTGGGGCATTTTCCCTTCAGTTTTGTCTTCAGCAAGTGAAATGCATGCTCAATCGGATTCAGGTCAGGGGATTGACTTGGCCATTGCATAACATTCCACTTCTTTCCCTTACAAAACTCTTTGGTTGCTTTTGCAGTATGCTTTGGGTCATTGTCCATCTGCACTGTGAAGCGCCGTCCAATGAGTTCTGAAGCATTTGGCTGAATATGAGCAGATAATATTGCCCGGAACACTTCAGAATTCATCCTGCTGCTTTTGTTAGCAGTCACATCATCAATAAATACAAGAGAACCAGTTCCATTGGCAGCCATACATGCCCACGCCATGACACTACCACCACCTCAGATCGGACCCTCATATTAGACCCTCATATCACACTTCAGATCAGACCCCATATCAGACCTCAGATCAGACCTCAGATTGGACCCCCATATTAGACCTCAGATCAGACCCGCATATCAGACTTCAAGTCAGACCCCCATATCAAACTGGGGTTGGGCGATATCAAAAATATTCCCACGATAACTATATATTTTGCGATAAATACCCATTTATAAGAAAAAACATTCAAAACATGTACTAGTGTATCCTTGTTGCCCCCATACATTATAATGTCTCCTTGATGCACCCATACAGTATACAGTATCTCTTAGTTGCCCCATCATGAAAAGGGTTATCGTCCCCCCCCAATCTGATGGAGCAGCAGGTCGGGCATGCGTCCTGCTGCTCCATTCATTCTCTAGATGCCATTTCTTGGTGAGCTAAAGGACCCGAGATGACGTTATGCCCATGTGACCAGGGTTGTCACGATACCAAAATTTTGATTTGATTTCAATACCATAAAAAAGTATTGCAATACTCAATAATATTTGATACCATGCGAAAGAAAAAGTAGAACACCAAAAAAGCCGCGTGCATTCCGCATTTTATGGAACATCCGGCCCATAATAGATCAGTCCTATCCTATTTTTGGGGGGGGACAAGGTGACAAAAAAAATGGTGAATCGCGTGTTTATTTTTTTTTCTGTTACAGCGTTCACCGCATAGGAGATATTTTTTTATATTTTAATAGTTCTGACTTTTTCAGGTGTGGCAATACCTAATATGTTTAATGTGTTATGTGATTTAAACTTAATATTTTGGTGTTTTAAACTTTTTTTTTTTTTTTTACTTTTAATAACTATTAGCCCCTTTAGGGGGCTAGAACCCTTGTCCTATTCACCCTAATAGAGATATATTAGAATGAATAGGACTTTACGCTGTCCCTGCGCCCTGTGCTTTGTGGACACAGCAGCAGGGAGGTTTCCATGGCAGCCATGGATTGCTTTAGTAGCGTCCTGGTTGTCATGGTAACCGAATCAGGGCCCAGCGATTTCACTGCTGGGGCTCCGATCGGAAGCTGCCACTGCCACCAATTAAAATACTTAGGGTGGGGGCCCTGTGGTCACTGCACGACCAATGACTACAATACTGAGGAGGGTGGGCAGCCCTTTGGTGTCGGACCTGAAGGGTTAATTGACAGGGTTTGGTGGGATCGCTGCTCCCTGTCATTGAGGCTGGTTGCTGGCTGTGTGATAGAGCCGGCACCCGCCGCATACATTTGCATTTAGGGGTTAATTATATTTATTGGTAGCACAGTGGACACAGGCACCACCCCACTCCTCCTCGGTATTATATTCATTGGTGGTGCAGTGGCCACAGGACCCCCACCCTAAGTATTTTAATTGGTGGCAGCTTCCGATCGGAGCCCCAGCAGTGAAATCGCGGGGCTCTGATCGGTTACCATGGCAACCAGGACACTACTAAAGCAATCCATGGCTGCCATGATAACCTCCCTGCTGCTTTGTCCACAAAGCGCAGGGACAGTGTAAAGTCCTATTTATTCGAATAGATCATCATTGGTGGCTAGCGGCAGCTTCACAGCCCCCTCCCCTTAATCTTTTCACTGTCATATCAGACCTCAGATCAGAATCCCTATATCAAACCACTGATCAGACTCCCGTGTCAGACCTCAATCAGACATAAAATAAATAAATTAACCTACCTCTCCTGCTCCGCTGCCACTCTGCAGATCCAGCAGTCTCTCCTGCACTCACCACTCCCTGGTCTTCTCTGGGCCCTCGCTGCACTGTGACCTGACTGTGTACAACATCAGGACAGTGGGTGTAGTCAGGACACAGAGCAGGGCGGCACCTGGAGGAGGAAGGCCAGGGAACGGTAAGTACAGCCAGCGCCAGCAGCTGGGTGGAGTAGGAAAATTGGAGTAGCTTCTCTAGACAGAAGTGTTAGGTTTAAGGACTAGCCAAATTTATCAAACAACATGCAACATTTGATAAATGTGGCACAAAGTGCTCTAACACAGACTGAAGCAAAACGGACTTCAAATATTCTCCTAATGTAAATTCCCCCAAAGTGTGTTCTCCTTCACTTTAGGGGCCCCGTTCTGGAGATATGAGCGGGTCCCTGTGTAGTACCCTGGAGCGGGCACTACCATTCCTACACCCTGCTACTGTCTCTAATAGGCTAATGTCATGTGTGTATTTATTACAGGTCCTCTTATACTGTGCATTACAGAGGTTGTGTCGCTTCAGAAAATAACTTTTTTTTTTTTTTACAGAATAAATGCTAACACAAACCACTTTCTAATGTATTGTGATTATCCATATTGCTTCCTTTGCTGGTGGATTCATTTTTCCATCACATTATACACTGCTCATATCCAGGGATTACGACCACCCTGCATTCCAGCAGCGGTGGTCATGCTTGTACACTATAGGAAAAAACACCAGCCTATGTACACTCCCACGGTCCTGGTCACCAGAGAGGCTGCCAGTTTTTCCTATAATGTACAAGCACGGCCACCGCTGATGGATTGCTGGATGGTCATAACCATGGAAACGAGCAGTGTATAATGTAATGAAAAAATGAAGTAAAGGAAGCAATATGGATTATAACAATACATTAGTACTTGCCTTGTATTAACATTCTCTACATGATAAATGCCATTGCTGAAGTAATAATACTGCTATGTAACTTATGTAATGCATATCATGTACTGTGCCTGGTTGTCCAGCAGGTGGCAGTGTACCTGGCAGAGAGAGAGATCTTTAGATAGAATGGAACTTACCATTCCATTCTCCCCCTTTTTGGGCAGAGGTGGGCTAGTACTGCTGCCTACCAAGGGAAGGGTTGCAGGAAGAGTTAGTTGAGTTAAGAGTTGGAAGGAGAACACACATTGCGCAGTAAGGGATGCGCCCCCCTTCTGCAGCAGGAGTCTTCCAGGGTAAGCAGCTCGTAGAGCACCAAACTCCTTGCAGTTCATAGATGGAGTATTAGGAGGGGGTAAAAGGCACCTTACTCAAAGGTACCAGAACGTCCAGTAACCAGACTGAAGCCAGACATTAGCACAACAGAGAAAGATAAATCAAAGTGTTCAAGTTCACGTGCCAGTTTACCCTTTGCCTGCTGGAGACAAGAGAAAGATTAAGTATTGTTTGGAAACAAATTTATTCAAGTAAAACCGTTGAACTTTGCCAAGTCTGGACTCGACTTATTCCTCCAACTACAGCTCCTTTGTTGCTACGGAGCCTAACCCTGGGAGAGCGACAGTATCCAGGTAGCAGCACCGTGACATAAAACTATCAGCCCACATCGCCACTCTGCCATTCCTAAACACTGGGACCCGATGGGGGGGCAGCACCTATCCCACATCCATGGCATATCCTAGTGATGTTATCAATGTCTGAGATGAGCCAAACCCTTCAAAACACACACAGTATGCAAAAGATATGCATGCAGTTTTTATGACTTTTTTTTGCATTAAAAAACACTAAAAATAATGCATGTAAAATAATTAAAATTGCACTAATATGTAAAAAGAAAAAAAAAACAATATATAGGTGAAAGCGTTTGAACAAGGAAGAGGAGTAGAATGCAGTTCCTCTAGAATACCAGGCAGGTTCAGAAGCAGCACATGAGTCCGTGTACCCCAATAGGTCGGAGCCCACAGGAGAGGACCTCTGAGGAGCTCTGTCCGGAGCCGTCCCCATGCAGCGCAGGTTACCTCAGGCTTCCGCATCCTTCCAGCCGTGCTGCCGTGCAGCTCCCCCCTGACACACGGTAAGTACACCACCTCAGCCCGGCGTCCTCACAGGGGCGGGGCGGGGGGCGGGAATGGACCATGTTCAGGGCTGGAGGGTGTGGAGCTCGGCACTTGCCTCTCAGCTCGTGGCTGCGGCGGGACAGGAGGACGTCCTGGCAGTAGAGGAGGACGGGGCTCACCCTCAGCGGCCACTTGTGAGTAGCAGCCTGCTTCTATGTGTGTGCATGTCACCCCTCTATAGAGAAACCAGGGTCCCTTCTCCTGTTCTGTTATCATTACACGGGGCTGCTGTATCCGGGACAGTTGTAGCAGAGCTGACTTCGTCACAGGTGTATGGACATGCTGCATTATCCTGACACACACAACTCGACAGATTCAGCTCTGCTTCATGGGTGCAGCCAGTCAGGGGCTATGGATCATCGCTGTTCATGTTGTCCTACCATTGACCATATGTCCTGTAGATAGGAGCCAGCCTTGGACAGTGAGGTCTCCTGGTTTCTGTAGATGTGTCCTAATCCCCATCATCCCTAAACTTTACTACCCACCTATTGGGACGATAGGAGCCGGCAGGCGTTCAGCTTTTAATAAAAAGTTCTAGTCGTCTATGGCGAGTGGTAACGTCACCGTGGCGGTCCTGGAGGGGAGAATTCCACAGGAGAATGATTCGCAGTAATACGTTTCTACTGTACAAGCCGTAGACCAGTCCTTGAGGTAGGTCCCCGGCCAGGACTACCATCATTAGCTTCTCCAGACCAGGGGCTGGTAATGAACTCATTACACGGACTTCACTTGATGATTTGATATACAGTAGAAGGCAGTATGTGTGATGTGGGACATTATAAACATGGAACAGGTGTGGCCAGAATGTCTAGATCCCTGATTGTAGTCTCCGCTCGGGCACTGCCAGGGCTGGGGGGGGTATTTGCTCAGCTGTAAAGGGTACATTGTAATCAATAGTAAAAGTTTGTTGATGTGCGGATCCCAGCATTGGACTCGCGCTGCTTAGTACGTGAGTCATTTGTGATTCACCCTGGTGCCCAGCAAGGTGGCAGAGCGACCTGCCGATTTATTACACCCACATAAGTGTGGCAGTGTACCACGCAATAAATGAGAGGCTATGAAAACCGTGCAAAAATGAATGCGTTACCTACAAAGCTGCACAGAAGAGTTATTTTCTAATTATCACATCGATTACAACCCCATTCAGATGAATCCAGAGGATTTTCGCTCACAGAAATAATCTGCTGCGTGCGAAGTAAGAAAGATCACTTCCAACCGATAGGTGTTCTTGCTGCTGGAGCAGATTTTTATCATTCATGATTCCAGCTTTTACTAGGAAACGACACAATCGCTGCGAGTACCTTACTATTGTCTAAAGAAATCCATCCATCATTTTTTTAGGTTACTTTATACTGTTTATGCCTTTTTCATGATGTGCTCTACTTGGGAATCCTACTTACCTGATCCCTGCCGCTGGGTTCCGGCTCCTTCTTCTGCAGCTCTCGGGTCTCTGCAGATCCAGTTTGATTGTTCTCAGGGAGACCTGAGACCTGCACCTGAGCCGGGGAGCAAAGGACCTGGTGGGGATGAGGTAAGTATGATTCCCTGCGCAGGTCCTGCCACGCTGAAGGGTCTCCCAGAGTTGAACGACCCCTTTAAGGTAAAGCCTTACTAGTATTGCAGTAAACAATGAGCAACCAGATCCACCACTAGCGTCGGCGATGTACACGGTACTCTACCAACACAGTCAGTCCACGGATAGGGATGAGTGAACTTGTATTTTCAAGTTTGGCGTACAAAGTTCGGGTTATCTAAGAATTTCGTTATGGGTTACACTATTATGGACCATGACTTATGCTCCGTGGTAGCGGAATTCTTAGATAACCCGAACCTTGTACGCTGAACTTGAAACCACAAGTTCGCCCACCATTACATATGGACCTCGGAGTCCACCATACAGGCACTTGTAGCTCTCCAGCCACCATGGTCTCTTGATGTGATGTCCTCACCACACGCGGACCTGTTCTCTGCTTTGGCGTTCTTGCAGGAGCTCGCTGTCCTACCACCCCCTGCTAAGGCACCATTCACACCACCGCTCGTTATTTCCGTTGTTCTGCTCCGTTAGAAAAGCAGAACCATGAAAATAAAGGAAGTGGCAGATCAGGCACATAACTGAAACCAACCGAGCCAAACAGACCCCATTTACTACCATGGGGTCCGTCCTTTTTTGGGTCTCCACTTTTCTAGCAAAGAAAAATGTCCCGCAGGCAGGACTTCTCTGTGTGCTCTTTTTGGCAGACTCTGTGAGGGAGATGTGAACATGCCTTGAGGGTGGGTCAGCGTGCTTCTGGATTACAGGACAGGAGACCGGGGGAACCACAGGAGAGAGCTGGAGAATTGTATAATTGTTTGTTCTCTCCTGTGGTTCCTCTGGTCTACTGTCCTGTCTTGTGTGGAAGTCTTGGCAGAGAGGACTCTGAGAGGAATCTTTTATGAAAAGCGTTCACAGGGGGCATGTGTTACAGCTGTATGCCAGTTTTCTTGTGTACAGAAGTTGCAAATTTTGTCGAAGGTGTGGTCGTGTGACAAAAATGCGCAATTGTAGCCTTTTCTGATGCTTTCGTCACTTTAGCAAGAAATGGACAGGCAGGAGCTCAGGGGCCCGAGTGATTGAACAACACATGCTCCTGGTTGGTGTAGATTTCAGTCTGGTGCACGGACAGCGGGAGATGTGACAAATGTATTAAAAGGCATCTCACCACAGTGCAGGGCAAATTAAGACTGGCATACGCAATGCCGGTCTTAAAGGGGTTGTTCATTTTTTCTACAGACCCACTCAGCATGGCCAGACCCACTGTAGTAACCCTAGTTATCTGATCCATCTCCATCACTGCCCCCCCCCAGCTCTGTAGGTCCCGGGTCAGAATCTGTCTGCAGTGGACATGTGTCACCCATGTGTGATATGGATGACATGGGGCAGTAATGGAACTGGAACCCATCACTGGGAATCAGGTAAGTATGATTGCCACTGTAGGTCTGTCCACCCTGGGGGGGGGGGGGGGGGGGTCTTTAGAAAAGGTGAACAACCCCTTTAATAAGTATCCCCCCTAGACTATACATCTTGAGACTGGCACATAAATTGACAGGTGGTCCCTGACTGGTTTCGTTTTACAGCCTCCTCAGGGTTTACCACCAGTGAACAGAATAAGAGGTTACACCCTCCTCATCACCCACAGTAATTACGATTTATAAATCACTGCATCTTACATGTCACTTATTTTCACCGAAATCAGTATTTTCATATGAAACAATTAAGATCTAAATCAATATTCAATCCATTTGGCGATTTGGTGTTCAACATGGAGATAAACTCTGTTTCCATACAAGACAGTGTAGTAATGCAGTTTCACCCTACAGAGTCCTACAATGTTTAACCCTTTAGGATCTTTATTATGTATTAGACAGAAATGTGTAGAACATAATATTTTTTATATTAGTAATGTGTCCACTAATTCTGATTTTCAGTAAACCAGGCCATGGCGGTAGGTGAGCTACGTCGGTGAACCACGTACAGATTGGGGCTCATTTAATATAGTGCCTGCCCCCTTTTTATTTTAGGCGTAAAAATGCTGTTTTAGAGCTCATGTACACGGCTGTTTTTGCACCGCTTGAATGGGTCCGCAATCCGGAAGGCACGGTGTGGAACGGAGGCACGGAAGCACTACGGTATGCTTCCGTGGGGTTTCTCTCCGTGCCTCCGAACTGCAAAAAAAAATAAAACATTGCGGTCCCCAATGCACAGAACCGCTGAGCATTCACTACAGAGAATGAAACTTTTTTGAAGGCATTTGCGCTAATTCAGAAGGTTTTTTTTTTAACATTTGTGCCTATTCTCCAATCTATTTATATAGTGTTTTGAGTGGAGAGTTGTGCTAAGTCACTCTTTCATTGAGACGTGCACCTACCTTCAGCTCACTTGAGCCACACTTTCTTGCGCATACTAGTTGGACCGGTCTTAGCGGATATGAACCTGTCATACTGATAAAGAACCACTAGAGGTCAGACTTATAGCAATATGCCTAGTCTAGTTCATGAAGTGCTGTGAGACTTTTGATAAATAGTCGGCAAAAGAAAGACCGATGACGCAAATACGCCTGACTAATCAAAAGCCTAAAAACAGGCAAGATTGATAAATGTGCCCCATTGTGTTTTGAAGTGTTTGCATTGTGGACTTTTAGTTTCCAGCTTCGAGGTCCATGGTATTGACTAACTAATAAAACCAGCTTAATATCTTGTCAGACTAGACATAGTGGTCATTTAACAATGTGTCAGTGTGGCAGAACTCATTGCTCGCCGTGCATCTAGGGCTCGTTCACACGAACGTGTGCTGCCAGTTTCCGTATTGCGGATCCGCAATACACGGGTACCATTTCATGGCCATTCTGCATCACATTTCAATGGGTCCGCAAATCCGGAGATGCGGAACGGAACACTACGGAAGCACTACGGAGTACTTTCTGGGGTTCCGTTCCGTGCTTCCGCACTGCAAAAAGATAGAGCATGTTCTATCTTTTTAGCGAGCGATCGCGGACCCATTCAAGTGAATGGGTCTGTGATCCCCATGCACCTGCCCCACGGACGGTGCCCGTGCATTGCGAACCTCAATTTGCGGTCCACAGCACAGGCACAGGCTTCACACGTTCGTGTGAACGAGCCCTTAGATGTCTGGTGGTGAACGCTTGTTTGGCCAACAGCTATTCCTGCCGACCATAGCTTAGCCGAGCGTGCGTATTTTCTTAAAGGGAGAGGGGAATAAGCCACTTCCAGACAACTCTTGCGGCAGCTTATCTCCAATAAGAGCAAAGGATCGGGCATGTTCAAATCCAACATGCCTAATCCTTCTTTCCATTAACAACTGGCATCAAGGAAGAGTCAGGACATCCCCAAAGAGATTAGATGTTCGGCCTGTCCCGCCCAGATCACTGGGTTCGGCTGACGTTCATCTGCTCTATACTGACACATTTTAGTTTACTTTCTAAAAGGTCTCGTCCAGAGCCCAGAACCCATATGAATATACCCTGATAGGTGTAATGGGGGGGGAGTTCCTCTGCTCAGAATCATCATTTCTTGATGGAGAGGAGTTACAAAGCATTTCTCACTCTGGTGGACCTGTCCTGCATTACACAGACATCCCATTCATTTGAATGGGCATTGTGTTAATAATGCCCCCTGTGATGGGGCTGCAGGAAACCCAGGCTTTTCCATAGATTATGTGTTGGGAGGAAAACGTTTGCCTGCTCGCTAGTGGAGGAGACCTCTGCTATTACATGCAGCAATCTCCTCCACAGCAGAGGAGCTATGCCATCGCTCATCCCCATGCTGTACAGTGGTTTGCTGGCGGCAGATCGTTATTAGACACCACGATCCTCTGCCTGCAAACGATAATTTTTTAACAAAAGATTTGGATTGCCTGATGAGCGAGCATTTGCTCATTCCTCGAGTAATCTGCGTCATTATACACAGCCAGATGATGCGAACGCTTGTTGGCGATTATCTGCCGAAAAATGGGGCAGTGTAATACAGGCTTTAGGGTCCCTGCAGAGAGACACTTTGAGATAAGCCCAGGGACTGTCCAAAAGAGAGAACCTCTTTAGAGGAACCTTTCAGCAGGTTCATGCCGTCCTGACTACAGGTTGCCCGATGACGACAACCATGTCCTACTCTAAAACAATGTTTGTTATTTTAAAATGTACCAGGCTTGTGGAGAAATGTGTGGTGGGTAGCCCCCCTCTGGCTTCTTACCACTCAGCTAAGCTTCCATGCTGACAGGTTCCCTGTATAGAGTTTGGTTATTAGATGCCATGCTTTGCTCACTAGTCGATCATCCTGTCCTTCAGCAATCCGTTGTGCTGTTTTGGAGAGGTTAGTACTTTTATGTTTATGCTAATGAGGTGTTTGGAGCACTGAGGGGCCGGTCTAGCCCCTTGAAGCACCACTTTACCTCTGCCTTTCCTCCTTATTCCGACTGATTGGCATGATTACTGTTCTGATGCCTGGCCCTGAAATCTCACACAGTGCATGCGCAGTAGATCTCATTCAGCTATCCCCGCTCCTGAGATCCAAACTGAGCATGTGCTGATTGAACTCTCGCTAGCACACACGTGAGATTTCAGGGCCAGAACAGTGAAAATGGTTGACCCTGTTAATTAGGCCACTTTCAAATCTGCGCTTTCCCTTTCCGCCGAAATTCTGTCATAGGATCTCAATAGCGGGGGGAGGGGGGGATGCTTCCGTTTTGTCCCCATTCATTGTCAATGGGGCAAAACTGAATGAAATGGAATGCAGCAGAATGCATACCGTTCCATTTGGTTGCGTCCCCATCGCAGACGACTGGATCCGTTCAGAATGGATGTATTATCATGATGGAAGTGTTTTTACTCATCCATGACTGATCCAGCAGAAACGCTGGTGTGAAAGTCGCCTTAGGGTACTTTCACACTGGCGTTTTTCTTTTCTGGCATAGAGTTCTGTCACAGAGGCTCTATACCGGAAAAGAACTGATCAGTTTTATCCCCATGCATTCTGAATGGAGAGCAATCCATTTAGGATGCATCAGGATGTCTTCAGTTCAGTCGTTTTGACTGATCAGGCAAAAGATAAAACCGTAGCATGCTACGGTTTTATCTCCGGCGAAAAAAACTGAAGACTTGCCTGAAGGACGGATCCGGCATTTTTCCCCATAGGAATGTATTAGAGCCGGATCCGTATTAGAGCGCATGCGCAGACCGGTAAAAATGTGAAAAAAAAATACAAGACGGATCCGTCTGTCCGCATGACAAGCGGAGAGACGGATCCGTACTTGCAATGCATTTGTGAGACGGGTCCGCATCCAGATCCGTCTCACAAATGCTTTCAGTCACATCAACTGCCCATCGGAACTGCCCGCCGGATCACACTGCCGCAAGTGTGAAAGTAGCCTTAGTGGGACAGAGTAGCTAAGGCAGGAATGCGGAGGTGATGTGGTGGTCTAAGGCTCCATTCACACGTCCGCAAATGGGTCCGCATTCATTTTCTATGGGGACGGAATGGATGCTGACCGCACACAGTGTGCTGTCAGCATCCGCATTTGCGGAGTGCGGCCCTGATCTTCAGCTCCGCAAAAGATAGAACTATTCTTGTCTGTCTTTAACTGTGAGCAATAGGACCTTTGATGACATTACTACACTGATCACATGATCCATCATCAAAGGTCCTATTGCTCACAGTTAAAGACAGAAG
Organism: Bufo bufo; assembly: GCF_905171765.1. Lineage (NCBI taxonomy): Eukaryota > Metazoa > Chordata > Amphibia > Anura > Bufonidae > Bufo > Bufo bufo. The sequence continues at coordinate 435,310,982 of NC_053393.1, forward strand.
AGAAGCCAGGCTGCGCGAACAAGTGGATTAAGGTGAGTTAAAAAAATTATATATATTTTTTTTTTTTAACCCCCTCCAGCCCTATTTTACTTAGCATTCTGTATTCAGAGTGCTATTATTTTCCCTTATAACCATGTTATAAGGGAAAATAATAATGATCGGGTCCCCATTCCGATCGTCACCTAGCAACCGTGCGTGAAAATCGCACCGCATCCGCACTTGCTTGCGATTTTCACGCAACCCCATTCACTTGCCATTCATGCGTTGCGTGAAAAGCGCAGAATATAGAACATGCTGCGATTTTCACGCAACGCAGAAGTGATGCGTGAAAATCACTGCTCGTGTGCACAGCCCCATAGAAATGAATGGGTCATGATTCAGTGCGGGTGCAATACGTTCACCTCACGCATCGCATCCGCGCGGAATACTCGCCCGTGTGAAAGGGGCTTAAGTGTTGACTATGATCGTTCTAGCCCAGCTTTCCAAGAAACACATATAACAAAGAAAAAAAACTGATGAATAGACACGTCAGCAACTAATCAAAGGAGGACGACTAAAAGACTCCAGAGGGAAGTGCACATTATTTTACTGTCATGAGGATACAGGGTTTTGGCTTTGCAGCTTGTACAGCTGAAACGTGGCCAAAAACCATGTTAATTTTAGGCATGTACCGTTGCTGCGCATCACACAACAGCTAGAAGTACTTGCACTGAGAGATCTTATATCGCTGTGACTACATGTATAGGTTGTCAAATATCGTCACATTACAAATGCTACACAGATGATTTCCTTGGGGGTGTAAGTGGCACCTGACTACAGGTACATGCTGCTCTATAACATAGCGGGACCCATTTATCAAGATCGCCTGTTTTTGGCCATAAAATTTAACAGAATTTCATTTGTCTGTCTTTCTTTTGCCGAGAATTTATTAAACGTTGCACAACCTTTGATGAATTAGGGCTATATCAGATTAAGCGATCTAGCAGGCGATTGTTGGGAAAGAAGCATTCCGCTAGCAGAGGCGGCTGCTACTATTACATACAGCGATTTCCTCCACCGTATGGGCAGGAGCAATCATTAAGGCCCCTTTCACACGAGTGAGTTGTCCGCTCGGGGGCAATGCGTGACGCGAACGCATAAGGCCCCCTTCACGCGGGCGTGGGCCGGATGCGTTAAGGGTGCATTGCGGGAAACCCGCGCGAGTAGGCACGCAATTGCAGTCAGTTTTTGTCTGTGATTGCGTTCCGATGTTAAGTTTTTTTCCGCGCGAGTGCAATGCGTTTTGCACGTGCGTGAGAAAAAACTGAATGTGGTACCCAGACCCGAACCCGGACTTCTCCACTGAATTTCGGGTTTGGATTAGGAATTCTGTAGATTTTTATTATTTTCTATTATAACATGGTTATAATGGAAAATGATAGCATTCTTTAATACAGAATGCAAAGTGAAATGTCACTTGAGGGTTAAAAAATTATAAAAACATTTCTCACCTCATCCACTTGATGGCGCAGCCGGGATCCTCTTCTTTGTTTTTCTTGAAGGACCTGCAAAAGGATCTTCGCTGACATTATCGCACTCACCATGTGGTGAACACGGTGACGACAGCGAAGGTCCTTTTGCAGGTCCTTCAAGAAAAAGAAAGAAGACGATAACGGCTGCACGATCAAGTGGATGAGGTAAGTAATTTTTTTTATTATTTTTTAACCCTTAATGGACTTTTTACTTAGCATTCTGTATTAAAGAATGCTATTATTTTCCATTATAACCATGGTATAATGGAAAATAATAAAAATCTACAGAACACCTAATCCAAACCCGCACTTCAGTGAAGAAGTCCGGGTTCGGGTCTGGGTACCACATTAAGTTTTTTCTCATGCGCGTGTAAAACGCATTAAAACGCTTTGCACTCTTGCGGAAGAAACTGAACAATGCAATCGCAGACAAAACTGACTGAAATTGCATGCGCACTCGCGTGGTTTTCCCGCAATGCACCCTTAACGCATCCGGACCTCACCCGAAACGTGAAAAAGGCCTTACACTACAACGTCTTCGCTGACAATCGGCCAGTCTAATACAGGATTTAGACTAGGCGTATTGCTATTAGGGCTCTTTCACACCTGCGTTGTTGTGTTCCGGCATAGAGTTCCGTCGTCGGGGCTCTATGCCGGAAGAATCCTGATCAGGATTATCCTAATGCATTCTGAATGGAGAGAAATCCGTTCAGGATGCATCAGGATGTCTTCAGTTCCGGAACGGAACGTTTTTTGGCCGGAGAAAATACCGCAGCATGCTGCGCTTTTTGCTCCGGCCAAAAATCCGGAACACTTGCCGCAAGGCCGGATCCGGAATTAATGCCCATTGAAAGGCATTGATCCGGATCCGGCCTTAAGCTAAACGTCGTTTCGGCGCATTGCCGCATCCGACATTTAGCTTTTTCAGAGTGGTTACCATGGCTGCCGGGACGCTAAAGTCCTGGCAGCCATGGTAAAGTGTAATGGGGAGCGGGGAGCAGTGTACTTACCGTCCGTGCGCTCCAGAGTGACGTCAGGGCGCCCCAAGCGCATGGATCACGTCATCCATGCGCATGGGGCGCTCTGACGTCATTCTGGAGCGCCCGGGGAGCCGCACGGACTGTAAGTATACCGCTCCCCCGCTCCCCACTACTACTATGGCAACCAGGACTTTAATAGCGTCCTGGGTGCCATAGTAACACTGAACGCATTTGGAAGACGGTTCCGTCTTCAAATGCTTTCAGTACACTTGCGTTTTTCCGGATCCGGAGTGTAATTCCGGCAAGTGGAGTACACGCCGGATCCGGACAACGCAAGTGTGAAAGAGGCCTTAGTCTGACCTCTGGTGGTTGTTTTTCAGTTAGACTGGTTCATATTCATTTAGACTGGTCTTAATTTATGTGAGCATGAAAAATAGTGCATTTTGCGGAGAAAAGTCATGTCTCCAGAAAAGTGTGACTTTTAGTGCTAAAAGAAAGTTGCGCTTCACCACTGAATACAGTTGAAGAAAAGTACACAAGCCATGGAGTGGAGGAGAAATTAGACTGTTTTTGCGACAAATTAAGGCGCAAAAAAAGCAACGCCTACATAAATAGGAAAGTCGCAAAAGTTAGAAAACTTTACTGAATTAATCTAAAAAAATCTAAATAGGCAAATGAAGTGCAAATGGGTCCAAAACGGGCGCAATTTCAGTAGTAAATACTACAAAAAAAAAAGACTGTCTACAGCATTTTAGACAAAAAATAGGTGCAATTCAGTAAATGTGCCCCAGTGCCTTTAGCTTACATCACATTTTCATGGTGACGGGTTCCCTTTATCTAGCACCTGACTACAGGTACATGCTGCTCCTCTAAGGCCTCATGCACACGAACATATTTTCTTTCCGTGTCTGTTCCGTTTTGTTTGCGGACAGTATACGGAACCATTCATTTCAATGGGTCCGCCAAAAAAACTGAAGTTACTCCGTGTGCATTCAGTTTCCGTATGTCCGTATTTCAGTTCCGCAAAAAATAGAACATGTCCTATTATTGTCCGCATTATGGACAAGGACAGTACTGTTGTATTTGGGGCCAGCTGTTCCGGACGTCATCCGTATTTTTTGCGGACCGCAAATTACATATGGTCGTGTGCACTTATTTTGGTCAGTATTTTGCATCAGCGCTTGTAACACAAAACCAGGAGCGGATCCGAACCACCAATGATATAATATATCTTTCCATTTAACTTTTTCCATTCCTCAGGATAGGTCCTCAACATCAGATCATACGAGCGCTGCCTTCTCTTCACTGTTTTCCTGCTTCACTTGAAAGGAAGGAACCGTGCCATTGAAGTGAATGGGACGGCTGAGATGTAATTACACCTGCTCATCCCCGGCAGGGTCAACAGCGAGCAGGTAGATAGTGAAGAAAACACAGCAGTCGTACGAACGCTGCGTTCTTGTCATACAGCTGATCGGCGGGGGTCCCGGCAGTCGCCCCACCCCCTGCCGATCTGATATTGATGACCTATCCTCAGGACAGATCATCAATATAAAAAGCAGACACCCCCTTTAACAAATACTGATCACAATACTGCTGTATGAAAGTGAAGTAATTGTACATTACAGGGCAGCGATAGATACATAAGGGAGCTATCTGGGACGTCTAATTTACATTTACAAGAAAGCTGCTAATCTAAGTGCAGTGAAATAGTCTGCCAGCAGACACCATTACAGCGGAATTTCCAGAAGACCTTTGATGAAGAGTCTTAAAAAACGCTATTAATTCTTTCATGTTTGTAGCACAGGTAAGAAATATAAAAAAAATAAAAGGACTTTCCGTTATAGTAATTAGTGCTACTTGAGTCCCTCTGTGTTGCTGACGTTCACATTCAGCTAAGTATTATTTTTCTCCTTTTATATTATTTTGTACCCAAGCCTTTGTTGAAGCGATTTGTTATGTCGCCTAAAACCAGTAGGTTCTCCACGGATTTGCGTGCATCTGCAGTGTTTTACAGTACTAGCAAAGTGGAGGAGATTTTCTAAAAGCTCATCCACACGCTGTGAAAAAAATCTGCAGCGTGGATTTTAAGTCTGCCCTGTATGTCCGCACCCTCAGGGGTAATTGGGTAAACACACAAGGGGTATCCCAGGATATGCTTCTGCAGCCAGTGTCTGGCCTCAGCTATGACAACCTATATAGAGGCCTATGTTGCTGTAGGATGCCTTTTTGTTAATGAATGGTTAATTTTTTTTTTACATGGCATTTTGAGGCTCTGGTTTTGTATACTGCTTATAGTATGGGGAAACAAGTGAGTGAATTCTGACAATTATTGTTTTTTTGCAATTAATCTTATGTCATTAGCTAAACTATTTCCATCCCACAGGATATGCCATAAATGTCTGATAGGTGCGGGTCTCACCTACTGCACTTGGCCAGGAATGGAGAGTTAGTCACTAGGGATGAGCGAACTTCAAGTTTTGAAGTTCGGGTATGTTGTTAATTGTGTTACGAATTCCGTTACCACGGACCATAACGCAATTCAATGACGGAATGTATACATTCCGTCATAATAGAAGTCTATGGCCAGCCTAACAGATCCGTCCGGTTTCCATTATGCAGGAGAGACTTGAAGAAATGTAAAATAAATAAAATGTTTGAAAAAAAAAAATATATATATACATACATACACACACACACACACACACACACACACACACACACACACACACACACACACACACACACACACACACACACACACTTGACATCCCTGTGTCCTTAACAACACCCCTGAAATGTTAAATTAACACATTACTTAAAGGGGTTCTGCACTTTGTTTAAACTGATCTATCCTCTGGATAGATCATCAGCAAATAATCGGCGGGGGTCCGACACCCGGGGCCCCTGCCGAACAGCTATTTGAGAAGGCAGCGGCACTGCAACAGCGCCGCGGCCTTCTCACTGTTTACCGCAGGCCCGGTGACGTCATACTAGTATCAATGGCCTGGACGGGGCTAAGCTCCATTCGAGTGAACAGAGCTTAGCCACGCCCAGGCCATTGATACTAGTCGTGATGTCACTGGGCCAGCGGCCGCGGCGCTGCTGGAGCACCGCTGCCTTCTCAAACAGCTGATCGGCGGGGGTCCCGGGTGTCGGACCCCCGCCAATCATATGCTGCTGATCTATCCAGAGGATAGATCATCAGTTTAAACAAAGTGCAGAACCCCTTTAACCTACACGGTGAATGCCCTTGACAGAAGAATACAAAAGTTATGACTTTTGTAATGTAATAATAAAATAACAAAAAAATGCTTACTCATTAACCTCTTCCCTGTCCTGCCATTTCATATTTCTGTATACAGAAAGGTCAGGAGTGGGGACGGGTCCTTTCTGAGGCTCAAATAGGCCTGGTTATATTTTTATTATTATTATTTTATATATATATATATATATATATATATATATATATATATATATATATTTTTTTTTTTTATTTACTTTCCGCTGTCGGCCTACAATCTACAGTGAAAAAGAAATAACCTCATTGGACTAGACAGCAACTACCAAGACCCTGTCGACTGCCTTGTGCCGTTTTCTATTCCCAGGCAAGCAGCATTATTACAGAACATGGACTTCTCGTACACGTCCATAGGAAGTAACTGTACAGACTAATCACCAAACACAAGCAATGTTTCCTCACCTCCAGTCACATGAATATTTAGCAGCTTCCTTTTCTTTGAGGCATTACCTGACTACTAGGTAGATGAGCTTCTGAGAGCGCATTCTTCCTCAACTTCTCCTTTAATGTGTAATCTCATAAGGAGCTGACTAAAACCTGACGTGCGTGTCAAAAAGTGTTCTTCTAGACTTCATCCGAAAGTCCTCACAGACTTTACTGTGTCAGGCATATGACAGTAGTGGTTTACTTAGTGGTATGCATACAGATGAGAGGGGTAGCAGAAACTGCCGTAGGTAGTGCTGAGAACCCAAAACCCATTCTGCCAGTAACCGTAAAACCGCTCTCACACCCCTACCTCTGGTATCAGGACACACACAGCAGTGCCACAGATACAAGAAAATGATACATGGTTTTCAAAAGTTTTACTAAATAAAAAAAATCTGGAAAGTGTGGCGTGCATTTGTATTCAGCCCCCCTGAGTCAATACTTTGTAGGACCACCTTTTGCTGCAATTACAGCTGCAAGTCTTTGGGGTATGTCACTACGAGCTTTGCACAGCTAGTGGCTGACCCTTTTGCCCATTCTTTTTTGCAAAATAGCTTGTCACAGATTCCCAATGGGATTCAGGTCTGGACTTTGACTGGGCCATTCTAACACATGAATATGTTTTGATCTAAACCACTCCATTGTAGCTCTGGCTATGAACCTCCGCCCCAGTCTCAGGTCTTTTGCAGCCTATACCAGGTTTTCCTCCAGGATTGACTTGTATTTAGCTTCATCCATGTTCCCATCAAATCTGACCAGCTTCCCTGTCCCTGCTGAAGAAAGCATCCCCACAGCATGATTCTGCTGCCACCACCATGTTTTACAATGGCGATGATGTTTTCAGGGTGATGTGCAGTATTAGGCTACTTTCACATTAGCGTTTTTTGCGGATCCATCATGGATCTGCAAAAAACACTTCCGTTACAATAATACAACCACATGCATCCGTCATGAACGCATCCGGTTGTATTATGTCTTCTATAGCCATGACGGATCCGTCATGAACACCATTGAAAGTCAGTGGGGGACTGATCGGTTTTCTATTGCGTCAGAGAAAACGGATCCGTCCCCATTGACTTACATTGTGTGCCAGGATGGTTTGGCTCCACTTCATCAGGCGGACAGCAAAACGCTGCAGTGTACATCTGCGAGCTGCCGGAAGTCCACCTGGCCCCATTCACTATAATGGGGAGCGGCGTAGATCTGGCCGCAGCACAGCACGCAGCAGTTTTAGCCTCTCAGCATACAGTATTTGCAGTGCTGCAGCCGGATCTAAGCCACTACAAATTATAGTTATGGGGCCGGGCAGACTAACGGATGTGCACTGTAGTTACTGATCCGGCAGGCTGTTCCCCTGTCAGAACAGAGCAGGTGTGAAAGTAGCCTAAGAAACCTCTGAGGCCTTCACATAACAGCTGTAGTTAGAATGAGAATACAGTACTCACAGGTAGACTCTATTTCCTAATTAGGTGACTTCTGACAGCAGTTAGTCACACTGGATTTTATTTAGGGGTATCAGAGTAAAGGGGGCTGAATACAAATGCCTTATTGTACTAAGCATTCTGTATTAAGAATGCTATTATTTTCCCTTATAACCATGTTATAAGGGAAAATAATACAATCTACAGAACACCTAACCCAAACCCGAACTTCTGTGAAGTTTCCCAGTAGGATCTGTGGCAAGTCTGTCCCAGTTAACCCCTTAACTGTAAAACTACAAAACAAGTTCAAATTCACTGGATATTATATCACTACTTGATTTGCATTTACATATTGTTATACAGTCCTTTTAGACTCTCTGTAGATAATTTGACCACAGGTCACTAGCAGGTGACATTAAAAAGTAGAAGATTTCCACTGCTCACCAAATGTGGAACATGAATCTCAGGTGGCTAAGGGTCACCAGGAGGGTAGTGTTTTTTTCCACGTTGTAAGCTGAACATTTGTAATGTTTTAATAACATCTTCTGATAGATGCTGAAAGCTTCTCTAGGGGAATTGACCCCCAAAAGGCTTATATTCAAGACCAGTGTTTGTTGGCTGAATCTTAAAGGGACACATCCAGCAATTTTTTTTTTTTTTTCCAGCACATATTAACTAACTTCTTCCAGCTGAAGTCATTTTGGCCCTAATGCTGGAGCCCCATTTTACAAGTCACTTTGTGGTGATACATTTGGAATGCTTTTATTTATCCAGGCAATTCTGAGAAGGTTTTTTTTCCTGACACATACAACCTGAGATTTAGGGCTCGTTCACACGAACGTTTTTTGCGTTCCGTATACGGATTCTACGGGTCCGCCAAAAAAAAATGGAATGTACTCCGTGAGCATTCAGTTTCCATATGTCCGCATTTCCATTCCGCTACATTTTGAGTCTTGTCCTATTATTGTCCACAAATCAGGTTCTGTGGCTCCATTCAAGTCAATGGGTCTGCAAAAAAAAACAGAATACATACGGAAATACATCCGTATGTTTTCCGTATCCGTTCCGTTTTTGCGGAACCATCTATTGAAAATGTTATGCCCAGCCCAATTTTTTCTATGTAATTACTGTATATGCCATACAGAAAAAACGGAACGGAAAAATGGAACAGAAACGGTAACACAACGGAAACAAAAAACGGAACAACGGATCCTTGAAAAACGGTCCGCAAAACACTGAAAAAGCCATACGGTCGTGTGAGCAAGCCCTTATAGAAATCCTTTATAAAATGTGCAATTTTAAGATTTTTATTTTTTTTCCTTTTAAGACATACAGTCATAGTTCTCAGCATAAGTTCCCATAATTTTCGAAGCATACTTTTTTTTTTTTGTGCGGTTTTAAAAAGGCTTATACGTTTAGAAAATAAAATTATCAAAACCTATTTTTTACAGACCAGTTCAGTTCTGAAATGGCTTTGAGAGTTTTTGTAGACTTTATTAAAGGGGTTTCCGGGATTTATATATTGATTGCCTGTCACCAGGATAGGTCATCAATATCTGATCAGTGGGGGCCGACTACTGGACCCCCCCCACGATCAACTATATATGAAGAGGCCTCAGCGCCTTTTGCCTAGACCGTGTGACACCGGGTTCATCGGTTGCATTGGCTAGGTGCAGCTCAGCCCCATTCAAGTGAATTTTTTAAGAGCCAATAACATTTATTTTTTGTTGACTGAGCTATGTAAAGACTTTTTGCCTTGTTTTCATGGACAAGCTGTAGTTTTTATTGGTGTTCTTTTGGGGTAGATATGTCTTTTTGCAGTAAATGACTGGTAATCACGATGTAAAATTATGTTGCTTACACCTCTTTCACATCTGCTTTAGCAGTGCACTGTCCACCCGCCTCATTGACTATAATGGGATTCGGCGGAGATCTGTCCAATACCCAGAAATTTTACCAGGTAGCGGCCGAATCCCATTGAAGTCAATGGGGCCGGCAGGCATTGAGGTTACATCTGGCTATGTCAGAACCAGAGAACTCCTGCATGCTGTTCTCTGCTGGAAAAGCCTGACTGAGATCTTAATGCAGATGTGAAAGAGGCCATAGTGGGAAGGGGTTAACAAGCTAAATGCGACTATTCTGTGTATTCTATGTATTTTATAAAAATGGGTGGATGGTTTCTGGATATAATTTGGATATGTCACTGTGTATTTTACTTCCCGTCCAAAGTCTTTAACTTACTCTTTGCCATGCTAAGAGTCCAAAAAAACAAACCGTCCCACCTAATTCTCTGAGTCAAGCCATCATTCCTCATCTAGACCTATCGAGAATAACAGAGCTGACATAGTATTGTCCTAATTCTACACCTATTATAATGAGGATTACCCTTCCCCTCACTGCAGCAATAAACTAATAATGGAATACTTATCTGTATAGGAGGGCTTATCATTTGTGCTGAAAGATACAGAAGGACAGCATTGTTTTATTTACTGGTAATTTTCAATGGTATAATACTGCCAAAATAAAGGAGATAAAAGATCCCAAAAAAATATAAAAATTCTTCCGTAAATATTGAGTTAAAAATGCCATTTAAATGGGTTTTCTGGGTTTAGAGCTGAACCCGGACATAACCCCTTCTTCACCCAGGCAGCCCCTCTGAGTGGAGCATCGGAGTATTTCATGCTCCGATGCTCTCTCTTGCCGTGCGCTGAATTGCGCAGGGCAAAGGGTTTTTCAGCAGATCTGGTGACGTACCGGGTCTATTTATGGAAATACAAGGCGGAGGCTTCCACCTAGCATTGTGCCCAGTGACATCGCTGGCACTAGTGGGCGGGCATTAGTGCTGTCCTAGCCTCTGCCTTGCAGTGTAATAATATAATCAAAACAGCGCTTTCCCTGCGTGATGCAGCGCAGGGCAAGGGAGAGAATCGGAGCATGAAATCCTCCATTGCTCTACTTACAGGGGCCTGGGTGAAGAAGGGGATATGTCCTGGTTCAGCTCTGAACCCGGGCAACCCCTTTAACAAAGTCCCCAGAAGCCCTGCTGGATGGGCATATTGCTGTGAGACAGAGTTCTTGGCAAGAACAGTCAGTTATAAACTGCCCCTGAGCACCGTATGGTAGTATTATGTGTTCACCGGAATGGAATATTGTTTAGATTTTGTCATGTGTTCCTGGCAATTCCAGGTTTGCATTACAGTGGGTTTGGCCATTTTGAGTTTTTAAAGAGGTTTTCATCACCATGTTTATCGGTCACATGGCCTAGGTGCAGCTCAGCCCCTTAGATGGGAATGGGGCTGAGCAGGATAGCAGGCACAGCTACTATGTACGGTGCTGTGCTTGGAGAGCAGAGAGAAGGCTGTGGCCCTCACAGGAGCATCGGCAAGGGTCCCGGCTATTGGATCCTCTCCAATAAGATACTGAGGACCTATCCAGAGGATAAGTCATCAGTATATAAGTCTCAGAAAACCCTTAAGCTAAAAATGTAGCATTTTACAGAGGGGAACAGTGGTTGTCTACTTTAAGCCTCATTCACACATTAGAGTTTTGGTCTGTGATTTCCATCAGTGAGTGTGAGCAAAAAACAGGAGTGGAGCCTCCACAGACATAAGTTATAAGGGTAAGATCTGCTCCTGTTCGGTGTTTAGAGCCGCACCTGGTTTTGGCTCAAAATCGCTAATGGAAATCACTGATGTGTGAATGAGGCATTATCTGTAGGTTGTAAATGTGATATGTACATACAAGTCCTCTTCAAATACTGCAGCAGAAAAACTGAACAGGTTAACATGCAGCACAAAAAGTACAGTATAAGGCCTCTTTCACACTGGAGTGTGCGGCCTGTTGCCGTATTGCGGCCCGCAATACACGGGCGCCGTTCCGTGGGCATTCCGCATCACTGGTGCTGACCCATTCACTTGAATGGGTCCGGAGATGCGGAACAGAAGCACGGAACGGAAGCACTACGGAGTGCTTCCGTGGGGTTTCCTTCCGTTCCGCAAAAAGATAGAACATGTCCTATCTTTTTGCGCAACAGCAGGATCGCGGACCCGGCAGGATCGCTATCCCATGGACTGTGCTCATGCATTGCGGCCCGCATTTTGCAGGCCGCAGCGCGACCACGGGCGCCAGTGTGAAAGAGGCCTAATACCAATTAAATTCCATAAATTAGAATACTGAAACTTGTATTTTACCAGATCTGGCTCAACATGGGAGCATGGGAGGATTTTCTGAATATCGCCTTTTGTAATGAATTGGAGCGATTTTGCTTTTTATTATTAAAGGACTTGGCTTTCATTTATGTCAGGACTGTTTAATAGAAGTCTACCTCCCCTGGTGTCTCCATTAGCTCACACCACAATCAATCTCATTAATGATGTCGACACAAGACGTCTTAAAGATTAGCTGAGAAGCGTTAGATAAAATGGTAACATTCATTCCATTCAGAATGCAATTGAAGATATAAAACATAGCAAATTAATGGTGTGGAGGAATGTGAATCACAGTCCTAGAAGCAGAAACTTTTAAAACCGCCTAAGAGCTTGATGTCCTGAAAGTGTACCATTGTTTTTAATCTAATGATTTGCTATGAATAATTTGAGAAAGCATTTAACATGTACGTGTCGTACTAATACATTATTTCTATGCATATTTTGGAGCAAAGATGGTAAAAACCTTGGAAAAACTCAAATAGAAAATGAAGGTTCATGTTTTTGCAGACATGTTAATAGATTTTTGTAAATATTTCACATTTAATTATCTCCAATTCCGAGTGGTGACAACTTGTACTTGAAGGGATAGAAAGAAACAATTGTGTGGTGGCAGATTGCTCCTTGAATTGCAATAGCAAAGCTACACAAGGATACTTTCTGTATTATAGTCAGGGCTCATTCAGACGACCGTATGAATGGGTCAGCATCCGTTCTGCAATTTTGTACACACTGTGTGCTGTCTGCAGCCCCGCAAGAAAGATAGAGCAAGTCCTATTCTTTTCTGCAATCGTGGACAAGAATAGTCCTTTCTATCATAGTGCCAGCCATGTGCAGTTTGCAAAATGCATAACACACGTGGCCGGTATCCGTGTTTTGCGGATCTGTAGTTTGCAGACCGCAAAACAATACGGCCGTTTGAATGGGCCCTAATACTAAGCCTTTTTTGAATACCTATTGTACGTGTAAGGCTAACGGAAAAACCACAACACCTCTCAAAGTCCATAGAATTTCTACCTTAGGCCTCATGCACACGACCGCGGATCCGCAGAAAACGGAAGCCGCACGTGTTGCCTTCCGCAATTTGCGGAACGGAACAGGCGCTGGCAATATAAATGCCTTTTCTTGTCCGTAAAGCGCGGACAAGAATAGGACATGTTATATTTTTTTTGCGGGGCCGCGGAACAGAGCCACGGATGCGGACAGCACACGGAGTGCTGTCCGCATCTTTTGCGGCCCCATTGAAGTGAATGGGTCCGCATCCGAGCCGCCAAAACGGCGGCTTGGATGCAGACTCAAACAACGGTCGTGTGCATGAGGCCTTAGGCTGCATGCGCATGACCATGTGCAGTCCGCAAAACACAGCCCTTCTGTTGGCCACATCTCCTGGACTGACCGCTACCCCTCTGACCCGAACTCACTGCACCATAATGATTTGTAATGCAGTGAGTTCCTATCTTACCGTATTCTATTGTACTGTACTCATATTATTATGTGAGGTCAGTACAATAGACCTGTGGTCAGATAGGAACTCACTGCAGCATAAATCACTATGATGCAGTGAGTTTGTAGTAGAAGAGTCGCTGTCAATCTAGGAGATGTGACCGGCACACGGGCCCTTTCTCCTAGACCGAACAGTCGTGTGCATGTGGCCTTAGGCTGTTTTCACACAGTGCACATTTGGTTAGTATTTTTCATCTGTATATGCCAAAACCAGGAGTGGAACTTAAAGGGTACCTAAGTTTTCAAAAAAGGTTTGCATAATGGCTGTGCTTCTTTGTGCAATGATAACTGTAAAGGAACCGTTATGTTTGGGCTTCCCTTAAAGGGCTTCTCCAGGAAAATGAAAATACTTAAATATTACTTTATTATAAATATATTCCCAAATACCTTTGATTAGTTATAATTGCTCTTTGCTCCCCAGACAAAATCATTAGGAGAAATAAAATGGCCGCTGTCCTATTAGGACACACAAAACCTACCCTAATCACACAGCAGGACAAGTCACTTCACAACACTGGGGTAAAGAGCTGCCTCATCCCCCTCTCCTACTTGTCAGGGATTATGATCCTGAATACAGCCAGTATAACTAATGAAAGGTATTTGGGAATATATTAATAGTAAAGTAATATTTAAGTATTTTCATTTTCTTAATCCCCAGAGAACCCCTTTAAGTCTCTTTCAGCTATATTATTCCCCGTTTCAGCTGCACATCACAAGTGGTGTCGCTCAGGAGTGGGTGCCTCCCTTCTGCCAGTGCTGTATGCAGTAACCTCACTTTCCTTACTTCCCACTTATTTTTTTCTTCTAGGGAACTCAAAAAGATAATAAGGAGGAATAAATCGCAGTTACAGAAAAGTAGGAGGCTCCTGTGATGTTTAGAAGCAGTTTTATGAGGAAAAGAACTTCTTCTAAACATCACAGGAGCCTCCTACTTTTCTGTAACTGTGATTTATTCTTCCTGTATCTCGGCTAGCTCTGACAAGCCCCAACTTCCTCTCAGCCATTTTATGAGTCTCTAATTACTAGTGGGGGGAAAATGCCCCTGCGTCTTAGAGTGAATACTAATGAAGCGCTTCCATTTTGGAAGCGCTTCATTAGTACCGGAGGACTGGGAAGATGTGAAGGATCTGTACTCACCGCTCCCTGGTCCTCCGCTCGGCTGTCCGCTGTGCAGGGCTGCGCACCATGTGACCTCACTGTGTGCAGCCTTCACAGCTGGCAGCCGAGAACCAGGAAGAAGAGAGAGAGAGCGCTGGTGGTGAGGATCGGCGGCGTCCATGGGGGGCTGATCTGAGCTTTGATTAACATTGGAGGTCTGATTATGGCTGTGAGCTGAGGTCTGATTAACATTGGGGGTCTGATTGCTGGTCTGACCTGAGGTGTAAAATATTTTTTTTCTTATTATCCTCCTCTAAAACCTAGGTTCGTCTTATGGGCCAGTGCGTCTTATAGGATGAAAAATACGGTAGGTGGAAGGGAGTCCCCTAGTGGCCATGACTTTACAGCCGATCCCACCGATCACAAGAAGGGGTTCCCCCCAACCCTTCCAAGCCCCACGAAATGAACAGAACGGCAGGTCGAGAATGTGAACTGCAGCTCCACTCATCTCTATGGGAGTTGGGCAATGTTCTTGGCTGTCTCTGGAACTCCCATAAAGATGAATGGAGCTGCAGTGCGCATGCTCGACCTGACAATCTGTTCATTTCTGTGGACTCTGAGGAGTAGGCTGTACCTGTTCTCATAATCAGTGGGGATCTCAGCGGTAAGACCCCCACTTATCCAATAGTATTCCCCTACCATTAGGATAGGGGATATCTTTTAACAACCAGAATGGCCATTAAAACAGACTCGGCGCATAAGGCTGGGTTCACATATGCGCCATGAACTCCGGCAGTCTGTTCTGGAGGAGGAACAGACTGCCGGAGTTCACTGTATCTGGCATAGCTGGATACCACCATACTCCACCGGATCCCCATTCACTGTAAAGGGATCCAGCCACTTTTCGGCATATATGCCGGCTTTCTGCCAGACAAAAAAATGTTGCATGTAGCAATTTTTGTCTCGCTAATAGATGGCATGTACGCTGGCTACAGTGAGCGGATTACAGTGCCCGAGTTCACAATGCAGATGTGACCCTGGACGGAGCTGACCATACCCATAGACTATAATGGTGTCTATTTGGTTTCCATTCGGTAGTCCACTTTATTAGCAGAGAAAAAAGTCCTGCATGCAGGAATCTGTGATAGAGGCCCTGAACCAGACCCCTGATGCCATGCCTCCCAAGTATCCCTCTTTTGGAAGGACTCTCCCTCTGTCCCTCTTTGACTCTTAAATGTCACTCTTTTTGACGAGGGGAATTAATGCATAAATGTGCATCAATAAATTTACAAAATTGCTCCTTACTAAGGTGCCTGTGCGGTCTACCTGTATATTATACCCTAACTTCATTATTTGGTGCAATTTAGACCTTCAAATATCTATAATCCAATGATTTATGAGCTAATATTTAAATGAATGTTGAAGGGCAAGAAAAGGAATTGTCTCAGGAGCTCCACATGGTTTAAAAAAATAAACTTATACTCCCCTAACCGATCCCCAGCTACTGCATTTCTGACAGTCGCTAATTATTCTATGGGAGGAGTTAGTGTACTTTCACACCGGCGTTTTGGCTTTCTGTTTGTGAAATCCGTTCAGGGCTCTCACAAGAGGTCCAAAAGGGATCAGATTTGGCCTTAATGGATTCTGAATAGATAAGGATCCGCTCAGAATGCATCAGTTTGGCTTAGTTTGTCTCTGTTCCGTCTCCACCTCGCTTTGGTGTCCGTCTGATGAAATTGAGCCAAACGGACACACAATGTAAGTCAACAGGGACGGATCCGTTTTCTATGACGCAATAGAAAACGGATCCGTCCACCATTGACTTTCAATGGTGTTCAAGACGGATCCGTTTGGCTATGTTAAAGATAATACAAACGGATCCGTTCTGAACGGATGCAGACGTTTGTATTATCTGAACGGATCCGTCTGTGCAGATCCATGACTGATCCGCACCAAACGCGAGTGTGAAAGTAGCCTTAGAGGTGTGGCCTAGTATGAAAAAAATGCCACAATGCGCACTCTATATATTGTCCCTCTTTGCCAATTTCAAAAGTTGGGAGGTATGCTGATGCAGATACGATACAAACAAACCCTAATACTGATCAGTCTAACTGATACATAGGCTTTTTTTTTTTTTTTTTTTTTACTGGATGGGAAAGGGCAGATGTCTTCACTTTTCCATCCAACAAAAAATAAATAAAAAAACGAATACAACTTTTTCAATTGCAATAAGGCAAAAAAAATACTTGAAAGTAGCAGGAGGATCAGTTATGCCTCATTCACACGTCAGTGTTCGGTCAGTGATTTCCATTAGTGATTGTGAGCTAAAACCAGGAGCGGCTCTAAACACAGAACAGGTGCGGATCTTTCCCTTATACCTTATGTCTGTGTAGGATCCACTCCTGGTTTTGGCTCACAATCACTGATGGAAATCACTGACCAAACACTGATGTGTGAATGAGGCATTATACTGATTGTGTATGATATCAGTTTAATTGACTTGCTTAAAACAAAAAGGAGAAAACAATGAAACATGAGTGCCATCCCACTGACACACCCCGTGTCCAAAAATTCCACCTATCATGGGTCAATTGCTTTTGTTCTAGGTTAAAATGGTAAAACTGGATCAGTTTAAAAAAAAAAATTGGATCTAGTTTCTCTTCAAATTGATCTTGTGCCTTTAAATAAATGTAATGTGAAAGAGGCCTACAAATGTAGACTACAGACTAATTATGCACTTTTTAAAGATGTTCACACAGAATTTTTTGACAGCTGAATTTGGTGCAGATATCACACCAATAAATGTCAGACGACCACGCAGAAACCATCTCTCCGTGACCGTTTTCAATCCAAGTGATGCTTTTCCTGCTGCATGTCTGAAACCACTTCTTGGAAAAAATGCAAAAATCCGCAGCACTCACCAGTGTGGAAAATCAAGTGGTGATTTATTCACAAGTCAGCATGGTAAAAGCGACGTTTCGACCTTCATCGGTCTTTCTCAAGCAATGAAACAAGTTATCAAACATGTGCCTTATATAATGCAAACGTGGATGGGGATATCCCTCCCCCAAGTGGGATGGTACACCAGGAATTATATACCTAATATATCTTCACATATACATAAAAAGGGGTTATACCCAATCCAAAACAGCGTGGTGTTAAAACATTCAATACAGTGTATGATCTAATGTAACTTTAGAGATACCTCATATGCAGAGATCGTGTCTCTGAAGTCCCGCTCCAAGTCCATATAGTTCCTAGAAAGAGTGCAAAGTGCATGCGGCCGCGTCTGCCATCAGCCAATAGAAAAAATGCCCCTGTGACGTCAGCTGTTGCCAATGTCCGGGGAAGCAGAAAAACTCCGCTTCACGGCACTGCATCCAGCTGAAAGTGTCGCATGGGGATGACGTCAGTGGTTGCCATGGGGACGCGGACGCACACAGAACAAATTGTGAGCCATCCGTGTCGCCAGGCAACCTCCCAGAACTGTCTCTAAGTGGCTCAGAAATAGGGGTAAGTGGGGGGAGGCCCAATTATGTACTTTTATCAATCCTCTGGTGTTTGGAGAGGGTTTATTTGGGAACCCAGTCATTAATTAGATCACTGGTTCCAGACCAAAAAGACCCTCGAAACTATATGTGGTTCCTCCAGAGCGAACGCCGATTTCACTCAGTTATGCGCCCCTGTGAATACACCACATACCCATACATGCTTCCCCTTCCAATGGTGACCATGTCCCATCCGTACCGCCAGATGGGACACACGTCCTCAGTCAGGAGATCACGGTCGTGAAAACTGTCTCCCAAACCGATCATTAGTGAATTACACCAGCCCCGGTGACAGACCACGGCCGTCCACTCACACATCAGGATACACTCAGAGAATTTAGGCTATGGAATTAGACTCACCCCCCCACAGGCCGAAACTGGTCACCACATATAATAAATAAGTAGAAGGCTGAACTGCATGACTATGGAGGCATCCGAAGAGGAAATGGTGTGGAGCATGGAGGCCTTCAGGGAGACCATTCCTGAAAAAAGAGGGTTAAATGTATATAAAAATCGTGTAACCCATAGAACATAGGTTTAAACATAAACAATCACAACAAAGGCATTGTTGGGCACAGAACTTAGTTACAAAAAATAATAAAAAGCTCATCTATGCAAAGGAAGAAGCGACAATTGTGGATTCCTCATAGAAAGACCCCTAAATTAAAGTCTATGTTGAGACCCTTGGGCTCAAGCGTATTAAGTCTATAGATCCATTTCAATTCCGATTTCTTGAGGAGGGTTTCTCGATCTCCTCCCCTCCGTAAGTGTTACACTCCATCTATAATCTGGAACCTCAATTGTGATACATTATGTCCAGACTTATGAAAATGTTCCGGTACCGGAAGATCCAAGGCTTCTTTGCTGATCTTTGACTTGTGCTGTGTTAATCTCTTTTTGACCTCCTGTGTGGTTTCCCCCACATATAGGAGTCCGCAGGGACACTGAAGTATATAAATTACATAGGATGAATTACATGTATAAAACTGTCTAATCTCATATCTTTTTACTGTATGGGGATGCACAAAAGTTTTTCCTTTTATCATGCTGTTGCAGTGGCAACAGCCCAGGCATGGATAGCAACCCGTTGTTCTTTTTTGTTGCTGTATATCAGGGGTCTATCAGCATGTACCAATCTATCCCTAACATTAGGGTCTCTTTTATGAAAAAAGGGGAGGATTTGGGAACGCCTGGGCAAGGAGTTTCCAGTTTTTCCTAATCACTGTGGCAACCTGTTTACTCAACATTGTATATCGGGAGACAAAAGGGATTCTACATTTTGCTTTTGAGCTGTCCTTGCTTTCCTCAAGTAATGTTTGCCTTTTCGTCCTGAGGGCCCTATCCTGATGTTTATTAGTCAGTTGTGGGGGGTAACCTCTATTGATGAATTTTTGATTCATTTCTTGTAATCTAGTTTCTACCCTCCCCTCATCACTCACAATTCTACGTACCCGTAGGAACTGACTGTAGGGGAGTGATTTGATCATATCCCGTGGATGTGAACTATTGTATTGTAAAATATTGTTTTTGTCTGTTTTCTTTATATGGATGTCTGTGTCCAGTGTATTGCCCTGTACACACCCCAGTGTATCCAGGAATTGTAATTGAGTCGTAGAGCTGACTCTGGTAAATTTCAGGGCTGGGTGGATATTGTTTAACCACCTCCGGACCGCTGTACGCACAGACGCGTCCTGGAGGTGGTTGTTTCATTCCACCTGGACGCGCCGACGCGTCCTCTCGCGAGACGCGAGATTTCCTGTGAACGCGCGCACACAGGCGCGCGCGTTCACAGGATCGGAAGGTAAGCGAGTGGATCTCCAGCCTGCCAGCGGCGATCGTTCGCTGGCAGGCTGGAGATGTGATTTTTTTAACCCCTAACAGGTATATTAGACGCTGTTTTGATAACAGCGTCTAATATACCTGCTACCTGGTCCTCTGGTGGTCCCCTTTGTTTGGATCGACCACCAGAGGACACAGATAGCTCAGCAATATGTAGCACCAAGCACCACACTACACTACACCCCCCCCCTGTCACTTATTAAGCCCTTATTCGCCCCTGATCGCCCCTGATCACCCCTGATCACCCCATATAGACTCCCTGATTACCCCCCTGTCATTGATCACCCCCCTGTAAAGCTCCATTCAGATGTCCGCATGATTTTTACGGATCCACTGATAGACTGATCGGATCCGCAAAACGCATACGGACGTCTGAATGGAGCCTTACAGGGGGGTGATCAATGACTGTGGTGATCACCCCATATAGACTCCCTGATCACCCCCCTGTCATTGATTACCCCCCTGTAAAGCTCCATTCAGATGTCCGCATGATTTTTACGGATCCACTGATAGATGGATCGGATCCGCAAAACACATACGGACATCTGAATGGAGCCTTATAGGGGGGTGATCAATGACAGGGGGGTGATCACCCCATATAGACTCCCTGATCACCCCCCTGTCATTGATCACCCCCCTGTCATTGATCGCCCCCCTGTAAGGCTGCATTCAGACATTTTTTTGGCCCAAGTTAGCGGAATTTTATTTTTTTTTCTTACAAAGTCTCATATTCCACTAACTTGTGTCAAAAAATAAAATCTCACATGAACTCACCATACCCCTCACGGAATCCAAATGCGTAAAAATTTTTAGACATTTATATTCCAGACTTCTTCTCACGCTTTAGGGCCCCTAGAATGCCAGGGCAGTATAAATACCCCACATGTGACCCCATTTTGGAAAGAAGACACCCCAAGGTATTCTGTGAGGGGCATATTGAGTCCATGAAAGATTGAAATTTTTGTCCCAAGTTAGCGGAAAGGGAGACTTTGTGAGAAAAAAATAAATAAAATCAATTTCCGCTAACTTGTGCCAAAAAAACAAAAATTCTATGAACTCGCCATGCCCCTCATTGAATACCTGGGGGTGTCTTCTTTCCAAAATGGGGTCACATGTGGGGTATTTATACTGCCCTGGCATTCTAGGGGCCCTAAAGCGTGAGAAGAAGTCTGGGATCCAAATGTCTAAAAATGCCCTCATAAAAGGAATGTGGGCCCCTTTGCGCATCTAGGCTGCAAAAAAGTGTCACACATCTGGTATCGCCGTATTCAGGAGAAGTTGGGCAATGTGTTTTGGGGTGTCATTTTACATATACCCATGCTGGGTGAGAGAAATATATTGGCAAAAGACAACTTTTACAATTTTTTTTTATACAAAGTTGTCTTTTGCCAAGATATTTCTCTCACCCAGCATGGGTATATGTAAAATGACACCCCAAACACATTCCCCAACTTCTCCTGAATACGGAGAAACCAGATGTGTAACACTTTTTTGCAGCCTAGGTGGGCAAAGGGGCCCATATTCCAAAGAGCACCTTTCGGATTTCACCAGCCATTTTTTACAGAATTTGATTTCAAACTCCTTACCACACATTCGGGCCCCTAGAATGCCAGGGCAGTATAACTACCCCACAAGTGACCCCATTTTGGAAAGAAGACATCCCAAGGTATTCGCTGATGGGCATAGTGAGTTCATGGAAGTTTTTATTTTTTGTCACAAGTTAGTGGAATATGAGACTTTGTAAGAAAAAAATAAATAAATAAATCATTTTCCGCTAACTTGTGACAAAAAATAAAAAATTCTAGGAACTCACTATGCCCATCAGCGAATACCTTGGGGTGTCTACTTTCCGAAATGGGGTCATTTGTGGGGTGTTTGTACTGTCTGGCCATTGTAGAACCTCAGGAAACATGACAGGTGCTCAGAAAGTCAGAGCTGCTTCAAAAAGCGGAAATTCACATTTTTGTACCATAGTTTGTAAACGCTATAACTTTTACCCAAACCATTTTTTTTTTACCCAAACATTTTTTTTTTATCAAAGACATGTAGAAAAATAAATTTAGAGCAAAATTTATATATGGATCTCGTTTTTTTTGCAAAATTTTACAACTGAAAGTGAAAAATGTCATTTTTTTGCAAAAAAATCGTTAAATTTCGATTAATAACAAAAAAAGTTAAAATGTCAGCAGCAATGAAATACCACCAAATGAAAGCTCTATTAGTGAGAAGAAAAGGAGGTAAAATTAATTTGGGTGGTAAGTTGCATGACCGAGCAATAAACGGTGAAAGTAGTGTAGGTCAGAAGTGTAAAAAGTGGCCTGGTCTTTCAGGGTGTTTAAGCACTGGGGGCTGAGGTGGTTAAATACTCATTGAACTCCTGTAGTTCTAATTCAGAACCTGTCCATATAAAGAATGTCATCTATATATCTCATCCAGCCCCTTACTTTGTTAAAGAAGCTGGATGGATACACAAATAGACTTTCAACATATGACATATAGATATTGGCGTAGGACGGTGCAACGTTAGATCCCATCGCGGTCCCCCTGCATTGCAAAAATAATTTATCCTTAAACATGAAATAATTGCAGGTCAATATGATCTCCAATAACGCCAAAATAAAGTTCACTGTTCCTGGTGTAAACCCTTTGGGTATAACCTCTTTTTATGTATATGTGAAGATATATAGGTATATAATTCCTGGTGTACCATCCCACTTGGGGGAGGGATATCCCCACCCACTTTTGCATTATATAAGGCACATGTTTGATAACTTGTTTCATTGCTTGGGAAAAACCGATGAAGGTCGAAACGTTGCTTTTACCATGCTGATTTGTGAATAAATCACCACTTGATTTTCCACACTGGCGAGTGCTGTGGATTTTTGCATTTTTTTTCCTAGACGTTGGGACCACTGGCCAGGATTCCCATCTGCGTGTACCACCACCTTTAAAGGTACCTTTAGGCTGCGTTCAGACCTGAGCGTATTTGATATGCGCGTTTTTGTCGCGCGTTTTTATGCACGTTTTTTGCAATAGTAAACGCGCGTTTGACGCGCGTTTGTGTGATTGACTGCAGTGTCCTATGGCCACAAACGCGCGTCAAAACGCCCCAAAGAAGCTCAAGAACTTGTTTGAGCGTAGGGCGTTTTTCAGCGCGTTCAAACGCGCTGTAAAACGCTCAAGTGAGAACCAGGGCCATAGGGTAGGATTGGTTTTCATGTGTTGCGCGTTTTTACGGCGCGTTTGAACGCGTTGTAAAATGCTCAAGTGTGAACCCAGCCTTAATGTTTTTCCCATCATGGGATCAGTAGTGCTGCCAAAACCTTTGTGTATATCTGAAACCACTTCTTGCCACTGAAAATATTGGGAGTTGGTTTAAGAACTACCGCGCACTGGTTTTGGCAGAGAGACTGCACCAATTTCGGCTGTCAAAAAACTCGGTGTGAACGGCTCTTGAATGTGTTCTTAAAGGGATTGTCTAGCCTTGCAGCTGCTGTAATTGCTGTGGCCTGTGATTGGCACAGTGGGCACGGGATCAAGCCAGTCCTTGGCCTTGCGGGGACCGAAAGCAGCCAGGAATCGAGCAGTGGTGGGACCAAAGACAGGTGTTTGGTTTTTTTTTCTTTTCTAAGGCACTGGTTAAAACCCCAGAGTTGTCGGCTTCAGGGCAACCCCTCTAAAGGGAACTTGACAGCAAGATATTTAACTAAGCACACTACCTTATCTAAGTATGTTGTCCCAATGGTGATCTTGATTTTGTTTTTCATGTGTACAGAGAAAGTAATCTTTATAGTCAAGGAGGCTAGCTTTTACATCTTCAGAGTCTAGCGTGCTGCACCCAGATCCTGCCTCCTGCCCCTTCATTGATGTTTCATAGCTGTGGTAAAGTGATCATCTCAAGTCCTCTCATGCAGACGCAGTTTGTCTCCACCCCGGCGCCTGTGAAGTGAACCTTCAGGCACATACTGTCCTCACTTTATTGGTCATGCACAGGGAAGTGCTGAAACCAGGGCCGCCCAGCCATCTTCACTACACAGGTGCCGTGGAGGAGAAAGACTGTGCCTGTGTGAGATTTGGAGAGGTGAGGAGATGACACCGCATCTACAAGTGGCAAGGCCCAGAAACCCAACAACACCCCTGCTATCAGGCTAAGCCCCCACAGCACTGGGCCACAGGAGCCCACAGACACAACATCACAACAACAGCCACCATTCAGTACCGCACAATGTGAACAGATCTCATAAGCTCACCTCTCCATGTGGTCTAAGAAACCTAAACTGAGACCGGAGTAGGAGCTTATTATACGTTATGTAGTCTCCTGCTCCTGTCAAAAACATCTGGATGAATGGGAGAAACGCTGATACCATGAAAGAAACAAACAAAAAATGAGGGGACAGAATGGGTATGTTTGGTCAGTGACTTCCCTTCAGTGATTGTGAAACAAAACCAGGAGTGGAGGCTACACCGAGATGAGGTATAGGAAAAGATTTGCTTGTGTCCTGTGTTCTTGACCCGCACCTGGTTTTGGCTGATAATCACTGATTGAAATCACTGACCAAAGTCTGACTGAGTGAAAGCGGCCTTACTTTGTAACCTGTGAGGGCTACCTATGTCAGACACACACATCTCAAGGCAGGGGGACACAAAGGAAATTTTCTCTTCATATTATTCATTAATTGCAATGTTTTAAGGTTTATCTCATTCTGAACATTAGTGCAGGAGAGCTGCTATCAGTCACAGTTGCCTGCCAGGTGATCACTGGTGTCTGCATATACCCCTAAATGTGCAAATAGCTTCTGCTAGGGATGTAACTGCTTCCCAAACTGTTATAGAAATGAGTGGTAAGCCTTGTGCACATGCACTGCCACTCTCCATTCCTTCCCTGTTTATATGCGGCAACTGGTGATCACCTTTCCAGGCAGGACTGGGTTGGGGGGGACCCCTATTGGGATATAGGTGTACTCCAGCTCCAGACATTGACTTACTGTTGGTACTGTTGTCTTTGTCACTGCAGTTGTTCCTGTAGGTGCCCTAAGGGTAGACACCAGAGCACTGTATCAAACAGTACCTTAGCAGTAGCACCATCATGTCCGAAGGTAAGCCCCAGAGACAGGCGTACAACAGAAGGATTTCTTCTGCAGCTTGTTCTTCCATGGAAAATTGTCTTTGAGGGTTATCCACCACCTATTTGTATAAGTAAAGCTGCTTAGTTTTAGTGTAACTGGCATTCTTTTTTTTTATTTTTGTAATGGATAGGGACAGTGGTACTGACCATTTTTGTAATCTACTTTAATTACTGAAATCGTACATTTCTATTAGAAAAATGGCTCTAAAGTGGCCCATTTTGAGCCTTAGAAATGCTCCTCTGTCTTCTGTTTACATAACACAGTCAGTGTTAGCAGGTCTGCACAGTTATGTAAACAGAAGACAGAGGAGTGCTGCTAAGGGCTCTTTCACACTTGCGTTCTTGTCTTCCGGCATAGAGTTCCGTCGTCGGGGCTCTATGCCGGAAGAATCCTGATCAGGATTATCCTAATGCATTCTGAATGGAGAGAAATCCGTTCAGGATGCATCAGGATGTCTTCAGTTCCGGAACGGAACGTTTTTTGGCCGGAGAAAATACCGCAGCATGCTGCGCTTTTTGCTCCGGCCAAAAATCCGGAACACTTGCCGCAAGGCCGGATCCGGAATTAATGCCCATTGAAAGGCATTGATCCGGATCCGGCCTTAAGCTAAACGTCGTTTCGGCGCATTGCCGGAGCCGACGTTTAGCTTTTTCAGAGTGGTTACCATGGCTGCCGGGACGCTAAAGTCCTGGCAGCCATGGTAAAGTGTAGCGGGGAGCGGGGGAGCAGTGTACTTACCGTCCGTGCGGCTCCCCGGGCGCTCCAGAGTGACGTCAGGGCGCCCCAAGCGCATGGATCATGTGATCACATGGATCACGTCATCCATGCGCATGGGGCGCTCTGACGTCATTCTGGAGCGCCCCGGGAGCCGCACGGACTGTAAGTATACCGCTCCCCCGCTCCTACTATGGCAACCAGGACTTTAATAGCGTCCTGGGTGCCATAGTAACACTGAACGCATTTGGAAGACGGTTCCGTCTTCAAATGCTTTCAGTACACTTGCGTTTTTCCGGATCCGGCGTGTAATTCCGGCAAGTGGAGTACACGCCGGATCCGGACAACGCAAGTGTGAAAGAGGCCTAAGGCTCAAAATGGGCCACTTTAGAGCAATTTTTCTAATAGAAATGTATGATTTCAGTAATTAAAGTATATTACAAAAATGGTCAGTACCACTGCCCCTATCCATTACAAAAAATAAATAAAAAATGACAGTTACACTTTAAATCAGAAAACGTAATATACAACTTGTTTCCATTTTGTAGTCTCTGTTTTCTGAAGTGCATCCGACGATGTAAACTAATGTTTTTATCGTTTCTTTGCCACCACACTTTCTCCTAGCATGTGTACTAGATATGCTGATGTATGGCTTTAGTAAGCAATGAGATTCTTGTTTGCACCGCTGACTGCCCTCATATAGCTGAGAAATAAAAATAAAGTATGAGAGTACAGTAACTTATTTTCATATGTTACGGCTTAGCACCTTTATAAAAAAGTTTATAACCACTTGAACCCTTTCACTGCTAGTAATGTTTGAACATTTTGTACTTCTGGTAGCCAGGACAATTTTCATACAAAACAATTTTGCAGTTTTGACATGTACAAATAAAAACCTAAATTCCAAAATAAAAAAATCATATCCTCTCATAACCATATATTTTCAGAAAGCACACTCCTGGTCAAAATTCCACTCAGCACTTCATGCAAGTTTGTGTCAAAATGTAATTTTTCATTAATATTGCATAAAAGTTGATTAATTCTTATTATTAAAGGTGTTATCCTGGAAAAGAGTGACTTATTCTCAAGATATCACATCAGTGGGGGTCCAAGTCCTGGCATGCTGCTGATCAGCTGTTTCAGGGAGCCACAGGCTCCCGACACTATTTCAAGGACAGCGCCGTACATTGTATAGTGGAAGTGTTTGGTATTGCAGCTCATCCCCATTGATATGAGTAGGGCTGAGATGCAACTAGGCCATGTGACCAATGTACAGTGATGTCACTGGCTTGGGAAGAGGCTGCAGCGCTCAAGACCTCTTCTAACAGCTGATCGGCGGGGGTCCCAGGTGTCACACCCTCTCAGATCTGATACTGATGACCTATCCTGAGGATAAGTCATAAATATCTTTTTCTGGATTACACTTTTAAGGGTCTTTTTATATGCCGATTATTGGCTGAAAAGAACATTTGTTCCTGATCATTTGCCCATGTTAAAAGCCTGCCGATTAGATCTTCGTCAGCATACAAACTATATTGTGTAAATGAGGGGCAATCACATGCTTGTTTAACAGTCCTTAAACAGGCGCAAGTCAATATTATCAGCATTCATTACTGGGCAGAATTCTGTGTAAAAGGACCCTTAAAGGGA
The DNA here is from genome assembly GCF_905171765.1 of Bufo bufo. Lineage (NCBI taxonomy): Eukaryota > Metazoa > Chordata > Amphibia > Anura > Bufonidae > Bufo > Bufo bufo. The sequence goes on from NC_053393.1 coordinate 435,338,301, forward strand.
TTCTCCGGGAATTAAGAAAATGAAAATACTTAAATATTACTTTATAATAAATATACTTCCAAATACCTTTCATTATTTATTATGGCTCGATTTGTCGGGGGAGCAATCATCAGGGGAAACAAAATGGCCGCTGTCCTACCAGTACACACAAAACTTGTCCTAATCACACAGGAGGACAAGTTACTTCACAACACTGAGGTAAACAGCTCCCTCCTCCTCCTCTCTGCTCTGCTTTTCAGTTATTATGATTAGGGATGAGCGAATCGACTTCGCATAAAACTTCGTTCCAATACTGTACAGAGCAGGAACTCCGTACAGTATTAGAATGTATTGGATTCGATGAGCCGAAGTTATTGGTTTGCGAGGTCTCGTGAGACTTTGCGTAATAACTTCATAAATTAATTTGTACTGTAACAAACCATTTCCCGAACTCTGATTTCATTCCAAGTGGTACATTGGAACCGAACTAGAGTTCGGAAAATGTTTTTTTTACAGTACAAATTAATTTATAAAGTTATTACGTGAATTCTCGCGGGACTTCACGAAGCAATAATTTTGGCTCTTCGAAGTCAATACATTCTAATACAGTATGGAGCTCCTGCTCCGTACATAGAATGTGTCTGTAGATAAGAACCATTTGGCCCATCTAGTCTGCCCAATATATGTGTTGGCGGTGTATCCGCCGAAGTAATGAAAAGGTGCCGGCCTCTCTAACTTTGGCACATCCTCCACCAGTTCTAAATGTAAGACCGCTTCCTAATCCTGACCGTCTCCGCTCTCAATTTCAGAAATGGGATCAGCGGGTCGAAGTTGCAGATCTGTGCCTGAAATACACCTAATTTAGGAGTATTTCAGTATAGCAAATGGCCCCCAAAGTGCTTGGATAATTGTTTAAACCACAGCCGTGGACTGCATTGTTTGGAAGTTAGGTCTACGCACCAAAATAGAGGATGCACAATTTAGGAGACATACTTTTCAAATTAGGACTGACAACCAAGATAAAAAAAAATGTTCCACTAATATTTTCACTGTATATTGCAGGTTTCCATATATTTATTGCATTGTTATGGCTGCTTACTCCCTACTATTAGATCGTTATCATTTTATTTGCCCATCTCCTGTAAAGCAGTAATAACATCCTCATCCCATCGTGGCCCACTGCCTGCATGGTTGGAGTACGGTATATAGATGTCGTCATGTATCAGTTTTTATGCTGTATTTTTATTTTTTATTTAAAAATAAAGTTTTATTAAATATGCCAAATACCACATAGTAGACAGCAAATGTGATTTGGTGACAGTCAAGGAACTCATCTGTCACAGTATACATGTGGATCAAAATGAGAGATAGGAGCATTAGATATCACAAGGACAGTAAAAACGAGATCTGTATACATCAGTGCTAGTAGCGCACATACATCAGAAAAAAATAATCAAAAAGAACCTATACGTATAAGGTGGCCATCTATCCACTCTACTCGTCGACTTGGTGGGAGAGGACTGGGTCCCTCTGACAAGTTTTAGTCTTTTCTTATTTGTGACAGTAACTTGAGGGATCTCCAGTGTTCCCAAGAAGGCTCAGTGGGCATGATCAGCTGTTTTTATGTGCCCTAATGTAGAAAAGTGCTGGGCTCAAATGTCCCCATAGATGTCATCAAAAGACATCACATTCTGCTATGGCTAGCTCAAGGGGTAGGGGCCATGTATAAAACAACACAGCTGTGTTCATGACCAGCAATTCCAAATATCTTCTGAGATCTCTTTGTAGTTTTGGAAAATGAAGTATATATGAACAAGGAAACCTAGATACATAACCATATACTGCACACAAGAAACCCCAGTGCTCCCATAACAGGAGAAAAAAGAGCTCTTCTATTTATTGTTTGGCAGAGCAGTCACTGCCGGATCTTACGCAGGTGAGCCATATACATTTACCTTCCCCTGGGGTGGCACAGTTGGCACGAGAGGTACAAATGTCCAGTTGGACATCGCTGATGCAGGGTAACTGTAATCCTTTCATATAGTTCACTGATGCCTAACCTGCAGCCCTCCAGCTGTTGCAAAACTACAACTTCCATCATGCCTGGACAGCCTACAGCTATTATTATTATTTATTATTAAAGCGCCATTCATTCCATAGCGCTGTACATATGAGAAGAGGTATACATACATAATTGCACTAAGCATGAACAAGACGAGTTACAAACTGGTACAGAAGGAGAGAGGGCCCTGCCCGTGAGGGCTTACAATCTACATGGTATGGGAGAAGGACACAGTAGGTGAGGTTAAAGTTGGTTATGGTTGTATAGAGGCAGCAGGGTCACTGGTTGTAGGCTTGTCTGAAGAGGTTGGTTTTCAGGTTTCTTTTGAAGGATTCCAATGTAGGTGAGAGTCTGATATGTTGGGGTAGCGAGTTCCAGAGTGTGGAGATGTACGGGAGAAATCTTGGAGGTGATTGTGGGAAGAGGCGATAAGAGGAGAGGAGAGAAGGAGGTCTTGTGAGGATCGGAGAGTGCGTGTGGGGGTGTATCGGGAAAGTAGCTCAGAGATGTAGGGAGGGGACAGGTTATCGACGGCCTTGTATGTATTTGTTAGTACTTTGAACTGAATTCTCTGGGCAATGGGGAGCCAGTGAAGGGATTGGCAGAGGGGAGAGGCAGAGGAGTAACGGTGAGAGGTGGATTAGTCGGGCAGCAGAGTTGAGGATAGATTTGGAGGGGTGTGAGCGTGCTAGATGGAAGGTCACAGAGGAGGATGTTGCAGTAGTCTAGGCAGGATATGATGAGGGCATGCTGGGAGTTATAGTTTTGCAACATCTGGAAGGCTGAAGGTTGGGCATCACTGATATAGTTTATATGTAATAAAAGCATATGGTGACAGTTACTGTATATAAAGGGTGTGAATGCTGCAAAAAAAAATGAGTTGGTTTGCGGCGTACAAAATATTGTGCAGCATCAGTCGTCCTTGCATTCTGTTTACTTTTGCTTCCAGCATAAAACCTTACTCTGCACCTGGTGTACGAAATGGGTAACTATAGTTATTAGACTTATTCAGCGGCTGGTAAATAATTTACATGAAAATACCTTTAGAAAAGGAGACTAGTCTTTATTCTTCTAAAAAATAGAGAGAACTGTCAGGCTAAACATGCTGACAGAGAAAGTACTGGCAGTGCTACAGGGAAAATCTGTTGGGGTGTCGGTATCTTTTGGTTACAGCTTCTTTTTCTAGTAGAAAGGATTCCTACTTTTTTATTTTTTTATTAAAGTTTTTCTTTTTAGTGGTACAAGTTTATTAAAAATAGGATTTCTATTGTAAAGTTTGCTGAAGCCTTCAGTAAACATTTTTTGCTTCTAAACTGTTGTCCCCAGTACAGCCACTGAGGCTGGGTTCACACGTGACGGATTAGCTGCGGATTTGCCATTGCAGATGTTGGTGCCGCAAATCCGCAGCGTTGTACAGCACCAGCAAAGTGGATGAGAATTTCAGAATAAAAAAAACAACACAACAAAAAAGTTGCAGTATTGCGAATTTGAAATTTGCAGCATGTCAGTTTATACTGCAGAGTATACACGAACAAAGGATAAACTGAGGCTAGACTGGTATAGTAGCAAAATATACATATACTTTATTAGACAATACGTAAAAAGTTAATTTATATGTGATGTATCACATCAGATAAAAAGGTTGACTACACCTGAGGGGACATAACATAGCTACATATCGCCTAAATAGCTGTGTATAAACAGATCCATGCAACAAACACAAGAATAACTAAGTTACATCACAAAGACATTGGTTTACAGAGCAAAGAGTAGCCTCACACTATGAAATTACATACCCATAAAATGAAAAACTGTCCAAACTCAGGAGAGCCACGTACCCCGATGCGCGTTTCAGCTGGAATGCCTTCTTCTGGGGGATACATACGTGTATACCAGTAAAATTGTGGATACTTGTGACAATTTTTCACATGTGAAATAGGTCCTATGTGCGTGTATATATGTGTACAAGTTTGGAGATATGCATTTGCACTTTTTCTGGACATTTGTGAATCTTAGCTGATTGTTAGCCTCACTGCCCTCTTTTTCTAATTGTATGTAACTATGTAATCCACCCTAACATAGCCTAACCCCTAATGGCCCCCTCTGTTTCCTTACTGCAGACTGGTAGTAATTCAGTCATAACTTCTAGTAGAAATAATAAAAGAACGGCACAACATACAGACATAAGAATAGAGGATCCAGAATTGTTATTACACGGGGAATGCATGAAGCTATTACAACAGGCATGTCAGGAGTGGTGAAAGGTCTTTAACACCTGGGGAAGAGGGGTTTCCCAAATATCTAATGTTTGTCCTGCAGAGTGTCTAGGTCATCTTCACCTAGGCCTAGCAACCGAGGAATAGACCTGGCATTCCAATCCTCCATCTACTATAAGAATGCGATTACCTTGAAAAAATAAAAACTCAAATTGACATTATTGTTCCCTGCCATTCAAGAGTTTTAAGACTCTGTGTAATTACTTCTACATCAGTATGACATTTTAGCATTTAATTTTATGAGCATTGAGTTGCAGCCAAAAATACTAAATAGAATTGTATCCCATGAATATTGGGTTAAAAATACCCTTAATAGAGGTTATTGGCCTTAAAAGAGGTTATCCAATTTTTCGAAAAAGCCCCACATGTGCCAGGCCCCTCACTGGTAATCTACTTAATATACTTACCCCACCCACACTGCTGCTGCTGCTTCTCTGGTGTTGGGGGGGGGGGGGGAGGAGAAAGCAGCCAATGGCAGACGGGGACGGGGTCAAGCCTCTCTTGCATCACCACCTGCGATGCTAGGGAGGCTTGTTCCTGTCCACGGCTGCCATGGTCTGCCCTGACACCAGATGTTTTCATCCGTGTGCAGGGAGAAGCAGTAGGAGCGGTGCCAAGAGTGGGGTAAGTATATTACCGGTGAGGAGCCCGGAACATTTGGTGGGTTTTTGAGAAATTGGATAACCCCTTTAAAGGGGTATTCCGGTTACAGAAACGTATCCCCTATTCAAAGTTCTGGAGATAGCCGAGCGCTGTACTTGGCTATCCCATAGAAATGAATGGAGTGGCGGTGCGCATTTCCGACTGGCCTCTTCATCCATTTCTGGGGACTTCACTGGGTACAGGGCCTAGGTTCTTTTGATTGATGGTTGTCCCAAAAGTAGGTCCTCCACCGGTCTAATAGTTATTGCCTATCCTGTGGATAGAGGATAAAGTTCTGTGACCGGAATATCAATTTAATGACAGCATAGAACTCCCTGCACTCCTTAGGCCTGATTCAGACAGTCATTCAGATTTTTATCTGCAAAACAGACGCATCTGGATGTTCATATGGCATTCAGGTGCGTAGACTTTTTTTTTTCCAGACCCAGTCATTTGAATGAATGTGTCTTAGATGAAAAATGGACTAGAATGGTGCATGCTGGGTGATTCTCTGCATAGACAAACAGGTCCTCACTGAAAAACTGAAGTGTGAACTGCACCATTCATGTTAATGGGTATATTTGCTAAGTGGATACAGTCTGGACAGCATATAGGCACAAATCCCTGCTGTCTGAATTAGGCTATAGAATAGCCATATAGAAAAAAATATACAAACTAACTAGAAATATGGTCCCTTACAAAGTGTTGCCATATCACTAGGAATGATCCTGAAAATGTTTTCCTTGCGTAGCGGTGGCCTGGCCACAAGTGCTGCAATTCTCTGCACAGAATGGCTGGGGTTCTGCTGTGCACAGAAAACGCATTCTCAGGATCGGTCCTAGTGACATTTCATTGTATTATAATGACTCTGCATCCACAGCTAGGGTCATAGCTTGAGGGATGCAGAGCCACCTGGGCTCTGGTGCCTAAGGCCCCTCTATTGCATAAGAACCCACCTGTAGTGGTTGGTAGGAGGCCTTTTGCAGATTTTGCATTGGGACACTGGAGCTTCACGTTCCCCATATGTCCACAGCTACCTCTCCACTCCTATATGTAGTAGGAACCAAATACTTCCAAGATGAGAGGTGGGCCATGAGATGGCGTGTCCACCAATCACATGTCTGATTACCACGTCATAAAAAAAATCCATTTAATATTATCCTGAGTTTGTGTAAATCAGATTTTCTAAGGCAGAAAGATTAAATGTCTGCGCAGTTTATATCATGCATGGTAATAATAGAATGCTTTGACTATGATGAAACATGCTCTCATCCCTTAGATTCTGTACTCATTTATCTACATGTCTTCAGGGGACTACTGTACATAGACTTATCTGAAAAGCCATTTTTTGCACTTGTAATTTATGTAGCCAGCAGGTCATGAGTTTGACATTTGTTGTTACTTTTAACAGCACGGTCGCTATCATCCTTAAAAACAGCAATCAATTGGAATCTAACAAACATCCATCCACTGATGTTGAACACAACATATTCATTTACACTGCAGTCAATCTCTAGGGGGAAGCACGCTATTTAGCGTTTTGCTTCTTTGCAGAGATAGTTATTTGCTCCCATTTATAATTACATGTCAAGGTGTCAGGGTGAAGGTAAGTGTTAGAACAGACCGATTACACAAGGCACAGATCCGCAAGGGGATACAAGGATTTCTTATACTCAGCAGATGATACTAGCTCAGCAGGGACCGGCTTACCAGGCGGTATTCTCACTGTTGTCTTACTGTATAGCATCTCCAAAACGTGTTGTGCACCATATACTGTATGAAATACAGAATTTTTCCATTGAGATGCAATATATATTTTTTTGTACGAATTTTATGATTTACGTTTTTGAGAGCTAAAATTACAATAATTGCAGATGGATGGAAAAATTGTCAAGTTTTAAAAGGCTTCTGTCACACCCCATTGTGCAATTTTCATTAGCCGACATTAGCTATTTGCTAATGTCAGCTGAGTGCAATCATACATGTCCTACCTTTTGTCTGTGGTTTATTTCTTGTAAAAATCATACTTTTATCATATGCAAATTTCTTCACTACCAGCAAGCTTGGCGTGTACTTGCTGGTAGCCGCCGCATCTGCCGCTTCTAGACACGCCCCGTCTCCTCTTGGTAGACAGGGCCAGCGAGTGCTCTCCTGCTTGCCCGTCTGCTGCTGAATTCCCGCGCCTGTGCTGTAACGTTCCTCAATCGGCGCAGGCGTACTGAGTGAAGGACGCGCGCTTGCCAGCTCCTTCCTCAGTGCACCTGCACCGATTACGTCACACTACACCCGGAAGAGAAGACTGCCGATTATCGCTGATGCCAGCAGTCTTCTCTTCCGGGTGTAGTGTGACGTAATCGGCGCAGGCGCACTGAGGAAGGAGCTGGCAAGCGCGCGTCCTTCACTCAGAACGCCTGCGCCGATTGAGGAACGTTACGGCGCAGGCGTGGGAATTCAGCAGCAGACTGGGCCAGCGGGAGAAGGAGAGCGCTCGCTGGCCCTGTCTATCAAGAGGAGATGGGGGTGTCTAGAAGCGGCAGATGCGGCGGCTACCAGCAAGTACACGCCCAACTTGCTGGTAGTGAAGAAATTTGCATATGATAAAAGTATGATTTTTACAAGAAATAAGCCACATACAAAGTTTGGACATGTATGATTGCACTCAGCTGACATTAGCAAATAGCTTATGTCTGCTAATGAAAATTGCACAATGGGGGTTGACAGAAGCCCTTTAATCTTTAAAGGGGTTATTCAGAGCGTCCAACCCGTGGTGGTTATCATAATTACTTGGTCCTCACTGCTGGTATCGGTCTCCGTCACTCCACGGCTGGCTCTGCTTGCTGCACTAAAATCAACATCCTGTTGATGGGGTAGGAGATACATGACCACTGCACCTGTGATGCAGCGAATTTTCATTTTTGCTTTTTACTCCCTTCCTTCCAGGAGCCATAAACTTTTTTTATTTTTCCACTCACATAGCCGTATAAGGGCTTCTTTTTTTGCGGAACAAGCTTTAATTTTTAAGGGCACCACTTAATATTGCATAGGATGCAGTGGGAAGCTGGAAAAACATTCTAAATGGAGAGATATTGAAAAGAAATGCGGTTCCGTCATTGTTATATGGGTTTTGTTTTTACTGAGTTCCCTATGCGGTAAAAATGTTGTTTTGATTTTTATTCAATTTTTCTTTGGCAGGTGAAATGACCAAACATATTTGGTATCACCGTAATCATACTGACCTGGAGAATAAAAGCCTTAAATGGTGCCATTAGAAAATGCATCTTGTCCTGTAAAAAATAAGCCCTCATATGGCTATCCGAATGAAAAAATAAAAAAAAGTTATGGTTTTGGGAGGAAAAAACGAAAAATAAATAAATGAATGAAAAATCACCTGGTTCACCACATAGGAAATATTTTTTAATAGTGCGCACTTTTTCGGGCGTGGCGATATGTATTTTTTTTTATTGTTTTATACATTTTATATGTAAAATTGGGAAAGGGGCCATTTAAACCTTTAGTATTTTGGTGTTTTGGTTTTTTTTAAAACTTTTTTATTTACTAACTATTAGCCCCCTTAGGGTCTGGAACCCTTGTCCAATTCATCCTAATAGAGCTCTATTAAGGTTATTCGGATTTTAAACTGTCCCTGCTGCCCTGGGCTTTGTGCACACAGCAGCAGGGAGCTTACCATGGCAGCCAGGGCTTCACTAGCATCCTGTCTGCCATGGTAATCGATCAGAGCCCGGCAATTACACTGCTGGGGCTCCGATTGGAACTGCCACTGCACCACCAATGGAGAGGACCCTGTGATCACTGCCAACAATGAATATAACAATGGGGGGCGCCTGTGGCCACTGCGCCACCAATGATTCTAATGTTGGGGGGGGCGCACTGCGCCACCAATGAATATAATTAACACATTAATTCAAGTGTAGGCTGTGGGTGCCAGCTGCATCACATACCCGGCCTCTGACAAAGCGGTGCGATCCTGTCACCGCCGGTTTTGGGAGAGATCTTAGAAGTTCAGATAGACGGAAGATTTAGGAATCTATCTGACAGATCTTTGTTTTCATTGTTGCTGACAGGTTTCCACCCCTTCGCTGATGCTGCTCATTATCAGTCAGGTGGCTCTTTATATGGTTCGCCTCTCACTTGTTTCCCTGTGGCAAATAGCTCTTCTGTGGAGTACTCTGCTTGTGTGGTGGTTCTCCTGTTCCAGTTGCTTCACAAACTAAGTACTTTTCCCTTTCCTGTTGTGTCTGTTCTGACTAGGCCTCAGGGAGACACTAGCTCATTCAGTTTTGAAGGAGCCAGTTGCCTCTTTCCCTGTTCCCTAAGCTGAGGGTTTGGTGCAGTGTTTCAGAAGTCTCTGGTTCCGGTGCATGTGCATTTCTACCTTTTGAGATTTGCACATGTTAGCAGCTTAGGGAGAAATATTCAGGGATTGCTAGGAGGTTACCTCTTTTCCCTAGGTTCGGGGCCTAGTCTGTTGTTTTGTTGTGGTTCCCTTTGGTTGTCCTTTCTTCCCCGTACCACCTGTGACAGATCTCCGTCAATTAACCCCTCAGGTGCGACACCTGGGGGGTTAATTTCCGCTGCCGTCACCCACAGCCTACACTTGAATTAATGTGTTAATTACATTCATTGGTGATGCAGTGGCCACAGTCCCTCCCCTCCTCCTCAGTACAATGTTCTCATTGGTGGCAGTGTCAGCCGCGTCACAGTGGCTGAGGGGAACATGGTGAGCGCTGAGAGCGGCGCGTGCCATGTTCTCTAACTGATACTAGGATGCGCAGCAGTGCAGCCTAGTATCGTTAAATAGTAAAACCCAGTATCACATCGATCCGGGTCTAAAAGTATTGATTGGGTTTCAATACTTCCATACCCAGTGCAACTCTACTCTGTACTGCTCCCTGTCTGTGCCAGGATGAGCAGCTCCTTTGGATACCAGTTGAGTAGCGACTCAATTTTATTTTTCTGTTTATGTATGTACTATGCAAGACCCTGAAGAAACTCCTGCCCTTATCATAGAAAGTAATTTACAGCATTTATTATCTATCTCTGACTGTTATATAGAAACGCTTGCTTTATCTGTCTTGGTTATCTGCTTATTTTTCTTAAAACTTCATATATTTTTTTTTTTTTCTGGGATGACATTTTAGGGCTTTGGAACCAATCACTGGTTTTCCTTCGCCTTATAGGCTCAAGATGCAATGGTCATCCTGGAACCAATTAAGGCTACTTTCACACTAGCGTTCGGAGCGGATCCGTCTGATGTTTCATCAGACGGATCTGCTCCGATAATGCAGACGTTTGCATCCGTTCAGAACGGATCCGTCTGCATTATTACTTAGAAAATTTTCTAAGTCAGAAAGTAGCCTGAGCGGATCCGTTCAGACTTTACATTGAAAGTCAATGGGGAACGGATCCGCTTGAAGATTGAGCCATATAGTGTCATCTTCAAGCGGATCCGCCCCCATTGACTTACATTGTAAGTGTGGACGGATCCGCTCGCCTCCGCACGGCCAGGCGGACACCCGAACGCTGCAAGCAGCGTTCAGGTGTCCGCTCACTGAGCAGAGCGGAGGCTGAGCGCTGGCAGGCGGATGCATTCTCAGTGGATCCGCCTCCACTGAGAATGCATTGGGGCCAGACGGATGCGTTCGGGGCCGCTCGTGAGCCCCTTCAAACGGAGCGCACGAGCGGACACCCGAAAGCTAGTGTGAAAGTAGCCTAACATTGTAACTAGGGGTGGGCGATATGGCCTAAAATCTATATTGCAATATATTTTTAAGCATGTCGATATATATCGCAATATATTCTAGATTTCAGGAGTTAAACTTTTTATTTTTTATTTTTATTTAATAACTATTAGACTCCTTAGGGGCTAGAACCCTTGTCCTATTAACCCTAATAGAGCTCTATTAGGGTGAATAGGACTTCACACTCTCCCTGCTGCTCTGTGCATAGTACACACGGCAGCAGGGAGCCGACTATGGCAGCCAGGGCTTCGGTAGCGTCCTGGCTGCCATTGTAACCGATCGGAGCCCCAGGCTTACACTGCTGGGGCTCCGATCAGAAGCTGCCACCCTGGGGCCACTGCCACCAATGATTTAATTGTGTGGAGGGGGGGGGGGCGCAATTAATATAATACTTCGAAGAGGGGGAGTAGAAGGGAGGGGCTGTGGCCACTGCGCCACCAATGAATATAGTTAATATGCCCGAATACAAACATAGCCTGCATGTGCCGGCCATATCCCATACCTGGCCTCTGTTACTGCGCGTCGTGATCCGCCGCAATTAACCCCTCAGGACCTGAGAGGTTAATTGCGGCAGATCACGGTGTGCAGTAATAGAGGCCGGGTATGGGATATGGCCGGCATATGCAGGCTACGTTTGTATTCAGTCCCTCCCCTCCTCCTCCTCCTCTCTGTTCTCATTGGTGGCGCAGTGGCCACAGTCCCTCCTCCTACTAGTCTGTTCTCATTGGTGGTCAGCGGCAGCCGCACACAGTGGGGAGGGAGGGACTCCCTCCTTCTCCACTGTGTCGGCTCAGGAGAACATGGTGAGTGCCGAGAGCGGCGCATGCCATGTTCTTCTGCGATATGGCTATATAAAACGAAATCTCTATCGTTGGCCAGATTTATATAGTTTATATCGCCCACCCCTAATTGTAACTTGAGGGACCACTGTATATGAGTTTCACTTTTTCAGAATTACTGAAAGAAATCGTTTTTGATGATATTCTAATTTATTGAAATGCACCTGACTATTTATATAACTTGCATTTGTGTCTTGCATTGTTTGTTTTAAAGGAAACCCGTCATCAACTTTATGCTGACCTCCCTTACTGCCACATAAATTAGTGACAGAAATGCTGATCTCAGCGGTGTGTCACTCATGAGCTAAAAGTAAGTGGTTGCTGAGAACCAGCATCGTAACCATTGCAGCCCAGGCCTTGAAAAGAGTCAAATCTACATGAGAAGAGTCCTGGTTATTCATATTCTCCTGTTCTCCCCTCCCACCTGCTGATGATTGGCAGTTCTCTCCTAGAGAGAAAGGGAGAAAATTAGGTAGAAGACGGTCAGTCCTCAGCAGGTGGGCAGGAGAGCAGGAATTTATGAATAACCATGACTCTTCTCATGTAGATTTGACTCTTTTCCAGGCCCAGTCTGCAATGATTGCGATGCTGGTTCTCAGTAGCCACTTGCTTTTAACTTCGAAATTACAGACCGTTGAACTCAACTAATTTGTCTCTACTTTATGCTGCCCTTAATGTGGACAGCATAACGTTGATGACAGGTTCCCTTTAAACTTGCCAAACTGTCATCTTTTTTAAGCAGAGCACAAAATTATTCTGATAGATATACATACATCTTTCATTTAACCGTGATCTTTCCTTAGAAACATCTAATCTATGTAATATTTACAAAGGATCAAATCCATAGACATGTTTATTAGCATCTACTTTGTCTGTTTTCCTAATGGACAGGCCTGCTGTTCTGACATGTTCTGTTCTTTATGGTCCAACCTTCTGCTTGTTTTTATTTTTCAAGTATTTTTTTAGAAGGCATTTAGCAAGATTGTGTACGCAAATCACTTACATTAATCCTGAGATAATGACTGTACTTTACTGCAGTTTGACAATCTGTCCCAGTTTACTGACTAAATATAATTATTAATGAGTTTCAAATATTGATTAATAATAGTGCCATCTGCTTCTCATTTGGACACACACTGGGTTTTTGGACTTCAGAATCTTCACTGTTCTTTCTGTCTGGTCAGTTATACAGAACATGACTTTACAGAATGATTAGTGAACACTCCCTTCAAATCATATTTTATCTCCTAGTACATAAGAAAGTAAAAGTTATGTCTATGTATAAATCCATCTCTCAAATCAGATGTTTTGAAGTACGGAAGTTATTATGATGAATACCATGTCAAGGTCCCTGGGTAAAATGCCAAATTTTCTCATGTAAAAAAATCTGTCCAAGACCAGAGTCATTTCAGAACTTTTTCCATGTTAGTGTCCACTATAATCAGTGCAATTCAAATGAAAACTGAGGGGAAATTTAAAGGAAATCTGTCACCAGGATAATCGCTATTGAAGTAAAGCCTTAGCCTAATAGCACTTAGTACCTTATTTCCAGATGTGCCTTTGTTCCAGCAATAGATGTTTTTTATCCTCAGAAAAGCCAGTTTATTTGGTATGCAAATGAGCCAGTAAGGTGCCCAGGGGGGCGTCATTCTTGCAGGAAGGAGCCCAGGCACGCCTCCTGCTAGTGCCCAAGCCAGCCTTCATGCTGGGAGCAGGGAAAAGGGGGGCAGAGTTATGGCTTGAATGTGATGTAGGAGGGGTGGGGGGACACATTGTGGCAGGAGGCGTGCCTGGGCTCCTTCCTGCAAGAGTGACGCCCCTCTGAACACCTTACTGGCTAATTTGCATGCCAAATAAACTGGATTTTCAGAGGATAAAAAACATCTATTGCTGGAACAAAGGCACATCTGGAAATAAGGTACTAAGTGCTATTAGGCTAAGGCTAATAGCAATTATCCTGGTGACAGATTTCCTTTAAAAGTAAAATAATTTGGTTGCATAAATATGTACACCCTTTTGCTTATACTTTGTTGAACTACCCTTTAAATTTATGTCAGAATTCAGTCTTTTTGAGTAGGAGTCTATCAGCATGGCACATCTTGACTTGGCAATCTTTGCCCACTGTTCCTTGTAGAAGCACTCCAAATCTGTCAGATTTCAAGGGGATTCTGGCTGGTCCATTCCAAAACTTTGACCTTCTTCTGGTGAAGCCATTCTTTTGTTGATGTGGAGGTATGCTTTGGGCTGTTGTCATGCTGAAAGGTGAAATTTCTTTTTTAGCTTTTTAGCAGAGGCCTAAAGGTTTTGTGCCAACATTGACTGATATTTGGAATTTGACCAAAGCCCCAGTTCCAGATTCAAAATATCACCCCAAAAGCTTAATGCTGCCTCCGTCATGCCTCACCGTGAGTATGGTGTTCTTTCAGTTCTGCTCAGTGTTGGATTTGCATCAAACATACCTTCTGGGATTATGGCCAAATAGTTCATCTTGGTCTCATGAGACCATAACACATTTCCCCACATGCTTTTGGACTTGGTTTAGGTTTTGGCAAAACATAGCTGGGCATGGATGTTTGGTAAGAAAAGGCTTCTATCTTTCCACCCTACCCACAGCCCAGACATATGAAGAACACACGAGATTGTTGTCACATGCAGTACACAACCAGTACTTGCCAGAAATTCCAGCAGGTCTCTTGGCAGCCTCCCGGAGCAATTGTCTTGTTGTTTTTTTTTCCATAAATCTTTGAGGGACGTCCAGTTCAAACTAACATGTGCAGCCACTATTACTGAGGACTGCCAGTTAACAATTTTTTCCCATACACAACATTTTGAAGTGCATAGTGCACAGTTAGTATTTCAGTAACCAACTTTAGAAGTGAACCATAGTGTACAAGAGCATTAACCCTTTAGCAGAGAACCAATGGGTCACCGCAAGTGTATATACTGAGACAACCCCTTTAACCAATTTCTTAAATGGATCCATTGCTCCTCTCATTATTTCACAATATGCTACTTAAAGGCTATGTTTAACTTTGGGGGCAATTTTTTTTATGCATTTTACTTATTTTGGGTTAAATGTTTTTTCATTTTGTCTTTATTAAAAATATTCAACCCTTCTGTTACAAAGGGTTAACTGTTTGTCTAGCTGTGTAATTGGTACTTTCACTTTGTTCTCTAAATTACTAATAACTCATAACCACTTATTTAAGCCACATTCTTATCAGTAAGATAAGAATTGAGCTTTAATGAGTGTTTAGGAGATCAGCGATAAGCAGCCGTCTGACAAAACAGTGAAAATTCAGATCCTGCTACTAGAGAAACTCAGCCATGTAGAGAGAAAAGGGCTCCAAATTTTTAATAAAGATCAACTGAAAAAAATTGCAATAATGCAGTGCAATAATAAATTAAAAAATGCCCCCAAAAGTGTACATAGCCTTTAGAGTAATCAGTATTTATTAAAGGGTCACTACTTTTTTCAAAGGTTTCCAAAAAAAATTTGATAGGTCATAGAGACGTATCAGAATTTTACATCGGTGGGGGTCTGAGTACTGAGACTCCTGCAATCCCTAGAACGAGGGGAGCGAAGCGTGCACATAGCATGAATTAAGTTGTATCTATCATATGTTTTTCATAAATCAGTAGTAAATGTTAAAGGCGTTATCCCATGACTAATGAAATTTTCTTTAATTATTCGTTATATAGTACATGACAATCTCTGTCAAACAAAGCTAGAACCAGCCCTGTACCTCACATGGATTCAGAGATCTCCACATTCTTTACTCTGCTTTATCTAGATCAAGCTGGCAGCTCAAGGGGATGGTCTTTTCTGCTGCAGCTCAGGGCGGGGGGGGGGGTCCATTTTGCTGCAGCTCTCCCTATCACAGCTCAGGAGGCAAGTGAAGGATGAAACTGAGCATGTGCGGCCTTCTCAGTAAGCTGGACAAAGAAATAAGAAAAAAAACAGCAAGTGGTGCTATACAGATAGATTTTATTCAATTACTCAGTGGCTATGCTAAATTTTTATTTACATAGAATTACAAAAGTGTTCATATCGAGGTGCTGGTTTGAAAACTGTAGAATATTTTTTGTGGGACAACCCCTTTGATATATGGTACTTTTTATGTATTTTATCATCAGAATGTGTAATTTTTCTTTGTCTTGCAGAAGCCTTTAGTTCCCCCTTTCACTGCCTTCCTGCGTGCCTGCTGAGTCTGAAAATAGTTAGAAACCTGCACAGTAGACATTGGGGGAAATTTATCAAAACTGGTCAGTGAAAACTGACTTAGTTGCCTTAGCAACCAATCAGATTGATACTTTCATTTTCCAAAGGAGCTCTGAAAACAGAAATGTGGAATTTGATTGGTTACTACGGGCAACTAAGCCAGTTTCCCTTTGCACCAGTTTTTATAAATCTCCCCAATTGTGTTTTGCATTTTTAATTTTTTTTTTGCATTTAAAGTAACTTTATTTGGAAGATTTATCATCTTCCTACCCCATTTTTCTGGCGAAAAAAAGTTACAGACCCAGTGTTTGACTTTTTAAACACCACACGGCAGTCTTAAGAAATCTCCCCCATGTGTTGCTACAGTGCGGCAGTACCAATTATGTATTTTTAAGGTGAATAAAAAGAATAATGAAAAAAAGTTTGTTTGGTTATTTTTCTGGGGGGGAGGGGGAAGTTTTTATTTTTATTTTATTTTTTATTGTATAGCTTTATTTGTTTGGTTTCCCTAAGGAACCTGAATCTGATCACTAATAATGTTTTGAAATACATGGTATTTTGAAGCATTACAGCTTGTCACTGATACACTGACAGGCAAGGTATTAGGCCTGTGATGGCTAACCTCCAGCTGTGGTAAAACTACAACTCCCAAAATGCACACTTGCTTGGCTGTTCTCAGAAGTCCATACAATGGAACATGCTGGGAGTCGTAGTTTCATCACAGCTGGTTGTGCCGGAGGTTAGCCATCACTGTTAAGCCATACTGATGGCAAACCTGGGGCCTTTCTGAAAAAGCTATCGGAGAGCCCCCTTCCTCTGTCAAACACCTTCAATGCCATAGAAGTGATTGACCGCAGCACCTAAGACCTCTTTTAGACGGGCGCTGCGGGAAAATGTGCGGGTGCGTTACGGGAACACCCGCGATTTTTCCGCACGAGTGCAAAACATTGTAATGCGTTTTGCACTCGCGTGAGAAAAATCGCGCGTGTTTGGTACCCAAACCCGAACTTCTTCACAGAAGTTCGGGCTTGGGATCGGTGTTCTGTAGATTGTATTATTTCCCCTTATAACATAGTTATAAGGGGAAATAATAGCATTCTAAATACAGAATGCATAGTAAAATAGCGCTGGAGGGGTTAAAAAAATAAATAAATAAAATTTAACTCCTCTTAGTACACTTGATCGCGTAGCCCGGCATCTCCTTCTATCTTTATCTGATCTCTGTGCAGCAACAGGACCTTTGGTGACGTCATTCCGGTCTTCACATGATCCATCACCATGGTAAAAGATCATGTGATGGATCATGTGATGACCGGAGTGACGTCACCACAGGTCCTATTGCTGCACAGAGATCAGATGAAGATAGAAGGAGATGCCGGGTATGCGATCAAGTGGACTAAGGTGAGTTAAATTATTATTATTATTTTTTTAACCCCTCCAGTGATGTTTTACTATGCATTCTGTATTCAGAATGCTATTATTTTCCCTTTATAACCATGTTATAAGGGAAAATAATAATGATCGGGTCTCCATCCCGATCGTCTCCTAGCAACCGTGCGTGAAAATCGCACCACATCCGCACTTGCTTGCGGATGCTTGCGATTTTCACGCAACCCCATTAATTTCTATGGGGCATGCGTTACGTGAAAAACGCACAAAGAGGAGCATGCTGCGATTTTCACGCAACGCACAAGTGATGCGTGAAAATCACCGCTCATGTGAACAGCCCCATACAAATGAATGGGTCGGTATTCAGTGCGGGTGCAATGCGTTCACCTCCCGCATTGCATCCGCGCGGAATACTCGCCTGTGTGAAAGGGGCCTAAGGGGTCAAATGATCCGAGACCGACTTTATTGGTCTCCATTTGGTTCCCTGATGCCTAAAGCTGTTCAGAACAGCCTCGGCATCAGGATTGCAGCTGTAAAAAGGCGGCACATTAGAAGTCCCTTAAACGGCTGCTGTAAAAACACTACATGGTGATTGTTAAGGGTTTAGCTATCATTGAGGAAAAATTGGTTATATATTATATAGTTATTATTATATATATTACCCATATTGCTGTTCCCCATGGCTAGCCATACAGAGCTGCTGTTTGTCAAGTGTAAAGTACTTTTAGTCCATTGCTTTTTGCAGGTTACTACACAATAACTTTGAGCACTTTGACAGATTTTGTCTACTTTGAGAATGTGAAACTACATTATCCCATTATGTGCTCTCAGATATCAATTATAAAAGTAGCATGACTAATTAAGCTTATTCATGTTTCACAGATGTAATATTCCACCAAAGGCTCATTCACACCAGTGTAATGGTATTGCAGTCCGTAAACGGCCAGTCCACAATTTATGGGCACTCCGTGCTGCAGATGCGGACCCATTGACGTCATTGGGTCTGCATCCGCAAACGGAGAACGCACACAGCCAGTGTCCGTGCATTATGGACCACTATTTGCGATCAGCAGCATGGGCACTGAGCCATTACACTCGTGTGCGTGAGCCCTAGGGCTCCATTCACATGTCCGCAATTGTGGTCCGCATCCGTTCCGCAATTGTACTTTTTTTTTTTTTATAAATTAAATGCCCCCTTTTTAATTGGTATATAAGGATTGTGCTCTGTGCTATCTGACACGTGGGGTTATTCATGATAACATATAGTAAATGCAGAGTAACAGAGTTTACGTTTCACTGCTTTTTCTTTTTTTTATCATTCTCACAAACTTGATCTTTTCATATGTTATTGTCTCTGTTGTAGCGTTGACGGGCAACTGCGATATGGAGTGAAATAGTTTCCCAGCTTGTTGGGTTTGCATTTTTAAGGAAGTTGTCATGTCCTCAGACTTTTAGCGGGATAAATTAAATAATGCATATTGTCATACACAAGTGTCCCGGACCAAGCCCCAACCTAAAATATGACCTCGCATCAAGAGGTAAGTTCATGTTCTGCTTGATGAAAATGTTACAGAAATGATGTTTCCTTCCTCTCCGGACTCTGCCTGGCTGAAGTCAGCAGAACATGCTTTCAATATCTGTCCTTGGGGAGTGTCTGGCAAGGCACTAGCTTTCGTAGCTGCCAAGGGAAATTTGTGTAACTCCTGCCTGTTTCTGACACTTCTATTGACTAGAACCTTGCAGATGAAGCCTGTTTGTAAAGCTGGCTTGTATGATGGGAACTAATACATAGGTTTGTCACAAAGCCAAAATTTGGACTTCGATACCAAGAAAAGTATCACAATACTCCATATCAAATCAATACCATGCAAAAACAATAAATAACCTCCCTTTTTTTAATTTTTTTTTGGGCAAACTAATGATTGCTCATTATATACAAGGAGGTACTTAATGGGGTCACATACTATTAACCCCTTAGTGACCACCGATACGTGTTTTTGCGGCGGTCACTAAGGGGCCTTAGGCTGGGCCATTGCTTTTTTATGGCGGCCCAGTCTAAGTGCTGCATGGGTCCCCCGGGGAGCGGGGACCCGGCTCTCACATGAGAGCCGCGGCCCTGCTCTAACAGCCCAGATCGGCAGGAGTGCCGATCCGGGCTGTTTAACACTTTACATGCCGCGCAGCCTGCTGGAACAGGCTGTTGGACTCCCTCTCTCCCATCGGCACCCCGCAAATGCAATCGTGGGGTGCTGATGTGTTTGAAGGCTACCTGGCATCTGTTGTAGGCCCTGGCTGTAGTAATTTCCAGCAGGCTGCGCCTCTTTGGTGCAGCCTGCTGGTCAATGTTAGAATAGCATTGCTATTAAAATGCAATGCATTATAGGGATAATGCATTGCATTTTAAAAGCAATCAAAATACTGTCTGTTATAGTCCCCTTCTGGGACTATTAAGCAGTAAAAAAACAAACAAAAAAATTTTTATAAAAAAATTGCACTTTTTTTTTTCCCATTGAGAATACGCTTTTCAATGAAAAAAAATAACTAAAAAAAAATCTCCCCAGTATATTTGGTATTGCAGAGTCTGTAATGACACGGACTACATAAATATCACATAAATTATCCCCTATGGTGAACGCTGTAAAAAAAAAATATATATTATAAAAAAAGGACAGAATTGCTAATTTATTCTTAGTTGCCCTTGAAAAAACAATGATCAAAAAGCGCCATTTACTCCAAAATGAAAGCAATGAAAAATAAAAGTTGTCCCGCAAAAATCAAGCCCTCATGCAACTCCATAGAAAAAAATATTAAAAAGTTATGGGTCTTGGGAAGCAGCAATGTAAAAACATTTTTTTTTTTTTTCGTTTTAAAAAAAGGGGTTTATTGCAAAAAAGTTGTAAAACCTCAGAAAAAACTATATGTATTTGCTATCAGTGTAATCGTACTGACCCAGAGAATATAGGTATTATGTCATTTATAGGCTAGAATGATTGGAATGGCTCACCCTCCAGAAAACAAGGAATGGGTGCTCCCCCTGAAAAAGATAACCCCAATCTTTTAAGGTATATAAATTAACTAGATAGTTGAGAGGGGCACACCTGCATCTGAAAATCACATGGAGCACCAGCCAATACGTATATAAAATTATTTATGAACACCAAAAATTAAAATCAGGTGAGGTTCCTCAATATAATCACATTAAACATGCAGATTTACTTAAAAAGATAAAAAATATAACCATCTGGAGGTACTTAATACTATAATGTGTAGCAAAATCACTGGTTAATGGTATAATAAAGGATCATAACTGTTTAACCATGTATACAGTCTTTAGTACAAATTCTGATGCGCAGAGTCTGATGCGCAATGTCTCTGCTGATATATAATATGGAAGTTCCGACTGTGGCCAGTAATTTACAAATGCATATACAGTCTTTTTTGTTGGTTATCTTCACAGCATATACCAGATTAGTCTGCTGCTAAACCGTGCTGTGTGTGAACACACTACTCACTGTTCTGAAGCGGTGGAGTGACCGATCACTCGTGCTTGGCGTGGCGTCCCACGTGTTGCAGCATCGATTGTCTGAGCTCCGGTCCGCTGTTTTGTATAGGTGAGTAGGATACCAAGGCAGGGAAAAAAACAGTCCGTTTAGACGCCGGGGTCAAAACCCGATTTAAAATTCGGCGTTACTTAGTGTCTTTTGAAGCGCTTCTGCACAGCTGATAGGAAGAAACATAAGTCTCGTTGTGTCTGGATCAAAAGACACTAAGTAACGCCGAATATTAAATCGGGTTTTGACCCCGGCGTCTAAACGGACAGTTTTTTTCCCTGCCTTGGTATCCTACTCACCTATACAAAAGAGCGAACCGGAGCTCAGACCATCGATGCTGCAACACGTGGGACGCCACGCCAAGCACGAGTGATCGGTCACTCCACCGCTTCAGAACAGTGAGTAGTGTGTTCACACACAGCACGGTTTAGCAGCAGACTAATCTGGTATATGCTGTGAAGATAACCAACAAAAAAGACTGTATATGCATTTGTAAATTACTGGCCACAGTCGGAACTTCCATATTATATATCAGCAGAGACATTGCGCATCAGACTCTGCGCATCAGAATTTGTACTAAAGACTGTATACAAGGTTAAACAGTTATGATCCTTTATTATACCATTAACCAGTGATTTTGCTACACATTATAGTATTAAGTACCTCCAGATGGTTATATTTTTTATCTTTTTAAGTAAATCTGCATGTTTAATGTGATTATATTGAGGAACCTCACCTGATTTTAATTTTTTGTGGTAATAAATAGTTTTATACACGTATTGGCTGGTGCTCCATGTGATTTTCAGATGCAGGTGTGCCCCTCTCATCTATCTGGTTAAATTATGTCATTTATACCGAAAAATTAACGCTGTAAACATTATAACCTAAAAGCGCAGTGGCAGTATTGCTGTTTTTTCCCATCTCCCTCCGAGAAAGAGTTAATAAAAGTTAATCAGAAAGTTGTGTGTACCCAAAAATGGCGCCATTAAAAACTACAACTTGTCCCGCAAAAAACAAGCCCTCATAAAGCTATATAGACGGAAAAAAAAAAAAGTTATAGCTCTTGGAACGCGACGATGAAAAGGAAGAAAAAACGCTTGTATTCAGTTGCCTTATTGAAATAAATGAACTTTGCACGATATTCAAATTTTTCGAGTTTCACCTGTATTAATGTGAAGTTTTATCGATTTGGACCTCGATGTGGCCATATTAATAGTGAATATCCCTTTTATGTACATTAACCCCATGTAGCCCATTATGCGTGGAGGTACAGTACATGATGAGGTTATTGAATATTATTTTGAGGCACATGGAAGTACTAAAATACGAACACCATGTGCCTCACATTAATAAGCAACCCCCATTGTTTATCTTACATAATGGCAACGTTAACCTCCAATGTTACTCTATGCTGCTGGCTGGCCGTGGTGCAGATCACTGAAAGGAAGCGTCACCTTCTGCTTGTATGTGAAAATTATTCCCCACCCTCCCTCTGTTGCTGACCCTGCCCCCCTCACACTCTCCCCTCAGTCTGCTGTTACTTTCATTGGTGGCCAGCGGCTTTACGGTCCTTCCCTTAGTCCCCCTTCAGCTTTTTATTTGTGGCAGTCGCTGACCACGTCACAGTGCAAAGGGAGGGAAGCCTTCCTTCTTTCTCTAAAGTGCTGCCACTGATGAAAGTAGACTTAGTGTTCCTTTAGTTCAGACTGATGGAGATGGGCGACTGGCTACACACTTTGAGCCAAAACTGAATTTTCATGTTCCCGGAGTAATTCATTAAGTTGAGGATACGCTTTAAGTGTTTTTTTTTATTTTTTTTCTGATACATATATATATAACAAGCTTTCTATGGGCCTAAAATACTAAAACTTTCTAACATACTTCTTTTTCCAATTGTCTTTTAACTTTTTATGGAATTTTTTGGAAAGCTCCATCGTGATGTGTTGTACAGTGACAGATTTGTCATGATTATTGACATGTCACGATGGAACATTATACTTTTCTAGGCCCACAGGGACCTACATATCTATAAAAGGTCTTTAAAAGGGTTTCTGGGAATAGTATAATGATGGTCTATCATCCGGCACCCCCGCCGATCATCTCTTTGGAGAGACAACTACGGTCCAGTCAGTGCTGTGGCCTCCTCACATCTTACCATTACATAGCTGCTGTGCTTGGTATCATAGCTCAGGCCCATTTACTTGAATACAACTGAGCTGTGCCAAGTCCATGTGGGAGATTTATAGTGAGGCACTGGCCTAGGAAGAGGTTGGGGTGCGCAGCTCTGTTAGCGCTGAAGTCTCATCCAACAGCGGATTGATGGGAGTCGGAAATCTAACAATCAGATAATGATGATCTATACTGAAAATAGGCCATCAATATAAAAATCCCAGATAAACCCACTTAAATGAATACACAGCTCTACAAATAAAAAGTCACCATTATAATTATATAGATTATTTGTATATATCTGTATCTGTAGCTATCTGTATCAAATTACTGTCTGATTTTCCTGAAAAAAATGCTTCTCCAAAATATGACTGTCGAGATCAAATTTTAGAGCTTATGTTTTTTAAGGTTAATAAAAAGGAGTGCGTGTTAGTAGGGTTGCACTGGGTATGGAAACCTTGAAACTTTGATATCCGGTTCGATACAGTGATTACCCTTTTTCGATATTAAGTTGTGCTATTGCGCAGTTTAGTATCAGTTCCTATCAGAGAACATG
Organism: Bufo bufo; assembly: GCF_905171765.1. Lineage (NCBI taxonomy): Eukaryota > Metazoa > Chordata > Amphibia > Anura > Bufonidae > Bufo > Bufo bufo. Next base: position 435,361,745 of record NC_053393.1, read on the forward strand.
GCGCACGTCATCAGAATGTCCGTATTTTCCATCAGTGTTTCTACGCCAAAATCAGAAGACGAAAAAGTATAATTGTTCCTCTTCTATGTTTACGACCCACTCCTGGTTTTGGCTTAAATACTGATAAAGTACTGATTAGATGCTGACCATGTGAAAGCGCTAGAAATAAATGATACAAGTAAACCGGAAATATAGCTGCCATCACTGTCGCGCTGGAGCTTTTCTGCATGATTCTGAGAAAAACAGTCTTGTAGAAATCCTGCAGAGAACACAGGGGCTAATCTCCTTCTAATATTTTCCACATTCTGCCAAAGACTGGCTGAAAAAGTGTAGTCTAGCAATCTGTTTGTTCTACTGCAGGACATGGAGGCTGCTGCTGCAGTCAGTTGTCTTTCTGGTCTGTCACAGTGAGGATGAAGAGGGCAAACATGGCTGAACTCCTGGAACAGAGAAAATTTCTTTATTTATGTCTCAATTTTTATTTTAACCTGAGATAAAATAGGATCAAAGGAAATGAGATAAAAGGTGGAAGTGCTGTTATATATATATATAAATTTTTTTTTTTTTTTTTTTGTGTGTGTTTTCCATGTTTTTTGTTCCTTTGAGTGAGATCGAAAGGAGTAATCTGCCTACTATGTAGCACTGACCACAGACAACATCTCGTTATAAAAAATAATAATCCATATAAAAGTAGCATTTTTATGCATGTTACTGGGCAATCATGTCAAAGCATGACATAAAGGGATTACGTCTGCCACGAGGCAGTTAATCAAATAGGGATGCCACTTAACAGGTTTTCTCTTTTATCTAAGTAAAGCTTATTCATTATATAGTGACAAATTTCTAATATTTACTTTTATTTCATTTCAAGATTTGTTCATGGATGGAAACATTTTTGCTTGTACCCAAACACTGGAAACTTGTATGTTCTTTCATTATTATACTGTGCTGTATTAATGTAGTGTATTCCTATTGAGAATTGGAATATATATTCCACTGTGACAGAAAGAGAAGGGTTTTTATTCCATCTCAAAAGCACAAATATATCACATTGATAATTTTGCTGCTCTGTCAGGGTTGTGACTTTAAGTCTTATTAATACTTAAGATGCAGAAGCTGACAGGCTCCACAGATCTAGCAAGTAGCTATATCTTACTGGTGATGATGGAACAGTGAGGCCTCTCAATATGATGTGCATACTTGTTACGTTTTAAAAAGACCAGGTTCTTAAAGTTGAGCCATACAGTCTTCCTTAATTATCTTCCCTATTGTCAAGGTGAATGCTGTCAAAATCCATCAGGATTCCAAAAGGCTCCAATAGATGTACCGTATTTACATTCTAATATACAGAATAAAGAACCTTCTGATGTGCAATTCAAGAAGAATTACAAAATAACCAAATACAGTACTGTACAAATGTTTTAGGCAGGTGTGGAAAAATGCAGCATAGTAAGAATGCTTTCAAAAATTTTAATTTTAGTTGTTTATTTTTATCAATTAACAAAATGCAAAGTGAATGAACAAAAGAGGAATTCAAATCAATTCAAAACCGCATCAGTTTGGTACACTTGCACACAGTTTTTTAAGAAACTCAGCAGGGAGCTGGGGCTAAACATCTTAGAGAACTAACCACAGATCTTCTTTCTTAAATCCTTCTGTCGGTGATGTTGAGATCAGGGCTCTGTGGGAGCCAGATCATCACTTCCAGGACTCCTTGTTCTTCTTTACGCTGAAGATAGCTCTTAATTACATTGGTGGTATGTTTGGGGTCATTGTCCCGCTGCAGAATAAATTTGGATAAGTATCACACATAGTAACATAGTTTGTAAGGCTGAAAAAAAGACATCTGTCCACCCGCTTCAGCCTGTTATCCTGCAAGTTGATCCAGAGGAAGGCAAAAAAAACAACACCACTGAGGGGTAGAAGCAAATTTTCCTCAATGTAGGGGGGAAAATGTCTTCCCGACTCCAATCAGGCAGTCAGAATAACTCTCTGGATCAACAAATTCTCCAGAAATCTGATAACTATAACCTGTAATATTACGCTCCAGAAATACATCCAGGCCCCTCTTGAACTCTTTTAGTGAAATCACAATCACCACCTCCTCAGGCAGAGAGTTCCATAGTCTCACTGCTCTTACCGTAAAGAATCCTCTTCTATGTTTGTGTACAATCCTTCTTTCCTCCAGATGCAGAGGATGTCACCTTGTCAGAGTCCTGGGTATAAATAGATGATGGGAGAGATCTTTGTACTGACCCCTGATATATTTATACATAGTTATTAGATCTCCCGTCAGTCTTCTCTTTTCTAAAGCGAATAACCCTAATTTTGATAATCTTTCTGGGTACTGTAGTTCACCCATTCCATACTTTAGTTGCCCACCTCTGAACCCTCTCCAGCTATGTCTGTCATGTTAACAGGAGCCCAGAACTGTACACAGTACTCCATGTGTGGTCTGACTAGTGATTTGTAAAGTGGTAGGACTATGTTTTCATCAAGGGCATCTATGCCCCTTTTGATACAACCCATTATCTTATTGGCCTTGGCAGCAGCTGCCTGACACTGGTTTCTACAGCTTAGTTTGCTGTTCACTAAAATTCCTAAGTCCTTTTCATGTCAGTGTTTACCATTTAGTATGTACTGTCAGTGATGGTCAGTTCGCAGTGTTCGCCAACAAACACATGCGGGGTGCCATCTTGACTCACCCGTCCGGCGATGCACAGGTAAGCCTGTGCCGCGGGCTGGTCTGAAATCAAATGCGGTCACCGGGAGCAGGCAGTTCCGAGAACAGTCACCGGGGGCCTTCATCGGGCTGTTCTTGGAACTGCCTGCTCCTGGTGACCGCATTTGATTTTAGATCGTCTCGCGGCACAGGCACAGGTAAGGGCTTACCTGTGCATGGCCGGACGGGTGAGTCCAGATGGCAGCCCGCATGTGTTCGTTGGCGAGCACTGCGAACTGACCATCACTGGTATTGGTGACTTGCATTATTCCTTCCCATGTGCATAACCTTACATTTATCAGTGTTAAACCTCATCTGCCACTTCTCTGCCCAAGCCTCCAGCCTACCCAGATCCATCTGTAGCAGTATACTGTCCTCTTTCATGGTACCGTATTTTATTGCCCCATAAGACGCACTTTTTTGCCCCCAGAAGTGGGGGGGAAATGCCCCTGCGTCTTATGGGGCGAATGCTTCCATTTTACATCGCAGCCTGCGATGTATGAGTGGGGAGAGAGGAGGGGCTGGAGTCCCGAACTAGGGCCGGGGCCCGATGCAGTCACTCTACACCGGGCCCGCCGCTCACCGCAGTATTTCTAGACATTAATCTTTAACCTGTTAATAAGTTTAACTAAAGCTGCGCTCTCCCCTGTTCCCCTGTATCAGTACAGCACTTACTAACAAGCTTCCATAGCAGGCAGAGCAGACATCAGCAGTAACGTCACTCACTGACGTCGCGCGTCTGCTCCTCCCACTTTGCAGGCTGAGCAGGCGCGCAACGTCAGTGAGTGACGTTACTGCTGCCGTCTGCTCTGCCTGCTATGGAAGCTTGTTAGTAAGTGCTGTACTGATACAGAGGAGAGCGTAGCTTTAGTTAAACTTATTAACAGGTTAAGGATTAATATTTATAAATACTGCGGTGAGCGGAGGGCCGGTGTATTGGGGGACACTGTTATAAGGGGAATCTGTGGATGACACATATATAGCAGTGTCATCCACAGATCCCCCCCCCCCATAACAGTGCAATTCACAGATCCCCCACCCCATAACAGTGCCATCCACAGATCCCCCACCCCATAGCAGTGCCATCCACAGATGCCCCTCCCCATGAAAGTGCCATCCACAGATCCCCCATAAAAGTGCCATCCACAGATCCCCCTATAAAAGTGCCATCCACAGATCCCCCATAAAAGTGCCATCCACAGATCCCCCATAAAAGTGCCATCCACAGATCCCCCATAAAAGTGCCATCCACAGATCCCCCATAAAAGTGCCATCCACAGATCCCCCATAAAAGTGCCATCCACAGATCCCCCATAAAAGTGCCATCCACAGATCCCCCATAAAAGTGCCATCCACAGATCCCCCATAAAAGTGCCATCCACAGATCCCCCATAAAAGTGCCATCCACAGATCCCCCATAAAAGTGCCATCCACAGATCCCCCATAAAAGTGCCATCCACAGATCCCCCATAAAAGTGCCATCCACAGATCCCCCATAAAAGTGCCATCCACAGATCCCCCATAAAAGTGCCATCCACAGATCCCCCATAAAAGTGCCATCCACAGATCCCCCATAAAAGTGCCATCCACAGATCCCCCATAAAAGTGCCATCCACAGATCCCCCATAAAAGTGCCATCCACAGATTCCCCATAATAGTGCCATACACAGATCCCCCACATGACAGTGCGTCATCCACAGATCCCCCATAATAGTGTCATGCACAGACCACCATTAGTTCAAAAGCACACCTTTTTGGTTAAAAATATTTATTTTCTTATTTTCCTCCTCAAAAACCTAGGTGCATCTTATAGGGCAAAAAATACGGTAATTACTTTACACAGTAATTACTTTACACAGTTTAGTGTTATCTGCAAAAATTTATATTTTACCGTGCAAGCCTTCTACAAGATCATTTATAAATATATCTGCCTGTATTTCTCAATATTCAGGATACTATTATTCTTGCCTAAATCCCCAAGGAGGTGTCAAATGTATTCTGCAGTAGGATGGCAACCATAAACTTACACCCAATGTCATTAAGGACTGTATTCAGCATAAAGTAGAATCCTGGAACTGATCATATAGCCCCCACAGAGCCCTGATCTGAACATCATCAAGTCTGTCTGGGATTACATGAAGAGACAAGTGATTTGTTCAAGCCACATCCAAAAAATATATGTTTTTAGTTCTCCAAGATGTTTGGAAAAATACCCCTGCCGAGTTCCTTCAAAAACAGTGTGCAAATGTACCTACAAGAAGTGATGCTGTTTTGAAGGCAAAGGGTGGTCACATCAAATATTAATTAGATTTTAGATTTCTTTTTTGTTCATTCACTTTGCATTTTGTTAATAAAAATAAACTATTAACACTATTTTTGAAAGCATTGCATCATTTCCACACCTGCCTAAAACTTTTGTGTAGTACTGTTTGCTTTATTTTAACCAAGCAAATTTGACAAAGGCAACATCTGCATGGATTTCAGCTCTAAAGCCTTCAGAATTATAGTTGAGTTTCTGAGAATAAATATTTGCTATAACTCAGATCAGATAAGTTAGCAAGCAAGCACCTGCTCAACATTGTTGAGTAAAAATTTAACAGTGTTGTTCTATTGTAGGTTGCCCAAGGGCCTGCTTTGTATGAGGAACATTTCAAAGTGTTTGAGGAATTCCCAAAAAACATAGATAAAACTTTTTATTGTATCGTCATAATAAGGATCTCCTCCCTGATTGTTGCGATGGCAATTGCAGAATAACAGTTTCATTCCAATTCCTCAGGAAGAATTAAAGGGATTTTCATATTGATGGCCATTTCTTAGGATAGTTCATCAATGTGAGATTGGCAGAATCCGGCATCTAGAACCCCTGCCACTGTTTGAGGAAGGTCCAGTGAGTGCTGAAGGTCTCCTTGCAGCTTATCCAGCACAGCGCCTTGCATTGGATAGTGGCTGTACTTTGTATTACAGCTTAGCCCTATTCACTTGAAAGGGACTGAGCTGCATCTAGGCCATGTGACTGATGAAGGTGAAGTCATCATACAGCTGATTGGCAGGAGTGCTGTGGATCAACCCCCGGCGATCTCATATTGATGACCCGTCCTGAGAATAGGCCACCAATATAAAAATCCCAGAGAACCCCTTTGATGACATTTTCAGTATACTACTGGCTGTGACAGTAAGGTAATAATACCTTTTCTGTAAAAGCAGCAGTACATCCTGAATGAAGCCTGAAGATTTTGGATACTAGTGTAAGTATTTACTATTTTGCACTAGTTGGCTCTCTCTGGAAAATTGTCTCATGATGTTTCAGTTGCATACTGGAATGTTTGAGATGTTCTTGCAAACAAGGGTGTCAATCAAGATTATACACATCAGTCTTTTGGGAAATCTTGGATTATGCTGTCCTTGAAAGTTCTTCCAGTCTTCAATTTCTATCCTTGATTTTGCAACTTGTAATCAAAGACCATCGTACTTATACATATGCAGTTCTACAGAAATTGGGCATAAGAGAGTCACAATCATGTCCCATTTAAAAGGGTTGTCTGAGTTTGTAAAAACCCTGCCCAAAAAAGCTAAATGTAATAGAATAAAAATTGAATCCATACTATAACTGCTCTAAAAAATAAAGGGAACACTTAAACAACACAATGTAACTCCAAGTCAATCACACTTCTGTGAAATCAAACTGTCCACTTAGGAAGCAACACTGAGTGACAATGAATTTCACATGCTGTTGTGCAAATGGGATAGACAACAGGTGGAAATTATAGGCAATTAGCAAGACACCCCCAATAAAGGAGTGGTTCTGCAGGTGGTGACCACAGACCACTTCTCAGTTCCTATGCTTCCTTGCTGATGTTTTGGTCACTTTTGAATGCTGGCGGTGCTTTCACTCTAGTGGTAGCATGAGACGGAGTCTACAACCCACACAAGTGGCTCAGGTAGTGCAGCTTATCCAGGATGGCACATCAATGCAAGCTGTGGCAAGAAGGTTTGCTGTGTCTGTCAGCGTAGTGTCCAGAGCATGGAGGTGCTACCAGGAGACAGGCCAGTACATCAGGGGACGTGGAGGAGGCCGTAGGAGCGCAACAACCCAGCAGCAGGACCGCTACCTCCGCCTTTGTGCAAGGAGAAACAGGAGGAGCACTGCCAGAGCCCTGCAAAATGACCTCCAGCAGGCCACAAATGTGCATGTGTCTGCTCAAACGGTCAGAAACAGACTCCTTGAGGGTGATATGAGGGCCCGACGTCCACAGGTGGGGGTTGTGCTTACAGCCCAACACTGTGCAGGACGTTTGGCATTTTCCAGAGAACACCAAGATTGGCAAATTCGCCACTGGCACCCTGTGCTCTTCACAGATGAAAGCAGGTTCACACTGAGTACATGTGACAGACGTGACAGAGTCTTGAGACGCCGTGGAGAACGTTCTGCTGCCTGCAACATCCTCCAGCATGACCGGTTTGGCATTGGGTCAGTAATGGTGTGGGGTGGCATTTCTTTGGAGGGCCGCACAGCCCTCCATGTGCTCGCCAGAGGTAGCCTGACTGCCATTAGGTACCGAGATGAGATCCTCAGACCCTTTGTGAGACCATATGCTGGCCCTGGGTTCCTCCTAATGCAAGACAATGGTAGACCTCATTGGGCTGGGGTGTGTCAGCAGTTCCTGCAAGACAAAGGCATTGATGCTATGGACTGGCCCGCCCGTTCCCCAGACCTGAATCCAATTGAGCACATCTGGGACATCATGTCTCACTCTATCCACCAACGTCACGTTGCACCACAGACTGTCCAGGAGTTGGCAGATACTTTAGTCCAGGTCTGGGAGGAGATCCCTCAGGAGACCGTCCGCCACCTCATCAGGAGCATGCACAGGCGTTGTAGGGAGGTCATACAGGCACGTGGAGGCCACACACACTACTGAGCCTCATTTTGACTTGTTTTAAGGACATTACTACAAAGTTGGATCGGCCTGTAGTGTGTTTTTCCACTTTAATTTTGAGTGTGACTCCGAATCCAGACCTCCATGGGTTGAAAAATTAGATTTCCATTTTTTAATTTTTGTGTAATTTTGTTGTCAGCACATTCAACTATGTAAAGAACAAAGTATTTCAGAAGAATATTTAATTAATTCAGATCTAGGATGTTATTTTTGTGTTCTCTTTATTTTTTTGAGCAGTGTGTGTATATATGTGTGTATGTGTGTGTATGTGTGTGTATATATATATATATATATATATATATTTATTATGAGAAAAAGAAGACCTCAGTACTGAAAAACACAGAAGTATCACGGGACACATCTTCAAGACCTGGGATTATGCACTAAAATGTAAGTGTCGTTGGCCGATGTACATGTTTGTATGTTTTCGGCAGGTAAATTAGATTGTGTGCTCCACAGGGACAAAGGATGATGTGCTGAATACAATGTTCTGCACTGTGCTTTTGGAATATATTGGTTTTAAGGAAGTGATTGATTGGCTATGCATATATTGTAGGAAATTCAATTTAATTCTAGCTTTGCCTTTAAAATCTATTTTGAATGTCGTTCAGGCTGTAGTACCTGTAATTGCGCTTTATGCTAGGTTGTGTGCCTCTTCACCTCTTCCCTGTGGGTTGTAATATAAATTGTCATGCCTCATCTTGCAGGTCAGTGTACCAGCAAAGCAGTTAAGTGTTATCTGCACTTGCATTATCGCTATTATTGTTAGCATCAATTCTATTCCATGATTACTCCAGATATAAAAAAAAGTATAAAAAAGACTTTTGCAAACGAAAATACTGTATTTAACAGCATCCTAGAAAATTTTTCCCCCAAGCCTTTTGCAAGCCTAGGGTTTAGAGATTGAAGGTTTGGGATGAAGCAATGTATTGGTTGCTCTTTCAAGCTTATTTCTTAAGTAGTAATGAAAATATCTATTGTGTGTCATTGTACTTATTAAATGTAATCCACATTCTGCGATGGTAGGAAAGGCTGGAGACTTGGAGCACTGCGGTGAACTTCATACACACAGCCATTTCTTAATCTCCGATAAAAAAAGTGGCTCCTTCCAGACAAAAGTAGTGGAGGTAGGATTAAGAAAAGAAATAGAAATTAAAGGATGAACTGAGAGGAAAAAAAAGCTAGAAACTGTGTGGGTAGAAAGAAGTAAAAAAAATAGGGTTTAGTAAAGGATAATGAAAATTCAGACGGGATAATTATCACAATATTCTCCAAAGCCATAACTCTTTTAACCCCTTCAGGATAAATTGAGTCAAATATTTCATTTTTTTTTTTTTTAAATACAAAATTTACAAAAAATTTGGAAAAATTAGCAAATTTCAATTTCTCTACTCTTATAATAGTAATATATCCAAAAAATAGTTATTACTTTACAGTTTCCATATGTCTACTTCATGCTTGGATCATTTTGAAAATGAAATTTTATTTTTTTGGGACGTTAGAAGGCTTAGAAGTTTAGAAGCAAATCTTAAAATTTTTAAGAATGTCCAAAACCCAATTTTTTCAGGACCAGTTCAGTTATTAAGTCACTTTCTGGGACTTGCATATTAGAAACCACCCATAAATCACCCCTCAAGCTATTCAAAACTGATTTTACAAACGTTAACCCTTTAGGTGCCCCACGAGAAAGGAAAATGGGAATTAAATTTCAAAATGTCACTTTTAGCAGATTTTTAATTTTAATAAAATTTTTCCAGTAACAAACCAAGGGTTAACAGCCAAACAAAACTATATATTTATTGCTCTGATTCTGTAGTTTACAGAAACACCCCATATGTAGTCGTAAACTGCTGTACGAGCACACGGCAGGGCGCAGAAGGAAAGGAACGCATTATGGTTTTTGGAAGGCAGATTACACTGGGATAATTTTAACCACTTAACATTCGGCCCATTTACCCCCTTCCTGACAGAGCCTAATTTTGCAAATCTGACATGTCACTTTATGTGGTAATAACTTTGGAACACTTTTACTTATCCAAACCATTCTGAGATTTTCTCGTGACACATTGTACTTCATGACAGTGGTAAATTTGAGTTGATATATTTCACCTTTATTTATAAACCCAAATTTACCAAAAATTTAGAAAAATTGGCAAATTTAAATTTCTCTCCTTTTAAAACAAAGTGATACCTCATAAAATATTTATTACTTACCATTCCCCGCAGGGTGGATAAAAATCAATGATTTAAAAAAAAAATTTGATTTTTTTTTAATTTTATTTAAATCTTATTTTTTTTATATAAAATGCTTTTTGAGGGAAATATATTACCATCCAAAGGTTATTCCATCATGAAATAAAGATGATTTTTTTTAATTATGTAGAATAAGGCTGTATATGTTTTAATTTTTTTGGTAAATAAATTCCATGAATCCATTCACAATGGGAGGGAAGAAATGCAAATGAGCTCTTAACAAGCTTTGCCTCTAATGCCACCAGATGTAAGGCAGCTATCCTATAAGTCAATATTCAGCTCTTAAAATAAGCTTTGAGACATGACTTGGATATTAAATAAGCCAGCACCTCATCTGCAAACAGCTGTTTCGGAGTGATTGCCCCTCATCAGTGCAGAGCAGAGAGTACTGGCTTAACTGGGTAGGAGGCCTCTGTCCGAAACAGCTGTCTGCAGATGAGGTGCTGGCTTATTTAATATCCAAGCCATGTCTCAAGGCTTATTTTAAGAGCTGAATATTGACTTATAGGATAGCTGCCTTACATCTGGTGGCATTAGAGGCAAAGCTTGTTAAGAGCTCATTTGCATTTCTTCCCTCCCAGAATTCCAGGAGCATGTATGGCCTAAAAGTCTCCTCACACTGATTAAGGTGCTCTCTCCCTTGCATATTATAAGTTATACCAGCAAGAATTAGTCTTTATGTAGAAAAATTTAAATCAAGCCTTACTGACTAGTGATTTAAATCAGTTTGATTTAAATCAAATCCACCCTGATTCCCCATATGTCTACTTTATGTTGGCATCATTTTGTCAATGTCATTTTAATTTTTTAGGACGTTAGAAGGCATAGAATTTTAGAAGCAATTCTTAAAATTTTTAAGAAAACTTCCAAAACCCACTTTTTAACGACCAGTTCAGGTCTGAAGTCACTTTGTGGGGCTTACATAGTGGAAATCTCCCTATAAACGACCCCATTGTATAAACTACACTCCTCAAGTTACTCAAAACTGATTTGGAAATGAAAATGGAGATGACATTAAAAAAATTTCCATTTTAATAAAAAAAAAAATTTCTTTAACAAATCAAGGGTTCACAGCCAAATGAAACTCAATATTTATTACCCTGATTCTGCGGTTTACAGAAACACCCCACATGTGGTCGTAAACTGAGGTAAGGGCACACGGCAGGGCACAGAAGTAAAGGAGCACCGTATGGTTTTTGGAAGGCAGATTTTGCTGATCTGGTTTTTAGATGCCATGTCCCATTTGAAGCGCCCCTGATGCACCCTTAGGCCCCTTTCACACGGGCTAGTATTCCGCGCGGATGCGATGTGTGAGTTGAACGCATTGCACCCGCACTGAATACCGACCCATTCATTTCTATGGGGCTGTTCACATGAGCAGTGATTTTCACGCATCACTTGTGCGTTGCGTGAAAATCGCAGCATGCTCTATATTCTGCGTTTTTCATGCAACGCAGGCCCCATAGAAGTGAATGGGGTTGCGTGAAAATTGCAAGCATCCGCAAGCAAGTGCGGATGCGGTGCAATTTTCACGCACGGTTGCTAGGAGACGATCGGGATGGAGAACCGATCATTATTATTTTCCCTTATAACATGGTTATAAGGGAAAATAATAGCATTCTGAATACAGAATGCATAGTAAAATAGCGCTGGAGGGGTTAAAAAAAATAATAATAATAATTTAACTCCCCTTAGTCCATTGATCGCGCAGCCTGGCATCTCCTTCTGTCTCCTTTGCTGAACAGGACCTGTGGTGACGTCACTCCGGTCATCACATGATCCATCACATGATCTTTCACCATGGTGATGGATCATGTGATGACCGGAGTGACGTCACCACAGGTCCTGTTCAGCAAAGGAGACAGAAGGAGATGCCGGGCTGCGCGATCAAGTGGACTAAGGTGAGTTAAATTATTATTTATTTTTAAACCCTCCAGCGCTATTTTACTATGCATTCTGTATTCAGAATGCTATTATTTTCCCTTATAACCATGTTATAAGGGAAAATAATACAATCTACACAACCCCGATCCCAACATTACAATGTTTTGCACTCGCGCGGAAAAATTGTGCGTATTCCCGCGCGAAAGGGGCCTTACAGTAGAAACTCCCAAAAAGTGACCCCATTCAGTACTCCAGATGGCGACCAAAATGGTCCCCAATGCGACTTGCAAAATGGCAACAAAACTTTGTAGTCGTGTCGCCATTTGCGCCTAGTCCTTCCGCTGTTCTGCCTCTTTAAGATCTAAAGCAAACATAAGCTGCAGACGTCTGCTGCACGCCAACTTTTTCGTAAAAGGAACCATGGAAGAAGAAGCCAGCGTGCTTCGGCGTCAGGAGAAGGCCCCGCCCACACGCTTTGCCATTTGCTGCCGGGTCTAACCAGCGAACCACATTTTGCCGGTGTCCTTTGTCTGCGCCGTGTTCGTCATGATGGCCACGGGATCAGGTACTTCAGAGGCTGCTCGAGGGGGGGGGGACTTCAATGGGGTTGTTAATGACATTTAGTAAGGCACTCCACAGGAGGAGATGCAGGAGACCTCCAGGATTGGACTAGAGACTGCAATGCTCTTACACCACACTGTTATATACAGTCACGTGCTTGGAGGGTGTAATGCCTGATAGCCAAGGTACAACACTTTTTATGTATGTAATTCTGCTCTCCTGGTGATTACGTTTTTTTTATTTGTATTTTACTGTATCTTATAAGCCTACTTTCACACTTGCGTTTGGAGCGGATCCGTCTGTGACCCATTATATTCTATAGGGTCCTAAGGGCTCCGTTTGGCTCAGTTTATGTGCCTTCTCCGTTTTCCTGCTCCTAAATGGAGCAGGAGAACGGAAAGTCTGAACGGTGATGTGAGCGAAGCCTTAGTGTCATACACTAACAGGCAATGCATTACAATACAGATGTATTGTAAAGCATTGCAGAGGGGATCAGACCCCCAAAAGTTGAAGTCCCATAATGAGACAGAAATAAAGTGTAAAAGGAAAAAAACGCCCCTTTCCGCAGATTTCATAATAAAAAATAGAATAAAAAGGAAAAACACACATTAGGTATCACCGCGTTCCTAACGACCGGCTCTATAAATATATCACATGATCCAACCTGTCCGATAAAACGTTTTTTTTATTTTATTCAAAACTATTTATTGTGCTAAAGTGAAGAAGAAAAAAAAAGCAGACATATTCGGTATTGCCGCGTCCGTAACAACCTGCTCTATAAAAATATCACATGACCTAACCCTTCAGATGAACACCGTAAAAAAATAAAAACTGTGCCAAAAAAGACTTTTTTTGTCACCTTACTTCACAAAAATTGCAATACTGAGTGATCAAAAAGGCGTATTCCCCCCCAGGCAATCGGTCAAAAAATAAAAAAGCTATGGCTCTCAGACTATGGAGACACTAAAATATAATTTTTTGGTTTCAAAAGTGCTATTGTGTAAAACTGAAATAAATAAGAAAAAGTATACATATTAGGTATTGCCACATCCTTAATGATCTGCTCTATAAAAGTATTGCATGACCTGAACGCTGTAAAAATAAATAAATAAAAACTGCCAAAATGAAAAATTTTTTGATCACCTTGCCCCATAAAGTGTAATAATGATCAAAAAATCATATGTACCCAAAAATGGTACCAATAAAACTGACACCTTATCCCCAAGTTTCCAAAATGTGATCACTTTTTGGGAGTTTCTACTGTAAGGGTGCATCAGGGGGGCTTCAAATGGGACATGGCATCTAAAAACCAGTCCAGCAAAATCTGCCTTCCAAAAACCATATGGCGTTCCTTTTCTGCTGCGCCCTGCCGTGTGCACTTGTTTCTGTAAACCGCAGAATCAGGGTAATAAATATTGAGTTTTGTTTGGCTGTTAACCCTTGTTTTGTTAACCGCCTCACGTCCGCCCATAGGATATAAACGTCCTATGGGTGGACGTCTATTTCTGACAGCACGTTTTAAAACGTCCTGTCAGAAATAGCAGCTGCACGCTAATCGTGCAGCTGCTGATCGGGTTGCCCGCTGTCAGTGACAGCAGGGCAACCCTAAGACAAGGCAGGGACAGTGCCCAGGTGTCCCTGCCTTCTAGATCGCTGCAGACACAGCGCTCACCGAGCGCTGTGTCTGCAGAGCAGGAAGCGCTGTGCGCTTCCTGTTCCGGCCCGGCGGTCATGTGACCGCCGTGACCGGAGTGTGCAGGAGCTGTGTGAGGTCTCTCAGAGACCTCGATCAGCCCTGCTGTGAGGCTGTACAGCGCAGGATTGCTGCTGTACAGCCTCTATAGGGGTGCATTTCCACTGTAACTGGGGCTACTATCTCAGCCCCAGTTACAGGAGAAATCAACTGTGAAAAAAAAAAGAAAAAGTGAAGCAAATGTCCCCCAGAGGTCTTGTATGACCTTATGGGGGACGAAAAGTGTAAAAAAAAATAAAAAAAATAAAGGGTTGAAAAAATAAAATAAAATAAAGTTTCACATGTAAAAAAAAAAAAAGTTCCCAAGTTAGGAATAAAAAAAAAATAAAATTAAAATAGAAAAAATAAAGTAAAATAGACATATTTAGTATTGCCGCGTCCGTAAAAACCAGCTCTATAAAAATATCACATGACCTAACCCCTCAGATGAACACCGTAAAAAATAAATTAAAAAAACTGTGTCAAAACAAGCAATTTTTGTCACCTTGCATCACAAAAGGTGCAACACCAAGTGATCAAAAACGCGTATGTCCCACAAAATGGTACCAATAAAACAGTCACCTCATCCCGCAAAAAATGAGCCCCTACATAAGAAAATCTCTCAAAAAATAAAAAAACTATAGCTCTTAGAACATGGAGACACTAAAACATAATCTTTTTGGTTTCAAAAATGCTATTATTGTGTTAAAGTGAAACAAATAAAAAAAAGTATACATATTAGGTATTGCCGCGTCCGTAAAAACCAGCTCTATAAAAATATCACATGACCTAACCCCTCGGGTGAACACCGTAAAAAAAAAAAAAAACTGTGTCAAAACAAGCAATTTTTGTCACCTTGCATCACAAAAGGTGCAACACCAAGTGATCAAAAACGCGTATGTCCCACAAAATGGTACCAATAAGACCGTCACCTCATACCGCAAAAAATGAGCCCCTACATAAGAAAATCTCTCAAAAAATAAAAAAACTATAGCTCTCAGAACATGGACACATTAAAACATAATTTTTTGGTTTCAAAAATGCTATTATTGTGTAAAACTTTAATAAATGAGAAAAAGTATACATATTAGGTATCGCCACGTCCGTAACAATCTGCTCTATAAAAATGTCACTTGACTGAACCCCTAAGGTGAACGCTGTAAAAATAAATAAATAGAAACTGTGCTAAAACAACCAATTTTTTGGTCACCTTGCCCCATAAAGTGTTATATTGAATGATCAAAAAATCATATGTACCCAAAAATAGTACTAATAAAACTGGCACCTTATCCCCTAGTTTCCAAAATGGGGTCACTTCTTGGGAGTTTCTACTGTAAGGGTGCATCAGGGGGCTTCAAATGGGACATGGCATCTAAAAACCATGTGGAGTTCCATTCCTTCTGCGCCCTGCCGTGTGCCCATACAGCAGTTTACGACCACATGTGGGGTGTTTCTGTAAACCGCAGAATCTGGGTAATAAATATTGAGTTTTGTTTGGCTGTTAACCATCGATGTGTTAGAGAAAAAAATTGATTAAAATGGAAAATCTGCCAAAAAAGTGAAATTTAAAAATTTGATCTCCATTTTCCTTTAATTCTTGTGGAACGCCTAAAGGGTTAACAAAGTTTGTAAAATCGGTTTTGAATACCTTGAGGGGTGTAGTTTCTACAATGGGGTCATTTATGGGGGTATCCACTATGTAGGCCCCACAAAGTGACTTCAGACCTGAACTGGTCCTTATAAAGTGGGTTTTGGCAATTTTCTTAAAAATTTGAAGAATTGCTTCTAAACTTCTAAGCCTTCTAACGTCCTAAAAAAATAAAATGACATTTCCAAAATGATGCCAACATAAAGTAGACATATGGGGAATGTTGAATAATAAATATTTTATGAGGTATCACTTTCTGTTTTAAAAGCAGAGAAATTGAAATTTAGAAAATTGCGATTTTTTTTTTTAAAATTTTTGGGTAAATTTGGGATTTTTTCATAAATAAAGGTGAAATATTTTGACTCAAATTTATGACTATCATGAAGTACAATGTGTCACGAGAAAACAATCTCTGAATGACTTGGATAAATAAAGGCGTTCCAAAGTTATTACCACATAAAGTGAGATATGTCCGTTTTGCTAAATTTGGCCTGGTCAGGAAGGGGGCAAAGGGCCCAGATGGGAAGTGGTTAAAGAAAAATCAATTAAAAAGTAAAATTTAGAAATGTCATCTCCATTTTCCTTTAATTTCTTGTGGAACACATCAAAGTTTGTAAAATCTGTTTTGAGTAACTTGAGGGGTGTAGTTTCTACAATGTGGTCATTTATGGGGGCTTTCTACTATGTAAGCCCCACAAAGTGAATTCAGACCTGAAATGGTCCTTAAAAAGTGGGTTTTCTAAAATTTCTAAAAAATTTCAAGATTTTCTTCTAAATTTCTAAGCCTTTTAACGTCCTAAAAAAATAAAATGACATTTACAAAATGATGCCAACATAAAGTAGACATATGAGGAATGTTAAGTAATAAATATTCAATGAGGTATAACTTTTTCTGTTTTAAAAACGGAGAAACTGAAATTTTGAAAATTGCGAATTTTGGGTAAATTTGGGATTTTTTCATAAAGATAAAATATATTGACTCAAATTTATGACCATCATGAAGTACAATGTGTCACGAGAAAATCTCAGAATGACTTGGATAAGTAAAAGTGTTCCAAAGTTATTACCACATAAAGTGACACGTTATATTTGCCCAAAAAAATGGCCTGGGCAGAAAGGCGAAAACTGGCCCGGGGTAGAAGGGGTTAAAAGAAAGTTAGGTCCAGGTCACATGTTCATTAGTCATGTGATCACATCTCCTGTGATCACATGGTGTGTACTCATGAATATTCATGTGAAGGAGGGAGGTGGGAGAGCACTCATCTCTCCAGTGCTATTGTGGATGGGGAGTGGTTTCAAATGGGCGGATTCAGAAATGTTGACACATTGTTGGGAAGAGGGTCACATGATCGCTTGGTCTGCGTCCATGTGACCTGTCCCCAGGGCAATCAGGACGCGCACATTATATCTTTATGCTGGTAGATGCGGGCGTCGGGTAGCACTAGCTGGTAAACAGAGGGGGGCTCACGTGGGTGCAGGGAGCGTTGTGGTCGGGAAATGCCTCGGGATCAAATAGGACTATGAAGAAGTGGATACTTGTTTGGCTAATAGAGATATAGATAACCCTGGTCTCTAAGTCTACTTTCACACTCTCGTTTTGCCTTTCCATTTGTGAGATCCGTTAAGAGCTCTCGCAAGCAGTCCAAGCTGGATCAGTTTGCATTCTAATGCCTTCTGAATGGAAAAGGAGCCGCTCAGAATACATCAGTTTGCTTCATTTTCATCTCCATTCCGCTTTGGAGACGGACACCAAAACGCTGCTTGTGACCTGTCACCAGGACACCCAGGACTCGCACACTATATCGTTCTTATGCTGCGAGATGCGGACGTCGGGTTGCACTAGGTGGTAAAACAGAAGGGGAGTCACGTGGGTATGGGGAGCGCTGCTGTTGGGAAATGTCTCAGGATCAAATAGGAGCATAAAGAAATGGATATTTGTTTGGCTGCTAGGGATATAGGTAGCCCTGGGCACTAAAGCATTAGAAGGTTATTAAATATAATCATAGGTAAAAACGCATAGGAAGGGCTGATTTAATCTGTTGGTCTATGCATTAAAACTTTAAAAGATTATTAGACATGGCCACAAGTAAATACGAAAATACACATTAGAAAGCCCTCATGGCTATATGGAGGATTGATTTTATTTATTCTATAGTTAGGGGAAGAGGTAATGTAAATGATTGAATAGATGAATAGGAAGCTCTGAAATAATGGTTACAAAATGAAACCTATATTTTGCAGTGGTATAAAGACTGGGAGTGCAACTAAATTCATGGGGGGTGGGGCGGAGGGGAAGGGAGGGGGAAGAAGTCTGAATTAATTCTATAGGTTGATCTCAAAGGCCTCATTAAGGCCATATCCATTTAAACTGTTCAGTTTAAAAATCCAATGCAACTCCCTACGTCTGATGTTGTATATCTTTTCTTAAATGCATTGGGATTTGTTCGATTGGGGTTACAGTAAAACCAGATGGGCTGCTGTCGTGATGTTCCGCTGCATGTCTTGAAACTCTGTGCTTCAAGTATTTTTTCCTGATATTGGACCGGTGGTTATTAAATCTGTTGTGCAATGTTTGGATGGTGCGGCCCACATATTGCAAATGGCATGGACACTCTAGTAAGTAAATAACGTGGGTGGAATTGCAGTTCAAGGAACTCAAAATGGGAAAAACATCACCGCTTTGACTGTGGAAGGTTGACCTTTGGCAAATGGTTGTGCAGCAGAGGCATCTTCGGTGACCGCATTTGAAACTGCCTTTTAAAGAGAAAACATCCAGATCCTTGATGGTGCTTCCAACTGGTTTAAGTTTGCTGGGTGCTAGAATATTTTTCAGAGTTTGCGCTCTTCTGTATGTTAGACAGGGGGTCTCTGGGATTATTTGGGTGAGTATAGGATCTCTTTTTAGAATGTGCAAATGTTTTGTCAAGATTTGTTTTGATGGCGTCATTATTTTTATTTTATGTTGGAATAAAATTGCAGGAATAAAGATTGTTACTGGTGTTTTCTTCCCGTTTTTGTACGGGGATGAGGCAATCTGAGTAAGCCCGGCAGCTTTTTTTCTTGCGACAGAAATAATGCTTGCTGGGTACCCCTTTTTACTGAACCTAGAGACAAGTTTGTCACATTGTTGGGTGAAGTCTTCGTCCAATGTGCAATTTCGTCTCAGGCGCTTGAACTGACTAAAGGGGATATTTGCTTTCCATTTTCTGTAATGTGTACTGCTGAAATCGAGATAACTGTTACTATCCACCTTTTTAAAAAAAAAAGTTTGTGTTCTGATTTCGCCATCTCGGATAAAAATTTCAAGGTCCAGAAAATCTATTTTACTGTTGTATGTAACTGTAAACAAGATACCCCAGTCGTTAGTATTCAGGTGAGTAATTAAATTTTCTATAGATGTTTGGTCTCCGTTCCAAATGAAGATCAGGTCATCTATTTATCTACGGAAGAAGACTATGTTGGTGGACCAGAAGGTCGTCTGGTGGATGAAAATCTCAAAGATCCCCATAAATAGATTTGCAAAACTTGTCTCCATTGTGGTCTCCCGTATCTGTTTAAAGATTTGGTCCTGGAAAATAAAGGTATTATGAGTAAGAAGAAACTCTATGCCTCTAATTATGAAGTCCTTTTACTGGGTGGGCATCTCATGATCCTTCTCCAGAAACGTGCATTTCAGGCCTAGGTCATGGGGTATATTTGAGTAGGGCTGCAGCTAACGATTATTTGAATAATCGATTAGTTGTCGATAATTTAATCGATTAATCGGGAAAAAACACCAAAATTACAAAACAAAGAGGTTTATATGATTTTACTTGAAAAATTATGTTCAAAGGCCATATTAATACAAATTGTGGCTGGCACTGTTATGGGGGATCTGTGGATGGCACTGTTATGGGGGATCTGTGGATGGCACTGTTATGGAGGGGATCTGTGGATGGCACTGTTATGGGGAGGGGGATCTGTGGATGGCAATGTTATGGGGAGGGTGATCTGTGGATGGCACTGTTATGGGGAGGGGGATCTGTGGATGGCACTGTTATGGGGAGGGGGATCTGTGGATGGCACTGTTATGGGGAGGGGGATCTGTGGATGACACTGATATGGGGGGGATCTATAGATGACACTATATAGCATCCTATGCTATATGTGTCTTCCACAGATCCCCCTCTTATTTACGGCGACCCTGGCCAAGAGGAAGGAGTTTGCCCCCTCACTAAAATCCTGCGGGAAAATCAAGTCCGTTACCGGTGGGGCTTTCCGGTGAAACTTATTGTTGCACATAACGGCACACTCAATGTGTGCACAACGCCGCGGGCAGCAGATCAGAAGTTGTCGGCGCGGACAAGCAAAGATTCTGGTGGACTGGAACCTGGCCTGAGCAGGACTGGCCAATAATATTTGGTGCTGTGAGGTACAAAAATGACTTGCTACCCTGCACCCCCTTTTCTATGGGGTAAAAGCCCTTTCTACCACTATACCACTCTGAAGCAGCGTAATACTGCTTCTACTCTTTATATGCTTTTTCTTGTGTTTTATGTTTTCTTAGTTTTTTCAGTTCTAATGTTTTTGGAGGTTCTACCTCAGGTTAAGATGTATGATGATTAGGGATGAGCGAACCCGAACTGTATAGTTCGGGTTCGTACCGAATTTTGGGGTGTCCGTGACACGGACCCGAACCCGAACATTTTCGTAAAAGTTCGGGTTCGGTGTTCGGCTCTTTCTTGGCGCTTTTTGAAAGGCTGCAAAGCAGCCAATCAACAAGCGTCATACTACTTGCCCCAAGAGGCCATCACAGCCATGCCTACTATTAGCATGGCTGTGATTGGCCAGTGCAGCATGTGACCCAGCCTCTATTTAAGCTGGAGTCACGTAGCGCCGCACGTCACTCTGCTTTGATCAGTATAGGGAGAGGTTGCAGCTGCGACGTTAGGAGATTAACTCCTCCAAAAGACTTCATTCTGTGATCGATCTGCAGCTGTGGATCATTGAAGTGCTATTATTGACTTGCTCACTTTTTTGAGGCTGCCCAGAGCGTTTTTAGATCACTTTTTTTCTGGGGTGATCGGCGGCCATTTTGTGACTTGTGGTGCGCCAGCACAAGCTATCACCAAGTGTATTTAACCATCGATAGTGTGGTTATTTTGTGCTATATCCTACATCAGCTGCAGGCTGAGCCTGTGTCACCGAAGTGCATTTAACCATCGACAGTCTGATTATTTTTTGGCCATATACTACATCTGGTGCAGGCTGAGCCTGTGTCACCCAAGTGCATTTAACCATCAACAGTGTGGTTATTTTTTGGCCATATATTACATCAGGGGCAAGTTGAGCCTGTCACCCAGCGCCTAAAAAATAGACCTGACATTTCTATTCAACAAAATCTGTACTGTTTTAGCTGGTCAAGTTATTTGTAGTGACCGTAAAAGCACACTTTTTTTTTCTGGGTTGAAAAACCATTCCCAAATTTGCCATTCTCAAAATAACTAGTTTCTGGTATTTGAGGCCTACTTGAAATCTATCCCAAAAAGAATATCTTACATTGAAGCTAGTGATAATGTCATTCAGAAAAACCTAAGACACACGCTAGCGTGCTGATAGAAATCTGATTCTGTGATTAAACCTATACCTGTCACACAGCGCAAAAAAAAACAGGCCTCACATCTCTATTTAACCAAATCTCTACTGTTTTAGCTGGTCAAGTTATTTGTAGTGACCGTAAAAGCACACTTTTTTTTTTTCTGGGTTGAAAAACCATTCCCAAATTTGCCATTCTCAAAATTGTGGTGAATGGGAACAATGAGGAAAACATCTAATAAGGGACGTGGACATGGTCGTGGTGGTGTTAGTGGACCCTCTGGTGCTGGGAGAGGACGTGGCCGTTCTGCCACAGCCACACGTCCTAGTGAACCAACTACCTCAGGTCCCAGTAGCCAGCAGAATTTACAGCGATATTTGGTGGGGCCCAATGCCGTTCTAAGGATGGTAAGGCCTGAGCAGGTACAGGCATTAGTCAATTGGGTGGCCGACAGTGGATCCAGCACGTTCACATTATCTCCCACCCAGTCTTCTGCAGAAAGCGCACAGATGGCGCATGAAAACCAAGCCCATCGGTCTGTCACATCACCCCCATGCATATCAGGGAAACTGTCTGAGCCTCAAGTTATGCAGCAGTCTCTTATGCTGTTTGAAGACTCTGCTGACAGGGTTTCCCAAGGGCATCCACCTAGCCCTTCCCCAGGGGTGGAAGAGATAGAATGCACTAACGCACAACCACTTATTTTTCCTGATGATGAGGACATGGGAATACCACCTCAGCACGTCTCTGATGATGACGAAACACAGGTGCCAACTGCTGTGTCTTTCTGCAGTGTGCAGACTGAACAGGAGGTCAGGGATCAAGACTGGGTGGAAGACGATGCAGGGGACGATGAGGTCCTAGACCCCACATGGAATGAAGGTCGTGCCACTGACTTTCACAGTTCGGAGGAAGAGGCAGTGGTGAGACCGAGCCAACAGCGTAGCAAAAGAGGGAGCAGTGGGCAAAATCAGAACACCCGCCGCCAAGAGACTCCGCCTGCTACTGACCGCCGCCATCTGGGACCGAGCACCCCAAAGGCAGCTTCAAGGAGTTCCCTGGCATGGCACTTCTTCAAACAATGTGCTGACGACAAGACCCGAGTGGTTTGCACGCTGTGCCATCAGAGCCTGAAGCGAGGCATTAACGTTCTGAACCTTAGCACAACCTGCATGACCAGGCACCTGCATGCAAAGCATGAACTGCAGTGGAGTAAACACCTTAAAAACAAGTCACTCAGGCTCCCCCTGCTACCTCTTCTGCTGCTGCTGCCTCGGCCTCTTCTGCTGCTGCCTCGGCCTCTTCCTCCGCCTCTGGAGGAACGTTGGCACCTGCCGCCCAGCAAACATGGGATGTACCACCAACACCACCACCTGCGTCACCAAGCATCTCAACCATGTCACATGGCAGCGTTCAGCTCTCCATCTCACAAACATTTGAGAGAAAGCGTAAATTCCCACCTAGCCACCCTCGATCCCTGGCCCTGAATGCCAGCATTTCTAAACTACTGGCCTATGAAATGCTGTAATTTAGGCTGGTGGACACACACAGCTTCAAACAGCTCATGTCACTTGCTGTCCCACAGTATGTTGTTCCCAGCCGCCACTACTTCTCCAAGAGAGCCGTGCCTTCCCTGCACAAACAAGTGTCCGATAAAATCAAGTGTGCACTGCGCAACGCCATCTGTGGCAAGGTCCACCTAACCACAGATACGTGGACCAGTAAGCACGGCCAGGGACGCTATATCTCCCTAACTGCACACTGGGTAAATGTAGTGGCGGCTGGGCCCCAGGCGGAGAGCTGTTTGGCGCACGTCCTTCCGCCGCCAAGGATCGCAGGGCAACATTCTTTGCCTCCTGTCTCCTCCTCCTCCTACTCAGCTTCCTCCTCCTCTTCTTCCACCTGCTCATCCAGTCAGCCACACACCTTCACCACCAACTTCAGCACAGCACGGGGTAAACGTCAGCAGGCCATTCTGAAACTCATATGTTTGGGGGACAGGCCCCACACCGCACAGGAGTTGTGGCGGGGTATAGAACAACAGACCGACGAGTGGTTGCTGCCGGTGAGCCTCAAGCCCGGCCTGGTGGTGTGCGATAATGGGCGAAATCTCGTTGCAGCTCTGGGACTAGCCGGTTTGACGCACATCCCTTGCCTGGCGCATGTGCTGAATTTGGTGGTGCAGAAGTTCATTCGCAACTACCCCGACATGTCAGAGCTGCTGCATAAAGTGCGGGCCGTCTGTTCGCGCTTCCGGCGTTCACACCCTGCCGCTGCTCGCCTGTCTGCGCTACAGCGTAACTTCGGCCTTCCCGCTTACCGCCTCATATGCGACGTACCCACCAGGTGGAACTCCACCTTGCATATGCTGGACAGACTGTGCGAGCAGCAGCAGGCCATAGTGGAGTTTCAGCTGCAGCACGCACAGGTCAGTCGCACTGCGGATCAGACACACTTCACCACCAATGACTGGGCCTCCATGCGAGACCTGTGTGCCCTGTTGCGCTGTTTCGAGTACTCCACCAACATGGCCAGTGGCGATGACGCTGTTATCAGCGTTACAATACCACTTCTATGTCTCCTTGAGAAAACACTTAGGGCGATGATGGAAGAGGAGGTGGCCCAGGAGGAAGAGGGGTCATTTTTAGCACTTTCAGGCCAGTCTCTTCAAAGTGACTCAGAGGGAGGTTTTTTGCAACACCAGAGGCCAGGTACAAATGTGGCCAGACAGGGCCCACTACTGGAGGACGAGGATGAGGTGGAGGAGGATGAGGATGAAGATGAAGCATGTTCACAGCGGGGTGGCACCCAAAGCAGCTCGGGCCCATCACTGGTGCGTGGCTGGGGGGAAACACAGGACGATGACGATACGCCTCCCACAGAGGACAGCTTGTCCTTACCTCTGGGCAGCCTGGCACACATGAGCGACTACATGCTGCAGTGCCTGCGCAACGACAGCAGAGTTGCCCACATTTTAACGTGTGCGGAATACTGGGTTGCCACCCTGCTGGATCCCCGGTACAAAGACAATGTGCCCACCTTACTTCCTGCACTGGAGCGTGATAGGAAGATGCGCGAGTACAAGCGCACGTTGGTAGACGCGCTACTGAGAGCATTCCCAAATGTCACAGGGGAACCAGTGGAAGCCCAAGGTGAAGGCAGAGGAGGAGCAAGAGGTCGCCAACGCAGCTGTGTCACGGCCAGCTCCTCTGAGGGCAGGGTTAGCATGGCAGAGATGTGGAAAAGTTTTGTCACCACGCCACAGCTAACTGCACCACCACCTGATACGGAACGTGTTAGCAGGAGGCAACATTTCACTAACATGGTGGAACAGTACCTGTGCACACCCCTCCACGTACTGACTGATGGTTTGGCCCCATTCAACTTCTGGGTCTCCAAATTGTCCACGTGGCCAGAGCTAGCCTTTTATGCCTTGGAGGTGCTGGCCTACCCGGCGGCCAGCGTTTTGTCTGAACGTGTATTCAGCACGGCAGGGGGCGTCATTACAGACAAACGCAGCCGCCTGTCTACAGCCAATGTGGACAAGCTGACGTTCATAAAAATGAACCAGGCATGGATCCCACAGGACCTGTCCATCCCTTGTGCAGATTAGATATTAACTACCTCCCCTTAACAATATATTATTCTACTCCAGGGCACTTCCTCATTCAATACTATTTTTAATTTCATTTTACCATTATATTGCGGGGCAACCCAAAGTTGAATGAACCTCTCCTCTGTCTGGGTGCCGGGGCCTAAATGTGTGACAGTGGCCTGTTCCAGTGGTGGGTGACGTGAAGCCTGATTCTCTGCTATGACATGAAGACAGATTCTGCGCTGACATAAGGCCAGATTCTCTGTTACGGGACCTCTCTCCTCTGCCTGGGCCTAAATGTGTGACAGTGGCCTGTTCCAGTGGTGGGTGACGTGAAGCCTGATTCTCTGCTATGACATGAAGACAGATTCTGCGCTGACATAAGGCCAGATTCTCTGTTACTGGACCGCTCTCCTCTGTCTGGGTGCCGGGGCCTAAATGTGTGACAGTGGCCTGTTCCAGTGGTGGGTGACGTGAAGCCTGATTCTCTGCTATGACATGAATACAGATTCTGCGCTGACATAAGGCCAGATTCTCTGTTACGGGACCTCTCTCCTCTGCCTGGGTGCCTGGGCCTAAATGTGTGACAGTGGCCCGTTCCAGTGGTGGGTGACGTGAAGCCTGATTCTCTGCTATGACATGAAGACAGATTCTCTGTTACGGGACCTCTCTCCTCTGCCTGGGTGCCTGGGCCTAAATGTGTGACAGTGGCCTGTTCCAGTGGTGGGTGACGTGAAGCCTGAATCTCTGCTATGACATGAATACAGATTCTGCGCTGACATAAGGTCAGATTCTCTGTTACGGGACCTCTCTCCTCTGCCTGGGTGCCTGGGCCTAAATGTGTGACAGTGGCCTGTTCCAGTGGTGGGTGACGTGAAGCCTGATTCTCTGCTATGACATGAAGACAGATTCTGTGCTGACATCAGGCCAGATTCTCTGTTACGGGACCTCTCTCCTCTGCCTGGGTGCCTGGGCGCCTGGGCCTAAATGTGTGACAGTGGCCTGTTCCAGTGGTGGGTGACGTGAAGCCTGATTCTCTGCTATGACATGAAGACTGATTCTGCGGTGACATGAAGCCAGATTCTCTGCTATGGCATGAAGAGACTGATTCTCTGCTGACATGAAGCCAGATTCTTTGCTATGGCATGAAGAGACTGATTCTCTGCTGACGTGAAGCCAGATTCTCTGCTATGGGACCTCTGTCCAATTGATATTGGTTCATTTTTATTTTTTTAATTTTAATTTTATTTCATTTCCCTATCCACATTTGTTTGCAGGGGATTTACCTACATGTTGCTGCCTTTTGCAGCCCTCTAGCTCTTTCCTGGGCTGTTTTACAGCCTTTTTAGTTCCCAAAAGTTCGGGTCCCCATTGACTTCAATGGGGTTCGGGACGAAGTTCGGATCGGGTTCGGATCGGGTTCGGATTCCGAACCCGAACATTTCCGGGAAGTTCGGCCGAACTTCTCGAACCCGAACATCCAGGTGTTCGCTCAACTCTAGTGATGATGCCTCCTCCCCATATACATTCCTATATCTTTGTCCGAACGGAGCAGGGTTAAGCTGGTATATTTACTATCCTGATGGGGGTTAAAATTTATTTGTTTAATGTTGGGGGATTGAATTCCCCTCTTAAGAGGAAAATGCTATGGGCTGATGCTATGACCTCACACTGTAATGTACTAATGGCTCAAGAAACCCATTTGCTGCTGAAAGATAATCATAGATGTACACAACCCGATTTCCTACATATCTTTTACTCTCCCGCGTTTAAGAAAAAGAAAGCAGGAGTTTTGGTAGCGATAAAAAGGAATGTAGCGTTCACTCTGTCTTCTGTAACGACGGACAGCAAGGGCAGATATATTATAACGGGCCTGTTAGATAATTTACCAATGACGATAGCCACCGTCTATGCACCTAACAGCAAGCAAATATCCTTCTTTCGACATTTTTTCTGCAAACTTAAAGCAGTGGCTTCAGGTTCCACTGTGATTGGGGGTGACCTTTAATATAACGGCAAATGCAGACAGATTGTAATAACCGCACCCTGACACATAGGCAGGACCTCAAATCCCTCATAGCCGAATTTCAGCTTCATGACTGTAGAATGTGTTCTGCTTTACGGGTGCCTTAAATTACTGAAGAAAAACTGTATCTTAAGTCAGTGTTGGATTTATTTACAAATAGGGATATAACTACATTCTAAATATAATTAAGGGAATGGGAGAGGGGATTGGAGGGGGTCAGGGTCCTTGAGCTAGCTACACCATTCTCTCTCTGTCACATATGCCATAGGCTTTTCTCTGTACTCAGAACACTCCTCTCCAGCAGGTCTCAGCGAATCACATTCTTGATTGTAGAGTCCAGGAAGACTTGTCTTGTCCCAGAGGTCACCATTGCTCCTATTTGTGAGCTAGGTTAGTGCAGGTAATTACACAGGAAGAAAGTTATATCATATACCCCTGCCCCATCCCAGCATGTATGTCCTTGCTGACACAGGTGTGGGCAGTAAATACCAGCAGGGGGTCGGGCTTTCCCCAGGATGCGACAGTCCTGGCAGATCTTCCTTTC
Source organism: Bufo bufo (assembly GCF_905171765.1). Classification (NCBI taxonomy): domain Eukaryota; kingdom Metazoa; phylum Chordata; class Amphibia; order Anura; family Bufonidae; genus Bufo; species Bufo bufo. The sequence goes on from NC_053393.1 coordinate 435,389,222, forward strand.
ATCAGTGTCCTGCCCCAAGAACCCTTTGATGGTCCTCATTTGCATATCCAGCAGACCAGGGCTGATTCAGTTCAAGATATCAAGGAACATCTTTGCATCAAAGCTGTATCATAGATGTCAATTTTATTGGTTCCAACAATGACATCTGGAGATACCTCCACGAAGGGGAACGTGACAACACTTTTCTCTCACCAGCTCATTTATCACAATCCAGAATAGATTATTTTCTTATTTCTACTGATTTGTTATGGAAGGCCTCAGACTCGAGCATAGGTCTCACGACTTGGTCTGACCATGCTCCTATAACTCTTGAGATCCAAACAGGCTTGCCAAGTCCCTCCCCTCCGCAGTGGAGACTGAATTCTTACTTGCTGAAATGGTCAGAAAGGGTTGAATACATAGACAAATCTATTGGTGAATTTCTTGACACAAATGATAGTCCAGAGGTCTCAGCATCTACCCTCTGGAATACGCATAAGGCGTATATGAGAGGTATTCTACTCCAACTTGCTTCTCGTTTGAAAAAACAACGGTTCAAGCTCCTCTCAGAAGTGCTAGTCACTTTCCAAAATTGACTCAGAGTATAAAACGCACCCCAGTCCTTCACTCCAAAAACTATTTGATGCAAGGGTTAATCTTAGGACCATCCTATTATACGACCATGAACGCTCGCTTAGACGACTGAAAGCCACCTATTATAATATAGGCGACAAAGCGGGATCCCTACTTGCTAGAAGGTTAAAGCGCAAAAATGCGACAAGCAGAATTGCCCATTTGAAAACTGAGAACTCCCAACTCATTACCCATCCCCAAAAGATTTCGGACACTTTTGCAAAATACTATGAGAACCTATATAACCTGCGTAATAGTAGCTCCACTCCTCAGCCCCAGTCTGAAGACATTGCAGTGTTTTTAGATCGTTTATCACTCCCCCCGCCTGTCTGCATCTGACCTAAACACCCTAAATGCCCCTATTGAAATACAGGAAATAGAACGGGCAATAAGCTCAGCCAAATTACACTCTGACCCTGGCCCAGACTGTTACATAAACGAATACTATAAGACTTTCTGGAACTCCCTGACCCCACTCCTACAGAAACTATTTAATACCTTCTTATGCACAGGTCACATCCCGCCTGAAATGTTAACCGCAACGATAGTCACATTGCCTAAACCTGGTAAACCAGCAGATTCCCCTGGCAATTTTAGGCCCGTATCCTTATTGAATACGGATATCAACCTTTTTTTTCAAAAATTTTAGCCACCAGACTCCACAAAGTTCTACCAGCTCTGGTGGATATTGACCAGGTAGGGTTTGTGGCCGGCAGACAATGTAGAGATGGGACCAGGCGTATCATAGATCTACATATGGCAGAGCTCTCTAGGTCCCCCACGGTGTTCCTGTCTCTAGATGCTGAGAAAGTATTTGATAGGGTGCACTGGGGATACGTGAAAAGAGTACTCCCAAAATTTGGCTTCTCGGGACCTATTGTGAAAGGTATCATGGGGTTATACTCGAGCCCTTCAGCCAGAGTGTTGGCCTCTGGGTTCCTCTCCAGGACATTCCGCATATCAAACGGTACCTGACAGGGGTGCCCCCTGTCCCCTTAATCTTTGCACTGGTGATGGAACCCCTTGCCGAAGCCATCAGGTCAAATAGTGCCATAGGGGGCATCCCAGTCGGTGTGCAACACCACAAGTTGACCTTATACGCCGACGATGTGATCTTAACCATGATTGACCCTGAAAAATCACTAGAAGCTGTGTGGGATGCAGAGGTACTCTAAAATCTCCTATTACAAAATTAATGTCTCGAAATCCAATATACTACCCTTATTCATCTCGGATTACAGTATGTCAAAAACAACATCCAGAATAAGTTCCAGTTTAATTTGACCATATCACCTACCTAGGCATTATGCTCACTCCATCCACACAACAGCTGGTAACCACAAACTTTAAAGCTCTAAAGAATGACCGCTCACAATCTGTCATGGATAGCTAGGATAAACCTAGTTAAAATGCTAATCTTACCAAAGATTTTGTATAAACTTCAGTGTATTCCAATGCGGGTACCCATAAATACACTCAACCAAATCCAGAGGGAGATGCTGAGATTTATATGGGGCAACACCAAACCTAGGATTTGTAAATCGGCTCTATATCCAGCCATACGTAAGGGTGGTCTGGGGGTGCCGGATGTGAAGACGTATTATTGGGCCTCACTACTCTCTCAGGTCAAGGAGTGGAGGTGTCCGTCTGGTCCGCAGAGATGGCTACAACTTGAAGAGGCATTAATTAAAGGATCTTCCCTCAGTAGTTACCTAGCTGCACAATCTCTGGGCCAGTTTCACATTAATTTACCCACAGGGCCTATGTGGCCACCTCTACGGCCTGGAGACATATGTTATCTAACCTCAAAATTCATGGATTGGAAATAATTTCCTTTAAAAGCACTAGAATTCCTTATTCCAGGCTTGTCTCTTCCCCCTTGGCATACTAGGGGTATAGAAACCATAGGGAAACTTTTTGATGGCCAATATGTAGTACAATTTGAGTCTCTGCATAGCCTAACCAATATTTATATCAATATCTCCAGGTTCGGCACCTCCTAGGCTCGTTCCCCCCTCTCACAAATGAGAGACCCCCCACCTACGGTCACATCAGCTGTTAAATGCCTCACCCTAGCCCCTTCTACAAAGAAAGGGCTATCCACAATGTACCAACTTCTGACCTCACATCATACTGAACACAAGCTGCAATTTATGATTAGATGGGAGGAGGAACTTAAAACTACGTTTTCACTGACAGCATGGTAAGACGCGTTGTTTTGGGCAGTCAAACCATCCAAATGCATTAACCATGCAGAACAAAACTGAAAAATTCAGTTAAGGTGGTACCTTACGCCTAATAGACTAGCACATGTATCAGCAGATTACTCGCCCGTTTGCTGGCGTGGTTGCGGTCAAAAAGGTACTCCTGCTCACATGTGGTGGTTCTGTCCTCTTATTTCCCTATGGCGACAAGCACAAGCTCTCATTGTCGAAGTTACTGATCTACCCATTGATCTGACCCCACAACTAGCTATACTATGTATCGGGCTCAATGACACTCCCTGCGACCAGAGATGGGTGATTGCACACATACTTATAGCTCGTTACTGGAAACAAAACATTACTCCCCCTCTTCTAGAAGTTAATCAGCTGGTAAACCAACATATGCAGCATGAGATTATCTACTCTCCTGACCTTCAATCTAGAACCAGGTCCCTTAATCTATGGATGCCATGGCTCTCAAGCACATACGCTGTACCTCTCCCTGATGCTATACTATGACTGAACTGACAAGGTATCTCTAGCTCCCTGGACTCCCCCCCCCCCCCATATGATTCTGGCTATTGTCACACACTGTCTGTTTGGTAAGCCAATATTTAGGCTTACTGTTACCTAGTATTGTTACTTGTTTCTACTTATACAATTGCACTTCCTATGTACACACTGTAGCTGTATTTATAGGTTGCTGCGCCCACCTCATCTGTGCTACTTTTGTGCATAAAAAACTTTTTAATATAAATCTATTGAAACTGTGTCTTTTCAAGGAAATTTTTATTTTTTTATTATTTTTTCATATAGCGGTTGAGGTCCAAAAAGAGGTCAAATTCATTGATTTTGCTTGTGGGGCAGAAAGATAATCCTTTTGACAGGACTAAGATCTCGGTTTTTGTTAGATTGTGTGTGGATAAGTTGAAAATACCCGTAGGGTTATTCAGCTGCGTGGGTTCTGTATTTTTCTTTTTGCTTTTACTTGCTCTGCAGCCTCTTCTTGGTTTTTTCTTTTTGTTGGTTTGAGGCCCAGTGGAGGAAAAAAATTAGTTATAACAGGTTTTTTTTTTTTTTTTTTGTATTGGGTAGCTCGCTGTGGAATGAATTAGAGGGGGTAGGGCTAGAAAAGAAACTGATGTGGATGGCCCCGCTAAGGAGGGGTCTTCCTCCGGAAAAACATTGCAATTATTGGTATAAGATGTAGGGTTATTGAAATCAGGTGAGAAAGGGGATGAACCAGTGGGTGTCCTCTCCAGTGGTGTTGGATGATCCGGATCTGGAGTGTGTGGTAGAGACATACAGGCATGGATGGTCAATAATGAGTCTGCTTCAACATCCGTGAGTGCTGATTGGTTAGGAGAACCTGACTCAGATAAGATGGATGGAGGGTGAGTGGGAGGTAAGCGGGGGGGCGTGGGGGGGGGGGGGGTCACTTTCTGCCAGAAGTTCCTTAAGAAAAAAAGATGAGATGGTTAAAAGTGGTGTTCCTATGGTCGCAATGGATTTTTTCAGTCTGCTCGGAGTGAGTAAAGGGGTATGGAATTCTGATTTAGAGGAATTAAGTTGGCCAACGGGAGCTGCCCCAAGTCGTGGGGTCGGGTTTCTTGGGGGACTAGTTATGATGGTAGTATTGGCTTTTCCAGTGTTATGGAGCTGTGGGTTGGTGTTGTTCTTAGTATGACAAGTGTGGTGGTGACTGTATTGGTGGTTTTGAGATGGCAGTCTCTTGTTATATTGGGGTTTATGGTGTGTGCGTGGTCCATAGTGGTTGGTTACCCTGTTTTTATTGGAGTATATGTTCCATGGTTTTCGCTGCTTTTGATGGTGTTTATTATGAAATTGGGTTGGTCAAACTGGTGTCACAGCTGTATTTAGTTGTGTGATTTTATTGCATGTACTTGGGTTGTCTGTAACTATATTGTTACCAACCGTATTGGTAGGGTTTTTTTCTATAGCTGGTATCGTCTCAGTTATTTCCTGATCTGTTTTCAGCCAAAATTTGATATTATCATTGGCAAAGTCCAGTCTATCTCTGGACAGCTTGCTACTTTTTTTGTGCAATGTTTCCTTTTCAAATGAAAGGATTCAGGAGGTGATTATACGGTCAAATTTCATGAACATAGTGTGCGATCTATACTTAGACAGATTAGCATGACATTCTGTTCTAGATTCTAGACATCCTAGATTCAGATATAGGGAACGTCTTTTTGCTATTAGTCTAGTTATGAGTCCTTTTGCACACTCAAGCAAAAAATTGTCCCATTCGTTACAGAAATCTAAATCCGTTTTGAATGAATTTTCAAAACGCAGTCTGTGTCCACGAGGGTCTATGATCTCATGTAGATAGATCTCAAGGAATGTAGCGTCAAGGTGGTGTTGGATTTCTTCTATTGTGAGTTTTTCCAGTTTGTGAAACAGATTTAATAGTGATTTTTCACCAATACTTGCGTTTGCTTCTTTTTCTTTCTCTATGTCCACCGTATGTTCTTTTGTACACTGCTCAAAAAAATAAAGGGAACACTTAAACAACACAATGTAACTCCAAGTCAATCACACTTCTGTGAAATCAAACTGTCCACTTAGGAAGCAACACCTGAGTGACAATCAATTTCACATGCTGTTGTGCAAATGGGATAGACAACAGGTGGAAATTATAGGCAATTAGCAAGACACCCCCAATAAAGGAGTGGTTCTGCAGGTGGTCACCACAAACCACTTCTCAGTTCCTATGCTTCCTGGCTGATGTTTTGGTCACTTTTGAATGCTGGCGGTGCTTTCACTCTAGTGGTAGCATGAGACGGAGTCTACAACCCACGCAAGTGGCTCAGGTAGTGCAGCTTATCCAGAATGGCACATCAATGCGAGATGTGGCAAGAAGGTTTGCTGTGTCTGTCAGCGTAGTGTCCAGAGCATGGAGACAGGCCAGTACATCAGGAGACGTGGAGGAGGCCGTAGTAGGGCAACATCCCAGCAGCAGTACCGCTACCTCCGCCTTTGTGCAAGGAGGAACAGGAGGAGCACTGCCAGAGCCCTGCAAAATGACCTCCAGCAGGCCACAAATGTGCATGTGTCTGCTCAAACGGTCAGAAACAGACTCCATGAGGGTGATATGAGGGCCCGACGTCCAGAGGTGGGGGTTGTGCTTACAGCCCAACACCATGCAGGACGTTTGGCATTTGCCAGAGAACACCAAGATTGGCAAATTCGCCACTGGCGCCCTGTGCTCTTCACAGATGAAAGCAGGTTCACACTGAGCACATGTGACAAAGTCTTGAGACGCCGTGGAGAACGTTCTGCTGCCTGCAACATCCTCCAGCATGACCGGTTTGGCATTGGGTCAGTAATGGTGTGGGGTGGCATTTCTTTGGAGGGCCACACAGCCCTCCATGTGCTCGCCAGAGGTAGCCTGACTGCCATTAGGTACCGAGATGAGATCCTCAGACCATGGGCGTCCGCAGAAATTTTTCCGGGGGGGGGGGGGGGGCATAATTTTATTGACATCCATGCTCTGCTTGTTTCTGAGAATGTAATAATGAAGGGGAGGGGCATATTCATTATCACAAAGTCTAATAACGCATGAGCTGTGCAACGTGATGGAAAAGCTTAAATGTATATTATAAGTGCCAGGAATACAAAGTTGCATCCCTGGTTCTATAGCTCCCTCTGCCTCCCCTCTCCCTCCTTGCTCCCTCATATATAATAAAATCGTACTTTTATTCCAGTCTGCAGTCACAGTGTGCAGCACTGCCCTAGGAAGTACCTCTAGCTGCTATATGAGGAGTGGTCAGTGGATGTATTCCTAGGCAGTAATGTAAACACTGGATTTTCTCTGAAAACACAGGGTTTACTGCAAAAAGCTTGAAGGGGCTGATTATACTCACCAGAACTAATATATTAAGCTGTAGTTGTTCTGGACCTGGTGACTATAGTGCGCCTTTAATGTAAACATTATTCAATGCACCGCATTAGTCATACACCCATGATCAAGGCACTATAACCGAATAAAAAATGTAGAAACTGCATTTGGTGTTAACATAAACTAAAAATATGACAACTAAAATATTGACAACTGTATTTATTTTGAAATGTATTAAAATAAATAACATTAAATATACTAATTGTATATACATATACACAGTGCATGCACATCTCCATTTGGCAGTCTGATAGGTGGGTCTAGGTGTGGCAGATGCAAGAAGAATGTTACTTCTTACTTCTGACTGCATTGTGCCAAGTGCCAACTGTAAAGTTTGATGGAAGATGGATACTGGTATGTGGCTGTTTTTCAGGGATTGGGCTACTTCTATTGGAGGGACATTTTAATACTTCAGCATACCAAGAAAATGCTATGCTTCCAGCCATGATGTGGGAATAATTTGAGGAAGTCTGTTTTCACTTTAAAAGGAACCTGTCACCGGGATTTTGTGTATAGAGCTGAGGACATGGGTTCCTAGATAGCCACTAGCACATCCGCAATACCAAGTCCCCATAGCTCTGTGTGCTTTTATTGTGTAAAAAAAACAATTTGATACATATGCAAATTACCCTGAGATGAGTCCTGTAGGTGAGATGAGTCAGGGACAGGACTCATCTCAGGTTAATTTGCATATGTAACAAATCTTTTTTTTTGCACAATAAAAGCACAGAGAGCTATGGGGACTGGGTATTGCAGATGAGCTAGTGGCCATCTAGCAGCCCATGTCCCCAGCTCTATGCACAAAATCCAGGTGACAGGTTCCCTTTAACGTCACGTCAGTGATATCCATAAAACCATAAAACAGTACTGTGATCAATAAAAACAATAATGGGTTTAATCGTGGCTGGCCCACACATCTGGTACATCAATCAGTTTGGAGATTTAATTTGTGGACGTTCATACAGAAGAAACTGTATATTGTGTGGCACAGTGTAGGCTATATGTGTATAACAGAAATATATTTTACATGAAAACTTACTATTGCTTGGCCCTTGGGGACCTCGGACGCCACTTCAACACTTGGCCGGGGGCTCGGCGGAGCTGATGGGTTTTATCCTAATGAGAAAGATTTCATAATAAGGATTTGGAGAAGGGGTAGAGGGATAGCAGAGCAGGGAGAGGCTGGTGCTGCTACTAGGGGGTCATACCATGGGGGCGTAATAAAGTCCACCATAATGCCCCCCCCCAGTAGAAATAATTCTCCTTATATTAGACAGTGCAAAAAATACCCCCTTGTAATGCCCCCAATTGAGCTAATGTTCCCATAGTGCCACCATAATGTACCAGTATAAAATACCCCTATATAGTGCCCCCAGTAAATGCCGCATAGTGCTCCTCTCCCACCTTCCTCCTAGTGCCCCCATAATGTACCAATATAAAATGCCCCTATATAGTGCCCCAGTAGATGCCCTCAGTGTCCCCCATAATTTGCAAGCATAAAATACCCCTTCTTAGTGCCCCCCGTAGATGACCCCATAGTGCTCCTCTCCCCCTTCCCCATAGTACCCACCATAATGTGTCCCAGTATAAACTACAACTGTACAGAGCCCTCCATATAACATACCACTTCTTTGTAGCCTCGCCCTCAGTAGATGCCCCTATAGTGCCCACCAATAATGTGTTGGCAAGAAGTACCCCCATAGTGCCCCCCAATAATGCGCCAGTAAGAAGTGACCCCATAGTGCAACCTAATAATGTGCCAGTAAAAAGTGCCCCCAATGATGCCCCCCCGGGCCCCGGCCTTAAGGTCACATTTCTCCCCCTCCATGTCACGTGACCCGTCATCACCCCCTTCTTTTTACATCACCCTCTTCTTTTTACATCACCCCCTTCGCGTCACATTATTTCTCCCCCTCTCCATCATGGCAGCACACTTCCCACCCGTGACCCTCCACACACCCCCCAGTGTCAGCAGCACATCTCTCCCCTTCCCCCCAGGCACATTTCTCCCAGTCCATCTCATGGGCCAGTAGGGTTGTTGCGGGTATCGAAATTTCGATACCCAATCGATACTTTTGTCCCGGTATCGATACGATACCGGGATTTCCGTTTTTTCGATACTGGGCTGCGCTTCTGCGCAGTCTAGTATCTCTGAACATGAGCGCGCTGCTATCGGCGCGCTCATGTTCTCTCTCAGCAGCACGGGGAGAAGGAAGCTGTCCTCCCTCCCCCTGTGCTGCTGCCGCTGCCACCAATGAGAAGAGAGGGGCGGAGGAGGGGCGGCAATGAGAAGAGAGGGGCGGAGGAGGGGCGGCAATGAGAAGAGAGGGGGTGGAGGAGGGGCGGCAATGAGAAGAGAGGGGCGGAGGAGGGGCGGGCGCACTGCGCCACCAATGATAGGATTACTATCGGAGCGATGGGAGGAGACATCAGCTTCACTAGTGGGCGTTCCTTCTTCCTGCGCTGCGATTGGACAGCGCTACAGCCAGGGAGAAGGAACGCCCACTAGTGAAGCTGATGTCTCCTCCCATCGCTCCGATAGTAATCAGCAGCATGTGGAGCAGGAGAGGAGACAGTAATGGGGCACTGCAGGCGAACGGAGCGGCGCCCAGGACTAAATAGTGAGTGCTGAGACATCGCTGGGCGCCGCTCTGTGTGGCCTAATAGTGAAAGTCTGGACTCATATACAGTAGTCTTTAACACATACAGGAGGCGGGTGCCGGCAGCAGAATCGCATTGCCGGCACCCTGCCCCTGACAGGGAGCTGCGATCAGCGGCAGTTAACTGCCGCTGATCTGCTAGTACCCGCCTCCTGTATAAAGGGGTAAAATCATTGGTGGTGCAGTGTGCCCCCCCCCCCTCAATCCCCCCATCCCATTAAAATCATTGGTGGCACAGTGCGCCGGCCCCTCTCAGCCCTCCAGTATTAAAATCATTGGTGGCAGTGGCCACAGGGACCTCTCCACTCCCCCTCATTGGTGGTGCAGTGGCAGCTTCTGATCGGAGCCCCAGCTGTGTAAGCCTGGGGCTCCGATCGGTTACCATGGCAGCCAGGAAGCCCTGGTTGCCATGGTAACATCCCTGATGCTGTGTGCACAAAGCACAGAGCAGCAGGGACAGTGTGGAGTCCTATTCACCCTGATAGAGATCTATCAGGGTGAATAGGAAAAGGGATGAAAGATCCCAGGTTCTAGCCCCTAAGGGGGGAAATAGTTATTAAATAAAAAGTGAAAAAAAAAAAAACACTAAAATATGAAGTATAAATCACCCCCCTTTTCCCAATTTCACATATAAAATATATAAATAAACATATTACATCGCCACGTCAGAAAAGTCCAAACTATTAAAATATAAAAAAAAAATCTAGGTGGTGAATGCCGGAACAGAAAAAATAAAATAAAAACTGCGCGATTCGCCATTTTTAAAAATGAGGAATGCACGTGGCTTTTTTTGTTTATTTTTTTCGCGTGGTATCGAATGGTATCGAGTATCGCAATACTTTTTCATGGTATCGAAACCGAATCAAAAATTTGGTATCGCAACAACTCTATGGGCCAGTGTCAGCAGCACATCTCTCCCCCCCCCCAGGCACATTTCTCCCAGTCCATCTCATGGGCCAGTGTCAGCAGCACATCTCTCCCCCCAGGCACATTTCTCCCAGTCCATCTCATGGGCCAGACCAGTGGCAGACATGGGATCCATGATGGGGGGCGGGGGGGAGATGTGCTGCTGACACTGCCATCATCCACCATCCACTTGTTGTTATGATGTTGTACTTATGATTTATCTTTTTTTCTTTGTACAACTACAATATAAAGGCTGTATATCGTTAACTTACTACTTCTGAAGTTCTGTGACTGTTGGACTGTACAGTAACTTGGAAAATAATAAATAGGAGACTGTCACTTCACTAGTTCACTTGGAACTTGTTGGAGCCGTTACCGAACTTGTCAGTGACAGGCAGGCTCTACTCTGGGGGCGGATCTCACTGCCTGGCTGCCCTGGCAACATCACCTCACGTGCCTGTGTGCTGGCAGCTGCGAGCCTGCGGCACGCTCCAGCAGCCACTGGCACTGTCTGAGACTAGAGACAGGCAGAGGCAGGCCAGGCAGCGGAGCTCAGAGCGGCTCTCGGCTCACTCTTTCAGGCCGGGCGTGCGCTCAGTCAGTGACGTGTGCTGAGCCTGTCAGCTGTTAGCAGGCCGGCGGCCGCCCGTGCCCCGCAGCTAATTAGTAACTTTGTAACTTTATTATTCATAATTCTTACTTAATAGTCGCGGCGCCAGCGGGGGGCACTTGCCCCCCCCCCCCTGCGGATGCCCATGCCTCAGACCCCTTGTGAGACCATATGCTGGTGCGATTGGCCCTGGGTTCCTCCTAATGCAAGACAATGCTAGACCTCATGTGGCTGGAGTGTGTCAGCAGTTCCTGCAAGACTAAGGCATTGATGCTATGGACTGGCCCGCCCGTTCCCCAGACCTGAATCCAATTGAGCACATCTGGGACATCATGTCTCGCTCTATCCACCAACGTCATGTTGCACCACAGACTGTCCAGGAGTTGGCAGATGCTTTAGTCCAGGTCTGGGAGGAGATCCCTCAGGAGACCGTCCGCCACCTCATCAGGAGCATGAACAGGCATTGTAGGGAGGTCATACAGGCACGTGGAGGCCACACACACTACTGAGCCTCATTTTGACTTGTTTTAAAGGGTTTCTATCACTTCATATGACATAATTAGCTGGCAGACACTAGCGATCTGCTAGTGTCTGCTCTGGCCAACCATCCTACTATAATCACTTGTGGGGCAGCGGTTTTGCTAAAAAACTAACTTTTATAAATATGCTAATGAGCCTCTAGGTGCTATGTGGGCGTCATTAGCACCTAGAGGCTCCGTCTACCTTCATACACAGCGGCCGCCCAGCACGTCCCTCCAGCCCGCCCATGTCCTCCTCCGTGTGACGCAGCGGCCGAATTCTCGCGCACGCGCCGTGCGCGGCTGTATTCGGCGCATTAGAGATGTCTGAGCTCGGAGCGGTCAGACATTCAATGCGCATGCGCCGACAGCCGCTGCGTCACACGGAGGAGGACATGGGCGGGCTGGAGGGACGTGCTGGGCGGCCGCTGTGTATGAAGGTAGACGGAGCCTCTAGGTGCTAATGACGCCCACATAGCACCTAGAGGCTCATTAGCATATTTATAAAAGTTAGTTTTTTAGCAAAACCGCTGCCCCACAAGTGATTATAGTAGGATGGTTGGCCAGAGCAGACACTAGCAGATCGCTAGTGTCTGCCAGCTAATTATGTCATATGAAGTGATAGAAACCCTTTAAGGACATTACATCAAAGTTGGATCAGCCTGTAGTGTGTTTTTCCACTTTAATTTTGAGTGTGACTCCAAATCCAGACCTCCATGGGTTGAAAAATTTAATTTCCATTTTTTTTATTTTTGTGTGATTTTGTCGTCAGCACATTCAACTATGTAAAGAACAAAGTATTTTAGAAGAATATTTAATTAATTCAGATCTAGGATGTTATTTTTGTGTTCCCTTTTATTTTTTTGAGCAGTGTATTTCTAGTGTATTGGATGTTCCCGCTCAATTCTGTTCAAGGGGTAATCCATATTTTGTAGTTGATTTTATACGTTGTTCCTTTAATTTAGGTGTGAGGGTTTGTTCGGGATTAGACAAATCTGCAAATCCCCTCAGAGCACATTGGGGATAAAAGGAGAAAAAAAACACACGATAGGGTAGTATGTCCGAGTAAGTTGCAAGAAGGTTGAGAAATCAAGAGGCTTACCTTGTGTGGTTGTGCTAATGGTAGACACAACTCACAACTCTATTGTAGGCTTGTAGATATCAATACATATTTACAAAAGAGGTCCTATGTACTGCACCATCAAACTGGGTATCCCAGGAGTACGGAGTCTTTCAGAAATGGACGTCTCTAGATTCCACTCTCACCATAGGAGGGTGGGGAAAAAAAGAGAAGCGAATGGGCGCACAATAGGGTAGTATGTTCAAATGGGTTATAGAATGGAGTGAGAAATAGGGGGGCTCACCTTGTAAGATTGTGCAAATGATAGGCACAACCCTATGGAAGACTTTGTGTGAATTTAGACCTATTTACCAGGACTGCAGCCGCAGGAAGAGTTTCATTCGGATTGGATGTCCAGTCTTCCAAAGGATACTTGTAGCGGAAAAGAGGATATGCTTAGGCGCAAGGACACTAGTGGAGGCGGTCGTGATCATGAAATAAAAATTCCTTTTTGAATTTGAGAAAAAAGCGCATGTGTACATTAAAACATAGAAACATATAATGTGTCGGCAGATAAGAACCATTTGGCCCATCTAGTCTGCCCAAACAAAGCGTTTCGGGGATAGGTAGTTCCCCTTCATCAGGTTTAATAGGGAGTATTACAAACATGCAGAAAAGGTGGGTATTTAAAGCATAAAAACCGCCAAAAACACACCTGTGGGCAGTCCCTGATGGGGGGAGCCAACATCAGGTGTCATTTCCAAGGCAGGGTTCATAACAAGTATTCACAGTAGGGGTTATTTAAAATGGACATTTTCCAATCATATTATAAGGTCTTTTTATAAAACGAGTGTTTAATTCACAGAAAACAAGTTTAAAAGAAAGTTAGGTCCAGGTCACATGTTCATTAGTCATGTGATCGCATCTCCTGTGATCACATGGTGTGTACTCATGAATATTCATGTGAAGGAGGGAGGTGGGAGAGCACTCGTCTCTCCAGTGCTATTGTGGATGGGGCGTGGCTTCAAATGGGCGGATTCCGAAATGTTGACCTTTGGAGAGGGTCCCATGATCGCTTGGTCTGCACCCATGTGACCTGTCACCAGGGCAATCGCATATTGTTGGGAGAGGGTCACATGATCGCTTGGTCTTTGTCCATGTGACCTGTCACCTGGGCAATCAGGACGCGCACATTATATATTTTCTTATGCTGGGCAATGCAGGCGTCGGGTAGGACTAGGTGGTAAACAGAGGGGGAGTCAAGTGGGTGCAGGCAGCGCTGTGGTCGGGAAATGCCTCAGGTTCAAATAGGAGCATGAAGAAGTGGATCCTTGTTTGGCCAATAGAGATATAGATCCCCCTGGGCTCTAAAACATTAGACGGTAGAGTACATAACAGGTATTTACAGTGGGTGTTATACAAAGTGGGCATTTGCCAATCTTATTAGAAGGTCTTTTTATAAAACGAGTGTTTGATTCACAGAAAAAAAGTTTAAAAGAAAGTTAGGTCCAGGTCACTGGTTCATTAGTCATGTGATCGCATCTCCTGTGATCACATGGTGTGTACTTAAGAATATTCATGGGAAGGAAGGAGGTGGGAGACAACTCGTCTCTCCAGTGCTATTGTGGATGGGGCGTGGTTTCTAGTGGGCGGATTCAGTAATGTTGAAACATATTGTTGGGAGAGGGTCACATGATCACGAAGTCTGTGGTCATGTGACCTGTCACCAGGGCAACCAGGACCCGCACATTATATCGTTCTTATGTTGGGAGATGCGGGCGTCGAGTTGCACTTCTTCTCACCCCCTTCCCCCAAATTTAGTTGCACTCCCAGTCTTTATACCACTCCAAAATTTATGTTTCATTTTGTAACCATTATTTCATAGAGCTTCCTATTCATCTATTCAATCATTTATATTACCTATTCCCCTAACTATAGAATAAATGAAATCAATCCTCCATATAGCCATGAGGGCTTTCTAATGTGTATTTTTGTATTTACTTGTGGCCATGTCTAATAATCTGTCTAATAATCTTTTAAAGTTTTAATGCATAGACCAACAGATTAAATCAGCCCTTCCTATGATTTTTTTTTTTAATAAATCTTTATTATTTTTAAAGCATAATAAACAAAACAAAGTAAGGCACTGCAAGTGCCACAGACAGTACAACCACAAACATAGGGCAATATGTTTTCAGTAGTTCAAAGCAGTCACAATTCACAATAAATGTATAATAGCATACACAATCAATACACTTGCATTGAATCAAGAGGAGTTGGCTAGATTAAGCAGCAGACGACCAAGTGTCCCTTTCAATTGACCCATCAGGTACCATTCCGTGAGTGTAAACTGCTTCATAATCAGCTGTATCTCCGTATTTGACATACAATACTCAATAAACGGTTTCCATTTTTGAAACAACCCTTTTGCCTGTCGTTCCTTCTCTGCAAGAGAATTTAACCTTTCTATATGAAAAACATGCTTTAATTGCTCAATTATAACCTGTAACCTTGGGGTATCATTTTGAAGCCATTGTCTCAGGAGGCTACGCTTCACTACCATACATATCGTATGGAACAAGCGGGGTATCCCACCTTGCCCTACCTCTCCCTCCCCGTAGTGAAATAGATACAGTGTAGCTGATAACGGAAGCTCCCTTCCCCAGATCCCTCCTTCCTATGAATTTAATGTGTTTTTACCTATGATTATATTTAATAACCTTCTAATGTTTTAGTGCCCAGGGCTACCTATATCCCTAGCAGCCAAACAAATATCCATTTCTTTATCCTATTTGATCCTGAGGCATTTCCCGACAGCAGCGCTCCCCATACCCACGTGACTCCCCTTCTGTTTACCACCTAGTGCAACTCGACGCCCGCATCTCCCAGCATAAGAACGATATAGTGTGTGAGTCCTGGTTGCCCTGGTGACAGGTCACATGACCGCAGACTTATCGATCATGTGACCCTCTCCCAACAATATGTTTCAACATTACTGAATCCGCCTAATAGAAACCACGCCCCATCCACAATAGCACTGGAAAGACGAGCGCTCACCCACCTCCTTCCTTCACATGAATATTTATGAGTACACACCATGTGATCACAGGAGATACGATCACATGACCAATGAACATTTGACCTGGACCTAACTTTCTTTAAACTTGTTTTCTGTGAATCAATCACTCGTTTTATAAAAAGACCTTATAATAAGATTGGCAAATGCCCACTTTGTATAACCCCCACTGTAAATACCTGTTATTAACTTTACCGTCTAATGTTTTAGAGCCCAGGGCGATCTATATCTCTATTGGCCAAACAAGTATCCACTTCTTCATGCTCCTATTTGAACCTGAGGCATTTCCCGACCACAGCGCTCCCTGCACCCACTTGACTCCCCCTCTGTTTACCACCTAGTGCTACCCGAGGCCCGCATCTCCCAGCATAAGAAAGATATAATGTGCGCGTCCTGATTGCCCTGGTGACAGGTCACATGGACGCAGACCAAGCGATCATTCATGAGTACACACCATGCGATCACATGACTAATGAACATGTTACCTCGACCTAAGTTTCTTTTATACTTGTTTTCTGTGAATTAAACACTTGTTTTTATTTAAAAAAAAACTTCTAATATTATTGACAAATGCCCATTTTGAATAACCCCTACTGTAAATTCTTGTTATGAACCCTGCCTTTGAAAGGACACCTGATGTTGGCTTCCCCCATCAGGGACCGCCCACAGGTGTGTGTTTGGCAGTTTTTATGCTTTAAATACCCACCTTTTCTGCATGTTTGTAATACTCCCTATTAAACCTGATGAAGGGGAACGACCTATCCACAAAACGCATTGTTTTAATGTACACATGCGCTTTTTTCAAAGAAGGAATTTTTATTTGATAATCATCGCCGCCTCCACCATTGTCCTTGCGCCTAAGCATATCCTCTTTTCCACTACAAGTATCCTTTGGGGGACTGGACATCCAATCCGAATGAAACTCTTCCTGCGGTTGCAGTCCTGGTGAATAGGTCTAATTCACACAAGTCTTTCATAGGGTTGTGCCTATCATTTGCACAACCTTACAAGGTGAGCCCCCTTATTTCTCACTACATTCTATTACCTGTTTGAACATACTACCCTATTGTGCGCCCTTTCTCCTCTCTTTTTTTCCCCCACCCTCCTGTGGTGGCAATGGAATCTAGAGACGTCCATTTCTGAAAGACTATTATCTGTATGACTGTCTACTAAGGACTATGCTGTGGACCACGACCTGGGAATCTCAGATAAAAGTGAAGAATAAGGGATTGAGCCTGCACCAACCCCACAGTGTTGATCTGGAAGTGTTGTCTGTTTTTCTGCCAAGCTTCTTCCAAAAACGCAAGCTTTACATAGTCCCACTCCTCACGGTGCAAATCTGTCCCCGTAGAGAAAACTTTTCATCTGCAAACAGGCTGCCAACTGACCCGCAACCAGGATTCAGCAATGACTGCAAACTAAATCCCATAGTGAGTGTAACAGTTGTCCTTAAAAAAACAGCATAAACATTGCCATAAGTGAAGGTGGAGCACTAACTATTCACGGAAATTAATAGGTGATAAAGTAAAGCGTCCGTAGTAAATAATCACGGAAGATGTAGGATACGCAAAAATTTAACTTTTATTGGTATATCAATAAAATAGGGAGAGTAACAATGTGACCTAAAAAATCCCTAGTAATAGGCAGGTGGGGTGGCACTAACCAAGTGCTCAAACAATTGTGGCATGTGAACCCACCATGTGTGTAGTGTCGCCACCTCCACGCTGTAGCCAAAGGGATATGAGAATGTGTCCCAATATCAAATCGCCTCCATAGGCCTGGACAGGTATCCAGGTACAACTATGGAGAGGTGTGATGGGAATCACATACAAGCTAATCAACCACAGCTGATGCTAAAATGGCAGCATGAGAGCCAGGAGACAACAATGTCCCAGCGCTCTCAGACCAGCTGTGGTGATTAAATTGTGAAGAACAGGGTTAGGTGCAGATCAGGGTGCCCTGGTAATGCGGCGTCCTGATACACTGTCAAGCATGGATCACCTCTGTGCTGTATGATTCAAGGTGTAGCAACACCGCTAAAGGTATCCTGCAAGATCGCACCCAATCCTACTTCCCAAGAGGACTGTCATCTAGCTCACGCTATCGCAGTAATACTAGCTCAACGCGTTTCTTCTATATACAGGGAGTGCAGAATTATTAGGCAAATGAGTATTTTAACCACATCATCCTCTTTATGCATGTTGTCTTACTCCAAGCTGTATAGGCTCGAAAGCCTACTACCAATTAAGCATATTAGGTGATGTGCATCTCTGTAATGAGAAGGGGTGTGGTCTAATGACATCAACACCCTATATTAGGTGTGCATAATTATCAGGCAACTTCCTTTCCTTTGGCAAAATGGGTCAAAAGAAGGACCTGACAGGCTCAGAAAAGTCAAAAATAGTGAGATATCTTGCAGAGGGATGCAGCACTCTTAAAATTGCAAAGCTTCTGAAGCGTGATCATCGAACAATCAAGCGTTTCATTCAAAATAGTCAACAGGGTCGCAAGATATGTGTGGAAAAACCAAGGCGCAAAATAACTGCCCATGAACTGAGAAAAGTCAAGCGTGCAGCTGCCAAGATGCCACTTGCCACCAGTTTGGCCATATTTCAGAGCTGCAACATCACTGGAATGCCCAAAAGCACAAGGTGTGCAATACTCAGAGACATGGCCAAGGTAAGAAAGGCTGAAAGACGACCACCACTGAACAAGACACACAAGCTGAAACGTCAAGACTGGGCCAAGAAATATCTCAAGACTGATTTTTCTAAGGTTTTATGGACTGATGAAATGAGAGTTAGTCTTGATGGGCCAGATGGATGGGCCCGTGGCTGGATTGGTAAAGGGCAGAGAGCTCCAGTCCGACTCAGACGCCAGCAAGGTGGAGGTGGAGTACTGGTTTGGGCTGGTATCATCAAAGATGAGCTTGTGGGGCCTTTTCGGGTTGAGGATGGAGTCAAGCTCAACTCCCAGTCCTACTGCCAGTTTCTGGAAGACACCTTCTTCAAGCAGTGGTACAGGAAGAAGTCTGCATCCTTCAAGAAAAACATGATTTTCATGCAGGACAATGCTCCATCACACGCGTCCAAGTACTCCACTGCGTGGCTGGCAAGAAAGGGTATAAAAGAAGAAAATCTAATGACATGGCCCCCTTGTTCACCTGATCTGAACCCCATTGAGAACCTGTGGTCCATCATCAAATGTGAGATTTACAAGGAGGGAAAACAGTACACCTCTCTGAACAGTGTCTGGGAGGCTGTGGTTGCTGCTGCACGCAATTTTGATGGTGAACAGATCAAAACACTGACAGAATCCATGGATGGCAGGCTTTTGAGTGTCCTTGCAAAGAAAGGTGGCTATATTGGTCACTGATTTGTTTTTGTTTTGTTTTTGAATGTCAGAAATGTATATTTGTGAATGTTGAGATGTTATATTGGTTTCACTGGTAAAAATAAATAATTGAAATGGATATATATTTGTTTTTTGTTAAGTTGCCTAATAATTATGCACAGTAATAGTCACCTGCACACACAGATATCCCCCTAAAATAGCTAAAACTAAAAACAAACTAAAAACTACTTCCAAAAATATTCAGCTTTGATATTAATGAGTTTTTTGGGTTCATTGAGAACATGGTTGTTGTTCAATAATAAAATTAATCCTCAAAAATACAACTTGCCTAATAATTCTGCACTCCCTGTAAGAGTCATCAGGAGCCAAAATAACCTGCCTATCTAAGCTGAGCTATCTCATTCATTCAGAGCAACAGCATGACAGCATATCCAGCGCCGATTAGCTTGTATGTGATTCCCATCACACCTCTCCATAGTTGTACCTGGATACCTGTCCAGGCCTATGAAGGCGATTTGATATTGGGACACATTCTCATATCCCTTTGGCTACAGAGTGGAGGTGGCGACACTACACACATGGTGGTTCACATGCCACAATTGTTTGAGCACTTGGTTAGTGCCACCCCACCTGCCTATTAGGGATTTTTTAGGTCACATTGTTCCTCTCCCTATTTTATTGATATACCAATAAGTTACATTTTAGCGTATCCCACATCTTCCGTCATTATATGGAGCACTAACTAGGTGACAAGGCAAGAGACCATATTAACCCAGTGTCCTTGTAACTGACATTTTACCACCATTAAATGTTTCAGGAAAGTAGAGATATGAGTACAATGGTTTCATGCAGGCACAACTGCTGATGTACGGTATAATGGGGGCAGTCTGGGAGCCTTTGGCTTGTTATTAACACACATCGCTGTAGGTTGACAAGGGTTCTGTGGGTTGCCCTGACACTCTGGGCCTTTAATCATTGCTTAAAGGCGATGTACACCTTCTGAGGCAATTTTTTTGGATTGCATTTAACTCATTTTTTGCTAAAAATAATGTTTTCAATTGGTCTTTATTAAAAAAAAATATTGAGCCATTCTGTCACAAAGGGTTAACTGTCTAGCTGTGTGCATCCTACTTTCACTTTGTGCTGGTCATCTACTAACCCTTATCTATAAATTACTAAGAGGTCATAAAAACTTATTTAAGCCACGTTCTTATCAGTAAGACACAGTAAGAACTGAACTATAAGGAGTGTTTATAATGTCAGAGAGCAAAGATAAGGAGCCTGTCAGATTAGCTGGCTGACGGAAGAGAGAAAATTCAGTTCACTCTGTTAGAGCATCTCAGCTATGTACAGAAAAAAAGTGCTCCATATTTGTAATAAAGACCAATCTAAAAAATGATTTTTAGCTCAAAATGAGTATGATGCAATAGTATAAAAAAAACTCCCCCAAAGTTGTACATAGCCTTTAAATGCCTGAAAGGTCAGCCCAAGTTTGACTTTGTATACAGTTTGTTGTGCCCTAGGGAAAGTACCTCATATCCAAGTTGTGACAAAGTAATAGGGTTGTAGGTCCATATGCATTAAACTTCTTACAAAGTAATCAGCAGGTTCTTCTGTAACAGAAGGAAAGACGATTCCATTAGTGGCACAATAACATTTTTATATGTATTCTTATATCATGGGAGTTCTTCAAATTGGAGCAATTTAAGGTGCATCCCCATAGAGATAAGAGGGTGACACTCTGCCTCCATTAACTTCATGGGGCTTTCAGAAACAAAAACTTCACAAAAACATCAGCAACAAAAAAAAAGTTAATTCACGTGGAACAAACAAAGCATAGAGTGTTCTGTTCTCCATGGAACAGCACTCTTCTTTTTTCATTGCCATTGTTATGTTTGCATTTCCCTGAAATGATTAGAAAAATCTATGAATGATAACAATTTAACCATTTCAGGTGCATTGTAACATTTATTGTAGCCAACTGTGCATAGCCATTCACTATGGGAGCAGCGCTACCGTACATTATAATTCCCTACAAAATGACTACAAATAGTACATTGTGCAAATTGTTCTCTGCAGATAAGAAATAAAATACAGACAACTACAGACTGTTCTTTTAAATTGTAGGAGCTAATTTTATTTAACAAGTATGTTTGAGTTTGAGATTCTGTGCAGGTCAATACCTCACATTCTAAAAGATAAGAGAATCAGGTAGGGCAGCATTTTACACCAGGCAGAGGATGGGGCGAGTTGAAGAATAATTAATTAGTATTTACACTAAAATATAAAGCACCAGTAAATAAATTTCAGGCTATTCAGACTGTGAGCCGCCTAGTATAAAGCTTGGATATACACATTCAGCAGCTATCCACCGACCGATTGTTTGGCTAACAGCTACCTCTTCCAACTCCCTCTCTACAGCCCCATACATGATCAGTCTGGCCTACCGTGAATGTCTTCTGGTGGTGGCTTATCTCCTGGGAGTATAAAAGGATCAGGTGGAAATATTTACTTTGTTGCATCCTTCTCTGTCATCTGTCAGGGGCGACCTTCCCATATATATAACATTGTCAGCCAAAACTGCTGTTCAGCTGACAATGCACTAATGTGTTTGGGAGCCTTAAAGGGGTTGTCTCATCATGGACAATGGGAGCATATCGCTAGGATATGCCCCCATTGTCTTATAGGTGTGGGACCTGCACTTATTTCGAGAACGGGGCCCTGCAAGTGAAGGAGGACGCACTGCACATACGCAGCCGCCCTCCATTTATTTTCTATGGGGCCGGCGAAAATAGCCGAGCGCTGCCTCGGCTGTTTCCATCAGCCCCATAGAAATGAATAGGAGCGGGGGCGGCACATGCGCAGTACGCTCCCATTCACTTCTATGGGGAGCTGGCTTGGTGGTGTCCGGACCGGAGTCCTTCAGCCACCACCTTGCGGGGCTCGGTTCTCGATATAGGTGCGGGTCCCAGCATTGGGACCTGCACCTATAAGACAATGGGGGCATATCCTAGCGATATGCCCCCATTGTTCATGATGAGACAACCCTTTTATGCCTTAGGCTACATTCACACTCGCGTTTTGGGCGGATCCGTCATGGATCTGCAAAAACGAATCCGTTACAATAATACAACCGCATGCATCCGTCATGAACGGATCCGTTTGTATTATCCGTCCTAAACTCCATTGAAAGTCAGTGGGAGACGGATCCGTTTTCGATTGTGTCAGAGAAAACTGATCTGTCCTGGCACACAATGTAAGCAATGGGGATGGATCAGTTTTCTCTGACACAATCTGGCACAATAGAAAACGGCTCTTTTTCATCAAGCGGACAGCAAAACGCTGCAGGCAGCGTTTTGGTGTCCACCTCCAGAGCAGAATGGAGACTGATCGGAGGCAAACGGATGCATTCTGAGCGGATCCTTTTCTATTCCGAATGCATTAGGGCAAAACTGATCCGTTTTGGACCGCTTGAGAGCCCATGACGGATCTCACAAACGGAAAGCCAAAACGCGAGTGTGAAAGTACCCGCAGTATACCTTCTAAAGAAGGCTCTGATGTATGCCACTGTATAGGCATTCTGCAGCATATATTGTCAATAGGAATGCAAAAACATATTGATTGTGTGGTATATGTTTAACTAGATGCCTCTACCAATGTCTAACAGTTTGACATGTGCCAAAAGGACACTTTGCTTGGCCTCTGTTGGGTGAATGGTGGCTTATGGCTAAAAGCTTTCTCGGCGCATACACTGAACAAGTTCACAGAACATGATGTGAACAGAGCCTAAGACCCACTGAACTTGTGTTTTCTTATTCATGTTTAGAAAAAAAAACATGAAAACTGAACCAAACAATATCACATTAGTCAAACAGGCAATAGCAGGTTTTTGTTACAATTGATAATAGAAATGAATGGAAATTATAGTACTAACACCATCCCCACGGTGTGCTTCTTTTCCGAAAAAAAAATCCAAATGATCATTGAGAAATTGAGATTGTTTTATTGATTTAACAGCAAAAAATCTAGTCACCATGTAAAATGGATTTATACTCTACATGTGAGTCCAGCCTAATAGCCATTTTTGGGTGACAATATGGTGCCATTACAACACCCAGTAGTTTATCGCCCACCCTTCTCAGAACGGTGAATGGCAAATCTGTCTAGCTATACAGCAATACAAAAAAGTGTGTAATGGGCAGTGGGTATGGAACCACTGCACCATCCAACCAGTTTGAGTTAAGGGTGTTCCCTTGACTATTCCCTGGTTTTCACCCTTTAAACCATATACAGGGATCTAGACTTCACTGTAGGGGAGCCACCAGGCTGCTACCGCTTTAAATAGCCACGGTGTGGTTGTCAGTTGACCCATGGGTATCAGAAACACCAGTGTGAAGCACCAAGGGAACAGGCAATACTCGTAGTCAGGGCAGGCAGAGTACTTGCGTATCTGTGAAACAAGTCTGAGCTCAGCGCAGGCAGCAAATGTCAATAAGGTAAACAAGCAGTAGTTAGGTCAGGCAGCGGAGGGTCAGAGTCAGTAAATGGGCAGAGGTCAGTACATGGGTAGACTAACAGAATAGCACAGGGAACTAGCAAACTAGAAAGCATAAAGAGAAGAGGATGGTGCCTTAAATAGGCTGGTAAAGATTAGGGTATGTGCTCTGGTACTTTAAGATAAACCTAGCAGATGGAGCATCGGCATCTGGGCCTGCTTGGGAGGGGCAGCAGGTCCAGACTTAGGAGCAGGGACAGGGTGAGTAAGAGGGAGCGTGTGCCCACCTGGAGAGGTGGGACAGTGATGGGCCACCAGAGTAAGGCTACTTTCACACCTGTGTTCGGGGCGGATCCGTCTTGTATCTGCATAGACGGATCCGCACTTGTAATGCAAATGCTTGCATCCGTTCATAACGGATCCGTTTGCATTATTCATAAAAAAAAAAGTCTAAGTTAAAACTGATCCGTCTTGACTTGCATTGTAAGTCAGGATGGATCCGTTTGGCTCCGCATCGTCAGGCGGACACCAAAACGCTGCAAGTTGCGTTTTAGTGTCCGCCTCAAAAGCTGAACGGAGACCAAACGCAGCCAAATTGATGCATTCTGAACGGATCCTTATCCATTCATAATGCATTGGAGCTGAAGTGATCTCTTTTGGGCCGCTTGTGAGAGCCCTGAAACGGATGTCACAAGCGGACCCAGAAACGCCAGTGTGAAAGTAGCCTAACAAAGTGGTTATATACCACTGTTTTAACATTTTCCTGTAGTTTAAAACTGCACAGGGTAGCATGCAAAAAAAAGTATCTCTTGAAGCTACTTCATGTAGTTTCGTTAGCTGAAATAATAATCAGAGGACTGCATGTATCTCCAAAGATGTACATAAAAGTAGCAGAATATAAATTCTATAATTCTGTGGTTTTTTTTTCCTCTGTTTGCCTCTGTATTATTTTAGAACACTTCTATGAAATGTCTTGTTTCAGCATGAACAACTTGCAGCCCTGCTAAAGTAGAAAGCAGATGTTTCATGATTCATCACATTCATATAGATTAGCAGTTATAGATAGCGCTTGCCATAACAATTTTGGCCTATAAATAATAGACACATGAAATGGTTAGAAGCAGCCTTTAAATTTGGATTTGGCATTCTGCCTTGGTTTACAGTGTTTGCTTAAGCAGCTTGCACAGGAGAAGATGAAAGCAAGCGTCAGTATCGGGTCAGAGATGAAATGCAGCACTGCTTCACTTTACCAAGTCTATTGTCACACATGTCAATGAGGGAGCACTGATAATTTACCACTGCTCTCTGACACCTGTAAGCAGAGGGACCAGTGTGCTAGATACAGCTTCATTTTGCATATAATTGACTGCTCCATCAATAACATTATATATCAAGTCCAGACAGAGCCTTTTAAATCAAGCGTCAACTGATCGTATGTCGGTAATTTAGAAAATGGTGAAACAAATCATGGGACTTTTTCTGACTTTTACACATTTGTAATCATGATATATCTAAAATGGATATATTAGTGTAATGGTTTAAAGAAGCACTCCAGTTTTATTTTTTTATTGGGGCCACCGTTTGAAAATTGCTATGGGTTACTGGCCTCTTTATTTTGCATAAAATGCCCCTGCTCCTGGCACTACAGGATCGTGTGACCTGTAGTCTGACCACCGGACTATGCAGCATCTGTTGTATCAGCCAGAAGTAAGTATTTATATGCAAGTCAATGAGACTCCCATCAAGGTTCTCATGGACTGGCATAGAGATTTCTACATCTACCTGAGACAGGAGACATTGTATTAGGCCGGTGGTCAGACTGCAGGTCAAATTATCTGTGACACCAGGAGCTGAGTTATGTTAAGCAGAGGCCAGTAAGGGCTTTCATTGTACTACTTTAACCCTTATGTCAGAGGTAGCAGGAAAAAAACAGATGCAAAGGGGCGCCAAAAGACTTCCCTAACCAAGGATAAGAGACATCGACTAAAATAAAATCGCTCCACTAGGACTATCAGCAAGATAAGCTCAAGACACTTGCAGATCTACTCTTCCCTCGCCAAGGTCACCTGTAGTTGTTTTAGCACAGATGACACTAACTACTGAGCTTCATAATAGGCTGACATGTTTGCTTCTGTTGATATTACTTATCTATCATTATCATCATTTGCAGGATTACCATTGTCACCATTCCTACTCAATAGGTCACGTCACTGGGGTGAATTATACTAGTGAGCTCATCAAGTTACCACATAAATTCCTACCCACCTATTCTAGATGACGGAATTATGCTAACTTACTCCCTTAGATTCTAACACCCCAATATTTTCTATCACAATAGCTGCCACCACCTATACTATAAGGCAATAAGGTCCTATACTCAGATATTCTCTCAACCCAAATTTAACACAGTAACACAGGTTATCTTTATGGGACCTAAAATCCTCTAAAACACTACTGGTAACGTTATTCCCTATGAAAGAGCAAGTTCTATAAGACCACAAGGAAGGGACTTATTATTATTTAAATTTAATGCACAATAGTGCAGTGCAATACAAAAAGAAAGTGTCAGATAAAAGATAAAAACAAAATATACATACAATAACAATGCAGTGAACAGATAAAATAAACGGGATAAAATACAGAATATTGTCTTACTGAGATGCAGCAGTTATATTCCGGCTGTGGGGACAGCTGAAGATATGGGAGGTCACTCCAAACAATGTGGATCCCCAAAATGGCTGACAGTTACCTGTTCCCAAACACCCATTTTTATCCCCCCCTCAGCCGAGGGGTGGGCTGTGAGGGAACCTCCGTCCTTTCGGTCCGGCCTTCTGGGACGTCTGATATTATTCAGGGTTCTGCCCCACCTTCCCAGAAGACTGACTGAGGTGGCAATATGAATCACGGCGATTCCTCGCTGTATGACAGGGACTGCGGGTACAGGTATGATCCCATAATCTGAGTCTTTGTCCCGGTCATACAGACACCAAATGTGATTGAGTTATGAATTTCAGAAGGCCAGATCCTGAATACAGAGAAATGCCTCCTGTCCAGTATGGCGTGCATAGACTCTGCCCGAAGCCCATGTCCCTGTCCAAAAAAAAGTCACCACCTGGATTTAACTAAGCAAATAGTTATTAGCATCCTATTGGATAATTACTGCATGGGAGATTATCTTTCAGCTGGCAATAAGTTATTTAACCCCCAACTGGTGCAATGAGTTGCTTCTCATTTCTTAAACAACCATGTCGAAAGACACATCTCGTGGTCTTGGAAAATATGTTAGTCTGTTTGAGAAGGGTCAAATCATTGGCATGCATCAAGCAGAGAAAACCTCTAAGGAGATTGCAGAAAGTACTATAATTGAGTTAAGAACTGTCCAACGTATTATCAATAACTGGAAGGATAGTGGGGACCCATCGTATTCGAGGAAGAAATGTGGCGGGAAAAAAATTCTAAATGATCGTGATCGGCGATCATTTAAAAGTTTGAAATCAAATTGAAAGCAAACAACAGTAGAACTCAGGGCTATGTTTAATAGTGAAATTAAGAGCATTTCCACACGCAGAATGCAAAGGGAACTCAAGGAATTGGGATCGAACAGCTGTGTAGCATTAAGAAAACCACTAATCAGTGAGGCAAACCAGAAAAAAGGCTTCAATTTGCTAGGGAGCATAAAGACTGGACTCTGGAGCAATGGAAGAAGGTGATGTGGTCTGATGAGTCCAGAGTGATGGGTGCATCAGGGTAGGAAGAGAGGCAGATGAAGTGATGCACCCATCATGCCTAGTGCCTACTGTACAAGCCTGTGGAGGCAGTGCTATGATCTGGGGTTGCTGCAGTTGGTCAGGTCTAGGTTCAGCAACAGTATGTGCTCCAAGAATGAGGTCAGCTGACTACCTGAACATACTGAATGACCAGGTTATTCCATCAATGGATTTTTTTCTTCCCTGATGGCACGGGCATATTCTAAGAAGACAATGCCAGGATTCATCGGGATCAAATTGTGAAAGAGTGGTTCAGGGAGCATGAGACATCATTTTCACACATGGATTGGCCACCACAGAGTCCAGACCTTAACCCCATTGAGAATCTTTGGGATGTGCTGGAGAAGGCTTTGCGCAGCAGTCAGACTCTACCATCATCATTGCAAGATCTTGGTGAAAAATGAATGCAACACTGGATGGAAATAAATCTTGTGACATTGCAGAAGCTTATCGAAACAATGCCACAGCGAATGCATGCCGTAATCAAAGCTAAAGGTGGTGACTTATTTTTTTGGACAGGTAGTGTATTATAGATATGGACAACACAGATCCATAATACAACTCTGTGTGTGAGGCCTTATGGCCACAAATACAGGTAGGGCAAGATGAGGACATTCAAATAAACAGTAAAGTACTGTATTTTTTGGACTATAAGACACCTAACATTTTGTGGAGGAAAAGAGCAGATCAACATTTTTCATCAGACCTCAAATCGGACCCCCAAGCCCCATCAGCCCCAGATCTGACCCCTCCCCAGCCTCTATTAGCCTCAGATCAGCTCTCAATCAGACCCCCAAGGCCCCCATCAGCCTCGGATCAGACCCCCAGTCGGACCTTATCAGCCTCAATTCGGATGTCCCAACCCCAATCAGCTTCAGATCAGCCCCCATTAGACCATAGATCAGACGTTATGAAAAATAAATAAATTACCTTACCTCACTTGCTCCGGACGGTGCTGCAGATCCAGAACACACCTCTCCATCGATTTTTCCAGGTCCTCTGTGTACAGAGTCCTGACGGAGCACAGCGTTGGGTCATAATGGATGTGGTCAATAGCATTTGGACGCACTGTCACTTTTCCCCCATTTTTTGGTGGGGAAAGTGCATCTTTTAGTCTACAAAAATACGGTATTATTAACCTAGTCTATATACAGTAGCTGCAATAATTAGAAATTACATGACTGATTGCAGGACAAGCGCTGCCATAAGAACAGAATTTCCTCACAAAAATCTAGCACATTCATTTATCGGTCTCTAAGAAAAGTCATTGATGCATCTGTCACCAGAATGCTCTTTTTTTCTGTATCTTTGGACCAATCATTTTAGAATGATAAAATGAGAATATTAGATACTACTTTATTATTATTTTCTTTAATTAGTTGACATTGCATATCTACTAGAATATCCATTAGAAATTCTGCTGTTGTCCACCCCACTGAAAGTATGTATTCTTTTAGTATTTTAATACTTTTTAGTATTTTCACAACATAATTACAATAAATTGCAATCTGTATCAAAACAGATGCATAAAAGAACATACCATAACATTAGGAAACTGGCCACAAGTTCAGGAATTATTTCAAAAAAGAGAAGTCATATCTGTCCTTAATAATTTCTCTATGATCCACTCCTGATTTTGGCTTCCAAATCTACATACAGAGACTTGAACATTTGTCTCTGTATGTAGATTTGGAAGCCCTAACAGTGACCCAATTTTACCCAAGTACCACTCAGTTTTGGACAGAGGGAAGAGCTGGGAGAGCAAAAAGGAAACATTCCTAAATTGACTTAGTCTACTTTAACACTGGCGGCAGCAGGGTCCAGCAGGCTGTTCCGGTGGGGGAACAGCCTGCCGGATCCGTACTAACGCTAGCCCACCTTGCCACCGGAAGTCCACTCCGGTCCCATTCACTATAATCGGGGCAGGCCGAGGGTCCAGCCGCTGCATGGCAAACAGCATGCTGCGGCTTTTCTCCGGCCGCCTCTCGGCTTGTTTGCCGTGCTGCAGCCGGACCTCCGGCCTGGCTCAATTATAGTGAATGGGGCCGGAGCCCGGTGGGCTAGCATCAGTACGGATGCGGCAGCCTGTTCCCCAGCCAGAACAGCCTGCCAGACCCTGCTGATGCCAGTGTGAAAGTAGTCTTTGATTTCATTCCATGGGTTCCATAACATATTAGTATGTCTGCTTCAGGGTCCTACACAATACATGCATTGGCTTTAACCAGAAGTTAGATGTATGATAGAAAAGAGATTTATAATAACCAATCTTACTTCAAGAAAGAATCCTTTCAATGACATGAGCTTCCTTAAATGAGGACCACAAATACCTAGGTCTCGTCCCAATACAAAGTTAGAAAAGTCAAATGAAATATAGAGGTAAAATACAGAACAGAAAAGTTTTCGATATCTCCAGAGCATGTGTACTACAGGTGCATCTCAATAAATTAGACTATCATTGAAAACTTAATGTTTAAAGGGAACCTGTCACTGGGATTTTGTGTATAGAGCTGAGACCATGGGTTGCTAGATGTCAGCTAGCACATCCGCAATACCCAGTCCCCATAGCTCTGTGTGCTTTTATTGTGTAAAAAAAAAACGATTTGATACATATGCTAATTAACCTGAGATGTGTCCTGTATGTGGAATCTCAGGTTAATTTGCATATGTATAAAATAGTTGTTTTTTTTACACAATAAAAGCACACAGAGCTATGGGGACTGGGTATTGAGGATGTGCTAGCGGCCATCTAGCAACCCATGTCCTCAGCTTTATACACAAAATCCCAGTGACTGGTTCCCTTTAAGTAATTCTATATTATATAGATTCATTACACACAGAGTGATCTATTTATAGTCTTCTGGAAGGACAGATCCGGGATTCCAGTATTTTAAATGCCGGATCTGGCACTAATACATTCCTATGGGGAAAATGCATTCAGGCAAGTCTTCAGTTTTTTTGGCCAGAGATAAAACCGTAGCATGCTGCGGTTTTATCTTTTGCCTGATCAGTCAAAATGACTGAACTGAAGACATCCTGATGTATCCTGAACGGATTACTCTCCATTCAGAATGCATGGGGATAAAACTGATCAGTTATTTTCCGGCATTGAGCCCTTTTGACGGAACTCAGTGCCGGAAAAGAAAAACGCTAGTATGAAAGTACCCTAAGCCACAAAAGGTCATTGCTAAAGAATCTGGGTGTTCACAGAGTTCTGTGTCCAAGCATATTAATGTAAAGTCTGGCAACCTTTAAAGGATTGTCACGAAAAGACCATTCAGGAATTTGGGGGAGATTCACAAGGAGTGAACTGCGACTGGAGTCAGTGCGTCAAGATCCACCACACACAGACATATCCAGGACATGGTCTAAAATTGTTGCATTCCTTTTGTCAAGCCACTCCTGACTCAAGACCACATCAGAAGCTTCTTACCTGGGCTGAGGAGAAAAAGGACTGAAATGTTGTTGTGCAGTGTACCAACGTCCTTTTTTCAGATGAAAGTGAATTTTGCATTTCATTTGAAAATCAAGGTCCCAGAGTCTGGAGGAAGAGTAGAGAGGCACACAATTACATGATTTTCCTAGTTTATGACGTAAAGTCATGATTTTATGAACGACACGGAGGCGAGTATTGCATTCTCAATCTTTACTGTAACCATAGCAGCAAAGAGAAAAAACACACAGAAACCATCCCACAAGGGTAACCCCTCCCATAGTCCAGTCCATAAGTAGAACCTCCCACAGGAACTCTTCCTCTTTCTTTGTAGCAAAGAATCTCTAAACTGTACCACCGGACCGGAAAAAACTCGCATCAACTCGTTCCAACAGGAAAACTCAACCAATCAGGGTAGAAACGAAACAGGATCCGTCTGGAATGACATCAGAAACGAACACCACTGGAGGGCATCGACTAGACCAGCCACCAGAAGGCCACCTGGAGAAACACGGCCGGTAAGGCATCAACCTACAGGAAGAAACATAAAGGACACATGGTAATCCGCTAGAATATCAATTCTGTTCAACGGTACAATAAACCGACTGAAGATAATGAGTAATAAATAAATAATGAATACTGAGAGAAAAACATAAGTTAGTTCAATCCAAACATATATACATTGTAATGACAATAAATATCATAATAAATATAATAATGATAGAACCATAAATGGAAGAACCACAGAAAACAAAAGGGAGGGAACATTAACATTTTATTAAAAAAGTAGTAATAAACGGTAGCAAAGGGAGGGGCAATACTCGCCTCCGTGTCGTTCATAAAATCATGACTTTACGTCATAAACTAGGAAAATCATGTAATTTTATATCACAACCGGAGGCTCATATTGCAAGTTCAAAGTGTGGAAATAACAGACTCGAAATCATGTGGAGACGGCCTAAAATAAAACTCCCGGAAGGTAGAGGATCTAGACCAGTCCGCCAATCTCATGATGTCCTCCAAGCGAGCACCCGCTAACACCATAGAAGTAGCCGAGGCTCCTCTGACCGAATGGGCGGAGAAAACGGACGTGTTCACCCCGGACAAGGAAAGGATCCATTTCACCCAGCGGGAAAGGGTGACACTAGTAACCGGACGGAATGGTTTTCGAAAAGAAATGAACAGGTTAGGAGAAGAACTCGAACGGAGGGAAGAAGTACGAGATAAGTATTCCCTAAGACAACCTACCGGACACAGAGACGGAGAATTAGGAAACTCCGGATACCAGACCGACTTGATGTTCGTTTTTGTACGGCGGGAGATGTTGAAGGAAACGCCATCCGGGGAAAAGGAGAGAGCATTAAAGTCTAGAGCTCTAACATCCGAAACTCTCTTGCACGAAACAAGGCATAGCAAAGACACTAGTTTCGCCGAAAGCTGCCGTAGGGAGAGATCAGAATTGGAAGGCCACTGAGAAAAGAAATCTAGAACCAATCTGACGTCCCAAGAAGAGAAACGAGGTTGTGGGGGACGAGAGCCCTTGAGGAGACGACAAATTAGAGGGTGCTGTCCAATTGGAACACCCGCAACTCCTTGGTGCCGTGAGGAGATCGCCGACCGGAAAACATTCATAGTCCTGTAAGCCTTACCTTCATCAAAGAGAGATGATAAAAACTGAAGAATCTCGGTCACAGGGGCCGAAACGGGATCCACACCCCGTCCAACGCACCAACGAGACCAGATGCCCCAAGCTGATCCATATGCCCGTCTAGTACCGGGAACCCAAGCGTTGTCCAGGAGGAACCTAGCCGTTCCCGATATTCCAGCGATCTCGTACTGTCTCCCGAAACTCTGCAACCTAGGAGTCGGAGGGATCCGTCTACCAGGAGAGGATGTTGTTGGCCTAGAGGGCCCAGGAGAAGAGTCCGGGAAAACGGGAGGAGACGAGGGTCCTCTATCAGGAGATCCAGGAGTTGAGGAAACCAGACCTGAGCCCGCCAAAATGGGACTATTAGGACCAATTTCGCTGACTGGCGGCGAATTTGAGATAGTACTCGAGGAATCAGCATGAAAGGAGGAAAGGCATATGAAAGATGTTCTGACCAGTTCTGAAGGAGAGCGTCCACGGCCTCTGACAGAGGGTCCGGCCTCCAGCTGTAGAATCTGGGAAGATGGGAATTCCAATGTGAAGCAAAGAGGTCCAGGGAAAAAGGACCCCAAAGAGAATCGATAGAGGCAAACACCGCCGGATCCAATCTCCAAGTCCGAGGTGTACCGAGAACTCCAATCCGCGAAGGTATTGTGAAGACCCGGGATATATTCTGCGATCACCTTGAATCCATTGTCCAGACAGTAGGTCTAGAACTCCTTCGCCAAATGAGTCAACATAGCCGAGTGAGTCCCCCCATGGAGTTGACGTATCGGACCGCCGACACATTGTCCATCCTGAGCTTGATGCATGCCGAAACCCTGCTGTTGGCGAAACTGCGGATGGCAAACGATCCCGCCAGGAGTTCCAGCGCATTTATGTGGAGATGGGATTCGAGTGCTGACCACGGACCCCCAGTGGAGACTCCCTCGCAGTGGGCACCCCAGCCTAGAAGACTGGCATCCGCCTCTATGATGAGATCCGGTTGAGGACCTACAATGGCTCTGCCATTCCATGCATCGAGGTTGGAAATCCACCATGTCAGCTCGTCTCTTGTTTCCTGATCCAGGATCACCAAATCTGCGTACGCCGCTCCCGTTTGAAGGTGAGCGATCTTCAGCCGTTGAAGAGCCCGATAATGCAACGGGACCGGAAATATTGCCTGGATGGAAGAGGATAAGAGGCCTATCACCCGAGCTAAATGACGTAAGGAAACTTGGCGGAGTTTCAGAGTATGGCGCAACTCTTTGCGGATGGATTTGACTTTGGCGCTCGGAAGACAAAGACTCTGAGTGGACGAGTCTACCACGAATCCCAAAAATTCTATGGACCTGGTGGGTTGAAGAGAGGACTTCTCCGAGTTGATAATAAACCCCAGATCCGTGAGAAGAGCAATTGACATCCGTAGGTGAGACAAGAGAATCTTGGGAGACTGTGCCAGGATCAGGATATCATCCAAGTAAATTATTAAACGAATCCCTTGAAGACGGAGCCAAGCGACCACCGGCTTCATCAACTTGGTGAAACACCAAGGGGCTGACGAAAGGCCGAAGGGGAGGCAGGTGAACCGCCAGACCTGACCGTTCCACAGGAATTGAAGGAGATCCCTGGAAGGTGGAGCAATGGGAACCGTAAGGTACGCGTCCTTCAAATCCAACTTCACCATCCAGTCGTATGGAGTCAGAAGGTCTCTGAGTAAGTGGATACCCTCCATCTTGAAATGGCGGTATCGTACAAAATGGTTGAGGCGTTTGAGGTTTATGACGGGTCGAAATTGACCCCCTTTTTTCTGTACTAAGAAAATGTCGCTGATGATTCCTCCTTCTGGAGTCGGGGCGAGCTCTATGGCTCCTTTCGCATGGAGTGAATGAAGCTCCGTGTTCAAACAAAGGCGGGATTGACTTGAAAGCACTCTCGGGTGCGGATAGGGGAGGAATAAAGGAGAAACCGTCAGTTCTATATTGAAACCTTGGACCGTGGCAAGGATCCAAGGGTCGGATGAGATGCGGGACCAAGCATCCAAAAAATGCAGGAGTCTGCCTCCTATGCAAAGGTTTGAGGAAGACATTAGATTCTGGCAACTTACCAAAAGGGCGTCTGGAACCAGCGAATCCCCTGAAGGACCGGGATCTTCCGGATGAACCTCTGGATGGGAAGAAAGAGGATTGAGGCCTCTGATCTTGGAAAACTTGTCGTTGACTGAAGGAGCCTCGACCGCTGCCGCGGGTCTGGAAATGGGCACGGCCGGACAGACGGCCCCTAGAACTGCCGGCCCTGGAAGAGACTCTCCCCTGAAAGACCTTTCGTGGAGCTTTGGGCCTTATCCAATGCTGTGAAAGCTCCTACAAATTTGCCCAGATCTTTAATAAAAGTATCTCCGAATAGGAGCCCCTGCGCCTCCTTGCCCGACTCAGTGAGAGCCATGTTGGACAATTTAGGTTCTATCTTAATGAGGATTGCTTTCCTCCGTTCCATGGAAAGTGATGCATTCACGTTTCCCACCATACAGATGGCGCGCTGAGCCCAGACACGCAGTTCATCTGGGTCAATAGGACTGCCCTCAGATTTGGCGGATTCTGCCAATTCAAAAATTCTGGTCAAAGGACCTAAGCTATCCAGTAATTTGTCTTGGCAGGCACGCAGTGCCGAATCGAGACCTCTACGGGGGTTAAACCCGGTCTTGGCCAAAAATTGGATCATTTTCGGATCTACATTGGGGGTATCACAGACTTTGTTTGGGACTAAGGGACGCGGACACTCAGCTTTCAGTTTGCTGCGCGTTTCCTTAGAGAGGGGTTTTCTAACCCTATCCTCTAAATATCGGGCCACATGTGGGGTTGGTACCCACTCAGCGGATCGTGGATGGTGTAAATTATCCGGGTCGAACAATGGTTCACCCGCAGGGTCTAACAGGGTAGTAGATGATCCGAGGGTCTCAGGGGCCGTACTAGTTGACGGACGAGACCGAGGGACTTCAGGGATCAAATCCTGATCTTCCCCTAGGACCTCTTCTGGGTCTAGGTCAGAGGCACTATGCACTATGGCCATCACTATAAGCCTCCTCCTCGGACTCCAAATCTGAGTCTGAACTAGGGACGGGCTGAGCCCGAGCCGACTTCCATGGGCGCGCTTTTTCTGCCTGGCGCGTGCAGGCTCGTTTGCGTGAGCTAAGCACGCGGTCTTGCGATAGAACTAAGCTATCTGATTCATTAATTCTGGAGGCATTTGTAGGAGGAATAGGTGCAGGGTTCTGAACCTTCAGTGCTTGGGCAATGGACTGTGATATGACAGTGGACATGGATCCCATAGCACTGTTTATGGCCTCAGTGATTGATTGCTGTAAATCTGCCTGGGGCATAGCAGATGAGGCTGGGATAGGCACTAGAGAGGGGGCAGATAAATCGGATTGTGCAGGAAGGGACATGGTAAGGAGTTAGTCACTCCTGTGAGAACTGCAAACCTGAAGGAATGGGAGACGCAGCGGCGCTGTAGCAGACAGGGAGCAGGAGAGCAAGCTGACTGTGGTAAGACTCCGCCCACCCGAAGCGCGGGACGGAGAGAACACGCCCCCAATCCGGCTCAAGAGAAGCAGGCCGGAGGGAGACAGAGCGCAGGGAACCGTGAGGATGAAATCTCGTCTCGCGAGATTACGGCAGTAGCGTGTGCAGGCCGGAATGGAGCCGGCGCCGGTGAGAGACTGAGGTAAGGAGGGAGGGAAGCGACGCTGTAGAAACCCGCCCGAGGGGGGTAAGGAAAGGAGAGCAGTAGCGGTGGCTAAATCGGAGCCAGAGGGAAGAAAATCAAGAGGGGAAAAAAATATATACATATAGTCGCTCCCCAGATAAAACCAAGTACATGCAAGCGATGATAATACATATATATATATAGCAATGACTAATACCACAAATATCAGTAAATATAGAAAATATATAGCAATTCAGCAAAATGAATATGACAGTCAAAAGGTACACTTATCTTGCCATGGAAAGCAGCAAAGAAAGAGGAAGAGTTCCTGTGGGAGGTTCTACTTATGGACTGGACTATGGGAGGGGTTACCCTTGTGGGATGGTTTCTGTGTGTTTTTTCTCTTTGCTGCTATGGTTACAGTAAAGATTGAGAATGCAATATGAGCCTCCGGTCGTGATATAAAATCCAAGTTGCTTGAGGTCCTGTGTGAGGTTTCCACAGTGAGTCTTGGTTTGGGGAGCCATGCCATCTGCTGGTGTTGGTCCATTGTGTTATAGAGTCCAAAATCAGCGCAGCAGTCTACCAGAAAAATTTTGAGCACCTCATGCTTTCCTCTGCTGCCAAGCTTTATGGAGATGTCAATTTCTTTTTATATGAGGACTTAGCACCTGCCCATACTGCCAAGTACAAATACCTGGTTTATTATTCATACTATCAATGTGCTTGATTGACCAAATAACTCGCCTGATCTAAACCCCATTGAGACTCTATAGGGTACTGTCAAGAGGCAGATGAGCTGAAGGCCACAATCAAAGTAACCTGGGCTTCCATAACACCTCAACAGTGCCATAAGCTGATCACCTTAAAGGGCTTCTGTCACCCCACTAAACTCATTTTTTTTTTGTGTACTTATAATCCCTATCCTGCCATATTGCCATACATTATGTTATTAATAATTTTCTTTCAGTAGATTTAGCAAAAAACATACTTTTATAATATGCTGGCCCTGTCAATCAACAGAAGGAGGGGGCGGTTTTCTGCGGCTGCTACCAGCAAGTAGACGCCCTACTTGCTGGTAGAAAGGTAATTAGCATATCATAAAAGTACGTTTTTTGCTAAATCTACTGAACGAAAATTATCAATAACATAATGTATGGCAGGATAGGGATTATAAGTACACAAAAAAAAAGAGTGAGTTTAGTGGTGTGACAGAAGCCCTTTAAAGGGACACTGACAGGCCCAATAAGCATATGTAGCTATATATATGCATGCATAGGTCTTCTAATGTGTATTAAAAACATATAAGTCTAACACCTGTCCACCTTATAAATACAGTAAAATCATGTTAACCTGATGTAATCGCTCCTCTTTCTGCCCAAGGGGTGGCGTTTCAGCTCCACATGGGTGGTACACACGCGCCCCAACCGCTGTTTTCAAGCGCCGCCCATCTCATCAATATTCACTTCGCTGGGCGGCTTCTGCTGTCCCCTACGTTTCGAGATCCCGCGCATGCCCAATAGAAAGATCTCGGAACGTCGGGGACAGCAGAAGCCGCCCAGCAAAGTGAATATTGATGAGCTGGGCGGCGCTTAAAAACGGCGGTTGGGGCGCGTGTGTGAGCCCATGTGGATCTGAAACGCCGCCCCTTGGGCAGAAGGAAGAGCGATTACATCAGGTTATCAAACATGATTTTGCTGTATTTATAAGGTGGACAGGGGTTATACTTATATGTTTTTAATACACATTAGAAGACCTATGCATTCATATATATAGCTAAATATGCTTATTGGGCCTGTCAGTCCCTTTAATGCCACGCTGCATTGATGCAGTAATTTCATGCAATATGAGCCCCGACTACATATTATGTACATACTTTTCAGTAGGTCAAAATATCTGTATTAAAAATCCTTTTTTAATTGGTCTTATAATAATAAAAAAAAAGAAATCTGAGAAACTGACTTTTGTGTTTTCATTAGCTGTAAGCCATAAACATCAACATTAAAAGAAACAAATGCTTGAAATCACTTTTGTGTTTAATGAATCTATATAATATATGACTTTTTGAATTGAATTACTGAAGTAAATTAACCCTTAGCGGAACTTGCGATTTTCTGTTTTTGCGTTTTCGTATTTCACTCCCCGCCTCTCAGAGCCATAACTTTTATATTTTTCCGTTCGCTTAGCCTTATGAGGGCTTTTTTATTTTTTGAGGGACAAGTTGTACTTTCTAATGGCACGATTTAATATTGCATAGGATGTAGTAGTGGGGAGCTGGAAAAAATTTCTAATGGAGTGGAATTGGGAAAAAAAAACACAATTCTGCCGCAGTTTTAGGGGGGATGCGGTGTTTGCGGCGTTCCCTATATGATAAAATGTACCTGTTATTTTAATTCTCCAGGTCAGTACAATTATAACAATACCACACTTGTATAGTTTTTCTTGTGTTTTCATACTGAAAAAAAAAAAAAAAAAAATGAATAAAATTTATTTTTATTCTTTCCTCGCTATATTCTTACCCCCATAACTTTTTTGTAGTTATGTGTACATAGCTGTATGAGGGCTCATTTTTGCGGGGCGATCTGTATATTCAACTGATACGAATACAGTGCTACCACCTGCTGACCTGTATTAGTATATTCTAGTAATGGCTACCGAAGCCTGATTGAGGCTTTCGGTTATTACTACAAAAACTCCACCCAATACACCTTTCATTATCCCTTGCTGTCTCCTCCTAATGTGTCCTCCCACACAGCTTTGATATGACAAGCAGTAAACTCCAGCGATCCTGCTTGTGGATTGAGAACATC
The DNA here is from genome assembly GCF_905171765.1 of Bufo bufo. Classification (NCBI taxonomy): domain Eukaryota; kingdom Metazoa; phylum Chordata; class Amphibia; order Anura; family Bufonidae; genus Bufo; species Bufo bufo. The sequence continues at coordinate 435,427,978 of NC_053393.1, forward strand.
GACCACCCAATAGGAGGCCTGGTGGTAATGTCAGACGGAATACAGTCACACCTCTCTACCGATTGTGGAGTGAGACAGGAAAAGTCACACAAGTACATTAGTAAGTTGCAGGCCTGGCAGGGGAAGCAAAGAGAAAAAAATTATACCCAGATAACCCCTTTAATCAAAATTTTCAATAATGATCTAGCTAAAAAGAGAACCTGTCACCTTGAAATGCAGTGTGATGTCCAGGCAGCATATTATAGATCAAAAGGAGCTGAGCAGATTGATGTATAGTTTTGTATAGACCTCACAGCAATGTCCTGACACCTGACTAAGTCAGTCTGTCACAATATGCTATGGTAATGTTGCCTTCACCAAAACATGTGGTGACTGACTGTAGAGCGAAAAGCTACAGTTGACTGTAAGGCTACATTCACACTGCGAAAAGCATTTTTTTTAACAGCTGCCACACGGCCGTTTTCAGAACCATTGAAGTCTATGGATCTATTCACAAGATATATATATTTTTTTTTAACGGCATGTGAATAACGGCCACCCAAAAATAGAACATATCCTATTTTTGCCTGTTTTGATGGCCAGATGGACCCTGTACAATTGAAAAGGACAATTTTTAACAGCCGTTTCTTTGTAAGGCATTAGTTAAAACTGCTAAAACAGACAGTTTGGCCGTTTTTTTTCACAGCCGTGTGAATGTAGCCTAGGCTACTTTCACACTGGCATTTTGGTTTCCGTTTGTGAGATCCGTCCAGGGCTCTCACAAGCGGTCCAAAACGGATCAGTTTTACCCTAATGCATTTTAAATGCAAAAGGATCCGCTCAGAATGCATCAGTTTGCCTCCGTTCCGTCTCCATTCCACTTTGGAGGCGGACACCAAAACGCGTTTTGGTGTCCGTCTGACGAAACTGAGCCAAACGTATCCGTTCTGACACCCAATGTAAGTCAATGGGGATGGATCCATTTTCTATGACACAATCTGGCACAATAGAAAACAGATCTGTCCTCCATTGACTTTCAATGGTGTTCAAGACTATGTTAAAGATAATACAAACGGATCCGTTCTGAACGGATGCAGATGTTTGTATTATCTGAACGGATCCGTCTGTGCAGATCCAGGACGGATCCGCACCAAACGCGAGTGTGAAAGTAGCCCTAAGTGTATGCACAACATGAAAGTTTCATGTCCCTGTAACAATCCAATAATAACCTCTGCTGTAACTATAACGAAAGTGCCGGTAATTATCAGTTCAGTTATTAATCCCAGATACAAATGGGTTTATATTTATCAACAGTCCATTGTGTGGATTAGACCTTCCTTGTTCCTCAGACGCATTACTACTTTTGCATGATTGTAACTGAAGACAGCAGTCCCTTGTTACTTGTGAATTGCATGAGTGTACTGGTTTGGATATAATGTCTTTAGACAAGTTTATGACACGTGCCAATGTTTGTTAGATAGTACAACATTTATGAATGCCATAATATACTGTATATATGTGACTGTGTATTGTTCGCTTCTTTCACTAGAAAGTGATTGAAAGTATCACATAAAACAATATTTATATTTGGTAGTCTATCAAGCATTTTATTAAGGTAACACTTACTGCCCTGTGAATGATATCCTTTTCTGTTCAGATACCTCTGATATCAGTGAATCCAGACCTCCATATATTGTACCTTACCATGAGTAATTGCAAAGTTTCTACAAGAACTCTGTGCCACAATGAAATTAAAATAAAGAGGAGATGAGAAAAACGTTAAAATGTATCAGTCAGAAAGGGGCGATAAAGCCATTTAAAGCTCTGGGACTCCAACAAACTGCAGTGAGAGTCATTATTTTAAAATGGAGACAATTTGGAACAGAGATGAATCATCTCAGTAGTGACCAGCTTGGAAAATGACTCCAAGGGTGCAGAAAAATTAATGCAGGAAAGCATCCCATATAAGTATACACAGATCCGTAAGTCTCTCTGGCTTCTACCAAGAACAGTATTTATTATGTGGTTTAGCATTGTCTTTCTGAAATATGCAGAGCCTTCCCTGAATGGCCCATGAACAGGTAGGAACTAGTGATAGGGACCACTCAAATGGAGGCAACCTTGACGCGGTGAGTGGCTTATTACGCTTTGGCCAAAATGTACACCAATGTCTCATCCAGCATGGAGGCAGGGCAGAATGCCGGATATAGAGTGCGATCACATTTGTATTCTCCTTCCCTGAAAGACGTTGTGTGGATGGTAGCATATGTTGTTCTAAAACCTCTATATACTGTTCAGCATTGATAGTGCCTTCCCAGATGTGTAAGCTCTCCACTCCATAGGCACTAATGCAGCCCCATACCGTCAGAAATGCTGGCTTTTGAACTGTGAAAATAGTCCTTCGCCTCTTGAGTCCACAGGACATGGCGTCCGTAGTTTCCAAAAAGAATATAGAATTTTGATTCATCTGACCACAGAAGAACAGTTTTCCATTTTGCCTTAGTCCATTTTAAATGAGCTTTGGCACAGAGAAGATGGCGGCATTTATGGATTTCTTGAAATGTTCCTGAGCTCATGCAGTGATTTTCAGTACAGATTCTTATTGAGGGCCCGTAGATCATGAGCATCCAATATTGATCATCAGTCTTGTCCCTTGCACACATGCATTTCGGTTGATTGCTGCCCATTACCCCTGAGGAAGCCAGTGTAACTGGCGAAACATGTCGGGGGGCAGTGTTAGGTTTTAATTAGCGGTCACTCCGCCACTGTGTATTAGTCCTTGAATATCAGTCCGGATGGACTATAGGTTCCACATTGTTAATAGTTGGCATCCTTAGGAGATAGTGTTGTTTAGTTCATGTCGGCACTATCTGTCAGAAGACAGCTAGTACCTCTAGTCGCCTGGTGTCTCGTACACCACAATACATTTTATAGGCTTATTAGCAAGGTTACTAGAGTTAGATTCAGTTAACACTTGCTGACGTGATAGGGCAAACAATTGCCCGTTCCCCTCTTGGGGCTAGGGATTGTGCATGTTCCTCTCCCTCTCTTCTCTCCCCTCCCTACCTCCTATAGTACCACGAGCCAGCATTATTAACAGTGGCAGGGTGACTGTGTTTTTAATGTCCTAGCTACTTTTTTGTTTTCAATGGTCTGTACAATCAAGAACTTTGGTGTTCTATGCACACTATTCTGTTTTTAATGCATATCGAATAAAAGTGATATATTAATTTGACTTGGGCCAAGATAGGTTTATTGCCTACTTAGGCATTTGTAAATAAAGCTAATATTAACCTTGCCCTAGTCTGTTCCTTTAGTTATAGACCCTATATAACCCTAAGATCTCACCCTGACTGCTAAGCACATACAAGGGTCTCAGAGGTAGACGATTGCATGCCCTCGTACCTAGACTGTGTGACACCTGAAAACCCTATAATAGTGAGGGGACACGACCACAGGCTCCCTGCACTTAATACAGAGGGAGTCAGGGTCACCTAGAATCAAGCCAGCAAGGAAACACAATACATGAAAGGACTTATCTGAACGAGCAGCAACAGAAGTCTCCAGCAGTGAACACTTCAAATCCAGGAAGTAGTATAAACCGCAAAATGAGGCAGTATGGGAGGGAATATAAAGGAAAGAGGATTAGTCTAAATAGGTGACACCTGGGAGAAGGAAATGAGATGACAAAGTGAAACCAAAACAAAGAACATCATGCAAGAGGTAGGAAAGGACGTCTGTCAGACCTTCTCACAGAAGTGGCGGTGACAGTACCCCTCCCTCTACGGGTGGACTCCGGACACTCAGAACCCACCTTCTCAGGATGAGACCTATGGAAAGCCTTGATGAGACGAGTGGCCTTAATGTCCGCCACTGGGACCCACATCCTCTCCTCAGGACCATAACCCTCCAATGAACAAGGTATTGGAGAGAACCGTGGATAATGCGAGAATCCACAATCCTAGAGACCTCGAATTCAAGATTACCATCAACAAAAATTGGAGGAGGAGGCAAAGAGGAGGGTACAGTGGGTTGGACATAAGGTTTTAATAGGGACCTATGAAAAACATTATGGATCTTCCAAGTCTGAAGAAGATCAAGACGGAAGGCAACGGGATTGATGACGGATAAGATCTTGTAAGGCCCAATAAACTTACGACCCAACTTTCAGGAGGGAACCTTCAGTTTGATATTCTTTGTAGACAACCACACCAAATCACCCACATTCAGGTCCGGACCAGGCACACGTCTCTTATCCGCCACACGCTTATATCTCTCACTCATCCTCTTCAGATTACCCTGAATCTTTTGCCAAATAAATGACAAAGACGAGGAAAATCTCTCCTCATCAGGTAAACCAGAAGACCCCTCTCCAGAGAATGTCCCAAACTGTGGATGAAACCCATCCAAAAAATGCACCAAAAAATGGTGACTTATCAGAGGACTCCTGGCGACTGTTATTTAAAGCAAACTCAGCAAGGGACAAAAAAGAATACCAATCCTCCTGATTCTCCGCCACAAAACAGCGCAGATATGTCTCCAGATTCTGATTGACGCGTTCGGTCTGACCATTCGACTGCAGGTGAAAAGCAGAAGAAAATGACAACTGAATCCCCAGGCGAGAACAGAAGGCCTTCCAGAATCTGGAAACAAATTGCGTGCCCCTATCAGAAACGATGTCTGAAGGAATGCCATGCAATTTAACAATGTGATCAACAAACGCTTGCGCCAACGTCTTAGCATTGGGTAACCTAGGAAAGGGAATGAAATGCGCCATTTTGCTAAAACGGTCGACTACTACCAGAATCACAGTCTTCCCCGAGGAACGAGGTAGGTCCGTAATGAAGTCCATGGACAGATGCGTCCAAGGACGGGAAGGAATGGGTAACGGGAGGAGAGAATCCGATGGCCGTGAATGAGGGACCTTGGCACGAGCGCAGGTCTCGCAGGCTGCCACAAAACCCTCAACCGTCTTACGAAGAGCCGGCCACCAGAATCTCCGAGCAATGAGATCTACTGTGGCTCTACTCCCCGGGTGCCCAGCAAGGACAGTATCGTGGTGCTCCTTGAAAACCTTGTGTCGTAAAGCGAGAGGCACAAACAACCTCCCAGGAGGACAAAGATCAGGAGCCTCTGCCTCGGCCGCCTGAACCTCTGCCTCCAAATCAGGATAAAGAGCAGAGACGACCACCCCTTCAGCCAAAATGGGACCCGGGTCTTCAAAGTTCCCCCCTCCCGGAAAACAACGTGACAGGGCATCCGCCTTCACATTTTTAACCCCAGGGCGGAACGTGACAACAAAATTAAACCTAGAAAAGAATAAAGACCATCTGGCCTGTCTCGGGTTCAGACGCTTGGCCGATTCCAAGTAGGCCAGATTCTTATGGTTGGTAAACACGGTAATAGGGTGTCTGGCTCCCTCTAGCCAATGGCGCCATTCCTCAAAAGCTAATTTGATGGCCAACAACTCCCTATCTCCCACATCGTAATTTCTCTGCGGAGGAGAGTTTCCTTGAGAAAAAAGGCACACGGTCGCCATTTGGCAGGAGAAGGACCCTGAGATAAGACCGCACCCACAGCCACCTCAGAGGCGTCCACCTCAACAATAAAAAGTAGAGAGACTTCAGGTTGTACCAAAATGGGAGCGGAAGCAAAACTCTCATTGATACTAGAAAAGGCCTTAATCGCATCTACCGACCTGGAGGAAAAATCTACCCCCTTTTTAGTCATATCAGTGAGTGGCTTAACAACAGAGGAATAATTCAAAATGAACTTTCTGTAATAATTGGCAAAACCCAAAAACCGCATCAGTGCCTTCTGATTCTCAGGAAGCTCCCAATCAAGCACAGCGCGGACCTTCTCAGGGTCCATGCAAAAACCAGAAGCGGAGAGAAGAAAACCAAGAAATTGAATCTCCGGAACCGCAAACACACATTTTTCCGGTTCAGCGTACATTTTATTCACCCGCAGAATGAGCAAGACCTGACGTAGGTGGTCCCTATGAGTTTTGAAATCAGGAGAAAAAATCAAAATGTCATCTAGATACACCAGTACAAATTTCCCCATTAAATGATAAAAAATGCTGTTGACAAAATGTTGGGAGACGGCCGGAGCATTCATCAAACCAAAGGGCATAACCAAATTCTCGAAATGACCCTCAGGGGTATTGAAGGCCGTCTTCCATTCGTCCCCTTCCCTGACCCTGACTAGGTTGTATGCCCCTCTTAAATCCAACTTAGAAAAAACTTTAGCCCCAACAATCTGGTTAAACAGGTCCGGGATCAGAGGAAGCGGATATGGGTCACGAATTGTGATACAGTTCAGCTCCTTGAAATCCAAACAAGGTCTTAAAGAACCATCTTTTTACTTAACAAAAAAAAAAACAGCGGCAACAGGTGACTTCGAGGGTCAGATGTGTCCCTTTCTCAGGCTCTCAGAGATGTAAGTACGCATAGCGACTCTTTCAGGTTGGGAGAGATTGTATAAACATGATTTTGGCAGCTTGGCGCCGGGGATGAGATTAATAGGGCAATCGTACTCCCGGTGAGGGGGCAGCTCCTGGACACCACTCTCGGAAAACACATCCGAAAATTCAGAGAGAAAAGATGGTACGGTCTTGGTAGAAACCTCTGAAAGAGACGCCGTGAGGCAATTCTCTCTGCAAAAGTCACTCGGACCATTTATTTGCCTTTCTTGCCAATCAATGGTGGGGTTATGTTTAGTGAGCCAGGGTAGCCCCAACACTAGAGGAGTAGGTAATCTGCTTAGGACGAAACATGACATATCCTCAACATGAGCATCACCCACAGTCAAACGGATATTGTGAACTATGCCCTTTAACGATTTTTGGGAAAGTGGAGTAGAATCAATAGCAAAAACAGTTATATCCTTTTCCAAAGTGCATACCTGGAAACCATGTGTTATAGCAAATTGATTATCAATGAGATTGACAGCTGCTCCACTATCTACAAAAATCTCACAAACAATGTTCTTGCTATCTAGCGCCACCCTGGCAGGTAGGAGAAAACGGAACTACAAGCAAACGGCAAACCTTCAATTTCTGCATCAACCTTGCCAATAGTAGTAAATGGAAAGTTTTTAGAGTTTTTTTTTATTTTTGTTTCTTTATTACCCTCAGAAAACTCCCTGAATCTCCTAGAGGGGCAAACATTAGCCAAATGATTTATACCCCCACAACAGAAACAAACCCTCCTCTGAGAGCTGAATCCTCTACTATTAGAGGCAAGCAAACCCAGCTGCATGGCTTCCTGCTCAGAGGGGATTGAGAGAGACTGAGGCCCCTGCGCACTGAATGAGACCGCCCCACTGTCCTTGGACTGAATATGACAGGGAGAGGTCTCTCCTCTCTCTCTAAGACGCCTGTCAATACGAACAGTTAGAGACATGGCAGACTCCAACAAGGCAGGTCTCTCATGAAAAGCAAATGCATCTTTCAATCCCTCCGAAAGACCATGGCGAAATTCAGAACAATATATCTCTGCTGACTGTTTACCCTGGCATAAAAGACGCAGTTTAGATTCAGCCAGAGCAATACCATCCGGGTCATCATACATCTGCCCCAGAGCTACAAAAAATTCATCCACCGATCGGAGGGGCCGTGCCCCCACCGGCAGTGAAAAGGCCCAAGACTAAGCGTTATCCCTGAGCAGCGAGATGATGATCCCCACCCTCTGCTCCTCATCACCAGAGGAATGGGGAAGTAGGCGAAAATGTAGTTTGCAAGCCTCTCTAAAGCAAAAAAAATTATCACTACCCCCGGAGAACGTATCCGGAAGCGAGATCTTAGGCTCGGAACAAACTCCATGAACGCAAGCAGAACCGGTCACCTGAAACTGAGACACAGTTTTACGGAGATCTGCTACCTCCAGTGAAAGACCTTGCATGCGGTCAATCAAGGCTGAAACCGGATCCATGCTTAAGACGGTAAAGGCGGTTTATAATGTCACGGATGATGTTGCAGATAGCTGGAAGTTATGGATAAACATCCGACTGGCTTGATCCCAAACTAAGGAGCATAAAGGTGACCCCTATAAAACGCTAAGAGCTCACCCTGACTGCTAAGCACATACAAGGGTCTCAGAGGTAGACGATTGCATGCCCTCATACCTAGACTGTGTGACACCTGAAAACCCTATAATAGTGAGGGGACACGACCACCGGCTCCCTGCACTTAATACGGAGGGAGTCAGGTCCACCTAGAATCAAGCCAGCAAGGAAACACAATACATGAAAGGACTCATCTTAACAAGCAGCAACAGAAGTCTCCAGCAGTGAACACTTCAATCCAGGAAGTAGTATAAACCGCAAAGTGAGGCAGTATGGGAGGGAATATAAAGGAAAGAGGATTAGTCTAAATAGGTGACACCTGGGAGAAGGAAATGAGATGACAAAGTGAAACCAAAACAAAGACCATCATGCAAGAGGTAGGAAAGGACGTCTGTCAGACCTTCTCACAGAAGTCGCGGTGACAAGAGGTCAGGAAGAAGTAGATGAGCTTTGATGGTCACCTATTATGAATAGTGGATCCTGTGTTATCTATATATGGATGAACTCTGTCATTCTAATCTTGCCTGCGGTGATAAGCAGATAACTACAGAAAAGTGCTCTTTACAGACCAAGAAGTGGTCTCTAATATTAGGCTTACCAGTGTAGTGCAGGATTTTAGAATTTTTTTTTCTTTCCAAAAATAGATGTAGGTCTAAATTTACTAATCCTGAAGATGACGTAAGCTTAGACAGGCTGTCTAGACCTGAGCCAGATTTATTATAGTGTCCCAGGCTTGATAATATATCTGATGAAGGTATAAACATTTTTCTCTGACTCTATACCAACTATTGGTTGGCTTACTTTTAGACAGATTTTGACACCATTGTGGCACAATTTTGGTGCAAAATTGTGCATCTTAGGATGTGCGCCTTTCCCGCCAAGTCTACCCCCTTTCTACTAAGCTCCCCCCTTCATCTAGCTTGTTGGGGAAATGTGTAGAAACCCTATTTATGCCATTTGTAGACAGATTTTTGGCACACACACATTAGTAAATATGGGCTGACGTGGACAATTAAATGTTTTTAAATATATGTTTAACATAAAACATAATTTAAACAATAGGTCATTTTCTTGTGCCGTTCCACTAAGCCATGTTCCTTTCCTGCTAAGTAAAGCCCACTTACCAAATGGAACAAATGGGGTTTAAGACACTTAGTAAATGCGGCACACAGCATGTGTACTAAATTCCTTCTCAATTTGAGCCACAATATAGGAGCATTTTCATTAATACTCGGTGCCACACTAAATGTGCCCCTGTGATTCTTCCTGGGAAATTGTAACTTTATGCGAAAAGACGATCATGGGGAGGGCAAAAATAATAATAACTCTGGCAGTAGGCTATGTATATGCAGACCTAGAACAACAGTACATAGGCAGTGACTGGCCTCCTATATACAGTAATGATCCTGTTGTCTATGAAAGAATCCCTGTATCAAATCTTTCCCTTTCATATTAACCCCAAAAATCATAAAAATTTGTTTTATTTTAGAGGAAGCTTAAAATTGCATTTATTCTGTATCTATTGGAGTGTTCAGTTGTAAAATGTGCTTATAGTGTACAGAAGTTAGGATGTCAAGGCAATAAAAATGGAGATAAACAAGCAATCTGTGCAGCCAACTTTTAATCTAGAATACAACTGACAAAATTACTGAATAGCTACTAATTATATATATCACTGTACTTTTTCTGCCAGCAAAACATTTAGCGAACTGGCATGTGTTGTGAAATGGCTTTGGTAGAAAGACATATGCTGTTTTCTTGGCCCAGCGATAGGTCTCTATTGTGGTGCTCAGGGCTAGTTTTAGAAATTAAAATAGTTCTCTTGTCAAACAGCAAAGTACTAGGGGGCACCATTTTTATACATTTGTACAGTTTGGGTTTTAAGAGGATATGTTAGGAAGTGCCAATCATTATGATTTCCTCTCCATTCAAGAGTGAAATCACTAGGAGAGTGGTCTGCTACCTTGTTGTCATGCCCTCTTTGTTATCACTAGTAGAGATGACCATGCGGTTCGCCCGGCGTTCGTTTTCGCTGAAAACTTTGCGCGTTCGCAATCCATCGAACATGCGAACATATGGCGATGTCCGCTGGCCCCATATTCTTTTGCATTGCGACGAACTTTGAGCCAAGATGCTTTCTAACATAGAAAGTATATTATAGTGCATTTGTATTGTGAAGCAGTTGTGTGTGGTTCTACTGAGATACCGCAACTATACAGAGGGACAAACGCAATTGGAACAACTAATTGCAACGGGTGTGATATACCTGTTGCCCCCAAAAAAACTGATTTGAGGGGTGTGATATACTTATACTTATAATATACTTTCTAACATAGAAAGTATATAGTGCATTTGTATTGTGCAGAAGTTGTGAGCAGTTCTGCTGCGATACCGCGGCTATATAGAGGGACAAGTGCTATTGGAACTACTATTTGCAACGGCCTTGCCGTCGTCGCATTCATCTGGCAGATGGCAGGCTTCCATGTCCCAAATGTTCGAGCATAAAAAGTTGATGACGCCGTATAACCCTCTGGCCCAAAGGCTGACCGCTGACTAGTCGGAACTGCTAGCCCGCCAACTACTGGCATATACACTGGTGGACTCGGAGGCCTTTAGAAAATTTGTGGCCATTGGCACACCGCAATTTTTTCCCAGAAGGGCATCCCAAAGCTATATGGCCACGTTCAGCGGCAAGTGAATATATCTCTGGGACACAGTGTTGGTGCCAAGATACATCTGACCACAGACACGTGGTCTAGCAAACACCAGGGCAGGGAAGATACATAACTTTTACTGCCCACTGGGTGAACCTTCTGACGGCCGTCAAGCATGTAACCCGTGGCTCGCGTGTGGATTTGGGGTTACCGCCATGGATTGCATGCAGGCCTGCCTCTGCTTCTTTTACTCCATCCTCCTCGGCTGACTCCTCCTTTTTCACTGCTACCGCCTCTTCCGCTGCGCCCCCCCCCCCCCAAGCTCCCCAGAACCTATTTGACGTGCTAGGTGAGACGTTGCTATGCTGTGCTGCGGCTGTTGTGCCTGGAAGCCAAGAGCCACACCGGTCCTGCACTGCTTTCAGCTCTGCGGTCACAGGCCGATCAGTGGCTAACCCTGCTCAATTTGAGGGTTGGTAAAGTGTTGTGCGACAATGGTGCCAATCTGCTGAGAGCGCTGAAACAGGGCAAAATGACACCCTTGCCGTGCATGGCACACGTCCTGAACTTAGTCGTGCAGCGATTCGTTGCCAAATACCCGGGGTCCAGGATGTCTTTCGGCAGGCCAGGAAAATCTCTGGCCATTTTAGAAGATCTTACACTTGCCCATCAGACGTCTGATTTGTGACAGCCCGACGTGTGACCTTCTATATGCTTGATAGGCTGCTCCAGCAGCAACATGCCGTTTACGACTACCTGTACAAACTCTGCAGCAGGACAGGTTCTGTTGAGCTTGGTTTCTTTTCACCGTGCCAGTGGCTGCTCATGCGCGACGCATGCAGACTGCTGTGGCCATTTGATGAAATCACCAAACTGGTCAGTCGCAGCCAGGGAGCCATCAGTGACATCATACCTTACGCCTTCTTTCTGAAGTGTGCATTGCATCGTGTCATTGATCAAGCCGTCGAGGAGCAGGAGCTGGAAGATGAGGAAGTCGCAATGCTGAATAAATTCCCAGGGGGGCTACTCCATCTGAGACAAGTAAGCAGGAGTCTGAAGAGGAGTCGGAGGAAGATGGTGGCTGGGAGGAGGAGCAAGAAGAGCAGGCTTTGAGGGGGACTTTAAATGTTTTGGGGATCCCTGGTGTTGTCCATGGCTGGGAGGAGACCGAGGACGACATTCTCCTGGGCGATGAGCAGGAGCCAGGGTGCTCCACCGCTTCGAGTGTTTGAAGAGGGACCCCCGTATAAAAAGCATAAATGGCAAGGACCAGTACTGGGTGGCAACGTACTTAGACCGCCGGTACAAACACAAAATGGCGGACATGTTACCAGCATCACAGAGGGCTGGCAGAATGCAGCATTTCCAGGCCTTGCTGCGAGAGATGCTGTATTCTTCTGTTGCGGGCACTGGCAGAGGAATTTCCACCCACAGCAAAACACATGCGGGTACCAATCCTACCGCGCCTGCAAGAAGAGGGCAGTTTGAAAGAATGATCTCATATCCGAAGTGACCAACACTTTTTCAAACAACCCATTGACAGCCGCCCTCCAGATCCAGTCTCAGGGAACGCCTAGACCGACAGGTGTCTGACTACATCTGGTTAACGGCCGATGTGGACGCTCTGAGAAGCGAGGAACCCCTGGACTACTGGGTGTGCATGCTTGACCTGTGGCCAGAGCTGGCACAATGTGTCATGGAATTCTTGGCTTGCCCCTTGTCGAGTGTCCTGTCCGAAAGGACGTTCAGCGCAGAAGGGGGGATCGTGACCGATAAGCTCACTCACCTAGCTCACGACAGTGTGGACTACCTTACATTTCAAAAAAAATGAATGAGGCATGGATCTCTGAGGAATTTAACACCTGTGACCACCACGTGTAATTGAATTTCTTCATGCCAGCCCACACATATCCGCCACCACCCAGAACAAAGAATGGTCCTTGCCTTATGTATATACAGTGACATAAAAGACCTTTTCTGTCAGGTGAATGCCTAATTTTTGGGGCCTGTACTGGCCTACAGTAAAATTTGTATCCAGTAACCCCTAATGTACCTCCAGCCACATCATCACAAGTTCTTTTCTGTCAGGTGAATGCCTAATTTTTGGAGCCTGTACTCCTAAAATAAAATAAAATACAAATTTTCTAGGTTCCAGCAGGGCACATTTTTGAGAGTTTCCCTTTTAAGACGCATAAAAATGGCCCCTGATTAAAATACATATTTTTTGTGGGAATTTATGCCAATGATTCCCCTCTGGTATGTCACTGTCCATGTTGTGGGACTATTTGTGCACTTCTAGTATGTGTTTGGTGGCTGCAAATATGACCTGAAGGTTTTTCAGATACGCTACCATTAAAGTCAAAGGCGCCCGTGGCGAACGCGCGGTTCGCGAACATTTGATCGCGAACGTCCCGGCCGATGTTCGTCCATCACTAATCACTAGATTAGCCACCTCCACTGAAGTTACTAGTATGGTGATGTCGACCTCTGTGACATCACACTTGTGGAGGGTACTCATGAAAAGTACACATCATGGCTTAAGTGTGGGCCATTCCTGCATCATTATGTATCTGTTGTGGCTCACTGGCCACTGTTGGTTCTGTAGCTCAATTTGTGATTTTGGCCTTAAACATGACATGACAGGCAAAGTCATTGACATTACCCATTATGACATCACTACACCTGTGATATAACCACATGCACTGGTGCCTTTAAAAAACCCATCAGCCCTTGTCAAAGTTGATGTAATGAAAATGTGTAACTTTAAGAACACATTTACAATTTTTTTAAGATTTATTAATTAATATGCAACAGAATTCTTTGCAACAAAAAACTGGCTTACATGCTTTGAACACCTTTATTAAGTGTTTTAGACACTTTCAGACACTTTACAACTCGTGACTTATCAGAAAAGGGTTATGGTTTAAATGTTGGTCTGTGCGGTAAAAATGTGACAGAAATTTTTTGGAATAAACTAGGCAAACAAGTTAATAGGTAGGGTACACTTAAATTAGACATTCTAGAGGCGCATCAGCTACTGTGATATATCTGGCACAGTTTGACTGTCTAAGTTTACACTGTCTTACTTATAGACAGTATTAGTAAATGTGGGCCTATGATTTTACATATTTTCTATTCTTCCAAAGTACTGCATGAAGTATTATAGTCAACAGCCGCACTTATTATTCTGCTGCCCCCAACATTTCTCCCTGCATAGACCTTGCTCTGGGGACTTCGCTCCGAGATGTCTTTCTCTTTACTCTAAGCATTGATCGGTAGACTGCAGAACAAATAAGCTAATGGTGTGTGGCTTTTATCTGTGGGGTCACCTGAAGGGTTGGGTTAATGAAATAAATCCCCAGACAGTGCCCAAATTGAAATTCATATCTGGAATATGAAATATGTAGTGTTGGAGAAGGTGTTACTGGTGGAAACCTCTTTCAGCAGCGCTTTAAAAGAGTCAGTATGTAATTTTTCCAGTATTCTGTACAAATCACCCACGGGAAACAGGGTTTTGTTTATCGTGGCCCACCCGGTATATCCTGCCTGTGTGCCACATGGCTCTTCTACTCTATTTAAAATAGTATACAGTGTTACTACAACTGTATATGGTTAGACTTCAAGATATATCCTGTGTTTTACTCAATTTTATTATAATGTATTGCTGTATTTATGAACCATGTAATGTTTTAAGTAACGTTAAGGATAGGGGATAACTGATCAGCTAGGGTCCAAACACTGGGACCCCCATTTGTCCCATTCCCCTGTCCTGATGAACCAGCAGGTGAAGCATACGCCCTGCCGCTCTATTCATTCTCTATGCGACTGACAGGGGAGTATTGGCTATATACCCTACAGGTTATTTTCCTGGTGGGCCGATGCCCAGGGGGCCACCTGAGCCCTCCTCATGATCAGTGGCTGGATATATAACGATTTTATGCTCTTACCATTCATTAATGTTAGGAGCATCAGGTACTTATGCCCCTAGCCGGTAACCACAGGTGCCCTCCTGAATTCAACGGTATAACCATCCTCAGGACAGTGATACAGTTTAGTACTGCAATAAAACAGTAGTATTTTATACTGTACTGTGGTATTTAGCTCTGCTGGGGCAGTATTTTGTGCTGCACTAAGGTACTGCTAGCCCTGCCTACTGCTGTTGTCCCGGTCTACTGCCCTGCCTTCTGTCAATCTGGATATGCCTATAACATGGGGCTTTGAGTTTTTTTTCCAGGGCCACCTTACGTTTCCAGTCTGCCACTGATAGCTGAGTACAGTGTTTGGCTATTTCCAGCAGTCCCATAGAGAATTAATGAACCTGGAAGGGCGACTGCTCCACCTGCTTGCTCCATCAGGACCTCCGTTTTCAGGATCAGTGGGGGTGTTAGCAGTCTGAACCCCATCAACCACATAGCTTGAAAACTTGGCACAACCCCTTTAAGATACCATCTTCTAGGTCCAGTCACGTTGTGTAATCACTGTACGGATGTGTGAGTATATGTCCACATGGATAAATCCTTGATATCTTCATGGGGTAGAAATTGGTATACAATATCAAGTTTATCAGAAACTTATAGCGCTGTCCATACAGAGACAGTTATATTCTATTATTTTTTTTTAGACCTTAAGTGCCTCCCGCTAATAAAAACGGATTTGCTGCCTTTTACGGCATTGGAGCTACTTAATAATAGTACATTCCTAGAGCTGTATGTAGTTATTTTGAATGTTTGGTATTTAATATTCAGAACACAAATTCTTATGCCAACTGCATACAAAGCAAAGCATTCCAAGAATTAAGATGCACTTTACTTGGGCACTAAGAAAGAGATAATTGGAATGATTTTAAAAACAATGTGCAGGAAATGTATCAGAATACTAATAACAGAGAAGATTCAGTTGTCTCCCAGCCCTGGCAGCAGAAGGCCCTGTAAAATTTATAGGCATTGTGGATGTACAAGGAAGCTGAACTGACGCCTTATAAAGATTTTTAAACAAGAACATAAAATGTGTATGTGCTCAGTGGATTATATGAGCAAATTTTTTTGTGACCACAATTTAAAGCTTTAGGTAATACACCTGTCTTACTGGCAATAATAATGAAGTAGCACAAACAGTTGGAGCTTTTGATATACAAGGTAAGCCCCCCTCCGGTAACAAGAATCACTCTTTGTCAGCTGAGGTCTACCAATTTTCATTAGGAAGGAATCACTGTATCAGATTCAGATCCATCATCAATTATTCTCCCGACAGAAGTATTTTCAGGGGACTTTCACCCTAACAACCAAATTATTACAGGTTGAAATAAATAAATGGGAACAGGCAATCATTTGATTCTGTTAACAAACATTGGTAGCTAAAGCTGTATTCTGACAGCAGTTCGGGAGATGGCAATTAGAGGATGTGGATGATAGGATCCTAGGAGTGCAGCCTGGGTTGTAAAAAATAGGGTCGTATTTAGAAGCCATTTAGAACGTTCCTTGAATTTTCGTAAGCTGGCCATACACATCTGATAGAAGTTTGTTGAAAAGCAGTTAAACATTCGTCTGGTGATCACAGACACGGCCATACACATAATAGTCCATATTGGCCATTACAGTTGTTCGTATTGCCCATAGATGTTCAATGAAACTGAACGATGGACAAAAGTTCTTTCTGGGAACATCATTTCAAAGAAAGATCTTTTATTTATGAATGATCTTTCTTTGAATGAAAGATGTTACGTCCAACTAAAATATTAAACATGGCCGACTTGTTTTCAAATGATAATGGTATATCATTGGTTGGTTAAAATGGTCATCCATTGTTAAAATATTCAGTTTTGAACAACTTTAGACTAAGGTGTATGACCAATCTTCCTTCTCATCAATCGTCTGCTCCATTAAGCAGTGTAAAGGGGCCTTTAGACTGTCTATAGGATTAATAAATCTGCTCCATTTTCTTGACTATCACAATGATCAGTCTAATAATCCTGGAAATCTGAAAAATTTGACACTGGTGGAGTGCTGTATGGAGTATCCTAATGTTCCACTATGGATTCTGGGATATGGGAATAAATAGAGTGAAACAATGGGTAAATGAATAAGTGAATTACTGAATAATGGCAGTGATATACAGATAGAACAGCAGTGATATAAAGTAAAGAAAGATCTTGGTAAGCTCTCGTTGTGCTCCAATGCCGAAGATGGTAGATAACAAAGAGACAGAGGAGCATGATCAAAAGACGTCTTATTTAGAGCTTACCCTATGTCACATGCAGGAAGTATTTATACCCTTAGCAAGACATTTATTATACCCGGTACAAAAAGAAAACTGGCTCCAAAAGGTTGCAAAGTTTGGTGCATGTCCTGTTTGCACAAAAGTTTGCAACTTTTCGTGTGTCTGGAGCCTCCCTCACCACTTTTCCAAAAAGTAGGAGCTGGCGTAGATTATAGCGACACAAATCTACAGCAGCACTCTTGCTGGTCTAGTTTTCCATTTTGTCACTCATAGCTGCACAGATGCGCCCCAATTATAAAGAGGCATGTGTTGCAGTGCTTATGTTCTAAATTAATCAGTAAGGAATGTGTGTGTCTGCACTATGTACAACCGGTCTGGATTGTGGTAATTGTTAACTGTTGTGAATAGTCTTAAAGTGGAATAACCACTAAATTAACCCATACCTAATTATCTAGGTTGCTAGGGACTTACTCGGGCTATCCTTTCTAAAGCTAACGGTATTAAAAATTTGTGTAATACAGTTCATGAAATTCAAGTTTATTTCTAGATGCATAATTGTCCAAACAATTAAGTAAAAAATACAACATTGTGATAATTTGTAAAGGATCAGTGTAGCTAACTTTCCTACACACAGCTTGTGTTTGTTAAAAAAAAACAAAAAAAAAACATTTTAATTATTTAAAATTGTCCTTAGGTCATACATATCTTCTACTGTAAATGCATAGACTAGAAACTCCTGCCTTCATAGTCAGCTACATACAATTTCAAAAAATATTTGCTTGGCCACAGGAATGCACATTGCTGCAAGTTGGAAAACCCATCATTTATCTTATCCTCCTTTTGTAATTCATGACCGTAAAGGAAAGTGTTAATAGGATGAGGATTTATGAAAAAATATCCTCTCTGTAGTCCAATTATGTGGATCAGTTTTTGGTCAGATGGCAGCCCTGCATAGATCAGAACAACTCATTAGGCCTGATGCATCTGGTCCGAACATGTTCTTTTGCCCATTTCTATAAATTTGTAAATGAGCGTTGCTAAGGAAAACCCTTCTTCAGTGTACTGCATAGTACTGTGATGTACACTAAAGATGTTCTCGACTCACTAGATGCAGAGAGAGCCTGCCTCACTGACATGTGTATACACAGTCGAGTCCAGAGGTCGCAATAACGCCTGTACAAGCGTCAGACGCCTGTTCAGGCCATTTTACTCCCTGGAAAAAGACTCATGGGTATTTTTACGTATGCGTATGGTCTTTTTCTAGTCAGGAACGCTGTATCAGAAGCTGCCAGTTCTGGCACACACGAAGCCCCGCCCCTCTTCCAAGTAGTTCCGCCCCTCGCAGACCTCTCTCTCACCAGGAGCAGTTCCAGAGTCTGGACTAAACACTACTTTGTGGTTACAGGACCTGTGGTGATGTCACAGTCATGTGATCAGCCATGTGTGTGGGAGGAGTTAGGGGAACACAGGCTCCCTGTAGGACTGTGCTGGTGGAGAATGCAAAGGTACTTTTATGTATGGAAGGTGTGTATAAAGCAGGGATAAGTCAGTGTAACCAGTTTATTGTACAGTTTTCTGTGTGTAATGTGCACACAGTAGTTCTATCTGTGTAATGGACATGTAGCAGAGCTGTGTTTGTAATGTGTATATAGTAAACTATCTGTGTAATGGGCATGTGGTAGAGCTGTGTATATAATATGTATATAGTAGTGTCAGGTGGGTGCCATGTGTGGCAGCGTCAGGTGGGCGCTGAGTATGGCAGCAGTGATCTTATGTTTAGTGTATGATGTTGGATAAATGTAAAATTGTCTACATTTATTTCTGCATGGGAGACTAGCAATGGTTTCTCTGCAGAAATATCAGCCTCATAACTTTGTGGGCCTATGCATTATATTTATATATATATATATATATATATATATATATATATGAATTACCGCAAAATTCTTACTCCTCCTCGGCTAAAAATACTCCTCAAAATTGTTAAGAGGAGTATTTTTACTCTTCTGAAAAAAAATATAGTGCGACCTCTGGTCGAGTCACCTTTATTATGACCGCCAGCTAATATACAGAGTAACCGCTGTGTGCAGCCCGGACAGCAGGTAGACGGGTGGAAGTGACTCAATAAGAGGATCCACTGAACAAACATGACAATCGAGGTGGTCCCACAGATATTCAATTGGGTTCAAGTCTGGGGAATTAGGGGGCCAGGGTAGTACACTGAAGTCTTTGTCATGGTCTTCCAACCAATGTTGGACATTTCTAGCAATGTGACATGTCACATTATCTTGCTGGAAGATCCCACCTACCCCAGGGAAGACAATCATCATGTATGGGTGTCCATGATCTGCAAGGATGGAACCATACCCAAATTTGTTGAGTGCCTTCCACATGGATGAGTGGGCCCATAGCATGCCATAACAATCCCCAAATCGTAAAGCTGCCACCACCAGCTTGTGTTCTTCCAGCATTGGTTGCAGGGTGTTTGTTCTCGTATGTTTCTTGCCTGACACACCAATGTCCATTCGTTAAATGAAGGAGAAAATGTGATTCATCAGAGAAGGCAACCCAAGCAGTGGGGTTCAATTCCGATACTCCTGCAAAAATGGAAGCCTTTTCTGCAGATGCAACGTTGTTGGCACAGGTGCAGAGACCATCTGTCTCCTTCAGAGCCCCATATGCAGTGGAGGTTGCTGAACTGTTGTCTTCGACACGTCTGGTAGCCTCCTGGTTCATTTTGGCAGTGAGCTGCTCCAGTGTGTGTCGGTCGGCCCTCATGCAGCTTCGTAGCGGACATTCACTTCTCGCATCAATAGCACATGGTGCTCCCCAGTTTCCACGTCACTTATTCTCAATGGTGTAATTGTTCACTCACTATACACTTTGTATATACCCATGACGGCAATGAGGGATATGTTTGCAGGCAGTCTATCGCACACTTTATTCACCCACCAAGCCAGCTCATGACCTGTGACTTCCTTCATGAGCTATACGCTGCTGATGTCGAAAGAAGGTAGTGGTCATAGTAATGTCACTCGACTTTAATTGTCCCTTTTAATTGACCAGTTCTCCCTTGCCTCCCTGACAACTCTACTGTCAGTGGTGAGTGCTGACAGTGCTTCTGTGCCCTGTATCCCTGGCATGCTCACTGACTAGCCAACGGAGATACAGGAGAGCCGGGCAGTCATCACTCACCATTGACAATCCGTATAGAAGTCAGGGAATCGGGGAGCATCTTCAGTGTACAGTATCCTTAGCAACACTAATTTACAGCATTGAAAAGGGACAACTTGAAAAAGTTTTTTATTAAAAAACCTACCTAATAAAGTATATTACAGAAATACTTCTAATAATTTCCCCTACACATCTAAAAAAAAAAACAAAGTTGGTGACAGTTTCACTAATAAATTTTATTATTTAAATACAAATAGGAATTTTCTATCAAAAATCATTCTAATGCTATTTACAGGCAGTCATGAAAAATGTCTGCCCCTATGGATACAACGTAATACTTGTAAATGATATTAGTAGCTATTATGGTGCCTGCACATAGGCAGAAAAGCTGCAGAGTAATACAATACCAGCAAAGTATATGAGATTAGACAAATCTCGTGTACAGTTTGCAGTTTTTGTTAGGTGTGGAAATTGACCTGCCATGCAGATTTTGAAATCTTCAGCATGTCATCTGTTGCGTTTTTCTTGTGCGGATTTTACCCTTTTCAATGAAAATCCGCATTAAATCTGCACCAAAAACTGCATAAAAACATCACAGAAAATGCAGCAGAAATGTGTTTAAGGCTACATGCACACGACCATATGTGTTTTGTGGTCCGCGAATTGCGGATCCACAAAAAAAAAGGATGACATCCGCATGCCATCTGGTTTTTTTTGCGTTTCCATTGTAACTGCCTAAAACGGACAAGAATAGGACATGTTCTATTTTTTTTCGGGTCTACGGAGTGTGCTGTCTGCAGTTTTTGCGGACTCATTGAAATGAATGGGTCCGCATCCTATCCGCAAAAAAAAAACAGAACGGACACTAAAACAAACAAAGTGGTTTTTTTTAGCAGCTTTGCTGCAGATTTCTTACGGATTTTCTGCTCATAAATCTGCATCATGTGCAGGCACCCTGCAAATTTGTGATTTTGTTGCGATTCTTCATCCAGTTTTTGCTGTGGAAATTTCAGCTGGTCACTTGTGAACCCAGCCTAAAGCCTTATTTACACATCAGTGTTTGGTAAGTGATTTCAATTAGGGATTTGTGATCCAAAACCAGAAGTGGAGCCTGCACAAACATAAGGTATAATGGAAAGATCTGCCCTTGTTCTTTGTTTATGACTTGCACCTGGTTTTGGCTCAAAATCACTGATGGAAATCACTGACAGAACACGGACTGTGTGAATGGGCGCCTTCAAGCGCTGCACATTTTGTGGCACATCAGTTCCATTTACCTAAATGGGGCTTGCAGAAATCCATGTGCTTGCTGCCCCAATCAAATGAATGAAACTGATTTTCAGTTGCGGAATGTTCTACCACAAAATCGCGTGTGAAGGCTTTCCCGAGGCGTAAGGTACAGCAACACATGGCCTTTGTGCTGCGGATTTCCCGTATGTGGAATATCTGCAGTGAATACATTAGCAGCAATGTAGATGAATTTTTATTTTTTATTTTTTTAAATCTCCTCAACACACTGCTGAAAATGTCCACATCAAAATCCACACAGAACTTGACATGCACTCCAGACTTTAAAGATTTTTCTTGAACAGGGATCAGCAACCTCGAGCACTCCAGCTGTTCTGAACTCCTAGATTCCTCTTTTCACTTGTATAGGAGTTACAAGAACAGCTGAGTAAGTGTGCATGCTGGGAGTTGTAGTTTCACGGCAGCTGGAGAGCCAAAAAACAGCACTACATCTGTCCGTGCTGCTGTCAGGTATTTGTTCTTCATTGAAGTGAAAGGAGCTGAGGTGCAACACATTTAGTGGACAGGTGTGTCACTGTGTTTGGAAGAAAGCCGCCATGTTTTTCTAATGCTGGACAACTCCTTTAAATCCTCAGCATGTCAATTTATGGTGCGAATTTCTGCCGTTTGCAGAAGACGCAGAAGGCAGTAAATGAAACCTGTAAACCCGCAGCATTTCTGTGATGAATTCCACCACAAAATTCGGTGTGGCATTTCTGCTGCAGAAGGTCCGTTGCATGTGACTGTAACTGCACCGTCCAGCACCACCTACACACGTGGAGTGAAAATTTGGTCAGGATTTCAAAGTAGAAATCCTGTCCCATTTCTGAAATGTCGATTTTATTTTTTAAAAGGCATCCCCCATGTGTATTTTCACTGAAATAGGTTGAACTACTGCATATACTCCAGTGTAAAAACTAACCTCAAATGCAGCCAACAATGATAACTTATCCCCTTTTATATGTGACGTTTATTCAGTACTGTACTAGAAGTTGCTAAAATGAAGACAACTTGTGGTTCACAATACACATTCCTGTAAGTTAGATGATGTCTTTTACCACATTTTTTTTAGGGAAAACGAAGCATCCTGTTGGTTAGTAACGCTATTAGCCAGATTTGGTTTACATCATAACATGCGACTCTGAGTTTTCAGAAAAGTGTTTTTAAGAATAGTATTGCCTATAAATAACAGCGGCTCCAGCCTGTGCTGGAACACAAGTGCCCAGACACTGCAAATAATCAAGTGACTCACAGCCAGAGTAACCCCTTAACATTCTGTATTCATGGAAACTATTACACTTAAGTTAAAACTAAAATAAGTAACAAAAGTAATCACTTGGCTGGTTAGTATCTATGGAGCATTAACAAGTTTAGATGAACACTTAGTATATATGAATCATAAAGCACTTGGGTTTTGCTATAGCAGTTGATAAGACCAAGAGATGCAGAATAATAAACACAGAAAAGAGGCTTTTATACTGATGACCTAGCCTCCTGATAGGTCATCAGTATCCTCCTCAGGATAGGTAATCAGTAACCGATGAGTAAGGATCCGACACCCGGGACCACTGCCGATCAGCTTTTTGAGAAGGCACCGGCGCTTCTGTGAGCACTACGGCCTTCTCTCACCTTTTCCTAGGCCAGTGATGACAGGTTCATCTGTCACATGGCCTAGGAGCAGCTCAGTCCCATTGAAGTTAATGGGGTTGAACGCGATACCAAGCACAGCCATTATACTATGTACGGTGCTGTGCTTGGTAAGCTGCGAGAAGGTCATATCGCTCACAGGAGCACCTGTGCCTTCTTAAACAGCTAATCAGTGGGGATCCCGGGTGTCGGACCCCCACTGATCTGATACTGATATTATAAAAATCTCGGAAGACCCTTTTAACCCCTTGCTGACGGCCCATTGACTATATACGATCGGGCGGTCAGCACATATCTCTGCAATGACATTTTAAAACATCTGTGCCAAGACCATGCTAATTGTGCAGCTGCGGGAGTGGGAAGCCTATCTCTTCAGCTATCTCTGGCGCTCCCACAGAGAATGGATGAAGCGGCAATGCATTTATTGAAGACCAAGATTTACTCACACCATACATGTAAAAAAATATATATTGGTCTCCCCTAATCGTAATATCTGTTTGTGCCGTCTTTGGCAGTAACAAGTGCAGTCAAACATTTTTGATTAGTCTTAAACATCTCTGGAGAGGAGTTGTGGCTCACTCTTCTTTACAGTATTTGGCTACACTGTGGGGAATTCAAGCATGGACTACGCATTTAAGGTCTTGCTACAGGCTCCTAATGGGATCCAAGTCAGAACTTGGACTCTCCCACTCCAGAGCCTTTAATTTGTCTCTTTTAATTGATTCAGAGTTGGACTGATGGACGGACATTCTCCTTCAGGATTTTCTGAGAGGAGATTTCATATTTCCATAAATTTATGACAAGTTGTCCAGGTCATGCAGAAGCTCTTGACAATCAGACTACCACCACCATATTTGACTGTTAGTTTGATGGTGGAATATGGTGTTAGCTTTATGCCAGGTGTAATCGGACTCATGTAAAACATTTCCACCTTTGACTCATCAGTCCATAGAATATTTTCCTAAATGTCTTGAGGGACATCTAAAAAAAAATTCCGCAAATATGGAAGGAGTGTTAAAAAGTACTACGGTCACCGCTGGACCACAGTCAGTAAAGCCCAAAATTACTATCAGCCTTTCAAAACAACTCTGGGTGGTAGGTAGCTAAGGCTACTACTAGATTTTTTCACCATAGTTCGCCACAAGGCCAGCTGGGCTTTGCTGCTAGGGACACGGGTTACATCTGCTGAGCTGATGACAGAAAACTATTGTGGGCACACTATTAGCAGACCTTCCAGAATAACCCAGGAAGAACAAAGAGTAGGCAGCAAGAGTCAAAATCATGAGAGACTTGGTCAATCATGGTCAATGCAGTACACAAGAGGATAATCCAGAAACGAGCCAAGGTCAGATTAACAGGAGAATAATAAGGTTAGTCCAGAGACAAGGTCACTTCACCAGGAAAGTCAATATAAGCAGGTACAGCAGACATATAGTAAATCTAGAGACAAGCCAAGGTCAGGTCTCCAGGAGAGACAATATACAGGAATAAGATATTGCACAGAATAGAACCAGAAACACAAACGAGAGAACCCGCAATGCAATCAGGAATCTGCAGTCTTAAATTCCCCACTTGGCTCTGGGATTGGACACAAAGTCAGAAGTCTGATTGGCTTGGCTTCCAATCACACTAACAAGTTAACCAATCAGGACATAGCCATCTCAGCACAGCAATACACAATGTTTTAGCTGGGTGAATTCCTGACAACGAGCCTTTTATATTCTTTTTGATCAGGAGTGATATGCACCTTGAAAATCTCCCATGGATGCCATTTTTTCTCCATGTGTTTTTTTTATTATAGAATTGTCTACGTTGACCTTAACCCCCTCCCAACGGCACAATAAGGATGGTGCCGGGTGCCTGATGTTTTACACAGCAGACACTCTGATGTATGCAATTGGCAATAACGCCGCTCACAGGAATTTAACATCTCAGATGCTATGGTCAATTTGACTTACGGCAAATGAGTGTCTTTTGTCCAGCAGCGCATCGTTAAAATAGAGGGAGCAATTTGTTTGTGTGGTCGCCTTGAGCCTGATAGAGCAGTGTTTCCCAACCAGTGTGCCTCCAGCTGTTGCAAAACTACAACTCCCAGCAGCCAAAGGCTGTGTGGGCATGCTGGGAGTTGTAGTTTTGCAACAGCTGGAGGCACACTGGTTGGGAAACACTGTGCTAGAGGTTCCAATGCCTGTCACAGCGATGTAGGAACACACTGAATCTCCCGTAGTCTGCAATGGTAGTTCATTACAGTCTATGGGATAAGAGATCAGATAATTGATGGTTCAAGCACCCTAAGGGAATTTTAAAATAAGTGTAAAAAAATATATATAAAAATTCAAATCACCCCATAACCCCCCCGAAAAAAAAAATATTAGTCTTTGTGCTATTTACCCTGGTTATATAACCATTTGCCCCTATGATATGCACCATCTTTTTTCTTTTTATTCTTATGTAAACTTGTAATTGTTTATCTTACAATAAATACTATCCCTATCCCTTGGTTGACCTTGATGGACGTTTGTCTTTTTTCAACCGTATTAACTATGTAACTATGTAAACATAAAAAAATAAATCATTTGCACTGCCGCATCCCAAAACGCCCATACTATTAAAATATTAATATATTTATCCCATACTGCGAACGCTGTAGTAGGAAAAAATCAAAATGGCCAATTTGACTTTTTGTCGCTTCACCTCCCCAAAAATATGAAATAAAAAGAGATCAAGAAAATCATACACACTCCAAAATGGTATCAATAAAAAATGCAGATCATAATTATAAAAAAAGGTTATGGGTGTCAGAATATGGTGATGCAAAGAAAAAAATTTTTTTTCCAAAGTTTCTACTTTTTTAGGATTAAAACACAGAAAAAAATATATAATTGTGGTCTCACAGCAATTGTCCTGACCCGGAGAATGAAGTTGAAATGTCATTTTTACCACATAGAGAATGTAGTAAAAACAAAACTCATAAAACTTTGTCAGGATTGCGTTTTTTTCCCAATTCTAAACCATAATAATTTTTTTCCAGCTTCCCACGTTATCATATGCAATATTAAATGGTGCCATTAGAAAGTATAACTTGTCCCAAAAAAAAAACAAGCCCTCTAATGTGGCTATGTGAACTGAAAGAAAATCTTGAAATGCAGTGTGATCTGTAGACAGTATGTTATAGAGCAGATTGATATACACTGCCTGTCCAAAAAAAAGTCGCCTTTGATTACGGCATGCATTCACTGTGGCATTGTTTCGATAAGCTTCTGCAATGTCACAAGATTTATTTCCATCCAGTGTTGCATTAATTTTTCACCAAGATCTTGCATTGATGATGGTAGTTTGACTGCTGCGCAAAGCCTTCTCCAGCACATCCCAAAGATTCTCAATGGGGTTAAGGTCTGGACTCTGTGGTGGCCAATCCATGTGTGAAAATGATGTCTCATGCTCCCTGAACCACTCTTTCACAATTTGAGCCCGGTGAATCCTGGCATTGTCCTCTTGGAATATGCCTGTGCCATCAAGGAAGAAAAAAATCCATTGATGGAATAACCTGGTCATTCAGTATGTTCAGGTAGTCAGCTGACCTCATTCTTGGAGCACATACTGTTGCTGAACCTAGACCTGACCAACTGCAGCAACCCCAGATGATAGCACTGCCCCCACAGGCTTGTACAGTAGGCACTAGGCGTGATGGGTGCATCACTTAATCTGCCTCTCTTCTTACCCTGATGCGCCTATCACTCTGGAACAGGGTAAATCTGGACTCATCAGACCACATCACCTTCTTCCATTGCTCCAGAGTACAATCTTTATGCTTCCTAGCAAATTTAAGTCTTTTTTTCTGGTTTGCCTCACTGATTAGTGGTTTTCTTACGGCTACACAGCTGTTCAGTCCCAATCCCTTAAGTTCCCTTCGCATTGTGCATGTGGATGCTCTTACTTTCACTATTAAACATAGCCCTGAGGTCTACTGTTGTTTTTCATCTATTTGATTTCACTAAACGTTTAAGTGATCGCCGATCACGATCATTCAAGATATTTTTTTTCCGCCACATTTCTTCCTCGAATACAATAGGTCTCCACTATCCTTCCAGTTTTTAATAATGCGTTGGACAGTTCTTAATCCAATTTTGTTAGTTTCTGCAATCTCCTTAGATGTTTTCTCTGCTTGATGCATGCCAATAATTTGACCCTTCTCAAACAGACTGACATCTTTTCCACGACCACGAGATGTATCTTTCAACATAGTTGTTTAAGAAATGAGAAGCAACTCATTGCACCAGTTGGGGTTAAATAACTTGTTGCCAGCTGAAAGATAATCGCCCATGCAGTAATTATCCAATAGGATGCTCATAACCAGGCATGCTCAACCTGCGGCCCTCCAGCTGTTGTAAAACTACAACTCCCACAATGCCCTGCTGTAGGCTGAGAGCTGTAGGCTGTTCGGGCATGCTAGGAGTTGTAGTTTTGCAACAGCTGGAGCCCGGTGAATCCTGGTTGAGCATGCCTGCTCATAACTATTTGCTTAGTTAAATCCAGGTGGCAACTTTTTTTTTGGACAGGCAGTGTAATTTTGTGGGGAAAGATTCAGCAAAACTTATGATTTATGCATTTTAAACTCTGCTGTTTCTAAACTTTTTTACAATGTTTTAAACTGTTCTAAATAGCTCAAAAATCATTTTTGTAAGATACTTTATTAATTCATTATGCTGTTTTGACCCAAAGTCCTGGAGCACAGGCAGGAGCAGTGATGTGTGCTCCGACCTGTGCAGTGTTCGTCACAGCAGCCAGTTAAATCCGTACACCAGTACAGCAGAATGATTATTTGAAGAAGTGGTAAAATCCAGGACTTTGGGTCCTTTTTTGAGATGGAAAAAAGCATAATTAATTAATAAAGTATACTTTAAGAATTAATTTTGAGCTATTTAGAACAGCTTAAAAATGTTTACTCTTTAAGACCATCCCCTGCACAGCTTTCAGCGACTGACGGCTATCTACATATACACTCTTACACAGAGAATTATATCAATCACTGATAGCACCTCCCCTTGTACAACTGAAAAAAGAAAAGAGATATTTAAATGTATAAAATTACAAGTTTTACTGAATATTGCCCCCCCCCCCCTTCCAAAACTAAATGTAAATCTAATCAGCTTCTCCTGAAGAGGCAAGTAGGGCTTGCAGTTCTTTAGATGTTCCTCTGGGTAATCCAGTGACCTGTAGTCACTAGAGGAGTCGTCAATGCCCTCTTGGTGAAATTTAGGTAGGACAGTCCTGGAAAGGTTCACCACTATTCCAAGTTTTCTCCATTTTGTGGATGGCTTTGTAACCTTTTCCAAACTAGTAGATTGCAAAGCCTTTAGCAAGACTTGTGCCATTATCAGACATGTTCTATTTGAAGGGGTATTCCAGCACATTAAAAACAGTTTAAAAAAATAAACTACCTTACACTCGCCTCGCTGTTATGATGGTGCCTGGGTCCCTGTGTGCACTAATTCATTCACTGCAGCCTGGGAATGCCATTTCCTGCTGTCTTGAGAACAGGAGTAAGACGTGTAGTGCAGCAGGGACCCGTGCACCATTGGGATAGCATCAGCTGAGGTGAGTACAGGCTGGTTTATTTATTTTAACACTTTGCAGGCCATGGCCAGCATTTTTAATGTGCTGGAATACAGCTTCAAGTGACGTTTAGATTCAACTGGTCTGGCAGTAATTATGCCTGGGTGTGGCTATTGAACTTGAATTGTCAATTGAATTTGGTTGACTGATTAATTTAGTAGCTACAGGGCAGCTACATTTCCCCATAGGGCCAGGTAGGGCTGAACATTAGCCTCCCTTCAATAAATGAAATCATCAGTTAAAAACAACATTTTGTGTTTACTCTGGTTATCTTTGTCTAATACTAGAAGCAGTTTGATAAACTGACAAATATGCAAAAATAGAAGAAACTGGCAAGGGGCAAATACATTTTCACAGCAATGGACGACCTTGTTATCTCTTGATGTGTATATACTGAACATTAAATCACCAGTGTAACTATATTGACACACATTGAAGTTTTGCAGCTACATTTATAAGATAGACAGTATACATAAATCCTTAACAAGATTAGCAATCATAACTATAGTCTTTCTAAGCTTCAATACAGTTTACAGATCTGTAATGTAATGAGCAGACATTAGAAACATAGAATGTAATCGCCCATGCAGTAATTATCCAATAGGAAGATCATAACTATTTGCTTAGTTAAATCCAGGTGGCAACTTTTTTTTGGGACGGGCAGTGTAGTTTTGTGGGGAAAGATTCAGCAAAACTTATGATTTATGCATTTTAAACTCTGCTGTTTCTAAACTTATTACAATTCATTACATAGCAAGTTTATTATGTACAAAATAATATCAGGACTGTGGAGTCGGGGTAAGTTATGAGCAAGGTCAGAGTCAGTACAGACTCCCTCTTCAAAATAAAAATATGAATTATTATTATTGTATAATTGATCTATTAATGCGAAACTTGTTGCATATTTACTGTATTTCCGCTCCATAAGATGCACCGTACCATAGGATGCACCTAGGATATAAAGAAAGAAAATAGGAAAAAAATATTCATCAGACTTCAGAACAGACCACCATCAGACCCCCAAGCTCCATCAAACCTCAGATCAGATCCCCATCAGACCGCAAAGCTCCATCAGATCAGACCCCCCCAAGCTCCACCAGACCTCCGATCAGACTCCATCAGACTGCTAAGCTCCATCAGACCTCAGATCAGACCCTGAAGCTCCATCAGACATCTGTGTCAGACCCCCATTCCCCCTCAAATCAGAACCCCAAGCTTCATCAGATTTGCCCTGCAGTGATGACATCTAGAGATGAGCGAATTAATAAAAAATTCGGTCGGTTTGCCAAATGTTCGCCAAATGTTCCGAAAAGGTTTGATTCGATCCGAATTTATTAGTGGTGAAGCACATTTTAAAAACAGCTATTTCACTGATTATTTTGCCCTTCCTCTGAACCGTCAGAACAATAACCCCCCCCCCCCCCCCAAAAAAAAACTGATCCTGTCTGTTGATCATCCGCCTTCACTCAGTCAGCATTTGGTCAGTAATCCATCAGTATTGCTAAAGCTAAAAAAAAAAACAGGAGTGGATCCAAAACAGAGATGACACGTGAATGGAATATTTGCATGTCTTCTGTGTTTTGTACCCACTCCTGCTTTTGGCTACCAAATCATAAGCCAATTCTGATGCAAAATAGGGACCATGCCATACAGGCCTTATAGCTGCTACATAACCAGGATCCATTGTGCATCTCATTTTTCCTTCCTTCTGAAAGAACAGAAGAAAGGTCAAATAAATTATGTCAACCAGGCTAAAAAGGCAAAATAGTGGCCCAGTCATGAAGTGGGGAGGGTGGGAACAGCATAAGAAATCCACAGAGTGGTCCAATGACATAGTGTTGAGGTGGCAGCAGCAGCATGAGGAGACCACAGAGTGGCCCAGTCGGATAGTGGGGAGGTGGCAGCAGCAGCATGAAGAGACCACAGAGTGGCCCAGTGACATAGTGTTGAGGTGGCAGCAGCAGCATGAGGAGACCACAGAGTAGCCCAGTGACATAGTGTTGAGGTGGCAGCAGCATGAGGAGACCACAGAGTGGCCCAGTGACATAGTGTTGAGGTGGCAGCAGTATGAGGATACCACAGAGTGGCCCAGTGGGATAGTGGGGAGGTGGCAGCAGCAGCATGAGGAGACCACAGAGTGGCCCAGTGACATAGTGTTGAGGTGGCAGCAGCATGAGGAGACCACAGAGTGGCCCAGTGACATAGTGTTGAGGTGGCAGTAGCTTGAGGAGACCACAGAGTAGTGATGTGGCAGAGTATGAGGAGAACACAGAGTGTAGTAGTTAAGTTTGTCCTCCCTCTCAGCGGGTGTAAAAAAAGGCCCCTATTTTGGACTGGTAGCAAGGGTCTAACATGGTGGAGAGCCAGTAGTCATCCTTCTGGCAAATGGTGACAATTCGGCTGTTACTACATAAGCAAGTGAGCATGCATTGGGCCATTTGTGTAAGTGACTCTGAGGGATTCCCTGCCTCCATTTCCACTGCATACTGCCATGGTGTGTCTGGGTCCTCTGCCTCCTCTTCCTCATCGCCCTGTAGCTCCTCTGGCGGCTCCTGCTCCTCCTCTCCTGTCACCTGTGTAGAAAAACCAGCCATTTCTCTACACATTGCTTGTGCTCGAATTTCCTCCTCCTCCTTCTCCTCTACTTCAGCCGCCACAGGGCTCATGTGGCCATGAGATGTAGTCACCATGTCTCCTGTCCCCTGGCCAGACAGATTTAGCAGAATCTGTTCAAAGACATGAATCAGTGGAATGATGACATAGTGGGGAGGTGGCAGCAGCATGAGGAAACCACAGAGTGGCCCAGTGACATAGTGTTGAGGTGGCAGCAGCTTGAGACCAGAGTGGCCCAGTGACATAGTGTTGAGGTGACAGCAGCTTGAGGATAACACAGAGTAGTGATGTGGCAGCAGTATGAAGAGATCACAGAGTGGCCCAGTGACATAGTGTTGAGGTGGCAGCAGCATGAAGAGACCACAGAGTAGTGATGTGGCAGCAGAGTGGCCCAATGACATAGTGTTGAGGTGGCAGCAGCATGAGGAGACCACAGAGTAGTGACGTGGCAGCAGCATGAGGTGACCACAGAGTGGCCCAATGACATAATGGAGAGGTGGCAGCAGCATGAGGAGACCACAGAGTGGCCCAGTGACATAGTGGTGAGGTGGCAGCAGCATAAGGAGACCACAGAGTGGCCCAGTGACATAGTGGTGAGATGGCAGCAGCATGAGGAGACCACAGAGTGGCCCAGTGACATAGTGGTGAGGTGGCAGCAGCATGAGGAGACCACAGAGTGGCCCAGTGACATAGTGGTGAGGTGGCAGCAGCATGAGGAGACCACAGAGTGGCCCAGTGACATAGTGGTGAGGTGGCAGCAGCATGAGGAGACCACAGAGTGGCCCAGTGACAGTGTTGAGGTGGCAGCAGCTTGAGGAGACCACCGAGTAGTGATGTGGCAGCAGCATGAGGAGACCATAGAGTGGCCCAGTAACATAGTGTTGAGGTAGCAGCAGCATGAGGAGATCACAGAGTGGCCCAATGACATAGTGTTGAGATGGCAGCAGCTTGAGGAGACCACAGAGTAGTGCTGTGGCAGCAGTATGCAGAGAACACAGAGTGTAGTAGTTCAGTTTGTCCTCCCTCTCCCCCATTTTGGACCAGTAGCGAGGGTCTAAAATGGTGAAGAGCCAGTAGTCATCCCTCTGGCGAATGGTGACATTTCGGCTGCCCCTACGCATGCAAGTGAGCATGCATCAGGCCATTTGCGCAAGTGACTCGGAGGGACTCCCTGCCTCCATCTCCACTGTATATTGCCACGGTGTGTCTGGGTCCTCTGCCTCCTCTTCCCCATCGCCCTGTAGCTTCTCTGGCTGCTCCTGCTGCTCCTCTCCTGTCCCCTGTGTAGAAAAACAAGCCATTTCTCTACACATTGCTTGTGCTCGAATGTCCTTCTCCTCTACTTCAGCCGCAACAGGGCTCATGTGGCCATTAGATGTAGTCGCCATGTCTCCTGTCCCCTGGCCAGCCAGATTTAGCAGAATCTGTTCCAGGACATGAATTAGTGGAATGACGTTGTTCATCCCGTAGTCCTGGCGACTGACAAATAAAGTGGCCTCCTCAAAGGGCCCGAGCAAACGGCAGGTGTCATGCATGAGCTGCCACTGGCTAACATCAAAGTTACACAGGGGAGTACCTCTGTCCGCCTGTATCAACAAGAAATCGTTTATGGTCTTTCTCTCTTCATATAATCTGTCCAACATATGGAGAGTGGAATTCCAACGGGTGGAAACGTCGCATATCAGCCTATGTTGGGGGATGCCGTTCTGCCGCTGCAGCTCAAGGAGGGTGTGCTTTGCAGTGTACAAGTGGCTGAAGTGCATGCAAAGTTTCCTGGCCATTTTCTGGATGTCTTGCAGATAGGCGGAAGACTTCAGGAACTGCTTTACAACCAGATTGAGCACATGCGCCATGCAGGGCACATGGCTCATCCCTCCTTGATGCAGTGCCGTCACCATGTTCTTCCCATTGTCGGTCATCATGGTTCCAACTTTAAGTTGTCAAGGAGAAAGCCAGGATTCGATTTCTTGATGAAGGATGCAGAGCAGTTCCTCCCCTGTGTGACTCCATTCGCCGAGGCAAACTAGGTGCAGAACAGTGTGACATTGCCGTTCCCTGCATATGTGGTATGCTGGTGGGGCACTGTGAATTGTCCCTGCAGTGGAGTTGAGGACATGGTGGAGGATGAGAAGGCAGAGGAGGACATTGTTGCAGGACTAATGGCGTGAGAACGTGGAGGCGGAAGCGGCGTCACCTGGCCAAGTTGCTGGTGTGGCTGGGCAGGAACCACATTTACCCAGTGGGCCGTAAAGGACATATATTGTCCTTGACCGTAGTTACAGCTCCACACGTCGGCGCTGCCGTGCACTTTGCCAGAGACAGACAGGCTCAAGAACTGGCCCACTTTCTGTTCTACATATGTGTGCAGGGCTGGTACTGCATTTTTGGCAAAGAAATGATGGCTTGGAACTCTCCACCTCGGCTTGGCACAAGCAATCAGTTCTCTGAAAGGTGCAGAGTCCACCACTTGGAAAGGGAGGGACTGCAGCACCAGCAACTTGGCCAGGAGCACGTTTAGCTTCTGCGCCATTGGATGAGTGCACGCATACTGTTTCTTCGGTGATTGCTGATATTATGACTGACTAGGAGGAGCAGGAGCATCAGTGCCAGCAGATGATGGGAAGGACAGACCGCTCCCTTCAGCTGAGGTGGTGGAGCCTTGACTGCATTAAATTGGGTGCGTGCCACCGGGTGATGCAACGGTTGCTGTGGTAGGCGGGACCACCACATCGGAGCCACGGTTCTCCCAGGCCACTTCATGGTGACGCTGCATGTGTTGACGAAGGGCGGTGGTGCCAACATTGGCACCCTGCCCACGCTTCACCTTCTGCCCACAAATTCCGCAAATGGCCATATTCACCTCCTCCGGCGGCCTAACAAAAAATTGCCACACTGCTGAGTATGGCATTTCCCCCCCAACACTCCGTACTGACTGCCTGCTACCGCTGCCTCTGTGAAACCCTGCACAGCTTCTTCCCAGGCAGGTAGTCTCCTGCGAAGCGGGCGTTCTTCCCTGGGCACGTTTTGGCTCTCGACCCCCCAGAGCTGCCACTCTGCTGACTCCCGGGGACACTTCCCCTTGCTGCCACCCTCTTCTCCTGATGATGATGATGAAGCCTCTTCTTCACCCGGCTCCAAAGTGAGATCCACTACTGTCTGCACATCACTGATGTCCCCCTCAATGGTCTCAGGGCCAGGAGCCTGACCGCTTGCAACATCAGCTCCCATGCACTTCTCATAATCACTACTTGCGCGCCTACCGGAGGAAGCGGCGGATGTCTCCTCCAGATCTTGGCTTGGCAGTAGCTGCTGACTGTCCTCTAGTAGCTCGTCCTCGCTGAAAAGTAGAGCGGAGCCTACGGCATATACTAGCAGAGGGAACAGAAAAGGACTAAGGTAGGTTGAGGACAGGTGAGGGCACAGGGCCTGCTCCCGGGCTATGCCAACTAAGCGTTGTGTCTGAAGAACCCATTGACTTTTGGCTGGGGGTGTCTGATGTTACTTGCGAAGAAGTAGAAGGCCGAGTCAACCATTCAAGCACCACTGGGTTGCTGGTCAAGTCACGACCGCTAGATGACACCGGGAGCTCAGGCTGCCTTCTCCCTTCTTCTCCTGCCTGCGACAGAAAAATTTAGGCCACTGCCCGTTCCCTTTGAAGGCCGGTCACTTGTCTGTCTGACATACTGTTAAATAAAATAATTAAATTAAAAGGAAACGAATACACCCCAAACAATCTGTAGAACAATGTAAATTGACCGCATAACTGCAAATAAAACGTACTTGTTTTTTCCACTAATAGACCCCGAAAAAGGCTGTAGTACAATGTAACTGCACCGCAGAACGGCAACGATTACGTACTTTTTTTTACACTTATACACCCCAAAAAAGGCTGTAGTACAAAGTAACTGCACTGCAGAACAGCAAATAGGACGTACTATTTATACTATTAAAACATCCCAAAAAAAGCGTGTAGTACAATGTAACTGCACCGCAGAACAGCAAATAAGATGTACTTTTTTTTTACACTTATACACTCCAAAAAAGGTTGTAATATAAAGTAACTGCACCGCAGAACACCAAAGAATACGTACATTTTAGACTATTAAAACACCCAAAAAAAAGTGTGTAGTACAATGTAACTGCACAGCAGAACGGCAAATAAAAATGTCCTTTTTTTTTTTTTTTACACTAATACACCCCAAAAGAAACTGTAAAACAATTTAAATGCACCGCAGAACAGACATACGTATATTTCCTATAAATACACCGTGCAACATAGCATTTGTACCCCAATAACAAAGAAGGTTTGCTGGAATTACAGAGGTATCAACTAGTGCAAACCTAAAAGTAGAAGTAGAACACCAGTTTGGATCCTCAATAAGTGCAGCAAGATGTAATAGAATCGCTCCTGTTACCCAGGCTGTACACTCTCCTATTGCACCTTGTTCTCCTTTTATAACATGGATGATGCCTCCCTATGCTTTCCCTACACCTTGAATAATCTTTCCCTGAACTTGTAAATCATTTTTTCAGCAAAGTAAAGTCTTTTCTACCACTGTCCCTAGCGCCTGCTAACATCTCTCCCTGCACTAAGCACACTGGAAAATGGCAGAATCCAAAATGGCTGAGGGTATTTATAGGGCTGTGACATCACAGGAGCTGATTGGCTGCATGCATGGCATTGTGGGTGATCGTTTGTTCCCAGAGTTCTTTGCTCCATGTCCTAACATGTGCAGCAGCCATTTTAGGAAAAAATGTGATTTGTTACCACGAAGCATGAGGAAATTCGGATTCGGTGCCAGTCGAATTTTTCTGAAATTTGGATTGATGTCCACTTTGTCAACATCTCTAATGACCTCATATACATCTATGTGACCGATACAGCATGAAAATAGGACATTGTTTCCTGTGTAGTTACCACATTCAGCTTGTGCTTTCATTAGATTTTTTTCTTAATAATCACATATAGAAAGATTAAACATGGTCTTGTAACACTTTAAAAACAGGTATGTTCTACAGCGGTCCCTACACTGCAGTTAAGCAGCATGTGTGATTAACTGGAAGCTCCAGCCAATCAGTATGGACATTTCACTAGTAAAACACCCGTATTATAGGAGTGCATGCACCAATAAGCTGTCTGGTAGCGCCTCTCTACTGTACAGTGCAGTACTACTGGGTGTTCTGTACTGCTCTTTACCAGGATACGCTGCTCCTTTGGACACCAAGTGAGGGCAACTCAATTCTAGTTTTCTGGTACACTGTGTACTGTACAAAACCCAGAAGATGTCCTCAATTAGGGCTCATGCACACGAACGTATTTTCTTTCCGCTTCCGTTCCGGTTTTTTTTGCGGACCGTATGCGGAACCATTCACTTCAATGGGGCTGTAGAAAATACAGAAGATACTCCGTGTGCATTCCGTTTCCGTTTGTCCGCATGGCCGTTACGCAAAAAAGTAGTGCATGTCCTATTATTGTCTGCAAATTACGGTCCGAGGCCCCATTCAAGTCAAGGGGTCCGCAAAAAATACGGAACGCACACGGAAAACATCACTTATTAGTGATATTGATATTTAATAAATACATATTTTATACCCACCAATCTGTCTACATTGGTCTTTGTAGCGTACTACCAGCTGAAGACTACCAGTTTTTCCACATACATTAATAAGTTACTGTTTCTGTATATGAACCGCAAAAAAACGGATCAAATATGGAAACCATACAGATATGTTTTGTGAAATAACGGAACGGAAGAGGACTTAAATCAGAGGGAAAAAAAACTCAGATACAAAGCAATGGGTCAGTGAAAAAACGGACCGCAAAACAACAACGGTCGTGTGCATGAGCCCTTAGACAGTTATAAAAAGGCTGTTCAGACTTTTATATGTTATATGTCTGTATTAGTTATCTGATTCCTTGTTCTTATTTTGGGTTGACATTTTGGGGGTTCAGAACCTATTACAAGATTTTCATAGAGTTATGGTGTAAAGTTACAATTTCAGCTTACTGTGGTCATCCTGAAACAAATCATTGTTGTAAATTTAGGGACCACTATATAGTTAAGTTTAGTCGTTGTGTAATTATCTGGTATAGGATTTGCTGTAATGGTCTGGGATGTTGATCTCAGCAGTTCCACTGTAATCTCTATTAATTATTCTGCATTGTCCCATAAATTGTCATCACCCACTCTCGTAACGATCACAAATTTTGTGAATATGTGCAGTATTGACCAGTATCCTAAGTTTATAGTGTATTGCTTTTGGATGTTCTGTTCCATGTCTTGTTTACATTCCATTAATTTTCACGTACTCTACTTCCATATAAATATTAAAATTACAAACAAGTGCTCTTTTCTTTTAGATCTGGAACTGCTGTGCTCGATAGAGCATCTGGCGTTTCTTATGAAAATAGTTGTTGCCTAAATGAAGAAATCTAATGTATCAGGAAATGGCATTACTGGCAGGGAAAGCAGAGGCTGACTTCACCTCCTTCAGATTTAAGAACGTGGAGAACTTATGTGAAGTGCGGACCAGAAAAGGAGTGTTCTACAAAACAGCTAAGCTCCTTCGGCCTGGAGAGGAGAGATGTTATAGAGGCCAAGTTGAAGAAAGAATAAGACATGTCATCATCAATGTAGGGGGCATAAAGTACCGAATACCATGGACCACTCTAGAAGACTGTCCACTTACACGGCTGGGAAAACTTAAAGCTTGTAACAATTATGATGAGATCATGGATGTTTGTGATGATTATGATATCAATTGCAATGAGTTCTTCTTTGATCGCAACCCGTGTGCCTTTAGGACTATTATGACTTTCTTGGCAGCTGGAAAGCTAAGGATACTGAGAGAGATGTGTGCCCTTTCTTTCCAGGAAGAACTTATTTACTGGGGGATAGAGGAAGAACAATTGGAGTGGTGCTGTCTTAGAAAGCTGCAGCAGAAGGAGGAGGAATTAGCTGAGGCTAAGATGTATGAAGGGGAATATGGCACCTCCAAGGAGAATTCGCAAAGTGCCTTGCAGGACAGCGGGCGTATGGCCCAGTGCATGAAGAATCTCAGGGACATGGTGGAAAACCCTCACTCAGGGATTCCTGGCAAGATTTTTGCCTGTTTGTCAGTTTCTTTTGTGGCAATCACAGCAGTAAGCCTCTGTATTAGCACCATGCCAGATTTCAGAGAAGAGGAAGATAGGGTAAGTCTGTTAAACAGAATTTGGTATTTTATGGTTCAAGTGTAAAATGGAAAGCTTGAAGATAAGTCGCATATGTCAGTACCAGGTGAAATGTACAGATTCATCCAATTGTATAATTTTATCTACAAACTAAAACGTATATTTAGTACAAGATAGCGTAAATGTTCATGCTGAAGAATGTATGTATGAAGATTGGAATAACTTTGAGCATAATATAATTGTTCTTTTACTTTATCAGTCAAATGGTTTAGGAAAAGATACTGTTTTTGCGATTACTCTTCTTTGTCTCCATTAGTGGTCCAGGATAGGAGTGAGCCCTAATATATAACAGAGTTCCATACACTGAGATCTTCTGGTGTAGAATTTAACCCAGATATAGAAGCTGTGTTCAAAATCATGTTGTGTATAGTTCAAAATCTCCATATAATTAAAAAAGATGAAAGATCGGATCTGAGAAAATCTCATACACTGGAACAAGTCCTGGAGTCTCATGGTGCATGGATGAGTAGAAGTTTAATGTAACATATTTTTTAAGATTTTTTGATGATGCTAAATCTCATTTTCCATTTTACAATCTATATCAAAAACATCCTAAAATCCCGCAGTTTTTGACTGGCCACTGAGCCTAATAATAGACACCACTTCTTATGCCACATTTACATGCAGCAATCAGAGGCCAAGGCATGGGCAACCTGTGGCTCTCCAGCTGTTGCAAAACTACAACTCCCAGCATGCCCAGACTGCCTACAGCTTTTAGCCAACAGCAGGGCATGGTGGGAATTGTAGTTTTACAACTGCTGGAGAGCCGCAGGTTGGCCATCCCTGAAGTAGCCAATTGTCGGGAAGGAAGTGTTCTTTCCCGACAACTAACTGCTCAATAGTGGAGGATTTACATGCAGCAATCAACCCTACCGTATGAAAATAAGGGATCACTACCGCTATCACTCATCCTCATACAGCTGCACTGTTTCTAGTCCTCTTTAGACAGCATGATCTGCTGCCCAGAGACGATAATTTAGGTTTTCACAATTGTTTCACCCGATGAATGGGCGTTGTGGTCTGCGGCACCTTTAGACGGGCAGATCGTCAGGATCTTCCTTTAGTCCATACAGAACACTTTTCATTATCCCCACAGGCAAGGTTACAATGACAGATATCACTTATGTATAGATAACATAGATTTCTCAGTGGGTCATGGTCAAGTCTTATCTATTCTTTTCTTGCACGATGACCTCTGCACAGGTCACAGAGCATGCCTAGAAAACTCTCCCGTAGAAGTCAGTGAATCCCATCCTGTCCATTGTCTATGGTGGCTGCCATAAAGCGTATCTCTAAATGCTGTTAACAACCTCTCTGGCAAGATGGCAACCCCCATAATCGTGTTCATAAAATAAAAGATTAGAAAAAAGGATATATGTAGCTATGTGGTTTTAACTGGCAGAAAAAAAAATTATAGGTGACACTGTCCCTTAAAGAAAGCACATATACATCCAGTAAAATAACCCTTTGTTTCCTGATATATTTGAAATGAAACAGCATGGCAGACAACTGCCGACACATCTTTTGCGCTCCCACAGCATCAGGTGTCAGAGCTAAAAAAGAGCCCAAAATGTCCTGCTGTACTCTTCTTTTAATACTTATTTAATTCTTTCAAATCAGTTAATCTGTTATGTCACTGCAGTGATGTCACACAGACTTTGTAACGATTTCCTTTAATTTAGGGAACATATCAGGACACCTAAAACACAAACAGCAGCCAAGCTGTGAGCTTTTACCATTTACCAATACTCCTACATAAAGGGGTTGTGTGCGATTAGAGAAGGGGCAGCTGTTTCCCACATATAGCTCTACGCTTGTCCAGGGGCTGTACATGGTATTGCAGCTCAGTTGCATTCACTTGAATAAGGGCTCATTCACATTACCGTATGGTCATCATGCCCATGTTGTGGACTGCAAAACATGGGCACCGACCGTGTGAACTCCCCATAGAGGATGCGGGCCGATTAACTTGAATAGGTCCGCAATCTGCAGGATACGGCAAAAGAAAGGATATGTCCTATCTTTTGCGGTGTGGAGGCACAGATCGGAAGCCCACGGAAACACTCAGAAGCTCTTCCGTGAGCTTTCGGGCCATGACGGTGTGCTGCAAAAGATAGGAGATGTCCTTTCTTTTGCCATATCTTGTGGATCGCGGACCCATTCAAGTTAATGGGCCTCTCCCACAGCACAGAGTTCACACGGCCAGTGCCCGTGTATTGCAGACCACTATTTGCAGTCTGCAACATGGGCACGGTGACCATATGGTCATATGAATGAGCCCTTAGGCTGAGCTGCAATACCAGACACAGCCTTTGGACTAGGGTGGTAGAAT
Source organism: Bufo bufo (assembly GCF_905171765.1). Taxonomy (NCBI): domain Eukaryota; kingdom Metazoa; phylum Chordata; class Amphibia; order Anura; family Bufonidae; genus Bufo; species Bufo bufo. The sequence goes on from NC_053393.1 coordinate 435,468,797, forward strand.
CTAGGAAAAAGAACCCCCTGTCTTCTAATCTTATACAATCCCTTTGAGACTAGACACATTTTAAGTTCTTTCCAAATGTCCTCATGTAAGTACAACTTATCCTCCAATCCAGGCATGCTCAACCTGCGGCCCTCCAGCTGTTGTAAACTACAACTCCCACCATGCCCGGCTGTAGGCTGTCTGGGAATGATGGGAGTTGTAGTTTTGCAACAGCTGGAGAGCCGCAGGTTGAGCATGCCTGCTCCAATCCATACTAGATATAACCAGATAATGTACAACACTTGTGAAGGTTATACAGTATGCACTAAGTGATAGATACAAAAGAATAGGAATCTGTCCAGAAAACCCAGAGCTTCTGCACACATGTAACTATGCACATTCTTCAGCCCAAGACCTGCAAAGCAATCTAATTGTGTGATGGGACAATACCACCATAGGCAGAGAGCACTGAACATAACCATGACAACCAGATTCAAAACATCGATTGTTGCATTGCCGGAGCAACAATAATAATATGGCTTCACTGTTACCTCTTTAAGCAGATTAACCTCTTAGAGATCAGTGATTGTACATGTACATCAAAAGTCACTAAAGAGTATATTGAGCAGGGAGCTTAGGAGCTTCAGAGGGAGGCAGTAAAAATCCCATTGATGCTATAGTATACTATTGCAGTGTATGGTATAAGTGATCAAACAATTGCATGTTCAAGTCGCCTAAGGGGACTGAAAATTTAAGTGAAAAAAATAAAAATAAATTCAAATTACCTCCTTTTCCAAATTTTACATATAAACATCAATTGAAAAAAAAATACAAGTATCACTATGTCCAAAAATGTCTGAACTAACAAAATATAAAAATACTTACCATGCACGGTGACTGCAGTAATCGAAAGAAAATAAAAATGGCCAATTTGCTGTTTGTATCCACAGTCACTTAGCTGTGTTGCTGAACCAGTATTAACCCATTAGTGACCACCAATATGCTTTTTACGGTGGTTACTAATGGGCCTTAGGCTGGGCAGCCGGCCTTTTATGGTAGCCTAGTCCACAACGGGCTCCTGTTCTAGTGTCTCGGATTGACAGAAGTGCCTGTCCAGGCCACTTAGCCCCTTAGATGCCTAAGTCAGTAGCAACCATGGCATCTAAGTAGTTTAGAGGGAGGGGGTTCCCTCGCTTATTCATTGGCAGACCGCAAATTAAATTGGGGGGTGCCAATATCTTTGCATGGTAGCTGGGAGCCTAACAAAGGCCCCCAGGCCTGCCTGCAGTGTATGCCGTTTAGGATAAGGCCTGTTAGTATAGCAGTGACAGTATAATACTCTGTACTGCATGAGCAGTGTAGTGCATTACATCACGCAACAATGATTTTGCTACTGAGATAAAAACTGTGATTTATACTAAAATGAGAGCGCTGATTCCAAATATGAACTCGGAATTTTCCTGAAACGTCTAGATTTTAAGTTATACATGTAAAGCCTATTCAGTTATAATATTAATGCATTATATTGGAGATATTCCAATGGACATGTCCAGACCTTTTCGGACGCACTCAGGCTGATGTCAGCAGTAAGTATATAAGGCAAGCTGGACCGATTTTGATAAAGTGATCTGTTATAGTGCGATCAGTTTTGAAACTTAAGATGGATAAACGCAAATGTGTTAACGATCCAGACGATTTCTGCTACATAAGTGGCAAATACACTACTTATGATCAGCGCAAGAATCTGACAAAGCGAGTGCGTCTTGCAGCTTGGGATGCATTTGTGCTAGTAGTGCAGAACTTCCTTGGGAACAGACGAGCTGCAAACTATGCTGGATTAGTAGACAACATGCTTACAGCATATGAACAACTTGGCTGCCGAATGTCATTGGAAGTGCATTGATTACATTCCCATCTTGACTTTTTCCCGCCCAATTTGGGACACGTAAGTGACGAACATGGAGAGCGGTTCCATAAAGATATTTCTACAATGGAGAACAGGTATCAAGGCTGGTTTTTGCAACGGGAAAATATGACCGTTCACAAACGCAAAAGCAGATGCCTGAAGCACTTTTAACAGTACTGGGCCTTGCTCAAGTAAGACTTTTAAACTGAAAAACAAGACTTTTTGAAATGTTGTTATTCCATTACATTTTCATACACTGTTTACTACACAAATTTTGATGTAGATCAGGTAATTGTTGGAGTAAAACTCGTTCTGTTCAAAATTATTCAATGCTTTCCAAGTGCTTAATTCATTTAGGCATACTTATGCATAGCAATATTTCGTGACGTGTTACAATTCTGACTTCGGATTTGTAATCCACACATTCGATTTAGTATAGGACAAATCGTTTTTTTTTTTTGTTGCATGGTGTTATAGAAGAGTCCAGACCTGTCAAAGTCCCCTTGTGGCACTAATAAATGGCTTAAAAAAAGTTAAATAACGTTTTATTAAATTTAAAGAATCTTAAAATTAAAAATACACATTTTTTTTCCACGGGAAAAATGCGTTTTTTCCGGAAATAATTGCAAAAATAAAATCTTCTCCACTTGTTTGGTATCGCCGCATCTGTAAAGACTTCCAATACAAAACTACCATGTAATTTATCCTGCACAGTGTTTCCCCCCCTCTAAAAAAAAGAAAAGTCAGAATTGCTGTTCTTTATTTGCTACCAAAAAAGGGAAATGAAAAGCAATCAAAAAGTGTTATATACCCCAAAATGATACCAATAAAAACCACAGCTTGTCCTTCAAAAATTAGGCTCTCACAAAGTTCCAATGAATGAGAAATAAAAAAGTTCTGGGTCTTGGGATGCAGTGATGTAGAAACGTTTAAAAAATAAAAAAAAGTTATAGCTCTTGGAATTGCAAAACAGGCTGGTCACTAAGGGGTTAAATGTTTTTCTGCCCAGGTGTCACAGTTTCACCACTTCTGTGTGTGAACAATGTGCAAAGCAATCAGAACCACACATTCCTTTGGGCCATCAATCATACAAAAGTCAGACCACTCATGTTTAAGGGCTCATGCACACGACAGTTGGCTGTTTTGTGGTCTGCAAATTTTTGCAGAATGGAAACGGCCGGCCGCTAATAGAGCAGTCCTATCCTTGTCCATAATATGGACAAGAATAGGACATGTTCTATAATTTTGCGGATGGCTTGGAATGGACGTGCGGATGTGGACAGCACACTGAGTGCTGTCCGCATCTTTTGCAGCCCTATCGAAGTGAATGGGTCCGCACCCGACCCGCAGAAAATCCGGATCAGAAGCGGACCCAAACCATGGTCGTGCACATGAGCCCTAAGTGTTCCAAACAGGAAACTCCTTTATTCATGTCTTTTCTGCACAATTGATACACGTAGTGAGAACTCTTTCAGGCCGAAGTCTAATCGGCAGATCCTGTCATGCCACGTTTTGGGGACACTGCCCCTTCCGTATGCATAACAGGCAGGATCCTCCCCATCCTAAATATACCTCAAATATCGATCTCAACTGTGACATTTAAACAACTGTCATACATCTCATACACTCTGAAATTACAGGCTTCATTCAATCCCTGCCATTGCAGCATCTCCAATTTAACAATCCAGTGTACCTCACTTGCAGTAAGTTTTGAGATTACCCCTTTATTCTCATTTCTCTCAGCCTGCTCAATTACCTGCCAACACAACTCACTTAAGGGCCCTTTACACAGGCTGAGAATCGCTTAGATTGTTAGTGATGATCTGGCGGTGCAAATGTACCGCCGATTACCCAATGAAGCTAAATGCTCGTTCTTTGAGTAATAGGATCGTTTGTGTGAAAACAAAAATCCTCGTTTCCCAATAGCAGATTGTGCTGTGTAAACTCGATCTGCTGCAGGGAAACAACAAGTCTGTATGGGGAAGAGCAATTGTATTAGCGGTCTCTCCTCCCCATTTCTGGAGGATATCTGTTCATGCACCGTCTCCTCCACCAGCGAGCAGCTACCTTCCCAACAATCTGCTGTAATATCAAAAAATGCCTAGCCATCCCTGTCTCAGCAAATGAATGTTCCATCACATCCGGAGAAGGCGCTCCTTTTTTTTGGTCCCCAAAGTTCCTTATCGCTGATCAGTGTTCATTGATCCTCTTTTTTTATTAGCCTATTGGACTTTCCATGTAGGATTTATATCAGAGGAAGGTGTGGTTCTGATTGTTTAGGACAATTCCTGTATTTTAGATGGCAAAAATTGTGCGGAGGTGCTGAAAAAGTAATAAATGCAGGTGTGAGCAGAGCCTTATTTCCATTGAAAGTGGAAATAAAACAAATTCTTAATTAAACTAAATAGCTTTCAAGAAAACCTATATTTCTTTTCAGAAGATGCTTGTCGGCCTCAAAGAGCCACAGTTCCGAGTTCCGGAAGGAATACTAAGAAGATACATATTGAAATGCACACTGCCATTTAAGTAATGTCTCTTACTGAGTAATTGACTCGGCTTCATGTCAAAGCCCATCAATACATATGTGCACAAAAAGTCTGAAATGGCTTGCTATATGGTCTTTATGTCACGTAACACTGAAAGCCACATGATTAATGATGCCCGCACTGCAAATAATTGTCAAAATGTTGATTTTACTTACAGACGACCACTACGTTTAACTTGTATGCCAAGGAATGCTGCCAGAGTATACTGTAAACTAGGGATGAGTGAATTTATTATTACGAATCGATTAGTCTCATCAGCCGGAGTTCTTCACCTGGGAGAGGCAGTCTCCGCTGGTGAGGAATCTCCCCCTGCCGCTTGATTGACAGGGCCGGACATCTCGCTTGGCCCTGACAATCTTGCGCCTGCACAGGTGCTCCGAGTAGCAGCACAAGCGCAGAGGCTCTGCTTCCACTACCAGAGCAGCAACTATTTTATTTATTTATTTTACTCACTTATATAGCGCTGACATATTCCGCATCACTTTACAGACCTTAGCATCACACTGTCCCCAATAGGTTCACAATCTACGTTCCTTATCAGTATGCCTTTGGAGTGTAGGGAGGAAACCTGCACAAACATGGGGAGAACATACAGACTCCATTAAGATGTTGTCCCTAGTGGGATTCGCGCTCTGCAAGGCACCAGTGCTAACCACTGAGCCACCGTGCTGCCCCTCCGGGTAGCAGCGCATAAACAGTCCCTGATCCAAAATAATCGATTCGCTCATCCCTACAGTAAACGTATCCATAGGCTCCCATCCACCTTGTGTAGGCCAAAAGAGTCATTTTGTTCTCCATCAGGGTGGTATGCATCGGCACACCTGTTTTTTCAACTATATAGGGTGCCTGTGGGTTACGGGTAGCACTGTATGGCATCTGTCACAGGCTTCTGTTGGATGTATACGTCAGATGGGTATACCTCCAATAGAAGGCTCCAAAACTGCTTACACACAGCCTTAGGGCCACCCGTTCTGTGCATTGGGGACCACAAATTGTGGTCCCCAATACATGGGCACCATCCGTGTGGCCTGCGCTGACTGATGTAGACTCACTGAATGGGTCTGCGTTCCGCCCGCACCACAATAAAATGGAGCATGTTCTATTTTGTTGCAGTGCAGAGGCACATACCGAAAAGCCACAGAAGTGCTACGCAGTGCTTCAGTGGCCTTCTGCTCCGTGCCTTTGCACCGTATCTTCCGAATTGCGAACCCATTCAAGTGAATGGGTCCGCATCCATGATACGGTGTGCACACGGCCGGTGTCCATATATTGCAGACCGCTGTTTGTGGGCCATAATACGGGCACGGCCGCCACACAGTGGCATGAGCCCTTAATCAGTTTTTATTTCACTTGAGATTTTGCATTTTGATATCGCTTTATGTGACACAGTATACTAAATAAAGCATTACATTTGCAGCGTTGTAATGCCTGTGATATAGTAAAGGTAGTGGGAAAACTTGGCTGGGACCCCCAGCAATCCCAACCTCAAGGAGTCCACATGTCCCCTCTCTGAATGGAGCAATACTGCGCATGTCAAAACCTGTTGACGTTAGCCTAATAGAAGTGAATGGAGTGGTGGACCGACATTGCACTACCACTCTGTTCACACAGGGGACTCGAGGACAACATGGTGAAACATTCTGTTGTAAAAATCATTTCTAATTAACAAATTTGAAAGAAGGGCTACTCATTTTGTAACTAGTAACCCTTGATAATGGGGAAGTAAATGACATGTTATGTGACAGTGTTTTCTTCTCACTATCTGGATCACTGCTGGAGAAAGTTCTTTTTCTTTAAAGGGAACCATGGGCAGCAGCACAAGCATTAGAATCCCCCCTGTCTTCTGCTGAACTATCACTAGCCATCAAAGACTCACAGATGGGCAAAGCCCCTGGACCAGATGGCCTGCCCCTAACGTATTATAAAATCTTTGCTGACATCCTGACCTCGCAGTTTTTGTCCACCTTCAACTTCTTCGCCTCGATCCGCACCTAACTCCCGTAACACTCCATGCCCACATCACAGTTATCCCCACGGAAGGAAAAGACCCATCCCAATGTCAAAGCTACTGACCCATTTCTCTTATAAATGTCGATTTGAAAACTATTCTCCAAGATTCTAGCTACCCGCCTCATCCCACACGTGCAACAACTCATTCACTTAGACCAGACTGGCTTCATGCCCTTGAGGGAGGCATGGGAAAACACCACCAGGGCTATAAATATGATATATCACGTGATTATATCCAAACTCCCCATGTTCCTTCTCTCCACCAACGCCAACAAGGCATTTGACAGGGTTGACTGGGCCTTCATGTTTGAAACACTGGGCCATGTGGGTCTGGGGGAGGCAATGATGGCCCGTATTCACAACTTATACTCGAACCCCTCAGCAGTGATGGCCAATTTGCATTGTTCGCCCGCAAACATATACGGGCTGCCATCTTTTTTCACAAGTCCGGCGAGGCACAGGTAAGCCCTTACATGTGCCTGTGCGCGAGCCGGTCTGAAAACAAGTGCGGTCAGCTGGAGCAGGCCGTTCCGAGAACAGCCACCGGGGGCCTTCATCAGGCTGTTCTTGGAATGCCTGCTCCCGGTGACTGCATTTGTTTTCAGACCGGCTCGCAGCACAGGCACAGGTAAGGGCTTACCTGTGCCTCGCTGGACTTGTCAAAAAAGATGGCAGCCCGCATATGTTCACGGGCGAACAATGCAAACTGGCCATCACTGCCCCTCAGCATCAGTCAAGGTGAACGATCAATTTTCAGCGGCATTTTTGATACGGAACGAGACAGGGGATGCAGGTCCAGGGCATCCCTCATAAGGTAGCTGCCTATGCGGACGACCTTCTTTTCTTTATGACATGTCCCCGCATATCCCTGCCAAATCTTCTAAAAGAACTCAAAAACTACTCATTATTATCTAATTTCAAGATAAACTCTCTTCGAGCCTAGGTGCGGAGTTGGCTGATAACTTCCCGTTTAAATGGTCCAGGTTCTCACTAAAATACTTAGGCATACAACGAACCTATCTGACCTCTACTCAGTGCCTCCTACAGGCAATAAAAATGAACATACACCGCTGCAACAAAGGTATCTTCACCTGGTACGGACAGATCTCCATTTTCAAAATGAATGTCCTCCCCAGAATATTATATTTTTTACAAGCCATACCCATACATATCCCCAGATTGTTTTTCCATACTTTGATCCATCCTTACATGTTTTATTTGGGCAGAGAAAACCCCAAGAATAGCCTCTTCAGTCCTATTCAGACCCAAACATTGTGGAGGTCTGGGATTACTGGACTTTATTTCCTATCACTGAGCCACACACCTATTGAGGGTGGTAGATTGGTGTAGACATCACTCAAATAAACAATGGATAGCGGTGGAACAATCCTTTCTGCCCACTCCACTGGCCGCGACTCCCTGGTTGGGATCCCATATACCATTGGCGGCATGCCTCCCACCCCACCATAGGTCCGACCCTCCGCTCTGTATCATCTGTCTTCAAACTGCCGGACATTTCTTAGTCTCCTTTATCGATGTTTCCTATTCTGGGTAACCCCATGTTTCCCCCGGGATTAGATCGGGGTCCGTTCCGGCGGTGGGTGAGGGCCAATAGGTGTTTAGAGAACATCACTTAATCACGTCCAACTCTTGGCTCTCCTATCAATCACTCAATGACACCTCTGACCCACTGGGTCTGTCGAGTTGGCAATCGCACCAACTACAACATTTTCTCACATCGTTACTTCCAGCCTCCAAGTACACAAGAGGTAGAACCGACTTTGAACAAATCTGCGACATGAGGGGGGTAATCAGACATGCTCTGTCCCGACTCTATGGCTTACTCATCTCTCCATCTAGCCAACCTTCCCCTACCTATATACTCAATTGGGAAAAAGACCTAGGATTTACCTTTTTGACCGGAACAGAAAGAACACCTATATACATTAAAACCTAAGACCTCTATTGCCAGCAACATCCAGGAAATGGGTAAGGTCCTCTCCAGATGGTACAGGGTACTGTCTAAGCTGTATTATCTTTTCCTATAGTCTCCCTACTTTGTTGGCATTGTGGGAAAGCTAGAGGATCGATTTTACATGTCTTTTGGGAGTGTCCCGTGCTAGCCGGCTTTTGGCATGAGTTATGGCGCATCACGTCTAAATTTAGTTCTCATGCTCTTCCTAAGACTGCATTTTTCCTGCTCCATCATAGCAAGATTCCCTTGTCTACATATAGGAGGTTGGTGGTGTGACATATGATTTACGCTGCAAGAGCCTGTATCCTTTGCATGTGGAAACAAACATCTGCTCCCACAATAGCAACAAAATTCAGGAGGTCATGAGAATAGAGGACTTGACAACATCTATGAGAGGTACATATACCAAATTCTATAAAATGTGGCGACACTGGATCATGTTTCAAAGCTCCCAGGAATATAAACTGTTGTTGACAACATAGCTAGGATGCAGTCTTGCGAATAGGAACATCGCCCCCCTCCCCCCTTTTTTTCTTTTCCCCTGTCCCTCCTCTCTTCCATATCCCCCCCCCCCCTACTTTCCATGTTTTTGTTTAAGACCATTGTTTTATACAGTCCTGATCAAAAGTTTAAGACCACTTGAAAAATGGCAAAAAATCATATTTAGCATGGCAGGATCTTAACAAGGTTCCAAGTAGAGCTTCAACATGCAACAAGAAGAAATGGGAGTGAGACAAAACATTTTTTGAGCATTCAATTTAATGAAAACAACGAATAAACTGAAACAGGCTGTTTTTCAGCTGATCAAAAGTTTAGGACCACATGCCTTTAAAAGGCCAAATCTGTGCAAAGATGTGGATTCATTGTCATTTTCTGTCAGTTAGTCACACTTTGTGATGGCAAAGGCAAAAAAACTCTCCCTTTTTGAACGTGGTCGGGTTGTTGAACTGCATAAGCAGGGTCTCTCACAGCGCGCCATCGCTGCTGAGGTGGGATGCAGTAAGACAGTAATTTGGAATTTCTTAAATTCTTAAATGATACTGAGCCGGAGGATCCAGTTGGCTGTCCGTCAAGACACTGGATGATCCTCGACCCAAATTAAGGCCCTTACTGGTGCTGACTGCAGCTCCATAACCATCAGACGGCATCTGAGACTGAAGGGCTTCAAAAACAAAAAACGTCTTCAAAGACCTCGTCTCCTTGAACGCCACAGAACTGCTCATTTGGACTTTGCAAGAGAGCACCAAACATGGGACATTCAAAGGTGGAAGAAAGTTTTATTCTCTGATGAGAAAAAATTTAACCTTGATGGTCCTGATGGTTTCCAACGTTACTGGCATGACAAGCAGATCCCACCTGAGATGTTTTCTACGCGCCACAGTGGAGGGGGCGCCATAATGGTCTGGGGTGCTTTTTCCTTCAGTGGAACAATGGAGCTTCAGGAAGTGCAGGGGCGTCAATCGACCGCTGGCTATGTCCAGATGTTGCAGAGAGCATTCCTCATGACTGAGGGCCCTCGTCTGTGTGGTAACGACTGGGTTTTTCAACAGGACAATGATACAGTACACAATGCCCGCAGGACAAGGGACTTCTTCCAGGAGAATAACCTTACTCTTTTGGCCCATCCTGCGTGTTCCCCTGAACTAAATCCAATTGAGAACCTTTGGGGATGGATGGCAAGGGAAGTTTACAAAAATGGACAACAGTTCCAGACAGTAGATGGCCTTCGTGCGGCCGTCTTCACCACTTGGAGAAATGTTCCCACTCACCTTATTGAAATGCTTGCATCAAGCATGCCGAAACAAATTTTTTAAGTGATCAACAATAACGGCGGAGCTACTCATTACTGAGTTCATGTTTGTAAGTTGGATTTCTGTTTTGGAGGGGTTTAGTTTTTTTTTTTGGAGGTGTGGTCCTAAACTTTTGATCAGCTGAAAAGCAGTCAGTTTATTCGTTGTTTTCATTAAATTGAATGCTCAAAAAATGTTTTCTCTCACTCCCATTTCTTCTTGTTGCATGTTCAAGCTCTACTTGGAACCTGGTTAAGATCCAGCCATGCTAAATATAATTTTTTGCCATTTTTCAAATGGTCTTAAACTTTTGATCAGGACTGTATTTCGAACATTAGACATTATTTGATTGTCTGTGCCTTTTGTACATCTATTGAGTCCAGGTGTTTATCTGTGAAACATACTTAACATTGTCGTTGGGCTGCGCCCCATTCACAATATTTTTGTTTTCTATAAAGTGCTATTGAAAATCTAAATAAAGAATTTACACACAAAAATAAAAAAAAGAACTGAGAACAGGGAAAACAGGCATGGGGTTGGGTCCCATCCGGCTACGCCACATCCAGCTCAGCTTATTAACAGGTCTCTTCCTATTTGTGTTTAAACAAGTGAAGAAGAAAAAGAGACACTAATAGTTTATTGTGCCAGGAAAATGTAAAAGGACAGTAAAAAAGGTAGGGAGAGGCATTTAGAGAGAGGCCGGTCAATTAAACCAAGCCAAATAGGGAGCCACACATATGGCTCTTCTCCCCGATTCTGCCTCATTTGTGACCTATGTTTTCTCTGAAATGCTGCAGCGTTTCATAGTAATAAATAGCTGTCTGTACCGAGGGAGCCTGTTGGGATTTCATGTTGTCCGTGGTATAGTAATTGTTTATTAGGACATATGCACTAATGTCAGCAAGTTTATCTTCTATTACTCAAATGAAAGTATATCTTTCAGTGATCTTCCTAAAAAAAAAAAAGCTTTCAGCATATGCACTCCAGTGTGGAAGTAAAGGCAAGTTTCTAATCTAGAATGAGTGCTGTATGCTCTAGAATTTTATTAGACTAATTCACTTTCAGGCTGCACAGGCCATACATTTTGTATGAGGAGAATTAAATGGGATTTTCAGTCTTATATCTCTTTTTAGTTTGACTCAGGACCATATTCTACCTAAAGGAAGAAATGTACTCTCACCTGCCACTTGGTTCAGGCCCAAGGCTTCGTTCAGCAATCATTATGGTTCCCGACCTGTAAACTTCTGGATGAGATCTCATGCCCCCTGCAGCCATTCATTGGCCTCAGCGGTGACTTGTCCTCAAGCGATATCAGACCCAGCAGTGATGTGCTGCTTGGGGTCACATGGCCCTGAGGCCAACTGATCTTTGGGAAAGGTTTCACAAAGGTGCTGTACTTGAGGATCTAAGGGCCCTGTGTATTTTCTATTTTATTGAGATGGATGTACATTTTGCACTCTAGCTTGAAGTCAATTCTGGCACAATGTGTAAGCACCTAAGTTGGAGTAAAGTATATGTTGCAAGTCTTCGCGACTATGATACACTTGGTGACATCTTCCAAATGATTCTTTCCACATTTAATGATTGTGACTGTTCCTACAATCTGATCATCCCCCGTAATAATCTGGTAGAGCTGCTGCACAGTTGTCCCACAATGTCTGCATTTAGATGGATTTTAAACCTGCCTGGTCCTTTGTTTCCTGTCCTACGGCAATAAGCATGCAGATGATCAGATAATATATCCTGAGGATAGGTCTTCATTAAATAAGCCCTTGAAAACCCCTTTAAATTGTATAGTGAACTTTAAAAGCAGCAACTTCAAACGTCTACATTGATTTTACTTCATTATATGTTGAAACAGCTTTTACATGTATGGTAGAAGTTGAGTCTCTGAAGATGGCGCCCACTCAGAAACTGAGCAGCACCATAGCGACCAGGTGTCTGCTGTTTTAAATAGCAGACACACGGAAGCATTGACCATGATCGGCGATAGCGCTGGTCGTGGACTTTTAACCCCTCAGAGGCAGTGATGGTCCGTTGAGACAAAGGCATCTGAGCAGTCTGTCCCTGAGAGCACTACAATGAGATCAAGGGGGCAATTTGGTTGCTGTGGCAGCCTTTGGCAGGGCTCTATAGGAACAGTGAATTTTAGCTAGGCTGCAATGTTAAATCAATTAAAAACAAACAAAACTGTACCAGACACCACGTAGTCACAAATATCAAATATAAATCTTTATTGTTAAGAAAATACTAAAAATATTAAGAGTGTGTAAAGATGCTGGCAGCATCACCGGGGGAGGTGGACGCATATACAAAGTAGAAGAATTCAGCATCCATAGGTATGTCAGCACAAGATAACAATTAATTGCAACATGGCTAGAGGGAATCACGATCAATAAACAATTAATATTATATAGCAGGGATCAGCAACCTTCGGCACTCCAGCTGCTGTGAAACTACAACTCCCAGCATGCAAACATGCTGAGCTGTACTGATAACTCCCACAGACGCAGGACAGCAGTATGATTAAAAAATTACACTGTTCCCAATCCTGCCACTGCTTCAGTGATAATTTGGTTTCTAGTGCAGTTTTTTGTGTTGATATGTGTCAGAGTAAATTTGGTACAAAACAGTCTATATGTTCTAATTGATGGGTGTTCCTATATGGAGAACAGAAAAGTAAAAAAAAATTATGGTTCAGGAAGGCAGGGAGCAAAAAAATAAAATGCAAAAAACTGAAAATTGCTTGGCCCTTAAAGGGTTAATACTTGATGTTGGTAGTGCACTGTGGGGGGATTTATCAACCTCCTTGTGTGCCAACAAAGTGGCATCAAAAAGTCACATATTTTTGTGCAAGCTCCATTTGCACAAGAAAATTCTGACTTTTTTTCACCACGCTGATCACTTTTCCAACAAGTGTGTGTGGCGTAGTCAGGGTTTAGTCCATGACTGCTCCACCAATGCAACATTGTGCCACAAATTTAAGTAAAGTGAACTTGACCCCACTGAAGACGTGGTGACGCTCTTCTGCATCCTATTCAAATTATCAACACTATGGGGGAAACTTATCAAAACTTGTGTAACATAAAACTGGCTTAGTTGCCCATAGCAACCAATCAGATTCCACCTTTCATTTTCCAAAGGAGCTCTAAAAAACGCAATCTGATTGGTTGCAATAGACAACTAAGCCAGGCGTCCTTAATACCAGTTTCGATAAATGTCCTCCTATGACTCCATGCAGGAAGGTGATGATTGGCCCAAGAAACTGCTTGCTGTAGCGTCCTATGGGCCTGTCATCTCTCTGCATGTGTTTACCTATTATCTATCCTTGGATTCTTGCTCGAATCCACGTTTTACCCAGGCAAAAAATATGAATGTGATGGGGGAGGGTCCCCAACTTAGGATTCCCCTTTGTTATTCTGAGAGGAAAGTCAATACAAAGGTCTTCTCTTCCACAGCAAAACCTTTTGTGTCTATGTGTTATGTGGAAGGCCCACTCATATGGGCGTCATGTAATACTTAATTTGCTGCAGGAGGTTGTCAATGGAACTTTCAGAAATTGCCCAAATCAGAAAACCCCATTAACTATCATTTATTCATTCCCACAAGCAATTGGTTTAAAGAATGATTGGGTTCATAGCAATTCAAGAAAGATCTCTTATAGCACTCTGTGTATTATCTGGGTTTCTGTGGTTTTATCCTCTTTCTCTCTCTCTATATACCATTCGTATAGAAATGACTTTTTATCTACTCCTAACAGATGTGATTTCCTGAATAGAGGAAACAATATAACACAAGAAGATGATACAATTCATTGTGTGCTTCTAATATCTCATGGCATCATCCTTTGTATTTGATTTAACACTTGAATATTCTTAAAAAAAAACAGCCAAATGAAGAGTATATGTCAGAGCTGGTGAACATAGAAGTTTATTTTTTAAAATTTTGACGTGTTTATTGTAACACAACTGTAACATCAACTTTTAACAGAAATGAGCGGAAAAGAGCTAGGAGAGTCTGCATCATAGGAAGGAACACTTCAGAGGAGTCTTATTAATGGGGTTTTCTGAGATATTTGTATTTAAAAATAAATAAATAAAATGACTTGAAATAGCAAACAATTACTACTCGCTAAACCGATGCTCCTGCTGCTGTTTCACTGCTGCTCTTGTCCATTTGATAACACCCTTAGGAGTAGCCTCGAGTCAGATCTGTTCAAGTGACACCGCGGATCCACATCCGCTTCTTTATACTCACCTCACAGACTCCCCTCCCCATTCTTCTGGTTCTTGCTCCTCTCTACTTCCTGTTCTTAGCCCAACATGCAGAAAATGGCTTGTATTACCAAGTCAGCCAATCACTGGCTGAGCAGGCGAGCCCAAGAACAGGAAGAGGAGCGGGAGATTTGATTTAAGGCTACTCCTAAGGGTGTTACCTAAGGAGATTTCCACGTTTTCATCCTTTAAACCCCTGTACAGCAATCTGCAGGGGAACCACCAGGGAGGCAGGGATAGGAAAAAAACCCTCTGCCTTCTCTATGGGGAGCCTGGGTGTCACTGACAACAGGCTTCCTCCTCCGGTGCAGCTACTAACGCTGCAAGGACTGCCAGGGACGTCCTTGCAGAGATAAGCACGGACCGCTTGCTGATTTCTCCTGTAACTGGGGCAGACATATATACAGCCCCCACACGTGCATTACAGAGCTGATCTGGGTCTGCTAAGCAACCCCTGAACTGTATACACGGTACTTATTGAGCACTGTACATACATTGATCAAGAGAGTCAAATGTGAACCAGCTGGGTATTTTATGTCTTTAATTAACAAAAGAAAATATTACATGCAATTAGGATCTCAGTTTATTAAAAGGGGTTGTATCATCTGGAACATTGATGTTATATTTCTAGACTATGCCATCAATGTCACCCCTGAGACCCGCTCCTATCTCCTGAACGGAAAGCGCCCCCTCCCCCCGAAATTAAGCAGAGCATGCAGTGATCAGCTGTTTTTCGGAAGTCCAATAGTGGAGGAGAGGGCACTGCCCAAGTGTGGCCAACTGTCCATTCACTGCTATAGGACTGCCAGAAATAGCTGACCCAGTGCTCAGCCATTGTGTTGTATTGTTCACAACTCCCATAGTGGTGAACGGAGGATAGCCATGCATGCACGGCTGCTCTCTGTTAACTTCGGAGATAGAAGCAGGTCCTAGGGGTGGAACAACCACCTATATGACATTGTTGGCATAGCCTAGCAATATGCCATCAGGGTCTCGGGTGTGCCAACCCATTTAATGAAAAGAGGCTGTGGCGCTTTAATAAACATATCAAATGACTACAGAAAGATAAAACTGCTTCTGTACATCTTCAGATATACTTTTCTAAAGATGAAATGCTCAAAACAGTAAATTAGATAAAAATATGTCACACCCTTTGGTGGTGTCTGTGCAAAGTGCTAACAAATTGACCATTATGGAAGAAGGTCTTTGACTATTACAGGGAATTTAATTGCATTTACAGTTCTACATTCACCTGCATTTGTTATATTGTTTACCAAGACAAATACAGGCGCTCGCCTGGGAATAACCTTTAATTGCAGCAGTCCATGCACAGTGTGAAGCTGAGTGGCTGAATGTATCTGTATAACTGGGGAGCTGGAGTGCAGTGTACACGTGGCTCCATCCAACAGCATGGATTATTGCATTCAGTACCAGGACACTGTCTGCCAGGCTTTTGTTTCCCTGTGCAACCAAAGGACATTCAATCCTTGTCGTTATTGTACATTTTTCTCTTGACTATTGTACAGGCAGCTATGCTTTTTCATAATGCTATGCCAAAAGAAAAAAAGGAAAAGCACTTACCTTCCCCCTCCTATAATTCACAATGTGCAAATGACATAATTAAGTCAATATAATTCTAATTACTTTGAGCGTAAATGGAAAGAAAGAATAAAAACATTGTATGCACTCAGTAAAGCAAACAGACACTTTATGACTGCTAAATCTTTAGTTTTAAGCTCATCTGTGGTTAGGGCCTAGATAAGTACTGTAAAAATCCACAGCAAACATAAAACCAATACAAATGACAGAAAGATAATGGGTTTGCACAAAGCCTCTGCCTGTATACTGTACCTGCTTAGGCTCTTGATATCTGAACTGAAAGCCTTGGATTTATGGTAAAGCAGAAGTAGGCTCAGTGCAAGCAGCCCTTTCTCGTTTAACCTGCTTTCATTTAAGGCTACTCCATCATGGATCTGCAAAAACGCTTCCGTTAAAATAATACAACCGCGTCCATCCGTCATGAACGGATCCGGTTGTATTATGTCTTCTATAGCCATGACGGACCCATCCTGGCACATAATGTAAGTCAATGGGGACGTTCTGGTGTCCGCCTCCAGAGCGGAATGGTGGCTGAGCTGATGCATTCTGAGCGGATCCTTTTCCATTCAGAATGCATTAGGGCAAAACTGATCTGTTTTGGACCGCTTGTAAGACCCCATGATGGATCTCACAGAAAGACAAAACGCTAGTGTGAAAGTAGCCTAAGGCATTATGTGTCAACCTGCAGTATGCGCACCCTAGGGTGAAGGGGTTCGCAGGCCTGCCCTGATTGCTAGGGCTTCTCCACATCAACTGTATCCCTGTCCTCAGAACGGCTATACAGGTGAATACTGCGGCGGGGCACAGGAGCCGAGGTCTCCCTGCCACTAGGCCTAAAGCCTGGGGGGGGGGGGGCACCCTGGCATAGTATCAGCTTAGCATAATTATTTTTGGGGGGACACTATGTGCACTATTACTTTCAGTATTTTCAGGGGGCTATCTGTTTCTGTATTATAGTATTTGGGGGCATTGGGGAGCACAGCAGGGACAGTATTGGGGTGGCAGGGTGTTGAGAAGGAGGTGAAGAGGGTGGAAAAGTAGGAACCTAAGATGTCTGTGTGGCAAACTCTGTAGAGATGAGATATGGCTGAAAGAAGCCATCATGTTGGTCTGGCCTGAATAGAGAAGATGAGGAAAGAGAATACCTATATGAGAGGAGACGTCACTGGATGCAAGAGGTATGTAGTGCTGTATTCTCCCATATGTTTGGTAGCGCAGAATGAAATTTAAAAAGTAACAGTCATCCATCATGGGTCTTAATGTGGTGTCTGTAATTTTGACAGGAAGATTAGTAATGCATGCTGTGCTATCATCTGAAGGAAGAAGGAACTGCTGACACAGGCTTGAAACAGAGCCCATGACAGCAGCGTGAGAATAGCCTTGTTTTTTTTTTGTTTTTTTTATTTTATTTATCACGATCCTCTTCCTTGGGGGTACTTAGTTCGAAGATGAGCTTTGACAACTGTTCACATGGTGCAGTGCTGCACGGCAGCCATTGTTGCTTTGGTGCTGTGCTAGTGGGTTGGTGGGGCCCAGTGCCAGGGTGGCTTTGTCAGGCAGCGGGGGTGCTATTTGGCTGCTGTGTCCCACTGCCTGTTGGTTCGGTGCTGCGGCACCGGTGGTCGCTGCGCAGTGCTGCGCCAAATTTAGAGTAGGTTCCCACTCGAGGCAACCTTGTCGTGGTGAGCGGGTCTATGCTTTTTGATCAAATTGTATACTAATGCCTCATGTACAGCATGCAACATAGAGGTAGGTATACGATAAATTGCGCTGAGAAGCGATGTTAATTATGGTGAGAAGCAGTTATTAGATTAAAGCATAGTATTGAGGATGTGCGATCCAGTTTCACTTTCTCATATTTTACATTAGTTCGAATTTCTAGTCACTAGGGGGTACTTGGCATGAAAAGGTTGTGAAACACTACTGATTTAAAGAGAACCTGTCGCCACAGAATGCAGTGCAGCCTGCAGGGAGCATGTTCTAGAGCAGGAGGAGCTGAGCAGATTGATATAGTTTTGTGGGAAATGAGTCAGCAAAACTTGTAACTTATACATTCTTTCTGAGCTCAACATAGTCCAATCGGCTGTTGTCAGTGACAGCTTTCTCTGTTTGTGTATACATTGATAGCTGTCGGTCACTGATAAAATGGCCCTCGTTCACAATTAGGGCTCATGCACACTACCGTATGCCCTCCGAGACATACGGTCCGTGAGCGGGCCATATGTCCCGGAGCGGCATACATCGTGCGCACGGGAGCACACAGCATCATAGGTTACTATGATCATATGAGTGCAGGACAATAGCCCCGCGGGCGGCCCGATGCGCATAGTATCATAGTAACCTATGATGCTGTGCGCTCCCGTTCGCACGATGTATGACGCTTCAGGACATATGGCCCGCTCACGGACCGTATGTCTCGGAGGGCATACGGTCGTGTGCATGAGTCCTTAAACTCGGTAAAAGCATAGACTTAAAGGGGTTATCCGGTAACTCATATTGATGACCTTACCTCTGGACAGGTCATCAATATCAGATCTGTGGGATCGGACACCCCCGCCGATCAGCTGTTAGGAGAGGCTGGAGCTCCTTGAGCACCACAACCTCTTCCTAGGACATGTGACGTCACCATATATCACAATTACAAAAAACAAAATGGCTGAACGCCGTTATATATACAAACAATAGAGTGAAGAAATGGGGGTCATTCTATAAAAGTGGTACAATACCAACTATAAATGAGTAATGGAAGCTCTTAGCGCACATACGTGTCGGGCCCATCTACCAGGCGTCAAGGTGGCTTCCGCAGATGGGTCCCTAACACTGAATATACTGCCTCACTTTGGACTTACTTAACCCTACAATATTCAGGGCAGTGTAGGAACCAGCTACAAACATACTCTGCTCAGAAGTCCCAGGTAGATGGGCGTGTTCAGTCTAAAAGAGGTGCTACCCTCAATATATTGTAAGAATCTACCTGGGACTTCTGAGCAGAGTACATTTGTAGCTGGTTCCTACACTACCCTGAATATTGTAGGCTTAAGAAAGTTTAAAGGGAATCGGTCACATTGAACATGTCTGCGGGCGGCATGTTATAAAGCAGGAGGAGTGAGCAGACTTCTATATAGTTTTTTAGGAAAACATTCCTTAAAACTTGTATTTCATTCATTTAAATTCCTGCTCATCCTGGGCTTTGAAGTCAAGGAGGTGGTCCTATCAATGATTGACTGCCTTCCCTCTATGACTGTGTATATAGAGATAGCTGTCAACCACCGATAGGACCACCTCCCTGACTCCTAAGCCCAGGATGAGCAGGGATTTAAATGAATGAAATCCTGTTATACTGAATCTTTTCCCACTAAACTATATATCAGCCTGCTCAGCTCCTCCTGCTCTATAACATGCCACCTGCAGAGTACACTGCATTTTCAATGTGATGGGTTTGTATTAATATGGAAATAACTGTGATGTAAATAAGCAAATGTAGCAGAGAATGTGGAACTAGAACGATAATCTAAATAAATGATACAGTGATAAAACAGCTGGAAAATGGATATTAAAGCAGTTTACGTGAATCTGTGGTGGATAATATAGTATATATTAATCTGGTAGCCAAATGCTATAGGGAAGAAGAAAGTCTGTTTACATGGGAGATATTGACGGTGCTGGAGCACATTTAAGCCTAACACAATAGTAATAAAACAACATGTTCATAGTTCTTCATACAGCTTATCTATCCCAACTGTATCATTCTGCTCCACTAGTAATACCGCTGTCTGTAGTTGTGACCAGTGGCACAATCTCTTCTATTAAAAAATTAGTCAGAAACAGGAAAAGTTGGCACCTCTGTACACGAAGGGGGAGAATTATCATGAGCAGAATTTTTTGCCAGTTTTTCTTGAGTCTATGTAGCCGCAACTTGTGCCAAATTTATCAAATGTTGAAATTTGATGTATCTTTAAGTCTGAGGGTCCGACCAAAAGTCATGGTTGTGCACAGCCTTATGAGCCGCAGCAGGCTCCAGTTAGCTACTTCGGACCACAATGATACGCCAACGGTTGGGACTTTAAAGATGGCACCAGCTGCACTCAACAGGCACTTAGGGCTAATGTATATGATCGACGATAACATCGAAATCACACATTTTAACCCCTCAGATGCCACGGTCAATGTGAGGATAAAAACCGAGATCTGGGGAGCTGGATGGTGTGTGCGGCAGCCTCTGTCCTCCTGAGTGATATGAGGCTGCTGCACATTAGTACCTATGCCTATGGCAGGGCTCCATAGGAACATAGTGTAATTCTCTCAGACTCCAATGCTAATGCATTGGAGTCTGAGAGAAGCAATTTAATGACTGCTTGTTCAAGTTCCCTAGGGGAACTATAAAAAAAAAAAAAAAAGTTTTAAAAATTCAAACACCATCCTTTCACTAAGATAAAAATACATAAACAATTTTGAAAAATAAACATCATGGGCATTGCTGTGTGCAAAAAAATGCCCATACTATTAAAATATAATTTTTTTTATCCCAAACAACGAAATGGGAAAAAGTCAAAATGGCAAATTCACAGTTTTTTGGTCACTTTGCCTCCTGCAAAAAATTGAATAAAACGTGATTAAAAAGTCAAACAAACTCCAAGGGTATCAATAAAAAGTTTAGCTTGCCCCACAAAAAATGAGCCCTCTCACTACTCCGTACACTTAAAAATACGTTGTAGTGGTGCCATTAGAAAGCACAACTTGGTTATAAAGGCTCATTTTGTCTGGGGAGCAATAATCAGGGGAAATAAAATGGCCGGTGTGCTATTAGTACACACAAAACGTGTCCTAATCACACAGAAGGACAAGTTGTGTGTACTAATAGGACGGTGGCCATTTTATTTTCCTTGATGATTGCTTCCTTGACAAAACAAATCATTATAACTAATAAAAGGTATTTTGGAATATATTTATAATAAAGTAATATTTAAGTATTTTAAATCCTTTTATTTGATGAATTCCCGGAAAACCCCATTAATGCAGTTTTGATGAACCAGGACATGTCAGCCTAAAACTGAGGCTTTTATGCAAGTTAATTCAAAAGTATGTGGAAATTTGTCACTGCTGCCAAACCTGCACTGCTTTTATGAAATTCTAATATCTACATTGCTGTTTTTCCACTGCAGATTGGCAGTGTTTCAGAGCATCTTGCAGTATTCCCCTGATCTCACTATTTTCTAAGTGCGGCTTGAGAAAAACACAACATAAAAAGTTATATAAAAAAAAAAAATACAGGTGCAGTTCTTTTAGTTTATGAAATAAACAGTATTTTGCCATGACATCTGCTTTCTTAAAGAAAAGAAATTGTCCACCAACCGCTTACTTATTGTGTTTTAGTGGTATGGCGCCTTTATGAAAAAAATGTTGTAGGGGTCCACAGCTTCTAGAGTATGCTTACTGTACATTTAGCATAATTCTAACCTTCCTGTACCCAACCTCCCCTCCTTTCTGCCGCCACCAAAATAGCTGTCATGGCATGCTCTGTGCCCGGCCTTTATAAGCTGCCTACCTGGACCCTTTGCTTGGTTATGTTAGGCCCAGACCCAGGCATTTACACAATTATGGTACATCTCTATTGTCCTGCTACTGTGCTAATGATCCCCAGATTGTCTTCATGGCCGTTGTTGCTAACACAGATTATTCTGTAATAGTGAACCGTGGATTCCCTTCAGTAATGTTCATAGCTCTTTGTGGGATTGCAGAGTGTGTAACTGATTATACCCCCAGTCTCTCCCAATTGCAGCTCCATTAACAGTCCAGTGTATCCACCATCTGTCTGTTCACCAACACATGTGGTGAACACATTTTTTATGCCAATTACACTTCATTGTCAAACTTAAAGGGATTGTCCAGTGGGGAACAATTTTTAGGAAGTGGTTCAGAATTATTTTAGAAAAGAAAAGAAGCATTATTCCTCTCAACATTCCCCCGTTGCCGCCGTTCCAACACTTACCATTCCCCTGCTGGTCTGTGCTTCCTAGTTCTGCCTCCACTTGCAGGAAATGCCAGGAATCCGAGAACAGTGATAAGCACTGAGTATTAAACCTATATTAGACGGAGTGAATATAGTACTGAATGTCGATATTGCAAACTAAATTGAACGAGCCTCACTCGATGTAATGAGTATGAGCTATTAAACGATAAGCGAGGAATTGCTCGTTTCTCGCCAATCGTGAGCTTTCATCCTGCTAAATAAATTATCTTTCCTCAGTCACAAATCCATTCAGATAATATAGAGACATCTACTTGCTTAGAGATCACATAGAGGCGTGGTACTTTGTAGCAAACGATTAATGAGCAAACGTACATTGCTCTATGGTCACTAATGAGTTACAAAATCCTCGATCTAAAATCTAACTTCTGCTGGTCTAATACGAGCCTTACTTATCTTATTTTTTTAGCCCACTCTGAGCCCTTTCCTCACAATTATTCCCCACTGGACACAAGCCCTTTAAAGGACAAAGCTGATTATATTTGCAAAATCTGTTGGTTAAAGTGGCAGGATGATGGCTCCACTGGTAACGGAAAAGGTTGTCTGATTACCTGGTGAAGATGGCAGCGGTTGCCGGGTGCGGTGGCGGTCCGGCACACCGTACTAGAATGTATAAGGTACTATAGACCTTTAGTTTTCAGTTCCCTCCATTCAATCAAATAAAGCCCCACAAGGACGAACATTTCAGGTTTCCCATTTTATTCACAGACTAGTAAAGATTCCGGAAAGGTTACTTGGCAGACGTTTTTTTCTGGCACTGGTAAATACTAGACCATGTACAGCTAAATAGATGTAAGACGATGCTAGAGAAAAGATAATCAAAATGGATAGGACTATAAATCATGTTTTATAATAATTGCTTATGGGTCCAGGTTTCTTTCTATTAATAAAGGAATGTAAATAGGGAAGGCATAAAACAAATGGATATTACTTGCCAAGCTATCACAAGATGCTGCCTAAGAGGTATCCCAGTCATAGGGCGATCACATTAAAAAGAGAATGCTTTTACAATATCAAAGTAGTCGTCGTCTGTGCATGATCCTGTGTCCCTAATGCGTTTTTCCTGAAAACCTTTGCTTTTTGAATTATGTGACTTGCTCATCCTGTACATTGTTTGATCATTTCAGCAAGTCTCTATTTCCTATTGAGCTAGTTATAATTTCCCAATAGTTCTATCTACACACTGCTGTAGCAGATTCTTTATGATACAAAGCATTACATTAAAAATGGGAATGATGAAAATCTCTGTACAGCTCTTCAAAATACTGGATGTTGGTGCTGTTTGAGAAGCATGAAACAAGGCTAATTTCACACTAGTGCTAAACTGTTCCAGCAGGTTATTGCGGTAGAGGAACAGCCTGCTGGAGTTCATCGCATCCGGCATAGCAAGATATTACCTTTCCCAATCAGTGCCCATTGATTATAATGGGACCCGGCGGGGGTCCAGCCTGTTCCTTACCACTTGCAATGGTATTTGTCCAGCCGAATCTCGGCACTAATTCTGGAAACAGGCCAGATCCCCGTTGGGTCCTATCATAGTCAATGGAGCCTGGCAGTGCTCCGGCAGTTTCCGACTATGCTGGATGCGATAGGCTCCGACAGGCTGTTCCTCTACTGGAACAACCTGCTGGAACAGTTTAGCGCTATTGTGAAACTAGCCTAAATAATAAACTAATAGGACTGATGTGGTAGATCAAACCAAGACTCGCGTGGGGAAGCTTCCCTGTAGGACTGTGCTCTAATATGTAGATTAGGCCCCATGCACACAACCAAATTCCTTTTGTGGTCCACAAATTCGAGATCCACAAAACATGCATATCAGCCGTGTGCATTCCGCATTTTTCCTGTTACACACATCTCAACCTATGTTAAAAATGCTTATTCTTTTCCGCAAAACGGACAAGAATAGGACATGTTCTATATTTTTTTTAGATGTTTGACGTGACAGCGGAACGGACATATGGATGCGGACAGCATACTGTGTACTGTTTTTCCAGCCCCACACATACGTGTGCAAGTATCGGACTTAGACTGCTTTTAGAGGAACATAATATTCCAATGTGGTAGTTTCATAACTCAGTACCAAGAACAGGATTGGATCCCATCAGAACAAAATAGTGAAGCTTTTCCCAACCAAAGGGAGGAATATCTCAAGCCCTGCACTTCAGAATTATGGCTTTAGAAAGTAGCAAGATAAGCACTTTTTTGGGCCTACTTGTGCAAACTTTTTCAACTTTATTTTTATACTCTTCAGTCCAGTTTTGAGAAGTGGGTGGGAAAGTCCAGCAATAGAATCAACCCTTATAAAAAAAATATAAGTACTTTTATTGAAGATCAAACACATGACATGACAAACTCCACTACACTGTTTTAAGGTAGATCCTCCAATGGCTGGGTGAGCTGATAGTGGGTGGGGAATAATATCCCTACGCTGATACCCTAAGCTACACCTCAGCCCAGGGACGCTCCCTGGAGGTGGGGACTCCCTGTCCTCGAGCCTAGACTACCACCTCCTACTGTTCCCTCGAAATGTGACAGGTGGTGGATGCTGGCTATGTGGTGGGCTACCAAATAAACAGACAGACAAACATATAAAAAAGGTGCCCTATGTATACAGCCCTGTTGAACTTGATTCAGAGAGCATCACCTTTCTGGACGTGAGAGTCACCAAGCTAGGGGATAAGTTACAAGAGGTACAAGGTGCACTGAGTAATCTAAAAACACCCAGAAAATTAGTATGATAATTACGATAGTGATCTGTAGAACCCCGACGCGTTTCCCCCACAGTGTGGGATCATCAGGGGGTGAATGAAAAATAGATATATAGATAATCGGTAAAAACATCTAAACTTAGATGGTTAGATAGCGGAGAGCAGGAAAATTAACCGAACTCCGTTGAACAGGTGTAGAACACCGTTGTTGATACCACGGTGTCGTTACGTATTATAGTGGACCCAGCAGTATTAATTAGAGGAGGAAGAGGCACATCCGGTCCGGTGACCACTCAAAGAGCGGATAGTAGTCTCGAAGCGGTCAAACATTAAGGGAGAGCCTCTGTGGAAGAAAAAGACCTAAATATACACGCTTGTATATTGGAAATGCTGAAATAGTAGGTGCATTTAGAATATGGCCATCACCAATAATCACCGTAATCAGAAGGGCAACTCACTGTGTCCACAGGGTGCCCAGTATCCAATTCAGTGCAGCATACTGGATAATTGATAGTGCGGCAAGGTATAACTATGATGGTCAAGTGGCATCCATTTTTGTTACCCTGCGGGTCGGATTTCGGACCAGGTAGCGCAATTTTAAGAATTATGGCTGTGGAATGAAAACATTTGACCTTGCTAGTAAAGCCGGTTCATAGATCTACCCTATAAGAGTCATTACAACATACCAAAGTTACAAAAGGCTACCTTATAATTCGCCCCTCAATGGGAAGATTGAGACTGATGTAGGACAGCTGATTGCGTTATGTCTCCTGTGTTACAAAGAGTGACGAGTTACTAATCATCCGTATCCTTAGAGTAAAAATAAGGTGCCCAAAGCGTACTTACATCCGATGTAGGCCGATACTCTGTTCACCAGCCCTCTCCCCGTTTAAATATCCCTCCTACACTAGTCCAAGCTGTCAATTTCCGCCCGGCCATAGCGTTGTCACTTCCGCTGGCCGGTGGTGATGCTAGATAGACGCGTGCGTTCCACTGTGGAACGCACGAAAAGGCACCTACTTCCGGTTAGTGAATCCTACCTGTTCACATGCCGTGACGTATATCCGGCCATTGGACCGCACCGCGGAAAGAGGGGAAGGGGGAATGGGAGGAGGGATAAGAAGGGCAGAGATATCCCGCTCACGGGCCGGATGGTCAGGCACAGAAAATAATGATTGATAATAGGAAAAATGTAAGGGAGAGGGGTTTATTTAAAAACAGATAAGTGAATAGGCCGGGGAGAAGGGGATGAGGGAAAAAGGGAGAGCGAAAATGCCCCCAGCCTAAATCGTCAGAGAAAACATGAAAATGTTAATCTCTCATTAAGGCCGCGGGGGGACTGGGATCGAAGTCTGTGGATCCATTCGCTCTCCTTTTGCAGTATCCTCCTGTCCCAATCACCCCCGCTAGGGGAGGGAGGTACCAACTCCAGGACCGTGAATTGGAGGGACATAGGATCGCCACCATGAAACTCGTTAACATGGGTGGCTACTGGTGGTACCTCCTTCTTGATCACATCATTAATGTGCTCAAGTATCCTCCTTCTTAACTCTCTCACGGTTTTCCCGATATAATCCATGGGGCAAGGGCATTGGCATAGGTATACAACACCTTTAGATCTACAAATAATGAAGTCTCGAACATGAACGGTTTACCCCATAGCAGAGCAGGTGATGATTTTGGCAGTGGACACGTAGTCACACGCCTTGCATCGGCCACATTTCAAAAGAAACACGGGTTTGCGGTCTAGCCAAGTACCCGTTTTCGCGGGTGGTGAATAATGGCTACAGACGAGACGATCTTTCAGGCTCCTGCCACGTCTATAAGAAACAGCAGGATGCTCAGTGACAATGTCTGAGAGGTCTGGGTCCATACGTAAAATCGGCCAGTGTTTGTCAAGCACCTGCCTAACTTCCCGGTTAGTGATATCAAAGTCGGAGATGATCCGTGCCGGCTGAGAGCTGTCCACAGACCTGCGTCTAGGGACTAGCAAGTCAGTCCGAATGCTTGCCGATGCATGCTTGAATGCGTCTCGCAGTACTGGTTGTGGGTACCCCCTGACTCTGAATCTCTCCTGCAAACCCCTTGCCTCACTAAAGAACGATGCATCGCTGGAACAGTTCCTCTTCACCCGGAGGTATTGGCCCCTAGGTATGCCTCGTTTGAGAGGAGTCGGGTGGTGACTGCTCCAGTGAAGCAAGGAGTTTGTGGCCGTACTCTTCCTATAGATGTTTGTGGATAACTTATCCCCTAGCTTGGTGACTCTCACGTCCAGTAAGGTGATACTCTGAATCAAGTTCAACAGGGCTGTATACATAGGGCACCTTTTTTATATGTTTGTCTGTCTGTTTATTTGGTAGCCCACCACATAGCCAGCATCCACCACCTGTCACATTTCGAGGGAACAGAAGGAGGTGGTAGTCTAGGCTCGAGGACAGGGAGTCCCCACCATCAGGGGGCATCCCTGGGTTGAGGTGTAGCTTAGGGTATCAGCGTAGGGATATTATTTCCCACCCACTATCAGCTCACCCAGCCATTGGAGGATCTACCTTAAAACAGTGTAGTTGAGTTTGTCATGTCATGTAGGCATCATATATGTAAACTTTGAAAAATCTGCAGCACATTCACAAGCAGTGGCTTACATAGAGAAGTAAGGGCCCCATAGCAAGGATCAAACCAGGCCCCCCACACAGGAAAGAAGGGTTTCTGCCTAAACCCCTTTCAATGACCCTTGGGCCATTTTTTCCACTGCCTCATTTGGAGGTAGAGTCCTGACCAAGTTTTCACCCCCAGTAGAAGAGGGGATGATCCCAACTGGGCCCCCTCTTGCTCTGGGCCCCATAGCAGTCGCATGGTCTCCCGCTATGGTAGTTGTGCCCCTGTTCGCAAGCATCATGCCCCATAAAAGAGTGAGATTGTAGGATGGCTTATATTCATGTCCCTTCTTGAGATGGATTTGAAACTGCTCAGAAAAAAAATCTATGGGCGAATGAATAGCAACTTGGATTGTTGAAATTTTTAGGCAGATAACAGAACACAGAATACATGCCAAATCTGCATAGAATTTAAATTGTGTGAAAATACCATCAAAGAGAACCTGTCACTATAAAATGCCAAGCAATCTGCAGGCAGCATGTTGCAGAGCAGGAGGAGTTTAGCAAATCGATAGTTTTGTAGAAAATGATTTAGCAGAACCTTTGTCATTTATGCATTTAAATCACAACTTTTTCTGAGCCCAGTTGCCCAAGTGGGCTATCTTATCAGTAATTGATCATGATAAAAATAATGTACATTTTCTTTGAAATCTGTGGTTTAATATATCAGGACATAACAAAAAAAAAACAACATCTGTTCCTTAGAAGGTCTTAAAGGGAATCTGTCACTAGCATATTAGCAAAAAAATTTTTTCATGAATCCATGTGTAATAAAGTACCTTATATCCATATGTCTTGTTCTTTTTATTCTGTGTCTTGTCATTTCTTCAAAAAAACGCTTCTTATGATATGCAAATGAAGCTGTAAGGAGCCCAGAGGGGCGTTATTCTTTTTCCACGGTGCCCAGGAATGCCCCTCTAAAGTGCCGTGCCCGCCTAAATTTGAAAACGAATAACTCCTCCAAGTTCAGCTAAATCGCCTCCCAGAGGCGAGGCTAAGTGCACCCCCCCCCCCTCCCAGCGCCGCGCTCAGCGGCAAACACCCCCGATCCTCCTCTCGCCTGCAACCGAAATCCCGTGCAGGCGCAGTGCCAGCGATTTCCTGCGCTATGATAAGACGACTCAGGGCAACAGCTTCAACAGCGTCACTGGGCATGCGCCGATCCCAGTGATGTGTTCGCTGTTTCCTCAGCCAGCTAAATCGCCGGCACTGCGCCTGCGCGGGATTTCGGTTGCAGGCGAGAGGAGGATCGGGGGTGTTTGCCGCTGAGCGCGGCGCTGGGGGGGGGAGCACTTAGCCTCGCCTCTGGGAGGCGATTTAGCTGAACTTGGAGGAGTTATTAGTTTTCAAATTTAGGCGGGCACGGCACTTCAGAGGGGCGTTCCAGGGCACCGTGGAGAAAGAATAACGCCCCTCTGGGCTCCTTACAGCTTCATTTGCATATCATAAGAAGCGTTTTTTTTTTGAAGAAATGACAAGACTCACAATAAAAAGAACAAGACATATGGATATAAGGTACTTTATTACACATGGATTCATAAAAAAAAAAAATTGCTAGTATGCTAGTGACAGATTCCCTTTAAATGGGTTATCCAAGAGTAATACCTCATTCACACGTCAGTGATTTCCATCAGTGATTGGAGCCAAAACCAGGATTGGAGCCTCCACAGACCTAATGTATAAGGGAAAGATCTGCACCTGTTCTGTGTTTAGAGCCGCACCTGGTTTTGACTCAAAATCACAGAAGGAAATCACTGACCAAAACACTGACGTGTGAATGAGGCATTATACCTTATGTCTGTGCAGGCTGCAATCCTGGTTTTGGTTCACAATCACTGAAGGAAAAGGGCTCATGCACACGAACCTGGTTTGGCAAAAAAATGCAGCTTGTAGGTGGACCCATTCACTTCAATAGAGCTGCAAAAGATGCGGATAGCAGTC
This sequence comes from Bufo bufo, assembly GCF_905171765.1. Taxonomy (NCBI): domain Eukaryota; kingdom Metazoa; phylum Chordata; class Amphibia; order Anura; family Bufonidae; genus Bufo; species Bufo bufo. The sequence continues at coordinate 435,498,210 of NC_053393.1, forward strand.
CGTGTGCTGTCCGCAGCCGTTGCTCCGTTCCACAGCCCTGCTAAAAAAAAAGAATATGTCCTTTTCTTGTCTGTTTTGCGGACAAGAATAGGCATTTCTATAATGGGCCACCCGTTCCGTTCCGCAAATTGTGGAATGCACACAGGCGGCATCCGTGTTTTGCAGATGCACAATTTGTGGGTCGCAAAACATGGCACCTTTGTGTGCACGAGCCCAAGAACTGACCAAAACACTGACGTATGAATAAGGCATAAGACAGACCTCCCAGAGTCGACAACCTCAGGTGGAGATCACACTTTTTTTTTTTTTTTTTTTTACTTTAAAGATTTTATTTATTTAAAGCATACAAAACATTACATAATTAATCAAAGCATACAGTTATGATTTTCTCGCCAAAGGCAACCCAATGAACCAGACCAAACCTCCCACCCCCCGCGATGCGTCTCATTTTCTTTATCAACTAATAAAAAAAATAAATGAATGAAGAGGGTGAGGGAAGGGGAAAAACCTCACAGGAAAAAACCTACCATTTCTAATCTCCCCATATTGTGAACCATTTTATTTTAGAGTTTTCTTTGAGAATACAAAATATTCTCATAGCTCTTAACCTTGCTTACTAGATATATTCACTCATTGAGCCTTGGAGTATTTTGAGAAAGCCAGTAATTAGGAGTCTGGCTAAAAAATAATTTTAACCAAGAGAAACTTTCGGTACTTAAGGCAAGTGAGGATAGAAAAGTCATTCAATATACAACAGTCAAAAGTCATTGGGATTACTATCTTAAATTTTTGTGTAATAAAATTACAAATTGATTCCCAGTATACATTTAAATCAGGACACAACCATAAGATGTGCATAAAGTCTGGCCCCTGTGATCTACACCGAGGGAAGTTTGAAGATTCTCGTAAACCACATTTATTGAGCCAAGTCAGGGTGTGATATTAAATTGAATCATTATGTGATTAAAATTGTGTGAAACTAATTCTAAATGAGTGAATATATTTCCCCACCCCAGTGATGTGACTACCGGACAACCATTTTCCCAGGCCCTCTGACCCGGTGAAAGAGCATTAAAAAAAAGTGTCTTAATTAATAATTTGTATAGTTGAGAGATCTTACCCCTATAACCAGAAGTTACATACACAACATTCAAGAGTGAAGAAGTATCTATCTCTAAAAGTGAAACCTGTTTAACTCTTAAAAGGGCTGAATGTAACGGACAATATCGAAACCAACGTAGGTTGCCTAAATTCCCCAAAAGTGCCAAACTCGACAGAGGAAGTACCTCTCCATGCTTCACTACTTGTGAAAGATAATTAATATTGCTTTTTTGCCAGAATCTATCGCGTAGTAATTTATCAGTCTCCTGTAAGAAAAAGAGGGGTGCACCGAAGAGAACCCTTTATCCCCATCCATTCTCTGATAGTTGTCCAGGCTCTGGCAAATAACTTCCCAGTTATTCTATACTCTTTTTCAGCGTTACTCAATCGCCCAGATTCCAATAATGTAAACATGTTATCAAAGGGTGAGCGATTTACCAAGACTTTACACAACATACTTTCCTCCCACTGACAAAATAACAATAGCTGCCCAGCTATAAAATAACTATTGAAGTAGGGAAGATTCAATCCTCCCTGAACCAATGGCTTATAAAAATGCACTAATTTTAACCTCACTCGCTTTCTTCCCCAAAGCAGATCGTGCATTATGCTCTCAAGAAGTTTAAAGAACTTGTCCTCAATCCAAACTGGGGAGTTCCTGAGAATATAAAGAAGTTGGGGCAAAATCACTATCTTAGGCCTCATGCACACGAACATATTTTGTTTCCGTGTCCGTTCCGTTTTGTTTTTTTTTTGCAGATAGGATGCGGACCCATTTATTTCAATGGGTCCGCAAAAAATGCGAACAGCACACCGTGTGCTATCCACATCCGTGTGTCCGTTCCGTAGCCCCGCAAAAAAAAATGTCCTATTCTTGTCCGTTTTAGGCATTGTTACAATGGATCCGCAAAAAAAAAAAACGGATGGCATACGGACCCCGAAACACATACGGTCGTGTGCATGTAGCTTTAATTAAAGAAACTCTATCAGCTCTGGTTAAAAATAATCATGACCATATTGCAATTTTTGATCTCAACTTGCTTATCAATGGTATCAAATTAAGCTGAGTATACTCCTCAACACTAGGTGATATCATCATGCCCAGATATTCTATTGTTTCAACTAATATTAACATTGTAAGAGGGACCTCATTCAAATACTCAGTTATCTAGTAACATAAGGGTGGTTTTTGCCCAATTAATATCAAGACCAGAGACCTCCCCAAAAGAGTTTACCAAATAGATACTTCTTGGGAGAGTAGAGTTGGTTTTATTCATGTAGAATAATGCATCATCCGCGTATAGGGAGATCCGATCCTCTGGTCCCGATACTCCAAAACCTTCAATAATTGTATCTTGTCTAATACTAAGTGCTAAAGGTTCAATGTAAATATCAAATAATAAGGGTGACAGGGGACAACCCTGACGGGTGCCTCTAGACCAGTGATGGCGAACCTATGGCACGGGTGCCAGAGGCGGCACTCAGAGCCCTCTCTGTGGGCACCCGCACCCTGGAGAAAGTCTATGGCGTACCAATATGCCTTAGAATTTGCCTGCCATTCAATAGTGCAGGACATGCTATGAACGGCACAGGCAGCACATTGAATGTAGGCAGGTTATTATAGCTAAATGATAAAGTACATGGAAGATATATGATATTGGTGTTCAGGTTAAATTGCCGTGTTGGCACTTTGCAATAAATAAGTGGGTTTTGGGTTGCAGTTTGGGCACTCGGTCTGTAAGAGGTTCACCATCACTGCTCTAGACAATAAAAAACAAAGGGACAAGTTAACATTAAAGTTCAATCTCGCAGTTGGAGAGCTATATAAAAGCCTAACCATGCTAATAAATCTAGATCCAAATCCCATCCTTTCTAACACCTTCCAAAGGAATTTCCACTCCACCCTGTCGAACGTCTTAGAGCAGGCATCCTCAAACTGCGGCCCTCCTGCTGTTGTATAACTACAACTCCCACAATGCCCTGCTGTAAGCTGATACCTGTAGGCTCTTCGGGCATGCTGGGAGTTGTAGTTTTGCAACAGCTGAAGGGCCGCAGTTTGAGGATGCCTGCCTTAGAGGCATCCAAAGAGGGGATGGAGTGGGAAACCCCCCGGGGGACTGTATGTTTGTGAAAAGACTATGGAGATTATGATGGGTACCTTTGCTAGGAATGAACCCATTCTGATCAGAGTGAATAACCGAGGAAATAACTTTGGAGAGGCGAGAAGTTTAACATCGGTATTAAGGAGCGATATCGGTCTGTAGGACTCTGTCTAATGGATTCTTTACCTTTTTTAATATTAATACAATTACCGCTTCACCTATTGACTCTGGTTATATACCCTCCTCCAAGGAGTTATCGATTACACTCAGTAAATTTGGGAGTATCACGTCGCCGTATTTGCGATACATCTCATAGGGGAGGCCATCTGAACCTGAAGAGGAATTTCCAGAACAGGCCTTCAGTGCAGCCACTAGCTCATGAAGGGAAAATTCTACATCAAGGGAGTTCCTCTGTATTTCAGTAAGAACCGGAAATGTAATGGAGTTCAGATAGGATTCCATTTCATCATCCATACTACCGTTACTAGTTCTATATATTTGTGAAAAATGTTCTACAAAAGCTCCTGTAAAGGGGGAATATTAATCACCAATATTTATGCAAATATTGATACTTAATATTCATAAATAGGAGGAGCCGTCTATTGATAACTCCGCCTATTTATACCTTTATATAATAATAACAATACCTTCACTATGCCTTACACTGATCGCTACACTAGCTGCATGCGCCTTACTAACTATCGCCAATAACTACACGTTACCGACGGATACAAATATAACAGTATTTATTAACAATACACTACGCAATACATTTACAATACAGCACTAATTATACAGTACTCAACTACACTACACATTCCCAATTCCACCCACAAACTAACTATACGATACACACATTCAATATTAACAGCCCACCCACCTAGTACTATAAACTATCCCTATGGGGTAGACGAAGGTTGACGGTGGTCTTACTAGAGTGTAAGCCAACCATAAAGCATAAATATACCGCGGGAGGTGATTAGGGTAAATCAGGGAAGGGATTACTAGGGGTGTTGGATTATCAGGGGTAATAAGGGGTAGGGTACCAGGGGTATATAGGTTAGGGTTACCAGGGGTATATAGGGTAGGGTACCAGGGGTATATAGGGTAGGGTTACCAGGGGTATATAGGGTAGGGTTAGGGTTACCAGGGGTATATAGGGTAAGGTTACCAGGGGTATATAGAAGGTTACCAGGGGTATATAGGGTAGGGTTTATAGTGAGTGAGAGTAGTGGGGTATATAGTAGGGGGGTATATAGGGAGTGAGAGTTATGGGGTATATAGTAATAGGGGGGTATCAGAGGGGTACTTAGGTATAATGCTCGTTGTCCAGGGGTTGCTCGTTCGTCCAGGGATGATCCTCTCCGGCTGGGGCTCTGTACAGAAGTGCCTCAGCGTAGCGCCGCCTGACTATTTAAGTTTGGCGGCGCTCGCTCCCGAGGCCGCACGTCCGGACGTGCACGTGCGCGCCGCCGGCCAGAACACGTGGGCCGGCGCGGTGATATGACGTCACCGCGCCGGCCCGCGCATCCCGGAGCGCGCTTCCAGGCGGAGGGTTCCTTTGATCCTCCGCCTGTAACACGTCTGCATACCATGCGGCGCGATAATTATCGCGCCGGAGGTGTGCAGATAACAGAGGGAGGGACGTTTGTTCCTCTCTCTGTTATGTTAACTATCCCCAATGGTTGGGGATAGTTAAATACCAAAAGGCATCGGATCTCTATTGATCCCATGCCTTTTGAAGTCACCAGAGGCTGGACATAATTGTCCAGCCATCTGGAGATCTTCTCATCCCCTGCAGGGATGCATGAGGAGGGGGGGGGGGCGGCACGTCTTGTTCCTATACTATATGTGTATGGATGCTTGGGGCACATCCATACACATATATATATACACAATTATATTTATAAGTATATGCATATTCATGGATGTTTGGGGCACATCCACAAATATGCATACACACACACACGGGATAATAAGCCCATCCATACATATATATATATATACATAGAGATGTATGCCTGTCAAGGAGGCCTACATACATCTTCATGTATATCCCCTGGTCCCACCTGGACGGGCCCACAGTCAAGGGCCAATATACATGTATATATGTCAGGGCATATATACATATATATTTAAATATCACACTTCCTTCAACAATCCCCCTGTTGTCGGGAATACGACAATAAACATGTTGGGGGAAGGGTTGGGAGGTATTTACCCCCTCTCGATCGCACTCTAGGTGACAATTCAGGAAGGACTGAAGTAGTATGACCCTTAGGTACCTAGACATCACCTATCATGACTAACATCTCCGACCTGCCCGTCACCAACGCCTCCGTCCACCGAATACACCGTCTTCTCTTTGGTATGTTCCTCAGGTGTCAGCCACTCCCTATGTAGTCTATTTCTGACTCCGGAATGGCTTCACCCTTACCGTATTTAGGTCACTACACTCGGTGATCGTGTTCTCTCTCTTTGCCAGTGTTGTTCTTCTGGCGTCCGTTACCCCCAATGTTAGTGCCGGTAATTCATGTAGCACCTCCTTATGGGGTACGGACGGCCGTACCTTTTAACACCAGTATGATTTTCATCTTAATTGAAGACTCAGTTGTTGGAGAGGTTCTCCCATGGACAGATACATAGGTTTTTACAAGGCAGGTCAGATTTTCTGAAGGGAGGGGAGGTGATGTCATAGTACCTAAATTCTACCTGCGGGAAAGAACCCCGCACTACCATCATTCAATCCAACCCTTACAAAAGGTCACCATTGTCGATATTGAAGCGGCAAATACTTAGTAGATGAGGGGCCTGACCCTAGGGAATCTACTCTACCCCACTCACACAAACATGTCACATCCCTCCCAATACAGTCCAATTCAATTAAGTGTGTACCCATAGAGACTCATACCACCTGGCCTTACTCTCTATTCCTCCCAAGACACTGGTGGTTACCCTGGTGTCATTGGGGAAATGACTATAGGATGCAAGTGGGCGTCCAGCCATATTGTAGTATGGCTGTCGCACACTTGCACCTAGAGTGTCCATGGGTACATGAGGAACTCACATGCAAATAATCAATATAAATCTATACACGATATGATGAGGTCCCAGGGTGGCCTATGATTACACCCCGAACCCTCCTACGAAAATCTACTACAATACGTGTATACATACACACAATGCTATGAGGTCACAGGATGGCTTTGGAGGTACATCCTGAACCCTCATAGGAAAAGCTACTACCACACAATATTTATATACACACACACAATACTATGAGGTCACAGGATGGCTTTTGGATTTTCATCCCGACCTTCATAGGAAACCGTATGTCCATGCGATCTCTGGTTTCAGGACTTTGTTGGAGCTAAGTCCTGAGCCTCCTACGATTAACTTCGTGAAGTTCTGTCTGGTTCTGGTTTAGCTGGTCCGCAAGTCTCTTGACCCTCCTGTAGATTAGACACAGTCCCGTGTACATGACGATTACCAGAACCAGAAGAACTATCACCGGATGAATCAATAGGTTGAAGAAGGATGTTGCCTTTGGACTGTAGCCGAACAGACTTTCCCACCAGGAGATCTTGGAGTCTTTGTCCAACGCAGTTGTGATTGCCGTTATTTTATTCTTGTCGTGCATCAGTTGGATGGTGGCCTGTTTCTCTGTTTCTCGAAGATTCTTAATTATTTCGTCTTCTTGGCTGAAGTCTAGCAGGAGATGTTTGAGTTCTATCCCAAAGCCAAGAGGGATCTTCTGGAGTCTCACGGGTACGTCAGGGCGGATGTCGAGTCTCTTCTCCGGGGCGATTGGTGTCCTTCCTTGTAACTCTGCGACATCTAAACCTAGGACGGGACTAAGGGTGCAATACGCTCCAGGGAGGAGTTCTCCTCTCTCAGTGCAGTTAGTTCCATAGATTGTATAAGACATGTTTTGCCTTTGGTACCAGCACCAATACCCCTGTCCCAAGTATTTAAGGGAGGAGGGTATTGGGCTGGCCTTCATCTCACAGGACCCTTCGGTGCTCCAACATTGGTGTCTTAACACCCGATCCTGACTACCTTGACAGAGGATAGCATCCTCTTTCTTCCAACATCCCTCTGTGTCTAACAGATAAGGATGGCCTCTCTCATAGGTTAGAACGCCCGGGGGGAGCTGTGGATGAAGCACCGTCTGGTTATTTATGACAATCCCTAAGTTAATTGCACTGTAACCCTGTCTAAGATGGCCAGATACAGGGGCCAATGACGAAGCAGTGCAAGTGAGATTCCTACAGCCGTGCCACTGGACTACCCACCAGTTGGTGTGATTGGCTGCAAAAGGAGATATAAGAGGACTTACCCGTTGGCGGAGGTTAAATGGGAAGTGGCCGCCGTACAATGATGATACAATATGTTTAAGGTTGCCTGAGAGTTCACTCTGGACTTGCGTACACGCCAGAGCGAGCTGAGCTCTATCCTGTTCTTCCAAGAGACCCACAACTAACCTTCTAAACTTCTCTCGTAAAGCAGACGATAGAGAGGTAGTGGCATCTATGTGCGAATGCTGCAAACCCTCTAAGACGTGGTTTACATCAAGCTGGGTCTCGAATCCTTCTCCGGCGTGTCGCGCAACATCCCCAAGTTTACCTCTCAGGACTTCCATATCCATAGTGTTCAGGGCGCCCACTCCCAATGCACCTCCGCCTAGTCCCATGGCTATCAGATCTCTTCTTCCCCGGTGATTTCTATGTATGAGATCGTCTTTTCTTACCTCTTGCCCTGCCTCTATCCAACCTCTTATCATGTCAATTTGGTTCCTCACAAACTCCCCACATCTGTGATCCCACTGGTCGACTCGGAAGTCATCTACGGAAATTCTCCAAGTAAATAGGACGAATTTTGTCCCCGTGATGATCTTCCATGGGGATGACAGTTGAGGAGCTATAGGATCTGCCAATTGATGGATAGGGGCGTTGCAAGAGTCTAAATGCATTTTTACAGGTTGGAGACCTGTCGCTTCATAGGGGATCCTCACCACCGTCACACAAACTTGCCCTCTACCTCTGAACGGATACCATTGGTCACTTTCTCCAACCTGTAGCACTAGTTTTCCTACGGGTTTGGATTTAGACAGATAGGCCCATTGTGTAAATGTCCAGCACCCTTCATCTACTGCCTCGCAAAAAGGCCATCTAAACGAACCATCTATATTGATGTCAAAGTTAATATCCCTGCCACTGGGGTCTTTCCAATCGGAAGACACATACCTACCCCGGTATTCCTCATTCATAGGGGTACCGTCCATCCATACATCCACTGTAGGGGTATCCACCCCATTGCACACTAAATCCCAACTCCAGGGATTAGTGTCCAAGGTTACCATCTGGGTATCTTGTTCCCAGTGGGCATAGGTGACGAAATAATATCCAGTCACCTCCTGAACACAATTGTCTCTCATGATGGTGATCATTAAGGACCGTATGGATGGAGATCCCTTTAACTGAGCATACCTGGGATCCTTGGCATCTGTCCGTACTTTTAAAACGGTGGCTCGGTAAAAGCCTTCCAGTTTTACCGGACCACTCTGGTCATTCCATAGGGCCTGGCCAGAGTTACTGCAATTTAACTTTAGCATCACTATACTGGTTCGTATGTAATCTGTGGACACATGTCCCTGAACATAACTGGATTCCCTAGTGATAATCATCTGGGAATCTCTTAACATACAATAAGCTTTTAGGGTGCCCTTTACCGGAATGGGTCTGTCAAAATATGTCCTTACCCTCAGCCCATCTTGGCTATCCCTCCTTATGAAGGTAGCTTTAAGGATATACCAGCCACTATACTCTGCACCCGTGACATCCTCGGGACTCAGAACCCCCTCCTTGGTACACAACACTGTGGTAGTGTTGGCTTCCACTTGTTTGTAAGGATGTAAGTGAGGGTCCTTAGACACCCATCTTAAGGATCTCATAGGAGTAGGGTCAGAGTCCCGAAAATGTCTGAATTCTTTGAGGCAGAGTGCATGTAAATCATGTTGTATGGCAGACACATTCTCCACAGGGGTATAATGTTGAATTACACCTTGGGCAAAACTCTCCCTCTGGAAACCATACAGATACCACTGTCCTGGTGTGAAGGAAAAGTTCTCGTATGGTTTCAGGATTTTGCCCTCCAAACATTCCACCATTAAAAGGCCGGGTTTATTCATAGATATGTCAGTCATATCATTATTAACTCCCAGGCCCTCCCCCGAAGAGGTTGAGCCTGCCATCATCATGCTTACCACCAGTACCACAAGTTCGGGATATGCCATGTTCAGAGGATTTCTATATCTTTTCAGGCTAGTCGTAACCTTGGTGAGTCTCCCTCCCGTGATCTGTTAATTCAATGTGAATGTAATTAGCTTCATGGATCCACCCTCGACCCCACCAAAACCCCCCCCCCCCCCCCGGTCACCCAACTCTTGTGAGGGTTCATGTTATTAAGTTGGGGAGGCCCGGGTGGCTTTGGCCTGGTCGATATGGATCCATAAAACTCCCTGTCGCCTACGTGACTTTTTCTTGGTCGTCATCGGCCTTTGCACCTTTAGCATGGTGTCACCCATTACTTCAAGGACCTGATAGGGTCCTTCCCAGTTTGCATCCCAGGGGCCGGCCCGACGAAAGATTTTCACCATCACTAGCTCTCCTACAGAGGGCATTGGCGTTTCCCCCTGTAGATACGGTCTGTGTAGCCGTATCGCTGCATGAGGCAGTAACTCCTTCAGGTTTAGTTGTACCTGTTGGAGAAACAGGTCTCTGGCGATGGCGTTCTTCACTGGTCCTGACACTAGGGGTTCATTGGGTAGGCATAGGGGCATTTTGCGTCCGGTCATTAGTTCAAATGGGGTGATACCGGTACTAGTAGCCTCGGTAGCTCGGATTCCCATTAGCACGGCTGGCAGAGAGGTTACCCATGAGGAACCTTTCTCCAGTAGTGCTTTAGAAAGTCGAGTTTTTATGGTCCGGTTCATCCGCTCCACGATGCCCGCAGACTGAGGGTGGTAAGGCACATGAAACCTTTGCTTTATATCTAAAAGCCCACAAAGTGCTTTCATTACCTTACCCGTGAAATGAGTCCCTCTGTCCGACTCTATCAATCTGGGGATACCCCATCGTGACAGAACCTGTTCCCAGAGAACACGGGCAGTGGTTGTAGCCGAATCATTAACCGTGGGGATGGCTTCTACCCACTTAGAGAAGACATCCACTACCACCAGTGCGTAACGATAGTTACGACTTCCTGTTGGTAAAGGTCCTATAAAATCTATTTGTAGTGCGGACCATGGACCATCTGCAGGAGGAACTCGCTGCAACACCGGCTTCAGGGCCGACGCCCTTGGGTTAACCTGAGCACAAACCAGGCACTGTTGTGTTACTTCCTCTACTGTGTTGGACATTCCCTGCCAGTATAATTTGTCTCTCAGGAGAGACAAGAGTTTATCCCGGCCCAGGTGTCCAAACAGTTGGTGGTTCAATCTGGTTAGCTCTGCTTGCAGATGTTGTGGAACCACGGGAAGAGGAAGTTGCTGTGTACCGGTATCGTAACACAGGATCCCCTGCTGTATTGACCAGGGATGCTGTGGAGGTGTGTCATTAGAAGAGGATCTTTTGCTTGTTCCTCCTCAAATGACACCGGGCCTTTACTCAGGTTGGTACGAACTGCAATCTGGTAGGCCGGTAACGGCTCAGTGTCTGTTTCCTGAAGGATCCCAGACACTGCCGCTAGTTTGGCCAATTCATCCGCCTTGTTGTTACCTAACGTCAAAGGCTCATCCCCTTTCTGATGCGCAGGGATTTTTATGATGGCTGCTTCCGCCGTGTGTGCCATGCCCCATTCCCAAAGTTCTTTCAGGACCGACAAATGAGCCAGAGGTTTGTTTTGGCTATCCACAAATCCTCGTCTTTTCCATGTGTCCAGGTGCAGGGTGAGAGAACGAACTACATATGAACTGTCGCTATATATAGTTCGTTTCCCTGGGGGTTGAAGAAGCAAGGCTTCCTTGACCGCCTCCAGTTCCGCCCGCTGTGCCGACATGTGACCTGGTAACTTGACAAGATTCTGGGTACCTGTGGTCTCATCCAGCACAGCAAAACCTGTGACATAGGTCCCATCCATGAAAAATCGAGAGCCATCCACAAAGATGACTCTGTCTTCTGGATGTTTATCGGTCCTGAAAATTTGTGGCGCGTTGATATGCGCTGGTTGGCCACAGTCATGTTCGGTGCCAGTTAGGTTCAATAACTGGGACAGAACATACTTGGCTTTGTGGTTCACCTGCAGACTCCGGCCGCTGAGATCCATAATCCACCTCCCGAATCTCTGTTGGGAGACTCCAGGGAGTGTATCACGGAGCAAGAGGGCCAATGGAGAGTGTGGAGTCTGTAAAGTGAGGGGCCTGAAGCCTACAATATGCTCAGTGGTTTTGACGGCATAGTGTATGGCTGCCAGTTGTTTGGCACACTCATCGAACCCTCGTTCAACAGGCGAAAGTAACCTGGAGAAGTATCCCAGCGGTCTAGTGTCATATCCTATCTGCTGTAGGAGGACCGCTGAGATAGACTCCGTCCCTGCATGCGCCTGTATGGCTATTTCCCCTTCAGGATGGGGAGTGGCCAATACAGGGGCAGAGGAGAGGTCCCTTTTCAAAGTAGAAAAGGCCCCTTCCTGTGCATCAGACCAACCTTTGATTGAGGGGTCTTCTCCTCTGAGGAGTTCATAGAGGGGTTTTGCTTTGGCAGCAAAATCCTCTATGAACTCCCTCATAAAATTAGCAACTCCCAGGAATTTTCTCAAATCTTGTAGAGTGCCCGGTCTAGGTAACTTTACCATGGCTTCCACTCTGGCTGCCACGATTCCTTTGGCTCCAAAAGAAATTTGGACTCCAAGGAAAGTTACCTCTGTTCTGGCCAAATTTGCCTTGTGGGGACTCAGCTTGAGTCCTGACTTGGCCAGGAGTCCCAATAGCTCTTTTAACAGAACCAAGTGTTCTTCTATGGTTTCTGTGTGTAAGAGCAGGTCATCCACGTATTGCAGAAGGCATTCCGGCCGTGAGAATACACTCAGAACGGCCGCCAATGCCTGGTGAAAATACGTGGGACTACTGTGGAACCCCTGGGGGAGTACACCGAACATGTACTGTTTGTCCCCTACTGTAAAGGCAAATTTGTACCTACAGTTTTCAGTGAGTTCAATTGAGAAGAACCCATTGGCAACATCTATGGTTGAGAATATGCGACTTTTGCCGCTTATTCTGGCCATGATGTCAGGAGTCTGTGCCACCACTGGAGCGGACATTGGGGTGTATTTGTTGAGGACCCGGAGGTCTATGGTGAGCCTCCATGCATTGGTGTCCTTTTTCTTTACTGGCCAGAGGGCATTGTTGCATTTAGAATTGCCCTCTATGACCACCCCCCTAGTTTTTAATTCTTGGACGGTGTCCAAAATTGAATGGGTGGCTTCTGGCGGAAAGCGGTATTGGCGTTGAGGTGGAGGGTCGGGACCCTGTATGTCCACCTGAACACCAATCAGTCTGCCACAATCATTTTTTCCCTGGGCCCACAGATCGGGGTACTCATACACAATAGGCTCCAGGTCTGGATTATGCGAGATCTCAGGCCATTTGTGTTCAAGTACTTCAGTAGAGTCATCTATTGTTGGCAATGGTGGTCCCAGAAACTGGCGTTGGATGACAAACACCTTGGATTGTCTGGGACCCCTCCATACAATACTATTTGCCAGATCTAAGATCCACCCATTTTGTGTCATTACGTCGGTTCCAATAATGTTGTCAGAACCGGGGTAATACCACATGGGGATCCTAAGGGTCGTGTGACTGGTAATCTGGACAATTACTTCTTCTATTCTGTGGGCCCTCACCCCCCCTTGTTGGTGATCAAATCCGATCACCACACACTGAGGGCTGTTGGGATGTAAATCATGTTTGACATTGGTAATGGAAATTTCCGCACTAGTGTCAAGCATGATTTCGGCGTCCTGATTTTTGATTTTGGCCTTTATGTGGGGTCTCCCTGAAGAATCCAGTATGATGGGACATACTGGCGCCAGATCTTTAGGGATCCCTGATCTTCAATCAATTTCTACCAGACTCCCAGTAGGTACCTGTGAGGTACATACTGCCACTTGTGGGTTCTTGCTATGAACCCTTCGTGTGGATTCCAGGGATTCCACACTCATTACCGAACGCGCTGGGTCATTCACAACAGCCACACGTTTTGGTGTCTGGACCTGTGAATGTCCCAGATATTCCCCCACTGGTTTGGCATAATTAGGTTTCATCTTGAAACCGTTATTATTGCCTGTTCTCTCAGGATTTGTCCGGTTGTTACGTGACCATTGTGGACAATTCCTCTTTATGTGCCCGTATTGTAAACATAGGAAGCATCGAATGCCTCCAATCCTTTCCAATGGCGGGGCTGTGGGGCGAATAGCCGAGTTACCTTTTGTGTGCTGTACCCGTTCATCTTGAGATGTATCGTGTACAGGCGCACGCTCCGTCACTTTGACGGATTTCTTATTGAGCAGTGTATCCTGTCTGCACTGCTCAATAATCATAGCAGCATCCGTGAGGGATGGCTCCCTAGCTGCACTCAACCGGATTGCAGTGTCAAGGTATGGGAATTTTTCCACAAACATACGTATCATACCCTGTGGAATTCCGATACCATGATCTTTTGTAACCCTTCTGTACATTGCTTCAAACCGACTACACATAGACAGAGGTTCGTCATGTATAGTGGGTTTGAACTTGGACAGGATATCCGGAGTGACGTCCCAATGGCCCGTTGCCAGTCTCATGAGTATGGAGAGACGTTCCTCCTTGTCATAAAACTGTCCATTCATGGGTTGCGTCCTCCCCGTTACCTCATACCTTTGGTTTAGGTGTGTAGGTAACCATAACTTGAATAACTCCATGCGATATTCGTGAGCCACTGAATACTTGTTACAGTGACCCTCGAAGATATCACATGAAGTAAACGGATCTACACTGGGATCATATTTTGGGATCTCCTTGCAGATCCGTAACAGGAAGTTTATCCTTTCCATACTGGAATGGTTAGGATAAAAATCTTCCTGTCTTTCCGGACGCGTTGGCGGATTGGAAGTGGTAAATGGCCAACCACTTTCCTCTCTCCAATCGTTGCCCTGTTCCTGGGATCGGTTGCTACTATTCTCCCTGGGTGTGTGGGTGAAATGTAGCGTCCGTTCCACCTGTCCCCTAGTGTCTACTGTATCGGATGTTTGATCCGTGGAAGATCTTGGCGCTGTCGCCGCTATCTCCCCCTGTGCCGTTTCCGAAACACAAACCTGTTTCGTGGGCACCATACTGTTAGCACCAGGCCGTGACAGATTCGAGATGACCTGCTGCAAATCCGCAATGGTTTGCGTTTTTGCAGCCAGGTCCTCTCGAAGTTGAACAATCATGTTATCCATAGATACCGTATTGTTCCTGAACTGGTTTATCTCAGTGTACAGTCTGAGCAGTTCTTTATCCATGTCAGAGTAGAAACTCTCCTTGTCAGAGAGTCTAGACTCTAACACGCAAATTTCCCTGCCCCTCTCGACCGTACACTGGGATTTCTCTTGTAGTTGTGTTTGTAATGTGTGTAACTGTTTAATGTTCTCAACACAACAATTGCAGTGGAAGTTTGCAGTGTTGGAAACTTCCTCTGCCTTTGCCGTGCTGTTAAGTGTTTCCAGATGTTCCGGCTTCCAAATGATATCCTCAAAGGTGTGAACCAATTTGGCTAACATTTGGAACCGTTTTTTGGTTTTTTTAAACATGCTGCGATTAATGCAGAGTTTGTCATGAGCGTATGCCTGGTCCAATAAAGTGGACCATAGCAGCTCAGTGGATTTGTAGGTGGTGGGAATGATGGGGTTGTATGTGCTATGTTTGCTGAGGTGTTGCAGTGTGGCGAAGTTCATACTTACTTTTTGACGAGAGGCCATCTTCATTGGTGTCGTTTGTTGTGCTGTATTGCTGCGTGGAGGAGGTCCTTCAATATTCGGAACGCCTTCTCCCGACCAGCCAGACGACTTATGTTCGACTTCAATGACGACGGTTCTCTCTTCAGTGGTGTAGGTGATGACTTCTCTCCAGTGGGCGTGTAAGGGAATCAGAAAATATTAATACAGAAAAATCAGAAAAGATTTTAGATTCTCTGCTGTAGAGGTTGCTCTGTGTTTGGTTCTGATTGAACAAACCGCTTTACCTATACGAACTATCAGGCAATGGACGCTCAGAATCCACTGACCGCGTCCCTCCCGCCTGACTAGTTCACAGCGTAAGCGATTCTTTTCACCAAAACCCAAACACAGAAAACAAATTCTCAGCAGTGGGCCTGGCTCGCCAATGTAAAGGGGGAATATTAATCACCAATATTTATGCAAATATTGATACTTAATATTCATAAATAGGAGGAGCCGTCTATTGATAACTCCGCCTATTTATACCTTTATATAATAATAACAATACCTTCACTATGCCTTACACTGATCGCTACACTAGCTGCATGCGCCTTACTAACTAACTATCGCCAATAACTACACGTTACCGACGGATACAAATATAACAGTATTTATTAACAATACACTACGCAATACATTTACAATACAGCACTAGATATACAGTACTCAACTACACTACACATTCCCAATTCCACCCACAAACTAACTATACGATACACACATTCAATATTAACAGCCCACCCACCTAGTACTATAAACTATCCCTATGGGGTAGACGAAGGTTGACGGTGGTCTTACTAGAGTGTAAGCCAACCATAAAGCATAAATATACCGCGGGAGGTGATTAGGGTAAATCAGGGAAGGGATTACTAGGGGTGTTGGATTATCAGGGGTAATAAGGGGTAGGGTACCAGGGGTATATAGGTTAGGGTTACCAGGGGTATATAGGGTAGGGTACCAGGGGTATATAGGGTAGGGTTACCAGGGGTATATAGGGTAGGGTTAGGGTTACCAGGGGTATATAGGGTAAGGTTACCAGGGGTATATAGAAGGTTACCAGGGGTATATAGGGTAGGGTTTATAGTGAGTGAGAGTAGTGGGGTATATAGTAGGGGGGTATATATTGAGGGTAGTGGGGTATATAGGGAGTGAGAGTAGTGGGGTATATAGAGTAGTGGGGTATATAGGGAGTGAGAGTAGTGGGGTATATAGTGGGGTATATAGGGAGTGAGAGTAATGGGGTATACAGTGAGGGTGAGCGTAGTGGGGTATATAGGGAGTGAGAGTAATGGGGTATATAGTAATAGGGGGGTATCAGAGGGGTACTTAGGTATAATGCTCGTTGTCCAGGGGTTGCTCGTTCGTCCAGGGATGATCCTCTCCGGCTGGGGCTCTGTACAGAAGTGCCTCAGCGTAGCGCCGCCTGACTATTTAAGTTTGGCGGCGCTCGCTCCCGAGGCCGCACGTCCGGACGTGCACGTGCGCGCCGCCGGCCAGAACACGTGGGCCGGCGCGGTGATATGACGTCACTGCGCCGGCCCGCGCATCCCGGAGCGCGCTTCCAGGCGGAGGGTTCCTTTGATCCTCCGCCTGTAACACGTCTGCATACCATGCGGCGCGATAATTATCGCGCCGGAGGTGTGCAGATAACAGAGGGAGGGACGTTTGTTCCTCTCTCTGTTATGTTAACTATCCCCAATGGTTGGGGATAGTTAAATACCAAAAGGCATCGGATCTCTATTGATCCCATGCCTTTTGAAGTCACCAGAGGCTGGACATAATTGTCCAGCCATCTGGAGATCTTCTCATCCCCTGCAGGGATGCATGAGGAGGGGGGGGGGGGCGGCACGTCTTGTTCCTATACTATATGTGTATGGATGCTTGGGGCACATCCATACACATATATATATACACAATTATATTTATAAGTATATGCATATTCATGGATGTTTGGGGCACATCCACAAATATGCATACACACACACACGGGATAATAAGCCCATCCATACATATATATATATACATAGAGATGTATGCCTGTCAAGGAGGCCTACATACATCTTCATGTATATCCCCTGGTCCCACCTGGACGGGCCCACAGTCAAGGGCCAATATACATGTATATATGTCAGGGCATATATACATATATATTTAAATATCACACTTCCTTCAACAGCTCCCTTTATTTTTTCCTGATTTACAGTAATGATACCCTCAGGTAACCGGATGCTAACTATTTGTTTTTTGAGTCTCGATTAGATATCAATTTAGTCAGGAATTTACCAGGTCTCCCTGACTAGTTTTTTGCATATCGCTCCTGTTTTTTTCAGTCCTTTCCCTGGAGAACTGCTCCCTTCCACTTAGCGCCTCTGCCTTCAAGGCCCTCTCCTTCCTACCATATTCCCTTCTAAGATGGGAGATAGTACTAACAAATTTACCTCTTACCATAGCCTTAAAGAAATCCCAGACAAAATGGATTTTAGTTGATTTATAGTTGACCTTCCAGTAGTACAACATCTCCTGTTTCATCCAATCATGGTTGTCTATTACAGACAACTAATGCGGATTTAATCTAAAAGCAGGTATTAACCCTTCACTATCCTCATTCAGAGTAAGTTGAAGGGATACCGGGACATGATCTGAGAGCGACTTAGCCTCATACCTCATCCGTTTAATGCAGCTCAAAAATTTCTCGTTTACCAATGCATAATCGATCTGTGACATACAGTTCCCAGATCTAGTCACACAGGAACAGGCTCTTCTTCCCTGTCCCAATACACTCCATATGTCTACAATGCCCGATTCCTGACAGAATCGGGCCAGTGGGGATCCCTCATTGGATACAGAAGGATAGCCGTTTCCATCCATCGCAATCCGATCAATCTTAGGATTAATAACAAAGTTGGGAAGTCCCCATTTACTAGGGTCAGACAGTCTGGCCACTTCTCTATGAACATTAGTAAACGGTTGAGTACATCAAAAGAGAAAGGAGGACGAATGTAAATAAAGGCTAAAGTACATAATCTACCACAGAGTTTCCCATGTAGAAAAACAAACCTCCCCTGTTTATCAATAAGGGAGGACGCGCAGAGGAAATCATTCACTTTATGTATAAACACAGTCACTCCTCTAGAGTGGCTGGTGAAGGTAGAATGAAATGCCTGCGCAACCCATCCCCTAGTAATCAGAGTCACTGTCTCTTCCGTAAAATGGATTTATAATAGACAGACAATCGCAGGTAAATGCCTCTGGACTAAATCGAACACTGCCCTTACATTCCAAGTTAAAATTGTGACAGACATATAATCAATTGGTTAAGGTCAATCCCCTGTAAACCCCATCCCTCTCACTCAGCCGACCTGAGAGACGCATCGCATCCCACCCAAAGCCCCCTTTCCTCAACCAAACCCACCCAAAACCCCATGGTCCGCTACACAGAAACAGATCTCTTTATTGAGACCATCCCTCACCACTATCCCCTGCAATTTAAACATTATTCCGGTCCATTCAGTCCGTGGCCTGAACTGGGGTATCAAAAAAATTAATTGCTCCATTAAATATGCGCAATTTGGCTGGATACAAAAAAGGGTATTGAATGTCCTTGGCCTGAAGGCGTTTTTTTTACGGCAAAAAAAGTACACCTCTTGTCCTGAACGTCTTTCGAAAAATCTGGGAAAAACAAAAGTTTTGCATTATATAAAATAGGAGGGCACTCCCGTGCTTGCTTTAGAATCATATCTCTGTCGCAATAGATAAGTGTAATGGTCCGTTCAGAACACAACTCCTTTCAGACAATATCCCCCTTTCAGATTGACAGGCAGTTACTGCAAGCACCAATTTCCCGAACTGCAAGCACGTGAATACTCCATACTCCCAAAGAGAAAACACATGAATGCTGTATACAGCCGAACAGGAAACCCTATGAACAGTTTACACTCCTGGCAGTCGCACTGTAACAGCATACACTCCTACCCCCCCCCCCCCCCCCCAAGAACGAGACGACACTTCGCTTGAGGGTTAAGCAGAACACACTGTCCTGGGGCATACAGCCTCTTTTATTCTCCCTTGTCAGTCCAGAGGAATACCCCCTGGACCTATACATTAACCAATAAACATATTACAACACATGCAATGCAAGTACAGCAGCCAATCGGACACAATGGGACAATAGAAACACACCCAGCATATTCCTCCCCTCTGTCTAGGAGATAATTGAGTCAATTACTGTATCTACTCAATTATCTCCTAAGCTGAAAAGTTACACTTCTTATAAATTGTTACAACTTTGTGAGTTTACATCGTACATACATATAACTTACAGTATATCAATTTAACCAGTATAACTTGGGGACAAACATATCCAAAATTCACTTGAATAGGTTCAGGGGTTTAAAAGTTAGTAAAAGTCTCTTTTTTATCACTTGCAAACATGGCTTTTCCTGCCCAAACCAGTTCCCACTGGTCTGGCTGTACCCCTGAGATAACGCCCTGCTGGAGAACAATGGATCCAAGGGAAGGGGAAGAGAAAGAATCCAAGAAGTCCAATAGCCCAAATAAGTTTCTTAAAGGGCTGTAATCCAGGGGCAGGAGGCGGGCAAACAGCCCCCTCCAAAACACCGTGGCGAAGTGGCTTTCGCCACAATAAGCATCTTGGTGGAGATCACACTTACCTGGTCCCCGCCGCTGGGTTCAGTGTCGGACATTCACAGGCGGGCTCTTTGGGCCAGTTCACACACAGTCCTTTTGGCACTGATTTTGGAGCATTTCTGCCTCAAAATGAGCTCCAAAAATGCCTCAAAACAGCCTCCCATTAATTTCCATGGAAAGCAGCATTTTCTTTTTTGTATACATGTAAAAAAGCGTGGAAAAAAGAAGCAGCGTGCTCTATCTTGGGGCAGAATCAGCACTAAATTTCTAATTGAAATTAATCAAAGCTGGTTTTTTCAGCTTCCTATTCAGTTCTTACGTTTTTGTGCATTTTCTGTAGACGAGGGGACAGGTGACCGCTGCAGCCAATCACAGGCCACAGCACTGACCTGCTACCTTTGCTTCACTGTCATGTGACATGATTATGAATACACACATTTTCACCTTTTTCGTTTATAAAAAAATCTAATAAAATAGCAGACTTTGTGTATAAAATATTCAAAAGTACACACTTTTTTTTTCCTTTTTCTTTCATAATAAAGTTTAAAATATATAGGTTGTAGCTATATTTAGTATAGCATCTTTTTTGTGCATAAATATACTAACGTATGCAAAAAAAAAAAAGTCAAAAGCTTAAAATGTCAGAATCTCTCTAAGATATATACTTTAGGGGGTCAACATGAAAAAATGGTCACCCTGAAGGTGTTTCTAATGTAGCTCTGTAAAACATCTGTTTTTGCAGTATGGTGCCACAGAACCAGCAATCGAAAAATAGGCCATCAAAATGCACTCCAGTCCATTGAGGTCTTGCGTTGAGCCCAGCCAGTTGATAAATTAGACCAGTAGCATACCATTTCACAGTAAAAACATAAAGTAATGGTTTTAGAAATGTCTTTAAATCTTTTGCCAGAGAAAAAAATAAGGACAAATATATTATTTTTTTCTAATTTTCAGTTAAAAAAATAAATAAATATCATATCTGTCATCTAATGGCACAAAACAAAGGTGTAATATGTCCTGTAAAAATAATTTCAAATACATGTAGGTTGACTCAGAAATTAGTTATTTGCAGTTAGATAGGCCCATTACTGAAACTGAAAAATTGGATTGGTAAGGAAGGGGGTAAACACCCTGGTAATGAAGTGGTTAAATGAATAAATAAAAAGTTTGCTAAATTGTTTCCTACAAAACAATATCAATCTGCCCAGCTTCTTCCTCTCTCTACTGCATTTTCATAGTGACAGCTTCTTTTTAAAGGGTTTCTGTCATCAGAAAAATCGTTATGTATCTGGCTGACATTAGCGATGTGCTAATGTCAGCAGAACATAAGTGTATGATTTTTAACTCCCTGCCTGCCTCCGTTCCCTCAAAATAAAGACTTTTATAAAATGCTAATGAACCCCTAGATGCTAGTGGGGCGTTGCTGCAGAACCAAGAGGCTCCGTCTTCTCACCCTTTGGCACGCCCATGTCCAGTTGATTGACGTCCTAGTTCTCCTCTGTGCCCGTAAAATCCTGCGCCATCCTGTTTATTATTCGGCGCAGTGAGCGAAGGACGCTCTCCTGCTGTGGGCTTCACTCACTGTGCCTGTGCCGAATACTAAACGGGACGGCGCAGGATTTTACGGGCACAGAGAAGAACTAGGACGTCAATAAACTGGACATGGACGGACAAAGTGGCCTAAACGGGTGGAAATGCTCCAAACCCAGACACTGTAGCGTGCCTATAACTGGGGGATCAATTCCTCCGCATGCGGTCCGCAGATAACGGCAATCCCCAGCAAAAAAAAATGCGTACAATGGAGGAATACCGGGGCGGACCGCATGCACCACAGGGACATCTTACACAAAATGATACATTGTGCAGATGAAAAAATATATACATACACAAATCACAGCAAAAAATGTACCAAAATGATACGCAACTTCCAATACTAGCTAATTCCTTAAGCCGATGTTAAAAGCTGAGAACTTTGCCAATATCTTCCAGTCAGGAACATATCGGAGCCCCTCATGTACATAACGATTTTTCTGATTACAGAAACCCTTTAAGATACGGTATGTAATATGTTAAAAAGAGCAGTCCCTATAATACCCCTGCTAGTACCCTGTGAGACAATTGAAATGTGTTCCATTAGTGACAGTCCTATTTTCTGCCTTTCCACTACTAATTTTCCACTGTTCTAATGTTGTCATTAAAATAGCTTGATATTTTCATAGCTTTTTCCGAATATCAGTGTCACTAAAATTTTCATAGAACAGAACCTAAAGACAAGTTACCTGCAGACAACAATGCAAATCTGCAACAAGACAGGTATCAGAAGATAATTACAGGTTTCTCTAGGAAAGGATCTCAACATGGTGCAGTTCTAACTGAGAGAAATACTGCAATCGTTAAAACCTCTGATACACAAAACAGAATAATAATAAATCTTAGAAATACAGAAATCATATATGAATGAACCGTTGGCCATAATCACATTAATTATAAATGGAGACTAACAATACAAAAAACACATAAGCAATATATAAAGCACATGGAGAATGTTGATGACTGCCACAAATGCTACAGTAGATGGATTCATTCATTATGTTAATAGATTCGATAGGCAGCTATTTGTCTTTGACCGCTGCCCGGTACACGCAGAGACATTATAGTAATGCATTATTTGCAGTTTAGTATTGGGATATGAATAAGCACATAACCTAATTACAGAATGTTCCATTTTTGTCTCTCTCTTGGTTGAATAACTGTATATACCGTAGTGAGGTCCATAGGAAGGGAGAAACAGCACATAGGTTATTAATCAAATCCGATGGAGGGCTATATTTAGCACAAGTCGTCAATAATTATTAATGATGCAAATTAGAAATTGAGTGCATGGTTACTGTAATGTGTCAGTTAGTCGTCTGTGCTATGGAGTAGTAAATGTACAGAATATTGTTTAGTACACAGCTTGACTATCCTCAGAGTGAAGCTAGTCAGTTACAATACCAGATTCCTGTTAGCCGTTGTGTATGTTATATGGGCTTATGCGCACGGCCGTAGTTTCTGTCCGCAACCCATCTGCACTTTTTGCGGGTTGGATTGATTTCAATCGGCCTGCAAAATATACAGACAACACACCATGAGCTGTCCACATCTGTGTGTCCGTTCCATTGCCCCGCAAAAAAGAATAGAACAAGTCCTATTCTTGTCCGTTTTGCGGACAAGAATAAGACATTTCTACAGAAGTTAAAAAATAAATGGTGGCATGCACTCGACCAGGATCCTTGTTTTGCAGATCCACGATTTGCGAACCACAACACCCACGACTGTGTGCATGAGCCCTATTTGTGAGCAGCAAATCACACTATGGATTCAGAGGAAACCGTCAGTTGCAGCCCGCTTATGTGTTCTTGATGGTACATAATTGTGAGCATGACGTTGGGAACACCATTTAGGCCCCTTTCACACGGGCGAGATTTCCGCGCGGGTGCAATGCGTGAGGTAAACGCATTGCACCCGCACTGAATCCAGACCCATTCATTTTTATGGGGCTGTGCAGATGAGCAGTGATTGTCACGCATCAATGGTGCATTGCGTGAAAATCGCAGCATGCTCTATATTGTGCGTTTTTCACGCAAGTGCGGATGCGGTGCGATTTTCACGCATGGTTGCTAAGATGAAAAACTATTCACTGTATTATTTTCCCTTATAACATGGTTATAAGGGAAAATAATAGCATTCTTAATACAGAATGCTTAGTAGAAGGTCAATTGAGGGTTAAAAAATAAAAAAAATTATTAACTCACCTCCTTCTCTTGATCGCGTAGTTGCCGATCTCTTCTTACTACTTTAATCATGAGCTGCCGGCTAAAGGACCTGTGGTGACGTCACATCACATGGTCCATCACCGTGGTGATGGACCATGTGATGAGCTCAGTGACGTCACCACAGGTCCTTTGACAGGTCCTGAAGAAAGAACAGGAGATCGGCAGCTACGCGATCAATTGGAGGAGGTGAGTTAATTATTTTCTTTTTTTTTAACCCTCAATTGACCTTCTACTAAGCATTCTGTATTAAAGAATGCTATTATTTTCCCTTATAACCATGTTATAAGGAAAAATAATTACATCTACACAACACCGAACTCAAACCTGAACTTCAGTGAAGAAGTTCGCGTCTGGGTACCACAGTCAGTTTTTTATCACGAACGTGCAAAACGCATTGCACCCGCGCGATAAAAACTGAACAACGGAAGGCAATCGCAGTCAAAACTGACTGTAATTGCGTACCTACTCACGGGGGTTTGTCGCATTGCACCCAGGACGCATCCGGAGCCAAAACGTGATGCCCGTGTGAACCCAGCCTTATACATACAAAATAGTACTGGTCGTTAGATGAACCCATTATACCCTAATATTGGATGTGTGAAAGGGACATTGACATCAATATTTGAAGATGCACACTACACAGATGCAACGGCAGCAGACACAGACATAAAATCACTCCGCTAAACACGTTCCAAACATTGGCTTCTGCTATTACAGCAATCGCTGTAGAGAAATGACAGATTACCCAAACATAGTTCCATGATCCTAAGTTTGTTCAAAGATGCTTGCATCGTTGGGAAGTAAGTACTCCCAAGGTGGGGCTTCCCTTTAAGGTAACAAATCTGTGTATAGCTATTATAAAGTACAGAAGGGCAGCATTGAAGGATTTAAAGGAACACTAAATCTAGAAATATTTTTTTCTGCAGGTCTTCATGTTGAAATGTCTAGCAAGGATTCTTTTCAATTTGTGTCACAGTACTATGGGTTCTGCATGGTGGTGTCACCAAATAACTGAATTTTTACACCAGTGTTGTTCATGTATGATCATTCATCAGGTAGTCTATGTTGTGTTCTCTGAATTAGCATCATTTGCCTCTTTGTTCTATTACCAGTTATAACTGTATCTAAATGATTCAAGCCCCTGATGAACTCTGGTTTTCTCCATTAGGGAATTTTCCTTTGACTAATAACTGGCTTATCTGTAGGCCTTGGCATCAAATCTAGAGTAGGTTTATCAATTCCCCGTTTCTGTCCTTTTTTTAATGATATTGACATATCGCTCCCTATCCTACACTAGTACCTGTGCAATAACCTACCCTTTAGTCTTGTCTGTGTATCAAGGTTAACACGAGGCCACTTAGGTTAGGCACGTGCATTGCGTCGTCTTTATCAAGGTGGCCATCCTGCTTAAAGCGTATCTTGATTAAGGTGGACATTGTTTTTTTTTTTTAAAGATTACTTCGATACTATTCAGTAGTTTTATTTTCATCTTATTTGTACCAATATTAAAGACATTAAAACATCGTCCGAACCTGCCAATATCAGAAGGACCAGCCGACCATCTCATGTGTGTAGTGGACACCTGACTGTCCCCTTACAGCAGAGGTCAGGAAAGATGAGAATCTGGCAGTTGAAGACTTTGGGGTTTCTGGCACTGTAGACTTTTCACGGAGACCAACTTTTCTCTTTGAATGTTGAAATGCTTAAAATAGCAGAATAACCAAGAAAGACATTTTTGGAGCAATGTTTCATAAACTCTATAATTGTAACAACCTTGACTACTTAGAATAATTTTTAAGCATGTCCAATGAGTGACAGAAGGGACAGATCTCCAGTTACCAGTTGGATCCTCACAATAGATACAAACGTGATTGTTCCAACTGCTCACACATCAGAATGATTTGCCGATCTATGGCCACTGTGTTATGAGGGTTTCTTCTTGAAGTGGTTTTTAGCAAATTGCGAGATCCACGGCGATTGAGCATATTGGCTGTTCAGTAATGTACAGCAGAATGTGCGCACAGTGTAAGGATAATGGATCTGCTGATTATGCAGTAGAGATCATAATATAACATTTGCTAACAGGAAGGGTAAGAGGAGAATGTGTATATCCTGCTTGTACTGGAGTCTCTGGTGTGTACTGTTACTTCTGTTGTGCCTCTAAATTACATGATAATATTACATTCTGCCAGTTATCTACAGTCAGCCATGATTAGTTGGCCTTGTTATTATGCCCTAGAGATTTTCTTTGGATTTCCAGAGACATGGAGTAGTATAATATTATCTACTCCCCTAAGTGCTTGTTGTGAATATTGCATTGCACACAGTAATCAGCATATAGCGAGGTCAGAATTATGACAGTTATGGATTAATAAAGGTTAATTAGACTGAGATATTGTACTGGGAGATGTAAATATCATGCCTGCCATATCCTGAGAGATGGCTTCATGCCACCACCATCTTTATCTGTCAGTTCATCTTAAACAATCATGTTAAACCCAAACTGTAACCATCAATTGAATATTAATTATAAGATAATGGGACGCTTGGTTGCACCCATGGGGGTAGATTTAAATGAAATATGAGTCATTCTCTTCTTTCATAGAAGACATTTCCATTATCTTAATTAAGAGAAATACACCTTGACTGTGTTACCAAGCTGCAAAGAAATGCTCCTTAGAATATGCTATACGCAGCGCCCAGTGGCTGATGTGCGTCTGTTATAGTAATGCAGAGCTTGGCTACGTTCTGAAATGATTGCTCCATTGTAAATGAACAATACAAATTGGAAGCTTCCTACCCAGCTGCTCTGACCCCAGCAAGTTCTTTATAACTTACCATAACATAACCTGGAACATAGAAAAAAAAACCATCATAAGCACTGGTCCACCATGTGTCAAGGATATGTATTCCTCTTAAAATGGTTCTTTGCAGCTAAAACACTCCTGATGACATATGTCCTCCCTATAAATGAAGAAAATTATATGTTCCATCCTTATCTTTAATAATTGAGTAGAACTGCAACTAATGACATGTTTGTAGTCCTCTGGTTTGTTATAGTATTACAGTAGTATTAAAGTGAATCTGTCACCTAGCTTGACTCTGTTTAACCCTTGGCAGTGCTATGCAGTGCTGCTTAACATGATCAAAAACATACCTTTATTAGTATTCTCCTTAAGCCTGTATTACACTGGGCAATTTTTCTGCCGATAATCGCTAATGAGCGTTCACATGAACGCTTATTAGCGATCGTATCGCAGTGTAATACTGCCGCCGATTGCCTGATGCCTCGTTCATCGGGCGATTCTGATTTTTAAGCATGCTTAAAAACAAGAGCTTGCCGATGGCAGAATGTGTTGTCTAATAGCGATCTACCACTGGCAAACTACTAGACAGTATGGGGACAAGCAATGGCATAGTGATCGCTCTTCCCCATGCTGAGGAGGAGATCGCTGCATGTAATAGCAGTTGTCTTCTCCGCTTGCTAGCAAGCGGTTTCTAGAAGGGAATGCTACTTTCACATCTGCGTTTTTAATTCTCAAAACCTGAATTAAACAGATCAGTATTTGCTGGTGAGACAACCCCTTTAAGGTATTCATGTAGGGGATATTTGGATAGTTTAAGAGTTTTTATTTATAAATGAACAAGTAAATTATATTTTATACATACAACAGACCGCTATACTAATGTTCGCTAAAACTAATACCTATATTTTTAAAACATTTTTATGAAAGAAAAAGGTAATAAAATGTGTGTACATAACATACTAAAAGCCTGCTATGCTCCTGCTAAAACTAATAACTATAGCTATAACATTTTTATTTTTTATTATTTTTTTTTTTTAATGAAAGTCAGGGCAGGAAGGGATTAACTCGCAATCACAACAGGATCACAGTAACTTTATAGCCAACACATCTCTCACAGCAAGATGCTGTGCTGGCTTTTCTAAACTGCTTTCATTGTTTTTTTGTTTTTTTTTACTATTTAACATTTTGACAAGCTACCACAGTGATCATATGCCCGGAGACCACTTAGATTGGTCTCTGGGGTCTTCACCGTGACCGCAGCTGTCTAGTAACAGTGCGGTCACAGCAATCTGCAGCGCCAGGGGGTGCAAGAAATTCGTAATGTTTTTATATATCATTACATAGGTTGCAAAAAAAGTAAAAGTGCTTGTTATGTACAATGGTGTAGACATCTTTTCATAGAACAAGTTATTACACATAAAACTACATGACCTAGTCAATCTGCCAGTATCTATGTATGCACATATATTAAGTGCATAGGGTGTGGGGTTTTTGGTCAGATAAAATCTTATTCTGAGGAATGATATATTAGGGGGTTAATAGGAAAGAGTTGGATTAGGAAATGTGATAGGCCAGCCTAAGGTGTGATTTTAGGGTACACCTAAAACTGGATATTCTACGGAACTGACACATATCGAGAAAAGTCTCGGAGACAGAAGTGGGAGGTTCAAATTATGGATGATGTCAGTTTTAGATAATTGGCAGAATGTAGAGCATGAGTAGGGTGGTAAACGGAGATGAGGGAAAGAAGTAGGGTGGTGCAGCACTGTGGAGAGCCTTGTGGGTTTGACAATAACTTTTTGCCAAACAACTTTCTATTACAAATTCCTGTGAGTTTTAACTGTTCGAAAATATTTTGCTACCAATAGACATGACTTTTTATTGAATTTATCAACAAGATATGTTTAAAGTGTACCTAAATGTTCAAAATAACTTTATTAAAACCTGTTCTAAATTCGGATGCTTCATCCAAAGTCGCTTCGTTCGTAACTTCAGAATAATACTGTACGGAGATTCGTCTCCTTACAGTATTAGAATGTATGTGCTCCGATGAGCCAAAGTGAGTTATTCATGAAATTGGGCATGACTTCGTTAAATAACTTCGGTAATTGATTTTTAAAGTGGAAAACCAGTTTAAAACTTGAAACCGAAGTCTGCTTCTCTCAACACTAGTTCAGAAAATAATTTTTCAGGTGCCGGTGTCTATTATGCTGAAGCCTGGTATAGAAGTGTTATGCAAGGCTTTAGCAGAGCGGGCACAGGCAGGGGAGTCGGCACAGGTCAGGAGCTAACATACACATCGCTCCTGCCTTCCTAACAAATACACCATTTTAGGTTCAGATACTCTTTAAAGAGAGACAACCCCCACCACTTTAAGAATGGTAAAATAATTAAGTAAATTTATAAGGCGGAAAGGATAATTAGGAAAATATATGTCCTTTTTTGCTAAATTAGGTTAATGCATCAACACCAAATAGAAAACTTACAAACAATAAGGGGTTAGACCAACACAACTACTAATTACATATTTACAACCAGACTCATCTGGAGTCCTGACTATATCCATAATGAAGGTACTTACATCACCAATTTAGTTAGCATCATCTGATAGCAACATTCAGCGAGACTCGATTGGGAACAACAATTTTCTACACAGATAAGTCTATCTCATAGATGAACTCCAATGACACAGATAAGTCTATCTCATAGATGAACTCCAATGGCTTGCTGAAGCAGTCCAGCTTTTATACTGTTTTAAGAGCTGCAACCCCTAATGGAATGTAGCTAGATTACGCAATCCATAATGGTCACTGTGCACATCTTGGTTTTCTGGGATTATTCTGGACCTTGGAGTGGCCAATTCTCAGATCCGCAATAAATCAGTATCCCAATACAAACTATACAGACAGTGCTAACTCTTCTGCACACACACCATTCCCAACAGATCATTGTTCACATCATCAAATACATAGGACAATATCTTGTACACATGTTTTCTGTGTCCAGTCTTTCAAATAAAATGAACAAAGCTTTTCACAAACGTTTCCCCACCAGTTTCATTTTATCTAACAGAAATATACAAGGTCTCAAATAAACAGTTAAGACAAACAAGGACGCAGTTTAACTATTCAAGTACAAACCTTGCCAAACATTCTTCATATCAGAAGTGAGAAGAATTTTATCAAACCCAATGGATTCCAAATGATCAGAGACCTATTCGTATTCGCACTTCAGCTCCTCTACCTGGGCCCGATCTGCTAAAGCCTGGCATAGCACTTTCAAGCTATGCTTTAGCAGAGAAGCGCTGGTACAACAGGAGAGCAATGTGCTAAAGAGCTCCTCCCTGTACAGCGCTCATTGTGGCCACAGCGGAATCCGTACTGCCATGCACCACAGATGTGCAGATTCTAAAGTGCAGTAGGCATCTGAACTACAGGTGCCTATTTTGCTAGAAAAATAAAAATTAAAGTGTATTATAAAAATTATTGTCAGAATAATTAGAATAGGTTTTAATAAAGTGCTTTTGAACATTTAGGTAATTTTTTTTATTTTTTATTTTTTTTATTCTTTATTAGTTTCAAGAATATGATAAAAGTTGTAATATGTTGATTCACATATAACAGAATGATAAAGTCGGAACCAGGCCGACAAACAGTCATGAGTAACATGTTGATATCCTGACAATAAACTTAGTCCAGCAGTAGAAATAACCCTTATTAAAATATATATTTTAATAATAACCTTACATAAATGACATTTACAACTCAACTACTAGGGTAGATCTACCTATATCCAGGCTAATCAATATTGGGTGAGACTCTCCCTAAACTTACACCCTAACCTACACCTCAGCCCAGGGACGGCCCCTAATGGTGGGGACTCCCTGTCCTCGAACCTTGGCTACCGCTTCCTGACATGCCCTCGATTAGTGCCAACGGATTTGGTGCTAGCCTGGTATTTGACCCATTATAATTTTGTATTTCTAAGTGCTGGAATGGAAGTATCCTGACAATAAGGTCTAAATATACAGTGGGGGAAATAATTATTTGACCCCTCACTGATTTTGTAAGTTTGTCCAATGACAAAGAAATGAAAAGTCTCAGAACAGTATCATTTCAATGGTAGGTTTATTGTAACAGTGGCAGATAGCACATCAAAAGGAAAATCGAAAAAAAAACTTTAAATAAAAGATAGCAACTGATTTGCATTTCATTGAGTGAAATAAGTATTTGAACCCCTACCAACCATTAAGAGTTCTGGCTCCCACAGAGTGGTTAGACACTTCTACTCAATTAGTCACCCTCATTAAGGACACCTCTCTTAACTAGTCACCTGTATAAAAGACACCTGTCCACAGAATCAATAAATCAAGCAGACTCCAAACTCTCCAACATGGGAAAGACCAAAGAGCTGTCCAAGGATGTCAGAGACAAAATTGTAGACCTGCACAAGGCTGGAATGGGCTACAAAACCATTAGCAAGAAGCTGGGAGAGAAGGTGACAACTGTTGGTGCGATTGTTCGAAAATGGAAGGAGCACAAAATGACCATCAATCGACCTCGCTCTGGGGCTCCACGCAAGATCTCACCTCGTGGGGTGTCAATGGTTCTGAGAAAGGTGAAAAAGCATCCTAGAACTACACGGGAGGAGTTAGTTAATGACCTCAAATTAGCAGGGACCACAGTCACCAAGAAAACCATTGGAAACACATTACACCGCAATGGATTAAAATCCTGCAGGGCTCGCAAGGTCCCCCTGCTCAGGAAGGCACATGTGCAGGCCCGTCTGAAGTTTGCCAATGAACACCTGAATGATTCAGAGAGTGACTGGGAGAAGGTGCTGTGGTCTGATGAGACCAAAATAGAGCTCTTTGGCATTAACTCAACTCGCTGTGTTTGGAGGAAGAAAAATGCTGCCTATGACCCCCAAAACACCGTCCCCACCGTCAAGCATGGGGGTGGAAACATTTTGCTTTGGGGGTGTTTTTCTGCTAAGGGCACAGGACAACTTATTCGCATAAACGGGAAAATGGACGGAGCCATGTATCGTGAAATCCTGAGCGACAACCTCCTTCCCTCTGCCAGGAAACTGAAAATGGGTCGTGGATGGGTGTTCCAGCACGACAATGACCCAAAACATACAGCAAAGGCAACAAAGGAGTGGCTCAAGAAGAAGCACATTAAGGTCATGGAGTGGCCTAGTCAGTCTCCGGACCTTAATCCAATCGAAAACCTATGGAGGGAGCTCAAGCTCAGAGTTGCACAGAGACAGCCTCGAAACCTTAGGGATTTAGAGATGATCTGCAAAGAGGAGTGGACCAACATTCCTCCTAAAATGTGCGCAAACTTGGTCATCAATTACAAGAAACGTTTGACCTCTGTGCTTGCAAACAAGGGTTTTTCCACCAAGTATTAAGTCTTTTTTTGTTAGAGGGTTCAAATACTTATTTCACTCAATGAAATGCAAATCAGTTGCTATCTTTTATTTAAAGTTATTTTTTCGATTTTCCTTTTGATGTGCTATCTGCCACTGTTACAATAAACCTACCATTGAAATGATACTGTTCTGAGACTTTTCATTTCTTTGTCATTGGACAAACTTACAAAATCAGTGAGGGGTCAAATAATTATTTCCCCCACTGTATGTAGTATATGAAATCCATAATAATGAATGAGTATCACGATATATGTAGTATATGAAAAACAAAACTAAGAAAACACAACACATTGCAGCCTCATCATAATAATAATAAGACTGAATACAGCTGGGGAGAAGACGGGACAAACCCACAAAAGGAAGGATAGGTTACCTAAGGTAAAAGAAAGCAAAAGAGAAAGGTTAAACGGACGAAAATGGTAGTGATGACCCCGTCAGGTCAGCAGGGATTGGTACTCCATTGAATCCTGAAAGACAAACCAAGGGGTCCAAGTAGTAACAAAGGCTCTGTGATTATATTTTAAGGACGCTGTTAGTTCCTCCATTCTCCGGATCTCTTCCACTTTTTAAATCCACAACTCAGTGGATGGTGGAGTAGGGGATTTCCATTTCACTGGGATGCAAGACCTAGCCGCAATGACCAAGTGGCGCAGACAGGATCAACGGAATAAGCTCAGTGGTAAATCCGAGAGAAATAATAAGAAAAATCCTGGCGTGTTTGGTATGGGAAACATTTAGGTAAATTTAATGACCTGCTCTGAACTTTGAAGTATTTTCTGTCAGATACATACCCAATGGAGGTCATTTATGAACATTTTTACAGCAGTTTTTGGCGTAAAAATGTTGCATGACCCCCTTTTTGCAACCTTTTAAACGCATGGGCGTTTTTGCACTGCATTAGGTTCAGGAGCTTACCAGGACATTGACCTTGACAAATTTACCAGCATTTACGCCAGGAAACAAGTGTACGTGTTGGCAATGGACTGCTAAAAGTGCGGCTAATTAATGAGAAGGTGCACACCCCGTCATAAATTAAGCCCATCTTCCCGGGAACAAAGCCAGTGCAAAAGGGGAGTAAAAGACTGGTGTTAAACGTCAGTCTTAGTAGATGACCCTCAGTATTTTCCTGCTTTGCATCACAATATGTTTCAGGCTTCTACAGCTTGTCTAGATGTTGACACTCAGCACCACCAAACTATATTCTTCCTTATCCTTCTCTGACATTGACAACATGCACAGCAACTATTTCTGGAGACCACTTCTTATCTTCTATGGGGTTAATAGAGAAAGTCATCTCCCTGCCAACCACAGGTTTTAAGAAATTGCTGCTCATATGTCAAAAAACTGAAAGCTTATAGATCTTCACAAGATTATGTAGTACAATACATACTTTAACTTTTATAATAAGGTTTCATTGCAGGTGACCTCTCTGAATTGCTCCATATTATTAATTAATATTAATATGCACCAAGACTAGTCATGTCCTACACTTCTTACAATACTGAGCTGGTCCATGATGTGAAGAAACTGATGATATCCTTAAGGCTGGGTTCACACTTGAGCGTTTTACAGCGCGTTCAAACGCGCTGTAAAACGCTCAACACATGAAAACCAATGCTTCCCTATGGCCCTGGTTCTCACTTGAGCGTTTTACAGCGCTGAAAAACGCGCTGTAAAACGCCCTACGCTCAAACAAGTACTTGAGCTTCTTTGGGGCGTTTTGACGCGCGTTTGTGGCCATAGGACATTGCAGTCAATCACACAAACGCGCGTCAAACGCGCGTTTACTATTGCAAAAAACGCTCGTCAAAAACGCGCGTTAAACGCGCATATCAAAGACGCTCAGGTCTGAACCCAGCCTAAGGCCTCATGCACATGACCGTTGTGTGCATCCGCGTCCGTTCCGTCATTTTTCACAGTTGAGCGGAGGTCCCATTAATTTCTATGGAGCTGCGAAAAAAAACTGATAGTCCTCCGTTTTATCTCCGCGTCTGTGATTCGTGATTCCAGTCCGTCAAAAAAATATAACCTGCCCTATTCTTGTCAGTGGAAAACGGAGGACGGACCCATTCAAGTCAATAGGTCCGTAAAAAAAATACCAGATGCACAACTGGTATGTCATCCTGGTCCGCTTTTTTTACAAGACCTTGGTGCAATAAAATTACACTTTTCATTAACCTTCCTTTTTTTCTCCCTGTCAGAAAAAAAAAAAAGAAAGACACAAAGAAACACAACTGAAGCAAAATCTGAAACGGACCACTGAAGCCAAATCACTGTCGAGTGCATGAGGCCTTACTTTTACTTCTCAGCATTTGCTAATAAAAATAATGTACTGGTAAATGTTTTTACGCTGCACATTTTGGAAAAAATTTCCCAGGGTGGAGCTTTTATTGTAAAAGAAAACAGGTGATGAGAAGGGTTTCTTTTTTGCATTCAGAGGGCCATATTCTTCATATTTATTACCATTTGAAATAATTTTGCTGGAATTGTCATGCCATGGTATCAGTACAATGGCATAGGTTTTGAGAGGCACCTTCACTAAAAGGGATTTTCTAGGATCAGGCAAAATTTATGCAAGAGGGAAGTGGGATAAAATAATAACGCAAATGGCACTCTGTTCATAAATCCCCCTGCCGTACCAGCGACAGGGCCGCCATCAGGCAGTGCTGGTGGTACTGCCATCATGTGCATGATGAGAATTTTGTACTGAGTAGGCCCGGCAGTCGAACCAGTGGCTGGCTGGGGCTTGAGTGCTATATTAGTGCTCCAGACTAAAAAAAAAAAAAAGGAAGGAGCCATTGGCTCCTAAATTGAAAAATATAGGAGCCAAATTACATTTTTAGTCGCCAAATTGCAAATATATATAATTATAATAAAAAAAAAAAAAGACTTGGAGCTGATAAGACGCAGGTCACAGTAATGAGCCAGCACTACATATTAGGGGTATCACGATACCAAAATTGTGATTCGGTTTCGATACCATAAAAAAGTATTGCGATACTCGATACCATTTGATACCATGCAAAAGAAAAAAAACACCATTCCGCATTTTATGAAACGTCTGGCTCATAATAGAACAGTCCTATCCTAATTTGTGGGGGGACAAGGTGACACTTATTTTTTTTTTTCTTTTACGACATTCACCGCATAGGAGATATTTTTTAATATTTTAATAGTTTGGACTTTTTGGACGTGGCAATATGTAATATGTTTATTGTTTATATTTTTTATAAGTAAAATTGGGAAAGTGGGCGATTTATACTTTTATTTTTATTTTTTTAGTTTAAAAAAACACAAACACCAAAATATTAATTGTCCTATTCACCCTAATACATATGATAAGCGGTGCACATACATAATACAGACAATAGCACTAATCATAAACAAGACGAGTTACAAACTGGTACAGAAGGAGAGAGGGCCCTGCCCGTGAGCGCTTACAATCTACATGGTATGGGAGAAGGACACAGTAGGTGCGGGTTAAGTTGGTCATGGCGGTATAGAGGCAGCAGGGTCACTGGTAGTAGGCTTGTCTGAAGAGGTGAGTTTTCAGGTTTCTTTTGAAGGATTCCACTGTAGGTGAGAGTCTGATGTGTTGGGGTAACGAGTTCCAGAGTATGGGGGATGTACGGGAGAAATCTTGGAGTCGATTGTGGGAAGAGGCGATAAGAGGAGAGGAGAGAAGGAGGTCTTGTGAGGATCGGAAAGTGCGTGTGGGGGTGTATCGGGAAAGTAGCTCAGAGATGTAGGGAGGGGACAGGTTATGGACGGCCTTGTATGTATTTGTTAGTACTTTGAAGGGAATTCGGCAGAGGGGAGAGGCAGAGGAGTAATAGGGTGAGAGGTGGATTAGTCGGGTAGCAGAGTTGAGGATAGATTGGAGGGGTGCAAGAGTGCTAGATGGAAGGCCACAGAGGAGAATGTTGCAGTAGTCTAGGCGGGAGATAATGAGGGCACATTCAAGCATTTTCGCAGATTCAAAGTTAAGGAAAGCACGGATGCGGGAGATGTTTTTGAGTTGGAGGCGGCAGGTGGTGGAAAGGGCTTGGATGTGCGGTCGGAAGGAAAGGGCAGAATCCAAGGTCACTCCAAGGCAATGGACTTTGTTGACCGGGGAGAGTGTGCAGCCATTGAATTCTGTTGGAGGGGTTGAACAAGATGGGGGAAAGATTATGAATTCTGTCTTATCAATGTTAAGTTTTAGAAAGCGAGAGGTGAAGAAGGATGATATAGAAGATAGACATTGTGGGATTCTTGATAGTAAGGTGGTGATGTCTGGACCAGAGAGGTAGATTTGTGTGTCGTCAGCGTAGGAGTGATACTGAAAGCCATGGGACTCTATGAGCTGTCCCAGGCCAAAAGTGAAGATAGAGAAGAGCAGGGGTCCTAGGACAGAGCCTTGCGGGACACCAACAGAGAGGGAATGAGACGAGGAGGTGGTGCGAGAGTGGGAGACGCTAAACGTCCGGTCTGTGAGGTATGATGTGATCCAGGAGAGGGCCAGGTCAGTGATGCCAAGAGATGAGAGAGTTTGCAACAGAAGGGAGTGGTCAACAGTGTCGAAGGCAGAGGACAGGTCAAGGAGAAGGGGGACAGAGTATTGTTTCTTGGTTTTGGCTGTCAGTAGGTCATTGGTGACTTTGGTAAGGGCAGTCTCTGTCGAGTGGTGGGGTCGGAAGCCAGATTGTAGGCGGTCAAAGAGGGAGCAGGAGGAGAGGTGGGAGGACAGTTCTGAATGGACATGCTGTTCAAGTAGCTTTGAGGCATACGGAAGAAGTAATATGGGGCGATAACTAGACAAAGAAGATGGGTCAAGTGAAGGCTTTTTGAGGATGGGTGTAATGGCAGCATGTTTAATAGCAGAGGGGAAGACACCAGAGGTTAGTGATAGGTTGAAGAGATGAGTTAGGGCTGGGATAAACACTGTGGTGAGGTTAGGGATGAGGTGGGATGGGATTGGGTCAAGTGCACAGGTGGTCAGATGAGATTTGGAGAGTAGAGTGGAAAGTTTTTCTTCTGTAATGGTGGAGAAGCGGGTTTTGGGAGAAGAGGACCGAGCAGTTGTGTAGAGGGTCTGTGGGGACTGTGTAGTAAAGCTTTCTCTGATGTTGACCATCTTTTGTTTAAAATATTTGGCAAAGTCCTCAGCTGAGAAGAGAGGAGAGGGTGGGGGCGCTGGGGGACGAGAAGGGTTAAAAGTGCTAAAAAGTTGTTTAGGGCTGTGTGACAGGGAAGATATGAGAGATGAGAAGTAGGCCTGTTTTGCATCAGCGAGTGAGGATTTGAATATGAGGAGGGATTGCTTGTATGTGGTGAAATGATCCTTAGAATGGGATTTCTTCCATCGCCGCTCAGCAGCCCTGGAAGCTTGTCTGAGTTTTTTGGTCAGGTTGGTGTGCCAGGGTTGTCTGTTGATTTTTCGGGTTTTGTTGTGTGTGAGGGGGGCAACAGTGTCCAGAGCTGTACTTATTGTGTTGTTATATAGGGTGGTAGCAGCATCTGGGTCTTGGAGGGAACAGATGGTAGAGAGTGGGAGAAGAGAGTCAGAAAGCAAGCGAAAGCCGAAAGGTTCCTGCAGGGGTGTGCTAGTGTGTGGACCGGGGGAGCATCAGAAGAGACCAATGAAGAGAAGGTGAGTAGGTTGTGGTCGGATAGGGGGAGAGGTGAATTAGAAAGGTTAGATAGGGAGCAGAGGCGGGTAAAGATCATATCCAGAGTGTAACCATCTCTGTGGGTGGGAGCTGAAGACCACTGCGATAGGCCGAAGGAGGAAGAAAGTGACAGGAGTTTAGAGGCGCCTGAGTGGCAGGTGTCAATAGGGATGTTGAAGTCACCCATGATGATAGTGGGGATGCCGGCAGAAAGAAAGTGTAGTAGCTAGGTGTTAAAGTGGTCAAGAAAGATGGTGGCTGGGCCTGGAGGGCGGTAAATGACGGCTACTTGAAGGTTGGAGGGAGAGTAGATGCGAACAGAGTGTACTTCAAATGAGGTGAGCGTAATGGAGGGTGGCAGTGGAGTTGGGCTGTAGGAGCAGGTGTCTGATAGGAGAAGACCAACTCCTCCACCATGTTTGCAGCCGGGGTGGGGTGTGTGAGTGAATTGAAATCCACTATAAGAGAGTGCAGCAGGGGAGGAGGTGTCTGAGGGTGTCAGCCATGTTTCTGTGAGACCCAGAAAGGAAAGGTTTTGAGATATGAAAAGTTCATGAATGTACGACAGTTTGTTACAGACAGAGCGGGTTCCATAATGCTCCTGCAAGAGGAACCAAATGAGCAGGGGTCAGAGGAATGGTTATTAGGTTTAAGGGGTTGCAGAAATTTGTAGAAGGAGATTTGTAGTGGGACATGGAGGTGATAGTGGGGATTTGCTGACGGGATCCTGGATTTGGAGAGATATCACCAGCAGTAAGGAGAAGCAGAGAAAGTGTTAATAGATGAGAATAAGAGAGGGCATGAAGTGTCTGTGTGTGTTTGGGAAGGAAGTGTTTTATGTTGGTTTGTGCAAGTGGTCAGATGAAAAGGTAAGATGTAGGAAGAGATGAATAGTTCCTTGCTGGGTGAATGGATGTGGGGGTATTTCAGGAGGTTGTGGAAAAGTGGGAAGAGTAAGATGAAAAATGTAAACATTTGTTAGCATTGACTATGTCTGTAATTACCTGTGGTCCCCTTCTGGTCCAATTCTGGTATAATTCAGTATGTGCTCTTAAGAGTTGCACTTAAGAGATGTTGAGAGAGCTCTATTAGTGTGAATAGGACTTTACACTCTCCCTGCTGCCCTGTGCATAGTACACACAGCAGCAGGGAGATTACCATGGCAGCCAGGGCTTCAGTAGCATCCGGCTGCCATGGTAACCGATCGGAGCCCCGCGATTACACTGCTGGGGCTCCGATCAGAAGCTCCCACTGAGGAGGAGGGGAGGGGACCCTGTGGCCACTGCCATCAATGACTTTAATACTTGGGGGGGGGGGGGGGGGCGCACTGCGCCACCAATGTTTTTAATACTGGGATTGGGGGGGGCGTACTGCGCTACCAATGTTTTTAATACTGGGGGAAGGGGGGGCGCAGTGCACCACCAATGATGTTAACTCACCCATTAATTCAAATACAGGAGGTGGGTACTAGCTGCAAAATCACATAACCGGCACCCGACCTCTATGACAGGTAGCTGCGATCCGCGGCAGTTAACCCCTCAGGTACCGCACCTGAGAGGTTAACTGCCGTGAATCGCAGCTACCTGTCATAAAGGTTGGGTGCCGGCTATGTGATTCTGTAGCCAGCACCCGCCTCCTGTATTTGAATTAATGGGTGAGTTAACATCATTGATGGCACAGTGGCCATAGCCCCTCCACTCCCCTTCCCCTCTGTCTTTTCATTGGTGGCAGCGGCACAGGGGGGAGGAAGACACTGCCTCCTTCTCCCCTGTGCTGCTGAGTGAATGCCTGCGCTGGGGCGGCGGGACAAGGAATTATTGGCTCCCATGCTACAGCGCGGCAGCCCTGTCGCAAATGGCGACAAGGCTAAAAAGTCTTGTCGCCATCTGCAAATTTTAAGGCGCATTGGCTACCATTTTGGTCGCCATCTGGAGCGCTGCTCTATGCACTGCTGTCACTGTCAGTGTGTGATATAATATACTGTATGTCTCAAGACTGCACTCATTGCTCACCTCCTGTTTTATTAATGATTAGTGAATACTGCTATTTACTAGTAGGGTAGATGTGAGGTGCCTCTGCATTGAGCAGTCTGAGTCTGATGAGGTCCCGGCATGAAGTACAATGGCAGTGTTGGGCCCTGTCAGACTCAGAGCGCTCAATGTAGTGCTGCAGGGGCGGACTGAGAACCCTCAGGGCCCCCGGGCAAAATAAATCAAGGGCCCCCTTACAGGCCCCACCCATGTTCTGCTGCAAGCCCCACCCTTGTCCCGCCTCCAGCCACACCCTACACAATCTTTAATAAGGTTTCAAAGTTAAAGCGACACAAAAGGCACCCAGACCACTTCAGCTCATTAAAGTGGTCTGGGTACAGTGTCCCTTTTGCAAATCGAGCTGCAATGTTCTAGAGAAACTGCATTGTTTACTTTCCAGCAATAAGTTAGCCTCTAGTGGGCGGCAGCCACCTGAGGGCTTCCTGGAGTAAAACAGACCTTTGGTCTGGTATCTGACGCTGGACGTCCTCACACCCTGCATGATGACCTCCAGGGTCAGATTTTTCCCCATAGGAAAGCATTGATTTAATGCTTTCGTATGGGGTGATCTAATCTCAGCGTCCATTAGTGAGCCTCTGTTAGAAGCAGTGTGGGCATAACTACTGTGAAGGGGGCACATATCTGGGCATAACTACTGTGAAAGGGGGGGAGGCCCTTCACAGTAGTTATTAATCCCTTTCAGCAGTCCCCCCTTCAGTGAATGGGGGACTGCTGAAAGGGGTTAATAACTACTGTGAAGGGCCTAGCCGTCTGGGCAACCCCACAGATCATCCCCCCCACCCACCTTGTACTTGTTCCACCGATCTGCTACTTGCGGGCTACATGGGCATGAGTTCAGTCACTTCGGTGCGCAATCCCATCCTGCGGCGCGTGATCCCGCGAGACCCGTGACCTACAGCGGCGGGTTTTGCGGGATCACGCGCTGCAGGATGGGATTGCCCACCGAAGTGACTGAACTCATTCCCGCGCAGCCC
Organism: Bufo bufo; assembly: GCF_905171765.1. Classification (NCBI taxonomy): domain Eukaryota; kingdom Metazoa; phylum Chordata; class Amphibia; order Anura; family Bufonidae; genus Bufo; species Bufo bufo. Next base: position 435,538,806 of record NC_053393.1, read on the forward strand.
ACAAGTAGCGGAACAATTACAAGAGGGGTGGGGAATAGCCAAATTAAAAAATATTTTGAACCAAAACGTGTTATGGGGGCTCTGTGGATGGCACTGTTATGGGGGCTCTGTAGATGGCACTGTTATGGGGGCTCTGTGGATGGCACTGTTGTGGGGGGGATCTGTGGGTGACACATATATAGCACCTTATGCTATATATGTGTCATCCACAGATCCCCCCATAACAGTGTCCCTGTGAGTGAATGATCCCCAATACAGGGTCTGAGGGCCGGCATCTGGTGTTTTAATGGCAGCGGGGCCCGGTGCAGTCACTGTATTCTATTACACCGGGCCCCGTTCACTGTAATACTAATATTCATATGTGAACAACTTGAAATCCTCTGCGATCCTCTCCCTCTGAGATCTCTCACTGACGTCACGCGCCTGCTCCTCCCACTTTATGAATGAAGCAGGCGGAGCCAGTGGCGTTGCTAGGGCTGGTGTCACCCGGTGTGGTAGAAAATGGTGTCAGATTCCCCCCCCCGCCCCGAAGCAATTTCCTAAGGGGGAGTATTGCCCCCAGCAAGAAATCCACAGTAACAGGATAGAACGAAAGGGAAATGGGGAAGAGGAGCGGAGTCTTATGGACCGGGCAAGGGCAGAAATTGTCTCACCCTAATTTCCCCCCTGGACTGCTCAGCCCAGGGCGACCCCCTAATGGTGGAGGTTCCCTGTCCCCGAACCTATTACTATCCAGTCCCTGTTAGCCCCTAATCAGGGGAACCCTAACAAGGGGAAGATAACTACGTGGAGGGTAACAGCGGTTATCCCAGAGGAGGTGGGTACTGCCGAGGCCCTTCTGATAACATAAAGGAGTGTCAGTGGTGATCCCAAGGATTGGGTGCCACTGAGACTCTACAAATATAGGACAAATGAGACCCAAACTTACAGTTACTTGGCTTGGCCCTTGGGGATCTCGGACACCACTAACACTTTGGCCGGGGGCTCGACGGAGCTGATGTTGTGTTTCATCCTAATGAGAAAGATTTCATAATAAGGATTTGGAGAAGGGGCAGAGGGATAGCAGAGCAGGGTGAGGCTGGTGCTGCTACTAGGGGGTCATACCATGGGGAGTAATAAAGCCCACCATAATGCCCCCCCTAGTAGAAATAATTCTCCTTTTAATGTGACAGTGCAAAAAATACCGCCTTGTAATGCCCCCAGTTGAGCTAATGTCCCCATAGTGCCTCCATAATGTCCCAGTATAAAATACCCCTATATAGTGCCCCCAGTAAATTCCCCCATGGTGCTCCTCTCTCCCCTCCCTCCTAGTGCCCCCCATAATGTACCAGTATAAAATGCCCCATATATAGTGCCCCAGTAGATGCCCTCAGTGTCCGGCCTCTGATAGGCTGCCGGCCTAGTGTCCCCCATAATGCCCCCCAATAATGTGCCAGTAAGTGTCCCCATAGATGCCCCCCATCATGTGCCAGTATCAAGTGCCTCTCTCCTCCCCCCCACATGTCCCAGTATCATAGTGCCACCCCCCCCAATGTGCCAGTATCAAGTGCCTCTCTCCTTCCCACCCCCATGTGCCAGTATCATAGTGCCAAACCCCCCATGTGCCAGTATCAAGTGCCTCTCTTCCCCCCCATGTCCCAGTATCATAGTGCCATCTCCCCCCCCCAAAAAAAAGTGCCAGTATCAAGTGCCTCTCTCCTTCCCCCCATGTGCCAGTATCATAGTGCCAACCCCCCCCCCCATGAGCCAGTATCAGGTGCCAACCCCCCACCCCCCCATGTGCCAGTATCATGTGCCAACCCCCCTCCCCCCCATGTGCCAGTATCAGGTGCCAGCCCCCCCCCCCATGTGCCAGTATCAGGTGCCAACCCAACCCCCCTCCCCCATGTGCTAGTATCAGGTGCCAACCCCCCCATGTGCCAGTATCAGGTGCCTCTCTCCTTCCCCTCCCCATGTGCCAGTATCAGGTGCCAACCCAACCCCCCTCCCCCCATGTGCTAGTATCAGGTGCCAACCCCCCCCATGTGCCAGTATCAGGTGCCTCTCTTTCCCCTCCCCATGTGCCAGTATCAGGTGCCAACCCCCCTCCCCCCCCCCATGTGCCAGTATCAGGTGCCTCCCGCTCCCCCCATGGCAGTAACAGTCGGGTATTAAAAAAAACACTTATACTTACCTCCATGTCAGCGATGCGATGCAGCGACCTGTGCTGGGGCAGCAGTCATGTGTATAGATGTAGCAGAGCTGGGTGTGTTTGGGCAGCTGTCATGTGTATAGATGTAGCAGAGCTGGGTTTGCTGGGGCAGCTGTCATATATAGAGATATAGTAGAGCTGAGTGTGCTGGTACAGCTGTCATGTGTATTAAATGTAGCAGAGCTGGGTGTACGTGGGAAGCTATCATATATAGAGATATAGCAGAGCTGATTGTGCTGGGACAGCTGTCAAATAGAGATATAGCAGTGCTGGGTGTGTTAGGGCAGCAGTCATGTGTATAGATGTACACTTAGCCAGCTATAACAGTAGAAGTCTCATATTTTTTCAGTGTCAATGCCTCTATTATGGCCGTGTGGTTAGGCGCTTTGCCTCTGATACAGAAGGTCGTGGGTTCGAATCCCAGCAGAAACTTTTCTGAAATACAGGCTAAATTTGAATACACAAGCACTGACTCCATATATGGACATACAGGGCGGGACACAGGAAGAGTTGCGCTGCCGCCCGGCCTGCTACTGAGTTTGTGAGTACAGAGAGCTCACATGGAAAGGATCGCAGAGGATTTCAAGTTGTTCACATATGAATTACAGTGAGCGGGGCCTGATGTAATAGAATACAGTGACTGCACCGGGCCCCGCTGCCATTACCAGGCCAGCATAACATTAACACATAATTCTGCGGCGGGCCCCCATCCCGGCCGGGCCCTCGGACCATGTCCGAAGTGCCCGACCGATCAGTCCGCCCCTGTAGTGCTGAATCATATTCTGTCAATCCGGCATCCTCTTATGGGGCCCCAGCGCTGCTCTACTAGTAGAAAGCAGTATTCACTAATGAAGTGGGCGGTGAGTCAGTCAGACGCAGGCCATTTTATTACCGCATAATCTAGATGAAGAAATCAGCGGTGCGCCAGGGCACAGGGAGTCCTCAATGGCTGATTAGACAATACTATAGATATTGGAGGTCATTTATTAAGACGCCCACTCCTGTTTTGAGTGCAATGTTGCAAGACCCTGTTTTGTGACTTGTTAATGCCCAAAATTTTGTTACACGGGTCATTTTTACTCCATCCTCGCCCCTTTGAGAGTGGCAGGTCCAAGACCAGGACATTGGCCTCAGCAAATTTACTAGCATTTACACCTGGAAACAGGTGTAAAAGAGGAGTGAAAACTGCTCCAGTTAGGTGTTAGAGTAGTTTTCATTCCAGGCGCATGGAATGCTGGAGGTCCACCTAATTTATGACCAGGCCTGCAAGTCGTCTTAAATGAGGTGCTGACAGGGGTCCACATGAAGTTCGATGACCCTGATAAGAGCATTGAGTGCAGTCTGCCGACATTATGAGACATACACTCACCTAAAGAATTATTAGGAACACCTGTTCTATTTCTCATTAATGCAATTATCTAGTCAACCAATCACATGGCAGTTGCTTCAATGCATTTAGGGCGGTGGTCCTGGTCAAGACAATCTCCTGAACTCCAAACTGAATGTCAGAATGGGAAAGAAAGGTGATTTAAGCAATTTTGAGCGTGGCATGGTTGTTGGTGCCAGACGGGCCGGTCTGAGTATTTCACAATCTGCTCAGTTACTGGGATTTTCACGCACAACCATTTCTAGGGTTTACAAAGAATGGTGTGAAAAGGGAAAAACATCCAGTATGTGGCAGTCCTGTGGGCAAAAATGCCTTGTGGATGCTAGAGGTCAGAGGAGAATGGGTCGACTGATTCAAGCTGATAGAAATGCAACGTTGACTGAAATAACCACTCGTTACAACCGAGGTATGCAATAAAGCATTTGTGAAGCCACAACACGCACAACCTTGAGGCGGATGGGCTACAACAGCAGAAGACCCCACCGGGTACCACTCATCTCCACTACAAATAGGAAAAAGAGGCTACAATTTGCACGAGCTCACCAAAATTGGACTGTTGAAGACTGGAAAAATGTTGCCTGGTCTGATGAGTCTCGATTTCTGTTGAGACATTCAAATGGTAGAGTCCGAATTTGGCGTAAACAGAATGAGAACATGTATCCATCCTCTGATGGCTACTTCCAGCAGGATAATGCACCATGTCACAAAGCTCGAATCATTTCAAATTGGTTTCTTGAACATGACAATGAGTTCACTGTACTAAAATGGCCCCCACAGTCACCAGATCTCAACCCAATAGAGCATCTTTGGGATGTGGTGGAACGGGAGCTTCGTGCCCTGGATGTGCATCCCTCAAATCTCCATCAACTGCAAGATGCTATCCTATCAATATGGGCCAACATTTCTAAAGAATGCTATCAGCACCTTGTTGAATCAATGCCACGTAGATTTAAGGCAGTTCTGAAGGCAAAAGGGGGTCCAACACCGTATTAGTATGGTGTTCCTAATAATTCTTTAGGTGAGTGTATATTATATTAAACACTGACAGTGACAGCAGTTACATTACCATTTTTAGAACTAATTAAAGTCTATGGGGCTATTCACATGGCTGTTGGCTGCTGTTCACTGGCCGTTCATCAAAAAATAGAACATTTCCTGAGCTCCCAGCTCCCAACATATGTGATGTTATGATGCTGGGAGCATCAGCTCCTGGTGCCTCCAGAGCGAAGTGAGTGTTTCATCGCGTGCAAGTGGAGGTGAGTATTTTTTTTATGTCAGCACTAGCGGGAATGGGGAGAAGGCATAGGCATTATATATAGGGGACACAACTTTGGGCTGATATCTATACTGGGACACAACTTGGGGGCCATTATCTATATTGGGGGCACAACTGGGGGACATTTAGACTACAAGGGGCACGAAGGGGTGCATTTTTTTATACTGGGGCACTATGGGGGCGTAAAACATAAACTGGGTGCACTACAGGGGATTGGGTTTTAACTAAAAACTCAATGAAATTCATCCATTTTTAATTACAGTTTTTAACGGCCAGAAAGTGGATGCACACCCTGATGCAAACTGGCCATGAAAAACTGACAGTGTGTCCGTTTTTAATGGCCATTTTTTTCACTTTCGTGTGCACTAAACTGCAAGCCAGGAGCAGAGAGAAGAGGAGGATGAGTCATTTCTGAAGACCAGGACAAGCACTTGGAAAGACAGGAGGCATCAGTGACATGATTTATACAGTAAGTGATTTGTGTGGCTGTGATTTAGGGTATGATAACCCCTTAAGAATCGAGCAATTTTTACCAGAATAACGTAATGCAGATGTAAACCTAACCTTAGGGCTCTTTCACAACATGTTTTTTTGTTTCAATTAAACTGCTCAGTTTAACTAATACACAGACAATTTACAATGTATTCAGAAAGTTTTCAGACCCTTTCACCTTTTTCACATTTTGATATGTTGCATCCTTGTGTTAAAATAAAAAAGTTATTTTACTTATCATTCTGCGCTCAATATCCCATAATGACGAAGTGAAAACAGAATTTTAGACATTTTTGTAAGTTTTCTAAAGAGGAAAATTTTGCAGACCTTTTGCTGTTAAACTTGAAATATAGCTATGTAGGCCTCCAATTTATCTTTGGAAAGACACAGCCCTGTGTATATTAGGTCTTACAACTGACCATGCATAGCAGAGCAAAAACCAAGCCATGTGGAGGAGAGAACTGCCTGTAGAGCACAGATACAGGATTATTTGGAGGCACAGATCTGGAGAAACTTCAAATTTAGTAGATCAAGAGCAGCACTCGCCAAATGTTAAAATCCATACTTTATTTATCCATTAAAATGCCTGTGCAGGCATCAGATGCAGTACACTGACACCAGACTTCATGATCTACACATGAGCTTCATCAAATTTATGGGCAGAGTACAACAGCAAAAGGTCTGAATATTTATGTCCATGCAAAATTTTCCTCTTTAGTAAACTTGCAAAATTGTGTAAAATTCTGTTTTCACTTAAAATGTGAAAAACAGTGAATGGGTCTGAAGACTTTCCGAACACACTGTAGTATGGGAACTGTTTAAGGGGTTTTCTGAGAGTTTTTTTTTTTACTGATGACCTATCCTCTGATCAGTGGGGGTCCGAAACCTGGAACCCTGCCGGTCAGCTGTGCTTTGTATTGCAGCTCAGCCCCATTCACTTCAATGGGGCTGAGCTGCACCTAGGCTATGTGACTGATGAATGTGATATCACATGGCTTAAGTAAAGCTGAAGAAGGTCACGGCAATACTGCAATGGCCACTGCTTTCTCAAACAGCTGATCGTCAGGGGTCTCGGGACCCCCAATGACCAGATACTGATAACCTATCTAGAGTATAGATTATCAATAAAAAATCTCGGACAACCCCTTTAATATGTTCTTGGGGGACGATGCAGCAGTGGGGTCAGGGGGGCCCCACAAAATTTCAGTTGAAATGATCTGGAACCTCCTCGCTCCTTAGTATACCAGTTTTTGTATTTTTATTTTGTTTTTACATAAATGGGAATCGTGAAAATAGAATATGTGAGCTAGATACTGGGAATGTTGCGGATTTGGGAGCATAGTTCTACACAGTGGTTTATGGCTCACTACAAATATGTATAGACAATACCCACAATATAGCAGTCCCTATCCGCCTCATCAAGTCAGTGGCAGGGTGACAGATCATTTAGTTATTTTCACTATATATTAATCAGCTGTGTGCATGTAGAAAAACAATGATGATATACAACACTGACAAGACTTTTCATATGACACAGTGTCTATCAGTGACTTTATATCACCTTCTCCGTCTCACCGATTTTCATCATCCTCAAGATTCACCTGAGTTTTAGGTCACATTTAAGCTTGACGTGTGACATTTGTGGTTCTGGATATAGTACTTTAAGTCAATGTGTATGAAGAACAAAACTGACGTTTTGAGGACAGAGAGCGGAAAATTGCAAGGCCACCATTTTTATTTGGACTTTTTACAGAAAAAAAGTTGTACACTTTTACTTACCAAGCTGCTAGTTTGCTGATTAATGTAAAAACGAATAAACTATTACACTGAAATCAAATTGAAGTATGAATTTAGAAAAGGTCAATAATATAATTGCCTAAAAGATGGATTTACCATACAAATGTTAGGCACTAATATGCATGGTCAGACTGGCCCACCACCAGAGGCGGATTATGAATTTAACCCTTTCCCGACCAGCGCTGTAATAGTATGGCGCTGGCTGGGTCTTTAAAGATAGCACCCCCTCCTGAGCCGAGCGGGTGCCATAGCCACGGGTGGCCTGCTGTTTCTTATAGCAGACACCCGCGGCTAATGTCCGCAATCGGCAGTAATGCCGATCGCGGACATTTAACCCCTCATATGCTGTGGTCAATCCTGACCACGGCATCTGAGCGCATGAAACACCGGAAGGTCGTGCTTCCGTTGATGCTCTGGCTCCCCCGTGCAGCAATCAGAGGAGCCGGAGCGTGTGTGCAGCAGCCCCTGTCTTTGTGAATGACAGGAGGCTGCTCCATAGTATTTCCTATGGAGCCCTTGCCTGTAATAGGGCTCCATAGGAAACTAGCAATATTCTCATAGACTCCAATGCTAGTGCATTGGGGTCTATGAGAATAGCAATCTAATGATTGCCTGTTATAGTTCCCTAAAAAAAACATAAAAATTCAAATTACCCCCTTTTTCCAAAATAAAAATAAGAACAATTTAAAAAAAAAAAATACACATCATGGGTTTCGCCATGTGCGAAAACGCCCATAGTATAAAAATATATTCCCCATACTGCAAACAGCAAAACGGAAAAGAGCGTCAAAATGGGCGATTCGCCTTTTTTGGTCGCTTCATTTTCTACAAAAAATTTAATAAATAAGTAAATAAAAAACCTGTAAAACTGTGGTAGAATTGCTTTTATTTTGCAATTTCACCCCATTTGAATTTTTTTTCCCGCTTCCCACTACATCACATGAAATATTAAATGGTGGCATTGGAAAGCACAACTTGTCCTGCAAAAAACAAGCCCTCATATGGCTATGTGAACACACAAATAAAAAAGTTATGGCTCTGAGAATGCAGGGAGCGAAAAATGAAAACGCAAAAACAAAAAAACCTCCGGGGTAGAAAGGGTTAAAGTGTCCCTGGACCAAAAAAAATTTAAGTGGACCTATGTTGTATGTGGGCCCAGATTGACAGAAAGTGAGGTCAACTCAAGTAGGCGGGGCCAGTAGATCCATAGAGGGAGAAGTATATTGTGCTGCAGTTTTTTATTTAGCTCAGTGCAGCACAATATACTTCTCCAGAGGAACCAAATACCACAGTACAGCACAATATACTGCTCCAGGGGAACTAAAACCTCCCTAGAAGCTGCCCCTCCGTGGTGACCAGTGCCAACTGCTGTGTTCTGTCCTCCAAAAATACAACTCTCAGCATTCCCAGACAGTCTACAGCTATCAGCCTGCAGCAGAACACGGTGGGAGTTGTAGTTTTACAACACCTGGAGGCCCACAGGTTAAGCATCCCTGCTCTATATAATACACTGAAGAAAAAAGTTCCTTTAGTAATAATAATGCCCCGAATATAGTGTCTCGAGTAACAATAATGTCCTCCCCCAACAATAACAATGCCCCTGTTGTACGTCCAGTATTAATAATGCCCTTGCCAATGCTTTCAGTATTAGTAATGCCCCTATAATTTTCCCAGTAATAATAATGCCCCCAATATTAATAATGCCCCAGTATAAAAAAAAAGCCACCTTTGTTCCCCCAGTAATAATAATGACCCCAATAATAGTGCCTCAAGCAATAATGCCCCCAGTATTAATTATATATTTTGCATAATAACCCCCTACAGTGCCCCCTATACATCCCCCATTAATAATAATGTCCCCAAAGTGCCCCAAGTAATAATAATGTCCCCAAAGTGCCCCAAGTAATAATAATGTCCCCAAAGTGCCCCCAGTAATATTAATGTCCCCAATAATAGTGCCAAAAGCAATAATAATGCCCCCAGTATTAATATTGTGTATTGTATTGTATTGTGCCACCCATAACAATACCCCATATTGTGCCTCCAGTAATAATGATGACCCACAGTGTCTGCAGTAATGTCCCTATAGTGCCCACAGTAATTCCCCCCCCTGCCCCCAGTAATGTCCCTATAGTGCCCGCAGTAATGCCTCCCTTTCTCCCAGTAATGTCCCTATGGTACCCACAGCAATGCTCCCATTAATGTGCCACCTGCCCCAGTAATGTTTTTCTAGTGCCCCCAGTAATTCCCCCCCCCCCCCCCCCCCACTATGGTCAAGTTACTGGTAAAAAAAACAACAACTCACCTGTCTGTGTCCCAGTAGGGACCTGCAGTAGGGAGGTAGAGGCAGTGGTGCATTGATCAGGGGCAGAGGCGGGCATATTGCGGCATGATAAGATTACAGCAGGGCCAGCGGCAGCTGTCACCCTTATTACAATACACATTGCGGCCGGCAGCAGCCCTGCTGCAATCTCATTATCATGACAGTGGCAGATAATGAGATCGCAGCAGGGCTGACTGCGGCCTATCATGTGTATTGTAGTGCGGGCACTGGGCTGCAGCTGGCCCTGCTGTAATCTTATAATCCTAACACAATGAGGTACATTACACAGGGACCACTGTAGCGGCCCATGGCATACTGTAGGCAATCAGTTCACCAGGAAGTTTCCCGGTACGGTACATTGCCAATCCGCACCTGCCCACCACCATAGGATCCTCCGGTGAGCCCAGACTAATACCATAATGAGCCCCAAAGATTAAAAAAAAAATGTTTTTTAAATAAAATAACATTTTCAGCCAGTCACTTGCCACTAAGGTCAATTTATTTGATTCAAAACCTAATAAACTTTATTGATGTTTAAAGGGATTTTGCTGATATGCCCAATCGCACAATGTCATTTATACACTGCCTGTCCAAAAAAATGTTGCCACAAAAAAAAAAAGGTCACACACTCTAATATTTCGTTGGACCGCCTTTAGTTTTGATTACGGCATGCATTCGCTGTGGCATTGTTTCGATAAGCTTCAGCAATGTCACAAGATTTATTTCCATCCAGTGTTGCATTAATTGTTCACCAAGATCTTGCATTGATGATGGTAGTCTGACTGCTGCGCAAAGCCTTCTCCTTCACATCCCAAAGATTCTCAATGGGGTAAAGGTCTGGACACTGTGGTGGCCAATCCATGTGTGAAAATGATGTCTCATGCTCCCTGAACCACTTTCACAATTTGAGCCCAATGAATCCTGGCATTGTCATCTTGGAATATGCCCGTGCCATCAGGGGAGAAAAAATCCATTGATTGAATAACCTGGTCATTCAGTATGTTCAGGTAGTCAGCTGACCTCATTCTTGGAGCACATACTGTTGCTGAACCTAGACCTGACCAACTGCAGCAACCCCAGATCATAGCACTGCCCCCACAGGCTTGTACAGTAGGCACTAGGCATGATGGGTACATCACTTCATCTGCCTCTCTTCTTACCCTGATGCACCCATCACTCTGAAACAGGGTAAATCTTGACTCATCAGACCACATGACCTTCTTCCATTGCTCCAGAGTCCAATCTTTATGCTCCTAGCAAATTAAAGCCTTTTTTTTCTGGTTTGCCTCACTGATTAGTGGTTTTCTTACAGCTACACAGCTATTCAGTCCCAATCCCTTGAGTTCCCTTCACATTGTGCGTATGGAAATGCTCTTACTTTCACTATTAAACATAGCCCTGACTTCTACTGTTGTTTTTCTTCGATTAGATTTCACCAAACGTTTAAGTGATCGTGATCATTCAGGATTTTTTTCCCGCCACATTTCTTGTTTCCCACTATCCTTCCAGTTTTTAATAATGCGTTGGACAGTTCTTAACCCAATTTTAGTAGTCTCTGCACTCTTCTTAGATGTTTTCTCTGCTTGATGCATGCCAATGATTTGACCCTTCTCAAACAGACTAACATCTTTTCTACGACCACGAGATGTGTCTTTCGACATGGTTGTTTAAGAAATGAGAAGCAACTCATTGCACCAGTTGGGGTTAAATAACTTGTTGCCAGCTGAAAGATAATCGCCCATGCAGTAATTATCCAATAGGAGGCTCATAACTATTTGCTTAGTTAAATCCAGGTGGCGACTTTTTTTTGGGACAGGCAGTGTATTTTAAGCAGCAGGATGAAGTAGAGACATTGAGGGTATGTATGTGGTGCTAAAACAAGCTACTCAACATATATGCCAGCTTCAGCAGGGGTACACTTTGGGTGTTTACAAGGCGCCATCTGGATTATTTTATAATCTAGTTATACTTTCATTAACCAAAATCTTTTCTTTCTGGCTTCATACTGTATTTCACTTTTGGAATATACAGTACAATGGCTGTAAAGCACAAATCCAGTGATCTTGACAACTTTGAATGCACTAGGCAGCACACCCTCTGCATACTTCATTGATTTCTATTAACGGTATATAAATACCAAACAGTTACTTCTGAACCCGACAATGCCATATTTTATGGTCTATAACATTGGGGGGGGGGGGGGGGGGGAAGTAATTTACTCCTAGTTTTATCCTGCACTTTACAGCCAGAGAAAGCCCAAAACAGAGATAGTTGGCAAAAGAGACCAAATCCTCCCCTACTGCATATATGGTATTTTTTTAAAAATAAAAATATTCAAACCAGAATCCTGTGTAGCATGGATAGTGTTTAGTTACCATTTAACAAATCAAACAATCCACTCACCCAATAGCAGAGGTTTCCCTTGATCTCCACAGTCTCTTTGTGGCGACTGCTGTTGCTGTGGTGCCAACCAGAATATTTATTTTTTCTGGACAACCTATCCCAAAATCATGGACAGCCAATATTTTGTACAGACAAATTTGAAAACCATAATAAGTGATAAAGATTATAAGTAATATAGCTTAATATAAAGATAAAACCTTATCATTTAGTGTGAGCTATAGAATGATCAAAATTACCACCAAAATAATGTAGCCTCAAAAAATCTGACACATCTATTTTCTTGACTGACAGCAAAAAGTCACCTATTTTTACAGTAAAGAAATTTCTGGACGGTTGACAACCCTAGTGCCTGTGGGATGGTGTAGCCAAGAGCGCTTAGCCTGGCAATGGTGCAGATCGGTTGCTGGGTCACCCCTCCTTCTTCTCACAATGGCTGTGTTGCAGCGGTCACCATGCAGTGCTGCATACCAATATAAGGGTCCACTTGAAAGGGTCTGCAATAGCATTGCTTAGCTCTTAAAGAAATTTTCCAGGATTTTAATATTGATGACCTATCCTCAGGATAGCGAAGAAGGATCGGCACTCACTTTCTTGACGATATAAAATTTTAATTCAAAGCATAATAGAATCATCACTGACTAGTTTCGGCTCAAGCCTGAGCCTTTTTCAAACTTCCCAGGCTTCAAGTGAGTGCCGGTCCCTCTTTGCTATATGCTAGTGAAATGCTTTCCCTGGACGCGTGCACCACGTGCAAACCGAAGTGCTGACCCACCTTCTCCAATACCTATCCTCAGGATAAGTCATCAATATCAGATCAGCGGGTGTCTGACACCCCAAACCCCCCGCAGATCAGCTGGTTGAAGGGTAGGCCGTACTCTGTGCAAGAGCGCAGCCTTCCCTTGTTTGTTTACCTGCTCAACATCTCAGTGGTCAGCAGGTGTAATTACAAGCCGTCCCATTCACTTCAATGGGACAGCTCGTTCCTGTGCACTTGAATAGGAAGGAGCCGTCCCTTTTAACTGAATGAGACGGCTTGTAATTACACCTGCTGACTGCTGCAATGTCGATCGCGAGCAGGTAAACAATGAAGGAAAGGCTGCGTTCTCACGGAACCTTCTCTTCAACCAGCTGATCGGTGGGGGTGCTGGTTGTCGGACACTTGCCAATCTGATATGGATGACCTATCCTGAGGATAGGTCATCAATATTAAAATCCCGGAAAACCCTTTTAAGTTTCAGACATGGAAATACATTTATAGACTAATTGCTAGATAGAATGGTAATAAATTCAGACATATTCCTAATCATGTGCTGGTGTAAAGAATGTATTTTGTGAGGCAGTGTGGGTTTAGAAATGCTAACCGTGTGCTTTTCTTTTTCAGGGAGAATGTTCACAGAAGTGCTACAATATTTTTGTACTAGAGACCGTTTGCGTTGCTTGGTTTTCCCTTGAGTTCGTGCTCCGCTTTATCCAGGCTGAGAGCAAGTGTGTATTTTTAAGAACGCCACTGAACATAATTGACATGATGGCCATCTTGCCTTACTACATAACTCTGATAGTGGATTCATTTTCTAGCGAAAAAACTGGAGGAACAGGAAACAAGTACTTGGAGAAGGTGGGCCTGGTTCTTCGTGTGCTTCGGGCTTTACGCATTTTGTATGTCATGAGGTTAGCCAGACATTCTCTTGGATTACAGACGTTGGGCCTCACTGTAAGAAGGTGTACAAGAGAATTTGGACTCCTCCTATTGTTTCTGTGCGTTGCTATGGCCTTGTTTTCTCCTCTTGTTTATTTGGCAGAGAATGAACTTGGTGCCAAACAAGAGTTTACCAGTATCCCTGGGAGTTACTGGTGGGCAGTAATCTCCATGACAACTGTAGGCTATGGTGACATGGTTCCTCGAAGCATCCCGGGACAGGTAGTGGCACTGAGCAGCATACTTAGTGGAATTTTACTTATGGCATTTCCCGTCACCTCCATATTTCACACATTTTCCCGTTCTTATAATGAATTGAAGGAACAGCAACAACGAGCAAGCAGACAGCTACACAGACTAGAGGAACGGGAGCAGTGCACTGATGTGGAGTAGCTTAATGCAGTTTAATATCTTATGGTGGGGGGGGGGGGTGTGAACCAGTACCTGTGAATGAACTGGATTAGGACTTCATATATACTTGGAGGTAATAAGAAGACAACTGTGACCTGCAGAATAATTGAAAGACAATTTAATGGTTACAGGCTGTTCTTTTTTTGTCGCTGGATTTTGTAGTGTTTAAACTTTGGCAATGAACTCTGTTGTTATACTAATGAAACCATTATACTTAGCTACACTGCATACCTGTGTAAAAAAAAAACTTTTTTTTTTTGCAACAAATTATAGAACTGGACACAGTTTGCTGTAATCTCATGTGTACTATTACATAAGAAAATATTGAATTCATTTAATATTTCATTTTCATCTGTAAAAGCTTTATTGTTTGGATTTTAATAAAAAATTAAGATATTAATATTAGTATATTTGTATTTAAATGAGTTTAGATTTTTACGCTCTACAAAAAAGTTATTTCTGTATAAAAGAAAATTCTGCCTCAAAATTAGTAAAATTTCTGAAAATTTGCTACTTACATCTGAATGGGGTTGTTGCATATGCACAGATTTATGCAAGCCCCATTCATATAAATGCAACAGACACAGTAATTTCTGCAAAAATGACGACTAACTTTTGCATGCAACATTTAGTTAGGAGAAAGCATTCAACGAGCACCAACCACCCCCCCCCCCCACCCCCGCTGCTATCTCTATTAGAGAAAGGAGGCGGAAAGCCATGAGAGCCTCAGAGAACCTCAAAGCAGTGCTTTGACAAATTTACTGTATATCAGATTTTGCTGCACCAGCAGCTAGTTTAAGGACATACACTTTTTATAAGCATCATGATATGAAATTTTTAATGAAGACTATTTTATTTTGCTTTTTAACAAATTAACTAGGGATGTCCCGATACCGATACCAGTATCGGTATCGGGACCGATACCGGGCATTTGCACGAGTACATGTACTCGTGCAAATGTCCCCGATACCACTGCCGATACCTGTGCGCCGCTTCTATGTGTCTCCGCAGCCCCTGCACCTCGCACAGCTAACAGCTTCACAGGCAGCAGCAGGCAGTGTAATAGGAGCCTAGAGTGGAAGATAGCTCCGCCCCGCCCCTCCCCGCCTTCCAACCAATCAGAGGCAACCAGCACTGACTCACAGTGCAGGGACTCAGAGAATCGTCTGACAGTTTATTAGTTAAAAGAATCGTCACCGAGTCCCTGCCAGGCTTCCTGCTCTGCGGCTCCCTGTAAGTCCGTCCGGGGGAAGGGGGGGGGGGGGCATTATTAGCATAGCATGTAGTGGAGCTGTGTGTGTACAGGGTGCATGTAGCAGAGCAGGAAGTCTGGGGTGACAGTCTCTGACTCATTCGATTCGTTTTAACTAATAAACTCTCAGACGATTCTCTGAGTCCCTGCAATAACTATACATTGTAATTACATGAGTCTGCTCCACTGCATTCACTGCAGCAGAGCTGTGTTTGCCAGGAGCGAGTCCCTCCAAAGGTGATAGTGTCTGTCTTCTATGGCCCTGGTCCTTCCCTTCCTGCTTGCAAGCTGCACATTGATCTCTAAAAGCAGGCATTAGGGCAAGAAGAAATATACATTACTGTATGATGGCCACAAGACTATTATACTGAGGAGGGGGGGCTTCAAAAATTGTTGTCCTGACTCCTTACAGTAGTGTCTCCTTGTGGCTGCCCCCATACAGTATAACATCTCCTTGTAGCTGCCCTATACAGTATAACGTCTCCTTGTGGCTGCCCCCATACAGTATAACGTCTCCTTGTGACCCCCCCATACAATATAACGTCTCCTTGTGGCCCCCATACAGTATAACGTCTCCTTGTAGCTGCCCCCCATACAGTATAACGTCTCCTTGTGGCTGCCCCCATACAGTATAACGTCTCCTTGTGGCTGCCCCCATACAGTATAACGTCTCCTTGTGGCTGCCCCCATACAGTATAACGTCTCCTTGTGGCTGCCCCCATACAGTATAACGTCTCCTTGTGGCTGCCCCCATACAGTATAACGTCTCCTTGTGGCTGCCCCCATACAGTATAACGTCTCCTTGTGGCTGCCCCCATACAGTATAACGTCTCCTTGTGGCTGCCCCCATACAGTATAACGTCTCCTTGTGGCTGCCCCCATACAGTATAACGTCTCCTTGTGACCCCCACCATACAATATAACGTCTCCTTGTGGCCCCCATACAGTATAACGTCTCCTTGTAGCTGCCCCCCATACAGTATAACGTCTCCTTGTGGCTGCCCCCATACAGTATAACGTCTCCTTGTGGCTGCCCCCATACAGTATAACGTCTCCTTGTGACCCCCCCATACAATATAACGTCTCCTTGTGGCCCCCATACAGTATAACGTCTCCTTGTAGCTGCCCCCCATACAGTATAACGTCTCCTTGTGGCTGCCCCCATACAGTATAACGTCTCCTTGTGGCTGCCCCCATACAGTATAACGTCTCCTTGTGGCTGCCCCCATACAGTATAACGTCTCCTTGTGGCTGCCCCCATACAGTATAACGTCTCCTTGTGGCTGCCCCCATACAGTATAACGTCTCCTTGTGGCTGCCCCCATACAGTATAACGTCTCCTTGTGGCTGCCCCCATACAGTATAACGTCTCCTTGTGGCTGCCCCCATACAGTATAACGTCTCCTTGTGGCTGCCCCCATACAGTATAACGTCTCCTTGTGACCCCCCCATACAATATAACGTCTCCTTGTGGCCCCCATACAGTATAACGTCTCCTTGTAGCTGCCCCCCATACAGTATAACGTCTCCTTGTGGCTGCCCCCATACAGTATAACGTCTCCTTGTGGCTGCCCCCATACAGTATAACGTCTCCTTGTGGCTGCCCCCATACAGTATAACGTCTCCTTGTGGCTGCCCCCATACAGTATAACGTCTCCTTGTGGCTGCCCCCATACAGTATAACGTCTCCTTGTGGCTGCCCCCATACAGTATAACGTCTCCTTGTGGCTGCCCCCATACAGTATAACGTCTCCTTGTGGCTGCCCCCATACAGAATAATGTCTCTTTGTGGTCGCCCCATACAGTATAATGTCTCCTTATGGCCCACCGCCCCATACTGTGCAACGTCTCCTTGTGGATGCCCCCATACAGTATAACGTCTCCTTGTGGCTGCCCCCATACAGTGTAACGTCTCCTTGTGGCTGCCCCCATACAGTATAACGTCTCCTTGTGGCTGCCCCCATACAGTATAACGTCTCCTTGTGGCTGCCCCCATACAGTATAACGTCTCCTTGTGGCTGGCCCCATACAGTATAACGTCTCCTTGTGGCTGCCCCCATACAGTATAACGTCTCCTTGTGGCTGCCCCCATACAGTATAACGTCCCCTTGTGGCTGCCCCCATACAGTATAACGTCTCCTTGTGGCTGCCCCCATACAGTATAACGTCTCCTTGTGGCTGCCCCCATACAGTATAACGTCTCCTTGTAGCTGCCCCCATACAGTGTAACGTCTCCTTGTGGCTGCCCCCATACAGTATAACGTCTCCTTGTGGCTGCCCCCATACAGTATAACGTCTCCTTGTGGCTGCCCCCATACAGTATAACGTCTCCTTGTGGCTGCCCCATACAGTGTAACGTCTCCTTGTGGCTGCCCCATACAGTATAACGTCTCCTTGTAGCTGCCCCATACAGTGTAACGTCTCCTTGTAGCTGCCCCATACAGTATAACGTCTCCTTGTGGCTGCCCCCATACAGTAGTGTCTCCTTGTGGCTGCCCCGATACAGTAGTGTCTCCTTGTGGCTGCCCCCATACAGTGTAACGTCTCCTTGTGGCTGCCCCCATACAGTATAACGTCTCCTTGTGGCCCCCATACAGTATAACGTCTCCTTGTAGCTGCCCCCATACAGTATAACGTCCCCTTGTGGCTGCCCCCATACAGTATAACGTCTCCTTGTGGCTGCCCCATACAGTATAACGTCTCCTTGTGGCTGCCCCATACAGTATAACGTCTCCTTGGAAAGTTATAGTTCTGTTTTTGGGCCTTTTGGTTGGTCAGTGGTCAGAAAATACATGTGTGTGTATTTTATTGTTAAAATTTGTATCGGTAATTGGTATCGGTGAGTACTTAAATAAAAGTATCGGTACTCGTACTCAGTCTTAAAAAAATGGTATCGGGACATCCCTAAAATTAACAATAAAAATTAGTGCAAAGGTGACCGTAGCTATTAACCTTTATTTATGTTGCAATTCATTGGCTTTTATATCTGTTTTTTATTGCATTTTTATTTAAATATCAGCTTAAAAATGTAAAAAAAGAAATCCTGTAATAATATAATTTTTTTGTTCAATGATGAAAAAAAGATATTGATTGTTGAGTGAATGGAAACATTCATGAAAGGGTTTAACTAGTTGATCCCAATGAGTCATATCTCCAAATATAAATAATGCAAATAGTCGAATCCAATCAAAATATGGTGGATCAGTCAAATCCTGAATTATAAGAAAGACCTAATGTTTTCCTTGCCTTATGGTATCAAAAACCTCTTTGGATGGTAATGTTTTCCTGAGCAATTTCCAACAATATCTCCACTATCTAATACTGCACAGGACAGAGCATTGTTATACATTGTTATACTGAGTGACCCCCTTGAAACCTCTGCAAGATATCTCGCATGCAACAGTCTTGTGCACATAAAAAGGCGAGAGAATCATTTTAGAGGCACATTCTTCACATTATCAGCTTGGAGTTACTATTAAAAGTTGGAGACAAGTAAGATCAGATGGGTTTTACAACACCTTGCATTTTTCAATTTGGTGTTTTACTATCTATGTGTAATTTAAAAATGCAGACTGAAGCTATTTCTAAGCCAGAGGTATTCCTTAAGAACCCTGCTAAACAATTGAAACATAACATTAGATACATTTGAGAGAAAGTATCCCCCTCTTGCGATTTAAAAATAAAGGTATAATTCAGCTAGTTTAGCTTGAATGATTCTGTGGATTCAGCTTCACTCAGATTGAATTCTAAATGGTGATTTACTGTATGTATTAACATTTTATGTAAAAGTCATCTACAACTTTAAAATGCCTCCTAGCACAAAAGTAAATGCTAGTATCAATTGCAATACAAAGTTTTAAGTCTTACTTTGTATTTCTCTTTTTATGTACCATTAGCAATATGCATACTATATATACAGTATTGTGTGTATGTGTGTGTGTGTGTATATATATATATATATATATATATATATATATATATATATACACACACAATACTGTGTAAAAGTTTTTGCAGGTTTGGGGAAAATGCTGCAAAGAAAGAATGTTTTCAAAAACAAAAGGATTAATAGTTTTTATTTTATCCATTTACAAATTGCAAATTGAATGAACAAAAGACAATTCAAATCAGAATTTGGTGTGACCACCCTTTGCCTTCAAAATAGCATCAATTCTTCCAGGTACACTTGCACACTGTTTTTGAAGGTACTCGGCAGGGATGATGTTCCAAACATCTTGAAGAATTAACTGCAAATCTTCAAATCCTTCTGTCTCTTCATGTAATCCCAGGCAGACAATGATATTGAGATCAGGGCTGTGTGGAGGCCATATCTTTAATTCCAGGACTCCTTGTTCTTCTTTACACTGAAGAAAGTTCTTAATGATATTGGCTGGATGTTTGGGGTTGTTGTCCAGCTGCAGAATAAATTTAAATTTAAGCTACACAGTTACATTATTATGACTACTTCCTGTCTTGGTGAGTATATGATGTGGGCGATAGGCTGTCTGCACACATATCCCTCATTGATGTCATGATTAAAAGGGGCAATATATCAGAGTTGCAAAAAGGATGATAATTGCCTTTCGGGCCAAGCGCGGCTGCATTTTTGAAACTGCGCAGTTTGTGAACTGTTCGTTTGCCGCTGTGGCGAGTGGACAAATGGTACCATTGTGAATAACCGATGTGTAAACTGCGGTGCACCATGTGCCACTGATGTGAGAGGTGAACGTTGGCTAGGAAGACAAGAGAGGACAGGCACTCAGCTCAGGGCAGCTCACCTCCAAAATGAATAAAGTGGCTACCAGACATGTGTCTAAAAAGACAGTTTAGCAAACCCTACTGTATATAGGCTCCAAAGCAGATGGTCACTGCACTCCTGCTAACGAAGTTGTATCAGCAGAAAAGGTTTCAATTTTCGCAGCAGTATCAGAATTGGACCTCAGATGGGTCATTTTTTCTGCTTCATCGAACAGATGAACAGTGTGTCAGGTCACACACATCCGAGAACAAACACCCTGCAAACATAGCTGGAAGAACACAAGCTGGTGGTAGCTACATTATGGTCTGGGGAATGTTTTTGTGGCATTCTCTGGGCCCACTCATCTATGTGGAAGGCACTCTCAACTGATTTGCGTATGAATCTATCTTTGCAAATCACATACACCCATACATGCTGGTTGTCACACAGCTAGAAATATCAGACATTGGTTGGAAGAGCATGACCAATCTTCCAAGTACTACCCTGGCCCCCTGATTCCAAAGACTTGAACCTAAGTAAGCATCTGTGGGGCCACCTTGATCATTGTATTCACTCTATGGATTCTCTCCCACGCACCCTCCAGCAGCTGTGGGATGCACTACATTCAGCATGGCTCCAGATACCTGTGACTGTGACAGGGATGTTCGCTGTGACACTGTATTGCTGTGTAGGCTGGCTGCCTGCACTCTTGCTTACTGGCTGCGGTTGATGTGTTCTCGTGTATGCTGGCTGTGGTCCTCTGTGGGGTGTGGGTGTGAGCTGTTCCCTGTGCTGTGACTTGTATGCTTCCTGTGTTTGTTCAAATAAGGGTTAATGTTTCCCTGGTCTGTGTGTCTGAACATCAGGTGTCCTAATCACTCTGCTATTTAGACCTATGAGCTTTGTGCCTGGGAGATCAGTCTGTCTCCAGGAATGCTGTATGCAGGGCACGTGCTATCCTGATCAGAGTGTTTGTGACTTCTACCCTGCCTTGTATGGTCAGCCTGATTGTTCATCGATGTACCAATGTCTTTGTTATGTCTTAATATAGTTATTTTCTGTTCTGTTCATGAACGCAATGCTTACTGTACAGTGGATATAAAAAGTCTACACACCCCTGTTAAAATGTCAGGTTTATGTGATGTAAAAAAATGAGACAAAGAGAAATCATTTCAGAACATTTTCCGCCTTTAATGTGACCTATAAACTGTACAACTCAATTGAAAAACAAGTTGAAATCTTTTAGGTAGAGGGAAGAAAAAATATAAATATAAAATATATTTGCATAAGTGTGCACACCCTTAAACTAATACTTTGTTGAAGCACCTTTTGATTTTATTACAGCACTCATTCTTTTTGGGTATGAGTCTATCAGCATGGCACATTTTGACTTAACAAGATTTGCCCACGCTTCTTTGCAAAAACACTCCAAATCTGTCAGATTGCGAGAGCATCTCCTGTGCACAGCCCTCTTCAGATCACCCCACAGGTTTTCAATCGGATTCAGGTCTGGGCTCTGGCTGGGCCATTCCAAAACTTTAATCTTCTTCTGGTGAAGCCATTCCTTTGTTGATTTGGATGTATGCTTTGGGTCCTTGTCATGCTGAAAGATGAAGTTCCTCTTCATGTTCAGCTTTCTAGCAGAAGCCTGAAGATTTTGTGCCAATATTGACCGGTATTTGGAACTGTTCATAATTCCCTCTAGCTTAACTAAGGCCCCAGTTCCAGCTGAAGAAAAACAGCCCCTTGGCATGATGCTGCCACCATGCTTCACTGTGGGTATGGTGTTCTTTTGGTGATGTGCAGTGTTGTTTTTGCGCCAAACATATCTTTTGGAATTATGGCCAAAAAGTTCAACCTTGGTTTCATCAGCCCATAACACCTTTTCTCACATGCTTTTGGGAGACTTCAGATGTGTTTTTGCAAAATGTAGCCTGGCTTGGATGTTTTTCTTCGTAAGAAAAGGCTTTCGTCTTGCCACTCTACCCCATAGCCCAGACATATGAAGAATACGGGAGATTGTTGTCACATGTACCACACAGCCAGTACTTGCCAGATATTCCTGCAGCTCCTTTACTGTTACTGTAGGCCTCTTGGTAGCCTCCCAGACCAGTTTTCTTCTCATCTTTTCATCAATTTTGGAGGGACGTCCAGTTCTTGGTAATGTCACTGTTGTGCCATATTTTCTCCACTTGATGATGACTGTCTTCACTTTGTTCCATGGTATATCTAGTGCCTTGGAAATTCTTTTGTACCCTTCTCCTGACTGATACCTTTTAACAATGAGATGCCTTTCTTGTTTTGGAAGCTCTCTGTGGACCATGGCTTTTGCTGTGGGATGCGACGAAGAAAATTTCAGGAAAGACCAACTAGAGCAGCTGAACTTTATTTGGGGTTAATCAGTCACTTTAAATGATGATGGCAGGTGTATGCTGACTCCTATTTAACATGATTTTGAATGTGATTGCTTAATTCTGAACACAGCTACATCCCCAGTTATAAGAGGGTGTGCACACTTATGCAACCACATTATTTTTGTTTGTTTTTTTGTTTTCTTCCCTCCACCTAAAAGATTTCAGTTTGTTTTTCAATTTAATGGTACAGTTTATAGCTCACATTAAAGGTGGAAAAAGTTCTGAAATGATTTATCATTTTATATCCACTGTATATTGCCTGATCCGCATAGGTTCTGATTTATGCCTTGATCCTGATTCCAATCCTTGATCTATGTCCTTGATCTGGTTTGCTTGCAACCTTGTTTTGTGTCTGTTTAGTATGCCTGGGTTCAGGCTGTGTGAACAGGTCACTGCAGTTCTACTTGCAAGTGCTTAGACTAGATCCCTGCACTTAGCCAGCATTGAGTCTGTCGACCAGTTGGGGGCTGTCGTAAAGGATAGATTGTCCAAGCAGGTAGGGACAGTGGTTCGGTGAGGGTAGGTCTGCACTGTTCCCTACTGTTATGTCCAGTTTGATTCTGATTATGTTTGTGTCTTGTACCATTTGTTTAATAAAGCATTTGTTTTTGCATATTAGGTGTCCATATGTCTTGTCTGCGAATGCTTGGGATATGTTCAGGGGTTCTCCTAACCCCTGAACATGATAGCGACAACCTACCACCAGGACCTTATTGAAACACTCTCTGCCCGTTTAGCTGCTGTCTGTGCTGCACAAGGCAATTACCCTGGTTATTAGCTAGTGGTCATAATATTGTTAATCGCATTTTCATGAGTGAACCTGCCCCAAATGACAATAAAACTGCCTAGACACTTTTTTTGTGGAAAATTGTTTATTGCCTCATTAAAAGGTTACCGAAAAACTATCAGGGCACTCAAGACTTTTGTTACTATAAAATATAAAACATGCAATTCATAGAAAATACAAATGTATTTAACTTTAGGAGAAAGAACAGAATTGGGTTTATTAAGCCCTGGTTAGTAAAGTTAAAAGATGATTTGTCCATTTAGTTTCAACCCATTAAGCTGCAGAAGTATTGATCGAGACAAAATATCCCCATGAGGCAGATGCCAATTATTCTTATTTTAGCAGAAATTGCTTCTTCACTCCAAATCCGACACAGAATAAAACCTGTCTCTAGTAACATAGTATTCGTCAATCTAGAAATTACCTACTTATAGAATTCTGAAAGCAAAGTGCAATTTAATATCTTTGAGCTTATTTAAATAAATAATATACAATGTATCAGGCACATAGTATACTTCACTGGAAGGTATGTGATGGATAAAGCAGTCAATGTTCTTAATTGAATCTTTTTGTTTCCTGTAGGAAAAGTATCTACTGTATTTCTTAATAAAAACATAATTGTAAGAATTACAGCATCCTCCAAGGTGTGCTATTTATAATGTGTGCTCCAGAACTGCTTGTCTGGCACAGAATGTATATATTGGATAAGAAAATAAATGTCACACAGATTTAGACTATTGCAAGAACTCTATTGCAGATGTGCATTGCCGGTATTTTCACCTGGCAGGATGACAGTTTGTAGAACCAGCCCCCTATCTTTCTTTCCTTTGTTATGGAGATAACAAGCATCTCACTGACAATTACTTGCACTTTTTTTTTTCTAAAGTTTTAATTTGTGCGTCACTGTTTTTTTTGCTTCTTTAAAACATTTTTTAAGAAGGCAATGGTTTGTTTTTGTTATACTTCAATTAACTTACCATCCAGCAAAGCTGCAAGAGAATATTTCCACAGACAGAAATTCTCTCTTCCATATCTAAACCACAAAATCCAAATGGATGTTATCTTTGTGTTGGTCCTCTTCATGATTCAGAAGGTACAACTGGACAGAGGTGTTTGTCAGAGATTTTTGTATTTTGTGTATTAATCTAATAACAGTGGGGAACACAATTTTTGTTGAGTAACATCTGACCCTTTTTTTTTTAACTAACTTTTGTCTTCTGAATCCAAAAAGAGACCCAAATGTGTTTGATGGTCCACAGCACAGCACATCAAAGATGAACATTTAATTGCGACAATGTCAGAACTCCAAAAGAAGGCTTGGGTATCATTCATTCAAAGATTTTGTTAAGGACTTTCTTGGAAATACATGAGCAAACAATTACACCAAAATTGTCCAGAAACTCTTGGAGAGCTACAAAACGCTTGGTTGCAACATGAGCATCAATGTGCATTTTCTGCATAGCCATCTTGCTAACTTCCTAGAAGTGCAGTCATTGATTAGCAAGGTGAACGATTCCACAAAGATTTGAAGGTCATGGAGGGATGGTATCTGGGTAGATTTGATGTACATATGATGGCTGACTATTGCTGGGGCATCAGGCAAGATTGTCCCCAGATCAAACACTCCAGAAAAAGCCATAAGCATAAATTTTTACGCTACCTAACGTTACTACTTGCACCCAATTTGACTTGCAGTATTCTTTGTATGAACAAAATCATTTTAAATAAACATTGCATTCAGGTAATTTTTGCATTATGTTCCATTGTATGTACATTTTGTGTTTTTTGAGTAAAACGGGAGGGTATCCTGTAGCTTAAAATGTTGTTGTGATAGAGGGAAACTGGCCTTTATTTTTTCAAATGACAGGCTAGGAAATGCCAAATTTAGTTACTTGAAACAGTCTCCTTCATTTGGCAAAGCTTTAACGAATTGCTTCATGAGACACAGTTTCATGTGCAGAGGTGGGAATATAACATTCTTTCTGTCAACAAGTGGCTCATGTAGAATGTTTGGATTACCAGGTTTGAGGTCAGATCTTGGAGCACAATTCCTCTCCACCCAATGCTTCTGACGAGCTCTGTCCCACATGCACAGAAAACAAGGACACTTGGTGTAGCCGCATTGCTGACCAAGAAGGACGTATACCATTTTAAGGTCAACACAGATGATCCAATTGTGTTTGAGATATTGCAACAACCGAATGACTCCCTTTATGTCTCTATAGTCTTCAAAGACAAACCGAATAGCCTAGACAAGTAACAACATGTTGCCGGTCGCCAAGGTTCACCACTTCCCTCTCAAGAGAGGTTCACTTTCAGCCAATAGTGCTCCCCTCAATGCACTAATTACACAACCATGGGAGACATAATGGTTAATCCTTTTTATCAATTCAATGGGTACCCTGATAATGACGCTATAAAAATAAATAAATAGGGGGTGACCTCAATTAAAACTTAACTTTTATTGGTGAATTAATATAAAAACCTAATAACAAATGGTGAATAAAGCACACACTAAGTGCAGAAAATAATAGCACACAATAGCATAGATACACAAATGCTAAGCCCAACAAATAGGGGTTAGGGGATAGGGACAGGGAAGTGCTGGGTCTCTTCCCCTAGATATCCCTCCTCTATCAGGTCCCTACAGAGGGGATAACCACACTCACCCTCACCAGGGCTTTACCAATGTGTTGTTCCCTCCTCCTAAATATGTCCCTTGATATCCCTATGTTGTGCCAGTTGACTTCCCAGCTTCGTCAGGGAAAGGGATAGGACAGAGGGAGACCTGATGCTTAAGGGAAATAGCGTAAACAAATAGCTTTAGCAATACACATATGATTTTTTCCAACGTGTTTCATTGGCCTACGGCCAACTCATCAGGGGACTCAGAGCAATGTGTTATACTGACATTAAAGCAAAATGACCATCAGATAACAGGTAACACTTGGTATTGTATTGATAGCATAGTAAAACAACCGTCAGATAGTAGGTGAAAATTTAAACAGCTTATGGGCAAGAAAGATGGTAACACCACATTTGGTCTGGCAATGTAGTGTGGATTACGCCATCCACTTTTCCCCAGCATAGAGGCCCACTGTTTCTTCAATAGCTGTCGGTATTCAGCCGGGCGTATGGCAGCAGCGCAGATATGTCCGCGCAGTGGCACTTTTTGTTGCCAACCGCGCTATACTATAGCCCCACCCCCCAGCACATGACCCGTCGTGTGATCGGGAGCCCATGACGCAATCGCATATGGGCAGTCCCGTGATCGGACAGGGGCCAGCACAGCAGTCACAAGGTGAATGGTGGGTGTGCCTGATAGGTCCCAGGCACACCCACTCAGTGACGCTGCAGGGCATGCATAAAGGAACAGGAGAGGGGATGTCTATTGAGCTAAAACATCCCTGTCAGTCCCTACAGAATAGCACTGCATATATGACAGCGCTGGTGTGGAGATCCACTAACTGCAGCAGGGTACAATGACTATGCCCAGTTACATAAGGGCTAAAATTAGCATAAGATTTAAAAGTACAACAGAGTCTAGTAAGCAAGGACAAGCATCAATAGAGGTCCTCCTTGAGGTCCCACTACAGGGGGGGTCCCTGGTGAAGTTCAATTATAGGAGCCATAGAATAGTTGTTCATTAAGTCCATTTGGGTGGGTCGTTTTTAATTCAAATATTCACCAGGTCTCCATCTGCAGTATCCTTCTTTCCCAATCACCACCCCTCTTCAATGGGGGGACAATCTGTCCCCATAAACCTTACTTTGGAGTAATCACTCCCATGCATTAGATCAACATGTTTTGCTAAAAGGGTGTCCGTTCTATAACGTAGATCTCCCAGATGCTCTCCAATTCTTCTGCGGAGCTCCCTCGTGGTTTTTTCCACGTATTCTACTCCACAGCCGCATTCTGCCCTATAGATGACTCCCTTAGACTGACAATTAATAAAACCCTTAATAAAGTATTTCTTCTGTGTCACATTGCTTGTAAATGTACGGCCCTGGGCAATGTGTGTGCAAGCTACACAGTCACTACAGTGGTAACACCCACTCACAGGGTGTAGCCACCCCTCGTTGTTTTTGGGTGTCCCACAGTAGTGGCTGTGGACGAGGCAGTTGCTTAAGTTTCTTCCCCCTACGAAATTTATTTTGTGGGGCTTCTGCTATCGCATTCCCAATGTCGGGGTCAAGTTGCTAAATACCCCAATGTTTGGAAATAATTTTCCTCAACTCATCCGCTCCACCATCATATGTAGCTATCAGACGGATGGATTCCTTCCCTTTTTAATCTTTCTTAGGGTGCAATAGTTCAGTGCGGTCACTTTTTAAGGCTCTTTGATATGCCTTCCTCAAAATGTAATCCGGATATCCTTCATCACGGAATCTTGTTCACAATTCCCCTGCCTGCTCTTTAAAATACCTAAGTGTTGAACAATTTATTTTCATTCTTAGGTATTGGCCTGTGGGAATACCTTGCTTAAGGGGTTTCAGATGATCGCTGTCCCAGTTTAACAAAGAATTGGTCGCTGAGGGCTTCCTAAAGGTCTTAGTTTGAATTTGCCCTCTGAGGTCCCTTTCAATCATTATGTCTAAAAATGGGAGTGAGTTTGCCACAATTTCTGAAGTGAATTTGAGGCCTATACTGTTTTTATTAAGGGCCGCAATCAGGTTGTTGAAGTCCTCCCTATCCCCCCGCCATATTATAAAAATATCATCGATAAATCTCGCCCACATCACGATATCCACTGTGAGTGGGTCTGGGGGGATCCGTGAAGACTATATACCTCTCACACCAGCCCAGGAACAGATTTGCATACAATGGGGCACACATGGGCTCCCCATCGTGGTGCCCCTGAGCTGGTGGAAGAAGGTACCATCAAAGAGAAAATAATTACATGTAAGCGTGAATTCAAGTAGTTTCAAAATGAAAGAGTTGTGCGCCTGAAACTGACATCATCTAGTTTTTAGAAAGGATTCAACTGCTTTCAAACCCAGTTGGTGAGGAATGGAGGAATACAGGGCCTCGACATCAATCGACCAAAGCATGGAGTCCTCATCCAAAAATACACCCTCCAACCTAGCTAGTAGGTCACCTGTGTCTCTAATACAGTACAGACCAAAAGTTTGGACACACCTTCTCATTCAAAGAGTTTTCTTTATTTTCATGACTATGAAAATTGTAGATTCACACTGAAGGCATCAAAACTATGAATTAACACATGTGGCATTATATACATAACAAACAAGTGTGAAACAACTGAAAATATGTCATATTCTAGGTTCTTCAAAGTAGCCACCTTTTGCTTTGATTACTGCTTTGCACACTCTTGGCATTCTCTTGATGAGCTTCAAGAGGTAGTCCCCTGAAATGGTTTTCACTTCACAGGTGTGCCCTGTCAGGTTTAATAAGTGTGATTTCTTGCCTTATAAATGGGGTTGGGACCATCAGTTGCGTTGAGGAGAAGTCAGGTGGATACACAGCTGATAGTCCTACTGAATAGACTGTTAGCTGCTTTTTTCTTGCCATAATACAAATTCTAACAGTCTATTCAGTAGGACTATCAGCTGTGTATCCACCTGACTTCTCCTCAACGCAACTGATGGTCCTAACCTCATTTATAAGGCAAGAAATCCCACTTATTAAACCTGACAGGGCACACCTGTGAAGTGAAAACCATTTCAGGGGACTACCTCTTGAAGCTCATCAAGAGAATGCCAAGAGTGTGCAAAGCAGTAATCAAAGCAAAAGGTGGCTACTTTGAAGAACCTAGAATATGACACATTTTCAGTTGTTTCACACTTGTTTGTTATGTATATAATTCCACGTGTTAATTCATAGTTTTGATGCCTTCATAGTCATGAAAATAAAGAAAACTCTTTGAATGAGAAGGTGTGTCCAAACTTTTGGTCTGTACTGTATATGAGGGTAGTGTTTTGACGACAGGTGCCAACAAGGTATAGATATATATCTGTAACATCCTGAAGTATGTCACTACACTTCTTTCACCCTGCTTCATAATGTTAAGTGTGAATGTATTGTCATCTAGTGTAACATAACTGTGCATTTGCCTTTATATATATTTCTATGCCTGTATTTTATATATTTGCTGTAATGTTAATGTTCACCAGCAGGTGGCAGCAGTATGCAGCAGGTCATAGGTAGTATCTAGACTGGAATAGTTCATTCCAGGCTAGCTCCCCCCTTTCTGAGGAGGAGTGGAATGTTCCCACATCCTACTTCAGGGGGAGGAAGGAAAGTTCTAGGGAGTGTGAACCAGCCCCCCTGTTGGGGTAGGCTGTGTTAGTAGGAGCTCCCAGAAACAGGGATCCCAACCTTGAATCCAAGCCTCGGCTGAGGCCCAAGATCAACCTTCCCAGCCTGAGTCCTCTACCTCAGCTGTGGACAAAGAAAGCAGCCATATACAGCACTATAGATCTCCAGGAAGACAACACCATTCCCTGCGAGCAGTTCTGTAAGTACAGATCCAAAGACAAAGAGAAGATAAGTACCTCTTCAGCTAGTCAGGCCCAAACCAAGCAGAATAAAGACAGAGCAGAAGATAGATACCTGCCAGATTCTACTAGGCGTATGTACAAGAAGCAGAATACATATAAATTCCTGCCACATATTGCCACTACCTGCTGGGACCCTAGACTATTGCTGTCCACTGTATGGATCAAAGCTGCATAACACCAAGTAAAGACAAGTTGGACCCTATTATCTGTGTGGATTTCCATCATTCCTCAATTACTCCTATTAACCACACTCAATTTGTTGCATGTGAGCCAGGATACAGGAGTCTAGCCGTACCAAAGTAGGAGACACCGTTGACACTACCATATCTGCTATACAGAGATAATATCCCCCTCTGGCATTCCTCACCTGGTACGTGAGCTTATAACATCTTAAAGGGACCTGCTACAGTACCTGCGCAAGCTGCAACTGGCGTCACGAACTTATACACATATAAACTGACCCACTGCATAGCATCCCCACTGACCCAGTGTCCTGCTCATTGCATATCCCCATGTTTTAACTGAGGCTAATGACCCCTGAAACTATAGGACGTCCCTTTAGGGGAATGGTTCCCTTGTGGATCATGGGTAGGCTATAGAAAGTAGCGACTATAGGGTGTCTACAGTTCAGGAAGTCAAATTCCTCTTAGGATATCAGTTCGCTGGATTTAGCCTCACACAAGATGTTAGTCAATTGTGCTTGAAATTGTTTTGTGGGATCACTTTTGAGCCTTTCATATGTCTCGCCGTCTTTCAGGAGATCCATACACATCGTTCTATATTGTGGGGTATCCATTAGCACGATGTTGCCTCTTTTGTCAGAGGGCTTAATGGTTAGCTCTTTGTTCATTTCCAAATTCCTCAAGTCCCTGAATTCCTCCTTTGTGCAGTTAAATCTCCTCTGATTCAATGAAATCTTCTCTAGATCCAAAGTAACCTGATTAAGGAACACATCAACACACGAGGGATCTCCGGGTTGTTGGGAGGTGGATGGCCCTGAAGGGGAGATTTTTGTGGATTGCTTGTATGTAGGTGATACGACACTCATTGTTCTAAAAAATTGTGACTACTATTCTAGTGTCCTCCTCTACCAATTGTCTGTCCCCTCCCTTTTCCTCTGTTTCTAAGACCACTCTCTCTTTCACCTTCAGAATTCTCAGTATCACTTGAAGAAATATTGGATTCTTGTTTTTTTATGTTTATTCAATGTCCGATCAATGGTTGTATATACTCTATTTACGGAAGTCTTGTACATCATGATTAAATTGCCTATGCTTCCACTCTTTTAGGTGATACTGGAATTTCTCCAAGGTGCTCTTCAACTGTAGCTCCTTAGTTGCAAACTCATGTTCCTGTTGGAATTTTTGTACAATTTCTATTTGATCTTTGAGCGTATTCTCAAGTGTCTCAAGTACAACCCTTTCCTCTTCCAGAAGTAGGTGCATAAATCGGAGGGAGCTATTTACTCATCAAACCCGGGCTTCTGCATCTACTTGCTGGTGTGAGTCAACACTAACACATTCATTGGCTCCTAACAAATTAGTTGCTGTGAGCTATAGACATAAATCACAACCCCAAATAAGAATGTACAGCAAAATATATAATAAATAATTCGTTTATTGCATAACACATTCAAAAGTGTTTAAAATAGCATCTTGGCAGCAAATATACACAGGAAAAAAGAAATAGGGCTACACCTCAAGTACTAATGTAAATGGAGCAGATCCTGAATAACTGAACCGCTAGTTATATGGAAACCTTTCACTCCACCAAAAATTGATGAAGGAACAAAGCTTTAGTATAAGTCTTTCACAGTATAATACCAATCCCTTTTACAGATCAACATAGATCCATAATACATATCCATAAAAGACCAGCCAAGTAAAGTGCTAAATGCATACAAGTGAACAGTACAATCAAGAATAATGCATCAATATAATACCGACCAGTTTTAGTCCTGACCCTGACGGGCGTTTTGCCATCGCTTCCTCAGGGGATAAAGGTGCATTGTACTCCCTAACCTTATATACACAACTAATTAGGAGAAATAAAAACACCTGCCTGATCCCTAGTGTGTTATCCATAGATGTATAATGGATGTGGGGCTGTCCCTTTATTATGTGCGCCTTGATCACAGGAAATAAATATGAAAAAAATGTGATACAAATGAATGAAAGGGGGGGGGGGAGCTATTGAAGAAACAGTGGGCCTCTATGCAGGGGATAAGTGGATGGCGTAATCCACACTACATTGCCAGACCAAATGTGGTGTTACCATCTTCCTTGCCCATAAGATAAGTTTCAATTTTCACCTACTATCTGACGGTTGTTTTACTATGCTATCAATACAATACCAAGTGTTACCTGTTATCTGATGGTCATTTTGCTTTAAAGTCAGTATAACACATTGCTCTGAGTCCCCTGATGAATTGGCCCTAGGCCAATGAAACGTGTTGAAAAAAATCATATGTGTTTTGCTAAAGCTATTTGTTTACATTATTTGCCTTAAGCATCAGGTCTCCCTCTGTCCTATCCCTTTCCCTGACGAAGCTGGGCAGTCAACTGGCACAACATAGGGATATCAAGGGACATATTTAGGCCTCATGCACACGACCGTTGTGTGCATCCGTGGCCGTTGTGCCCTTTTCCATTATTTTTTGGCGGACCCATTGACTTTCAATGGGTCCGTGGAAAAATCGTAAAATGCACCGTTTTGCAGCCGCATCTGTGATCCGTGTTTCCTGTCTGTCAAAAAAATATGACCTGTCCTATTTTTTGGACGGACAACGGTTCACGGACCTATTCAAGTCAATGGGTCCGTGAAAGAACACGGATGCACACAAGATTGGCATCCGCGTCCATGATCCGTGGCCGTAGGTTACTTTCATACAGACGGATCCGAAGATCCGTCTGCATAAAAGCTTTTTCAGAGCTGAGTTTTCACTTCGTGAAAACTCATAGCCGACAGTATATTCTAACACAGAGGCGTTCCCATAGTGATGGGGACGCTTCTAGTTAGAATATACTACGAACTGTGTACATGACTGCCCCCTGCTGCCTGGCAGCACCCGATGTCTCCTACTGGTAAGTGACAGATCATTAAGCAATGCGCCGCACAGACCTGTCACTTACCAGTAGGAGGAGCTCCCGGCCGGTCACAGACAGCGCAGCAGGTAAGTATGATGCTTCTAATATTGCTAAGTAACCATGGCAACCAGGACTGCAGTAGCGTCCTGGTTGCCATGGTTACCGATCGGAGCCCCAGCGATTAAACTGGGACTCCGATCGGAACTCTCTGCTGCCACCAATGATCGGGGGGGGGGTAAAAGGGGAGTCCGCACACTGTGCCACCAATGAAAATAATACAATAGAGGGAGGGAGGGGGGGCCGCACACTGGCCACCAATGAAAATAATACAATAGAGGGAGGGAGGGGGCCGCACTCTGGCCACCAGATGAAATTAATACAATAGAGGGAGGGGGGTCTGCCCCCTGCTGCCTGGCAGCCATTGATCTCTTACAGGGGACTATAATACGCACAATTAACCCCCCTCAGGTGCGGCAACTGAGGGGTTAATTGTGCGGATCACAGCCCCCTGTAAGAGATCGGGTGCTGCCAGGCAGCAGGGGGCAGTCATGTACACAGTTCTTAGTATATTCTAACTTGAAGCGTCCCCATCACCATGGGAACACCTCTGTGTTAGAATATACTGTCGGATCTGAGTTTCACGATCTAACTCATATCCGACAGTATATTCTAACATAGAGGCGTTCCCATGGTGATGGGGATGCTTCAAGTCAAAATATACCATCGGATTGGAGAAAACTCAGATCCGATGGTATAATAGGGACTCCTGACTTTACATTGAAAGTCAATGGGGGACAGATCCGTTTGCAATTGCACCATATTGTGTCAACGTCAAACGGATCCCTCCCCATTGACTTGCATTGTAAGTCAGGACGGATCCGTTTGGGTACGCACGGCCAGGCGGACACCAAAACGATTTTTTCTTCATGTCCGTGGATCCTCAAAATACGGCTAAATATATGTGTAAGGTACACGTCCTTATAATACTGACAAGCAAAAATATTGAACAGGACGCTAAAATGGAGCAAAATAATAATATTTTAATCGTGCTCATGAAGGAAAGGGGGTGAAACCTATATAAATCAGCTAGAACTGATCCGTCTATCCTGCATGGTCTAACCTAATGTTGAATCATAGACACTACCTAAAGGGTGTATAGGAGGTCTATTGGAATATTATGAGGGGATGGACGGACTAAAATATCTAAAATCCACCGCACTAACACTCGGATATGGTGTTCCGAACGGCAAAGTACTGCCTAACCAATAGTAATGTGCTGACGGAGTAAGATGCTGCGTGTAGCAATCCCTGGGTAACCTGGATCAAAGTCACAGATCAATCACAGGAGCTGACACACACTGCAACTAATTAAACTGACCAGTGACCATTGTATCACTGAACAGCGGTGGTTAGTGTGAGGAGCAGCTGTGCACAATGCCGGCTCACAAACTCTATCCACCGTGTGGGTGAGTAAACCACATAGACCGAAACTGATGCTGGCTGACAAAACACGCCACCCACCAGCAGGTCTGTACACACTGAGCTACGGCTCTACGCGTTTCTGTGCAGATTGTTACATGCACGTCATCAGGAGCCAAGTAGCCACTACACCCGAACTGCCTAAAGCGGATCATACAGGTTTGGAGTCGGCTTTCTATACAGCATTTGGTCAAGCTCCACCGAATCCTAGTGTGGGAGACGGTGTGCTGAGATTGTTGCATATAGTCTCGGCTCTGTACTGGCCGCGAGCGGCCAGGAAGACGCCGCGATTTAAAGAGGAACACCACGCCCCCAAGAACACACCTCCTGCCGGCAGCCAATCCACCAGATGAGACAATCATACTGGGCTGGTCCGCTGACGGCTATGGAGGAATCAGGAAGTGTTCAGGGGGTCAGCGCGCAGCGCTGTATCATAATTCAATAACAGGGAAAAATCGGCGGCTTACTACATGACAGGCAGCAGTACTCAAAAAGCAAAATCGGAACCCTGTAGGTAAGTAATCAGTATCAAGAGCCATATGGTAGTACAGTTACAAGCGATGACAACACTGGAGTGTATGATGGATACCCATATATATTATAATGAATAGCCAGCATATGTGGATGAATAAGCATGTCATCCGATCACAATGACATGTTATCAAGCATAATATCAAGTACATATCATCCAGTGAAGGACACATATGAACATGTCATCAGATCACAATGACATGTTGTCAAACAGAATGTCAAGCACATATCATACCAGTGAAGGACACATATGAAGAGAGAGAACACCGATGATGTAATTAAATGAACGGAACAACGGAACACCTATGATCCAGTCAAATAAACGGAACGTAGGAAATGGCATCATTTAAACCATTAGGCTTGATGGTCCCCAGCCTAAAGATCCATTGTGCCTCCTTTTGTAAGAGAATGCGATCAAGGTCACCTCCTCGCGGTGATCTCTTCACTGTGTCAATGCCCTGAAATTTAATAACGGAAGCATTACCACTGTGGCATTCAACCACATGGCGGGCGATAGGTGTGTCCTGACATTTGTTAATATCAGATACGTGTTCCCCTATGCGCCGTCTAAGCTCCCGTATTGTTTTCCCGACGTATTTCAGGCTGCATTTACATGTCATCAAATAGACCACACCAGTGGTTTTACAGTTCACAAACGGTCTGATGAAGAATGTTCTGTCAGAAACGTAACCGGAAAATGATTTATTCTTATTAATGTAGCCACAAAACTTGCAAGAGCCACAGGGAAACGTTCCCGAAACGGGATTATGTAACCAGGTATGTTGTCTAGGACTCTGGTACATACTGTGAACAAGAATGTCACGCAAGTTTTGGCTACGACGGAAAGTGATCGCTGGTTTGTCCGGGATAAGATGACCAATATCCGTGTCAGATCTCAGAATGTCCCAATATTCAGATAGCACATTGCGCACTTGATCATGGGCGCTATCAAACGTACCAATGATCCGCATGCTCTCCATCCCTTGTGGATTTAGTTTGGGAGATAGTAGCGAATCTCTGTTGAGACTCAAAGAATGTTGGTAAGCTTCTTTGAGTAATTGGGATGGATACCCTCGAGATAGAAATCTATCTTGAAGGTCCACGGCGGCTTTTCTGAAGTCCGACAGCTGGGAACAATTCCTACGGGCCCTTAAGTATTGTCCCTTAGGGATCCCTCGTTTGAGAGCTTTTGGGTGACCACTCTCCCACCTGAGTAGGCTATTAGTAGCAGTAGTTTTTCTGTACATGCTGGTGACAATATCACCAGAGGTGTTAAGTTTAATGGTCAAATCCAAAAATGAAATCTGGCTCTCATTTATTTCCGAGGTGAAAAATAGACCCAGCTCGTTGTTGTTCAGAGCCGCCACAAATTCATGGAACAAAGTGGTGCTGGCCCCCCAGAGGATCAGCACATCATCTATGTATCTGATCCACAGGGGGACAGCTCCAACAAAATGTTCCATGTCATCAGAAAAAAACAGCTCCCTTTCCCACCAGCCCAGGAAGAGATTCGCAAAAGTGGGGGCACACAGACTGCCCATTGCGACTCCCCTGAGCTGGTGGAAAATCTTGCCGTCAAATAAGAACACATTACGCGTCAATATGAACTCAAGGAGTTCCATGATAAAGGCATTATGGCCTAACAGATGTTCACCCCTCTGTTGGAGAAATGAGAGGACCGCTCTACAGCCCAAATGATGGGGAATGGAGCTGTAGAGGGCCTCCACATCTAAGCTAGCCAATTTTGTGCCCTCATCACAGTGGATACCATTCAGCCTTGCCAACACGTCCATGGTATCTCTAACATAAGACGGTAGACTGATCACAAAAGGTCTCAGAATGGTGTCCACGTATGTGCTGATATTTGCAGTGAGACTACCAGTACCTGAGACAATTGGCCTACCTTTCAAAGGCTCAAGACCTTTGTGTACTTTCGGTAGGCTATACAGAGTGGCGAGAACAGGAAAGTCAGGAAGCATAAAAGCAAATTCCGCTTTATCAATCAATCTGTTCGCCAACGCTTTCGTCAAAATGTCTCGTAGTTCAAGTCTAAACCCTTCAGATGGATCTGATGGAAGCTTCCTATATGTGGATTGGTCACTGAGGATATTCAGACACATTTGTTGATATTTATCATGTCCCATCACTACAATATTCCCACCTTTATCAGATGGTTTAATGACCAAATCTGTATCCATCTGCAGATTTCTCAGGGCCTCCCTTTCGGGCCGGCTCAAATTATCAGCACTACCCTTTAGTGTGTCCAATTGACGGAACTTGTTAGTCACCACGGATACGAAAATGTCAATGGGTGTATTGTCATTAAGTGGGGGCATCTTTTTGGAAGGAGGTCGTAAATCCGTAAAGGGACCCTCACCAGGGTTATGTAAGGCTTCAGAGTATAGGTCTGTCAGAATTTGCACTTCAGGGAGATCTAAAGGATCTATCCCTAATTCCTCACATTTGCGTCGATCATGAGTGGCAAAAAATTTACGCCACTTCAACTTACGAGCAAAGAGGTGCAAATCCTTTACCCAGCCAAATAGATCAAAACTACGGATGGGTACAAATGACAGACCTTTACGCAGAACTTGTATTTCCAAACTGGTAAGGGGACGAGGTGAAAGGTTGATAACCTGTAATTCTTCCAGATTACTAGAAGAGGAGGCATATGGTAAAGCTAGGGTCTGATGTTTGCAGAATTTTTGTTCCGAAGTAGGTATTGGGACACTGGGGGAGTGTTGTCTAAAAAACCAACCCTTCCACCAGTGTTCCCACCTCTACCTTTATTCCGTCCCCTACCTCTACCTCTGCCTCTACCTGCACCTTGCCTCTTGTAAGCTTGGGTGGAGTTTACTCTGTCTGAAGTCTCCAAAAATCAAGGAAGACCCACGGAAGAAAAAACGGACACGGATCACGGACCTACGGACCCCGTTTTTGCGGACCTTAAAAAAAACGGTTGTGTGCATGAGGCCTTAGGAGGAGGGAACAACACATTGATAAAGCCCTGGTGAGGGTGAGGGTGGTTATCCCCTGTGTAGGGACCTGATAGAGGAGGGAAATCTATCTATATATCCTCCTCTTATACTCACTGTAACTTTCGCTATACCCCATATAGAAGACCCTTTCCATTTCCCCCCATGTATCTCAGAATAATGTCTCGATACAGGGTGTCCTTCCATATTTTCGCTCTCTATTATATATGTGCTCCCTTACACTTCTTTTAGGGGTCTTTTTGTTCTACCTACATAAAATTTCTCACATGGGTATGTTAAAAAATATATGACCTCTTTAGCATGACATGTAATATGTTGTTTTATTGTCTGTTTGTAAAGGCCTTCTTTATCTTTTATATATGAATCCCAGATTCATATATAAAAAAGCTCCAAATATAGGCAATATGATTGTACCAACTGTTAAAACAGCGAATAGCAATATAGGGATCCCCAAATTTTTTTTTTTCTTGTCAAAAATGTATGATCTGCCATAGACTGGTTCGTACAAAACCAGTCTAAAAAATAAAAAATTATTTTAGTCGGTTGCGGTACCGACAGTTTCTTGCAGCACTATCAGTTTGCATTGCAAAATAGTGCCAGTGATCACAATTCTTGTTAATATTTTATCCAATGTCAGACAGCTGCAGCCAAAGAACATATAATCATGGGTGTAGAGGCACATGACAAGAACATAGTCCTGCTACTTTTCAAATCAGTAGTCAGACCACACATGGAGTACTGTGTACAATTCTGGGCTTCTGTGAACAAGGCAGTCATAACAGAGCTGGAGAGGCTTCAGAGGAGGGCAACTAAAGTAATAACTGGAATGGGTGGATCAAAATAATTTAGAAAAAAGATGACTGAGGGGAGATATAATAAGCTATGTATGAATATATCAAAGGTCAGTACAGAGAGCTCTCCAACCCTGCACTGTGACCATGATGAGGAGACATCATCTACATCTAGAGGAAAGAAGGTTTCTAAATCAACATAGAAGAGGATTCTTTACTGTAAAAGCAGTGACACTATTCTCTGCTAGAGGAGGTGATGATGGTGAACAAAAAAAATAATAATCAAGAGGGGCCTGTATGTGTTTCTGGTGTGTAATAATATTACAGGTTATAGTTACTAGAATTCTGGAGAAGGGTCATTGATCCAGGGAGGTATTCTGATTAACCTGTTCCGGACACATGACGTACCGGTACTGCATGATGTCCCAGTACTTAAGGACACATGACGTACCGGTACGTCATGTGTAGTTCCGATCACCGCCGCCGCCCGGTTATCGGAACAAGGTGCCTGCTCTAATCATTGAGCAGTCACCCGGGGATAATGCGCGGGGGGGTCCTGTGACCCCCCCCGTGTCGGCGATCGCCACGCTTTGCGGCTTTTACAGGTTGCTGCGGGCGGCGGTGCCATCGGGTCCCCATGCGGATGTAGGGGGGACCCGATGGCATGGAAGGCAGCGCGATGCCTTCCTTAGGCATCAGCGCTGCCTTCCTGTGACGAGCCTGTAAGATCCAGCGCCCTGGATGTCACAGGTCGGAAGCTGTATGAGTAATACACACTGTATTACTCATACAGCTAATGCATTCCAATACAGAAGTATTGGAATGCATTGTAAAGGGGGTTAGACCCCCGAAAGTGGGACAAAAAATAAAGTGGAAAAAAAGTTTTCCCCCCAAAAAATTTAAAGTTTCAAGTAAAAATAAACCAAAACGTCATTTTCCCCAAATAAAGTAAAAAAAAATATTTTTTTTAAATAGGGAAAAAAAAAAAGAGTAGACATATTAGGTATCGCCGTGTCCGTATCGACCGGACATGACCTAACCCCTCAGATGAGCACCGTAAAAAAAAAAAAACTGTGCTAAATAAACAATTTTTTTGTCACCTTACATCACAAAAAGTACAACAGCAAGCGATCAAAAAGGCGTATGCCCACCAAAATAGTGCCAATCTAACCGTCAGCTCACCCCGCAAAATTGCCTTCAGATGACCCCAAAGATAAAAGTCTAAGGAGGTCACTGGATATGCGAAATTGCTACATGATTTTCCTCTTTATGCACTGAAGCTGGCACGTTCCCTGAGTTTTTCCAGCAAGATGGTGCACCACCACATTATGGGTGTCAGGTCCGAGCATTCCTAGATGAACAGTTTCCTAGAAAGTGGATTGGTCGTCGTGGGCCAGTTGAATGGCCCCCAAGGTCTCCCGATCTGACCCCCTTAGACTTTTATCTTTGGGGTCATCTGAAGGCAATTGTCTATGCTGTGAAGATACAAGATGTGCAGCACCTGAAACTACGAATACTGGAAGCCTGTGCTAGCATTTCTCCTGCGGTGTTGCTATCAGTGTGTGAAGAGTGGGAGAAGAGGGTTGCATTGACAATCCAACACAATGGGCAGCACATTGAACACATTTTATAAGTGGTCAGAAAATTGTAAATAACTCATGAAAGAATAAAGTTATGTTAAAACCAAGCACACCATTGTTTTTCTTGTGAAATTCCCAATAAGTTTGATGTGTCACATGACCCTCTTCCTATTGAAAAAACAAAAGTTGGATTCAAAATGGCCGACTTCAAAATGGCCGCCATGGCCACCACCCATCTTGAAAGGTTTCCCCCCTCACATATTAACTTCCTGTTTGTGGCACATTAGTATATCACCAACCATTCCCATTTTATTAAGCTGTATCCATATAAATGGCCCACCCTGTACTTTCCAGAGTGTGAGAAGACGCAGTATTGTCTGGTGCAGTATCTGTAAAAGTTTGAGGAATATTTAAGACGGTTGAACGTTCTGTGGTGGGCTGATTCACTTTCCCTGCCTTAACAGAGAAACATTCCTGAGATAAGAGAAGCAGGCAAAGAAAAAGGGGGAAGGGAATCATGCAAGTAAGTGATGTTATATGTGTAATATCATTATACAAGACGAAGAATTGTTTAATAATTTTCTTTCTTCTTTCCCAAGCAGTGTAATGTGGGAATCCAGCTTTTAACAAAAATTATTATATATGTGCAACACTAACTAAGACCACATGGCATATAAGATGATTTGGGTTTAACAAAATTACTGTAGGATTATAACATGTATATTGTCTTCTTATAAGAGTTGATTAATCACAGAGTGAAGACCAGAAGACATTGGAAAACACAGCACAACAGCGACATAGACCATCAGCAATTCTGGGTGTGGTGTATCTGTCTGTTTCCAGGAAAGCTGTGTTTGTTTCATCCCAAAAGTTGCAGCACAGACAAAGAAAACTATGTGGCTGGGTTGGTAGACATAAATGATTCAGTGGAATGTGAATGGGTGTGGCTTTGAGTTGTAGTTGAGTCGAAAATGTGTGAAGACTTATGGATGTTTTTAGCAGAGCTGTGTATGCAATTCATATTTTATGTATAAGGGCGTGGTTATGAGCTGTTTATGAAGATTTTTGGTTTTTATTGGTGCCAACAGTGTTGATTGAGCTGTACATTTTATTTTTTAATTGAAGTCAATGAAAAGTTTCTTATGGGCCCTTTGTGTGTTCATGTCTGTATTGTCAGATCTGTTTGTTTCAATGTTTGAAGTTACGTGTTACATGTTAAGTGTTGTGCTTAACATCAGAGCTCTGTTCTCATGGACAGCTGGGACACTACTGACGGACAGAAGGAGGACCACAGCGTCCGACTAAAAGGGATGGACTTAGATGACTGAGAGTGGGAGGAAGAAGAGTAGGATTCATGGTAGATAGCTGTGCAACCTCAAGTGTGTTAAGTAAGGATTTGTACAAAGGACCATTGAGAAAATCTGAGCCCTCTATGGGAATTAATGGGGTATTGACAAAAACTTACAAAACTGACTCACTACCACTCGAGACCATGGACAGGGAATACATCACAGATCATGTATTCAGCATTATACCAGATTGCCCAGTCAGCCTGTTAGGGAGAGATTTGTTCATTAAGCTTGACTTGCAGGTATCAGCAAAGAGTCAGGGCATAAAAGTACACTCAGATCTCATTCCAATCTCTACACCCGTACCACTGATTCTTGCAAACATACAGGACCACCCAGAACTTAACAACATTAACCCTGCATTATGGTCCTCAAATGAATATGACACAGGGCTCATAGACTGCACACCATACAAAGCTACTGTAAAATCAGGTGTCATCTCAGTGTTCCAGAAACAATACCCGTTGTCCACAGAGAAAATTGAGGACTTGAGGCCAATGATCGAGGAATTTTTAAACAAGGGCATTTTGGAAGAGGTGATTTCACCCTTCAGCACTCCCATAAATCCTGTGGCAAAAGCAGATGGTTCAGTTTGCTTTGTGCAGGATTTAAGGGCCATCAACAACATCATTGTGCCTATAGCCCCTGTTGTACCTGACATCACTCAACTACTATCTGCCATCCCAGCAGACGCTGTTTGTTTCAGTGTGATAGATCTGAAAAATGCATTCTTTTCTATCCCAGTTGACAAGCGGACCAGACTACTTTTTGCTAGGGCGACAATTGACCTGGAGCAGGATGCCCCAAGGATATGCTGATTCACCTGTAGTGTTCAGCATCGTCCTCCAAATGACTTTAAAACCATGGCACCCTCCCCCCCCCCAAGGTTCTGTGTTGTTGCAATATGTGGATGATTTACTGTTATGCAGTATGTCAGTGGAGGCCAACATTGAGGACAATGGTTGTTTGAATGTGAACACAAAGTGTCATTAGGGAAAATGCAATGGTGTAAAAATCAAGTTGAATACTTGGGATTTGTCCTCGCAAAGGGAGAAAGGAGGATCAGTCCGGAGAGAGTCCAGTCTGTGGCGGGCCTGGTCACCCCACACTCCAAGAAGGAAATGCTGTCCTTACTTGGTATGATTAACTATTGCAGACAATGGATCCCCGACTGTTCCTACTCAACACTGGAGGACAAACCAGAATTGATAAGGTGGTCTTCAGAAATGTACAAAGCATTTGATTATTTGAAATGTTCATTAATGTCAAGTCCAGGATTGGGCCTCCCTGACTACAAACTGCCCTTCCATATGTTTGCACGACAAAATTGCAAAACCATGGCAGGCGTACTGACACAAGAACATGGAGGCAAGTTGTGCCCATGTGCATTTTTCTCGAAGGTAATGCCCACCTCTGTGAAAAGGGATGCCGGCATGTCTGCGTTCTCTTGCAGCCTGTGCTATGATGGTAGAGTTGGCAACTCCTTTTACAATGGGACATTACACCATTTTGCACACCACTCATGATGTTGTAGGCCTACTCAAAGGCATCCACACTCAACACATGTCTGCACAGAGGCTTTCAGGATATGAGGTAATACTACTGAGTGATCCCTCACTCGAAATCAAATATGCTTCCCACACCTCAGGTCCAGCACCAATACTAAATGCTCTCTTAGGCCTTAAAGGACAAGAAGATTGCCTCGCAGACACACATGACTGTTTACAGGTCCTAGAACATGAAACTTCTCCAAGACATGATTTGTCATCCACACCCATTGAAGGAGCTCCAGAAGTTTTTGTGGATGGGTCATGCACCAGACC
Organism: Bufo bufo; assembly: GCF_905171765.1. Lineage (NCBI taxonomy): Eukaryota > Metazoa > Chordata > Amphibia > Anura > Bufonidae > Bufo > Bufo bufo. The sequence continues at coordinate 435,582,129 of NC_053393.1, forward strand.
AAATGACACCAAATACTGTACAGGCTACGCCATTGTTATGCTCCCAGATGTCGTCCTAGAGGTGAAACCCATAAAATTCCAGTCTGCACAGGCAGCTGAGCTCATTGCACCTGCATCAATTAGAGCATACGTGGACAAGCGGCATGACGTAGGTCAGCCGCGCTCCTCCTTCGGCTGCCGCCTCCTCTCTGGCTCCGCCTCACCCGCGCTGTTCGGCTACCAGGTGCGCATGGAACGCATGGAGCGCCGATGCAATGCTGCCCCCCTGGCCAGGCCTGGCTAGCCGACTACCGCTGGAAGTTTGACTTACCTGCTTGCTGCCTGCTGGGATCCGCTCTGGCCTTCCTGCTCTGTCGCTCGAGCCCGCCTCCCTGCAGTCGCCCCCCAGCATGATGTCTTGCTCCTCTCTTTGTGGAGGTGCCGGGTGTTGGTGGTTGGCCTTCTGCTCCTGCTCCTGCTTCTGTTGAGGTGTCGTGTCCCGGCCGGCGGTGGTAAGCTTCTGATATGATGGACTGATGTCCTGATGCCCGATGTCTGCCTCCTTAGCCGTTTGCAGTACCTAGCCTCCTACTGTACAGCGCCCCCCTTGTTACACCATTGTCTTTCTGATGCCCGATGTCCACTCCTAGCCCTCATTTGTTGCACCTGATTCTACGTTGCCCTGCTGCCTGGGGGGTGTGAGGAGTTGGAGCTGGAAAAGTTAGTGGCTGAACTAGGTTGCTGCCCGTGTGGGTGAAGCAGGGGTTCAGGCACTCTGCGGGTTAAATTGGCTGTTGGGATCCCCAGATGGAGTGCTGTGGAGTGTGCTGACCCCCGACGCGGCCGGACAATGGTGGTGGCGTGGAATCCTTAGACCTCCGTGCCAGCGCTCCCTTCCTCGGTGGTGAGACCTGTGGGACCTGGGGCTGATCGCTAGGGTCTGGGGCTGCGACATTTCGTCGAATAATGAATGTAAAGGCCCAAAAAAAAGCCTCAGCGGAATAAGTGGTTCTAAGTAATTCCAACAGTAAAGGCCCATAAATCTCTTCTTTAATTTTCAGACTCCTGAACTCTAACCGCCGATTCCCTGGATGGACTGTTGCCCCCTGGTAAACCTAGTTGCCAATGGCAATTTGATTCCTGAACTATATATCTGAAAAGCCAAACTTTGATCTTCTCATACTAAGCGTAAGAGGGCTTCCCCTTTATTGGGTGCTCTCCTCCTGCACATTGTTTATGGGACATATTCCTTAAAAAACCGGCTCTGATATTTTGTTGTACTCTGTACTTTGTCTGTTATTAATTTGTTAATATGCCTGCATATCTTTCTCATACTTTTTTGACCACTATATGACCTCTGACTACCTCTTCTTGGCTGGTCTGTGGTTCATTTCCCCTAACCTTATTAGATAATGGTTTAGAGTAACTTTAATGTGATGGTTAATTGGGCGTGGTAGCCAGTCAATTCGCACATACTTTGGGCTTGTGGCAACCACACTTATTTAGTGTTTTATTTCCTGATATGCTATATGTACATGTCTGGTATTTGCCTCTTTCTTTTATATGCCAGCTTAATTTGGATGGGTGTCCTGTACACATTTGTATAAGAGATATAGTCGTCTAGGTACGGTGTTCATAGGCGTAATATATTGGTCTTTTAAAAAAAAAAAAAAAAAAAAAATGCCTCCAAAATATCGTAAATCAGGTGGTCTATCCCCTCCAAAAAGTGGATCAGGAGGGAGTCCACAAGCTCGTTTAGATAAATTTCTGAAATCACCACCCCCCAAAACTAGAGGAGGGGTTCAGAGGTCTGCTCTTCAGGCTGAGACAGGACCTGACAATGTGGAGCGGTCAGAGCAGGGGATATCAAAGACCATTTCATCTTATAGTGACGGATTTGAGAGTATTAATAAAAAATTGCAGGATATACTGGGAGTAGTAAATGCTACCAGCACCTCGGTTGCAGAGTTGGCTTCCTCCCTTGCAGTAGTACAGGGGGACGTCACTATAATAAGAGATGAAATGTCGAAGCTTAGATTAAAGGTGAAGGAACTGGAAACGTCAGTTAATTGTATTAGTGTAGAGAATAGTATATTAAAGAACAGACTTAAAGAAGTTGATGAGGATCGTATATGGTTAAGAAAGAAAGTGGTAGAATTGGAGGATAGATCACGTAGGTACAATCTGCGTCTTGTAGGGTTCCCAGAGGGGGCGGAACAGGATGATACGCCGAAGTTTATACAGAAGTGGCTTGTAGAGAACCTAGGGCCAGAGCATGATATATCTACCTTTTATGTGGAACGGCCCACAGGATCCCTTTTAAAAAACCGCCCCCAGGTGCCCCTCCTAGGGCAATACTAGCTAAATTTGTTTGTTCAAAGGATCGGGACTGGGTCTTCAAACGTAAAAGAGAAGTACTAGAAACATATTTTGATAATAACTTGATATCGATATACCCTGACTTTTCTCGAGAGACGCAAAACCAAAGAAGAACTTTCTTTGAGGTTAAAAAAAGATTGATCTCAGCCAACATCAAATACTCAATGTTATATCCCGCTAAATTAAGAGTGGTAGATAAAGATACTGTTCGCTTCTTTTCTAGTCATGAGGAGGTGGCACAATGGTTGGATTCTAGGGGTCTATGAATTATTATGAAGATGAGGTGGGGAGGGGTGTGGGTGAGGGGAGGTGGCGGGGGGGAGGTTTGGTGGTAGGTGAGAGGTTGATGGGTATTGTAAAACGCCTTGTCAACCACATAGGGGGGTTTTGGGGGGTGGGTTTTAGGGAGGGATTGGCTGTCGTTCTCCGCCTCGTGGCTATGTGTGCCTCTCCGTTGAGAGTGTAGATATTCTTACTCATATTTATGACATGTAACATTTTATGTTGGAATGTGAGAGGGTTGGGAGATAGAGTAAAGAGGACGGTAGTATTTGACCTTGTGACTCGTCATTTGCCCGCGATTGTTGCATTATTAGAGACTCATGCAACAGAAGATAGGATCTATACACTGAAAAAGAAATGGCCTCTTTGGAGTACCATGCTTGTTTCTCATCTTACTCAAGAGGCGTCAGTGTATACATACATAGAGGGATAGAGTTCCAACCGCTAGACAGTGTAATAGACAAAGAGGGACGTTATGTATTTCTTTATGGGTTTTGGAAAGGGCAGGAGGTGATACTGGCCTTTATATATATTCCCCCTCCATTTAAATCAAATGTCATTTCACTCTTAGCTCAATATATTTCTACAAAAAATCAATGTGCTCTATTGGTGGCAGGTGACTTTAATGCGGTACCAGACCCTGAGCTGGACCGGCTCTCTTCACTCTCTGGGCGCGCTCGCACTGGATCCCCTCTGACTGCGGTGTGCCAGGAGCTGGCGCTGGTTGATATCTGGCGCCACCTCTATGGCAATAAAAAAATGTTTTCATGCTTTAGCCAGTCACACGGGTCTATGTCCCGTATTGATCTGGCATTTGCTAGTCGGGATCTGTGCGGACGTGTCCGGAGAATGAGGTACGAGCCTCATGGAATCTCGGATCACTCCCCTATGTTGATTATGTTTGTGGAGGCTCCAACTTTAAGTAGAGCCTTTAAACTGAACTCACACTGGTTTGAGGTGATAGGGGAGCAGGACGGGGTAGACCATGATATTCAGGAATTCTGGGGCTTCAAGGTAGGATCAACACACATCCATTTTGTGTGGGACGCGCTGAAGGCACATATTAGGGGTCTGTACTTTAATAAAATTCATAGATTTAGAACTGAAATACGTCGGAGCGAAAAACAGTTGACAGACTCAATAGGGAGTATGCGTGACGCATTGATTAACTCTCATGAGGAGCAACTCGTTGCTCAATTAAAGGAGGCCAACTCTCAGCTGAAGACAATGTTATATAAAAAAGCACAACATAAGCTCTTCTTTCAAGGTCAGAACCGATTTTGTGAGTCCGGCAAAACAGGTAGATTTCTGGCCCGTTTGGTGGCCAACCAGAGAGAGGTCTCTAATATAAAAGAAATCAGGAACTCCCAGGGAATTGGGGTGAGATCCGTAGAGGAGATAAGAGAGGAATTTGTGAAATATTACTCTACCCTCTATAAATCTGACTCTATGTTTGGACGTACGGATATGGATCAATATCTCCAACAATTGGCGCTTCCCCAGTTATCTACCCAGGAGAGAGCGATGTTGGACTCCCCCATTCTCTTGGAGGAACTTCAAGCGACTCTTCCGGTATTAAAATAGGGTTCTTCGCCCGGCCCAGATGGGCTACCGTTTGAAACTTATAGATTCCATGCAAAATCTCTCTTGCCAATTTTGTTGCAGGTCTTTAACGAATCCTCTAAATCTGGCTCGTTACCATCATCATTCAAAGAGGCAGTAATTATCTTGCTCCTGAAAAAGGACAAGGACCCTTGCGATGTGGGGTCTTATAGACCCATTTCGCTCTTAAATACGGACTATAAGATCTTTGCAAAAATTTTGGCTAATCGCTTGAAGAGGGTTATAGCCGGTCTGGTCAACCCTGACCAGACGGGCTTTATCCCTAGCCGCCAAATTCAGACGAGCATATATAGGGTCTATCTTAATTTGTCTGTTGGGGGTGGTGTGGACCACTCCATCCTGTCATTAGACGCCGCGAAGGCGTTTGACAGGATGGAGTGGTCTTTTCTCTGGGCTACGATGTCCCACTTCGGTTTTGGAATTCCATTTTTGGAAATGACTCAGATGTTATATGCACAGCCAGTTGCACGTATTAGTATCAATGGTATGTGCTCCTCTCCTGTGCCGATGTTCAGAGGGATGAGACAGGGGTGTCCCCTGTCTCCCCTCCTCTTTGCGCTCTTTATCGAGCCATTGGCTTGTCGGATCCGTTTGGAGAATCGTATAGAAGGCTTCGGAGTGGCGGGAGTGAGCGATAAAATAAGCCTATATGCAGACGATGTGATTCTGTTCCTGGATCAGGGATGGAAAATCCTTCCGTATGTTATAGAGGTAATAGAATCTTATGGTAAATTATCAGGATATATGATCAACTGGACAAAGTCATCGCTCCTCCCTCTGAACCGGAAAGCTGTAGATGTGGGGAGCCTAGTCTGTATTTTGGCCCCTAACGATTCTTTGAAGTATCTGGGGGTTAAGATAGGGGTCCCAATAAGTAGATTTTATGATCTGAATCTTGCCCCTGTTTTGGATAAAGTGAGAACTAAAGTTGGCGCTTGGCGGAAGCTAAGATTGGCACAGACAGACCGAATTGCATTGATCAGGATGATTATTCTACCTATAGTCTTGTTCCCGATGTGTGCTTCCCCTATTTGGATTGATGACATCTTTTTTCATAGATTGGAGACTCTGATTAATGACTTAATCTGGGGTAGGAAGAGAGTTCGTATAAAGCAGAGATATCTATGGTTGTCGGAGGTAGATGGTGGGCTGGCACTACCCTTCTTTCAGGGTTACTACTTCTGTGCACAGATTCAGCGGTGTTGTCATTGGAAAGAGAGTTTACTATCACGATACTTGAATAGAGTGATTGACACACCAATAGATAATATTTTTGTATGTTTGGAAACTGGTACTATGGGAATGAGGAGGTCCTTGCTGGTCCCTTACTCACTGCAGAGGGTGTGGAACAGGCTGAAGGAGATTCTTAAAGTCTCCGGTCCGCTTGGTTTCACTCCTCTGTGGGGGAACGGGGCGCTGGAGGAGTTCTTCAAAATTACAGATTTTGGTTACTGGACACGGAAAGGCATCTATATGGTGTCTCACCTTTTTTATTTAGGTCGGCTTAAAACACTTTCAGAGTTTGGATTTAATTATTGTTCACCATTGGATCTATTTATGTATACACGTTTGAAACACTTATTTGAAGCCTCCAGGAATAGGGGGTGTATTCACCCACGCGAGAATATATTCTTTGATTACTGTTATGCCCAGAAGGATGAGAAGATGAAAATATCTAGTCTTTACTCTAAACTCCGTAAGGCACTGGTGGCTATAACGCCTTTCAAAAGCCCAAGTAAATGGGAGCAAGAGTTGAATTGCCCCCCTTTGCATTGGCCTTCTATTTATAGGAACGTGAGAAGGGCGACAGTCTCCAGTGCACATAGACTAATACAATTCAAGATCCTCCATAGGCTCTATTATACGCCCCAAATTCAAGGAAAATTTCCCCAAAATAGGGGTCGGGACTGCTGTTGTCCTAAATGTGGTCATGTTAATGCGAACTATGTCCATTTGCTCTGGAGTTGCAATAAAATAAGTAAATATTGGGGCGAGGTATTCTTGGCTCTACAAAAAGAATCTTTAATGAAATACAACCCGGGGATATCGACAGTGATTTTAGGAGATTATGGTTCGGAAACAGAAGTCTCCCCCCAGGTTAGACGGATTTGGATGAGGGGTTTGATGGTGGCGAAAGCTGTATTGGTGAAGTACTGGGGCTCAGCCTCCCAGCCCTCTTCAAGGGAGTGGGATTTATACCTTCAACAAATAAAAATGTATGAGGATATGGAAAGGCAGCGGAGAGTAGCACGCTGAGCCACGTAGGCAGTTATTTCTGAATGTATTCACTGTTATGTTGTATGTGAAGAATTAAGGAGAACGACAGCCAATGGGGGGGGGGGGCAGGATATGTATGTCTGTCTTATTATATATACTGACTTACTTTAAATTGGTTTATGTATTAACTTTGTATATTTTCAAAATAAAAATATTATTAAAAAAAAAAAAAAAAAAAAAGAACTGGAAGTAAAAGGCAAATGTACAATTGAGAAGTTTCTGATATGTCTAACCAATTACCACAAATGAATGTATATGTATTGTATACCAACAGTTAAAGGGGCTGTGCTATAAACTACTTTTCACTTAAAAAAAAAAAAAAAAAAAAAAGAGCGTGTATTCTACATGCTGACAGACCTGTCACCATCTATACTGATAGTAGGTACGCACATGGGGTAGTGTGGGACCATGGTATGATTTGGCAGAGAAGAGGATTCACGGCTGCAGATGGTAAGCGCATCTCACACTCACAGTTGGTCACAGATCTACTTGAAGCCATCAGACTACCCTCACAATTAGCAATTGTCCACAGCAAGGCACACACCAATGGCAAGGATCATGTCTCACAGGGCAATGCGCTGGCAGATAAGGTGGCGAAGTGAGTGGCCAAATGCAACCCCACAGGTCAGTGTAACCATTGGGAGATGCCATGTCTGGCACCTCCAACCCCTGAGATGTCGCAAATGCTTACTGACCTTTAAAGATATGCCACTGAACAGGAACGGCAAGACTGGTGTTATTCAGTATTGCAGAAAAATCCTAAGACAGGATTAGTCTGCAAAGAGGGGAAGCCATGCATTCCCCAAAACAGTGCTTCCATCTTTATAGCACATTTCCACAGAGTAGGACATAACAGCATTCACCTCTAAACTCAACAAGGAAATTGCTAAATCATTACAGATAGAATGGAAATTTCACATTCCATATCACCAACAGAGCTCAGGAATTGTGGAACGCATGAACAGACAATTAAAGATAAATTGAGGAAGGCCACTGCAGGTACCTTTGAAAAATGGAAAGAGACCCTACCCATAGTACTTGAAGAAATAAGGATGACACCTAATAAGAAGTTAGGGTTATCACCATTTGAGATACTCATGGGGAGGCCTTTCCCCACCCCCTGGGCCAGACGCCCAAGGATAGAACAGGAAGGGGACCTTGATTTAATAAGGGAAGAATATGTCACCAAATTGATACAGGTACTTAATAAAACTGAGGAAAAAGTTGCTTGTAAGTCTCCCTCTCTTCCACAGGAACCCACCCACCCATACAGGGTGGGGGATGAGGTGGTGATCAAAACACTGAAGAAAGGAAGAGCCCAAGGTGACTTCGTATATGGCCCACCCACTACCGTGCTGACTGAACAATCTCCAACTTGGATTCACGCCACCCGAGTGAAGCTAGTGAGAGCAAGAGAGGAGGCAGAAACGGAGGCAGACAGCCTTGGCCTTGAAAAAGAACCAGAGGTGCTAACGGGGGCAGACAGCCCTGACCTCCAACAGGATGGGATTCTTTCTTTGTTCTGGGAGATGGTTGAACGCACTGATTAAGATTGCAATAGCCTCAGTAACCTTAATGACTTTACCAACTAATAGTATGGGAGAAGTAGCCATAACCATCAAGGGTGGCATCACCACTTTTTGGTATAATTCATCTAATACCCACGTAGCTACCTATACTTTCTGTTTATGTGATATTATCACTTGCAATCATCTTACTTTGGGTGCAGGAGATTACTCTGGCAGTGCTTCTCAGGCATATATTTGTGTTACAGGGGATCATTGGGGAGAAGAATGCTATACTTGGAAAGCTGTGGGATGGAATGTGGGGTTAGATTGGGGATATAAGCCCTCCACAGCATTAAATAGAAAAGATAAAAATGGAAAATCTCTTATCCCCAGAATGAAGCTCACCACCTCAGGAGACTGTTACAAGTACCTGTCACGGCTGAGGATGGGGGAAATCCTCAGCCGTGCGATGAACAGAGATGATGGTCGCTGCTCGACCAGGACGACAGGATTAGGGAGCAGGTCACCTCCTAAACGCATCCCTAACCTGACCCTGACTCCTAGCTACATGAGCCGACCTTGATGGTAGGAGGGCTCATGCTCCGGAACCTAGAAGTCCCTGCTAGCCCTCAAGATGGCCCTCACCTAGGAGCAGGGTAAGACGACCTGTTCCTTCTGGACACGAAGGAACAGGAGTCTCACTGGCCAAGCTGCTGGGAAAAAGGGGAACACAAACAGTCCTATGGATATGGCAGGTAATGTGAACTAGTTCCACTTACCTGCCACAGCCTTGCTGACTGGATCCCTGTGCAGGCAAGCTGAAGTCCACACAGCATTCAATGAACCCAGCAAACACACAAGCACACACAGGAACCCAGATCCATAGCTGCACCAATATACAACAGGAAAATATCAACTGAACATCACATAACATGGTGTATCACAATTTATGACCACAAGGGTGGCCCTCACTGGCAGATGGAAATGTGACCAGGAGAGTTCCTCCAGCTTACAACAAGGCTGGAGTACCCCTCAGACATCATGTCTTAACTGAGGCTTTATAGCCCATGCAGCCACACCCACAATCGGACACACACTAGGAAGGAAGTTAACCCTTCCAACACCAGGGAAGGGAAGACATCAACTTAAAGGGGAAGTGCACACAATAACATGAAACCAAGTGCACACATCACACGAAACTGCATGCACAACATAGCAAGCTGCCACGACACAGCTCAGACTGCTATGCTGCCACATACATACTGTTGCCAGCGGCAACCACAGGTGAGGCAAATACCAGAGCCCTCACCTGTGATTGACAACCAAACTAAACCGCTGACAACCGCATGCGGTTCAGGAGTCACGGTCATAGCCATGGCCGTGACAGTACCATGTCAAAACATGGACTCAGTACACTGTCACAGCTCCACATGCCAGGCTGGTGTTAAATATAGAAAACCCTTCACCAAGTGAAGCAGCCAAGTATGTCTTAGGGGTGTATTACCATAACCTCTATGGATCATCTATCACCCCCTTTTGCTTAAAAGATATGTATGAGAATAGAGAATATCCCAGAAATCCACTGGCCCCACACATAGTTACTCTCAAGGAATTGAGAGCCATATCTCACCCTACATATGAAGATACCCTAGCCATGGAAACAGGGTTTTCAGATGCCAATCTATGGTTGGAATGGATGAAGTACAGTGCAGCCTCTGTAAATAAGAGCAACTGTTATATATGTGGGGCTGCCAAACCACATCTAGGTAACTGTGCCCTTGGTATTACCAGAAGGTGTTGAAGAATGTTTCCTGACTCTTATTTCTAACACATCCTATAACCATAGTGCATGTGCGGAATGGAAATCAAAATACCCTCTGTTATCCAAAACTCCCCGCCTAGGAGCGGGTATCCAGGTATATCCAGGTAACTACACGTGTTACAGAGGAAGCACACATGGGAGGAACGTACAAAATTTCACCAAAGGTTATTGTCACAAATATAGTGATGTAGACGTGTCCCTCACCCAGAACCAAGTATACTCTGTGGGAGATGTGTATTGGATCTGTGGAGATGGAAAGATAAGATCCAGGTTGGAAGGTACCTGGAAGGGTGAATGTGCGCTTGCCAAGGCTATAATGAATATGCATACTTTTACTGAATCAGATATTACAGATAAGGGGATGCTACAAAGAAACAAAAGGAGCAACCCCCTTTCAAGTTTGATCCACATGTATATATAGATGCAATAGGCGTCCCAAGAGGGGTCCCGGATGAGTTCAAAGCTAGGGATCAGGTAGCTGCAGGTTTTGAATCAATAATTACTATTATTACTGTGAATAAAAATGTGGATTGGATAAATTACATATACTATAATCAACAAAGGTTTGTGAATTATACCAGGGATACTTTACAAGGAGTAGCAGAAGAACTGCAAGCGGATTCAATCATGACATTCCAGAATAGGATGGTATTAGATATGATACTTGCAGAAAAAGGCGGAGTATGCCAAGTATTGACTGATCCAACCTCCTGTTGCACATACATACCAAATAATACTGGTCCCACTGATAAGGTCACAATAGCTATAAAAAAAGCTTGAAGATCTGTCAAAAGAACTGAAAAAGAATTCAGGTATAAATAATCCATGGGATCAATACTTTGGGTGGTTCACAAATTGGAAACAAGGTCTCAGGCAATTGGGAATTGTCATATTAATAGTAATTGTAGTAATAGGTGTAGTAGCATTATGTGTTATTCCTTGTGTGAGACGAATGCTTGAAAAGGGGATCTCTAATATGACATTATACCAAACTTTTTTTCCCCAGGAGGATCGAAGCCCAGAAGGGTATAAAAATTATCTAACATCATATAGAGAGAAAAGAGACAAGAAAGGAAAGAACCATGTAGTGTGATACACTAAAGGTTCTAAGAGGGGATTTGAAGGGAATCCATGTTATACAACATTTAGAAGCTTCTTTGTTTGTGTATCAGCTTCTGTTCTCTGTAAAATGAATCTTATCTCTTTGGCACTACGCCCAGATGTTTCCCCCAAATATGGAAGTTCCACTCTTTGCTCTATTCGCCTGTAGAATAGAACATGTTGATTTATGATAGGTTGAATAAATAACTTACGTTGATATGCTAATATGGGGGCGTAAACCCCTCTATATAATCTGTGTGTACTAATAATAAACTTTAGAGCGTTCATTCAGTACATCATTGTTGTGTCTGTTATTCCCTACTGAGTGAATCGCTCTCCTGACGTCAGAACAAGACTCAAACCAAGCCGATACTAGAAGTTCAGTACCAGGGGTACCAAGTGGGACGTTGAGAGATTTCCTATCAGTTTCTATTATGTAAGCCTCACAAAGTGACTTCAGACCTGAATTGGTCCTTAACCACCTCCGGACCGCCTAACGCAGGATCGCGTTCCGGAGGTGGCAGCGCTGCGCACAGTCACGCATATACGCGTCATCTCGCGATGGCCGAGATTTCCTGTGAACGCGCGCACACAGGCGCGCGCGCTCACAGGAACGGACGGTAAGAGAGTTGATCTCCAGCCTGCCAGCGGCGATCGTTCGCTGGCAGGCTGGAGATGTGTTTTTTTTAACCCCTAACAGGTATATTAGACGCTGTTTTGATAACAGCGTCTAATATACCTGCTACCTGGTCCTCTGGTGGTCCCCTTTGTTTGGATCGACCACCAGAGGACACAGGTAGCTCAGTAAAGTAGCACCAAGCACCACTACACTACACTACACCCCCCCCTGTCACTTATTAACCCCTTATTAGCCCCTGATCACCCCTGATCACCCCATATAGACTCCCTGATCACCCCCCTGTCATTGATTACCCCCCTGTCATTGATCACCCCCCTGTAAAGCTCCATTCAGATGTCCGCATGATTTTTACGGATCCACTGATAGATGGATCGGATCCGCAAAACGCATCCGGACGTCTGAATGAAGCCTTACAGGGGCGTGATCAATGACTGTGGTTATCACCCCATATAGACATCCCTGATCACCCCCCTGTCATTGATTACCCCCCTGTCATTGATTACCCCCCTGTAAAGCTCCATTCAGACGTCCGCATGATTTTTACGGATCCACTGATAGATGGATCGGATCCGCAAAACGCATCCGGACGTCTGAATGAAGCCTTACAGGGGCATGATCAATGACTGTGGTGATCACCCCATATAGACTCCCTGATCACCCCCCTGTAAAGCTCCATTCAGATGTCCGCATGATTTTTACGGATGCACTGATAGATGGATACGATCCGCAAAACGCATCCGGACGTCTGAATGAAGCCTTACAGGGGCATATTCAATGACTGTGGTGATCACCCCATATAGACTCCCTGATCACCCCCCTGTAAAGCTCCATTCAGATGTCCGCATGATTTTTACGGATGCACTGATAGATGGATCCGATCCGCAAAACGCATCCGGACGTCTGAATGAAGCCTTACAGGGGCATGATCAATGACTGTGGTGATCACCCCCCTGTCATTGATTACCCCCCTGTAAAGCTCCATTCAGATGTCCGCATGATTTTTACGGATGCACTGATAGATGGATCCGATCCGCAAAACGCATCCGGACGTCTGAATAAAGCCTTACAGGGGCATGATCAATGACTGTGGTGATCACCCCCCTGTCATTGATTACCCCCCTGTAAAGCTCCATTCAGATGTCCGCATGATTTTTACGGATGCACTGATAGATGGATCCGATCCGCAAAACGCATCCGGACGTCTGAATGAAGCCTTACAGGGGCATGATCAATGACTGTGGTGATCACCCCCCTGTCATTGATCAACCCCCTGTAAAGCTCCATTCAGATGTCCGCATGATTTTTACGGATGCACTGATAGATGGATCGGATCCGCAAAACGCATCCGGACGTCTGAATGAAGCCTTACAGGGGCGTGATCAATGACTGTGGTGATCACCCCATATAGACTCCCTGATCACCCCCCTGTCATTGATTACCCCCCTGTCATTGATTACCCCCCTGTAAAGCTCCATTCAGACGTCCGCATGATTTTTACGGATCCACTGATAGATGGATCGGATCCGCAAAACGCATCCGGACATCTGAATGAAGCCTTACAGGGGCGTGATCAATGACTGTGGTGATCACCCCATATAGACTCCCTGATCACCCCCCTGTCATTGATTACCCCCCTGTAAAGCTCTATTCAGATGTCCGCATGATTTTTACGGATGCACTGATAGATGGATCGGATCCGCAAAACGCATCCGGACGTCTGAATGAAGCCTTACAGGGGCGTGATCAATGACTGTGGTGATCACCCCATATAGACTCCCTGATCACCCCCCTGTCATTGATTACCCCCCTGTCATGGATTACCCCCCTGTAAAGCTCCATTCAGACGTCCGCATGATTTTTACGGATCCACTGATAGATGGATCGGATCCGCAAAACGCATACGGACGTCTGAATGAAGCCTTACACGGGCGTGATCAATGACTGTGGTTATCACCCCATATAGACTCCCTGATCACCCCCCTGTCATTGATCACCCCCCTGTCATTGATCACCCCCCTGTCATTGATCACCCCTCTGTAAGGCTCCATTCAGACATTTTTTTGGCCCAAGTTAGCGGAATTTTTTTTTTTTTTCTTACAAAGTCTCATATTCCACTAACTTGTGTCAAAAAATAAAATCTCACATGAACTCCCCATACCCCTCACGGAAACCAAATGCGTAAAATTTTTTAGACATTTATATTCCAGACTTCTTCTCACGCTTTAGGGCCCCTAGAATGCCAGGGCAGTATAAATACCCCACATGTGACCCCATTTCGGAAAGAAGACACCCCCAGGTATTCCGTGAGGGGCATATTGAGTCCATGAAAGATTGAAATTTTTGTCCCAAGTTAGCGGAACGGGAGACTTTGTGAGAAAAAAATTAAAAATATCAATTTCCGCTAACTTGTGCCAAAAAAAAAAAAATTCTATGAACTCGCCATGCCCCTCATTGAATACCTTGGGGTGTCTTCTTTCCAAAATGGGGTCACATGTGGGGTATTTATACTGCCCTGGAATTCTAGGGGCCCCAAAGCGTGAGAAGAAGTCTGGTATCCAAATGTCTAAAAATGCCCTCCTAAAAGGAATTTGGGCCCCTTTGCGCATCTAGGCTGCAAAAAAGTGTCACACATCTGGTATCGCCGTACTCAGGAGAAGGTGGGGAATGTGTTTTGGGGTGTCATTTTACATATACCCATGCTGGGTGAGAGAAATATCTTGGTCAAATGCCAACTTTGTATAAAAAAAATGGGAAAAGTTGTCTTTTGCCAAGATATTTCTCTCACCCAGCAAGGGTATATGTAAAATGACACCCCAAAACACATTCCCCAACTTCTCCTGAATACGGCGATACCACATGTGTGACACTTTTTTGCAGCCTAGGTGGGCAAAGGGGCCCACATTCCAAAGAGCACCTTTAGGATTTCACAGGTCATTTACCTACTTACCACACATTAGGGCCCCTGGAAAATGCCAGGGCAGTATAACTACCCCACAAGTGACCCCATTTTGGAAAGAAGACACCCCAAGGTATTCCGTGAGGGGCATGGCGAGTTCCTAGAATTTTTTATTTTTTGTCACAAGTTAGTGGAAAATGCTGATTTTTTTTTTTTTTTCATACAAAGTCTCATATTCCACTAACTTGTGACAAAAAATAAAAACTTCCATGAACTCACTATGCCCATCAGCGAATACCTTGGGGTCTCTTCTTTCCAAAATGGGGTCACTTGTGGGGTAGTTATACTGCCCTGGCATTCTAGGGGCCCAAATGTGTGGTAAGGAGTTTGAAATCAAATTCTGTAAAAAATGACCTGTGAAATCCGAAAGGTGCTCTTTGGAATATGGGCCCCTTTGCCCACCTAGGCTGCAAAAAAGTGTCACACATCTGGTATCTCCGTACTCAGGAGAAGGTGGGGAATGTGTTTTGGGGTGTCATTTTACATATACCCATGCTGGGTGAGAGAAATATCTTGGCAAAAGACAACTTTTCCCATTTTTTTATACAAAGTTGGCATTTGACCAAGATATTTATCTCACCCAGCATGGGTATATGTAAAAAGACACCCCAAAACACATTCCCCACCTTCTCCTGAGTACGGAGATACCAGATGTGTGACACTTTTTTGCAGCCTAGGTGGGCAAAGGGGCCCATATTCCAAAGAGCACCTTTCGGATTTCACAGGTCATTTTTTACAGAATTTGATTTCAAACTCCTTACCACACATTTGGGCCCCTAAAATGCCAGGGCAGTATAACTACCCCACAAGTGACCCCATTTTGGAAAGAAGAGACCCCAAGGTATTTCGTGATGGGCATAGTGAGTTCATAGAAGTTTTTATTTTTTGTCACAAGTTAGTGGAATATGAGACTTTGTAAGAAAAAAAAAAAAAAAAATCATCATTTTCCGCTAACTTGTGACAAAAAATAAAAAGTTCTATGAACTCACTATGCCCATCAGCGAATACCTTAGGGTGTGTACTTTCCGAAATGGGGTCATTTGTGGGGTGTTTGTACTGTCTGGCCATTGTAGAACCTCAGGAAACATGACAGGTGCTCAGAAAGTCAGAGCT
The DNA here is from genome assembly GCF_905171765.1 of Bufo bufo. Lineage (NCBI taxonomy): Eukaryota > Metazoa > Chordata > Amphibia > Anura > Bufonidae > Bufo > Bufo bufo. The sequence goes on from NC_053393.1 coordinate 435,597,809, forward strand.
GCTTCAAAAAGCGGAAATTCACATTTTTGTACCATAGTTTGTAAACGCTATAACTTTTACCCAAACCATTTTTTTTTTACCCAAACTTTTTTTTTTATCAAAGACATGTAGAACTATAAATTTAGAGCAAAATTTCTATATGGATCTCGTTTTTTTTGCAAAATTTTACAACTGAAAGTGAAAAATGTCATTTTTTTGCAAAAAAATTGTTAAATTTCGAATAATAACAAAAAAAGTAAAAATGTCAGCAGCAATGAAATACCACCAAATGAAAGCTCTATTAGTGAGAAGAAAAGGAGGTAAAATTCATTTGGGTGGTAAGTTGCATGACCGAGCAATAAACGGTGAAATTAGTGTAGGTCAGAAGTGTAAAAAGTGGCCTGGTCTTTCAGGGTGTTTAAGCACTGGGGGCTGAGGTGGTTAAAAAGTAGTTTTTTGGAAATTTCTGAGAAATTTCAAGATTTGCTTCTAAACTTCTAAGCCTTGTAACGTCCCGAAAAAAATAAAATGTCATTCCCAAAATGATCCTAACATAAAGTAGACATATGGGGAATGTAAAGTAATAACTATTTTTGTAGGTATTATTATGTACACTGCTCAAAAAAATAAAGGGAACACTTAAACAACACAATGTAACTCCAAGTCAATCACACTTCTGTGAAATCAAACTGTCCACTTAGGAAGCAACACTGAGTGACAATCAATTTCACATGCTGTTGTGACAATGGGATAGATAACAGGTGGAAATTATAGGCAATTAGCAAGACACCCCCAATAAAGGAGTGGTTCTGCAGGTGGTGATCACAGACAACTTCTCAGTTCCTATGCTTCCTGGCTGATGTTTTGGTCACTTTTGAATGCTGGCGGTGCTTTCACTCTAGTGGTAGCATGAGATGGAGTCTACAACCCACACAAGTGGCTCAGGTAGTGCAGCTTATCCAGGATGGCACATCAATGCGAGCTGTGGCAAGAAGGTTTGCTGTGTCTGTCAGCGTAGTGTCCAGAGCATGGAGGCGCTACCAGGAGCATGGAGGCGCTACCAGGCTGGAGATGTGTTTTTTTTAACCCCTAACAGGTATATTAGACGCTGTTTTGATAACAGCGTCTAATATACCTGCTACCTGGTCCTCTGGTGGTCCCCTTTGTTTGGATCGACCACCAGAGGACACAGGTAGCTCAGTAAAGTAGCACCAAGCACCACTACACTACACTACACCCCCCCCTGTCACTTATTAACCCCTTATTAGCCCCTGATCACCCCTGATCACCCCATATAGACTCCCTGATCACCCCCCTGTCATTGATTACCCCCCTGTCATTGATCACCCCCCTGTAAAGCTCCATTCAGATGTCCGCATGATTTTTACGGATCCACTGATAGATGGATCGGATCCGCAAAACGCATCCGGACGTCTGAATGAAGCCTTACAGGGGCGTGATCAATGACTGTGGTTATCACCCCATATAGACATCCCTGATCACCCCCCTGTCATTGATTACCCCCCTGTCATTGATTACCCCCCTGTAAAGCTCCATTCAGACGTCCGCATGATTTTTACGGATCCACTGATAGATGGATCGGATCCGCAAAACGCATCCGGACGTCTGAATGAAGCCTTACAGGGGCATGATCAATGACTGTGGTGATCACCCCATATAGACTCCCTGATCACCCCCCTGTAAAGCTCCATTCAGATGTCCGCATGATTTTTACGGATGCACTGATAGATGGATACGATCCGCAAAACGCATCCGGACGTCTGAATGAAGCCTTACAGGGGCATATTCAATGACTGTGGTGATCACCCCATATAGACTCCCTGATCACCCCCCTGTAAAGCTCCATTCAGATGTCCGCATGATTTTTACGGATGCACTGATAGATGGATCCGATCCGCAAAACGCATCCGGACGTCTGAATGAAGCCTTACAGGGGCATGATCAATGACTGTGGTGATCACCCCCCTGTCATTGATTACCCCCCTGTAAAGCTCCATTCAGATGTCCGCATGATTTTTACGGATGCACTGATAGATGGATCCGATCCGCAAAACGCATCCGGACGTCTGAATAAAGCCTTACAGGGGCATGATCAATGACTGTGGTGATCACCCCCCTGTCATTGATTACCCCCCTGTAAAGCTCCATTCAGATGTCCGCATGATTTTTACGGATGCACTGATAGATGGATCCGATCCGCAAAACGCATCCGGACGTCTGAATGAAGCCTTACAGGGGCATGATCAATGACTGTGGTGATCACCCCCCTGTCATTGATCAACCCCCTGTAAAGCTCCATTCAGATGTCCGCATGATTTTTACGGATGCACTGATAGATGGATCGGATCCGCAAAACGCATCCGGACGTCTGAATGAAGCCTTACAGGGGCGTGATCAATGACTGTGGTGATCACCCCATATAGACTCCCTGATCACCCCCCTGTCATTGATTACCCCCCTGTCATTGATTACCCCCCTGTAAAGCTCCATTCAGACGTCCGCATGATTTTTACGGATCCACTGATAGATGGATCGGATCCGCAAAACGCATCCGGACATCTGAATGAAGCCTTACAGGGGCGTGATCAATGACTGTGGTGATCACCCCATATAGACTCCCTGATCACCCCCCTGTCATTGATTACCCCCCTGTAAAGCTCTATTCAGATGTCCGCATGATTTTTACGGATGCACTGATAGATGGATCGGATCCGCAAAACGCATCCGGACGTCTGAATGAAGCCTTACAGGGGCGTGATCAATGACTGTGGTGATCACCCCATATAGACTCCCTGATCACCCCCCTGTCATTGATTACCCCCCTGTCATGGATTACCCCCCTGTAAAGCTCCATTCAGACGTCCGCATGATTTTTACGGATCCACTGATAGATGGATCGGATCCGCAAAACGCATACGGACGTCTGAATGAAGCCTTACACGGGCGTGATCAATGACTGTGGTTATCACCCCATATAGACTCCCTGATCACCCCCCTGTCATTGATCACCCCCCTGTCATTGATCACCCCCCTGTCATTGATCACCCCTCTGTAAGGCTCCATTCAGACATTTTTTTGGCCCAAGTTAGCGGAATTTTTTTTTTTTTTCTTACAAAGTCTCATATTCCACTAACTTGTGTCAAAAAATAAAATCTCACATGAACTCCCCATACCCCTCACGGAAACCAAATGCGTAAAATTTTTTAGACATTTATATTCCAGACTTCTTCTCACGCTTTAGGGCCCCTAGAATGCCAGGGCAGTATAAATACCCCACATGTGACCCCATTTCGGAAAGAAGACACCCCCAGGTATTCCGTGAGGGGCATATTGAGTCCATGAAAGATTGAAATTTTTGTCCCAAGTTAGCGGAACGGGAGACTTTGTGAGAAAAAAATTAAAAATATCAATTTCCGCTAACTTGTGCCAAAAAAAAAAAAATTCTATGAACTCGCCATGCCCCTCATTGAATACCTTGGGGTGTCTTCTTTCCAAAATGGGGTCACATGTGGGGTATTTATACTGCCCTGGAATTCTAGGGGCCCCAAAGCGTGAGAAGAAGTCTGGTATCCAAATGTCTAAAAATGCCCTCCTAAAAGGAATTTGGGCCCCTTTGCGCATCTAGGCTGCAAAAAAGTGTCACACATCTGGTATCGCCGTACTCAGGAGAAGGTGGGGAATGTGTTTTGGGGTGTCATTTTACATATACCCATGCTGGGTGAGAGAAATATCTTGGTCAAATGCCAACTTTGTATAAAAAAAATGGGAAAAGTTGTCTTTTGCCAAGATATTTCTCTCACCCAGCAAGGGTATATGTAAAATGACACCCCAAAACACATTCCCCAACTTCTCCTGAATACGGCGATACCACATGTGTGACACTTTTTTGCAGCCTAGGTGGGCAAAGGGGCCCACATTCCAAAGAGCACCTTTAGGATTTCACAGGTCATTTACCTACTTACCACACATTAGGGCCCCTGGAAAATGCCAGGGCAGTATAACTACCCCACAAGTGACCCCATTTTGGAAAGAAGACACCCCAAGGTATTCCGTGAGGGGCATGGCGAGTTCCTAGAATTTTTTATTTTTTGTCACAAGTTAGTGGAAAATGCTGATTTTTTTTTTTTTTTCATACAAAGTCTCATATTCCACTAACTTGTGACAAAAAATAAAAACTTCCATGAACTCACTATGCCCATCAGCGAATACCTTGGGGTCTCTTCTTTCCAAAATGGGGTCACTTGTGGGGTAGTTATACTGCCCTGGCATTCTAGGGGCCCAAATGTGTGGTAAGGAGTTTGAAATCAAATTCTGTAAAAAATGACCTGTGAAATCCGAAAGGTGCTCTTTGGAATATGGGCCCCTTTGCCCACCTAGGCTGCAAAAAAGTGTCACACATCTGGTATCTCCGTACTCAGGAGAAGGTGGGGAATGTGTTTTGGGGTGTCATTTTACATATACCCATGCTGGGTGAGAGAAATATCTTGGCAAAAGACAACTTTTCCCATTTTTTTATACAAAGTTGGCATTTGACCAAGATATTTATCTCACCCAGCATGGGTATATGTAAAATGACACCCCAAAACACATTCCCCACCTTCTCCTGAGTACGGAGATACCAGATGTGTGACACTTTTTTGCAGCCTAGGTGGGCAAAGGGGCCCATATTCCAAAGAGCACCTTTCGGATTTCACAGGTCATTTTTTACAGAATTTGATTTCAAACTCCTTACCACACATTTGGGCCCCTAGAATGCCAGGGCAGTATAACTACCCCCCAAGTGACCCCATTTTGGAAAGAAGAGACCCCAAGGTATTCGCTGATGGGCATAGTGAGTTCATGGAAGTTTTTATTTTTTGTCACAAGTTAGTGGAATATGAGACTTTGTATGAAAAAAAAAAAAAAAATCATCATTTTCCACTAACTTGTGACCAAAAATAAAAAATTCTAGGAACTTGCCATGCCCCTCACGGAATACCTTGGGGTGTCTTCTTTCCAAAATGGGGTCACTTGTGGGGTAGTTATACTGCCCTGGCATTCTAGGGGCCCAAATGTGTGGTAAGGAGTTTGAAATCAAATTCTGTAAAAAATGACCTGTGAAATCCGAAAGGTGCTCTTTGGAATATGGGCCCCTTTGCCCACCTAGGCTGCAAAAAAGTGTCACACATCTGGTATTGCCGTACTCAGGAGAAGGTGGGGAATGTGTTTTGGGGTGTCATTTTACATATACCCATGCTGGGTGAGATAAATATCTTGGTCAAATGCCAACTTTGTATAAAAAAATGGGAAAAGTTGTCTTTTGCCAAGATATTTCTCTCACCCAGCATGGGTATATGTAAAATGACACCCCAAAACACATTCCCCACCTTCTCCTGAGTACGGAGATACCAGATGTGTGACACTTTTTTGCAGCCTAGGTGGGCAAAGGGGCCCATATTCCAAAGAGCACCTTTCGGATTTCACAGGTCATTTTTTACAGAATTTGATTTCAAACTCCTTACCACACATTTGGGCCCCTAGAATGCCAGGGCAGTATAACTACCCCACAAGTGACCCCATTTTGGAAAGAAGAGACCCCAAGGTATTTCGTGATGGGCATAGTGAGTTCATAGAAGTTTTTATTTTTTGTCACAAGTTAGTGGAATATGAGACTTTGTAAGAAAAAAAAAAAAAAAAATCATCATTTTCCGCTAACTTGTGACAAAAAATAAAAAGTTCTATGAACTCACTATGCCCATCAGCGAATACCTTAGGGTGTGTACTTTCCGAAATGGGGTCATTTGTGGGGTGTTTGTACTGTCTGGCCATTGTAGAACCTCAGGAAACATGACAGGTGCTCAGAAAGTCAGAGCTGCTTCAAAAAGCGGAAATTCACATTTTTGTACCATAGTTTGTAAACGCTATAACTTTTACCCAAACCATTTTTTTTTTACCCAAACTTTTTTTTTTATCAAAGACATGTAGAACTATAAATTTAGAGCAAAATTTCTATATGGATCTCGTTTTTTTTTGCAAAATTTTACAACTGAAAGTGAAAAATGTCATTTTTTTGCAAAAAAATTGTTAAATTTCGATTAATAACAAAAAAAGTAAAAATGTCAGCAGCAATGAAATACCACCAAATGAAAGCTCTATTAGTGAGAAGAAAAGGAGGTAAAATTCATTTGGGTGGTAAGTTGCATGACCGAGCAATAAACGGTGAAAGTAGTGTAGGTCAGAAGTGTAAAAAGTGGCCTGGTCTTTCAGGGTGTTTAAGCACTGGGGGCTGAGGTGGTTAAAAAGTAGTTTTTTGGAAATTTCTGAGAAATTTCAAGATTTGCTTCTAAACTTCTAAGCCTTGTAACGTCCCGAAAAAAATAAAATGTCATTCCCAAAATGATCCTAACATAAAGTAGACATATGGGGAATGTAAAGTAATAACTATTTTTGTAGGTATTATTATGTACACTGCTCAAAAAAATAAAGGGAACACTTAAACAACACAATGTAACTCCAAGTCAATCACACTTCTGTGAAATCAAACTGTCCACTTAGGAAGCAACACTGAGTGACAATCAATTTCACATGCTGTTGTGACAATGGGATAGATAACAGGTGGAAATTATAGGCAATTAGCAAGACACCCCCAATAAAGGAGTGGTTCTGCAGGTGGTGATCACAGACAACTTCTCAGTTCCTATGCTTCCTGGCTGATGTTTTGGTCACTTTTGAATGCTGGCGGTGCTTTCACTCTAGTGGTAGCATGAGATGGAGTCTACAACCCACACAAGTGGCTCAGGTAGTGCAGCTTATCCAGGATGGCACATCAATGCGAGCTGTGGCAAGAAGGTTTGCTGTGTCTGTCAGCGTAGTGTCCAGAGCATGGAGGCGCTACCAGGAGACAGGCCAGTATATCAGGAGACGTGGAGGAGGCCGTAGGAGGGCAACAACACAGCAGCAGGACCGCTACCTCCGCCTTTGTGCAAGGAGGAACAGGAGGAGCACTGCCAGAGCCCTGCAAAATGACCTCCAGCAGGCAACAATTGTGCATGTGTCTGCTCAAACGGTCAGAAACAGACTCCATGAGGGTGATATGAGGGCCCGACGTCCACAGGTGGGGGTTGTGCTTACAGCCCAACACCGTTCAGGATGTTTAGCATTTGCCAGAGAACACCAAGATTGGCAAATTAGACACTGGCGCCCTGTGCTCTTCACAGATCAAAGCAGGTTCACACTGAGCACATGTGACAGACTTGACAGAGTCTGGAGATGCCGTGGAGAACGTTCTGCTGCCTGCAACATCCTCCAGCATGACCGGTTTGGCATTGGGTCAGTAATAGTGTGGGGTGGCATTTCTTTGGAGGGCCGCACAGCCCTCCATGTGCTCGCCAGAGGTAGCCTGACTGCCATTAGGTACCGAGATGAGAGCCTCAGACCCCTTGTGAGACCATATGCTGGTGCGGTTGGCCCTGGGTTCTTCCTAATGCAAGACAATGCTAGACCTCATGTGGCTGGAGTGTATCAGTAGTTCCTGCAAGACAAAGGCATTGATGCTATGGACTGGCCCGCCCGTTCCCCAGACCTGAATCCAATTGAGCACATCTGGGACATCATGTCTCGCTCTATCCAACAACGTCACGTTGCACCACAGACTGTCCAGGAGTTGGCAGATGCTTTAGTCCAGGTCTGGGAGGAGATCCCTCAGGAGACCGTCCGCCACCTCATCAGAAGCATGCACAGGCATTGTAGGGAGGTCATACAGGCACGTGGAGGCCACACACACTACTGAGCCTCATTTTGACTTGTTTTAAGGACATTACATCAAAGTTGGATCAGCCTGTAGTGTGTTTTTCCACTTCAATTTTGAGTGTGACTCCAAATCCAGACCTCCATGGGTTGAAAAATTTGATTTCCATTTTTTAATTTTTGTGTGATTTTGTTGTCAGCACATTCAACTATGTAAAGAACAAAGTATTTCAGAAGAATATTTAATTAACTCAGATCTAGGATGTGTTATTTTTGTGTTCCCTTTATTTTTTTGAGCAGTGTATTATAGAAATAGAGAAATTGAAACTTGGAAATTTGCAAATTTTTCAAAATTTTTGGCAAATTTTGTATTTTTTTTTATAAATAAATAAGAATTTTTTTGACTCCATTTTACCAGTGTCATGAAGTACAATATGTGATGAAAAAACTATCTCAAAATGGCCTGGATAAGTCAAAGCGTTTTAAAGTTATCACCACAAAGTGACACTGGTCAGATTTGCAAAAAATGGCCTGGTCCTTAAAGGGAACCTCTCATGTGGATATTTGATTATAATCTAACTAATTATATACAATCATTAACTACTAAAAAGTACCTTAGATGTATTCACTTACTGGTGTGACAGATGGTAATCTCATAATATACACACAAAGATGCAGCATGCTAATGAGCTGATTTGAGTCCAGCGTGATGTCAGTGAGTCCAGCATTTATTTAATTAACAGCTATAGCCACTCCCCTACCCACCTGCTGCTGATTCATATGGGAAATAACTGTCAATCAGCAGCAGGTAGGCGGGAAGAGTCAGGAGCTCATGAATATTCAGGACTCATGTGGCGGATCATGCTGGTGGTGGTGAGGTTGCTAGTGTTCACTCCCCTGCTCATTTTGGCACTGCACAGGTTGCAAATGACAATTCATTTATCGTCCGCACTTTCCTCAAAAAAGCGCCAGACTGTGGAACACCTACCCCTTGGAAAGGGAGATTGCCGCAAGGGGGTGCTCCGGGGAACAGTTTCGGGCTTTTTTGGTGTGGCCCGCCTTCTCCCTTTTGGCAGTCCACTGCCTCTTCCAGCCTGTTGCGGTACTGCGGATCCCTCCCCCTCTGTACTGCTGTCCTCGCTCGGCTTGCCACCTTCCCAGGTTGGGTCAGTGATTTCATCGTCCACCACCTCCTCTTCCACTTCCTCACTCTGGTCATCCTCTTGACTTGTTGGCCTAACAAGAACCTCACTTATTGACAACTGTGTTTTATCCTCATCATCAACCTCTTGAGACACTAATTGCATTTGACTTACTGGCAACTGTGTCTCATCTTCATCATCAACCTTGTGAAACATTAATTGCCGTTCCCCACCTGTAACGGGGGGAGGGAAGTGACCACTGTGCTCCACCCTTACCCCTGGCCCTGCCTACTTGCCTCGCGAGTCCTAAAGACAGGGGACAACTGGACGGCAATCCCTAGCTTGGACTAAGTGCAGGGATGACAGACAGACAAACCACAGAACGTGAACGGACCGAGTCAATACCAGGAAAGCTACAAAGTACAAATGGAGCAAGCAGAGAATTGTCAGGAGAAGCCGGGGTCATAAATACCAGGAGAGTCGTGTAGTACCAAAGGAGTCAGCAGAGGATCGTCAGGAGGAGGCCGGGGTCAGAATACCAGGAGAGCGGCAAAGTACACAAGGAGCAGGCAGAGGATCGTCAGGAATTCAGCAGGAGGTAAGTAAGCCAGGAAAGACAAAACCACAGGTGGAACCTAAATTAACAGGCAACCTGTGGCCAGCAGGCTGCCTGTATTTATAGTGGGGAGTGAGGGTCATGTGACGTGGCCAGCGTCACATGACCGACAGACCAACCAGTCGAGCACCGAGTGATCAGCTCGGCGCTCAAGGCAGACTTAGGAACAGGGAGTCACCCAGCTAGTAAAGCCACCCTGGGAACGAGGTCAAACACAGATCCTCGCTCCCGAAGCTAAGCAGCAGGTCTGCGGCTAATGGGGGACCGAGTGCACCTTCGGAACCCCGTTACACCACCGTCACCTGCTTCTGACTGTGGATGCTCAAGAGTTTGGGAATCAGTGCACAAGATCTCCTCATGGCCCTCTTCAAGCGGGCTTGGCGAGAGGCCTAAATCAAGGAATGGCGATGAAAAGAGCTCCACGAAATATCTGAGTGTGGGATCACTTGTTTGCCAAGACTCTCCATGGTGGGAGGAAGGAGGATCAGGGTGAGGATTCGGAACTGGGACATGAAGCTAGGTATCGTGGATGAATGTGTTTTTTGTGCTCTGGCAGCAGGCACAGTTTCACCGCGCCCAGGGCCACGGCCTCTGCGTGCACCTTCAGCAACTTCACCGTCCCCTACTGCTCGCCTTGAGCATATTAAATGGTATATATGCTTGCAAGTATGTCACATGTACAGTAGCACAGGTTTTGTAAGTGTATGCATAAATAAATTACACTGAATGTCACAGATATTTAGGATGCGCAAACGTTATACAGGAAATGTAGCGCAGGTAATGTCGCTGTCACCAGCAGCTAAGAAAAAATTACACTGAATGTCACAGATGTTTAGGATGCGCAAACGAAGATGTAGCGCAGGTAATGTCGCTGTTACCAGTGGCTAAAAAAAAATTACACTGAATGTTACACATATTTAGGATGCGCAAACGTTATACAGGAGATGTAGCACAGGTAATGTTGCTGTCACCAGCAGTGTTCTTTTCTTGCTTAATGTCACATAAACATTTATCAGCTTTAAAAATGGATAATTACCGTATTTTCAAATTCACTTCTTTAAAACATTAAAAGAGCAGTGGAATAACTCTCTCAGGATACATGGAAAGTACATGTAATGTGGATATTATTAAGATCTGCAGTGTATCTAAATGTGAAAATGTTACATTACTATATGTTCTCAGTTACTTAGAGTATCAGCTAAAAGAAATCATTTGTTGAACATCTTTGCTAATTTTTCCAAATTTTTGGCAAATTTTGTATTTTTTTCTAAATAAAAATGAATTTTTTTGACTCCATTTTACCAGTGTCATGAAGTACAATATGTGATGAAAAAAACTATCTCAAAATGGCCTGGATAAGTCAAACGATTTAAAGTTATCACCACAAAGTGACACTGGTTAGATTTGCAAAAAATGGCCTGGTCCTTAAAGGGAACCTGTCATGTGGATATTTGATTATAATCTAACTAATTATATACAATCATTAACTACTAAAAAGTACCTTAGATGTATTTACTTACTGGTGTGACAGATGGTAATCTCATAATATACACACAAAGATGCAGCATGCTAATGAGCTGATTTGAGTCCAGCGTGATGTCAGTGAGTCCAGCATTTATTTAATTAACAGCTATAGCCACTCCCCTGCCCACCTGCTGCTGATTGATATGGGAAATAACTGTCAATCAGCAGCAGGTAGGCGGGAAGAGTCAGGAGCTCATAAATATTCAGGACTCATCATTATCAGCTGGAGCTTTTCAATACAAGATGTTGGCAGATTGACTGGGTCAATTAAAGAAAGTGACCCAGCATTTTGCTAAGAGAATCAGTCACTTATTTATGTTGCCCTTAGTTAGGACACCATAAAACTGGTGACAGGTTCATATTAAGGTGAAAATCAGCCCGGTCCCTAAGGAGTTAGGAAGGAATTTTCTTTCCCTAAGATTAGGAGAATTGGCTTCTACCTCATGAGAATATTTTGCCTTCCTCTGGATCAACTATGCATGATAACAGCCTGAACAGGATGGACGCATGTCTATTTTCAGCCTTACAAACTAAGCTGCTATATACTTTTAATTTAGTTTCCCCATTCTCTATATTAGACTTCCCAATGTACAGTACAGACCAAAAGTTTGGACACACCTTCTCATTCAAAGAGTTTTCTTTATTTTCATGACTATGAAGGCATCAAAACTATGAATTAACACATGTGGAATTATATACATAACAAACAAGTGTGAAACAACTGAAAATATGTCATATTCTAGGTTCTTCAAAGTAGCCACCTTTTGCTTTGATTACTGCTTTGCACACTCTTGGCATTCTCTTGATGAGCTTTAAGAGGTAGTCCCCTGAAATGGTCTTCCAACAGTCTTGAAGGAGTTCCCAGAGATGCTTAGCACTTGTTGGCCCTTTTGCCTTCACTCTGCGGTCCAGCTCACCCCAAACCATCTCGATTGAGTTCAGGTCCGGTGACTGTGGAGGCCAGGTCATCTGGTGCAGCACCCCATCACTCTCCTTCATGGTCAAATAGCCCTTACTTTCAAAGTTTTCCCAATTTTTCGGCTGACTGACTGACCTTCATTTCTTAAAGTAATGATGGCCACTCATTTTTCTTTACTTAGCTGCTTTTTTTTTGCCATAATACAAATTCTAACAGTCTATTCAGTAGGACTATCAGCTGTGCATCCACCTGACTTCTCCTCAACGCAACTGATGGTCCCAACCCCATTTATAAGGCAAGAAATCCCACTTATTAAACCTGACAGGGCACACCTGTGAAATGAAAACCATTTCAGGGGACTACCTCGTGAAGCTCATCAAGAGAATGCCAAGAGTGTGCAAAGCGGTAATTAAAGCAAAAGGTGGCTATTTTGAAGAACCTAGAATATGACATATTTTCAGTTGTTTCACACTTGTTTGTTATGTATATAATTCCACATGTGTTAATTCATAGTTTTGATGCCTTCAGTGTGAATCTACAATTTTCATAGTAATGAAAATAAAGAAAACTCTTTGAATGAGAAGGTGTGTCCAAACCTTTGGTCTGTACTGTACATGTCCAAATTGTAAACTGTATCTTACACTTAAAGGGGTTGTCCAAAATGTAAATATTGATGACCTATCCTCAGATGGGGTGGAGTCTCACTCCCAGCACCCCTGCCAATTAGCTGTTTGAAGGAGCCACAGCACTTGGATACACTCTTCACAGTATACCAAACACAGTGCCGTACATTGTACAGCGACTATACTTGGTATCACAGTTCAATCACATTCACTTTAATGGGGCTGGGATGAAGAATGGCCATGTGACTAATGAACCTGACATCATAGGTGGACAAAGAGGCCGCAACACTCGCCTGAGCGCTGTGGGTGCTCCCAACAGCTAATCAGCAAGGTGCTCATTTCTATGGGCATTCCGAAAATAGCTGAGTAAATGTACTTCAGAACGCCAAAAAGAATGAATATAATCTAGTCTCTCATTTATTTTACGATTTAAGAGTCAGTTTAACTTACCCTTTTCCTTCCATGCAGTTATAAGATTTACAAACTTATTACCTATTGTGAGAAAATCAATGGGGGAGATTTATCAAAACTGATATAAAGGAAAACTGGCTTAGTTGCCCACAGCTACCAATCAGATTCCACCTTTCATTTTTTAAAATGAGTTCTGAAAAATGAAAGGTGGAATCTGATTGGATGCTATGGGCAACTAAGCCAGTTTTCCTTTATACCAGTTTTGATAAATCTCCCCCGATTTGTTTTATATCTTTTGTTATTGCTTGTACTTGTAGATATATAAAAAAAATAGATCCTTAGTAAACCCAGTTTCTTACTGAATCTAGTCATGAGACCTCAAGTTACTGTTACTAAAAAACTGCATATTTTTTAAAACTTATTCCAGACTTTAACTATTAAGCTCACCATTGGAACAGTGTCAAGCCACTTCCTGCACAGCTGGCACAACTTATCAGCACGGTCCCTTAACAATTTCTGACCAAATATCTAAGAAAATCATGTGTTCCAATTTCAACAAAAGGGCTAGGTGTGATGCAAGATAGTAAAGCTTCCCATCTGGTATTGCCAGTTTCTCCTTGTTCTGCATTAACATAAAGCAAGATAGCTTCATCCTGACCGTTTTGCCTTTCCAAAATGTTCTCTAATAGCTTCATCCCGACCTTTTTGCTCCACGAAAACATTCTCTATTACTCTTAGTATTTTATCATTTACAGGTGAAACTTTAAAAATGTGAATATCGTGCAAAAGTTCATTTATTTCAGTAATGCAACTTAAAATTAGAATATTGTGTAAAGGCTCAAAGTGTCAAACTCTAGTCAGCTAATTAATCCATACCCCCTGAGCAAAGTGTACCTGAGATCGTGACTTTGGGGTTTTCATAAGCTGTAAGCCATAATCATCCAAATTATAACAAATAAAGGCTTGAAATATCTCGCTTTGCATTTAATAAGTCTCTCTCATATATTAGTTTCACATTTAAGTTGCATTAAATAAATGAACTTTGCATGATATTCTAATTTTTCGAGTTTCACCTGTATATGCAGTAGAGAATAGGCGTCTTAAATTTTAACCAAACTGCCATAATCAGTGAAAGTTTATTCCAAAGCCTAAGCTTGGAAAAGATTCTTTTCGTTAAAGGAGTAAATGGGAAAGGAATAAAGATCATTTTAGCAGTGGGGGTTCTGAGATACATATAGTCTGGTATTTTAATCTGCCCTTGTATCAGTATGGCCTTTCTTGGTGATATAGTGTAAATTTGATCCCATTTTCGGTGATTTGTTTTCTACATGACACACTGAAAAATAGCCCTCCTTCAAAGTGAAGAAAACAGTATCTAGTGCCTCTTACAGAGATCTACCGCTGCCCTAATATACAATAGTGCAATTTGTAGTTCAGACGCCAAGAAACTAACTTTAAAGCTGCATTTTTGTGTTAGGTTTCAATAACAGTTTCTGGTTCACTTGTCCACCACCTGCTAAACAATAAAAAAAATTAAGTTCTTTACTGTATAATAAGCATGAAGCACCCTGAAGCTAAACTGTGTAACTCCCTCTCTCAATTTGGAAGCTGCTGCAAGTAATAGAAACGTAAACCTAATGATCACAGTGTGAGCCTTTAAATATTGACACAAAGTGAAATGCAATTATAATTACACATTGGTAAATAGGCTGCATAATTACATTTGAATGTACAGACTGGAACCCCCAAAGCTTCAATTTTTAGGAAAGAAAGATCAGGAAAGAGGTAATGGAGAATTGGGCTGGGTAATAGGACACACTGCTACAGTTTGCCAAGCCATAAAAGACATTATAAACATTGCACAAATAATGATCCCCCCCGAAAAAATGTATATAATCTGAAGTAAAAAAAGATACTTGCCGCCTATTTTGGCACCAGTGGAGTATATGGACCCTGTCTAATGTTATTGATAATGATCACTAACGAAAGTACTTGATTGGGCAGCATGGTGGCTCAGTGGTTGGCACTGGTTCGAATCTGACCAAAGACAACATCTGCATGGAGTTTGTATGTTCTCCCCATGTTTGCGTGGGTTTCCTTTGGGGACAGTTGGATGCTAATGTCTGTAAAGCGCTGCGGAATATAGTAGCGCCATATCAGTGCATAAAAATAAAAAAATTAATTGAGCATATCTGCCCTATTGTTCTACCTATCCAATGGGCCCTCAGGACCAGGTTTTTTTTTTTTTATAATCGTAGACTGTGCAGGAATCTCCTTCCCCAAAATGGGATCATTCTTCAGAACCCCCCAATTTTTACGGATCATATTCATGAGTATTTCGGCATTTATACTGTATTGAGTGAGGAATGAAAGCCTGAAGTCCCTTTTTTATTTACCAGTCTCCTTTTGTTCTACCCTTCCAGAGCCTCACAGCATTTGTTTAACTAATTTTGATTTTATCTGATTGTTAAAATAATATGCTGTATTACCCAGGATGAATTTTGTTTTATTTATTATGTATTTTTATCGGTTTTACTACATGGATTTTATGTATTTTTACTAACCTTTTTTGTTTGGACCGAAACCTTTTTGATTGGTTGAACACAAATTATGGGTGGATATTTTGGGGAATTTAAGACGGCACTGAAAGGGGTTTGACTAGTTGCCCCTGATGAAGCGCGAAAGCGAAACCCGGGTCAGGCAGGAGTAGGAGACAGTGTTTTATGTTTGTGATGAGCTTTTAACAAGAGTGGCTTTGTGAGTATAATAAAACCTTTTTACCTGACTGGAATCATCAGTGCTTCACTATTGGTGCGGTCTCTCGATATCCCACAGGAGTGTATTGGAGGAGAGGAGTGCATCTGTGGAAGGCGATTTGGTTCTCTCTGTCCAAATATGGTGATGGTTTTGTGCTAGAGTGAAGAATTCAATATCGTGAAAAAAGCAGCGCGGTCCTACCCTGAAGACTCATTGACTGTGTAAACATTGCCCACATTTGGGACCAGTGATGCTGACAAAACAGGCAACGTACCGAAGTGTTTCTTTTACTCAGGACCTAACTCCCCATCCTTATCTCCTGTCCTGACCCACCATTCTTCCTCCTTTACTCCCGGCATTTATTGAAGCAGTAGAATCTTAACTGTTGTGTTAGCTGTGTTCTGCTGTCACTTAGGGCAGCCGTACAGATTCAGTAGTTGTCGGCTGTATAATTGTTTGGCTGACAGCTATCTTTCCCGACTCCCTCCTGACTTTCCCAACCATGTTGAGTTGAATGTGTATTTGTATTCAGTGGAGAGAGGTAAGAAAGATTTTGCTATACACTTCTGGCAGTGGCTTATGTCCCAGGCAAACAAAAGGATCTGGCAAAAAAAATTCAATTTGCCAAATCCTCCTCTCCCAACATCATCTGTCGAAGGAGAGTCGAGAGCTCCCCAAACACATTATACTGTCAGCCGAACCAGCTGTTCTCTGCAGATTCGGTCGATAATACACTAATGTGTATGGGGGGGTGCTCTATTCTCTGTGTTAAAAGCCCCTGTAGCATGGTCTCCCTCATTTCACAGCCCCTCCACCATAAAAAGACAGGATTTGGGGACACACATACCTGGCTGCAGTATATTCTGTGCTGCAGGATGCTGGTGCAGTAGGCTCTCTGTAGTAGTAAAGCAGAGAAGTGAAACACACTATTCAGAGACAAGTCACACACTTGGAGGACACCAAGCATTTTGAGGGCTGAAGTTCATGTCATGAGGACTAGAAAGGCACTGCCTGCTTCTGTTAGCATCACTGTGTGACCTCTGAAGTTACAAACTTTAAGGATAAGTCGTTGCTTATAGCCAGGCATATGTACTGCTAAGACAGAAAACTGCTCAAAATAACCCTTTAGCTTGAAACAGAGATATATAATTGGAGAGAAAATAATGTGTGTATGCATGCATAGTCAGCAGTATGATTAACCAGAATATACAGATTAATAATGAAAGAAAGGAAAAAAAAGACAATGCAACAGCACTCTGCAGACACAAATAAAGTACAATAATGCCATAATTCTAGAAAACATTCTGGTGCTAATGCTACGCTTATTTAGCAAATTTGAGATTCTTGGCAAATACATTTTGTGCAAAGTTTATTTGCCAAGAATATAAGAGGTTTTAGAGGAGGACAATAAGAAAAAAATATTTTTGATTAGACCTCAGATCAGACTCCAATGTTAATCAGACCTCAGATTACAGCCCCAATCAGACCCCCAATGTTAATAAGACCCCAGATCAGACTTCAGATAAGAGCCCCAATAGTAAAAAGACATCAGACTTTAAATAAGACCATTCAGACTTTAGATAAGACCCCCAAACCTCAGATGAGACCCCCGTGCCTCAAAGCAAATAAAAAAAATATAGATCAACTTACCTCTCCTGCTCCAGATACCCCGGGCTCGCAGGATCCAGCTCTCTGCCCGCAGCAAGGAGGAGATAGAGGACCAGGAAGCGGTGAGCGCAGAGCTCGGGGAGCACTGCATTCATCTCTTCCAGGTCCTCCAGTACTAATGAACGCTTCCATAATGGGAGCGCTCATTAGTATTCGGCCCATAGTGACATTTTTCCCCCACTTTGGGGAAACAAAAGTGCATCTTATGGGGCGAAACATACGGTAAATAAATGAGCATCTCATTCATATACATTACAGTATATAAGCCCCACTCCATACATTTAATTAATAGCGTTGTGGGCTATCCTCCACACCTCACTTCTACGTTAGCAAGCAAGCTTAAAATAATACAGTTGCTCCTTCCCTCTTTGTCAACAGGAAAGAGCATTAAACAAGGATATTGAAATAATGTGGGCAGATAACAGAAGAAAAGCCGCTCTGATTTTTCAAAGCTTCATTTTCTGATATAGAGCTCTAAACACAGCTTTTTCCCTTAGTCCTAGACAGGGGCGTAGCTATAGAGGGTGCAGAGGTAGCAGTCGCTACCGGGCCCAGGAGCCTGAGGGGGCCCAAAGACCCTTGTGGTGCATAAGAAGACACCAGTATTATAGAAAGTCCATGCTGGTCAAGTTACACCTCTGGCTCAAGGGAAGGGGGTTAAATCAAAAATTTGGCATGGGGGCAGGGGTGCCGTTTCAATTTTAGCCTCGGGCAGCACGAAGGCTATGCGCTTCCTGTCTTTGGCCACAAAGCACTGAGGGAAGGGGGGCCCCAAGCTGAACTCTTTCACCAGGGCCCATGAGCAATTGGCTACGCCCCTGGTCCTAGAGTTATATAATAAAATTCTAGCTATCTGCAGGAACCACTAGGGGGGGCTTACTGCATACCGTTTCATTGTTCCATATATAAACATTATGCAGTAAGCTCCTGAGGTCACTTAGATTTTTATCCTTTAACATAATGGCTGGAGGATTGGAGCTCTGCATGTGGAAAACAGAGCTCCAATCTCTTGTAAAATTAAGATTAGTTCACAATTTCGGACCACCTATTTCAATTTTAGAAAGTGTTTGACTATATGCTAATGTTTTTGAACTTTTTCCCCTTTCTGTGTTAAATTGTAAGGTAGAATGGGAGTTTTTAATGTAGTTTTATTGTAACTTTTCCCAATGTTTTAATAGGCTGTTGTCTTAGAAATAGTAGATCAGATTAGAAAAATGGCATGTTTCCTGTCAATGGTTCACTCTTTGATTCTTTTCATAAAATATAACATGTATGTTCTGCAATAACATCAAACCTGCATTGTGGCTGCCTTTCATTCTTGAGCAGTGAATGTCAGATATACACTATCAAGTCTACTCCTAATAAGCATAGAGATTGAAGGACAAGTTTCTTGGAAGCTTTCTGCAAATACACAAGGCAAAGTAGGAAAATTCACCGTACTAGGAGACAAATAAATCACTGCAGAAATCATATATCCACTGCTACTTGCCTTTAAAGTTTTCATCAAAAATGTAATTTATAGAACTTTTTATACTCAAATGAATGAGGAATATGTGAATGGTGTGAACTGTTCTCTACAGTTCACCTTCAGGAAGACAATAAATTTGTTCAGCAGCTATGGAGAAAAACATCATGTCAGATAATGTCATAAATCTAAGCAATATTATTCCTTAAAACACTGCTAGAACAATTTGGGATTACTTGAAAATCAAATATAAAAAAAATTAAAATGTGTATGCATGTAGGTTCTGAGAAACTTTAAACTACATTGGAGGTAAGAAGAATGTCCAGGATTAGAGGATTGATGAATATGCAGCAAGGCATGCAAATCTGGTAGAGACATATCCCAAATGCTATAAAGAAAAAAAGTTGTAATGAGCAATGTACCTGTAAATCCAGCACTGGAGTGAGATAATAAAATACAAAGTCTCTGTGTGTCTGTGACTCTTTTAGCAGCTGCTCTTATATATTTATACACAAATGCAATCTTATATCAGTGATAAGCAAAAATTGCACAGAAGTTCAAGTTTGCTACTAAAATGTAAAAATGTTTACTTGAGCAGAAAAATGTATTCTGCAAAAGAGATCTCAGACAAAATGTATTCTGCTATAGTTGGTGAAGATGTATTTTTCAACTTATCAGAAATATGTTTCATTCATCACACGTTCTTCTCTAATGATAGTCGTTACTGCTATGACTGTAGAGTGTAATGGCAAAAGATAGAGAACAGTCGGCAGATTTTACACAAAGAGTAACTGTGGTTTCCCTTTTTTTTCCACAAATGACTAGTACAAGTAAATATAAGAAACTTTGCAATATATCAGATCAGAGAAAAATGCTTCCTACATAAAAGTTTGTGAGAGCAGGAGCTGCTGCAGACAGGTGGAGAGACACAGACTGCTGCTGGTTTGTAAGTGATTCACTGTCATAATTAACTGCTTGATTCACATTTAAACTGCTCAGTACTGCTGTATTACTCATGCTGCTTCTGAGGTTGCATTACAAAGATTTAAAGGAGTTATCCAGCAATTTATTTTGACATCCTCCGGATAGGTCATCAATATTAGATCAGTGGGGGTCCGACACCCTCAACCCCTGCCAATCAGCTGAGCACCACAGCCTCATCATAGGCCATGTGACATCATGTACATCGATCACATGGCCTAGTTGCAGCTTAGCCCAATTCAAATCAATGGGGCTGCGGGAGCCAGCGGGGTTACCAGGTCTCAGATCCCCACCGATGTAACAATGATGACCTATCTAGAGTATAGGTCATCATTATGAATACCTGGATAACCTGTTTAAGTAGCAGATTACCCTGTTTCTCCATGACCCACATATGGCTGAAACAATTAAAGGGATTCTGTCACCTCGTTTTAGCTTATAGAGATGCGGACATGCACGGCTAGATCGCCATTAGCATGTCCGTATACTACATGTCCCATAAAGCTGTGTCCTTTTATTCTGTTTAACCCCTTAAGGACACAGCCTTTTTTCACCTTAGGACCAGGCCATTTTTTGCAAATCGGACCAGTGTCACTTTAAGTGCTAATAACTTTAAAACGCTTTGACTTATCCAGGCCATTCTGAGATTGTTTTTTCATCACATATTGTACTTCATGACACTGGTAAAATGAAGTCCAAAAAATTTTTTTTTTTGCACAAAAAAATACCTAATTTACCAAAAATTTGGAAAAATTAGCAAATTTCAAAGTTTCAGTTTCTCTACTTCTGTAATACATAGTAATACCCCCCAAAATTGTGATGACTTTACATTCCCCATATGTCTACTTCATGTTTGAATTATTTTGGGAATGATATTTTATTTTTTGGGGATGTTATAAGGCTTAGAATTTTAGAAGCAAATCTTGAAATTTTTCAGAAATTTACAAAAACTCAATTTTTAGGGACCAGTTCAGGTCTCAAGTCACTTTGCGAGGCTTACATAATAGAAACCACCCAAAAATTACCCCATCTAAGAAACTACACCCCTTCAAGGTATTCAAAACTGATTTTGCATACGTTGTTAACCCTTTAGGTGTTGCACAAGAGTTATTGGCAAATGGGGAGGAAATTTGAGAATTTAATTTTTTTGTCTAATATTTCATTTTAACCCATTTTTTCCACTAACAAAGCAAGGGTTAACAGCCAAACAAGACTGTATCTTTATTGCCCTGACTCTGCCGTTTACAGAAACACCCAATATGTGGCCGTAAACTACTGTACGGCCACACAGCGGGGCGTAGAGTGAAAGGTGCGCCGTTTGGTTTTTGGAAGGCTGATTTTTATGGACTGGTTTATTTACACCATGTCCCATTTGAAGCCCCCTGATGCACCCCTAGAGGAGAAACTCCCTAAAAGTGACCCCATCTAAGAAACTACACCCCTCAAGGTATTCAAAACTGATTTTACAAACTTTGTTAACCCTTTAGGTGTTGCACAAGATTTAATGGAAAATAGAGATACAATTTCAAAATTTCACTTTTTTGGCAGATTTTCCATTTTAATATTTTTTTTCCAGTTACAAAGCAAGGGGTTAACAGCCAAACAAAACTCATTATTTATGGCCCTGATTCTGTAGTTTACAGAAATACCCCATATGTGGCCGTAAACTACTGTACGGGCACACGGCAGGGTGCAGAAGGAAAGGAATGCCATACGGTTTTTGGAAGGCAGGTTTTGCTGGACTGTTTTTTTGACACCATGTCCCATTTGAAGCCCCCCTGATGCACCCCTAGAGTAGAAACTCCATAAAAGTGACCCCATCTAAGAAACTACACCCCTCAAGGCATTCAAAACTGATTTTACAAACTTTGTTAACCCTTTAGGTGTTGCACAAGATTTAATGGAAAATAGAGATACAATTTCAAAATTTCACTTTTTTGGCAGATTTTCCATTTTAATATTTTTTTACAGTTACAAAGCAAAGGTTAACAGCCAAACAAAACTCATTATTTATGGCCCTGATTCTGTAGTTTACAGAAACACCCCATATAAGGTCGTAAACCGCTGTACGGGCACACGGCAGGGCGCAGAATGAAGGGAATGCCATACGGTTTTTGGAAGGCAGGTTTTGCTGGACTGTTTTTTTTTACACCATGTCCCATTTGAAGCCCCCCTGATGCACCCAGAAACTCCAAAAAAGTGACCCCATTTTAGAAACTACGGGATAGGTTGGCAGTTTTGTTGGTACTAGTTTAGGGGATATATGATTTTTGGTTGCTCTATATTACACTTTTTGTGCGGCAAGGTAACAAGAAATAGCTTTTTTGGCACCGTTTTTTTTTATTTATTTACAACATTCATCTGACAGGTTAGATCATGTGATAATTTTATAGAGCAGGTTGTCACGGACGCGGCGATACCTAATATGTATACAATTTTTTTTATTTATGTAAGTTTTACACAATGATTTCATTTTTAAAACAAAAAAAATGTTTTAGTGTCTCCATAGTCTAAGAGCCATAGTTTTTTCAGTTTTTGGGCTATTATCTTAAGTAGGGTCTCATTTTTTGTGGGATGAGATGACTGTTTGATTGGCATCTATTTTGGGGTGCATATGACTTTTTGATTGCTTGCTATTACACTTTCTGTGACGTAAGATGACAAAAAATTGCTTTTTTTACACCGTTTTTATTTTTCTTTTTTTACGGTGGTCACCTGAGGGGTTAGATCATGTGATATTTTTATAGAGCCGGTCGATACGGACGCGGCGATACCTAATATGTATACTTTTTTTTTATTTATGTAAGTTTTACACAATGATTTCATTTTTGAAACAAAAAAAAATCATGTTTTAGTGTTTCCATAGTCTAAGAGCAATAGTTTTTTCAGTTTTTGGGCGATTATCTTGGGTAGGGTATGATTTTTGCGGGATGAGATTATGGTTTGATTGCTACAATTTTGGCGTACATGCGACTTTTTTGATCACTTTTATTACCTTTTTTGGGAAGTTTGGTGGGCAAAATTTCAATTTCATCATAGTTTTTTATTTTTTATTTTTATGGCGTTCACCGTTCGGGTAAAGTAACATGACCGTTTTATAGATTAGGTCGTTATGGACGCGGCGATACCAAACATGTGTTTTTTGATTTTTACTTTATTTTCACTTTTATTCACTTTTTTTTTTTACCCAGACCCACTTGGTTCTTGAAGATTCAGTGGGTCTCATGTCTGTATAATACAGTACAGTACACTATATAGGGTGCTGTACTGTATTTTACACTTTTTCTGAACAGATCTATGCCTTTTAGCATAGATCTGTTCAGCACCATGGACAGCAGGACGCCTGAGACGGCGTCCTGTTGCCATGGGAACCTTCCCCGTCTGCTCAGTACTGGTCAGAACTTCGCAGACGGGGAAGGGTGAGCATGGGGCTGTCGGGGGGCTGTCTGGGGGCTCTCTCCCTCTCCATCGGAGGGCTGCAAAGGCACAGCAGCCCCCCGATGGGAGAGGGAGGGAGCTCCCTGAGCTGTTAACCTTTTCCATACAGTGGTCCGTACGGACCGCTGTATGGAAAGGGTTAAACGGCTGACATCGCATCGTAGATGTCAGCCGTTTATACCAGGGTGCCAGCAATGTGCTGGCACCCTGGTATACCCACTAGATGCCAATGATTATTCAAGGGGAGGCGGGCGGGGGATCGCGATCCCGCCTGCCGCACCGCCCGCCTCCCGCACCGCCCGCAACCCTCCCCCTGCACCTCCCACCGGGCTAAAATTATTCAGGGGTGCAGGGGGGGCATACAGATATATTTTAGGAATACTAAAGTTTCTGATCCCCGCGGTCCGATCAGAAACTGCAGAAATCGCAGCAAACCGCAGGTCTGAATTGACCTGCGGTTTGCCGCGACCGCCGACATGGGGGGGTCACGGGACCCCCCCGCGCATTTAGTCTAGGTGCCTGCTCAATGATTTGAGCAGGCACCGGGTTCCGATCACTGCCAGCCGTACGGCAGTGATCGAAAATACACAGGGCATACATGTACGCCCTGTGTCCTTAAGTACCAGGGCACAAGGGCGTACCTGTACGCCCTATGTCCTTAAGAGGTTAAAAAATGATTTTAGAGATATGTAAATGAGCCTTGTAAGGTGCCCAAGGGGCTGTACTAACCTTCTTGGTGCCCAGCTACGCCCCCTGTGAAGGAGCCCAGCACCACCTATGTCCGCCGAATCTCCTCCTGTCTTCACAGTTAGATTGCCGTAATCTCGCGATGCGCGAGCTCGCGCATGCGCAGTGCCGGTATAATGTTCCTTCCCTGTGCTGGCATCAGCCTCAGGGAAGGAACTGCGCGTGCGCGAGCTCGCGCATTGCGAGATTACGGCAATCTAACTGTGAAGAAAGAAGGAGATTCGGAGGACGCAGACGGTGCTGGGCTCCTTCACAGGGGGGCGTGGCTGTGCACCAAGAAGGTTAGTACAGCCCCTTGGGCACCTTACCAGGCTCATTTACATATTTCTGAAATCATTTTTTAAACAGAATAAAAGGACATCGCTTTATGGGACAGCTATATTGCGGACATGCTAGCGACGATCTAGCCGTGCATGTCCGCAGCTCTATAGGCTAAAACGAGGTGACAGAATCCCTTTAAAGGGGTTGGCCACTTTCTGGTTACTGTTGGGCAATGTGTTTGGGAGATGGTTATATGGCACTTACTAATATAAACTTTGTTGTAATTCTGCCTCATTTTCTATATTTTATAAGGTATGCTTTTCTGCTGACCAGAGATCCTGTTCATAAAATGGCTGCTGATGGAGGGTCATGTGACCAGGCAAATCACTCAGTCACTCCATTCAAATACACTACACCTGCCATCTGCACTTGTACTGTCGGGAATTTTGTGCAGGCAGTGGCGTAGTGTGGGAAGGCCAGGACTGCAAGGGGGGCGCCGGCAGAACAGACAATACTCAGCTCACTAGACAAACACAGAAATATAGTGGCAAATCTGGGGGAGCTGCTCAACCCCTAACACTGTAGCGTGTTTTTTATTGGGGGAGCAGCCCCACCGCATGTGGACCGCAGCAAATGACTATCCCCAGCAAAAAAATTGCATACGGTGGAGGATGTCGGCGCGGTCCACATGCACCACAAAGGCATCCTACACAAAACAAAGCATTATGTGGATGAAAATATAATCATATAAATCACAGAAAAAATGCACCAAACGGATATGCCACTGACTATACTAGCTAGTCATAAATGCAGATATTAAAAGCTGAGACTTTTGCCAATATATTCCTGTCAGGAAAATATCGGAGCCCATCATGCACCACGTCACGGTCACTCAGCATGGCACGGGGTCGTACCACTACGCTAACTATGGTGTGAACACGGTCTGAAGGTGATGAAATCCAGCTCACAGCCAAGCTTCCACACAACCGCCTAGCAGGACAACTAGTGCAATGTGAACAAAGCAAGACTGTAAGCCACACAGTCTTTCTTTGTTCATATCCGTTTGGTGCATTTTTTCTGTGATTTATATTATATTTTCATCCACACAATGCTCCGTTTTCTGTAGGATGCCTTTGTGGTGCATGTGGACCGCGCCGACATCCTCCGCCATATGCAATTTTTTTGCTGGGGATAGTCGTTTGCTGCGGTCCACATGCGGTGGGGCTGCTCCCCCAATGAAAAACACGCTACAGTGTTAGGGGTTGAGCAGCTCCCCCAGATTTGCCACTATATTTCTGTGTTTGTCTTGTTTTATATGTAGAGTATGTGCCTTTACCTGGCATTCAAACACTCTCTTTTGCACCTGGAAACCTCCATCACATGGTCTGATATGGTTGTGGCTTACAGTCTTGCTTTGTTCACATTGCACTAGTTGTCCTGCTGGGCGGTTGTGTGAAAGCTTGGCTGTGAGCTGGATTACATCACCTTCAGACCTTGTTCACACCATAGTTAGCGTAGTGGTAGGACCCCGTGCCATGCTGAGCGACCGTGACGTGGTGCATGATGGGCTCCGATATTTTCCTGACAGGAATATATTGGCAAAAGTCTCAGCTTTTAATATCTGCATTTATGACTAGCTAGTATAGTCAGTGGCATATCCGTGTGGTGCATTTTTTCTGTGATTTAAATACTCAGCTCACTGCCTACATCATCACTGCGCCCACCACCCACTACAGCTGTGCTACGGCGGGCCACAGCACTAGTAGTTTGCCCTACAATTTGGGAGCAAAGGAGAGACACCGGGTCACCTGACAGCATGCTCCTCGCTCCAAGCAGGTACTTGCTGTTGCCTAGATGCAGTTGCTCCTATTGCCTGGCCCGTCTCTCTCCCTGTATTCAGAAGTCGGAAATGGCGGCTGCAGATCCTCTGAGGCAGAGGCAGGCAGAGCGGAAATTTTGGCAGAGAGCAGAATCGCTTATAGTGCTCTGCTGGCTGTATGTTGTTCCTGACTCAGTCCCTGTTTGGCTTCACAGTCACACGGCACATTCTAGCGCTGCAGTTCATAGGGGTGAGGGACTGTGGAGGCAGGCAGCTAGGGCACACGTTTTATGCTTTTCACCACCAAAGTTCCTTTTCCTAATAACCTCACTGTGCCCTCCGACCTGACAGCAGCGGACAGCCACTGAACAGCACAGATCTTCTGCTACCCCCCTTGCCATCAGCTTCCTCCAGACTGCAGGTTAACCCCCATCATTCTGGCCCCAGTGTTATCCAGCATGTACTGTAAGTTGCTGGCTCTGTATAAGTTATTTTCTATATCTATCTGTCTATATACACGTGTGTGTGTGTATATATATATATATATATATATATATATATATATTTGTAGTGTACCTGTCTTTGTATGTGTTTTTTTTTTAAATAATTTAATAATTTTATATTTGGGTATAAGTGTAAGCAATGCTCCTGCCAGCCACCACTAATATACACACAGTGTGTGTCTGTGTGCGTGTATATATATATATATATATATATATATATATATATACAGTACAGACCAAAAGTTTGGACACACCTTCTCATTCAAAGAGTTTTCTTTATTTTCATGACTATGAAGGCATCAAAACTATGAATTAACACATGTGGAATTATATACATAACAAACAAGTGTGAAACAACTGAAAATATGTCATATTCTAGGTTCTTCAAAGTAGCCACCTTTTGCTTTGATTACTGCTTTGCACACTCTTGGCATTCTCTTGATGAGCTTTAAGAGGTAGTCCCCTGAAATGGTCTTCCAACAGTCTTGAAGGAGTTCCCAGAGATGCTTAGCACTTGTTGGCCCTTTTGCCTTCACTCTGCGGTCCAGCTCACCCCAAACCATCTCGATTGAGTTCAGGTCAGTTGACTGTGGAGGCCAGGTCATCTGGCGCAGCACCCCATCACTCTCCTTCATGGTCAAATAGCCCTTACTTTCAAAGTTTTCCCAATTTTTCGGCTGACTGACTGACCTTCATTTCTTAAAGTAATGATGGCCACTCGTTTTTCTTTACTTAGCTGCTTTTTTCTTGCCATAATACAAATTCTAACAGTCTATTCAGTAGGACTATCAGCTGTGTATCCACCTGACTTCTCTTCAACGCAACTGATGGTCCCAACCCCATTTATAAGGCAAGAAATCCCACTTATTAAACCTGACAGGGCACACCTGTGAAGTGAAAACCATTTCAGGGGACTACCTCTTGAAGATCATCAAGAGAATGCCCGAGAGTGTGCAAAGCAGTAATCAAAGCAAAAGGTGGCTACTTTGAAGAACCTAGAATATGACATATTTTCAGTTGTTTCACACTTGTTTGTTATGTATATAATTCCACATGTGTTAATTCATAGTTTTGATGCCTTCAGTGTGAATCTACAATTTTCATAGTCATGAAAATAAAGAAAACTCTTTGAATGAGAAGGTGTGTCCAAACTTTTGGTCTGTACTGTATATATATATAAAAAAATTCTGGACTTATATATATATATATATACATATATATTGTAACGGGATTAGCTCATGGGACCACCGTCTCCTGGGATGGACGGGCGCTATAGGCACATAAAACACAGTTCAGTCCAAGCAAGTATGGTGCAACTGGCCTCAGCCAGTTTTATTGACTTTTGCAGACAAAAGTATTAAACAAAAACAGTTCAAAACAAATGAAATACCTGGCCGTCTGGCCACTACGTCTAAACAGGCAGGAGTCCCTAACTACATGAAACTGAGCATTGTGCCCGGATCTCCAGCTATTCTATAGAGAATGATTAGAGCAGCCACTTCATCAGATTGATGGAAAGGAACTCCCAGCATCAGTCTGGTGTAATATTCAGTCACTATGAGGTGGTAGTAAGTGTTCATGGTTTTGCCAGTATTATTTGTCTATTAGGCTGCATGCATATGTTTCCAATTATGTGCGTTTTTTCCTTGCAGAATTGCATGAGGAAAAACCGCAGGATAATACAGTATCAGCAAAGTCTATAGGATTAGACAAATCTCTTGCACAAGTTACAGATTTTCTCTGTGTGGAAATTGACCTGCCTTGCGGATTTTGAAATCTGCAGCATGTTAATTGTATTTGCAATTTTCAAGGGTGAGATCTGTTAAAAATCAGCATGAAATCTGAAACAAAAACCACAGTTAACGCATGTGCATAAAAAAACAGCGGTAGGTAGCCTATAGTGTTTAGTGTTGGTAATGCTGGTTTTAGTAGTGTTGTATTATTATTCAGTTTCAGTATGGTGGTAATATTCTCATCATATGTGACCATGTGGTATTAGTATTATTTGGCCTTTATATAGTATTATTGGTAATGTTGGTCTTTGTATAATTTTGGGTGTGGTTCTATAAAAGGGGTGTGTCCATAGATTAGGGGTAACCCACACTACGCCACTGGGTGCAGGTGCGGTGTGTTTGAATGGAGGAGAGTGATTTTCCTGGTCACATGACCCTCCTTCAGTGGCCATTTTATGGACAGGATCTCTGTGTGGACAGCACAAAAGAATTTCACTTTTGAAATATAGAAAATGGTGCAGAATTACAACAAAAGGCTGTATTGTAAGTACCATATAATCATCTTACAAACACATTGGTCAACAGTAATCAGAAAGTGGCCAACCCCTTTAAACTTTAAAGGGGTTATCTAAAAGCAAGACAAACCTCCCAGAGTGGCTGACTTGCAGTGGTGATCATACTTATCTGGTCCCCGGCGCTAGGTTCGGTGTCAACAGGAGGGGCAGGGACATGATTGCGGGCTGTGATTGGCTGCAGCGGTCACATGTCCTCCCATCAATAGTTGTTGATTTCATCAAGGCAGGAGAAAGCTTACCCGGAAGCAACAGAGACAGAACCTATCCGCAGACCAGAACATGGTGTGGGGGCCAGTGTGCAGGACTGAAAGCAGCATGTAAACAACCTGCAAACATCAGTTAAAATTTAGGTATCCCTGGACAACCCCTTTAAGCACCTCCTTTAAAATCCAACTACAACACCAAAAAATAAAGGAAGCCTTTTCAACGGTAGCCATATACACTTTTATGGACGAATAGATTCCATATTTATCATCATGGCATTCTGTGGAAAGTTTATTATCAATCATGAGATGGCTGATATTAACCATAATCTACTGACGTAAATATAAAGGTTAATAACAGCTAGCACAATTTTACAAATTTATCAGTTAAACCCTTCAGGACCAGGCCATTTTTTGCAAATCTGACATGTATCACTTTATGTGGTGATAACTTTAAAACACTTTTACTAATCCAAGCCATTCTGAGATTGTTTTCTTGTCACATATTGTACTTCATGACAGTGGTAAATTTGAGTCAAAATATTTCATTTTTATTTATAAAAAAAATACCAAATTTACCAAAAGTTTGGAAAAATTCCCAATTTTCTAAATGTCTATTTCTCTGCTTTTAAAACAGATAGGGATACCTTCTAAAATAGTTATTACTTTACATTTCCCATATGTCTACTTCATGTTTGGATAATTTTGTAAATTACATTTTCTTTTTTTGGGATGTTAGAAGGCTTAGGGCTGTTTCACACGAGCAAGTCCATTGCGGGAATCACGCTCCGTGTGTGAGTGTGATCCTCCGCTCTGGACTTGCAGGAGTGCACCGCATTATCATGATTTATAATGCTGTGCGCCTCTGCATGGCCTTTTCCCACAGAATCATAGTGACATAAATCTGTCAGTATGATTCTGTAGAAATAAAGTCAAGCAGAGGCACATAGCATTATAAATCATGATAATGCTGTGCGCTCCTGCAAGTCCAGAGCAGAGGATCACACTCACACACGGAGCGTGATTCCCGCAATGGACTCGCTCGTGTGAAACAGCCCTTAGAAGTTTAGAAGCAAATCTTGAAATTTTTCAGAAAATTTGTAAAACCCACTTTTTAACCACTTAAGGACCACAGGTTTATACCCCCCTAGTGACCAGGCCCTTTTTTACAAATCGGCACTTCACAACTTTAACGGTTTATTGCTCGGTCATGCAACTTGGCACCCAAATGAATTTTACCTCCTTTTCTTCTGACAAATACAGCTTTTTTGGTTGTATCTGATTGCTGCTGAGATTTTTCGTTTTTCTGATATTAATCAAAATCGATCGCAATTTTCAAAAAAAAAGTGCATTTTTAACTTTTTCTGGTAAAATTGTTCAAATATAATTACATTTCTATACAAATTTGTGTCAGAATTTATTGTACTACATGTCTTTGATAAAAAAAATCCAATAAGTGTATATTTATTGCTTTGCGCAAAAGTTATAGCGTTTACAAACTATGGTACAAAAATGTGAATTTCCGCATTTTGAAGCAGCTCTGACTTTCTGAGCACCTGTCATGTTTCTTGAGGTGCTAGAATGCCAAGATAGTATAAATACCCCCCAAATGACCCCATTTTAGAAATAAGATACCCCTAAGTATTCACGGAGGGGCATGGTAAGTTCATGTATGATTTAATTTTTTTTCACAAGTTAGTGGAAAATGACACTTTCTGAGGAAAAAAATAAATAAATAAAGTTTCGATTTCTGCTAACTTCTGGCAAAAAAATAAAAAATCTCACACGGACTCACTATGCCCCTCAGTGAATACCTTGGGGTGTCTACTTTCCGAAATGGGGTCATTTGTGGGGTGTGTTTACTGTTCTGGCATTTTGGGCGGGGCTAAATTGTGAGCAACCCTGTAAAACCTAAAGGTACTCGTTGGACTTTTGGCCCCTTTACGCACCTAGGCTGCAAAAAAGTGTCACACATGTGGTATCGCCGTACTCAGAAGAAGTAGGGCAATGTGTTTTGGGGTGTATTTTTACATATACCTATGCTGGGTGAGAGAAATATCTCTGTAAATTGACAACTTTGTATAAAGTTTTTAAAAAGTTGTCATTTACAGAGATATTTCTCACAAACAGTATTGGTATATGTGAAAATACACCCCAAAACACATTGCCCTACTTCTTCTGAGTACGGCGATACCACATGTGTGACACTTTTTTGCAGCCTAGGTGCACAAAGGGGCCCAAATTCCAATGAGTACCTTTAGGATTTCACAGGGCATTTTTACGCATTTGGATTCCAAACTACTTCTCACGCTTTAGGGCCCCTAAAATGCCAGGGCAGTATAAATACCCCACAAGTGACCCCATTTTGGAAAGAAGACACCCCAAGGTATTCCATGAGGGGCATGGCGAGTTCATAAAAGATTATTTTTTTTTATGGCACAAATTGGCAGAAAATTATTATTTTTATTTTTTTTCTTTTCTTACAAAGTCTCATATTCCACTAACTTGTGACAAAAAATAAAATTTTACATGAACTCGCCATGCCCCTCACGGAATACCTTGGGGTGTCTTCTTTCCAAAATGGGGTCACTTGTGGGGTATTTATACTGCCCTGGCATTTTAGGGGCCCTAAAGCGTGAGAAGAAGTCTGGAATCCAAATGCGTAAAAATGCCCTGTGAAATCCGAAAGGTACTCATTGGAATTTGGGCCCCTTTGCGCACCTAGGCTGCAAAAAAGTGACACACATGTGGTATCGCCGTACTCAGAAGAAGTAGGGCAATGTGTTTTGGGGTGTATTTTTACAGATACCCATACTGTGTGTGAGAAATATCTCTGTAAATTACAACTTTTTCGATTTTTTTTATACAAAGTTGTCAATTTACAGAGATATTTCTCTCACCCAGCATGGGTATATGATAAAAAATACACCCCAAAACACATAGACCTACTTCTCCTGAGTACGGTGATACCACATGAGTGACACTTTTTTGCAGCCAAGATGCGCAAAGGGGCCAATGAGTACCTTTTAGGAGGGCATTTTTAGGCATTTGGATTTCAGACTTCTTCTCACGCATTAGGGCCCCTAAAATGCCAGGGCAGTATAAATACCCCACATGTGACCCCATTTTGGAAAGAAGACACCCCAAGGTATTCCGTGAGGGGCATGGCGAGTTCATAGATTTTTTTTTTTTGGCACAAGTTAGCGGAAATTGATTTTCTTTTGTTTTTTCTCACAAAGTCTCCCTTTCCGCTAACTTGTGACAAAAAATTCAATCTTTCATGGACTCAATATGCCCCTCAGCAAATACCTTGGGGTGTCTTCTTTTCAAAATGAGGTCATTTGTGGGGTGTTTGTACTGCCGTGGCATTTGAGGGTCTCCGCAATCATTACATGTATGACCAGCATTAGGAGATTCTGCTATTCTCCATATATTGAGCATACGGTTAATTAGATTTTTTTTCCGTTCAGCCTCTGGGCTGAAAGAAAAAATAAACGGCACAGATTTCTTCATTCGCATCGATCAATGTGGATGAAAAAATCTCTGCCAAAAAATGTGAAAAAAAAAAAAAGAGGGGAAAGAACATAGCAGTGCTTGGGAAGTAAAGCTGCGATTGCTAATAAAGATTCAAAAAGCTCAAAAGTGATCTTTATAGCGCCGCAGCGATTTTACAGTGTTTTTGCAGTGATCAGAAAAAAATATTCTGTCACTGCGGTGGGGCGGACTGAATGCAAGTGTGCGCACAAGATCAGGCCTGATCTGGCGAACACAGCGTTTTTTGTAGAGCCTAAGGTGACCCTAATATACTGACATAGATCTGATTGCGATCAGTCTTGATCACTTACAGATACTATATAGTACTAGTGCTGATTAGTGACAGCGATGACGCTAATCAGCGACTAATCAGTGACTGCGGTGCGGTGGGCGCTAACTAACTAACAAGTAGCTAACTAACTGGCGGTGATAAGGGACCCTTAGGCGCCATTCACACGTCTGCAATTCTGTTCCGCATTTTGCGGAACGGAATTGCGGACCCATTCATTTCTATGGGGACAGACTTTGTCCCGCTCGGATCCGGAATTGCGGATCTGCACTTCCGGGTCCGCAAAAATATAGAAGATGTCCTATTCTTGTCCGCAATTGCGGACAAGAAAAGGCATTTCTATATAGTTCTGGCAATGTGCGGATCCGCAAAATGCAGAAAGCACATTGCCGGTGTCCGTGTTTTGCGGATCCGCGGATCTGTGGATCCGCAAAACACATACGGATGTCTGAATGGAGCCTTACAGGGGGGTGATCAATGACAAGGGGGTGACAGGGGGGTGATCAGGGAGTCTATATGGGGTAATAAGGGGTTAATAAGTGACAGGGGGGGTGTAGTGTGGTGCTTGGTGCTACTTACAGAGCTGCCTGTGTCCTCTGGTGGTGGATCCAAGCAAAAGGGACCACCAGAGGAGCAGGTAGCAGGTATATCAGACGCTGTTAATAAAACAGCGTCTAATATACCTTTCTGATGCGATTTTTTAAACATCTACAGCCTGCCAGCGAATGATCAGCGCTGGCAGGCTGTAGTTTAACTTCAGAGCTGCGCACCGCAAAATCTCGGGTCTCACGAGAGGACGCCAATAGGCGTCGCTGAGACCTGAGAGTGCCGTCGTCCTTAGTGTGATGGGAAGTGGTTAACCCCTTAAGGACTTGGCCATTTTTTGTAAATCTGACCAGTGTCACTTTATGTGGTGATAACTTTAAAATGCTTTGACTTATCCACGCCATTCTGAGATTGTTTTTTTTGTCACATATTGTACTTCATGACACTGGCAAAATGGAGTAAAAAAAAAATCATTTTTATTTATAAAAAAAAAGACAAAATTTACCAAAAATGTTGAAAAATTTGCAAATTTTTAAGTTTCAATTTCTCTACTTCTATTTCCCCCCTCCCTCCCCTGTAGTTAACTCATTGGTGGCCAGTAGGCCCCCCTCCCTCCCCTATAGTTAACTCATTGGTGGCCAGTGCGGCCGCCCCCCCCTCCCTCCCCTGTAGTTAACTCATTGGTGGCCAGTGCGGCCGCCCCCCCCCCTCCCTCCCCTGTAGTTAACTCATTGGTGGCCAGTGGGCCCCCCTCCCTCCCCTGTAGTTAACTCATTGGTGGCCAGTGGGCCCCCCTCCCTCCCCTATAGTTAACTCATTGGTGGCCAGTGCGGCCGCCCCCCCCTCCCTCCCCTGTAGTTAACTCATTGGTGGCCAGTGGGCCCCCCTCCTTCCCCTGTAGTTAACTCATTGGTGGCCAGTGGGCCTTCTCCCCTCCCTCCCCCTCCTAATTAAAATCTCCCCCCTATCATTGGTGGCAGCGGAGTGTACCGATCGGAGTCCCAGTTTAATCGCTGGGGCTCCGATCGGTAACCATGGCAACCAGGACGCTACTGCAGTCCCGGTTGCCATGGTTACTTAGCAATTTGTAGAACCATTATACTTACCTGCGAGCTGCGATGTCTGCATCCGGCCGGGAGCTCCTCCTACTGGTAAGTGACATGACCTGTCACTTACCAATAGGAGGAGCTCCCGGCCGGATGCAGACATCGCAGCTCGCAGGTAAGTATAATGGTTCTACAAATTGCTAAGTAACCATGGCAACCGGGACTGCAGTAGCGTCCTGGTTGCCATGGTTACCGATCGGAGCCCCAGCGATTAAACTGGGACTCCGATCGGTACACTCTGCTGCCACCAATGATAGGGGGGAGATTTTAATTAGGAGGGGGAGGGAGGGGAGAAGGCCAACTGGCCACCAATGAGTTAACTACAGGGGAGGGAGGGGGGCCCACTGGCCACCAACGAGTTAACTACAGGGGAGGGAGGGGGGGCCCACTGGCCACCAACGAGTTAACTACAGGGAAGGGAGGGGGGCCGGCCACACTGGCCACCAATGAGTTAACTACAGGGGAGGGGGGGCCGGCCGCACTGGCCACCAATGAGTTAACTACAGGGGAGGGAGGGGGGGGCCGGCCACACTGGCCACCAATGTGTTAACTACAGGGGGGGGGCAGCAGGGGGCAGTCATGTACACAGCAGGGGGCAGTCATGTACACAGTTCTTTTAGTATATTCTAACCTGAAGCGCCCCCAGTCACGATGTAACTCAAATCCGACGGTATATTCTAACATAGAGGCGTTCCCATGGTGATGGGGACGCTTCAAGTTAAAATATACCATCGGATTGGAGAAAACTCCGATCCGATGGTATATTAACTCCTGACTTTACATTGAAAGTCAATGGGGGACGGATCCGTTTGAAATTGCACCATATTGTGTCAACGTCAAACGGATCCGTCCCCATTGACTTGCATTGTAATTCAGGACGGATCCGTTTGGCTCCGCACGGCCAGGCGGACACCAAAACGACTTTTTTTTCATGTCCGTGGATCCTCCAAAAATCAAGGAAGACCCACGGACGAAAAAACGGTCACGGATCACGGAAAAACGGAACCCCGTTTTGCGGACCGCAAAAAAATACGGTCGTGTGCATGAGGCCTAATACAGTGTGTATTACTCATACAGCTTCCGGCGTGTGAGATCCAGGCAGGGGAGGGCTGGCAGCCTTAGTCCTGGGGGGCAAATCCAGTCAAGTGGCCCATTTTTTAGCCCCGCCCATTATTAAAAGCCCCTCCTACATTTAATAGGCCACTCCCAACACACATTGTACAGCTGACATTCTATAGTTGAGGCCTGTCTACACATCATACGAAGAGGGGAGGGTCTGTCCTGGCTGCACTGCCTGCTTATACAACAAGCTACAGCCAGGAAGCTCCTCCGCTCTCCTCCCTCCCCAGATCCTGCTTAAGGCTTGTGGTTCCCCCCCACCATCTGCCACCCGCCCGTGGCCTGCTGCCCCCTTTCGTCATCCTCACCCAGCTCTGAATCCTCCTTCTGCAAATGGCAGGGGGAGGAGCCGGAGCATCTCCTCTCCTACATAGCACCCCATACCTCTTACATCCAGTGATGTCACCTTTGTTGTAGACGTTCTCTTTCCTCATCTTCTCCATTCAGACCAGACCGCCATGATGATTTTTCAGCCATCTCCCGTCTCTGCAGAGATTGAGAAGCAGACATTAGTTTCCTGCCACCCCCAATACTATACTGCAGAAACAGTCCCCCTGAAATACTACTACCACACAGATAGTGCCCCCAATACTGTACCCGCTATGCCCCCAATACTATACTGCAGAAACAGTACCCCTGGGAATACTACTACCACACAGATAGTGCCCCCTTAAACAATTATTGGCACACAGTGCTCTAAAAAATAACTGCGCCCAGACACTAATAGTATAAAGATAATGTCCCCCAAAAATAATAGTGCTAAGCTGATACTGTGCTAGGGTGCCCCCAAAGTAACAGTGCCCCCCAAAATCCCACCAATAGAAATAATTCTCTGCCAGAGCACACTTAGTAGTAATAATGTCCCTATAGTGCCCTAGTAATCATGTTCCTCATAGCCCCCCAGTAGTAGTAAAGCTCCCCATAATACCCCCTAGTAGTACTAATTTTCCCTATAATATGACAGTACATGAAATACCCCCGCTTAGTGCCCGCAGTTGAGCTAATGTCCCCATAATGTATGCCAGTATAAAATACCCCTATATAGTGCCCCAGTAAATGCACTCATACTGCTTCTCTCCCCCTTCCCCATAGTGTCCCCCATAATATGCCAGTAAAAAAATGCCCCTTAGTACCCCCAGCAGATGCCCCTATAGTGCTCCTCTCCCCCACAATGTGCCAGTAAAAAAATTCCCCTTCTTAGTGCCACCATATGCCCCAATAGTGCTCCACTCCCCCATAGTGCCCCCAAATAATGCCCCATAGTGCCGCTCTCCCCTATAGTGCCTGCCATAATGTGCCAGTAAAAAATGCCCCCTTAGTGCTACCAAATGCCATAGTGCCCCCCATAATGTTCCAATACAAAAGGCCCCTTTAGAGCCCCCACTTCCCCATAGTGCCCCCAAATAATGCCCCTATAGTAACACCAGATGCCCCATAGTGCTGCTCTCCCCTATAGTGCCCCCCAGAATGTGCCAATAATAAAAAAAAAAGCCCCTTTAGAGCCTCCAGATACCCCCATAGTGCTCCTCTCCCCCATGGTGCCCCCCCATAATGTGCCAGCAAGAAATGCCCCCATAGTGTCAGCTCCCCCCCATAGTACAAGCCCCCCATAGTGCCAGGCCCCCCATAGTGCCAGCCCCCCCATAGTTCCACTTCACCCATAGTGCCAGCCCCCTTATAGTGCCAGCTCCCCCATAGTGCCACCCCCCCCCCCCCCATAGTGCTAGCTCCCCCTATAGTGACAGCTCCCCCTATAGTGCAAGCCTCCCCCATAGTGCCAGCTCCTACCCCATAGTGCCAGCCCCCCCATAGTGCCAGCCCCCTTATAGTGTCAGCCCCCCCATAGTGTCAGTCCCCCCATAGTGTCAGCCCCCCCCATAGTGTCAGCCCCCCCCATAGTGCCAGCTCCCCCTATAGTGCCAGCCCTTCATAGTGCCAGCTCCCCCATAGTTCCAGCCCCCCCTATAGTGCCAGCTCCCCCTATAGTGCCCCCCCCCCCATAGTGCTAGCTCCCCCAAAGTGCCAGATTCCCCCCCATAGTGCCAAATCCCCCCCATAGTGCCAGCCCCCCTATAGTGCCAGCCCCCCTATAGTGCCAGCTCCCCCATAGTGCCAGCTCCTCCCCCATAGTGCCAGCCCCCCCATAGTGCCAGCCCCCTTATAGTGCCAGCCCCCCATAGTGTCAGCCCCCACTATAGTGCCAGCTCCCCCTATAGTGCCCCCCTATAGTGCCAGCTCCCCCTATAGTGCCCCCCCATAGTGCTAGCTCCCCCAAAGTGCCAGATCCCCCCCATAGTGCCAGATCCCCCCCATAGTGCCAGCCCCCCTTATAGTGCCAGATCCCCCCCATAGTGCCAGATCCCCCCCCATAGTGCCAGATCCACCCCCCCCCCAATAGTGCCAGCCCCCCGCAAAGAAGAAAAAAACAACAACACTAATACTTACCTCCATCAGCAGCGATGCAAGCCTCTTCTGGCCTGTGTCCCTGCTGTGTGCTGCCCGGCTCAGGCGTTGCAATGATAATGACGTCATCGCGCTGCCTGAGCCGGCCTCTGATAGGCTGCAGGCATTAGTGCCTGCGGCCTATCAGAAGAACAGGGGAGGGACACG
This sequence comes from Bufo bufo, assembly GCF_905171765.1. NCBI lineage: Eukaryota > Metazoa > Chordata > Amphibia > Anura > Bufonidae > Bufo > Bufo bufo. The sequence continues at coordinate 435,636,123 of NC_053393.1, forward strand.
CCTCTCCCTCCCCTGCCCCACAGCACACAGCACGGCCGCAATGACATCCAGGGCCGCACCGCCTGTGGTGATGATCGGCGGTGCGGCCCTGAAGAATAAAAAAATATATATATATATTTTTTTTTAAGACGGGCGGCCCAGTGGCCGTTTATTTCGGGCGGCCTGGGGGGCAATTTCCTCCCTGCCCCTCGGCCCAGCCCAGGGGGCTGGATCTCATAGGCTCGTCACCGGAAAGGCAGCGCCGATGCCTAAGGAAGGCATCGCACTGCCTTCCATGCCATCGGGTCCCCTTTATAGCAGCACTGGGACCCGATGGCACCTCCCACCGCCGCCGCAAACCGCAGGTCTGAATTGACCTGCGGTTTGCAGTGATCGCCGACACGGGGCGGCATTCACAGAACCTCCCCGCGCATTGACCCAAGGTGCCTGCTCAATGATTTGAGCAGGCACCTTGTTCCGATCACCGCCCGCCGCGACAGTTTTTAGGCGATTGTCTCAGGTTGGGTATCATTTTTGCGGGATGAGATGACGGTAAGATTGGCAGTATTTTGGCATGCATATGACTTTTTGATCGCTTGCTATTACACTTTTTGTGATGTAAGGTGACAAAAAATGGCTTTTTTTACACCGTTTTTATTTAATTTTTTTTACAGTGTTCATCTGAGGGGTTAGGTCATGTGGTATTTAGGTTCTTACGGACGCGGCAATACCTAATATGTATACCTTTTTGTTATTTATTTAGGTTTTACACAATAATATCATTTTTTTAAAAAATAAAAAATTATGTTTTAGTGTCTCCATAGTCTGAGAGCCATAGTTTTTTCAGTTTTTAGGCGATTGTCTCAGGTTGGGTATAATTTTTGCGGGATGAGGTGACTGTTAGATTGGCACCATTGTGGGGGGCATACGCCTTTTTGATCGCTTGGTGTTGCACTTTTAGTGACGTAAGGTGACAAAACAAATGTTTTTTTAGCACAGTTTTTATTTTATTTCTTTGACAGTGTTCACTTGAGGGGTTGTGTGATATTATATTTTTATAGAGCTGGTCGTTACGGACGTGGCGATACCTAATATGTATACTTTCTTTTCTTTTTTTAAGTTTTACACAATAATATCATTTTTGAAACAAAAAAAAATAATGTTTTAGTGTCTCCATAGTCTGAGAATCATAGTTTTTTCAGTTTTTGGGTGATTGTCTTAGGTAGGGTATCATTTTTGTGGGATGGGATGACGGTTAGATTGGCTCTATTTTGGGGGGCATACGACTTTTTGATCGCTTGCTATTACACTTTTTGTGATGTAAGGTGATGTAAGGCTTTTTTGACACTGTTTTTATTTTAAAAAAATTACGGTGTTCACCTCAGGGTTTAGGTCTTGTGGTATTTTTATAGAGCAGGTTCTTACGGACGTGGCAATAGCTAATATCTCTACTTTTTTATTTTTTTTACGTTTAACATATAAAAGCTTTTTTAAAACCAAAAAATCATGTTTTAGTCTGAGAGCCATAGTTTTTTTATTTTTTGGCCTATTGTCTCATCTAGAGGCTCATTTTTTGCGGGATGAGGTGATGGTTTGATTGGTACTATTTTGGCGTACATACGACTTTTTTGATCACTTTTATTACCTTTTTTGGGAAGTAAGGTGGGCAAAATTTCAATTTCATCCTATTTTTTTTATTTTTCTTTATGGCGTTCACCATGCGGGGAAAGTAACATCACCGTTTTATAAACCAGGTCGTTACGGACGGGGTGATATCAAACATGTGTAGGGAATATTATTTTTTTAATTTTTAATCAGTGATAAATGTGTTATTTCACTTTTTTTTTACATTTTTTTGACCCAGACCCACTTGGTTCTTGAAGATCCAGTGGGTCTGATGTCTGTATAATACAGTACAGTACACTATATAGTGTACAGTACTGTATTTTCACTTTACAGTTTGATTAGACTTCTGCCTTTAGCAGAAGTCTGATCAGCACCATGGACAGCCTCTGATCAGCACCATGGACAGCCGGAAGCCTGTGAAGGCGTCCGGTTGTCATGGTAACCATCACTCGCTGCCTCAACAGAGCAGTGGGTTATGGGAGGGGGGCCCCCTCCCTCTCCCATCGGGGGCTGAAAAGGCACAGCAGCCTCCGATGGGAGAGGGAGGGAGCTCCCTCCCTGTTAACTTCTTCCATACAGCGTTCACTACGGACCGCGGCATGGAAGGGATTAAACACCTGACATCTGTGCCAGCACAGATGTCAGGCATTTCAAGCAGAATGTCAGCAATGTGCTGACACTCTGCAAACCGCTCGGCCATCCTGAGAGAGGGGGCAGGCGGATGATCGCATGCCTGCCCGCCCCCCAGCACTGCCCTGATGATCACTCCCGCCCGCACTGCCGCACCGCCCCCCCCCCCCACTGCGCCCACCGGCACATAACACAGAGGGCTGCAGGGGGGGGGGGGGGGTAAACATAAAATAACAGCAATTTGAAGTTTCTGATCTCCACGGTCACAGACGCATTGTCATTGAGCAGGCACCGGGTTCCGATCACCGCCCGCCGAGCGGCGGTGATCGGAAATACATAGGACGTACCGGTACGCCCTGTGTCCTTAAGTACCGGGACAACAGGGCATACCGGTACGCCCTATGTCTGGAACAGGTTAAGTACCAAGACATCAGGGCGTACCTGTACGCCCTATGTACCAAACAGGTTAAGGACCAGTTCAGGTCTGAAGTCACTTTGTGAGGCTTACATAATAAAAATAACACCCATAAATGGCCCCATTTTAGACACTACACCCCTCAAGGTATTCAAACTGATTTTACAAAGTTTCTTAACCCTTTAGGTGTTCCACAAGAATTAAAGGAAAATGTAGATACAATTTCAGAATTTCACTTTTTGGAAAGATTTTCCATTTTAATCCATTTTCTCCAGTAACAAAGCAAGGGTTAACAGCCAAACAAAACTCAATATTTATTGCACTGATTCTGTAGTTTACAGAAACACCCAATATTTGGTCATAAACCACTGTACAGGCACACGGCAGGGCGCAAAAGGAAAGGAACGCCATATTGTTTTTGGAAGGCAGATTTCACTGGGATAATTTTAAGCTGCCATCTCACATTTAAAGATCCCCTGATGCGCCCATAGAGTAGAAACTCAAAAAAAATTACCCCACTTTGGAAACTACGGGAAAAGGTGGCAGTTTTGTTGGTACTATTTTAGGGTACATATAATATTTGCTTGCACTACATTACACTTTTTTTTGGCACTATTTTTATTTTTTGTTATTTACAGGTTAGATCATGTGGTATTTTTATAGAGCAGGTTGTCACGGACGCGCCAATACCAAATATGACTTTTTTTGTTTTATTGTTTCAGTTTTACATAATAAAGCATTTTTGAAAAAAAAAATTTTTTTGGTGTCTCCATATTCTGAAAGCCATAGTTTTTTTTTTTTTTTTTGGATGATTGTCTTATGTAGGGACTCATTTTTTTCAGTATGAGATGACGGTTTGATTGGTACTATTTTAGGGTGCATATAACTTTTTGATCACTTGGTATTACACTTTTTGTGATGTAAGGTGACAAAAAATGGCTTTTTTGACACCGTTTTTATTTTATTTTTTTGATGGTGTTCACCTGAGGGGTTAGGTCATGTGATATATTTATAGAGCCGGTCAATACGGATGCAGCACTATCTAATATGTCTACTTTTCTTTTTTTTTCCCTATTTTTTAAAAAAAATTTAACTTCATTTTGGGAAAAGGACTTTTTTTTTTTTTTTACTTGAAACATTTTTTTTGTAAACTTTATTTTTTTTTTTACTTCTTTTTTATCTTTATTTTTTAGCCCACTCTGAGAATTCAACCTTTGGGGTCTGATCCCCTTTACAATGCATTACAATACTTCTGTATTGTAAGGCCCCTTTCACACGGGCGAGTATTCGGCGCTGATGCGATGCGTGAGTTGAACGCATTGCACTCGCACTGAATCCTGACCCATTAATTTCTATGGGGCTGTGCACACGAGCTGTGATTTTCACGCATCACTTGTGCGTTGCGTGAAAATCGCAGCATGCTCCTCTTTGTGCGTTTTTCACGTAACGCAGGCCCCACAGAAATGAATGGGGTTTCGTAAAAATCGCAAGCATCCGCAAGCAAGTGCGGAAGCGGTGCGATTTTCACTCACGGTTGCTAGGAGACGATCGGGATGGGGACCCGATAATTATTATTTTCCCTTATAACATGGTTATAAGGGAAAATAATAGCATTCTGAATACATAATGCATAGTAAAATAGGGCTGGAGGGGTTAAAAAAAATAATAAAAAATTATTAAACTCACCTTAATCCACTTGCTCGCGCAGCCCGGCTTCTCTTCTGTCTTCATCTTAGCTGTGTGCAGGAAAAGGACCTGTGGTGACGTCACTCCGGTCATCACATGGTCCGTCACATGATCTTTTACCATGGTGATGGATCATGTGATGACCGGAGTGACGTCACCACAGGTTCTTTTCCTGCACACAGCAAAGAAGAAGACAGAAGAGATGCCGGGCTGCGTGAGCAAGTGGATTAAGGTGAGTTTAACCCCTTAAGGACACAGCCTTTTTACACCTTAGGACCAGGCCATTTTTTGCAAATCTGACCAGAGTCCCTTTAAGTGCTGATAACTTTAAAACGCTTTGACTTATCCAGGCCGTTCTGAGATTGTTTTTTCGTCACATATTGTACTTCATGACACTGGTAAAATGAAGTCAAAAAATTATTTTTTTTTGCACCAAAAAATACCTAATTTAACAAAAATTTGGAAAAAATGTAGCAAATTTCAAAGTTTCAGTTTCTCTACTTCTGTAATACATAGTAATACCCCCTAAAATTGTGATGACTTTACATTCCCCATATGTCTACTTCATGTTTGAATTGTTTTGGGAATGATATTTTATTTTTTGGGGATGTTATAAGGCTTAGAAGTTTAGAAGCAAATCTTGAAATTTTTCAGAAATTTACAAAAACGAAATTTTTAGGGACCAGTTCAGGTCTGAAGTCACTTTGCGAGGCTTACATAATAGAAACCACCCAAAAATGACCCCATCTAAGAAACTACACCCCTCAAGGTATTCAAAACTGATTTTACATACGTCGTTAACCCTTTAGGTGTTGCACAAGAGTTATTGGCAAATGGGGATGAAATTTGTGAATTTAATTTTTTTGTCTAATTTTCCATTTTAACCCATTTTTTCCACTAACAAAGCAAGGGTTAACAGCCAAACAAGACTGTATCTTTATTGCCCTGACTTTGCCGTTTACAGAAACACCCAATATGTGGCCGTAAACTACTGTACGGCCACACAGCGGGGCGTAGAGTGAAAGGTGCGCTGTTTGGTTTTTGGAGGGCTGATTTTTATGGACTGGTTTATTTACACCATGTCCCATTTGAAGCCCCCTGATGCACCCCTAGAGTAGAAACTCCCTAAAAGTGACCCCATCTAAGAAACTACACCCCTCAAGGTATTCAAAACTGATTTTACATACGTCGTTAACCCTTTAGGTGTTGCACAAGAGTTATTGGCAAATGGGGATGAAATTTGAGAATTTCATTTTTTTGTCTAATTTTCCATTTTAACCCATTTTTTCCACTAACAAAGCAAGGGTTAACAGCCAAACAAGACTGTATCTTTATTGCCCTGACTCTGCCGTTTACAGAAACACCCAATATGTGGCCATAAACTACTGTACGGCCACACAGCGGGGCGTAGAGGGAAAGGTGCGCCGTTTGGTTTTTGGAGGGCTGATTTTTATGGACTGGTTTATTTACACCATGTCCCATTTGAAGCCCCCTGATGCACCCCTAGAGTAGAAACTCCCTAAAAGTGACCCCATCTAAGAAACTACACCCCTCAAGGTATTCAAAACTGATTTTACATACGTCGTTAACCCTTTAGGTGTTGCACAAGAGTTATTGGCAAATGGGGATGAAATTTGAAAATTTCATTTTTTTGCCTTATTTTCCATTTTAACCCATTTTTTCCACTAACAAAGCAAGGGTTAACAGCCAAACAAGACTGTATCTTTATTGCCCTGACTCTGCCGTTTACAGAAACACCCAATATGTGGCCGTAAACTAATGTACGGCCACACAGCGGGGCGTAGAGTGAAAGGTGCGCCGTTTGGTTTTTGGAGGGCTGATTTTTATGGACCGGTTTATTTACACCGTGTCCTGTTTCAACCCCTCTGATGCACCCCTGGAGTAGAAACTCCCTAAAAGTGACCCCATTTTGGAAACTACGGGATAAGGTGGCATTTTTTTGGGGACTATTTTTAGGGTAAATATGATTTTTGGTTGCTCTATATTACATTTTTGTGAGGCAAGGTTACCAAAAATTTAAATTCTGAAATTTCATCTCCATTTGCCATTAACTGTTGAGGAACACCTAAAGGGTTAATAAAGTTTGTATAATCAGTTTTGAATACCTTGAGGGGTGTAGTTTCTTAGATGGGGTCAGTTTTGGGGAGTTTTTACTCTAGAGTGCATCAGGGGGGCTTCAAAAGGGACATGGTGTCAATAAAAAAAGGCCATCAAAATCGGCCTTCCAGAAACCATGTCAGTCCTTTCCTTTTGCGGCCTCCCTTTTACTGATACAGCAGTTTACGACCACAAATGTGGTTTTTCTGTAAACTGCAGTATCAGGGTAATAAATATTAAGTTTTGTTTGGTTGTTAACCCTTGTTTTGTTACCGGAAAAAACGGATTGAAATGGAAAAGTGCCAAAAATAGCGGTTTTGGCACCGTTTTTTTTTTTTTTTTTTTTAACCGTGTTAATCTGGGGGGTTAGGTAATGGGATATTTTTATAGAGGAGATTCTTACGGACGCGGCAATACCTAATAAGTCTACTTTTTTTTTACAATTATTTAGGTTTTTGACTATATTATCTTTTTTGATACAAATCTTTTTTTTGGGTATCTCTAAAGTCTAAGGGTCATTTTTTTAATTTTTTTTTATCCAATCATCTCATGTGGGGGCTCATTTTTTGCGGGATGAGCGGACGGTTTTATTGGCATTATTTTGGGGGCTATATGACTTTTTTTTCGCTTGCTATTAAACTTTTTGTTATGTAAGGTGACAAAAAAATTCTTTTTTTGCACCTATTTAATTTTTATTTTTTGACCATGTTAATCTGGGGGGTTGGGTAATGGGGTATTTTTATAGAGGAGATTCTTACGGACGCGGCAATACCTAATAAGTCTACTTATTTTACAATTATTTAGGTTTTAGACTATATTATCTTTTTTGATACAAATTATTTTTTTGGGTATCTCTAAAGTCTAAGGGTCATTTTTAAAAAAAATTTTTTATCCAATTATCTCATGTGGGGGCTCATTTTTTGCGGGATGAGCGGACGGTTTTATTGGCACTATTTTGGGGGCTATATGACTTTTTGATCGCTTGCTATTAAACTTTTTATTATGTAAGGTGACAAAAAAAAACTTTTTTTGCACTTTTTTTTTTTTTTTTCTTGACCGTGTTAATCTGGGGGGGGTTGGTCATGGGGTAGTTTTATAGAGGAGATTATTACCGACGCGGCGATACCTAATATGTCTACTTTTAATAAATTATTTTAGTTTTTTTGGGTGTCTCAGGTCTGAGAACCATTTTTTTTTATCCGATGTCAGTGCTAAATTGGGATATAAATTTAGTACTCCATGGAAGTGTGATACTCCCTGAAGCAACCGTCAATGCCGAGGCCCGGATGATCGGGGCACGTGTCGCACTGAGTAGTCGTGTCCTTCCGTATCCCCCTCCTGCGACACACTCTGCACTTTTTTTGGGTTCGTCCCTTCTTTCCAGTATGGGGGACCACACCTGGAAAGTGTTGGCCAGGGACGATCCGGGCACCTACAGTTCCCGAGGTACTCCGGCCTGCTCTTTCCCGGTCCGAAAAGATCAGGGCCTTGAGGACTGCCTCATAGAACTGGAGGAATGTCCCTGTGCTGCCAGCGCTTCGGGATAGTACAAAAGAGTTGTACATGGCAACCTGCACCAAGTAGACCGCAACTTTTTTGTAACATGCCCGGGTTTTGCGCATGGCATTATATGGCTTGAGGACTTGATCAGAGAGATCAACTCCTCCCATATACCGATTGTAGGCGACGATACAATCGGGCTTGAGGACCGTTGCCGCGGTACCTCGCACAGGGACAGGGGTGATGCCGTTACCATGAATTGTGGACAGCATAAGGACATCCCTCTTGTCCTTATACCTGACCAGCAACAGGTTTCCAGTGGTAAGGGCACGGGTCTCACCCCTGGGGATAGGTACCTGGAGGGGGTGGGCAGGGAGGCCGCGTTGATTTTTCCGCACGGTCCCACAAGCGGACGTGGATCTGGCGGCAAGGGACTGGAACAAGGGGATACTGGTATAAAAGTTATCCACGTAAAGGTGGTAACCCTTATCCAGCAGTGGGTACATAAGGTCCCACACAAGTTTCCCGGTAACACCCAGAGTGGGGGGACATTCTGGGGGTTGAATCCGGGAATCTAGCCCCTCGTACACACGAAATTTGTAAGTGTACCCTGAGGTACTCTCACAAATTTTGTATAGCTTTACGCCATACCTCGCCCGCTTGGAGGGCACATACTGGCGGAAAATGAGTCTCCCCTTGAACGCAATGAGAGACTCATCAACCGCGACCTCCCTTCCAGGTACATAGGCCTCCATGAATTTGGCCCCAAAGTGATCGATGACCGGCCGTATCTTATACAGACGGTCATGGGCAGGATCACCTCGGGGGGGACATGCTGCATTATCGGAATAATGCAGACATTTCCGGATGGCCTCAAACCGGGAGCGTGTCATGGCTGTACTGTAAAGTGGGGCCTGGTATAGGACGTCCCCACTCCAGTACAGCCTGACACTGGGTTTTTTGACCAGGCCCATATGCAGCACGAGGCCCCAAAATGTCCTCATTTCGGCTGCACTGACCGGCGTCCAGCCACCGGGCCTGGCCAAAAAGGAGCCCGGGTGTTGAGCGACGAACTGTTGGGCGTACAGATTCGTCTGCTCCACCATCAGATTTACCAGTGGGTCACTGAAAAAATGACAAAAAAAGTCATATTCAGTGTAGCCCACTGTGGAAATCTGGATTCCTGATTGGCCTACAAAATCAGGAATCACAGGCTCGTATCGCTCTGGGCTACACCAGACAAGTTCACCGGCAGGGGGCTCCGGTGGATTTAACTGGTGGGCCGGGAAACCAGTACGAGCCCCAGAGCTGCTCGTACTAGTGTGGGCCACAGGGTCCCTAACATGGCGGTCCCCTTGCTCCGCCTGGCGGCGTCTCCGCCGCCTTGGGGGCTCATCATCATCGCTAGATGATGAGGAGGATGCGGATGACAACAGGAATGTGGGGTCATCCTCATCCTCACTGGGACTCTCGGAGTCGGAGGCAAGCTGGGCGTATGCCTCCTCGGCCGAGAACGTCCGGCGGGCCATAGGGGAGTGTGTGTCTGCGTGTATATGTGCGTGTGTGTAACTCTTTATTTTGTGTGCGTGTGTGTGGGGGCACGGGTGTTCACGAACTCACCCTAAAACTAACAGAAAAAAAATAAAATAAACTAACTAAAAAAAATGCAAAAAATGTGGGGAAAAAAAATCAAAACCGCTGATCAACCGTCCGAAGTTGATCAGCGGTGGGGTGTGCGATGCGCTAACAGTGGCCGGACACTAAGTGCCGGCCACAATCAGCGTACACAAAAAAAAAATGCACCCCAAAAAAGGTGGGGGGGGGGCAGGGGGAAGGGGGGGCAAGTGGCAGCACCCCTGGGGGGTCTAGGGTCACACAGCTGTGCTGTGGACCCCAGACACCCTAACTTAGGGTGATGCAATAAAAGTTAGAAAAGTTCAAAAACTAACTTTCCCTTTTTTTTCCCTGCCTAAACCAAACTTTCCCTATGCTGTCCCTATGTACCTGATGGGGGGTGCTGGGGCACAGATCGGGTCCTGGGGGCACAGATCGGGTCCTGGGGGTGCTGGCAGACACACGTGCAGAAGCACCAAAAAACAACTATATCATAAATATCTCGCATGGAGTTATTCGTATTATCACCTACACAGCTCAGAGAGCAACCACACAGAGAGTAATTTTAATTAATTATTCTTTATTAGATATCCAACATGATAGATGGTATATCAGTTAAAAAACATATACAAAAGACAGTACATACTGGGAACAGATCGGTGTTACAATAAATGTATAAAAACAGAGTAAGCTCCAAACCAATAAGGGACTAGTATCCCCCCGTACACAGTAGCGCAGTATCAGCTAGGTGGGGCGCATATAGCAATAGAGGCATCCAGAGCATACATACACCAACACTCCAAACATTTAAGGGAGTGTAAGCCTGGATGCCGCCCACAACAAGCGGAGACTGCAGGAGATAAGGGGGGAAAAAACACTGTTTAAAGTGCAAGTGCAATAAATACCTACTGACCCTGGTCTGAAACAGCCGCCCGACGATCGTTTCGCAAAGTGCTTCCTCTTGGGGCCTACTGAACTACTCCATACTGATCTCCTATATACTCCAGCCATCTACATTCATCCATCTACATTCATCCATGATGATACCAGGGTCAGTAGGTATTTATTGCACTTGCACTTTAAACAGTGTTTTTTCCCCCCTTATCTCCTGCAGTCTCCGCTTGTTGTGGGCGGCATCCAGGCTTACACTCCCTTAAATGTTTGGAGTGTTGGTGTATGTATGCTCTGGATGCCTCTATTGCTATATGCGCCCCACCTAGCTGATACTGCGCTACTGTGTACGGGCTGCCTCCCTGCCATTATGTCCCAGTCATAGCAGTGCGGGGACCCGATGGCCACCCCGCACCCGGCAGGATCCCGCACATGTCGTGGTCAGAGCTGACCACAGCAGTGCGAGAGTTAATGCGCCAGCATCAGTGTTTTCACCGATGCCAGCACATACAGCAGGGGTCTGGTTATCAGTGACTGACGGACCCCTGCCGCTGATCGAGAGGGCGCAGCTCCTGCACCCGCCTGATCAGCCCGCCGTACATGTACGGCACTGGTTCTTAAGTCACGTCCACCAGTGCCATACATGTATGGCGCGGGTCCTTAAGTCGTATCAAACTGCTGAATGGAAAAGTCCATGAAATAAAATCATTTTTACAGCTCCAGTGATCAGGGTTCTTATATTGGAAATAAAGTCAACTCTGCTTGTATTCCCAATTTATCTCCAATTCAATTTCATACCTGGATGTTACTTTTATTTTTCTAACCGGTTTAGGTCATTTCCAATATTCTGTTTTCATTATCAACTTGGTCGGTGTAACTTATTAGGTTTATTTTGGGGTACGTATGTAATAGAATTCTTTCTGGAGGCATAGTGACTTTGTAAAGGTAGAACAGTCCTTGATATTTTTACTGTTCAATTACTTACGTTTTCATTTGATATTATTGTGTTTCCAATGCTTATGCTGAGGCACAAAAATTGGCCATGTAGTTAGTGAGTTTAGTCTTCAATTTCCATTGACATAGCTGCACTGAGATGATTTATATTTATTTATTTTAGAAGTTTCTGCATATAATATATTTATTTATGGGCAGGGCTGAACGCGTCTTGGACGTGGGTAAGGCATGCCGAACCTGAACTATGGCTGAGTTGTGCCGGGAGCCACGGGCGTGGGTAAGCCTGGAGAGGGCGTACCCTATTGGAGTGTGTGAAGAAAGGGGTGGGAGGGAGGGAGTAAGTGAGACACACCACTGGAGGGACGGGATTACCAGGTATATATAGGGTACTGACGCCCTGCCCACAAATACAGGCTGACATCAGCCTTAATACTTATGGGCAGGGCTGAACGCGTCTTGGACGTGGGTAAGGCATGCTGAACCTGAACTATGGCTGAGTTGTGCCGGGAGCCACGGGCGTGGGTAAGCCTGGAGAGGGCAAAAAAGACAAGTACACTATGGTGACTAAACTGGTTTATTCATATTCTTCCAGCCCGCATGACCTATAACGCCAACGACTGAAAAGCTTGAGAGATTTCCCGGTGTGGCTTCGGAATGTATCTGTTGAAGCAAGATGACCTCCAGCGCCCCATGGATCGAATAACGTGAGCGGGGACTTTGTGTTTTTCGAAGCTGACGATGCCGCCCCGATACGGAACGAGTGACCCGAAATGGCTCCTGGGTCGTACCCCAGACCTGCCGCCAGAGAGCGGATGTGGGACGTGAATTGGTTTGAAGAGAGGGGTTTGTTCTTGAAGGGCAGGAGCGGACTGTCAGGAGGCGCTGTCTGCAACAGGGACAATAATTTATTGAGGATCTGGTCTGGACACCAATTATTCCGGGTAGGGAAATATTTAATTTCCGTGGGTGGCCCTGTCTGGTTTGTTTTGGTTGACGGAATGCTGAGTACATAATAGTTATTGTGCCACGACAGTTGTTCTTTGCGAAGACAGCCGTGTCTCGGAGAGCTGCCAGTGAACTGTCCTGGCCGGAGGAAGCCGTAAAAACTTAGAAACATGGCCGCTTGGATGACCGTGCTGGTCAAGGGCCCAAAAGGATCGCCGTCCAGGGCAGAAGACACATCCTTGAACAGCTTGCCGGACACCGGCTGTCTGCGGGTGGCAGCCTCTTTTGCATTTTTCTGTATTCCCCTGAGGGCCGCCTTGATGGCCTGGTTGGACAAGATAGAAGAACAACCCGGATTACTGAGCATGAAATGGTGTTGAAGGCCTGCTAGGTATAATTTGATAGTATTATATGAGAGCTTTTGTTGGGAATGGCAGAAGGCTATGAACGCCAGTAAGTAAGATATTTAGTCGCGGCCTCCCTGAGGATAGAGAAGTCAAATTTTTCAAACACTTTCAACCCCGCTTTATAATTCCTGGACGTATTTGGGGCTAATGATTGTCTTATGAGGTGTTTTGCTGTTGAGATCAGAGATTCTAATCCATCACTAGGGTGTTGTATGCCGGGGTTGTGGCACCCGTGGGGTCCACGTCGGGCATTTCCTTGCGGGGTTTTGCCTGCTTTTAGAATGATAATGGCCGGAGACACTTCTAGGAATCTGGGGGAAACATTAAGTGAACTGAATAACGTACCCGCGGGGATAGGATGAGGACCGTGAGACCCCTTGACCATCCGGGAGACTCCTAACTAAGAACCAAGCCCGGATGGCCTGGAGTGGGGTGTGGCGGATTCAATATGACATATGGCGTGGGAACAACAATGGCCAAATTGAAGGTCCAGTTGTCGCCCAACATTTAGCTCATCCTGGCGTGACCCAGAGGCAAGATAAATGATGTGACATGGTATCAGTGGTAGCTGAACCTGGACGCTCTAGGTGACATACACCGTTAAGTTGGCCTGGACGATCCAGGTGACATACAACGCTAAGGTTGGCCTGGATGATCCAGGTGACATACAACATTGAACTCGGCCTGGACGATCCAGGTGACATACAATGCTAAAGTTGGCCTGGACGATCCAGGTGACATACAACATTGAAATCGGCCTGGACGATCCATGTGACATACAACATTAAACTCGGCCTGGACGATCCAGGTGACATACAATGCTAAGGTTGGCCTGGACAATCCAGGTGACATACAACATTGAACTCGGCCTGGACGATCCAGGTGACATACAACGTTAAAGTTGGCCTGGACGATCCAGGTGACATACAACATCAAACTCGGCCTGGACGATCCAGGTGACATACAACGTTAAAGTTGGCCTGGACGATCCAGGTGACATACAACATTAAACTCGGCCTGGACGATCCAGGTGACATACAACGTTTAAAGTTGGCCTGGACGATGCAGGTGACATAACATTAAACACGGCCTGGACGATCCAGGTGACGTACAACATTGAACTTGGCCTGAATGGTCCAGGCGACAGACAATTTAAGTACGCGGTATATGTGGTAACTGAACTGATCGCGCGCCGCTGACGAATCTTCCCAGCCAAACCTGCGTTTGGAAACAGGGAGCCTGCCACGCGCAATTTTGGACCCCTGACACCTGCTGGCAGTGTGAATCCCTGCCTCCATGCCGTGACACAATTCTGACCTGCAGGGACCAAGTAACTTACTGGCCCATGTGCTGTTGATTAATATATGTAAATACGCACACCAAAATTGCCAGACACAGGCTGGAAGCTGGGCTGCCGCAGCTTGGCGTAACGCCGGCAACAATGCCCACTGCTTCCCACCTGTGCCGCCTCTGCTATATAGCGTCATCGTTGGGGCAATGATTTATTATCCCCTTTTTTTTTCTTTTTTTTTAATCTGGGGTGGATATTTCCGAGTGGGCATGTGGCGCGCTCATGGCCGCTGCAAGGAGGGGAAGGGGGACCCCCGTGCCTGCGACCCTGCTAGGACTGGGATGTGCGGTCCCCAAGTGCGAGCCTGGAGTGGACGGACGTGTGTGGGAGGTGTTGCGATCGGTGCTCGGCTGGAGGTGCCTGAGGAGGGCGGGCGTAAGTGGATGCGTTCCACCTTGAACCGCAGAACCTTCGTGGAGGAATGCTACTGCCCGTAGCCGTGAGTAGGCGAGAGCTCATGCTCCAAGAACTTACGTGTAACCGAACGACCTCTCTTGATATCGTGGCGCTGTGTAGCGAATCGCACTTGAACAAACCGACGTGAAGCTGGAAAAAACAGACGTGAAGCTTGCATGGCAGCTAGAGGTGGCTCCTCCTACAAAGTAAGTGAGACACACCACTGGAGGGACGGAATTACCAGGTATATATAGGGTACTGACGCCCTGCCCACAAATACAGGCTGACATCAGCCTTAATGCCTTAACTGTATATCTGTGTATAGGTAACTGCAGTAAAGTGATCTGTAGAGACCAAGAAGACTTAGTGGCCAGTGTGAAAACGGCAGGATTTTATGGTTTTTGTTTAAATATAGATATTGACATGGAAAATCAAAAATTAGATCACAAAAAATTATTTTAAAATGTTAAACATAAAATATGATTTAAACAATTGTTTATTTTCTAGTGTCAATCGGTTTTTATAGAGAGTTTTACAATTTACATGAACAAAAAAGTAAGGAACAGTGCAAAACAAGCAAAACAAAATAAAGCAAAAGTAACATCTTATATCATGTCGCTCACATATAAAGTATATCAGCACATATAGTCAGGTACAGCTGTTATTCCATCTGGTAGAGGGGTAGCATATTTTCAAGATAACCATGGTAACCACTGGTTGTGGGCTTTTATTCTGGATCGCAAGGATGGTGCGCAAGATAGTTCACATTGCATATGAAAGTTAAGCAACTGGGCTACTTGGAAATATTGGGCATATGAGGGAGTTTCTAATATCTGGCTATGACTTTCAAGGAGGCAGTAAGGATGTGGGCAACCACCCATCTGAATTCAAGAGGGATATCCTCTATTCCTATCTAACATATAAAGCTGAGTGTATGTATGTGTGTATGTATGTGTGTCGACGGGCTACAAAGCCCAACTGGTCTGTTGCCACTAATGAGGGCAAAACACAATTGATACGTGTGGCAAGTACTTTAGCAAACCGTTTCAGATCGACATTTAGAAATTATATTGGACGGAACTTGGCTAGCTTTCCAGGCTTTAGCAACATGACCACAGTGGCTTCCAGCATCTCCGAAAGTACAGGCCAGAGCATATAAAATGGTTGCATAACCGGGCCAGATAAGGAAGCAGTTCCAGGTGGAAGGCTTTATAATAATCAGCCATGAACCCATCAGGGCCCAGGACCTTATGTGGCTTAGATGCCAATATAGCTTTTTTGATTTCTTCAGGGGAGATAGGACTTTTAAGGTCCTCCACCTCCAATTGTTGGTGTTCTCTCTCTTTTTTAAGTCTAGAGGCCTCTTAACAGCAGGCCTTGTGAGAGCACCATAGAGTCAACACAGAGACTTCGGTGGTGTCATTAGGAGTGAAAAAGGTTTTCAGTTCACGTGAAAGCATATCCGACCGCTCCTTACTACGCAGCAAGAATCGATTAAGTCTCCACGCAGGAAGAGGAGGTCTGAGGAGACACCCCAAACAATAGATCTTTAGAAACCAATCCCTCTCCCCAGCATGTTGGTATCTCAAAATATCGTGGTAGTTTCTCCAAGCAACTGACGGATGTCAGGCCTAGGGGAGCAGGCTACTCTGGAGCAATCAATGTCAGAGTTGACTGGAACGTTAAAGTCGCCCCCTATAATTACCGCCCCTACAGCTATTTTCTGCAATTTCTTGAAAAATCTACAGAAATAAGAGATCTGATTGGAATTGGGAGCATAGAAGGCCGCAATGGTGTACAGTATATTATCCAGATAACATTTTAGAATAATATATCTTCCCACTGTATCCATGATACACTCATGCAGCCGGAAAGCCACAGACGATCTGACTCCCACAGCTACCCCTGCTTTCCCCTTCTTAATAGATGGGGAGAAGAACAAATGAGGAAACATGCGATGTGAGCATCTGCGGGAGTCAGCCTCAATTAGGTGCGTCTCCTGTGCCATAAATACATCACAATGCTAGGATTGGACCTCCGTCCAAAGCAATGATCTTTTGAAAGGGGAGTCCAATCCCTTTACATTAAGAGAAAACTTTTTGAAACCCATAATAAATGAGCAAAGAGAGGATGCTGGAGTGTCCAAAATCCCATTTCCCTAGACAGGCGTGTCCCATGTAGAGAGATCCCATTATCCAGATTGCACGAAGGAAAGCTGACTCCTCTGACGGCAGCATACAGTAGAGGGTGAATATAAAAGCGGAAAAAGAAAAAAGAACAATCTGTAATAAACGGTGAAAACTTGCAGGTCTTATCTGCAGGTGACATCATCAGTCGCCAAGAAGTAGAAGAAGGGCCAACTATGAAGTCCTAGAACCAATAGGGTTACCTGCCCAACATAGCTCAGGCACCCAGTGAGACATCTCAGTGTCCCAAACAGGAGGAGCAGAGGATGTGGAACATTTCAGACCTTTTCCCATTCAGGAGCCACTTTATCCGGTGTGGGAGAGGTACCGGTGGGGGACTGAGGTAAGTCGGATATGAGGCTCCAGGAATGCAGCATAGACTGAGCTGCTTGCGGTGATCTGCATGTGTGGAGTACGCCTTTATGGTAAATCAAAAGTTTCACCGGGAACCTACATCTGTACTGAACGTTGTTCTCCCGCAGAATCTTGATAGCAGGCGCAAACTCTTTGAATTTAGCCAAGGTGCTTGCCGACAAGTCGGGATAGATCGAAATTCCGGTAAACAATTCCGAGGGTGTGGCATTCTCTCGGAGTTTGTGGAGAAAGGCATCTTTTATATGATAAAAATGCATTCTGGCCAATACATCTCTTGGAGTACCCGGGTCAAGGATTCTATGGATTCAATCCACGGTGAGGTCAAGATTAGTCGCCGTGGAAACGGAAGCTTTTATAAGCTCCTTTAAAAGGCCCTCAGGGGCTTCTGGTGCCATCGACTCCGGGACTCCACGGAGACGGACATTGTTCCATCTATTGTGGTCTTCCATGTCTTGGATCTTAGTGGCCAGTCTCGCTCATGCAAGTCTATAAGGGAATTATGCGAGGCAGCAAACTCCGCCATCTTGCACTCAACATGAGCGGTGTGGTTACCCAATGCTTGCAAGTCTCTCTTAATCTCTCTTACCATACATATATAGTAACATATAGTATATAAGGCCGAAAAAAGACATTTGTCCATCCAGTTTGGCCTGTTATCCTGCAAGGTGATCCAGAGGATGACAAAAAAAGGTAGAAGCCAATTTTCCCCACTTAAGGGGAAAAAAAAATCCGTCCCGACTCCATTCAGGCAATCAGATAACTCCCTGGATACCTTGCATGTCGTCTCATAGTGAAGTTCTCAGGGAGTCCAGCAAGTTCCGCATAGTGTGTTCTGAGAGTGGTTGAGATGAGGGCAATACATATGACTCTTCCCTGGGCTCTGTGGGGATTTGCTCTGGTAGTTAGGACTAGCGGATGCAGTATAGAGGCAAAGTACACCGTTCTTGAATCAAACAGCGGTGTTTATTCACACATTGGTGTATAACAAAATGCAGGTGGGCTTGGTGTTTGTTTACACACAAGGAAAGTCCATAAACAATAAAAGTGTCCTGGGTGCTAATTTACACCCTGCTAGCAGTTCAGCCTCAAGTCCATAGGCGGCCTGTTCACCTTTAGAGGGGCCCGAGTCCTCCAGCCCGGCTCAAACCTCAAATCCCAGCACAGCACTCAGTTCACAGCACACAGACTCCTGAGCTCCACAGTCAGAGTAAGGTAAATCCAACCGCTTCCCTTACATCAGACTTAGGGGCCGGAACCTCTTCCCCTAGAAAACTCGTCTGCGGACTATCGTCAGTACTGGTCTCCCTATCCTTCCACGGTTTATATAAATTGACATGGTACACCTGCTCCGACTTCTGCCGCCCTGGCTGGTGTACCTTGTAGTTTACTTCTCCAACCTTTTCGAGTATCTCGTAGGGTCCCTGCCACCTAGCCAGTAACTTGCTGTCCACTGTCGGTACCAGAACCAAAACCCAATCTCCCGGGTTAAAGATCCGGACCGGAGCCTGCTGATTATACACCCAACTTTGAGCTTGCTGAGCTGCCTCCATATGTTCCTTTACCAGCGGCAAAATGGTTTCCATACGTTTCTGCATCTGGGTGACGTATTCAACAGCACTTTTATATGGTGTGGATTGTTGCTCCGACGCATCTTTGGCTATGTCCAACAGACCACGTGGATGTCTGCCATATAGTAGTTTAGTTCGAAGGGCGAGAACCCAGTAGAGACATAAGATAGGGCAGAAGGAGGTCCCAGTCCTTTCCATCCTTAGCTACTACTCGTTTTAACATAGTTTGATTAAACCTTTCTACTAGGCCGTCAGTTTGCGGGTGATAGACGGATGTCCGTATCTGTTTGATATTCAGCAACTTACAGAGCTCCCGCATGACCGTGGACATAAAAGGAGTCCCCTGGTTAGTCAGAACCTCTTTGGGAATCCCCACTCGGGAAAACATCTCCATTAACTCTTTTGCTACGAGATTGACCGATGTATGTCGCAGTGGCACCACCTCTGGGTACCGAGTCGCGTAGTCCAGGACGACCAAGATGTGTTGGTGCCCCCTAACGGATTTCAGTACTGGGCCTACGAGATCCATAGCGATTCTCTCAAATGGTACCTCGATAATCGGGAGGGTCATTAACCACCTCCGGACCGCCGAACGCAGCGACGCGTCCTGGAGGTGGTTGACTGATTCCTCCTGGACGCGCCGGCGCGTCCTCTCGCGAGACGCGAGATTTCCTGTGAACGCGCGCACACAGGCGCGCGCGTTCACAGGAACGGAAGGTAAGCGAGTGGATCTCCAGCCTGCCAGCGGCGATCGTTCGCTGGCAGGCTGGAGATGTGTTTTTTTTAACCCCCTAACAGGTATATTAGACGCTGTTTTGATAACAGCGTCTAATATACCTGCTACCTGGTCCTCTGGTGGTCCCCTTTGTTTGGATCGACCACCAGAGGACACAGGTAGCTCAGTAATATGTAGCACCAAGCACCACACTACACCCCCCCCCCGTCACTTATTAACCCCTTATTCACCCCTGATCACCCCATATAGACTCCCTGATCACCCCCCTGTCATTGATCACCCCCCTGTCATTGATAACCCCCTGTAAGGCTCCATTCAGACATCCGTATGATTTTTACGGATCCACTGATACATGGATCGGATCCGCAAAACGCATACGGACATCTGAATGCACCCTTACAGGGGGGTGATCAATGACGGGGGTGATCACCCCATATAGACTTCCTGATCACCCCCCTGTCATTGATCACCCCCCTGTAAGGCTGCATTCAGATGTCTGTATGATTTTTACGGATCCACTGATACATGGATCGGATCCGCAAAACGCATACGGACATCTGAATGCAGCCTTACAGGGGGGTGATCAATGACGGGGGTGATCACCCCATATAGACTTCCTGATCACCCCCCTGTCATTGATCACCCCCCTGTAAGGCTGCATTCAGATGTCCGTATGATTTTTACGGATCCACTGATACATGGATCGGATCCGCAAAACACATACGGACATCTGAATGGAGCCTTATAGGGGGGTGATCAATGACAGGGGGGTGATCACCCCATATAGACTCCCTGATCACCCCCCTGTCATTGATCACCCCCCTGTCATTGATCACCCCCCTGTCATTGATCACCCCCCTGTAAGGCTCCATTCAGACTTTTTTTGGCCCAAGTTAGCGGAAATATTATTTTTTTTTCTTACAGAGTCTCATATTCCACTAACTTGTGTCAAAAAATAAAATCTCACATGAACTCACCATACCCCTCACGGAATCCAAATGCGTAAAAAGTTTTAGACATTTATATTCCAGACTTCTTCTCACGCTTTAGGGCCCCTAGAATGGGGGCAGTATAAATACCCCACATGTGACCCCATTTCAGAAAGAAGACACCCCAAGGTATTCCGTGAGGGGCATATTGAGTCCATGAAAGATTGAAATTTTTGTCCCAAGTTAGCGGAAAGGGAGACTTTGTGAGAAAAAAATAAAATATCAATTTCCGCTAACTTGTGGGCAAAAATTTTTTTTTCTATGAACTCGCCATGCCCCTCATTGAATACCTTGGGGTGTCTTCTTTCCAAAATGGGGTCACATGTGGGGTATTTATACTGCCCTGGAATTCTAGGGGCCCTAAAGCGTGAGAAGAAGTCTGGGATCCAAATGTCTAAAAATGCCCTCATAAAAGGAATGTGGGCCCCTTTGCGCATCTAGGCTGCAAAAAAGTGTCACACATCTGGTATCGCCGCACTCAGGAGAAGTTGGGCAATGTGTTTTGGGGTGTCATTTTACATATACCCATGCTGGGTGAGATAAATATCTTGGCCAAATGCCAACTTTGTATAAAAAATGGGAAAAGTTGTCTTTTGCCGAGATATTTCTCTCACCCAGCATGAGTATATGTAAAAAGACACCCCAAAACACATTGCCCAACTTCTCCTGAATACGGCGATACCACATGTGTGACACTTTTTTGCAGCCTAGGTGGGCAAAGGGGCCCACATTCCAAAGAGCACCTTTCGGATTTCACCGGCCATTTTTTACAGATTTTGATTTCAAACTACTTACCACACATTAGGGCCCCTAGAATCCCAGGGCAGTATAACTACCCCACAAGTGACCCCATTTTGGAAAGAAGACACCCCAAGGTATTCGCTGATGGGCATAGTGAGTTCATGGAAGTTTTTATTTTTTGTCACAAGTTAGTGGAATATGAGACTTTGTAAGAAAAAAAAATAATCATCATTTTCCGCTAACTTGTGACAAAAAATAAAAAAATTCGAGGAACTCGCCATGCCTCTCACGGAATACCTTGGGGTATCTTCTTTCCAAAATGGGGTCACTTGTGGGGTAGTTATACTGCCCTGGCATTCTAGGGGCCCAAATGTGTGGGAAGTATTTTGAAATCAAAATGTGTAAAAAATGGCCGGTGAAATCCGAAAGGTGCTCTTTGGAATGTGGGCCCCTTTGCCCACCTAGGCTGCAAAAAAGTGTCACACATGTGGTATCTCCGTACTCAGGAGAAGTTGGGCAATGTGTTTTGGGGTGTCATTTTACATATACCCATGCTGAGTGAGATAAATATCTTGGTCAAATGCCAACTTTGTATAAAAAAATTGGAAAAGTTGTCTTTTGCCAAGATATTTCTCTCACCCAGCATGGGTATATGTAAAATGACACCCCAAAACACATTGCCCAACTTATCCTGAGTACGGAGATACCACATGTGTGACACTTTTTTTGCAGCCTAGGTGGGCAAAGGGGCCCACATTCCAAAGAGCACCTTTCAGATTTCACCGGCCATTTTTTACAGATTTTGATTTCAAACTACTTACCACACATTTGGGCCCCTAGAATGCCAGGGCAGTATAACTACCCCACAAGTGACCCCATTTTGGAAAGAAGACACCCCAAGGTATTCGCTGATGGGCATAGTGAGTTCATAGAAGTTTTTATTTTTTGTCACAATTTAGTGGAATATGAGACTTTGTAAGAAAATAAATAAATAAAAAAAAAATCATCATTTTCCGCTAACTTGTGACAAAAAATAAAAAGTTCTATGAACTCACTATGCCCATCAGCGAATACCTTAGGGTGTCTACTTTCCGAAATGGGGTCATTTGTGGGGTGTTTGTACTGTCTGGGCATTGTAGAACCTCAGGAAACATGACAGGTGCTCAGAAAGTCAGAGCTGCTTCAAAAAGCGGAAATTCACATTTTTGTACCATAGTTTGTAAACGCTATAACTTTTACCCAAACCATTTTTTTTTTTACCCAAACATTTTTTTTTTATCAAAGACATGTAGAACAATAAATTTAGAGCAAAATTTATATATGGATGTCGTTTTTTTTTTGCAAAATTTTACAACTGAAAGTGAAAAATGTCATTTTTTTGCAAAAAAATAGTTAAATTTCGATTAATAACAAAAAAAGTAAAAATGTCAGCAGCAATGAAATACCACCAAATGAAAGCTCTATTAGTGAGAAGAAAAGGAGGTAAAATTCATTTGGGTGGTAAGTTGACCGAGCAATAAACTGTTAAAGTAGTGTAGGTCAGAAGTGTAAAAAGTGGCCTGGTCATTAAGGGTGTTTAAGCTAAGGGGGCTGAGGTGGTTAAGGGACTGCGGAAAAGGTGCTGGGGGCTAGTGGTTTGGCAGGCGGGCAAGACTTACAAAAGTCATCCACCTCTCTAAAGACATTGGGCCAGTAAAACTGTTGTAGTATCCGGTCCTGTGTCTTCTGCAGTCCCAGATGACCCCCGAGTACATGGTGGTCTAACTCTAACATGAGAGTTTTTGATAGGCCCCGGGCACCAGCAACTGTTCAACAGGTTCACCCCGCAGCTGGTTTACCCGATATACCATATTTTGGTGGACCACAAAACGGGGAAACATTGACTCAGCCCCAGGTTATTGGGATACACTATCAAGTATTACCACATTCTCCCAGGCCTGGGATAGGGTTGGGTCTCGGCGTTGGGCTGTACCGAAATTCTCCCCGGAGATGTTAAGGTCTGCCAACCCAGGACCCGGTGGCAACTCCTCCACGTCTCCCACCATTACTGTGTTGTCTCCCCCTCTTCCACCGAAGTGGCGGCCACCCCTACTGCTGGCCCTTCGGCCTTAGGTTCCCATGGTTCACGAGGGCCTTCACAACAGCCTCCATTTTGTTGTTGGGCACGGGTTGAAATATATCTGGTTTGATATACAACATACAACTGTGCCCAAAAATGCAGACCCAAAAATATATAATCGCGTTCACGCCAGCCTCACTGCGCTTGCCCACATCCTCCACCAATTGTGGGGATTCGCTCTGGTAGTTAGGACTAGCGGATGCAGTATAAAGGCAAAGTACACCGTTCTTGAATCAAACAGCAGTGTTTATTCACACATTGATGTATAACAAAATGCAGGTGGCTTGGTGTTTGTTCACACACAAGAAAAGTCCATAAACAATAAATGTCCTCTTTTCTCCAGGGTATTAATTCACACCTTGTTAGCAGTTCAGCTTCAAGTCCATAGGCGGCCTGTTCACCTTTAGAGGGGCCTGAGTCCTCCAGCTTGGCTTAAACCTCAAATCCCAGCACAGCACTCAGTTCACAGCACACAGACTCCTGAGCTCCACTGTCAGAGTGAGGTAAATCCACCCAGCTGGCAGTGCTGGCTGGTTTTTATGGCTGGTAAAACCCGGCCTGGAACATGGGGAGTAGTCACCCACCCAGCACTTTGACTACTCCCATTAAGCTATGAAAGCCATGCTAAACCTCAAGGTGTCAATTAGCAATAGCTGCTGCTAATACATAAAATACCGGCTCTTACTTCACCGAAGCCAGCAGAGTCGCCTTGTTGAAAAACTCTGTTAGCTTGGCAGGAGCTGCATGCTTCCTTAGCTTCCCCATCGTGGGTAGTCCTGGTGAGGCACTGGATTTTTCACTTTGGGGTCCTGGGGTTGCCGATAAGTGCCGAGGTGCGGGTGCTATGAGCGGAGCGAGCAGATCAAGCGGCCGGTGCCATTGCATGCAGGCCACAACCCCAACAATAGTTTATGTTCTGATGACACAATCATACATATTGACATGGTAAATTAAAAATAAGTTCACCAAAAATTCTTTAAAAATGTTAAGCATAAAAATGTGATTTAAACAATAGGTTATTTTCTGATGACATGTTCCCTTTAAGCTCTACTTTGTATACAGTGATTGCTGCAGTGCTTGTAATTACTTTATTGAATGCTGTTCATAGAAAAAAAATCTTTATTAATGGCTTTGGTCCTTGAGAAGCATGGAGTTCCATGACCTATGTAAAATGAATGTGGCATCATAGCTTTGAAAATGCTTTGTGTCTTCTAATAGCCTTGCAATTAAAAAGTTAAGGTACATTAGAGTTCTGGGCAAAAAAACTGCAGAATATTCTTCTGGTTACTGATCTGAAATGAGTTATGAGTAAAGAATTCATTTATACCTGTACTTATAGCACAACATTCAATTATATAGCTGGAACAGTGATTAAAAGTATTGTGCAGTGCTACTATATACTGTAGATGACCTATCCTCAGGATAGACGGGGGGTTTGACTCCCAGCACTCCTGCTGAACAGTTGTTTAAAGAGGTAGCGACGCTCATTCGAGCACTGCTTCCGGTTCAAAATTACCTGGGCATATCCTTTCTAGAGGAACGCAATGTAATTACAACTGCATCGCAACATTTAAATTAATGGGACAAGCAGTTGTAATTACACTGCTACAAAGGAGATGGCGCACAGGTAATTTTTAAGGAAAGCAGCACCCTCATAAACGCCGCTATTTCTTTCAACTACTGGGAATTGGAACCATGCAGATCTAATACTGACGACCTATCCTGAGGATAGGTAATCCAAATTTACCCACTGCACAATCCTTTTACGTGAAACATTCAGAAAGATCTTCTGAGCTGTGAGGAGCTGGCCGAGGATCATTTGAAAGATATAGCACAAACTACCAGTCACAATAGTTGACGGCAGACTTCTGTATGCCGAAAATGAAATTGGCCAGGCTGCAAAACTTTGTCCGTTGTTGACTGAAATTACATGCGTTTGGAATAATCAGCCAAATTAGGCCAATCATTTTCCAATGTGCTGAAGGAGCAGGAAGTCAATTTTTGTCAAAGCAGGTTGGCCAGTTTAGACTGGCATGTTGGCATGTTGTAAGAAAGGCTTAAAGCTGGCTATAGCTGAGAGCTGAAAGAGCATTCAGCCAACAGCTATCAGTCACCACCACTCAGCCGAGCATGCATGTGTCCTGAACATGAAGAACAATGGGATGGGCAGCTGGAACACATATGCTCAATTTTTACCTACGGGAGAGGGTTGAAACAAAGGCAGGGGATAGAATGGTGAGAAAATATAAACAATTTGATTAGAGGATGTGTAGAATTTAGAACTCACAATTTTCTCACAAACCTATACAACTGAAGTATTGTATTAATTAACTTAGTGTTGAAAAGATGGTACCAGTAGTATAAGGTGGATCTACACCTATAGCTTATCTACTAAGGCTCATTTTAGTCCTTATCCAGAAATGAGGTGAAGATGGCCACTGACTTTCTGTGTTCAGCAGGGTTTGAGTATGATGGCCCTCTTTAAAGGTGTTCTCCAGGAATTAAGAAAATAAAATTACTAAAAATACTCAAATATTACTTTATTATAAATAAATTCCTAAATACTTTTCATTAGTTATAACGTCTTGTTTTGTCTGGGGAGAAATCATTGGGAGAAATAAAATGACCGCCATCCTATCAGTACATACATAACCTGTCCTAATCACACAGCAGGACAAGTTACTACACAACACTGAGCTAAAGAGCTGCCTCATCCTCCTCTCTGCTCTGCCTGTTAGGGATTATGATCCTGAATACAGTTCTATATACATGATCTTCAGCTAATCTCTGTAGGAATGGAGTTCATGAGGAGACATGAAGTACAGAGAGGATCTATCCTGAGGATAGTTCATCAGTTTTAAAACACTCGGACAACCCCATTAATTGCATGGTTTTCATGCTTTCCCGAGAGATGGCTTTTCATATCAACTCTAATGAAGCATATCTGTCATATTCAAACATAACTATGAATAACAAGATCTACAGCAGATCTGGGTGACCCCATACAGCTTTATATGGATAACCTTTTTTTCTCATTTACCTGTATATCGGAATACATGACTTACTTGGAAAACAATAAGACTAGAAACTCAATTCATTCTATTTTTCCATTACTGTTTGTTTCCTTTGCAAGCAACTTCATGATGAACAAGTATATTATTCATTTTTATGACCGTTCTAGATAAAAACACTAAACCTAGCAAAAAGGATATGTTAATTAGAATCACATACTTCTTCTAATCTATTGTGTGTAGAGAGAATTACAAGGGCCAAATATAGCCTTGATTTCTTTCAAAGTGTAGAACTTGGAAGCAACCTTTCCATTGTATAAACCATGCATTTTATACAATATTAAAGAGAGTATTCCAAAGAATTCATTTATAATGTATATAGAAATTAACTGTGTTTATCACCAATATGGACGTCAGCTGAACCATTTGGGAACCCATTTAAGAAATGACTTTAATAACATCAGTTTTTATTTCGCAAGGTGTTTTGGCAGAAGGTTGTACTTTTAAAAACAGATGGACAGATGCCAAATAAGATCTTACAGTCTTAAAAGCAGTTAACATACTAAAAAGTCACAAATCTAAACTATGACAGCATTTTTCCAGCTTTAGAAGCCTTAAAGTAACAAACAAGTATCCACAGACCTGGTGGCTGCCGTTGCAGTCACAGACAATTAAGCTCCATTAAATCTCTAAGCATGGCAAGTTCCTAATTAGCACCTAATTAGCGTTGTGTTGGAATTGAGACTCCAAATAAAGTCCTTGCAGGTAAGGACAGTACAGATCGGTATTAAGCAAATCTGAAAAATAATTAGATAGTTCCTTAATAAGCTGGCAGATGAGCGCACTCTTTTAATAAAGCCTTTATCAATTCTAGTTGCTAAATACAGGGGATCAGCAAAAGAAAACGTGCTTAATTAGCACCACTCGCAGCAAGGTCATTTTTTACCATCTAATTTAGCACTTGGCACAGCAGGCACATTGCCACACTTTTCATATAGGGACACATACTGCATATTGTATAAAATGCTCATTCACTATTTTCTAATTATTTTATACCGCATTCACTTAGAAATTGATACAGTTGAAATCAAATGCAACACGGACTCACGTGAATTGGTTGGTATTGGCAAAGTATACAGTAAACAAGACAGAAAGGCTTAAAGGGCATTTATCACCAGGAAATTCCCTGTTAGCCCTTAGAAGACTGCCACAGTACATATATGGTAGAAGTCGAATGTTTAAATATGGCGCTAGATTTCTGCAGTTTTAGTAGAGGCCTGAGCTCAAATGTGACCATGGAATCTAAAGGCTGAAAACCAGGAAGCGCTACACTTCCGTGACTGGAACGGCTCCCCCGAGTGGCAATCGGGGGAGCCGTTCATTCCCTGAAGCAGCCTCGGTCCTCCTGAATGATCTCAGGCTGCTGAAGCCATGTTCCTATGGAGATCCAATATGGTGTAATGAAAAACAAACAAACATCAAGACGGCCGATTTACCGTTTTTCCATCGCTTCTCCTCCAAAAAACAATTAAATAAGAAGTGATCAAAAAGTCATACACACACCAAAAATGTATATGTAATGTAAATGTATAGATCGCCCGTAAAAAATGAGCCCTCACACAGCATTGTAGACATAACTATAAAAAAGTTATGAGGGTCCGAATATGGCAATAAAGATGAACACCGTAAAAAATTTAATATAAAAACTGTGCTAAATAAACCATTTTTTGTCACCTTTAGAGTTGAGTGGACACCTGGATGTTCGGGTTCGACCGAACTTGAGGAAAAGTTAGAGTTCGGGACCCGAACTTGACCCCGAACCCGAACCCCATTGAAGTCAATGGGGACCCGAACTTTTAAGCACTAAAATGGCTGTAAAAATGTGGAAAGGGCTAGAGGGCTGCAAATGGCATCAAAATGTGGTTAAGAGCATGGCATGTGCTCTGCAAACAAATGTGGATAAGGAAATGACTTTAAATAACATAAAATAGATAAAAATAAAAAATAATAATCTTGATCTAGGAGGACGAGGTCCATATGGAGTAGGAGGTTGAGGAGGCGGTGGAAGTGGCAGTGTAGGTGGAAGCGGCGGTGGAGGAGGAGGTAGCCTACACTGCTTTTTGGTTTTAAATTTTATTTTTAAAATTAGGGTACACCCCAAAACATTGGGAAATATAACCTGTGATAACCCCCTCCAGTCATGCTAAACACACTTACAGACAATATTCACATCTAAAACTGTATAATGTCAACCCATGAATGTAACAGAAATTTTTTTGAAATTTATTAAGCTGTCAACTAGGTAGAGGAGGGTTATATTACACCCAAAAATTGGTGAATTTCACCCAAAAATTTAACTGACTATTTATTTTTTAAACCTGTCTACTAGGTATAGCAGTGGTACATCACACCCAAAAATTGGTAAATTTCACCGGAAAATGTAACTGACTATTTATTTATTTTTTAACCTGTCTACTAGGTATAGCAGTGGTACATCACACCCAAAAATTGGTGAATTTTACCAGAATATATAACTGACAATTTTATTTAATTTCTTTAACGGTCTACTAGGTATAGCAGTGGTACTATACACACAAAAATTGGTTAATTTCACCTGAAAATGTAAATGACAATTATATATATTTTTTTAACTGGCCTACTAGGTATAGCAGTGGTACTATACATCCAAAAATTGGTGAATTTCACCCAAAAATGTAAATGACAAAGTAGTGAAATGATATAAAATAAAACACGTACAAATAAAAAAATAAAAAAATTCATTTATGAGGTGGAGTTCCATATGGAGTAGGAATTTGAGGAAGCGGTGGATGTAGCAGTGTAGGTGGAAGCGGCAGTGGAGGAGGGCGAGGTAGCCAACACAGGTTTTTGGTTTTAATATATTTTTTGTAAATGAGGGTACACTCTAAAAGAGTGTGAAATATACAAAATACAAGAATGAGCAATTGCGCTGCAGTATAACAACGGCTGGTTAGTGCCGGTATACATTGTCTATTCTGCACAAGGTACAGACAAGTCCTGAGGGATCCATGCCTGGTTCATTTTATTGAACGTGAGCTTGTCCACATTGGCTGTGGACAGGCAGCTGCGCTTGTCTGTGATGACGCCCCCTGCCATGCTAAACATACGTTCAGATAATACACTGGCTGCAGGGCAGGCCAGCACCTCCAAGGCGTAAAGGGCAAGCTCAGGCCATGTGCCCAATTTGGAGAACCAGAAGTTGAAGGGGGCAGACCCGTCATTCAGTACGTGTAGGCGTGTGCACACATACTGCTCCACCATGTTGGTGAAATGTTGCCTCCTGCTAAGACGTTCCATATCAGCTGGTGGTGCTGGTTGTTGTGGCGTGCTGACAAAGCTTTTCCACATTTCGGCCATGCTAATCCTGCCTTCTGAGGTGCTGGTGGTGCCTCAGCTGCATTGGCGACCTCTTCCTCGTCCTCTGCCTTTTGCTTCCACTGTGCCCCCACTGTCAGGTGGTAATGCTATCAGCAGCGCGTCTACCAGCGTGCGCTTGTACTCGCGCATCTTACGATCACGCTCCAGTGACGGAATTAAGGACGGTACGTTGTCCTTGTAACAGGGATCCAGCAGCGTGGCCACCCAGTAATCAGCACAAGTTAGAATGTGGGCAACTCGGAGATCGTTGCGGAGACACTGCAGCATGTAATCGCTCATGTGTGCCAGGCTGCCCAGAGGCAACGAAAAGCTGTCCTCTGTGGGAGGTGTATCGTCTATGTCCTCTGTATCCCCCCATCCACGCACCAGTGATGGCCATGAGCTGGTCTGGGTACCACCCTGCTGTGAACATGGTTCCTCCTCCTCCTCCACCTCGTCATCCTCCAGAACTGTGCCCTGGCTGGACAATTGTGTACCTTGGGTTTGTGGGTGCAGGAACCCACCCTCGGAGCCACTTGGGAATGACTGTCCGGAAAGCCTAAAAAATGATCCCTCTTCCTCCTCCTGTTCCACATCCTCTTCCATCATCGCCAGGAGCGTTTTTTCAAGGAGGCATAGAAGTGGGATAGTAACGCTGAGAACGGCGTTATCGGCACTGGCCATGTTGGTGGAGTACTCGAAACAGCGCAACAAGGAACACAGGTCTCGCATGGAGGCCCAGTCATTGGTGGTAAAGTGGTGCTGTTCCGCTGAGCGACTCACCCATGCGTGCCGCAGCTGAAACTCCACTATCGCCTGCTGCTGCTCGCACAGTCTGGCCAGCATGTGCAAGGTGGAGTTCCACCTTGTGGGCACGTCGCATATGAGGCGGTGAGCAGGAAGGCCGAAGTTGCGCTGCAGCGCTGACAGGCGAGCAGCAGCAGGGTGAGAACGCCGAAAGCGCGCACAGACGGCCCGCAATTTAGGCAGCAGCTCTGACATATTGGGGTAATTTTTAAGGAATCTCTGCACCACCAAATTCAGCACATGCTCCAGGCAAGGGATGTGCGTCAAACCGGCTAGTCCCAGAGCTACTATGAGATTTCGCCCATTATCGCACACCACCAGGCCGGGCTTGAGGCTGACTGGCACAAACCACTCATCGGTCTGTTGTTCAAAGCCCGTCCACAGCTCCTGCGCGGTGTGGGGTTTGTCCCCCAAACAGATACGTTTTAAAACTGCCCGCTGTCGTTTACCCCTGGCTGTGCTGAAGTTGGTGGTGAAGGTGTTACACTGACCGGATGAGGAGCTGGTAGAGGATGAGAAAGCAGAGTAGGAGGATGAAGCATCAGGAAGCAAACTGAAGTGCCCTGCAATCCTCGGCGATGGAAGGACATGCGCCAAACTGCTATCCGCCTCAGGCCGAGCCGCCTCTGCATTTACCCAGTGTGCTGTTATGGAGATATAATGGCCCTGACCGTGCTTACTGGTCCACCTTGCCACAGATGGCGTTGCGCAGTGCACACCTGATTTTGTCCCTTACTTGGTTGTGCAGGGAAGGGATAGTTGTGGTGGCTGGGCACGACGTACTGTGGGACAGCCACCGCCATAAGGCCTTTAAAACTATCCGTCTCCACCAGACGGAATGACAGCATTTCAAAGGCCAGTAATTTAGAAATGCTGGCATTCAGGGCTAGGGATCATGGGTGGGTAGGGAGGTACTTCCTCTTCCTCTCCAGCTTTTGGGAGATGGAGAGCTGAAAGCTTCCATGGGACATTGTGGAGATGCTATGTGACCCAGGTGGTGGTGTTGCTGGCAGATCCTCTGTTTGCGGGGTGGCAGGTGGCACTGTCACTCCAGAGGTGGATGAAGAGGCAGAGACTGCAGCAGAAGAGGAAGCAGGAGGAGCCAGAGACCTTTCTTGGTTTTTAAGGTGTCTACTCCACTGCAGCTCATGTTTTGCACTTAAACGCCTGGTCATGCAGGTTGTGCTCAGGTTGAGAATGTTTATGCCTCACTTCAGGCTCTGATTGCACAGCGTGCAAACCACTCGTGTCTTGACGTCAACACATTGTCTGAAGAACTGCCACGCCAGGGAACTCCTTGGAGCTGGCTTTGGTGTACCCGGTCCCTTGCTGCGGTGGTCAGTAGCAGGCATACTGTCTAGAGGATGGCTGCTCCGCTTTTGCACCCTGCTCCCTCTTCTGCTGTTGGCTATGTACGACCACCGCCTCTTGCTCCGAACTACATAGGTCACTCGCATGACCTTAATTCCATGTGGGGTCGAGGACCTCATCGTCCTCCACATCATCTTCCACCCAGTCTTCACCACTGCCTTCCTTGTTGGTCTGCACACTTTCGAAAGCCCCAGCAGTTGGCACCTGTGTTTCGTCATCATCCGAGACGTGCTGCGATGGTCCTCCCATGTACTCATCCTGAAACATAAGTGGTTGGGCATCAGTGCTGGCTCAGACTGCTTGGCTGATTTGCAAGGGGGTGAGGTGAAAGACTGATGGACATCGGCTGCAGGTGCCAACTGTGGTCTTTCAGCAGGAGACTGGGTGGGAGACAATGTGAAGGAACTGGATCCACTGTCAGCAACCCAATTTACTATCGCCTGTACTTGTTCAGGCCTCACCATTCGTAGAGCCACATTAGGCCCGACCAAATACCACTGCAGTTTCTGTCGCCTACTTCTACCTGAGGAAGGGGTTTCACTTGTGCGTGTAGCTGGCACAGATCGACCACGTCCTCTCCCGGCAACAGGAGCTCCACCAGCAGCACCACGACCTGGGCCACGTCCCTTATTTGACACTCTCCTCATATTTCTTGAATTTAGGAACTTGCCCTAAATGGGTGTTTAATTAATAGTAGAATAGAACGACAGTATGTAAAGGGTGTATCTCACACGGCCTGAACCAGACTAGGCCTGAATTAAAGATTTCTTTGCCCAAAATGGCTGTATTTCAAATGCCTGAATCAAACCCCTGTATGTAAAGGGTGTATCTCACACGGCCTGAACCAGTGTAGGCCTGAATTAAAGATTTCTTTGCCCAAAATGGCTGCATTTCAAATGCCTGAATCAAACCCTTGTATGTAAAGGGTGTATCTCACAGGGCCTGAACCACTGTAGGCCTGAATTAAA
Source organism: Bufo bufo (assembly GCF_905171765.1). NCBI lineage: Eukaryota > Metazoa > Chordata > Amphibia > Anura > Bufonidae > Bufo > Bufo bufo. Next base: position 435,668,902 of record NC_053393.1, read on the forward strand.
TATTGGTGCACCAAATGGCGGTATTTCAAAGCTCCGAATCTAACCCAAATGTATTAAGGGTGTATCTCACAATGACATATGCAGCAAAGGCTGCCAACTAAATTTGCCCAAACGAGTGTTTGTTTAACAACTGAATTTGACAGCAGTAGATAAGCCTGTAATTTCACACGTGCTGATGCTGCAAGGCCTGAAAATGGTGGTTTTTGGCAAAAAAGTGTGTTTTTAAAACCCCAGAAAATGATTGGTGTATTTCTAGCTTAAATTGCACACTGACTAAGGCCTCATGCACACGACCGTTGTATGCATCCGTGGCCGTTGTGCAGTTTTCCGTTTTTTTTTCGCGGACCCATTGACAATGGGTCCGTGGAAAAATCGGAAAATGCACCGTTTTGCAGCCGCATCCGTGATCCGTGTTTCCTGTTCGTCAAAAAAATATGACCTGTCCTATTTTTTTGACGGACAACGGTTCACGGACCCATTCAAGTCAATGGGTCCGTGAAAGAACACGGATGCACACAAGATTGGCATCCGCGTCCGTGGCCGTAGGTTACTTTCATACAGACGGATCCGAAGATCCGTCTGCATAAAAGCTTATTCAAAGCTGAGTTTTCACTGGAGGGGTTAATTGTGCATATCATAGCCCCCTATAAGAGATCAGGGGCTGCCAGGCAGCAGCGGGGAGACCCCACTCCCTCCGCAGTTTTAATTTCATTGGTGGCCAGTGCGGCCCCCCCTCCCTCCCTCTATTGTATTATTTTCATTGGTGGCACAGTGAGCAGCCCTCCCTCTATTGTATTATTTTCATTGGTGGCACAGTGTCTGCGGCCCCCCCTCCCTCCCTCTATTGTATTATTTTCATTGGTGGCACAGTGAGCAGCCCTCCCTCTATTGTATTATTTTCATTGGTGGCACACTGGCCACCAATGATATTAATACAATAGAGGGAGGGAGGGAGGGGGGGCCGGACACTGTGCCACCAATGAAAATAATACAATAGAGGGAGGGAGAGGGGGCCGGGGGGGGCGCACACTGGCGACCAATGAAATTAATACAATAAAAGGGAGGGAGGGGGGCCGAGGGGGGTCTGCCCCCTGCTGCCTGGCAGCCCCTGATCTCTTACAGGGGACTATGATACGCACAATTAACCCCCCTCAGGTGCCGCACCTGAGGGGTTAATTGTGCGGATCACAGCCCCCTGTAAGAGATCGGGTGCTGCCAGGCAGCAGTCATGTACACAGTTATTAGTATATTCTAACTTGAAGAGTCCCCATCACCATGGGAATGCCTCTGTGTTAGAATATACTGTCTGATCTGAGTTTCACGATCTAACTCATATCCAACAGTATATTCTAACATAGAGGTGTTCCCATAGTGATGGGGACGCTTCAAGTTAAAATATACCATCGGATTGGAGAAAACTCCGATCCGATGGTATAATAGGGACTCCTGACTTTATATTGAAAGCCAATGGGGGACGGATCCATTTGCAATTGCACCATATTGTGTCAACGTCAAACGGATCCGTCCCCATTGTCTTGCATTGTAAGTCAGGACGGATCCGTTTGGGTCCGCACGGCCAGGCGGACACCAAAACGACTTTTTTTTCATGTCCGTGGATCCTCCAAAAATCAAGGAAGACCCACGGACGAAAAAACGGTCACGGATCACAGACCTACGGACCCCGTTTTTGCAGACCTTAAAAAAAAAAAAAATTCTGATTTTCAATGTCCCAAAAGCTCAGGAGCAGTGCTGGTGCGCTGAGCTTGCATAAAATGGCCGCCGCCGCCCACCTAACTGACATACTAAAGTTATTTTTGCACCCACAAAACACAATGTATGTACAGTCGTGGCCAAAAGTTTTGAGAATGACACAAATATTAGTTTTCACAAAGTTTGCTGCTAAACTGCTTTTAGATCTTTGTTTCAGTTGTTTCTGTGATGGAGTGAAATATAATTACACGCACTTCATATGTTTCAAAGGCTTTCATCGACAATTACATGACATTTATGCAAAGAGTCAGTATTTGCAGTGTTGGCCCTTCTTTTTCAGGACCTCTGCAATTCGACTGGGCATGCTCTCAATCAACTTCTGGGCCAATTCCTGACTGATAGCAACCCATTCTTTCATAATCACTTCTTGGAGTTTGTCAGAATTAGTGGGTTTTTGTTTGTCCACCCGCCTCTTGAGGATTGACCACAAGTTCTCAATGGGATTAAGATCTGGGGAGTTTCCAGGCCATGGACCCAAAATGTCAATGTTTTGGTCCCCAAGCCACTTAGTTATCACTTTTGCCTTATGGCACGGTGCTCCATCGTGCTGGAAAATGCATTGTTCTTCACCAAACTGTTGTTGGATTGTTGGAAGAAGTTGCTGTTGGAGGGTGTTTTGGTACCATTCTTTATTCATGACTGTGTTTTTGGGCAAAATTGTGAGTGAGCCCACTCCCTTGGATGAGAAGCAACCCCACACATGAATGGTCTCAGGATGCTTTACTGTTGGCATGACACAGGACCGATGGTAGGGCTCACCTTTTCTTCTCCGGACAAGCCTTTTTCCAGATGCCCCAAACAATCGGAAAGAGGCTTCATCGGAGAATATGACTTTGCCCCAGTCCCCAGTAGTCCATTCACCATACTTTCTGCAGAAGATCAATCTGTCCCTGATGGGTTTTTTTGGAGAGAAGTGGCTTCTTTGCTGCCCTTCTTGACACCAGGCCATCTTCCAAAAGTCTTCGCCTCACTGTGCGTGCAGATGCGCTCACACCTGCCTGCTGCCATTCCTGAGCAAGCTCTGCACTAGCGGCACTACGATCCCGCAGCTGAATCCTCTTTAGGAGACGATCCTGGCGCTTGCTGGACTTTCTTGGACACCCTGAAGCCTTCATAACAAGAATTGAACCTCTTTCCTTGAAGTTCTTGATGATCCTATAAATTGTTGATTGAGGTGCAATCTTAGTAGCTACAATATCCTTGCCTGTGAAGCCATTTTTATGCAACGCAATGATGGCTGCTCGCGTTTCTTTGCAGGTCACCATGGTTAACAATGGAAAAACAATGATTTCAAGCATCACCCTCCTTTTAACATGTCAAGCCATTTTAACCCAATCAGCCGGACATAATGATCTCCAGCCTTGTGCTCGTCAACATTCTCACTTGAGTTAACAAGACTATTACTGAAATGATCTCAGCAGGTCCTTTAATGACAGCAATGAAATGCAGTGGAAAGGTTTTTTTTGGGATTAAGTTAATTTTCATGGCAAAGAAGGACTATGCAATTCATCTGATCACTCTTCATAACATTCTGGAGTATATGCAAATTGCTATTATAAAAACTTAAGCAGCAACTTTTCCAATATTTATATCATTCTCAAAACTTTTGGCCACGACTGTAGATCGCTGAGTTAGATTCTGATTTTGAGCAAAGAGTCTTTCCTATTCTCTCCCTGAAATCACCAGGAGCATCCTCGCCCTACACTAAGCACAGCAGAGTGACGTGCAGCGCTACGTGACTCCAGCTTATATAGAGGCTGGGTCACATGCTACACTGGCCAGTCACAGCCATGAGATTAGTAGGCATGGCTCTGATGGCTTCTAAGGTCAGACAGTTAACCGCTTGTTGATTGGCTGCTCTGCAGCCTTTCAAAAAGCGCCAAGAAAGCGCAGAACACCCAACACGAACTTTTACTGGAATGTTCGGGTTCGGGTCCGGGGTCCAAAAATCCAAAAGTTTGGTACGAACCTGAACCTTACAGTTCGGGTTCGCTCAACCCTAGTCACCTTATATCACAAAAAGTGTAATAGCAAGCGATCAAAAAGTCACACGCACCCCAAAATGGTGCCAATCAAACCGTCATCTCATCCTGCAAAAATCATACCCTACCCAAGATAATCGCCCAAAAACTGAAAAAATTATGGCTCTCAGACTATGGAAACACAAACATGATTTTTTTTTTTGCTTCAAAAATAAAATCATTGTGTAAAACTTACATAAATAAAAAAAAGTATACATATTAGGTATCGCAGCGTCCGTAATAACTTGCTCTATAAAAATATCACATGACCTAACCCCTCAGGTGAATACCGTAAAAAAAAAGTCATCTTTTTGTCACCTTAAAACATGATTTTTTTTGTTTCAAAAAATAAATCATTTGTGTAACTTACATAATAAAAAAAAAAGTATACATATTATGTATCGCTGCGTCTGTGACAACCTGGTCTATAAAAATATCACATGATCTAACCTGTCAGATGAATGTTGTAAATAACAAAAAATTAAAACGGTGCCAAAACAGCTATTTCTTGTTACCTTGCCTCACCAAAAGTGTAATATAGAGCAACCAAAAATCATATGTACCCTAAACTAGTACCAACAAAACTTCCACCCTATCCCGTAGTTTCTAAAATGGGGTCACTTTTTTGGAGTTTCTACTCTAGAGGTGCATCAGGGGGGCTTCAAATGGGACAAGGTGTAAAAAAAAAACAGTCCAGCAAAATCTGCCTTCCAAAAACCGTATGGCATTCCTTTCCTTCTGCGCCCTGCCGTGTGCCCATACAGCAGTTTACGACCACATATGGGGTGTTTCTGTAAACTACAGAATCAGGGCCATAAAAATTAAGTTTTGTTTGGCTGTTAACCCTTGCTTTGTAACTGGAAAAAAAATATTAAAATGGAAAATCTGCCAAAAAAGTGAAATTTTTAAATTGTATCTCTATTTTCCATAAATTCTTGTGGAACACCTAAAGGGTTAATGACATTTGTAAAATCAGTTTTGAATACCTTGAGGGTGTACTTTCTTAGATGGGGACACTTTTATGGCGTTTCTACTCTAGGGGTGCATCAGGGGGGCTTCAAATGGGACATGGTGTCAAAAAAACCAGTCCAGCAAAACCTGCCTTCCAAAAACCGTATGGCATTCCTTTCCTTCTGCGCCCTGCCGTGTGCCCGTACAGCAGTTTACGACCACATATGGGGTGTTTCTGTAAACTACAGAATCAGAGCCCTAAATATTAAGTTTTGTTTGGCTGTTAACCCTTGCTTTGTAACTGGAAAAAAAAAAATATTAAAATGGAAAATCTGCCCAAAAAGTGAAATTTTTTAATAATATATCATTCCCAAAATGATCCAAACAGGAAGTAGACATTTGGGGAACGTAAAGTAATAACTATTTTTGGAGGTATTACTATGTATTATAGAGGTAGAGAAATTGAAACTTGGAAATTTGCAATTTTTTACAAATTTTTGGTAAATATGGTATTTTTCTTATAAATAAAATATTAATTTTTTTTTACTTCATTTTACCAGTGTCATGAAGTACAATATGTGACGAAAAATCAGTCTCAGAATGGCATGGATAAGTCAAAGCGTTTTAAAGTTATCACCACTTAACCACCTCCGGACCGCCTAACGCAGATTCGCGTTCCGGAGGTGGCAGCCCTGCGCAGAGTCACGCATATACGCGTCATCTCGCGCGAGCCGAGACTTCCTGTGAACGCGCGCGCTCACAGGAACGGAAGGTAAGAGAGTTGATCTCCAGCCTGCCAGCGGCGATCGTTCGCTGGCAGGCTGGAGATGTGTTTTTTTTAACCCCTAACAGGTATATTAGACGCTGTTTTGATAACAGCGTCTAATATACCTGCTACCTGGTCCTCTGGTGGTCCCCTTTTTTTGGATCGACCACCAGAGGACACAGGTAGCTCAGTAAAGTAGCACCAAGCACCACTACACTACACTACACCCCCCCCCCCCCGTAACTTATTAACCCCTTATTAGCCCCTGATCACCCCTGATCACCCCATATAGACTCCCTGATCACCCCCCTGTCATTGATTACCCCCCCTGTAAAGCTCCATTCAGACGTCCGCATGATTTTTACGGATCCACTAATAGATGGATCGGATCCGCAAAACGCATCCGGACGTCTGAATGAAGCCTTACAGGGGCATGATCAATGACTGTGGTTATCACCCCATATAGACTCCCTGATCACCCCCCTGTCATTGATTACCCCCCTGTAAAGCTCCATTCAGACGTCCGCATGATTTTTACGGATGCACTGATAGATGGATCGGATCCGCAAAACGCATACGGACGTCTGAATGAAGCCTTACAGGGGCGTGATCAATGACTGTGGTTATCACCCCATATAGACTCCCTGATCACCCCCCTGTCATTGATTACACCCCTGTCATTGATCAACCCCCTGTAAAGCTCCATTCAGATGTCCGCATGATTTTTACGGATGCACTGATAGATGGATCGGATCCGCAAAACGCATACGGACGTCTGAATGAAGCCTTACAGGGGCGTGATCAATGACTGTGGTTATCACCCCATATAGACTCCCTGATCATCCCCCTGTCATTGATTACACCCCTGTCATTGATCAACCCCCTGTAAAGCTCCATTCAGATGTCCGCATGATTTTTACGGATCCACTGATAAATGGATCGGATCCGCAAAACACATACAGGCGTCTCCCTGGAGCCTTCCAGGGGGGGTGATCAATGACTGTGGTGATCACCCCATATAGACTCCCTGATCACCCCCCTGTCATTGATCACCACCCCTGTCATTGATCACTCCCCCTGTCATTGATCACCCCCCTGTCATTGATCACCCCTCTGTAAGGCTCCATTCAGATATTTTTTTGGCCCAAGTTAGCAGAATTATTATTTTTTTTTCTTACAAAGTCTCATATTCCACTAACTTGTGTCAAAAAATAAAATCTCACATGAACTCACCATACCCCTCACGGAATCCAAATGCATAAAATTTTTTAGACATTTATATTCCAGACTTCTTCTGACGCTTTAGGGCCCCTAGAATGCCAGGGCAGTATAAATACCCCACATGTGACCCCATTTCGGAAAGAAGACACCCCCAGGTATTCCGTGAGGGGCATATTGAGTCCATGAAAGATTGAAATTTTTGTCCCAAGTTAGCGGAACGGGAGACTTTGTGAGAAAAAAATTAAAAATATCAATTTCCGCTAACTTGTGCCAAAAAAAAAAATTTCGATGAACTCGCCATGCCCCTCATTGAATACCTTGGGGTGTCTTCTTTCCAAAATGGGGTCACATGTGGGGTATTTATACTGCCCTGGCATTCTAGGTGCCCCAAAGCGTGAGAAGAAGTCTGGTATCCAAATGTCTAAAAATGCCCTCCTAAAAGGACTTTGGGCACCTTTGCGCATCTAGGCTGCAAAAAAGTGTCACACATCTGGTATCGCCGTACTCAGGAGAAGTTGGGGAATGTGTTTTGGGGTGTCATTTTACATATACCCATGCTGGGTGAGAGAAATATCTTGGTCAAATGCCATTTTTGTATAAAAAAATGGGAAAAGTTGTCTTTTGCCAAGATATTTCTCTCACCCAGCAAGGGTATATGTAAAATGACACCCCAAAACACATTCCCCAACTTCTCCTGAATACGGCGATACCACATGTGTGACACTTTTTTGCAGCCTAGGTGGGCAAAGGGGCCCATATTCCAAAGAGCACCTTTAGGATTTCACAGGTCATTTACCTACTTACCACACATTAGGGCCCCTGGAAAATGCCAGGGCAGTATAACTACCCCACAAGTGACCCCATTTTGGAAAGAAGACACCCCAAGGCATTCCGTGAGGGGCATGGCGAGTTCCTAGAATTTTTTATTTTTTGTCACAAGTTAGTGGAAAATGCTGATTTATTTTTATTTTTTTTCATACAAAGTCTCATATTCCACTAACTTGTGACAAAAAATAAAAACTTCCATGAACTCACTATGCCCATCAGCGAATACCTTGGGGTCTCTTCTTTCCAAAATGGGGTCACTTGTGGGGTAGTTATACTGCCCTGGCATTCTAGGGGCCCAAATGTGTGGTAAGGAGTTTGAAATCAAATTCTGTAAAAAATGACCAGTGAAATCCGAAAGGTGCTCTTTGGAATATGGGCCCCTTTGCCCACCTAGGCTGCAAAAAAGTGTCACACATCTGGCATCTCCGTACTCAGGAGAAGTTGGGGAATGTGTTTTGGGGTGTCATTTTACATATACCCATGCTGGGTGAGAGAAATATCTTGGCAAAAGACAACTTTTCCCATTTTTTTATACAAAGTTGGCATTTGACCAAGATATTTCTCTCACCCAGCATGGGTATATGTAAAAAGACACCCCAAAACACATTCCTCAACTTCTCCTGAATACAGAGATACCAGATGTGTGACACTTTTTTGCAGCTTAGGTGGGCAAAGGGGCCCATATTCCAAAGAGCACCTTTCGGATTTCACAGGTCATTTTTTACAGAATTTGATTTCAAACTCCTTACCACACATTTGGGCCCCTAGAATGCCAGGGCAGTATAACTACCCCACAAGTGACCCCATTTTGGAAAGAAGAGACCCCAAGGTATTCGCTGATGGGCATAGTGAGTTCATGGAAGTTTTTATTTTTTGTCACAAGTTAGTGGAATATGAGACTTTGTATGAAAAAAAAAATATAAAAAATCATCATTTTCCACTAACTTGTGACAAAAAATAAATAATTCTAGGAACTTGCCATGCCCCTCACGGAATACCTTGGGGTGTCTTCTTTCCAAAATGGGGTCACTTGTGGGGTAGTTATACTGCCCTGGCATTCTAGGGGCCCAAATGTGTGGTAAGAAGTTTGAAATCAAATTCTGTAAAAAATAACCTGTGAAATCCGAAAGGTGCTCTTTGGAATATGGGCCCCTTTGCCCACCTAGGCTGCAAAAAAGTGTCACACATCTGGTATCTCCGTACTCAGGAGAAGTTGGGGAATGTGTTTTGGGGTGTCATTTTACATATACCCATGCTGGGTGAGAGAAATATCTTGGCAAAAGACAACTTTTCCCATTTTTTTATACAAAGTTGGCATTTGACCAAGATATTTATCTCACCCAGCATGGGTATATGTAAAATGACACCCCAAAACACATTCCTCAACTTCTCCTGAATACAGAGATACCAGATGTGTGACACTTTTTTGCAGCCTAGGTGGGCAAAGTGCCCATATTCCAAAGAGCACCTTTCGGATTTCACAGGTCATTTTTTACAGAATTTGATTTCAAACTCCTTACCACACATTTGGGCCCCTAGAATGCCAGGGCAGTATAACTACCCCACAAGTGACCCCATTTTGGAAAGAAGAGACCCCAAGGTATTTCGTGATGGGCATAGTGAGTTCATAGAAGTTTTTATTTTTTGTCACAAGTTAGTGGAATATGAGACTTTGTAAGAAAAAAAATAAAATAAAAAAAATAAATCATCATTTTCCGCTAACTTGTGACAAAAAATAAAAAGTTCTATGAACTCACTATGCCCATCAGCGAATACCTTAGGGTGTGTACTTTCCGAAATGGGGTCATTTGTGGGGTGTTTGTACTGTCTGGCCATTGTAGAACCTCAGGAAACATGACAGGTGCTCAGAAAGTCAGAGCTGCTTCAAAAAGCGGAAATTCACATTTTTGTACCATAGTTTGTAAACGCTATAACTTTTACCCAAAGCATTTTTTTTTTACCCAAACATTTTTTTTTTATCAAAGACATGTAGAACAATAAATTTAGAGCAAAATTTATATATGGATCTCGTTTTTTTTGCAAAATTTTACAACTGAAAGTGAAAAATGTCATTTTTTTGCAAAAAAATCGTTAAATTTCAATTAATAACAAAAAAAGTAAAAATGTCAGCAGCAATGAAATACCACCAAATGAAAGCTCTATTAGTGATAAGAAAAGGAGGTAAAATTCATTTGGGTGGTAAGTTGCATGACCGAGCAATAAACGGTGAAAGTAGTGTAGGTCAGAAGTGTAAAAAGTGGCCTGGTCTTTCAGGGTGTTTAAGCACTGGGGGCTGAGGTGGTTAAAGTGATACTGGTCAGTTTTGCAAAAAAATGGCCTGGTCCTTAAGGTGAAATAAGGCTGTGTCATTAAGGAGTTAAGCCAGCAAAGGAGGCAATATGGACAATCACAATACTTTAGTGTCTTATATTAACTTCCTCTACATGATAAATGCCATTTGCTGAAGTGAGAAGACCCCTTTAAAACACAAAACCATATAAATGTGTTATCACTGTAATTGTACTGATCCAGAGAATGAATGTAACAGGTCACTTTTACTGCACAGGGAATGCCGTAAAAACAAAACCCATAAAATTGTGGTGGAATTGTGTTTGCAATTAAAATTTTATTACACTACATCATATGTACCGTAATATTAAATGGTGTAATTAGAAAGTACAACTTGTGCCAGAAAAAAAAGTGCTCATATGGCAAACGAAAAAATAAATAAGTTATGGCTCTGGAAAGACAGGAAGCAAAAAACGGAAATGCAAAAATGAAGTCCTCTGAGGCTCAAAGAGTTAAAGAGGTTGTCCGCTCCCAAAATCTAAATACTTTTTATGTGCTCCTAACACCCCTCACCATCTATACATATGCACCCAATACCTGTTTTACATGTCGGAGCTTTCCTTCCCCCCTGGAAGATATTATCCTGGCAGATCTGTTTACTTTCTCCCCTTCCTGTTTTGTTGAATACATAACTTTATTGATACACAAGCCTGGCTGCACTGCACAGTGAAGAGCCACAGGCTGGACACGCCCCCCCCCCCCCCCCCCCAATCTGCTCTGTCTGCAGCAGCTACCCCCGTATCCTAAGGGAATTAAGTAATGTCATAGCCAGACCCTTATTTCTGATATTTGCGGACTCTATACTGACAGGGAATGTCCCACAGGATTGGCGCATGGCAAATGTGGTGCCAATATTCAAAAATGGTCCAAATACAGAGCCTGGAAACTATAGGCCGGTAAGTTTAACATCTGTTGTGGGTAAACTGTTTGAAGGTTTTCTGAGAGATGCTATCTTAGAGCATCTTAACGGAAATAAGCAAATAACGCCATATCAGCATGGCTTTGTGAGGGATCGGTCATGTCAAACTAATTTAATCAGTTTCTATGAGGAGGTAAGTTCTAGACTTGACAGCGGCGAATCAATGGATGTCGTATATCTGGACTTTTCCAAAGCATTTGACACTGTGCCACATAAAAGGTTAGTATATAAAATAAGAATGCTTGAACTGGGAGAAAACATCTGTATGTGGGTAAGTAACTGGCTCCGTGATAGAAAACAGAGGGTGGTTATTAACGGTACACACTCAGATTGGGTCACTGTCACTAGTGGAGTACCTCAGGGGTCAGTATTGGGCCCTATTCTCCTCAATATATTTATTAATGATCTTGTAGAAGGCTTGCATAGTAAAAAATCAATTTTCGCAGATGACACTAAACTGTGTAAAGTAATTAACACTGAAGAGGACAGTATAATACTACAGAGGGATCTGGATAGATTGGAGGCTTGGGCAGATAAGTGGCAGATGAGGTTTAACACTGACAAATGTAAGGTTATGCACATGGGAAGGAATAATGCAAGTCACCTGTACATACTAAATGGTAAAACACTGGGTAACACTGACATGGAAAAGGATCTAGGAATTTTAATAAACAGCAAACTAAGCTGTAAAATCCAGTGTCAGGCAGCTGCTGCCAAGGCCAATAAGATAATGGGTTGCATCAAAAGGGGCATAGATGCCCGTGATGAGAACATAGTCCTACTACTTTACAAATCACTAGTCAGACCACACATGGAGAACTGTGTACAGTTCTGGGCTCCAGTGAACAAAGCAGACATAGCAGAGCTGGAGAGGGTCCAGAGGAGGGCAACTAAAGTAATAACTGGAATGGGGCAACAACAGTACCCTGAAAGATTATCAAAATTAGGATTATTCACGTTAGAAAAAAGACGACTGAGGGGAGATCTAATTACTATGTATAAATATATCAGGGGTCAGTACAGAGATCTATCCCATCATCTATTCATCCCCAGGACTGTGACGAGGGGACATCCTCTGCGTCTGGAGGAAAGAAGGTTTGTACACAAACATAAAAAAGGATTCTTTACGGTAAGAGCAGTGAGATTATGGAACTCTCTGCCTGAGGAGGTGGTGATGGTGAGTACAATAAAGGAATTCAAGGGGGGCCTGGATGTGTTTCTAGAGCGTAATAATATTACAGGCTATAGCTACTAGAGAGGGGTCGTTGATCCAGGGAGTTATTCTGATTGCCTGATTGGAGTCGGGAAGGAATTTTTTATTCCCCTAAAATGGGGAAAATTGGCTTTTACCTCACAGGGTTTTTTTGCCTTCCTCTGGATCAACTTGCAGGATAACAGGCCGAACTGGATGGACAAATGTCTTTTTTCTGCCTTATGTACTATGTTACTATAACTCCTGTGTCCATCTTTCTACACCCAGTCATGAATCTGCTTCTTACTCAGTGTCTAAATCCCATCACTGACCGTCCACAGGCTCTTCCCTATCTCCGTAGTGTAATAAACAGAAAGCACATCCAAATACATCTGTATCTAATCCTAACATGTATGTGTGCGATACTTCCTGCTGAAGTGTGTATCTTAGGCTACTTTCACACTTGCGGCAGAGAGATCCGGCAAGCAGTTCCGTCGCCGGAACTGCCTGCCGGATCAGGCAAAATGTATGCTAACTGATGTCCTGATCAGTCTTAAAAATGCCTGATCAGTCGAAAAAATGCATTGAAATGCCGGATCCGTCTTTCCGGTGTCATCCGGCAAAAAACGTATCCGGCATTTATTTTTTCACCTTTTTTTCAGTCTGCGCATGCGCATACCGGAAGGACGGATCCGGCATTCCGGTATTCTGAATGCCGGATCCGGCACGAATACATTCCTATGGGAAAAAATGCGGCATTCAGGCAAGTCTTCAGTTTTTTTTCGCCGGAGATAAAACCGTAGCATGCTGCGGTTTTCTCTTTTGCCTGATCAGTCAAAATGACTAAACTGAAGACATCCTGATGCAAACTGAACGGATTACTCTCCATTCAGAATGCATGGGGATAAAACTGATCAGTTCTTTTCCGGTATAGAGCCCCTGTGACGGAACTCTATGCCGGAAAAGAAAAACGCAAGTGTGAAAGTACCCTAATCCCATCTTCTATGATACAGCCCGCTGAGCTGTGTATTTAATCCCATTTTGTATGATACAGCCTGCTGAGCTGTGTATCTAATCCCATTTTGTACGATCCAGCCTGCTGTCTATCTAAACCCTTATGCACACTACCATATCCATTTATCCGCTAAATAAGGATACTGTCCGTGTGCGACCAGCATTTTTTTTTGCAGTCCCATTGATTTCTATGGATCTCAGGTTTGCATTATGAGGACCAGAATAGGACATGTTCTTTTATTTGCAGAACTGATATACGGATGTGAAAAACACATGGACCTCATCAGGGTGCTTTCCTCATCCATATATCAGTACAGCAAAAGATAGAACATGTCTTATTCTGGTCCTCATAAAACCCATAGAACTCAATGGCTCTGGGAAAAAATGCACATCTCACACAGGCAATATCCTAATTTAGCAGATCTGCTACTTGGAGAAAGCAGAACGCATACGGTCGTGTGCATGAGGCCTAATTTTATCTTTTTTGGTCCTGACTGCTGAAGGGTTTATCTTGGGCCATCATGATGAGCCTGGGAAACACGGTGTGTGTGTCGCCACAGCTCCCAGGCCAACTGCACTCTCCTGACTGAACTGACGTTATGACAGTAATGTATGACACAGCCAGTCTTTTAGGCTACTTTAACACTCGCGTTTGGTGTGCATCTGCACAAACGCATCCGTTCAAATAATACAACCGCATGCATCTGTTCAGAATCTTTAACATAGCCAAAACGGATCCGTCTTGAACACCATTGAAAGCCAATGGGGGAAGGATCAGTTTTATATTGTGCCAGATAGCAGCGGTTTGGTGTCCGCCTCCAAAGCGGAATGGAGACGGAATGGAGGCAAACTGATGCATTCCGAATTTGGAATGCAAACTGATCCGTTTTGGACCGCTTGTGAGAGCCCTGAACAGATCTCACAAACGCAAACCAAAACGCTAGTGTAAAAGTAGCCTAAGGGTTGGCCTGGAAATTGTGGCTAATACATGGACTGAGACATGGATTTCTGGGCCGATCACAGTAGTTTGCATGATCCCTATCACTCATACTGAGCTGCCATACCAGTGTCATCCACAGTGCCCCCATAACGGGGACATCCAGTGCTCCCATAACAGTGACATCCAAAAATCCCACATAACAGTGTCATCCACAGTGCCCCCATAACAGCGACATCCACAGTGCCCCCATAACAGCGACATCCACAGTGCCCCATAACAGCGACATCCACAGTGCCCCCATAACAGCGACATCCACAGTGCCCCAATAACAGCGACATCCACAGTGCCCCCATAACAGCGACATCCACAGTGCCCCCATAACAGCGACATCCACAGTGCCCCCATAACAGCGACATCTACAGTGCCCCCATAACAGCGACATCCACAGTGCCCCCATAACAGCGACATCCACAGTGCACCCATAACAGTGACATCTAGAGTGTCACTGTTATGGGAGCACTGTGGATATCACTGTTATGGGGTCACTCTAGATGTTATCTACAGTTCCCCACAACAGTGCCATCCACAGTGCCCCCATGTGCCATCCACAGTGCCCCAATGACATCCACAGTGCCCCTTGTGCCTTCCACAGTGCTCCCCATGTGCCATCCACAATGCCCATGTGCCATCCATTGTGCCCCTAATGGCATCCACAGTGCCAAAGTGCCATCCACAGTGCCCATGTGCCATCAATAGTGCCCCTAATGACATCTACAGTGCCATGTGCCATACACAGTGCCCCCAAAGTTCCCATGTGCCATCCATAGTGCCCCTAATGACATCCGCAGTGCCATCCACCTTGCCCACAAGGGCACCCATGTGCCATCAAAAGTGCTGTTTAGACAGCACGAGCTGTGGTTGCACACATCTGCCTTAAAATAAACTTAAGAGCTCTCTGGTCCCAGTGGTGGGACTCCCACCGATCAGGCACTTTTTTCACTATCCCTTGGATTGCAGATATGTATTGATCATAAGAAAACCCCTTAAAGTGGAATCTGTTACATCCCCCAAGCCCCATTAAGTACATTACTACAAAAAATGCACTGCTCCTGTTGACTGCAGATCACCAATTTATATGACCATACTCATCCCTGCTGTGTCTCCACAAACCAGCACTGGAATACATTGCAAGGACTCATGAGCGCATGCATGTAATGCAGAGGACTAGAAGATGAGTCCTCTCAATGTATTCCAGAGCCAGTTTGTGGGCACACAGCAGGAGAGTGGGTAGGAGCATGGACATAGTAATTGGCAATCTGGAGTCAGCGAGAGCAGTACTATTCATGTAGTACTGTACTTAATAGTGATTGGAGGAACTGACAGATTCAGTTTAATTATCGAGTTTCTCTGTTTTGTCTGAAAGGTATGTTTTTAAGCAGTAGATAGAATTATAATAATCTTTTCACAAATTAGCATGGTTTGTGCCTCAGTTTTTTTAGTGGCAGGAAACTGCCTTGTTCTTGACTGATTGTTGTCCACTTTGACCTATTGCATTACTATAAAAAAAAAAATAACCCTATTATGTTTCATGGTATCTACAATGGCTTCTGATGCAAATACATGAGGTCTCTCATATTTGTAAATTACTGATGGCAGGTGTACTATGTGGGTCAGCCTTTTTTAGTGACAGGGTTTACTCTCCTTACCTTTGCAGCAATTGGAATACATAACAGTCAACATTTTATACCATAAGGATCTATACTTGGATCACACGAATAGAATTAGTTTACTGCTCTTTCACCAATTAATTGTGACATCAAGACATATAGTTTAATAAACCATTTCCTATTCTATCTATATCAGTTATTGATATCATAATTTTGCCTTTTCTATATTGTTTTTATTTTAATGCATAACCAATATAGTGTTTTATTTATTTTTTTAACGATCCACTTCTCAGTGATATTTTCAAAATTTATTTTTGTGTGTGCAAAATAGCAAATTTTTGCATCTTAAAATTACCTTACCTTTAATTATGATTAGAAGTCTTTTTAAAGCATCTTGTAATGCAGACTGCTGTAACTGAAATTGCTTTGCAAAGATTAAAAACCGTTAGCCTACCTGCAGCCCACATAGTGGATTATGTGCATTTTTTCTGCGTGGATTTTCATGTGGAAAAACTGCAACGTAATACAGTACCAGGAAAGGGAATGAGATTTGACAAATCTAATGTGCACTTTACATATTTTTTCAGTGCAGAAGCTGACATGCCAGGGTGGATTTAGAAATCTGCAGCAATTCGAGAGGTAAAAAGCTGATAATACCAGAACTAGACATTTCTCACTGAGACATATTACAATGTGTCTTATGGTCGCTTGCTCATTTTCTGCCTGTTTTCAAGGATACAAAACTACCTCTTGGGCAATACATCTTTCCATAAATCACTGCAAAAAGTGCACCACAATGATATTCATGAGTGATCTCACTATGGAGGTATGTGGGAGCTTAGATGTGAGTTAGATCTCAGCACCATTCAGACCGTGTTCACACACCATAGGTAGTCTAGTGGTAGGACCCACGCCACACTGAGATACCTTGACAGTGGTGCAAAAGGGCTCCGTTATGTTCCTGACTGGAATACATTGGCTAAAGTCTCAGTTTTTTACATCAGCCTGAGGGATTAGCCAGTATTGTCAGTTGCATATCATTGTGGTGCACCTTTTGCAGTGATTTATGTATTTGTACATTTTCATCCACACACTACTCCATCTTGTGTAGGATGCCTTTGTGGTGCATGTGGTCCGCTGCCGACATCCTCCAGTGTATGTATTTTTTGCTGGGGATTGCCGTTAGCAACGGATCACATTAAGAGGAATTACTCCCCCGGTTCTAAACACGCTACAGTGTTTGGGGTTTTGGAGAATTTCCTTCCATTTAGGCCACTTTCTTTTAGTGATTTTTCAATACAGTTTTCATCTGCAGTTTATCATAGGAAAGATTACAAAAAAACAACAACAACATGACAAGAATGAAATCATTTATCATTTTAAGGCCAAAGGATCAACAAAGAAACATCTATGTATGATATTTCACAAAGTACAACACATGAATAAAACAAAGTATACTTGGTGATACATATACCATACATTGTTACTGTTAACAGTATATATAACAGATATGCACACAAGCATAAACAGCAAGGCAATACAACTAAATTAACATTCATAAAATTTGCATTTCTGGAATGTATCATTGATCTATTGTAAATGTAATATTCCGCCTAGGATATACCAGAACATGGAAGCTCAATAAATTGCCTTTGTCAAAATGTTACATTTAACAAGAATATATTATACTGAAGAAGCTATAGAAAGCAACGCCCTTGTCTAAAAACTCATGAAATTTACCCTACCTAAATGACTATACATTTTGTCTTGCACTATGACTATTCCAAGTCTAAAATAGTAATACCGCAATCCCCAACCATATTAACATCTTTGTCACTTCTGGGGCAAAGCTACTCTCGACCCTTTTCCGGGAGTAGAAGACTCATGATCTATCCTCAGGATAGGTCACCAGTATCTGATCTGTGGGGAGACTGACTCATGACACCACCGCTACGCAGCTATTTGTAGGGGTCACATACCAAGCACAGCGTCCTACATTGTGTAGCGGCTGTGCTTGGTATTGGAGCCCAAGGGCATTTACTTGAATGAGACTGAGCTGCACATGGGCAATGCGACTGATGAATGTAAGGTCATTGGACTAGGAAGAAGCTGCAGTCCTCACCAGAGCGCCACAGCCTCTTCAAACAGCTGAACAGGGGGCATGCCAGGAGTCGGACCCCCACCAATCAGACATCGATGACCTACCCTGAAGATTCGTAATCAATATTCTACTCCCAGAAAACCCCTTTTAAAACTGTGTTTTTGTTATATGATGAGCTGTATTCCTAGAAATACAGTAAGTGTGTGTGTTCAGCTGGAAGAGTTGTATGGAAAATGTAATTTAATGTAATTAAAAAACATATATCTCTGGCTGTGGGTATGTATTCCAGAAAAGGGCAATATTCCTCATTAGGAAGGGCGTATTTAATAGACATCAGTGTTTTTAGTACACATAAGCTGTTTAATAAAAATCTATCAGTACTTGTGCCTTATTCTGCCATAGAGATGCACAAAAGTGAATCATGCAAACCCCACACAAAAGACCACACTAAGACTGCCATTTTGAGAAATTATACAAACGTAAAATCCTTTAATCCTGTAAGTATACTGAAAGACCGAATTTGCTATAGATAAGACTATAGTCAATCTATCTTGTTCTAATAACATCCCTGATCACTGTAGTATACAGTCGTATTTCAGTCTAACCTTAGAATGAGCATTATCTGATCCAGGACATGAATCATTTATGGCTTCCTCAGTTACTTTCTTTTCACTATTACTGAAATGTCATGAATCGTTCAGTTACTCTCTCACTTTCTTATCCATTTCATCTTCTTTCTCAGCAGTTTCTGCTGCTGCCTCTCATTTACTTTTTCTTCTACTGTATTATATCACCATCTGGACAACTTACATTATCTTCAAACCCTCTATCTCCCAACCTCTGACTTTACTCCAAGTTTTCTCCTATCAGGTCCTGGGGCTGTGTAAAAACCTAAAAAAAAAGGCAAAAAAAAAAAACTACAAAGGCTGCAGCAAGATTGAATTCAGCTCATCAGATCGCCATCCATCTGATTGACATAAAAAATTAAACCGTTATCTTCTCCTGCAGACTGTTGGCACATTGTGACTGCTCTCACATTATCTGACACATTCATTATGAAAGCTAAAATTAATACAATCTAACAAACAATAAAAAGATAATATTCGGCAAATATATAACAATAATGACTTGCTATAAACAGTAAATCCGAATCACTCAGCGAGTGTGTGGTTAAGGGGACATCTATATAAAGACAATCTGTCATCATATAAAGACAATCTGTCATCATTGTTGGCACCCCGAAACAGCTAAATCCACCATATGCTAATTAGATGCCAAGTAGATGCCAGCTAACATTCAAGTGTGTATGCTGTAAACCCTCCCTGCTATCCTCTCCTTTGCTCAAGAGTGAAAGCCACAGTGGTCTCCTGGGTTACATTCATCCTATGATGGAGTGAGCCACTAGACCCGCCACTGAAGAGCAAGTGGGAAGGTTTACAATCAAGAGGCCAGGGCATACCTGTTATATTAGGTTATCCCCTATCCACAGGATAGAGGATAACTATTATCATGGGGGTCCTACCGCTGGGGGCCCCATCAATAATTAGAATGGGAACCCCATACCTCCTGCAGCTACCTTGAAATGAACGGAGCGACTGGTCAAGCATGCGTGCAGCCGCTCGTTTAATTTAGATGGGAATTCCAGAGATAGCCGAATACACGCATTTAAGACTGGCCGCTCTGTTCATTTCAGGGGGGCCTGCAGGGCGTACGGGGGCCCTGTTCCCATCATCGGTGGGGGTCTCAGCAGTAGGAACCCAACCAATTGAATAGTTACCTCCATCCTGTGGCTAGGGGATAACAATCTAACCAGAATACCCCTTTACATGCAAACTAGACACTTGGCAACTAATTATCATTTGGCACATGACATTAAAATTTCATTTTCACAGGTATTTGTAGTCTGCTTATTGTGTACCTTATATAAAAGAGTTAGCAAAAATCCCCTATAATACTTAATGGGCCACCTCTAGTTTGTCATGATCACCCTGCAAAACATCTAAAAATGCCTTAGACATTTCCCACCACTGACACTGAAATGGGTTGTTTCACCACAGACAACCTCTTTAATATAAGATCTGTCGCGGTGCTCAGCTGCCATCTAAACATTTCCACTGCAGAGGGAATGTAAGTGGCCATCCAGGTTATTCATGGACAGCCCAAATCAAAAACCACTGCTTAACAATGGCTCTCTACTCTGGCTCATAGAGTAGGGATCATGAGGTGAAAACATATGCCCCAATAAGAAAACATAGACATGGGTTGTCAATGAAATGGGTTGTCCCATGAAAATTATTCTATCTTAGAAACCAACACCAACACGTAATTAATATTTAAGTATAGCCACCGAGTTATTTAATAAAATGTATCTTTATTGTGCCCCCTGCTGAAGCACACCGAGGTGGTCACACATGCTCAGCTCTGCTCATTCTTTAACAGCTACCAGCCGAATTTACTGTTAGAAGCTGTGAGAGCCGCAGAAGAAAGGACACAACCGTTGAGCTGCCAACTTGAAATAAATGTAGCAGACCAATTGGAGTAATGAATGAAGGAAGCTCTGGATCCATGGCAGGCACAGGGTTGATTGTAGCTTTGTTAGAAAGAGATTGTCATGAACTCTATGATGATGTCCGATTTTCATTTTTTACATTAATCATGGGACATTTGATTGTCCCAAAACACTGGGCACTTCTACGGCTTAGAGGAATCCTGCTGTCATTTGGTGAATATTTAGATGCAGGATAAAAGATCTGACCACATTACTGGTATTGGGTTATGTGTCATGCCAATAAAATTTATATTATCAAGAAGTCAAGATAAAGTAGAATCAGCTGTCTGGTGGCTTCTCAGTGAAGCAGTCACCCAGATTTTCTCGAAATCTTACAAATAAGGTTCATTCAGATGATCTCCATCCTCAGACATGGTCTCAACACCAATACTGTTGTAGACAAATTGAGAAATTAAGACCGTGTCACTGAATAATGTTAAATTGATGTAAATTCACAGATTGAAAATAGAACTATAAAATGAAGTTTGTAATACACTTTCAAGACTGGCATTGAATAAAATCTTTGCTTAGAAGGCTGTCAAATTTCCGGTAGCAGAAATCTCTGTTAATGGAGAGAGGGGTAGATTATATAATTTGAGGAGAAAATGATTGGGCAAATTGAAATCCTGCTGCCAAATCCTGAATTGTATTTACATTCATACATAAGATTTAAATCATGCCGGATAAGACAGGATATATGGTATTTTTATGTATACACCATTTTACTGTACATGTACTAATGTCATTTTGAAAATGAGTTGCAAAACTTGTGGAAGTGTACCAAATTAACACTATTCTCACATCTGCGTCAGAGACTCCGTCACATATTACATCATTAGGACATGACAGCACCGCATGCAGAACCTTTTTTTTTTTTTTTTCCCCATCAGGGCCACAAACTCCTTATCGGCTGGGTTCTGTTGGGTGCCACTGGATCTGGAACAGAAAAACTGGCACGTGGATATATGTGAATGTGACAAGGGTTTTGAAACATGATCAACAAAAAATGGAATGTAAAACAGGTCTGATGCTTTATGTTGAAAATACTGCATGTGCTTCATAAATTTGGGCACGTTTCTGACATATCGAATCATACCAAGTTAAAAAATAACAGCAAAAATGAAAAGATGCCAAAAACAGAAGCCACACTTATAAATGTGGAGCATGTGACAATATGTGCCCCAGGGCTTCCTTTCAGTACATGGGCAGAATATAACTTCTGCCATTTATACTAATAGGGCAGCAAGAAAACAGAAGTCATGAAACTGAATCTAAATGTATGTAGTTAATGCAGTGGGGTTATACAGGTGAAACTCGAAAAATTTGAATATCGTGCAAAAGTCCATTTATTTCAGTAATGCAAACTAAAAGGAATTGCATTAATGTAACTTAAAATTAGAATATTGTGAAAAGCTTCAATATTCTAGGCTCAAAGTGTCACACTCTAGTCAGCTAATTAACCCATACCCCCTGAGCAAAGGGTACCTGAGATTGTGACTTTGGGATTTCATAAGCTATAATCATCCAAATGATAACAAATAAATGCTTGAAATATCTCGCTTTGCATGTAATGAGTCTCTCATATGTTAGTGTTACCTTTTAAGTTGCATAACTGAAATAAATGAACTTTGCACGATATTCAAATTTTTCGAGTTTCACCTGTATGTTAATACATAGTTTGGTTATACTTTTAGTATATAATGGTATGTTTTAAATATTTTTTTTTCCCCATCATAATCAACAGCTAATTAATTATAAAAACAGATTTATTCCCTTTACTTAATGGGCTATTCCGGTAAGTTCAAGTGATCTCCTATGCACAAGATATGGAATAAGTATTCAATCAGTGGGGGTCCTACTGCTGAAACACACAACGATCATGTGGATGGCTTCCTTATACCCCCCACAGGACTCGCACCGCCTCTCTATTCATCTCTAAGGGACTGCTGGAGAAAGCAGACTACAGCTCTTGGCTATTTCCGCCAAGTCCCATAGAGATGAAGGGAGAGAGGGACTGTACACATGCTCGTCCTGCCACTCAGTAGGGAATGGCACCCCCTTTCTCTTGATCAGTGAAATTATTATTTAGAGAAGCTTTATTGGAAAAAAGAGAAAAAAACACCATGAATAAAGTTTTGTACAAACCCCAATGAAAATAATTTAACACATAGTTACAAAATCACTTATAAAAATGTAGTCAGGTCATTCTGAGGGTTAGTGGGGATCCATCACTTCTAACAGTGAACCCTTCAACAGTTCCAGTTACTAGTGATTGATTTAATAAAAACTTCAATGATAACTCAGCCTTCCTCTTTTATCATTTATATAGTGGCTTCTAAACTGATTTTTCTCTTTACCATGGTAGGTACTTCCTTCTTTGGCGGTACACATTTTTATAGGTCTTGTTTCAACTATAGAAACCCTAGGCAAATACTGGAGACCTACTGAAAGCCTGCGTCAGGTGTCTTTTAGTAAAAATGTAGCGTGACTCATTATAAAATAATAAATGGGTATATTGGGCAATATTACAGATGAGTGAAACATTTGTAAACTAATTGGATTTGACCTAAATTTTGGAATCATTCAAGGAGATCAGAATCCTAATTTTTGGTGACTTGATTTGGGGAAATTTTGGGGTGAGCAATGGGTGATTGAGAAAGAAACAAATGATTAACCATTAAAAATAGGCAGAGACAAGAGAGAACAAATATGAGTCCTAGGAGACAAAGTGTTATATACTAATTTCCTGGCCAACTGGAAGAAATTAAATTTGGACAACAGTTGAATCAATGGACCGATTTGGCCAGAATCAAACCTGAATTGAATTACGAGGGATTTATTAAGACTGGAGTTTCACATACTAATTTGTAAAACAGCCTAGGGCAGCGCTATAGACGCCCATTTGTGCTGATCATTTGTGATGAAAAGCCCAGTATGTCACCGGCAGTAAACAGACAGACCTTGCACTGCACTATGCAACACAAGGCAAGGGGGGGAAATGCTCCGATGCTGCACTCACACATAGTAAAGGAGTTAAGAAGAGGTTATATCCGGGTTCAGCTCTGAACCTAGACAACCCCCAATTTGTCAGAGAGAGAGCCCGTCCCTCCCAGTTATCCCTATCCAGTTTGGTGAGGGATGAGAAAGGTCACAAACTATTGAGAAAATAAGATACGCACGATAATTGAAGCCTTTTTTTTTTTGACAGCACAATATTGGACCAAAAGGCAATATGTTTAATATTACAGATTATTATAAGATTATTGCCACTTTATCACAGAAATTTGTTCCCATAAAACTACTAAGGCTACTTTCACACTCGTGTTTTGGCTTTCCGTTTGTGAGATCCGTTCAGGGCTCTCACAAGAGGTCCCAAACAGATCAGTTTTGCCCTAATGCATTCTGAATGGAAAAGGATCCGCTCAGAATGCATCAGTCTCCATTCCGCTCTGGAGGCGGACACCAAAACGCTGCCTGCAGTGTTTTGCTATCCGCTTGATGAAACTGAGCTAAACAGATCCGTCCTGGCACACAATGTAAGTCAATGGGGATCCGTTTTCTCTGACACAATAGAAAAAGGATCCGTCTCCCACTAACTTTTAATGGAGTTCATGGCGGATCAATCTTGGCTAGGTTACAGATAAAACAAACGGATCTGTTCATGACGGAGGCATGCGGTTGTATTATTGTAACGGATCCGTTAGCCTAACTCGTCATCTGGTTTATTCACTGTACAGCTTTGACACAATTTTTACATCATTCTTAAGAATAAAATATCAGATTCATGTGGTATTAATATAAAAGTATACATCTTAGGCTATGTTCACACTGCCATAAGGGTCTGTTCCTTCAGGTTGCCACTGTTTCTCGACAGCTCAATAGGAGCTGTTAGGATGCGTTACATAACAGAATTAGAATAATCATCATGGCACCAAGTCATGAGACTAGTTTGAACAGAGCCTTTGCAGTCATACCCGTCTACTTCCATTAATATACAATACATTATCAATATCCCATTATAAAATATTACAACTGATGAGGAAGAAAACATTAATCACCAAAAATTTAAAAAAGCCACCTTTTAAATAAAAATCCCTTACCATTTAAGAAAAAGTATGAATAATAAAAAGACAATCTTTGTGGTCTGGCAAGGCATTGTAACAATGACTATACTGAATTATCAAAGAACACAACTTATGGATAATGTAAGTAACATTTTTGAAGAGCCATCACATGGTTACACTGACATTCAAGCGAAGGCCTTGACCATAGAAAAGGGTAGACGTGCCACCCATACCTGGAATGATGCTACTACAGTGTGGTGACCGCCTATTGACAGGTGAAACTGAAGTGTCAATTCAGAAATCCTCATCTGTAAATGTGTTTCCTTACATTTGTATCACAATGGTGCAAATTCAGTGCAAATACATCCATGTACAAAAAACCTGTAGATACATGTAATCATTATAGCATGCAAAGGAAAAAAAACACTATATATAGCTGTACTAAAAAGAAGTGGTGAACAACGGTGATTTGAGATTGACATTGTTATGAGCTCCATCCCTGTAAAATACCTTGCATAGCACAGTGTTCCAGGCTACCCGGACAGGAGGAGCAAATATATGGCATAGGGTTATACATACAATATCATTTGTAGTCATTTCCAAGGCCATCTAATGAGCAGGGCTATACAGTATATATTACTGACCTTAAAGGGATTTTCAGAGACTTAAATGGCCTAACCTCTGGATAGGTCACCAGTACCTGACTGGTGGGGATCTGACACCCAGGAACCCCACCAATCAGCTGTTCAAGAAGGCTGCGGCACTCGCAGTAGTGCCGTGGCCTTCTCGCATTTTTCCCTAGGCCAAGTGAAAACACGTTCATCGGTCACGTGGCCTAGTCGCAGTTCAGCCCCAGAGAAGTGAATAGGGCTGAGCTGCGCAACCAAGCACAGCCGCTATACAATATACGGTGCTGTACTTGGTAAGAACGGAGGAAGCCACACTGTTCACAGAAGCGCCGATGTCATCTGAAAAACAACTGATCGGGCAGCAGTCCCGGGTTTCGGACCCCCAATGATCAGGTATATAAATCTTAGAAAACCCTTTTAACGTTGTGGAATATCCCTTTATCCAACAGAAGACATAATTTGCAGGTGGTCTGTTCAGTCCACTGCCAGTGCAAACAAGGGCTTACAGAAGCCATGACAGGGACCTTTGACAAAATTTATGGCACCAGTTCCATGTGCTGGCTCATATTATCAGATGCCCTCCATTTCAAATCAAGATCGTCCACTGCTTGGCCATTCTTGGGCTGACCATACACATGAGACAATGATTGCAGATCTCACCAGCAACTTGAGAGACTAAACTGGCCAAGCAGGGAGCGTGTTTTTCAAAATTTTGACTACCTGGTCCCTGAGTATAATGGTAACTGATCGGCCAAACCAGGCCAATCATGCTATACAAATGTGGTTTTGGCCATCCACGGGCTAAATCTTCCAAACTGTGTGATCACATTGTCTTTCAAACAACAGTTGACCAAAATTATCAATTTTGGCCGTCTTTTTTGCCTGATGTGTATGGACGGCAAGTGTGTTGGGTGAATATTTCGCTAGTCTGGTAACCTCTCCCCTACCAGTGAGGCCCCACAGTAGCATGTGGACTCCCTCTATAGTTCAGATGCCCTTGAATGCAAACCAACAAAGTAACATTCAGCAAAGTCTGCATGTGCCCTAGCCCAACATTGATAAAATGTATTTAAGTCTGACATACTTATATATATTTTTTCTGCATTCAAATGAATACACAAGCATACAAGTAAGCATATACTTTAGATTTCAATTCACACTATGCTGATAAATTCCTTATGATATGACGGGAAGACTTTTACAAAGCAGGGGTGCTGACAGTGGATGAGTGTAACAGCACTGTGGAAAATCTTTGGAGACAAAAACACTGAGAATAAAAACAATAGACGTGCATTCTTGGTGCAGAAGCAGTTCTAGAATTGGGAAGCACGTGATCAGACCGTCCATATTCTCTTCATCACAGAGCTTTGGCACTAGTAACATATGTGGTGTGTGGCACTGGCTTCCGAGGGTATACGCTGTATACATACACTTGCAGCAAAATGGTAATGTCTACAAGAACCTGCAGGAGGCCACAGACCGTAAACTGGAAGGGAGCCTGGTTGAGAATAAAGTACGCAGTCTTGAAGGTATCTCCACTTGTCCACATCAGTACCATTTTGATGCTGAAAAGAAATACATAAAAATATCAGTAACTGAACTACAATTATAACCATTTATTTTGCAAATGAAAAAAATTTAAAAATGCAAATTTATTATTTATATTATGAATTTATATTAGCGCTACTATATTCTGCCGCGCTTTACAGACATGTCCCTAATAGAGTTGTTGCGATACCAAATTTTTGATTCGGTTTCGATACCATGAAAAAGTATTGCGATACTCGATACCATTCGATACCACGCGAAAAAAATAAACAAAAAAAGCCACGTGCATTCCTCATTTTTAAAAATGGCGAATCGCGCAGTTTTTATTTTATTTTTTCTGTTCCGGCATTCACCACCTAGATTTTTTTTTTATATTTTAATAGTTTGGACTTTTCTGACGTGGCGATGTAATATGTTTATTTATATATTTTATATGTGAAATTGGGAAAAGGGGGGTGATTTATACTTCATATTTTAGTGTTTTTTTTTTTTTCACTTTTTATTTAATAACTATTTCCCCCCTTAGGGGCTAGAACCTGGGATCTTTCATCCCTTTTCCTATTCACCCTGATAGATCTCTATCAGGGTGAATAGGACTCCACACTGTCCCTGCTGCTCTGTGCTTTGTGCACACAGCATCAGGGATGTTACCATGGCAACCAGGGCTTCCTGGCTGCCATGGTAACCGATCGGAGCCCCAGGCTTACACAGCTGGGGCTCAGATCAGAAGCTGCCACTGCACCACCAATGAGGGGGAGTGGAGAGGTCCCTGTGGCCACTGCCACCAATGATTTTAATACTGGAGGGCTGAGAGGGGCCGGCGCACTGTGCCACCAATGATTTTAATGGGATGGGGGGATTGAGGGGGGGGGCACACTGCACCACCAATGATTTTACCCCTTTATACAGGAGGCGGGTACTAGCAGATCAGCGGCAGTTAACTGCCGCTGATCGCAGCTCCCTGTCAGGGGCAGGGTGCCGGCAATGCGATTCTGCTGCCGGCACCCGCCTCCTGTATGTGTTAAAGACTACTGTATATGAGTCCAGACTTTCACTATTAGGCCACACAGAGCGGCGCCCAGCGATGTCTCAGCACTCACCATTTAGTCCTGGGCGCCGCTCCGTTCGCCTGCAGTGCCCCATTACTGTCTCCTCTCCTGCTCCACATGCTGCTGATTACTATCGGAGCGATGGGAGGAGACATCAGCTTCACTAGTGGGCGTTCCTTCTCCCTGGCTGTAGCGCTGTCCAATCGCAGCGCAGGAAGAAGGAACGCCCACTAGTGAAGCTGATGTCTCCTCCCATCGCTCCGATAGTAATCCTATCATTGGTGGCGCAGTGCGCCCGCCCCTCCTCCGCCCCTCTCTTCTCATTGCCGCCCCTCCTCCACCCCCTCTCTTCTCATTGCCGCCCCTCCTCCGCCCCTCTCTTCTCATTGCCGCCCCTCCTCCGCCCCTCTCTTCTCATTGGTGGCAGCGGCAGCAGCACAGGGGGAGGGAGGACAGCTTCCTTCTCCCCGTGCTGCTGAGAGAGAACATGAGCGCGCCGATAGCAGCGCGCTCATGTTCAGAGATACTAGACTGCGCAGAAGCGCAGCCCAGTATCGAAAAAACGGAAATCCCGGTATCGTATCGATACCGGGACAAAAGTATCGATTGGGTATCGAAATTTCGATACCCGCAACAACCCTAGTCCCTAATAGGGCTCACAATCTAAGCTCCTTATCAATAAGTCTTTGGAGTGTAGGAGGAAACCCACGCAAACACGGGGAGAACATACAAACTCCATGGAGATGTTTTCCTTGGTCGGATTCGAAGACCCCAGAGCTGCAAGGCACCAGTGCTAATCTCTGAGCCACTTTGCTGCCGGAATTAAAAATGTTAAAAGGATCTTAAAAGGGAATCTGTAAGCTCATGCTATCCGAACCAAAAGCACCATGAAATGCCAAATGGCTCCATAAAATTACAAAGAACTATGCTTTACTCTAAAACGTGGACCTGGGCAATAGTCTCTGCTGGATGGTTCTCTTCCAGATTCTCCCCACCTGGTATGACTGACAGTTCTATCCCTATATGCAAATAGGGACAGACCTGTCAAGCAAGCCTGGCTGGGCAGGGACAAGCTGGAGGGAAGCTGCCCAGCAGACACTTCAAGATAATGTTTCAGAGAAAAGCCTAGTGCTTTTTCATGACGGGTCCGTATTTCATGCTGTCTGTGTTTTTGGCAGCATGAAAATGTTGACAGGGTCACTTTAAAGCAGAAAGTCAATAAAAGACCTTCTGATTTCTCATTTGAGTCTGTATTTCTGTTTTCTCGCTACTTGTAATGTAGAACAGGACACTATTATCCAGGGAGACCATAAAAACATAACATAACAAACCCCAATTCCCCCAAACCTTACAAACCCATGAATAGCAAGATAAACAACGTGGCCTGAAACCATCCAGACACTGTCCACCCAACATTCCAGTCACCCTATTCTAACAAAGGTATAAATCTAAGACACAGAAAAAAGGTAGGAACAAAAATATGTTTGTTATTGGTGGCATAGTGATTACAGACACTGCCAACTTAAAAGACTAAATCTTAAGCATCTACGGACTTGGAGTACCCATTGTGAGTGGGAGGCACGGCATGTGCCACAGAAGCTGAAATTCTGGTAATCCATTCAACGCATCTCCCACTGATCTTAAATAAAGCTGCCTAATCCCTGTTCCTTACGGTGACATAGTCATGAAAGTATGGAAGATATGGATACAGCCAAATAAATATAGCATAAAGAATATTATCAAATCCTGGCAAAGAAAAATAAATCAGAACAAAAAAATATATATAATAATTTTAGACACTACGTAAAAAAATTGCATAAAAAAATTCAAATTGATGTTCTCTCTCCAATTGAGGTGCACTAACATTTTCATTTTAACCCTCCCATATATCGCTACACCTTACCTAAAGTGTTCCAGTCCTCTGGTCACAACCTTTCCAAAAGCATAAAAGGTTCAATGACAGCTGGGCAGCTCTGTCATTTCTCAACAAAAAGAGTTGTCTTGTGCCTCTTGCTCTTCTTCCTATTATTTTTTTTTTTTAACCTACAGTATATGAGCTTATTGTATGTCGACATGAGTTATGCTGTTAATGTGTCCCACGTGTACACTTTAATATAGTCTGGTGATACCTTTTACAGCATCAATCATTGTGGATATTAGAAGGAGCTTTACGGGATCCATAAAGGAGATACAGTTGTGTTCAAAATAATAGCAGTCAGACATCACTAACCTGATCGATCAATCACTGTTTTTGGTAGAAATTATATTTCTACATGGCAAATAATTTACTAGTAGTTGTAGTAGAGTCATAGAAATCCAACAGACCCAACAGTCACGACATGCATGCTGCTGATTCTCTGTAATTCAATCACTTATTGAAAGGGGATTGTTCAAAATAATATTAGAGTGGAGTTCAATGAGTGAGGTCATTCATTCTTTTAAAAACAGGTGGCAATTATTGCCCTTATTTAAGGAAGGAAGGCAGCAAATGTTGTACATGCTGGTTACAGTGCATTTCTCTCTGAAAGTCTGAGGAAAATAGGTTGTTCCAGACATTGTTCAGAAGAATAGCGTACCTTGATTAAAAAGTTGATTGGAGAGGGGAAAACATATAAAGAAGTGCAGAAAATGATAGGCTGCTCAGCTCAAATGATCGCAAATGCTTTAAAATGGCAACCAAAACCTGAAAGACGTGAAAGAGAGCGAAAAACTACCATTCGAATGGATAGAAGAATAGCCAAAATGGCAAGGACTCAGACAACAATCAGCTTCAGGAAGATTAAAGAAGGTCTAAAGTTACCTGTGAGTACGGTTACAATTATAAGACGCATATGTGAAGCCAAGCTATCTGCAAGAAGCCCCCGCAAAGTCCCACTGTTGAAAAAAAGACATGTGCTGAAGAGGTTACAATTTGCCAAAGAGCACATTGACTGGCCTAAAGAGAAATTTTCTGGACTGATGAAAGTAATATTGTTCTTTTTGGGTCTAGTGGCCGGAGACAGTTTGTCAGACGACCCCCAAACACTGAATTCAAGCCACAGTACACTGTGAAGACAGTGAAGCATGGTGGCGCAAGCTTCATGATATGGGGATGTTTCTCATACTACGGTGTTGGGCCTATTTATCGCATACCAGGGATCATGGATCAGTTTGAATACATCAGAATACTTGAAGAGGAAATGCCCTTGAAAAGGGTGTTCCAACAAGACAACGACCCCAAACACACCAGTAAACGTGCAACATCTTGGTTCCAGACCAACAAGATTGACATGATAGAGTGGTCAGCCCAATCCCGGATCTTAATCCAATAGAAAACTTGTGGGGTGAGATCAAAAATGCAGTTTCTGAGGCAAAACCAAGAAATGGATAAGAACTGTGGAATGTAGTCCAATCATCCTGGGCTGGAATACCTGTTCACAGGTGCCAGAAGTTGGTTGACTCCATGCAACACAGATGTACAGCAGTTCTCAGAAACAGTGGTTATACAACTAATTAGTAAAGTGATTCAAAGGAAAGCAAAATCTTCAAACATTTTTCAGTTTATGTAGCGAATGTTTGAGTTTGTAAAGAAGAATACAAACTGCTATTTTTTTAAACATATATTTTTCTTAATGTTTTGATTTGGAATAGAATGTGTAGTGTTCCCAATGCATTTGTGTGTATGAGAATAAAAGCTATTAGAAGAATTTTGAGCTTTATTCACACTGCTGTTATTTTGAACACAAGTGGAATAGTATAGTAATAAACATAGGGCATAAACAGCACAGAGCCTCTGGGCCTAATGCTACATATCAGCATTAAAAGCAGGGAAATATGATCGATGGAACAATACATAGAAAATGATAACATGAATATTCAGTCACATTAGAGAGGTCTGTATAATGTGCCCAGACCCTCCAATATATGAGGGGCAGTACTTGTGTAAATCCTATCCTGGACAAATTCTCTTTTTGAATACAATAAGACGGTGGATTTGAAATGATCAGTCAGTCTTTACCCATCAAATAGAAACAGAAGTCCCTGAATTGTGCTTTGTGAAGTCTAGTAAAGCTATACAGTAATATGCTCTTCGAGTTGTTTGGTTCTATGCCTGACCATTTTTCAGAAGATAGCAGTCAGTTGAAATCATGTTCGGCTGACAGCTATCTCTCCTGATTCCCCCATATACAGGCAAGCTTCATGTGACTGAGTGTGCATGAGTCCTTAATAGGAAAAGTGGAGAAAGCCACTAGCAGACTCCTCAGGTGGTGGCTTATCTTCCCGCAAAGAAAAGGACTGGACAAATTGAAATCCAAAATCTGCTGCAGGTACAGTCAGACAGTGTTACCCTTAAATATTAGATGGTTAACTGGTCTAGCCAAAATCTGCAGGTTTGGCTGATGCACATATGATGTGTATGGCCAGATTATCAAATCCTGTGTTTACAAAGGCGACAGCCAGCAAGAAGTTGTCGACGACCTTGTCAAGTTCCTGCCTGGCATACAAATATGCATTGTTAACAACAGCTACCGTTACTAAGGTTAGACAAGACACAGTCCCGACCACCAGCCGGCCGGGAAACAGCAGAGCGCTACGGCGCTCACAGTTCCAGTAGCTCCCATTGCAGGGCATGAGAGCTACAGAAACAGCATAGCACAGCAAGTTACTGAGTTAGGGAAAGAAAACCTAAATCAGCCTCAGATCAGACCCCCAATCAGCCTCAGATCAGACCACTAATCAGCCTTAGATCAATCCCCCTCCCCACCTCAAATCAGGTGTTAAAAATAAACTTACCTCGCTTGCTCCAGACAGCACTGCCACCTAGTCTTATTTCCGTCGCACAGTGTCAGGTTTTAGTACGTGCCTACATGCACTACGTACTGACACTGTACACCATCAAGAAACAGTGCAGCATGGGGTCTGGAAGAAAATCAGGGAGTACGGCCATGCAGCGCTTCTTTCACGGCACCCCGTGCCTCCCGCATGCTAACGGCTGCTTTTTGAAGGGAAAAGTGTGCCTTATTATTTTGCAATACTTGGCGCAGTTTTCATGGCAGGAATAATTCCATAGCATACTGATATATGGGAGTGAAAAATAAAGCATTCTAGAAATAATAAAGGCTTGACATGGGCTACACTAAAAAGTACATTTGTTATCTGACTTGAAGGCACACAAAGTTATTGAACATTGTGGCTTTTCAAGCAATGTGGTTAGTGGTCTCAATGGTCAGTTTCTACAAAAAGAAGGTCTTAAAACTTTATACCTGGTTTTTAGCTTCAACATTAAGCGAAGGAATAAAAAGAATGATATGCCCCAGGAGTAAATTTAACATTCCCTGCTAAGCCATAAGTATTTTTTGCAACTTATTTTAATTGCGTTTCTTTCTTTTCAGTGATGGATGATCCTTGGTGCATAAGACCATATGCTGAAATACTGGCAGACGTACAAATAAGATACTTACTTTCTGCAGCAGAATATAAACAAACTGCTCATATTTTTTCATTTAGACTCTAACATAATTTGAAAGGGTCATGAAAATAATGCAAGTCCGCACTGGCAAAATATAGCAATAAAGGTCATCTTCCCTGGTCTTCCTGAACATAAATATTTTACCTTAAAATATATTGTCAAAGGGGTATTACAGTAATTTCATGTTATCCCCTATCCACAGGATTGGGAATATGCATACGACTTGACTAAATCCAACAGTCCCATAAAGATGAATGGTGTGGCAGTGTGCATGCTCAACATGCCACTTAATTTATTTCTGGGAGCCCTTCAGGGTATAGCACCCTGTTCTCATGATTAGTGGGACCACCACCAATCTAATACATATTCCTTACCCTGTGGATAGGGAATAACTTGAAACTACTGGAATACCCCTTTAATTATGTACCAATTTATATCTCATTGATCCCAGTGAAGGGTGTGTTGTAAGGGTATTTTTAATTGAGTACTGATTAAATTTTTTCCTTTAATTATAATATCACTGTTTCATGTTATATGTAATAATATTCTTTGTAATGTAGTGAGTTAGGGATGGTTATACAATACCATTGTTCTGTGTCCCAGTACAAGTCGCTTTCCAAAGTGACTACCTCAGGGACATGATTTCTGCACACTGGACATCCCCTTTGAAGGAGGGGCCGAAAGCTATAAATTTCCATGTATCTGAAACAAAGCCTCAAGCTTCTATGAAACATCTGCAACAAAGGATGTCAGAAGACTCCCTCTCTTGTATCCTGCCATGAAGTGGGTGTCTGCTATGGGCCTGTGTACTGCTAGGACGGTCAACAAGAGCATCTGCTATGCAACCGCACCTTGACATCACTGCCAACAGGAGCCTACCCACTGAACACAGGTCAGAGTCACAGATTTTTGTCTATGTATGTGGGTTGTTTGTTTCATCTTTCATGCATTTCGTACACCTTTTAATTCACCTAGCCTGTGTAAGCGTATTTTATTCCTGGATCTCAGAATTCATGTTAAAACAGATGGTGGCAGCGGTGGGATCAAAGTTAATAAATACACATAGTTGATAGGGTGATACATAGAGAGGGTAGAAGATGTCATGCAACTCCGAATGTGATCCTGGGCATTCGTGCGAGGATAATAATATTAGGGCAGATTATTGATTATTGCATTGTCTAATCTGCTACAAGTGGGGCTGTAGTAGGAGGTTTGTAGAACAGAGCAGGGTTCTGTGAGCAATACAAAATTGCTAGAAACAGTCTGTAGAACGGAGAGCTTCTCCTGAGAAGAGAAGGGTGTTCATATGGCATTTGTGTTAAAGGAACAAAAATGAACTGTTTAAAGGGGTTATCCGTCATACAGAACATACTTACCTGGTCCCTGACACCAGAGTCCCTCTGGATCCCTGTATGGCCACTGCTGCATCTCCCCATCATGCAAATCAGAACATCTGGTCACAGGGGATGCAGCCAATAGCAGGCCGCGAAAGTGACCTGCCCCCATGATGCTAGGAGCGCAAGTCACTTTCATGGCCTGCTATTGGCTGCACTCCCTGTCGCCAGATGAAGTGATTTGTACGAATGGGGGATGTAGCAGTGGCAGTGCAGGAATCCGGAAGAACCAGGAAAGTATGTTCTGTATGAGGGACCCGGGCATTTCAGGGGGGGGTTTACAGGATCGGATAACCTGTTTAAGTCTTTGTTACTCTACTGCTGAGTGTGTCAAATATAAGAGATTTATGGCCCAGCATAAAAGACTACTCTGAAATAGTTCAGAAAAAGATGTAAAGAATAAACGTGTAGAAAACTTATAATAATTGGAGACATCAGGGACTGTTGGATAATTAAATAGCTCATAAGCATTACATTTATGAAATTAGATGGTTGAGGAAAATATGTATAGAATGGTTATTTTAGCCATATCCCTTTAAACAAAGGTTGATGTGTCTGGAAAAGTTATTTTGATTGTGGTTTGGTCAACAGACATACATAGATAAGGCCCATACCCCAGTCTGAATATCTTTGTTTCCCCTTTTCTAAACTCTATGTAGAGGAGAGGGAGGAGTAGCAGACAGAGGAGACAAAGAGAATGCAGAACTATTGATTAATGCAAAGTTTGTTGAAAAGTTAGTAATGTGATTAGTAAGTGACTTGAAATATAGAGATGTTCATTTTTCCTCTTGTTGCCACATATTGCATATATAGAAGACACAGAAGAGTAAAGACCAATTCATTTTTCTTTCTTCTCTTACAAGCAGCTTTAAAAATATGTTGTGTGTGAGAGTGGAAAACCCCCCCATCATCTTATATATACAGTGAGGAACATAAGTATTTGAACACACTGCGATTCTGCAAGTTCTCCCACTTAGAAATCATGGAGGGGTCTGAAATTCACATTGTAGGTGCATTCCCAATCAGAGACAGAATAAAAAAAAAAAAAAAGGAAATTACATCATATGAATTTTAAAGAATGTATTTGTCTTGAACCGCTGAACATAAGTATTTGAACACCTGAGAAAATCAGTGTTAATATTTGGCACAGAAGCCTTTGTTTGCAATTACAGAGGTCAAATGTTTCCTGTAGTTCTTGACCAGGTTTGCACACACTGCATCCTCGATGCAAAAAATTCATTTGTGTCATGTGACCACGGAGAGGGAGTGAAGTGCTTGCTATTACTCACCGCTACGTGGTCACCCGCCGGCCCGTACCGCACTGCACTGCACACATAGTCAGGTCATAGTGACCGTAAGCGCACACTATGACCTGAAGCTGTCTGACATCAGGACGACAGTGCAACGCGTGGAGAAGATGATGGAGGAGCCGTGGAGCGGCGTCCCTACAGGAAAGGTAAGTATTTTATTTCACTGCCACTGGGGACATAGCTAGGAGGGGGAGATGGTGGCACTGGAGGGCAAGCTGGTGGCACTGGGGGCACCTGATGGCACGGGGAGGCTGATGAGTTTTTAAAAGGAAAAACATTCTTTTAATTAGTTTTTTATTAGAGTACTCGATTAATCGTTTGATTAATCGATAGAATACTTGATTACAAAAATAGTCGATAGCTGCAGCCCTAGTTAGTACATCTGCTAACAAAAATACCAAAAGGTATGAAGTGAAGGGTACACCAAAATACAACATTGGGTATATAAGAAAATACAACATGAGAAGATTCCTGAATAAATGTGATATTAATGGTGTTAAGTGTTATTATCAATAATCAAAGGCATATGATCAAACTAATTATTGATTAAATGGTTTACATTGAAGTTACCCACAAATAAAGAAATATTAAAATTAATATACACTTTTTGTTTCACACCGTTAGTAAAGACAATGGGTACTGTGTGTACAAATATAACAGAACTAAAAAGAATTGTAATGGGAGTTATCTTGTGAATGAGGCCGTCAAAAACCATTGAACAATATTGATAGCTATTGTAATACGTTAAAGAGCGAAGATGAAGATCTCTATGAAGTGTAAATTGGTATTTGTATAACTTTTTGTCTGAAGTGATATTACACTGAGTCAAATATTGAATTAATAATTGAGAAGTTAATTATGCATATATTTGTATTTATTTTTCGATAAATAAATAAATTAGATGAGGTATAGGATTTAGCAAAGTTTATTCTGCTTTGGCAGAGGAACTCTATGCTTCCATTGGGCAATGTTATTTAAAAACAGTGTTAGACCGACAAAAAGTTATATGTACATTCATTTATTTAGTTTAATCCATCTGATGCTGGAGTGGTGGAAAGTAAATGAAGTTTTAAAAGTTAAACACCCCATTAATGGCTCATACTGCTGTAGACTGGGCAATTCTGGTCTGAGTTAATATTTATGGGCTGAACTAAACTGAAGTGAATTTATTTTGACTAGAATATGTGGAGCTGTTCATGTTTGTGAGGCTGTATCAACTGCTTAACCACCTGCCATCTGGGCCATTTGCCCCATTCCTGACCAGGCCAAATTTTGCAAAACTGACATATCTCACTTTATGTGGTAATAACTTTGGAACGCCTTTATTTATCCAAGTCATTCAGAGATTGTTTTCTCGTGACACATTGTTCTTCATGATAGTCATAAATTTCACCTTTATTTATGAAAAAATCCCAAATTTACCCAAAAAGTTTGAAAATTCGCAATTTTCTAAATTTCAATTTCTCTGCTTTTAAAACAGAAAGTGATACCTCATAAAATATTTATTACTTAACATTCCCCATATGTCTACTTTGTGTTGGCATCATTTTGGAAATGTCATTTTATTTTTTTAGGACGTTAGAAGGCTTAGAAGTTTAGAAGCAATTCTTTAAATTTTTAAGAGAATTGCCAAAACCCACTTTTTAAGGACCAGTTCAGGTCTGAAGTCACTTTGTGGGGCCTACATAGTGGATACCCCCATAAATGACCCCATTGTAGAAACGACACCCCTTAAGGTATTCAAAACCGATTTTACAAACTTTGTTAACCCTTTAGGCGTTCCACAAGAATTAAAGGAAAATGGAGATCAAATTTTTAAATTTCACTTTTTTGGCAGAGTTTCCATTTTAATCAATTTTTTTCTTTAACACATCGATGGTTAACAGCCAAACAAAACTCAATATTTATTACCCAGATTCTGCGGTTTACAGAAACACCCCACATGTGGTCATAAACTGCTGTATGGGCACACGGCAGGGCGCAGAAGAAAAGGAACTCCACATGGTTTTTAGATGCCATGTCCCATTTGAAGCCCCCTGATGCACCCTTACAGTAGAAACTCCCAAGAAGTGACCTCATTTTGGAAACTAGGGGATAAGGTGCCCGTTTTATTAGTACTATTTTTGGGTACATATGATTTTTTGATCATTCATTATAACACTTTATGGGGCACAGTTTCTAATTATTTATTTTTACAGCGTTCACCTGAGGGGTTCAGTCAAGTGACATTTTTATAGAGCAGATTGTTACGGACGTGGCGATACCTAATATGTATACTTTTTCTCATTTATTAAAGTTTTACACAATAATAGCATTTTTGAAACAAAAAAATTATGTTTTAATGTGTCCATGTTCTGAGAGCTATAGTTTTTTTTATTTTTTGAGAGATTTTCTTATGTAGGGGCTCATTTTTTGCGGGATGAGGTGACGGTTTTATTGGTACCATTTTGTGGGACATACGCGTTTTTGATCACTTGGTGTTGCACCTTTTGTGATGCAAGGTGACAAAAATTGCTTGTTTTGACACAGTTTTTTTTAATATTTTTTTTACGGTGTTCACCCGAGGGGTTAGGTCATGTGATATTTTTATAGAGCTGGTTTTTACGGACGCGGCAATACCAAATATGTCTATTTTATTATTTTTTTTCTATTTTTAACATTTTTTTTTCATTCCTTACTTGGGGACTTTTTTTTTTTTTTTTTTTTCAACCTTTTATTTTAATTTTTTTTATTTTACACTTTTCATCCCCCATAAGGTCATACAAGACCTCTGGGGGACATTTACTTCACTTTTTCTTTTTTTTTTTCACTGTTGATTTCTCCTGTAACGGGCTGACATAGTAGCCCCAGTTACAGAAGAAATGCATCCCTAGAGAGGCTGTACAGCAGCAATCCAGCGCTGTACAGCCTCAGTGCAGGGCTGATCGAGGTCTGTGGATGACCTCACACAGCCCCTGCACTCTCCGGTCACATGACCGCCGGGCCAGAACAGGAAGCGCACAGCGCTTCCTGCTCTGCATACACAGCGCTCGGTGAGCGCTGTGTCTGCAGCGATCCTGAAGGCAGGGACACCTGGGCACTGTCCCTGTCTTGTCTTAGGGTTGCCCTGCTGTCACTGACAGCGGGCAACCCGATCAGCAGCTGCACGATTAGCGTGCAGCTGCTATTTCTGAAAGGACGTTTTAAAACGTGCTTTCAGAAATAGAGGTCCACCCATAGGACGTTTATATCCTATGGGCGGACGGAAAGTGGTTAAAAAAGCTAGGACTGACAAATCCAGCAGTGCCCAGGTGCTGCTAAAGTTAACAGCAGCAGGTGTGGTGGCCTGTGCCACCTAACAAAAAAAAACTTTAGTGACTGGTCTGCCATGTTGGGGTGAATGGGTGTGGAATTTAAAAAGGTAATCATCTATGTAATAGATCCTGCAGTAAACCAACCAGCAGGGCGGATGACAATGATCGGCAGACCTGTGAGGGGAGGAGGTCAGAGTATCAAATGTTATGGACCTATGGTCCTGAAGTAATAGCTACCACAGGAGAAAGGCTTTGAAACCTGATTTAGGTACAACTGCAGCCCACTCACATATCAAGACAAAGGATAAGCAAGAGACTGAGCTAGACAAAGTTGTAAAGAGATCAGATGGAAACTACATCTACGTCCCAGCACGAAATGCCATGCAGTCTGGTGTACAGAACACCAAGAAATGGAGAATTGACTTATGCTTGGGAATCTTGGGAGATCCCTTTAATGAGACAGGCATCAATGCCATAGCTGAAAAGAATGGCTGGAGTGACAGGGTCCAAGAGAGAAGGATTTCATAGACAAGCCAAGATCCCATGTTTTACAGCACTAGAGACTGTGTAAGTTTAGGATCCCCCCAAAAAATAAATCAGTAGCGAAAAAGACCTCTTTTTAGTCCAACAGTTTTTTGGTTTTTTTTGTTGAGAAGCCCAATGGTTCCAATGTGGTTTTCTGTTAAATGATTAGGGGCAGTATTCTTTAATAAATAGGGTTGACAGGTTATGTAGAATACTATATTTTGAGATGGGTTGAAATGAATTAAAGTGGAAGAACCAGGGTTGGAATGTGCTGTAAGGGTATTTTTAATTAAGTACCTTATTGATTCTTTCCCTTTTAGTTATATTTTATTTTAATGTAATGAGAAAATGATGTCAGAAGACTTCCCCTCTTGTATCCTGCCATGACTGGGTGTTGGCTATGGGCCTATGCACAGTGTTGGCTAGGCGACTGCACCTGCCAGGACTGCTGACAGGAGCCTACTCAGTGAACACAGGTCGCAATGATTGTTTTTTTACTATGTATGTGAACGGTTTGTTTTATATTTTATGTATTTAATTACACTTAGTAAACCTTTTAATTCCCCTAGCCTGTGTAAGCGCTTGTTATTCCTGGATCTCAGAATTCATGTTTAAACAAGGGAGTTATTTTCTTAATTACCAGGGTCTCCACATAACTAAAATCGCCAATAAATTTTAGTAAACTGACAGTTTACAAAGCTTATTTTCCTACTACAAAAGCCCAAGTTAATTAATGTAGGTCCTCTGTCAATGAAGATATATTAGAGAAATAGTGATTTCTAACATTAAACAACATATAGGGGGTCATTTATGAATAGATATGCGCCACTTATTGCCATATATCTGTCACAGATTTGCGGCCGAATCTTTGACTTCTTCCCCTTCCATATTTCCCTGGTTAAGTAAGAAAATCTGGTAATCGACATTTCATTTTTGTTGGCTGATTGTTTATTTTTTCAAAAGTGTTCACCAATCCTTGAACATGCCAGGGAATTCTTTTATGTCAGCAGCAAGATGTTACTTTAAACGTCAGGACAGGTCATCAATATCTGATCAGTGGAGGTGCTTAAGCTACCTAACTGATAAGGGGCATGGAGGGAGTTGTGAGGAAAGATTAACATACCGTATTTTTCACTTCATAAGACACACTTTTTTCCCCCCAAAAGTAGGGCAAAAATGTCCGTGCATCTAATAAAGCGAATACTAGTGAGTGCTTCCATTATGGAAGTGCTCACTAGTATGAATTAGGTGCCAGGAGCGCTTATAGTACTCCCCCTTTCTGGTCTTTCTTGCTGGGGCTGGCGCTGCACTGTCCTGACCGCGTACAGCATCAGGACGTAGTGCGCACACTATGACCTGACGCTGGCTGCACGCAGTCAGATGACAGAGCAGCGCAGGCCGGGAAGACAGGGGAGAGTGACTTCTGCCGGAGGTGGAGAGGAGCTGCGGAGCAGGACAGGTAAGAGATGGTTTTTATTTT
Organism: Bufo bufo; assembly: GCF_905171765.1. NCBI lineage: Eukaryota > Metazoa > Chordata > Amphibia > Anura > Bufonidae > Bufo > Bufo bufo. Next base: position 435,709,930 of record NC_053393.1, read on the forward strand.
AATCTGATCTGAGGTCTGATGGGGATCTCACTATGTGGGCTGATCGGAGGTCTGATGGGGTTCTGACATGAAGGTCTGATGTGATGTCCTGATATGGGGGTCTGATCTGATGTCCTGATATTTATGGGGGTCTGATCTGAAGATCTGATATGAGGTCTGATAAAAAAGAAAAAAAAAATATTTTCCTCCTCTTAAACCTGGGGTGAGTCTTATCATTGGGTGCGTCTTATAAAGCGAAAAATATGGTAATTAGATTTAGTCTTAAGAGGTGTCTAACGAGGAAATTTATTAACTTATGTAAATATATAATTGGCCTGTACAAAAAATATGGTGAAAAGCTGTTCTGTGTAAAAGCATTTAAAAAAGCAATGCCTCCATCTGGAAAAGAAAAAATAAATAAATAAATCGGTCTCCAGAGGCGCAATGCCTTCTTTACCAGAAGTACTGTAAATCTGTGGAATAATCTACCTCAGGATGTGGTCACAGCAGGAACAGTAAAGGGTTTTAAAAAGGCCTTAGATGAATTAGTGGAACTAAATAACATTAACGCTTATGTAAATGTGTTGAAGTCTGATTCTCGCTCCCCATCCCTCGGTTGAACTTAATGGACTTACCATACTAACTATAACTATTCAGGAAAACAAAGATCCTATAGGCTGTATTTTAACATGTCCAATCTGGTGATGAGTCTCAAAAGTTTTCTGGCAGTGGCATTTTTTTTTATTAAACCAACTTTTAGACAGTCAAGTCACATTATAATGACCACTTCCTACTTTCTGCCAGACTTTGTGGCTACCTGCCTCCTTGGGTGCTGTGGATAGGGTCCCCACCCGTAATAATGGAATGCAAAAATCACAGCAGGAGAGTGGTTTTTCTTTTTCCATGAATTAATTTTATTTCTTAGGAAAAAGCGGCAACGTATATGCACAAACGTTTTCGGCCTTAGTCAGGCACTATGCCGCCAGAGGGGAGAGGATGAGAGTAGATAGGGAGATGGAGCGCTCCGGCCGCCACACAGTACATCTGTCTCTCAGATGAGTAAATAATGGTAAAGGGGGGTTAGTCACTGAAGATAAGGAAAAGGCAGAGTTCCTAAATAGGTTTTTTAGCTCTGTATATACAAAAGAACAGAAAGGAGCTGATATCTGTGGCGCTGGGGTTGTTAGTACATCCAGTAATATACTCAATTGGCTAACTGTATATATATATATATATATATATATATATATATATATGGTAAATGTGAACAAAACGCCGGGTCCAGATGGATTACACCCAAGAGTGCTTAAAAAGCTATGTTCAGTCATTGCTGTGCCCCTGTTTATAATTAAGGATTCTCTAGGGACTGGTACAGTGCCAAGTGATTGGCGCAAGGCAAACGTGGTGCCCATATTCAAAAAAGGATCAAGGTCCTCAACAGGCAATTATAGACCAGTTAGTTTAACTTCTGTTGTGGGAAAAATGTTTGAAGGACTCTTAAGAGACTATATACAGGAGTATATCACTGTAAATAATATCATAAGTGATAGCCAACATGGGTTTACCAAGGACAGAAGTTGTCAGACTAACCTGATTTGATTTTATGAGGAGGTGAGTAGTAACCTGGACAGAGGGGCGGCTGTGGATGTAGTGTTTGTGGATTTTGCAAAGGCTTTTGATACTGTCCCTCATAGACGCTTAATAAGTAAAGTAAGGTCTATAGGCTTGGAAAGTATAGTTTGTAATTGGATTGAAAACTGGCTGAAGGACTGTGTCCAGAGAGTTGTGGTCAATGATTCCTATTCAGAATGGTCCCAGATTATAAGTGGTGTACCCCAAGGTTCAGTGTTGGGCCCTTTATTATTTAATTTATTTACACTGTGTGCAGAATTATTAGGCAAATGAGTATTTTGACCACATCATCCTCTTTATGCATGTTGTCTTACTCCAAGCTGTATAGGCTCGAAAGCCTACTACCAATTAAGCATATTAGGTGATGTGCATCTCTGTAATGAGAAGGGGTGTGGTCTAATGACATCAAAACCATATATCAGGTGTGCATAATTATTAGGCAACTTCCTTTCCTTTGGCAAAATGGGTCAAAAGAAGGACTTGACAGGCTCAGAAAAGTCAAAAATAGTGAGATATCTTGCAGAGGGATGCAGCACTCTTAAAATTGCAAAGCTTCTGAAGCGTGATAATCGAACAAGCATTTCATTCAAAATAGTCAACAGGGTCGCAAGAGGCGTGTGGAAAAACTAAGGCGCAAAATAACTGCCCATGAACTGAGAAAAGTCAAGCCTGCAGCTGCCAAGATGCCACTTGCCACCAGTTTGGCCATATTTTAGAGCTGCAACATCACTGGAGTGCCCAAAAGCACAAGGTGTGCAATACTCAGAGACATGGCCAAGGTAAGAAAGGCTGAAAGACGACCACCACTGAACAAGACACACAAGCTGAAACGTCAAGACTGGGCCAAGAAATATCTCAAGACTGATTTTTCTAAGGTTTTATGGACTGATGAAATGAGAGCGAGTCTTGATGGGCCAGATGGATGGGCCCGTGGCTGGATTGGTAAAGGGCAGAGAGCTCCAGTCCGACTCAGACGCCAGCAAGGTGGAGGTGGAGTACTGGTTTGGGCTGGTATCATCAAAGATGAGCTTGTGGGGCCTTTTCGGGTTGAGGATGGAGTCAAGCTCAACTCCCAGTCCTACTGCTAGTTTCTGGAAGACACCTTCTTCAAGCAGTGGTACAGGAAGAAGTCTGCATCCTTCAAGAAAAACATGATTTTCATGCAGGACAATGCTCCATCACACGCGTCCAAGTACTCCACAGCGTGGCTGGCAAGAAAGGGTATAAAAGAAGAAAATCTAATGACATGGCCTCCTTGTTCACCTGATCTGAACGCCATTGAGAACCTGTGGTCCATCATCAAATGTGAGATTTACAAGGAGGGAAAACAGTACACCTCTCTGAACAGTGTCTGGGAGGCTGTGGTTGCTGCTGCACGCAATGTTGATGGTGAACAGATCAAAACACTGACAGAATCCATGGATGGCAGGCTTTTGAGTGTCCTTGCAAAGAAAGGTGGCTATATTGGTCACTGATTAGTTTTTGTTTTGTTTTTGAATGTCAGAAATGTATATTTGTGAATGTTGAGATGTTATATTGGTTTCACTGGTAAAAATAAATAATTGAAATGGGTATATATTTGTTTTTTGTTAAGTTGCCTAATAATTATGCACAGTAATAGTCACCTGCACACACAGATATCCCCCTAAAATAGCTAAAACTAAAAACAAACTAAAAACTACTTCCAAAAATATTCAGCTTTGATATTAATGAGTTTTTTGGGTTCATTGAGAACATGGTTGTTGTTCAAAAATAAAATTAATCCTCAAAAATACAACTTGCCTAATAATTCTGCACTCCCTGTATTAATGATATTGAGGACCGGATGTCACTACCAGAGCTTTGGGACGTTCTCACAGCTCTGTTTCTCCACCCCTGTGATGATGTCACTACTAGAGCTGGGAGGAGTTCTCACTACTCTGTTTACTTTTGGTTTCTTTCACCACAGCTGTCCTACATGTGTTTGATTTCCCTCTCTTTAGATCACCCCTCCTCCTATGATAGGATGTGGATTATAGTTCTCACTTCAGTTGTAGCTCTTGCTTTAGTTTCTTCACTTGTAGCTATCAGTTCACTGGACCTGTGTTCTGCTGCAGCTAGCACTCCGGATATTGCCAGCCTGTCCTTGGATCCGTCTTCTCTGCGGCTGCAACATCTTCAGCTAAGTGTGCAGACATTGTTGTGTTCCTGTTTATTTTCTGACTGGATCTGAGGTGGCCACGGTTCCCTCCATATACTGAGTAGGGCACTGGTGGCCGTGCCCCTTCCACTATTGTAGGGGTTACAGGGGTCATTAGTCTTAGGCACGTGGGCATGCCTTGTTCCGCCATTTGGATCCGGGCATGTGCTTTAGCAGAATAGGGAGAGCGTTGAGGGTCGGACAGGGGTCACCCTTTATCCTCCATAGTTCTGGGTCCAGTCAGTAGCTCTGTACTGTGTATTACTATTGTTGCTCACATACGCCCGTGACATTATAATCCACCAAAACCGTCCTTTTTTGACATGGATCCGCTTTCTGACCTGGTTGACCGCATGCAGGGTCTTTCTTTGGAAGTAGCGGATCTCCGTCAATCTATGACCCAGCTTCAAGCATTGGGCCCTGCTCCGGCTCATGGAGTCTGTTGCGAGCCAAAGGTCTCACTTCCGGAGACGTTCTCCGGGGGCAGTGAGAATTTTGTTCGTTTCAGAGAGGCATGCAAACTCCATTTTTGCTTGTGTCCTCACTCTTCTGGTAATCAAGAGCAGAGGGTGAGGATTGTCATCTCCCTGCTCAGGGGTAATGCTCAGACTTGGGCTTTTTCGCTGCCATCAGGGGATCCCTCCCTTCGATCCGTGGAGGGATTTTTTGTGGCCCTGGGGCAGATTTATGATGACCCGGATCGTGTTGCTCTGGCCGAATCTAACCTACGTGTTTTATGCCAGAACAAACGGTCTGCGGAGCTTTATTGTTCTGAATTTCGGAGATGGGCAGCTGATTCGGGTTGGAATGATGCTGCACTCCGGAGTCAGTTCTGTCATGGTCTCTCGGAGAGATTAAAAGATGCGTTTGCTTTCCATGAGAGACCAACGTCCTTAGAGTCTGCCATGTCATTGGCGGTACGCCTTGACAGGCGTCTAAGAGAAAGAAACGAGACCACTCTGTCCAGCCATAGTCAGTCTAGGGGCAGTGGTGCGGACTCATTCAGTGTGCAGGGGCCTCATCCTGTCTCGCTCCCCTCTGAGGAGGAGCCCATGCAGCTAGCTCGACTTGCCCCTGATAAAAGAGGATTTAGTCCTCAGAGTATGGTCTGTTTTTGTTGTGGGGGCATAGGTCATTTGGCAAATGTTTGTCCGTCTAGGAGATTCTTGAACCGTACTAAGAGCGATAATAAGAGAAAAATCTCAAAAGGTAAATCATCAAGTTCTGCTTCATCTGCTACTTTGGGCAAAGTTGATGTAGGATTTGATGCTTTTCCTCTGACCTGCAGTTCCCGTCTTCTCCTGTCTGCCAGGGTGGCGCTAGAGAGCAAAGTCATTTCTTGTGAGATTTTTGTCGATAGTGGAGCGGCCGTCAATCTTATTGACACTCAATTTGTAGCCATGCATGGTTTTCAGGTTTGCACATTAGATAAAGATATACCTGTTTTAGCTATTGACTCTGCTTCACTCTCACAGAGATCTCTGAAGGGCATTGTTCACAATATCCGGCTAGCTGTAGGTGACACTCATGTGGAGGATATATCTTGTTTTGTCCTTAACGGATTGCCGTCTCCTCTAGTTTTGGGGTTACCCTGGCTCACTAGACATAACCCCACTATTGATTGGCAAGGAAGGCAAATAAATGAGTGGAGTGATTTTTGTAGAGAGAATTGTCTCACAGCGACTTTTGCAGAGGTGTCTACTAAAACGGTGCCATCATTTCTCTCTGATTTCTCGGACGTGTTTTCCGAGAGCGGTGTTCAGGAGCTACCTCCTCACCGGGAGTTTGACTGTCCCATTAACCTCATTCCCGGCGCCAAGCTGCCAAAAGCACGCCTCTACAATCTCTCACAACCGGAAAGAATCGCTATGCGAACTTACATCTCCGAGAGTCTCGAAAAGGGGCATATTCGTCCCTCAAAGTCACCTGTGGCCGCGGGTTTTTTTTTTGTTAAAAAGAAAGATGGCTCTCTGAGACCTTGCCTAGATTTTAGGGAGCTGAACCGTATCACGATTCGCGATCCCTATCCCTTTCCTCTGATCCCGGACCTCTTCAAATTGTTGGGGCCAAGGTGTTTTCCAAATTGGATTTGAGAGGCGCGTACAACCTGGTCAGGGTCAGAGAGGGGGATGAATGGAAAACGGCCTTTAATACCCCTGACGGGCATTTCGAGAATCTCGTTATGCCTTTCGGCCTGATGAATGCTCCGGCCGTCTTTCAGCATTTTGTTAATAGTATTTTCTATCATTTAATGGGGAAATTTGTATTGGTGTATCTTGATGATATTTTGATTTTTTCCCCTGATGTTCAGACCCATCAGGATCATCTTTTTCAGGTTCTGCAGATTCTGCGGGAAAATAAATTGTACGCCAAGCTGGAGAAATGTCTTTTTATGGTATCGGAGATTCAATTTCTGGGTTTTCTCCTCTCTGCTTCTGGTTTTCGCATGGATCCCGAGAAGGTCCGTGCTGTACTTGTGTGGGAGCTTCCTGAGAATCAGAAGGCATTGATGCGCTTTCTGGGTTTTGCGAACTATTACAGAAAGTTCATTTTGAATTATTCCTCTGTTGTCAAACCCCTCACTGACATGACAAAAAAGGGGGCAGATTTTTCCTCTTGGTCGGAGGAGGCGCTTACAGCCTTTTCTAAGATTAAAGAGAATTTTGCGTCTGCTCCCGTCTTGGTGCATCCCGATGTTTCCTTACCTTTTATTGTTGAGGTGGATGCTTCCGAGGTGGGTGTGGGTGCGGTTTTGTCCCAGGGCCCTTCCCCTGCCAAGTGGCGACCCTGTGCCTTTTTCTCTAAAAAACTCTCCCCGGCAGAGAGAAACTATGATGTGGGAGATAGGGAGTTGTTGGCCATCAAGTTGGCTTTCGAGGAATGGCGCCATTGGTTGGAGGGGGCCAGGCACCCTATCACCGTTTTTACCGACCATAAGAATCTGGCATACTTGGAGTCGGCCAGGCGTATGAATCCGAGACAGGCCAGATGGTCTCTGTTCTTCTCCAGATTCAATTTTGTTGTTACATTCCGACCTGGGATAAAAAATGTGAAGGCTGATGCTCTCTCTCGCTGTTTTCCGGGAGGAGGAAACTCAGAGGACCCGGGTCCCATTTTGGCGGAGGGGGTAGTTGTTTCTGCTCTATATTACGATTTGGAGGCCGAGGTCCAGGCTGCCCAGACTGAGACACCTGCCTGTTGTCCTTCTGGGAAGTTGTTCGTGCCTCCTGAGCTACGTCACAAACTCTTCAAGGAGCATCATGATACGGTTCTTGCTGGTCACCCCGGGAGTAGAGCCACGGTGGATCTCATTGCTCGGAGATTTTGGTGGCCGGCTCTTCGTAAGTCGGTGGAGGGTTTTGTGGCTGCTTGTGAGACGTGCGCTCGCGCTAAGGTCCCTCGTTCACGGCCTTCAGGTTCCCTTCTCCCGTTACCCATTCCTTCCCGTCCTTGGACACACCTGTCCATGGACTTTATCACGGATCTTCCTCGTTCCTCGGGGAAGTCGGTGATCCTGGTGGTGGTGGACCGTTTTAGCAAGATGGCTCATTTCGTACCTTTCCCTGGTTTACCCAATGCTAAAACGTTGGCGCAAGCTTTTGTCGACCATATTGTTAAATTGCACGGCATTCCCTCTGATATTGTTTCCGATAGAGGCACGCAGTTTGTGTCCAGGTTCTGGAAGGCTTTCTGTTCTCGCCTGGGGGTTCGGCTGTCCTTCTCTTCTGCTTTTCATCCGCAGTCGAATGGTCAGACTGAGCGCCTCAATCAGAATCTGGAGACATATTTGCGCTGTTTTGTGGCAGAGAACCAGGAGGATTGGTGTTCATTTCTCCCTCTTGCTGAGTTTGCTCTGAACAACCGTCGTCAGGAATCTTCTGATAAGTCACCATTCTTTGGTGCATATGGGTTCCATCCGCAGTTTGGGACATTCTCGGGAGGGGCTCTTTCTGGTTTACCTGAGGAGGAGAGATTTTCCTCGTCTTTGTCTACCATTTGGCAAAAGATTCAGAGTAATCTTAAAAAGATGAGTGAGAGGTATAAGCGTGTGGCTGATAAGAGACGTGTGCCTGGTCCGGACCTGAATGTGGGTCATCTGGTGTGGTTGTCTACTAGAAACATTAAGTTGAAGGTTCCCTCCTGGAAATTGGGTCCCAAGTTTATTGGGCCTTATAAAATCTTGTCAGTCATCAATCCTGTTGCCTTCCGTCTTGATCTTCCACGGGTTTGGAAGATACATAATGTATTTCACAGATCTCTCTTAAAACCATATGTCCAGCCCACGGTACCCTCCTCTTTGCCTCCTCCTCCGATTTTGGTTGATGGCAATCTGGAGTTTGAGGTTTCCAGAATTGTGGACTCTCGCATGGTCCGCGGTTCTCTTCAGTACCTCGTTCATTGGAAGGGTTATGGTCCTGAGGAGAGGATGTGGGTTCCGGTGTCGGACATTAAAGCCACTCGCCTCATCAGGGCATTTCATAGGGCTCATCCTGAGAAGGTGGGTCCTGGGTGTCCGGAGTCCACCCGTAGAGGGGGGGGTACTGTCACTACCAGAGCTTTGGGACGTTCTCACAGCTCTGTTTCTCCACCCCTGTGATGATGTCACTACTAGAGCTGGGAGGAGTTCTCACTACTCTGTTTACTTTTGGTTTCTTTCACCACAGCTGTCCTACATGTGTTTGATTTCCCTCTCTTTAGATCACCCCTCCTCCTATGATAGGATGTGGATTATAGTTCTCACTTCAGTTGTAGCTCTTGCTTTAGTTTCTTCACTTGTAGCTATCAGTTCACTGGACCTGTGTTCTGCTGCAGCTAGCACTCCGGATATTGCCAGCCTGTCCTTGGATCCGTCTTCTCTGCGGCTGCAACATCTTCAGCTAAGTGTGCAGACATTGTTGTGTTCCTGTTTATTTTCTGACTGGATCTGAGGTGGCCACGGTTCCCTCCATATACTGAGTAGGGCACTGGTGGCCGTGCCCCTTCCACTATTGTAGGGGTTACAGGGGTCTTTAGTCTTAGGCACGTGGGCATGCCTCGTTCCGCCATTTGGATCCGGGCATGTGCTTTAGCAGAATAGGGAGAGCGTTGAGGGTCGGACAGGGGTCACCCTTTATCCTCCCTAGTTCTGGGTCCAGTCAGTAGCTCTGTACTGTGTATTACTATTGTTGCTCACATACGCCCGTGACACCGGATTAATAGCACCATTTCTATTTTTGCAGATGACACTAAGCTGTGTAGAACTGTACAGTCTATGGAAGATGTCCACAAACTACAAGCTGACTTGAACACTCTGAGTGATTGGGCATCAACTTGGCAAATGAGGTTCAATGTGGACAAATGTAAAGTTATGCATCTTGGTAGTAATAATCTCTGTGCTTTATATGTCCTAGGTGATGTAGCACTGGGAGAGTCACTTATAGAGAAGGATTTGGGTGTCCTTGTGAATGGTAGATTAAATTATAGTATACAATGTCAATCAGCTGCTTCTAAGGCCACCAGGATATTGTAATGCATTAAACGAGGCATGGACTCACGGGGCAGGGATGTAATACTACCACTTTACAAAGCGCTGGTGCGGCCTCATCTGGAATACGCAGTCCAGTTCAGGGCACCATTACATAGAAAGGATGCACTGCAGCTGGAACAAGTACAGAGGAGAGCGACTAAAATGATAAGGGATACGGAGGGTCTTAGTTATGAAGAAAGATTAAAAGAATTGAATTTATTTAGTCTTGAGAAGAGACGTCTAAGGGGGGACATGATTAACCTGTACAAGTATATAAATGGGCCATGCAAAAAATACGGCGAAAAGCTGTTCCATGTAAAATGTGCTCAAAAGACAAGGGGGCACTGCCTCCAACTTGAGAAGAAAAGTTCAGTCTCTAGAAGCGTCAAAGCTTCTTTAGGCTGAATGCAACACAGCCGTGTTCCGCGGCCGAGAGCAGTCCGTGGTATGCCGGGCTGGATTCCTGTTCAGAGCAGGAGCGCACGGCGTCATTGGCTGCTATGACGCCGTGCGCTTCATGCCGCCGCTGCACTACAGTAATACACTCGTATAGATCATACGAGTGTATTACTGTACAGCAGCGGCGGCATGAAGCGCACAGCGTCATAGCAACAAATGACGCCGTGCGCTCCTGCTCTGAACAGGAATCCAGCCCGGCAGAACACGGCCGTGTGCATTCGGCCTTACTGTGAGAACTATGAATCTGTGGAATAGACTTCCTTAGGATGTGGTCACAGCAGGAGCAGTGGACAGTTTCAAAAAGGGTTTAGAAGAATTCTTAAAAGTAAAAAATATAAATACTTATGAAAACGTGTAGAAGTCTCACTTCCTTCTGGGATTCGCGTCTCCACCTATCCCTTGGTTGAACTTGATGGACGTTTGTCTTTTTTCAACCGTATTAACTATGTAACTATGGGCGGTTTGAGGTCCTCTGGACAAATCCGTTCTGAGAAGCAATTTCAAAGTAGCCTTTAAAAAAAAGTCTTGGTGTACATATAACCATGTAGCAATTATTGCTATAATCCAGTCAAAAAAGATCCAAATGTAGAGATAAGCAGAATCTGATATACTGAAATGCAAATGTTAAGTGGAATACTAACCACATTCCAAGCTATCTGTACTTCTGTGTACAAAATCCATTTGATCCAATCATTCTTGCCATTTTTAGCAAATATTTTTTGACAAGACGTATAATTTACACTGTAGACTTTATTTAAGCAAAAAGGTAAGAGCACTAAAAATAAATAAATAAAAATAACCCTTGTTCAAAGGCCAATGGAAAAAAAAAAAAAGTAGAAAAGGTTCCAACATCATGAATGATAAGATGACTGAAATAAGAATGCCATGAATGCTTCATACTTCAGAACATCCTAGAGTTTTTTTCAGATCCTGAGAATCATTAAAGTCAAGGTTACAATTTTCCTTTTAGCTTTATTCTACGTCTGATGTGCTCTTGCTTTACAAGGTAACTATAATATACAAGCAAGCGAAGCAATCAATTTGGCAGAATGTGATAACGCAATATTTGAGGGATTATTAGTAAGAAAATATATGGTTAAGAGACAGGATACGTCAAACTTGTACTGAACATCCTGCTATGAAAAAGAGTCAACCTCTCTGTGCGAATCCTGATTTGCTGCTGGCATTAAATGTCATGATGATGACACAATGAAAAAATACTGAATATGAAATATATTACTACATGACATTCAACAGCTCTGATACTCAATTTTATCAGTGCTTTAAAATGTTTTTTAAAAGAGGACTGATCCAGCGTTTTCAATTTTGTTCTCTACAAGTGTTTTTTCAGACACTTTTCAAGTCCTATACAAAATAGTATGGAAAAAACACCAGTAAAAAGCATACCCAGATACACAGAGGATGCGCTATATGAAAACAAAAAACAAAATAGAAAACCCAAACCAATACATATGGTATGTTGTGCCTTCTATAATTCACTACACTTTAAATACTATCGTAGGGATCAGCAACCTTCAGCTGCTTTAAAACTACAACTCCTTCCATGCACACTTAGGCCTCATGCACACGACCATATTTTGTTTCCGTGTCCGATACGTTTTTTTTGCGGATAGGATGCGGACACATTCATTTCAAAGGGTCGGCAGCGTGTGCTGTCCGCATCAGTATGTCCATTCCGTTGCTCCGCAAAAAAAATAGTGCATGTCCTATTTTATTCTAGTTTGCGGACAAGGATAGGCATTATTACAATGTATCCGCAAAAAAAACGGATCCGCCAAAAAACGGATGCCATACAGAACGTCATCCGTTTTTTTTTGCGGATCCGCAATTTGCGGACCGCAAAACACATACGGTCGTGTGCATGTAGCCTTACTCTGATGTTCTTGTAACTCCCATAGAAGTGAAAGGAGGATTCTAGGAGTTGTAGTTTCATTGTAGAGTATCAGAGGTTGCTGATCCCTGTGCCATGTACACCTTTGGCAGCATTTTTTTATTATTGTATTCTACTCATTGTGGGCTAAAAATCATTTTCTTTTAATTTTCAACAGTTTTTCCTCCACAGCTTTCACATTCACAGTGTATGTGCAAGACTACTGATCTGCCCTTCTCACTGAAAGAGCTGCTCTTTGGCAAATCTATAGAACTTATCTCTGAACTCCTGACAGCTCTTGAACATTAATCCCAGTTAAATTCTTATCAAATGGATGAGAATTTAGCTAAAAGTGTTTATTAGCTGTTAGGAAAGCACAGATAAGGGCTAGGACTGATTCTCTGTAAAGTAGAAAGCAACAGTCTGCAGATACACTGAAAGTAAAAGTTGTAGAGTAAAAACTGTTTTATAAAGATCAACTGAAAAAGAAATATATATTTTTAGCGCAAAATTAGTAGAATGTAATTATAAAAAAAAGTCCCTCAATTGTGTCCATAGCCTTTAAAGGGGTTTACTGGGACTGAATTAATGAATATCAGATTGGTGGTGGTGTGACTTATCTCGTGCCCCTGCCAATCAGCTGTAGGAAGGGGCCATGGCGCTCATCCAAATGCTGTGGCTCTAGTCAAACAGATGATCGCAGAGGGTGTTGAGTTCCCATCAACCAGATATTGACCTATCCAGAGGATAAGTATTCAATATTTATTTCCAAGAACACACTTTTAAAGTTACATTTTGGTGCTGTGTTTTCAACCAGAAAAAGGAAAAAATTTCATAAAAAATTACCCCAAAATGCATCAACATGCTTTGTGTGAATTTAGCCTTTAGTAGTTTTCTGAGATGTTGACAACCTGAATGGAACTGCCCATTGGTATAACATTCTGGAAGGCTCACATATTCAAATAGCTCATCCAAAACAACATGTCCTAGTTCAAAAACATGTAACATGTTGGGAAGTTATGTCCAAGTGAGCCAAAACTCAGTAACTGATGGCAAACCTATGCATTATTTAAAGGCCATGCCTGCCTCTGTGAACCTTTATTTCCTTGAAGCAAAACTTTTAAAGCACAAGTTTCAAGTCATAATTCTTAAAAAATAAATAAATAAATAAAACTCCTAGTGCCGCTGTACAAAATGGAATGCACAGAGAAGTACAGTATAGGACCATAATAGTCTTCAGATGCTATATTACGGATTTGGTAGAACACAGTGTAATAAGACCGTGCAAACAAAAGAATACCTAACTTTTGCATAAGTACCAAGAAGCAACGCCCTGACTTCAAATAGTAAATGGAAAATGCAGAGGTTACAATAAAAAGTCTAACCAGCGCCAGATGATGTCATAATTTGACAGCTTCTAAGATTTCTAATTCCCATATTTAAAAATGAAAGTAAACGGAACCATTGTGGTCATTACTAACAAAAGGGTTACAGGAAATACATTAGGGGAAAGGTTTCCTGAATCCCTCAACATTTAATTTGTATAATTATGTTTTCTGAGAAGTCATTCAGAACCACACCTTATTCTCAGTATCTATCGTCCGTTTTCCATTTAAGCTTAACTGCGTTTTAGCTTTACATTTTTATCGGACTAGAGACATATTACGATCTGATGGATTAGAAGAACAGAAAATGAAACGGTGATGTGAACTCCCCTTAGATTAGGTGCATCTTAATACATTTTTATTATTATATACATTGAAACAGCTTGTCTCACACCCATATCGCAAGACAATGGCTGTCCATATGTTAAAGAGGTTCATATAGTACATGACATTCTCTTTCTAACAAAGCTAGAATCGGCCCATTACCTCACATGGATCCAGAGATACCCTATTCATTGCTCTGCTACATTTATATCAAGCTGCCAGCTCAAGCGAAGTGTCTTTCCTGCTGCAGCTCAGGGGGAATGTCATTATGCTTAGCCCTCTCCCTATCGCAACTGAGGAGGCAGTTGAAAGATGAAACTGAGCACGTGCGGACATCTCAGTGAGTTGGACAAAGAAATAAGAAAAAACAAAACAGGTGACGCTATACAGATACATTATATTGAATAACTATTGTGTAAAATTCCTGGTTCAATTAAAATTGGTATTTAAACAGTCCTGCTCATCATGCTGTTCACATTTTGACATCATGAGACCAAGACGACACCTAACAATTCCTCAACAGTACCTCCCCATTGCGAGGTTTCGAGCAGGATGCTCTCAGACAGAGGTGAGCTTAAAGTTTCACAGCAGGTCATCAGTGTCATCAGCAGGTTGTAACAAAGATACAGAGACTGGAAGAGTCACAGAATGGCATAGAAGTGGATGTCCTTTGGCCACAATCCACACTGATGACCATTTAATTGTGAACAATGCCCTGCGAAACTGGATTATGAATGCTACATAACTCCAGGCACATTTAAGGCTACTTTCACACCTGCGTTAGGTGCGGATCTTTTTTTTGTTCATGATAATGCAAACGGATCCGTTTTGACTTTACATTGAAAGTCAATGGGAGACAAATCCGTTTGAAAATTGAGCCATACTGTGTCAACTTCAAACGGATCCGTCCCCATTGACTTACATTGTAAGTCTGGACGGATCAGTTTGGCTCCGCACGGCCAGGCGGACACCCGAACGCTGCAAGCTGCGTTCAGGTGTCCGCCTGCTGAGCGGAACGGAGGACAAACGGAGCCAGATTGATGCATTCTGAGCGGATCCGCATCCACTCAGAATGCATTAGGGCTGGACGGATCCGTTCGGGGCCGGTTGTGAGAGCCTTCAAACGGAACTCACAAGCGGAGCCCCGAACGCTAGTGTGAAAGTAGCCTAAAGGAGGTGAGAGGCATCCAAGTGTCACGTCAGACCATTCAAAACAGTTTACATCAGCGTGCTAGACGACCTGACCACACCACCAGGCACAGGTGTCGTCATCTTGCATGGGCCAAGGGGCATCTACGCTGTACAAGGGACCAGTGGGCCTCAGTGCTGTTCACTGATTAAAGTCGATTCACGCTGAGCAGAAATGATGACTGCCAACGATGTTGGAGACGTCAAAGAGAGCGCTATGCATCAGCCATTGTTGGTGGTGTTTAGGGCTGCAGTAAACGATTATTTTAGTAATCGAGAATTCTACCGATTATTTTTACGATTAATCGAGTACTCCAATAAGAAAAAATTAATGAATAGACTGTTTTCCTTTATAAAAACTCATCAGACCCCCTGCAATCAGTCCCCAACACCCTTTGTTCCCCCATGTGTGATCAGCCCATGTGCATCAGTTCCCCCCAGTGCCATCAGCTCCACTATCCCCCAGTGCCATCAGCTCCGTTCCCCCAGTGCCATCAGCTCTCCCCCACCCCAGTGCCATCAGCTCTCCCCCACCCCAGTGCCATCAGCTCTCCCCCACCCCAGTGCCATCAGCTCTCCCCCACCCAAGTCCTATCAGCTCCACTCCCCCACAGTGCCATCAGCTCCCCCTCCAATGCTACCAGCTCCCCCATGTCATTAGTTGCTCCCCCTCCCTCTGCCATCAGCTCCCCCCCTCCCCCTCCTAGCCATCAGTGCCCAGCCGCAGCGCCAGTGAACTAAAATGTCCTGACGATGTGTGTACGTCAGGATCCAAAGCAGCGTTGTGCAAGCAGGCGGGTGACCATGGAGCGTGAGTAATAGCAAGCTCTTCACTCACACTTTGTGGTCACATGGCACAAAAAGGAATCATCGATTTGATTCGAGGATTTTTTTGTGTCAAGGTAATCGATTAATTCGAGTAATCATTTCAGCCCTAGTGGTGTTACACTGTGGACAGGTGTTTCTAGTCAATACAGAACTTCCCTACACTATGTGAATAGTACAGTGACAAGCCCATACTACTTGAATGACATCATTCATCCAGTCATTGTGCCTTTGCATGAACAACACAGGCCTAATTTAATCTTCATAGACAACAATGCGCCAGCTCATCGAGGTCACATCATTAGGTAACAGCTGCTGGAGACTGGGGTACCTCAAATGGAGTGGCCTGCACTTTCTCCAGACCTGAATCCCATTGAAAACATATGGGATCAGCCGAGTCGCTGTGTAGAAGCTCGTAACTTTGTACCCCAGAACCTCAAAGACCTGAGGGTCGCCCTTCAAAAAGAGTGGGATGCCATGCCTCAGCAGATAAGTCGACTTGTGAAAAGCATGAGATGTCGTTGTCAAGCTGTAATTCTGGCTGGCAGCAGCTTTCTCCCCTTTCAATACATACGCATGCTTGGCCAAGCTGTATATGAATATGTATGGGAGGATCAGGAAAGATAGCTTTAAGCTGAACAAGCATTTGGCCAACAGGTACCTCACATGTATAGCCACTGCAGTTAAATGTTTTAAGTGCTACTATATTGTAGATAGCCATGACAAATTTCTAATTTCAAATATAGACACTAGTCATATTTAAAATCCCAAATTCCCCTCACTAGATCCTTGGCAGAGTACTGTTGATCTTTACATTTGGTCTGTTTGGTCTGAATGATCTTTTTCGATGACACACCAATTTTTGCAGTTTTGACAAAAACAATTAAAATCTAAATTATACAATGGAAAAAAAAAATCAAACTATGCCAATATTTTCTAAAATTAGACACCTGGCACATTGTAAAAATATCACCCAACATGACGTCTTCATGCAATTTTGCATCTAAGTGTAAGGTTTTGTAGAGAGTTTTTTATTTTGTAGAAATACATAAAAGATCCCACCCTAAATGTGACAGTAAGAGGACACATGTCCTTCCTGCTTTATAAGGGGGAGTGATAACATGAATAAAGGTTCCTCTTCCCTGCTGTCACTGGAGGCTGTAAAGGGGGGGAAATGATAGAACTGATTGTGGCCTTTATTAGTGATGTCATTTGAAGCCTCCCTCCAGCCTAAGCCTCCTTTTAGGATGCACTTTAATGTTACTTCTGGACTTCAAACAACTGCTTCCCCTTCCGAATATTGCACCTAGATTATTAAGGCTGGTACTATTTGAAAGCTAAAATTCTCAGCTTATAATCTAGCTGTGAGAAGCATTTTAAGTCATGCCCTCATATACTAATTGACAAAAAAATAATGCACTAAGAGGGAGTTTTTGGAATTGAACGAAACTGAGTGTTAGAGCAAAAGGATACGTTTATTGGGGAAAACTGTACAACTGAAAGGAGGCTCTAGTACCTTGTTGGGCAACCTATGGCCTGAATACAAGATGAGATATGGTTGGGCATGGAGGCTTACAGATTCCGCATAGTATCCTGTGGCACATTTGTCCACAGATTAGGGCTGCAGCAAACGATTATTTTATCAATCTAGTATTCTACCGATTATTTTAACGATTGAGTACTCTAATAAGAAAAAATGAATTAATAGACTGTTTTCCTTTAAAAAAACTCAGACTCCCTGCCATCAGTCCCCAACACCCTTCATTCCCCCTTGTGCGATCAGCCCAAGTGCATAAGTTCCGTTCTCCCCAGTGCCATCAGCTCCACTATCCCCCAGTGCCATCAGCTCCACTATCCCCCAGTGCCATCAGCTCCACTATCCTCAGTGCCTTCAGCTCTCCCCCACCCCAGTGCCATCAGCTCTCTCCCACCCCAGTGCCATCAGCTCTCTCCCACCCCAGTGCCATCAGCTCTCTCCCACACCAGTGCCATCAGCTCTCTCCCACACCAGTGCCATCAGCTCTCTCCCACACCAGTGCCATCAGCTCTCTCCCACCCCAGTGCCATCAGCTCTCTCTCACCCCAGTGCCATCAGCTCTCTCCCAACCTAGTGCCATAAGCTCTTCCCCACCCCGGAGCCATCAGCTCCACTCCACGTTGTGCCATAGTCTCTGATCCCCGTTGTGCCATAGTCTCTGATCCCCGTTGTGCCATAGTCTCTGATCCCCGTTGTGCCATAGTCTCTGATCCCCGTTGTGCCATAGTCTCTGATCCCCGTTGTGCCATAGTCTCTGATCCCCGTTGTGCCATAGTCTCTGATCCCCGTTGTGCCATAGTCTCTGATCCCCGTTGTGTCATAGTCTCTGATCCCCGTTGTGTCATAGTCTCTGATCCCCGTTGTGTCATAGTCTCTGATCCCCGTTGTGTCATAGTCTCTGATCCCCGTTGTGTCATAGTCTCTGATCCCCGTTGTGTCATAGTCTCTGATCCCCGTTGTGTCATAGTCTCTGATCCCCGTTGTGTCATAGTCTCTGATCCCCGTTGTGTCATAGTCTCTGATCCCCGTTGTGTCATAGTCTCTGATCCCCTTGTGCCCTCCTACCCCTCCTCCTGACACCCGGAGTGCACAGCGTCATTGGTTGCTATGTCGCTGTGCACTCCGGGCACCCAGTCATAGGTGCCGCTAACACTCCATCGTTCCGCGCTGCTCTGGGCCTAACGTCACACAGCGTGTCAGGTCACGGCGTGCGTACGTCAGGAGGTCAGTGCAGCGCGGGACTATGGATGTGCTGTAGAGTGTCCGAAGGCCCCCTGCTGGAAAGGCGAGTATTCCAAGCGCATTGCGGGCCAGCGGGAGACCACGGAGCGGGAGTAAAAGCAAGCGCTTTACTCCCGCTGCACGGTCACGTGACACAAACGAATCCTCGATGCTAAAAATTTGCATCGGATTTTTTGTGTCGAATTACTCGATTTAATCAAGTACTTGTTGCAGCCCTACCACAGATGTTGCATCTGAGCCTCTAAATCCTGCATACTTGTAGGTTGCCAAAGCCAACATCCCAGCTGGTCCAATAAATGCTTGTCAATAACTCTGGCGACTGGACAGGCCAAGAACTAGTTGCAATCTGATGGAGACATTTCTGGGAAACCCCTGCTGTGTGTGTTCAATAATTATTCTACCCATCACTGGATCCCAAACAGAACCTGGATGCTTCACTAAAGACGATAAAGTTACAGTCCTTAGTAGTCCAGATTTCTCATTCATGACACCATCACTGCAGGAGAAGGCTGGCAGCTAGGTCAAAATGGCCTAGATGGCTGGAAATTAGTTTAAATGACCATCCTGTTTCTGTCAGCCAACTATGTGCCCCTTTTCTCAAAGTCGGTCAACTGGGCAAAATGCCTTGGAGTGCATTGTAAAAGCATGTCTACCAGTCAATGATCTCTCACCAAGAAGTACACTACCCAAAAGTAGCCTCTGAGAGCCTTTTTTTAGGGCAGTGGGGGAATCAATGTTATGCTATCTATGCAAAGTTACGTCTGAGGCAGCAATCCGACATTTCTATCTTTGGGCATTGTTTCTTTCAGTGTACAGTCCTGATCAAAAGTTTAAGACCACTTGAAAAATTGGAAAAAATAATATTTTACATTGTTGGATCTTAACAAGGTTCCAAGTAGAGCTTCAACATGCAACAAGAAGAAATGATAGTGAGACAAAACATTTTTTGAGCATTCAATTAATTGAAAATAACGATTAAACTGAAACCGGCTGTTTTTCAGCTGATCCAAATTTTAGGACCACATGCCTTTAAAAGGCCAAATCTGTGCAAAGATGTGGATTCATTGTCATTTTCCGTCAGGTAGTCACACGTTGTGATGTCAAAGGCAAAAAAACTCTCCCTTTATGAACGTGGTCGGGTTGTTGAACTGCATAGACAGGGTCTCACACAGCGTGCCATCGCTGCTGAGGTGGGACGCAGTAAGACAGTCATTTGGAATTTCTTAAATGATCCTGAGGGTTATGGAACTAAAAAGTCAAGTGGAAGACCCAAAAATATTTCATCAGCACTGAGCTGGAGGATCCAATTGGCTGTCCGTCAAGACACTGGACGATCCTCGACCCAAATTAAGGCCCTTACTGGTGCTGACTGCAGCCCCATAACCATCAGACGGCATCTGAGACTGAAGGGCTTCAAAAACAAAAAACGTCTTCAAAGACCTCGCCTCCTTGAACGCCACAGAACTGCTAGTTTGGACTTTGCAAGAGAGCACCAAACATGGGACATTCAAAGGCGGAAAAAAGTTTTATTCTCTGATGAGAAAAAATTTAACCTTGATGGTCCTGATTGTTTCCAACGTTACTGGCATGACAAGCAGATCCCACCTGAGATGTTTTCTACGCGCCACAGTGGAGGGGGCGCCATAATGGTCTGGGGTGCTTTTTCCTTCAGTGGAACAATGGAGCTTCAGGAAGTGCAGGGGCGTCAAACGGCCGCTGGCTATGTCCAGATGTTGCAGAGAGCATTCCTCATGACTGAGGGCCCTCGTCTGTGTGGTAACGACTGGGTTTTTCAACAGGACAACGCTACAGTACACAATGCCCGCAGGACAAGGGACTTCTTCCAGGAGAATAACATCACTCTTTTGGCCCATCCTGCGTGTTCCCCTGATCTAAATCCAATTGAGAACCTTTGGTAATGGGTGGCAAGGGAAGTTTACAAAAATGGACAACAGTTCCAGACAGTAGATGGCCTTCGTGCGGCCGTCTTCACCACTTGGAGAAATGTTCCCACTCACCTCATGGAAAAGCTTGCATCAAGCATGCCGAAACGAATTTTTGATATGATAAACAATAACGGCGGAGCTTCTCATTGCTGAGTTCATGTTTGGAAGTTGGATTTCTGTTTTGGGGGGTTTAGTTTTTTTTTGGAGGTGTGGTCCTAAACTTTTCATCAGCTGAAAAACAGCCCGTTTCAGTTTATTCGTTGTTTTCATTAAATTGAATGCTCAAAAAATGTTTTCTCTCACTCCCATTTCTTCTTGTTGCATGTTGAAGCTCTACTTGGAACCTTGTTAAGATCCAGCCATGCTAAATATGATTTTTGGCCATTTTTCAACTGGTCTTAAACTTTTGATCAGGACTGAATATGTCCAATGAAAGGGTTACAGGCTATGTCCATCTTATTTTGCTCCAATACAACTATGATGAAAAATTAAGCTAATTGGCAAATAGACCTTTAAAATTTTTCACTTTTAAACCAGGTACAATACCTCTAAGGAAAGTTCAGCTGAACGTAATGACAGCTTTCACTTCATTCTGGAGAAAAAAATAAATTAGATCCATATGCAGGTGAGCAGTTAAGTGCACTGACAGCAGTCCCAATTCAATCTGTGCACCCTTGTTCCTCCTGCCAGTCTCTTCCTCTCCTTCAATGACAGGACCAAGTTCCTGCATAGCCATTTCGCATGGCACTGCCAATCAAGGAGAGGGGTGGCAAAGGAAGCAGGAGGTAGTGTGCACAGAGTGGCTTGGACTTGTCCTCGATGCACTTAACTGCTTTGAATTTGAATATGGATTAACAGGACTTTTTCCCAAGAATGAAGCAACGAATCGCCAAGTGAAAGGTAGCATTGCATTCAGCTGAACTGGCTTTACAAGGCATTGTGCCTGGTTTAACAGTGAATTTCCTGGTGACAGACTGCCTTCAATGACTAAAGTTGCTATGCAGATCTTGGCGTCTCCATGGTAACAGACTACAAACAACCCCTGTGTATCTTGATTTTGCAGTCATGCTCCCAACTGAGTCAATTCTTCTTGACTCAAATTTCTCATACTGTTAACACTTGTCTACATTCACATGTGTGCGAACCTGGATTTTGGCGAAAATTGCAACAAAATGTGCCACAATTTGGCACATCTAGATTTAAAGAAATGATCTGCACCTAGTCCAAACAGGACAAGTGTCTTACCAGTTAGGATGGAGGGGTGGCTTTATGGGATAGGGGGCATGACCTACAATGCACCATTTTGCATCAAAATCGTGCCACAATTGTGGCATAAAATTAGGTCTCAAAGTAAGACAACCAACAGCATTAGGGCTCATTCACACAACCATAGGCCATCATCCGTGCTGCAGTCCGCAATGCACAGGCTGTGTAAATAACGTATTGCGGTGCAGACCCATTGGCTTGAATGGGTCCTCGATCCGCAATATACGGCAAAAGATAGGACATGTCCTTTCTTTTGTGGTGTGGAGGCACGGACCCAAAAGCCCACGGAAGCGATTTGCAGTTCTACCACGGGCTTCCGATCCGTGCCTCCTCTCCGTATCTTAGGGATTGCAGACGCATTATAGTCAATACGGGCATGGACGGCCTACAGTCGTGTGAATGAGACCTTAGCCAAAAGTGTCTAACAATGCACCAAGTTTATCATCCAGCCTGAGCCACTGTGATAAATCTGGTCCATGTCTAAGCAGTCTGTCTAAGGACCTTATTGTACTGCCCAATATTTAGCAGGATGAGCACCAATGGACATCCATTTGCATTGGTCTGTTACACAGGTCTAAGCAATGTGAATGGGGAGCAACAATTCCTACTGCAGTCATTCCTCTCTTTGCATCTTTCATCCTGATAAAAGATGCAAATTAGCCTACTAGCGAGCGTTTGCTAGTTTATTGGCTGATTGACGGCATGATTATATGGGCCAAAAAGAGGGTACTATAGGGGAAATTATTACTACTGAGGGACTATGGAGAACATTACTACTACTATGGGGAAATTATTTTTGAGCACACTATGGAGGGAATTACTACCGACAGAGGCACTCTGAAGTAGCATTATTACTATTCGGGCACTATTTCTAGTAAGAATACTCTGGCAGACAATTATTACTATTGGTGGGACTTTTGGAAGTCTTTGGGCACCCTGACACATGATCAGCTTGGCACACTATGTTTGTGGCACTATTTGCTGGGCACAATCATTTTTTAGGGCACTTTATGGCAAAAACTATTGAAGGGGACAATTATTGTGGTAGTAGTATTTTCTGGGGGAATCTGTTTCTGCAGTACAGTATTTGGCAGCAATTTGGGGGCACCAGGATAGGGGGTTTGTGTAAGGTGGGGAGGATGATGGAAAAGTGAGAAACCTAAGACGTCTGTATAGCAAACTCCAGAGATAAGACATGGCTGAAAAAAGTAATCATGGCTGTCTGATCAAAATGGAGACGATGGAGACATCACTAGATTTGCTAGATATGCAGTGCCGTATTCTCCTGTATGCTTGGTAGTGCTGTATGTTGTTCTATGAAGTCAGAGATAACAGCTGACAGGGGCTCAGAACAGAGTTTTTGACAGCAGCATGAGAATAGCCTTATTTTCTGAACATTTATCGTTGTCTTCTTGTCACTAGGGATACTTGGCATGATATCGTTGAGAAACATTTTTATAGCATTTTTATAGCAGGTACACTGATAACTGGCCCAGCGTCTCCTCAGATTCTGCAAGTTAGCAGTGTTATTCCTGCTCATTTCGGGTCTGTTCGTTCAGAGCAGCTTCGCTTTTACATCCTACACCCCGACAAGAGCTATTAGATACAGGATTACACAACTCTGACTGTTTAATCAGCAACCTTCGACTCATCCCTGAATTAAGAAGAACACCCGACACTTTGCAGGCTACTCGGCCGACCGGAAGTGCTCAAAGACAGAGCAGGGACCGCAAACGAAGGTGGGGGAAGTGCGGCGGGCTAACAGCTAAGCTAAGGCTAACACTGTATCAGCTTTCTTTACCCAGCATTTTCCTTACTAAAGAGCGGCCCCTGGTGAACAAAATGGATGAGTTACGACTATGGATCACTGACAACAGGATACTTATGGATTGTAATGTCATGATACTCATGGAAACATGGCTACACAGCGAAATATCTACACCAATCAAAATTAATGCCCAAAGGCAATAATGGCTATGAATTAAAGATAGAAATGAATAAACACCTATAAATGTACAACACAGCCGTGTTCAAATGTAAAACATACCAAATCTTTCTTGTTGCATACAAAACATAATAATAAAAAACATATATATGGCAATGAAGACACAGGAATAACACTGGACTGCTGGTGATGTAACAACATAATAAATGCAATAAATCCCATCTACCACTAACAAGTGCCAAGTAGGTAATTATAAAGTGCAAGAAAATGGGGATAAACGTGGGAAAAATAGCTGCTCAATAAATACAGACCAGTAAATCCTGACAGCAAAATATCTGACAGTGCTGTCGAGCTGGTCGGACGCCATACTCTCCGGATGAAAAGAACAGATGATTCCGGTAAGGCCTCTTTCACACTTGCGTTGTTGGGATCCGGCATGCACTTCCGTTGCCGGAGGTGCCCGCCGGATCCGTAACAACGCAAGTGTACTGAAAGCATTTGAAGACGGAACCGTCTTCCAAATGCTTTCAGTGTTACTATGGCACCCAGGACGCTATTAAAGTCCTGGTTGCCATAGTAGGAGCGGGGAGCGGGGGAGCGGTATACTTACAGTCCGTGCGGCTCCCCGGGCGCTCCAGAATGACGTCAGAGCGCCCCATGCGCATGGATGACGTGATCCTTGTGATCACGTGATCCATGCGCTTGGGGCGCCCTGACGTCACTCTGGAGCGCCCGGGGAGCCGCACGGACGGTAAGTACACTGCTCCCCCGCTCCCCGCTACACTTACCATGGCTGTCAGGACTTTAGCGTCCCGGCAGCCATGGTAACCACTCTGAAAAAGCTAAATGTCGGCTCCGGCAATGCGCCGAAACGACGTTTAGCTTAAGGCCGGATCCGGATCAATGCCTTTCAATGGGCATTGATCCCGGATCCGGCCTTGCGGCAAGTCTTCAGGATTTTTGGCCGGAGCAAAAAGCGCAGCATGCTGCGGTATTTTCTCCGGCCAAAAAACGTTCCGGAACTGAAGACATCCTGATGCATCCTGAACGGATTTCTCTCCATTCAGAATGCATTAGGATAATCCTGATCAGTATTCTTCCGGCATAGAGTCCCGACGACGGAACTCTATGCCGGAAGACAATAACGCAGGTGTGAAAGAGCCCTAAGACAAGAGGCGGAGGACTGTGCATTTATGTTAACAAGGCTTGGTGTACGAACTCTGGCATTGTTGGAAAACACTGCTCAGCTGACCTAGAGTATCTCATGGTTAATTGTAGACCGTTCTATCTGCCGAGGGAGTTCACCTCCACTATAATAACAGCTGCATATACCCCACCGGATGCTAATGCCAAGCTTGCTATGAGCGAACTTCATGCGGTCATTAGCAAACAACAATCTGCACACCCTGAGGCTGCATTTATTGTAACCACTCCAATCTAAAGTCAGTGCTACCTAAATGTCATCAACATGTCTCCTGCCACACCAGAGGGGATGGAGAGGGGCATCAAGAAGACCAAGCCCAGCTACAAGCTGAAGGTGGAGGAACACTTTGTCAACTCACGCATATGGCTGGGCATTCAGGCCATCTCTGACTATAAGCTCAGCAATAGTGGTGATCGCGAATATCAGCACTTAAAGAATTCGCGAAGATGTAGAATATAGTGCTATATATTCTGGTTCCTTCTGTACCTGATCTATGTATTTTCACCCATTCTAAACTAATATAATCTAATCTACCATATTTTTCGCCCCATTAGACGCACTCTCCCCCCCCCCCCCAAAAGTGGGGGGAAAATGCCCCTGCGTCTTATGGGGCAAATGCTGCCATTTAGCATCGCAGACTGTGATGCATCAGCTGGACGGGGGAGTGAGGAGGGCCCGGTGTCATGCAAATGCGGCGGGCCGGTGCTGTCACTGTACTCCGGCCCCACCGCTCACTCACTTCCTTAATGCCTAAACCTTTTATAATAATAGCTTTCATTGAAGTTCCTATCCCCAGCCCCATCTGTACTACTTACTAAATGTCCTGTAGCAGGCAGAGCAGGGTGGGGGGCCGGCCGTAAATCACTGACGTCACGTGCCCGCGCCGCCTACTTCATTCACTGTTATGGGGGGGGGGGGGATCTGTGGATGGCACTGTTATGAGGGGGGGGGGTGATCTGTGGATGGCACTGTTATGGGGGGGTGATCTGTGGATGGCACTGTTATGGGGGGGGGAGATCTGTGGATGGCACTGTTATGGGGGGGGGGGAGATCTGTGGATGGCACTGTTATGGGGGGGGGGGAGATCTGTGGATGGCACTGTTATGGGGGGGGGAGATCTGTGGATGGCACTGTTATGGGGGGGTGATCTGTGGATGGCACTGTTATGGGGGGGTGATCTGTGGATGGCACTGTTATGGGGTGGGGGATCTGTGGGTGACATATATAGCAGTGCCATCCACAGATCCCCCCCCCCCCATAACAGTGCCATCCACAGATCCCCCCCATAACAGTGCCATCCACAGATCCACCCATAGTAGTGTCATGCACAGACCACCACAGTTCAAAAGCCACCAAAAGCACACCTTTTGGTTAAAAATATATTTTTTCTTATTTTCCTCCTCAAAAACCTAGGTGCGTCTTATGGGCCAGTGCGTCTTATAGGGCGAAAAATACGGTAACTCAAATTTAACAAAACAAAATGAAATCAAGTCATTTCAATTATCTACATCTTTAAAACCTAAAATGATCAAGATGGTGCCATGTATATGTCTATAAAATGAATATGTACTTTGTTAAACCAGTAAAGCAGTAAGGCAGTAGGGAGACTAAGTTTAAAAAAAATTATAATTTTTGGCCATTTATATTTCTGAAATTATATTTCTGCAATTAAGGGTTCTGTAATTCAATTTTACACAGACAAATGATATTGTGCTACCCCAGTTCAAAAGTCATTTCCATGATTAACTCTGTCATTTGTCTTTGTTCCATTTGCAATTTGTAAATATCTCTATGTAGAGAACAAAAATGCAATCCATATCTCGGCGGCTATATTAAGACACCGGAATGTGAAATGACAGGATCAAAAATCTTTTCTTGTTCTTTTGCAAAATCAGCATCAATCCAGGCAGAGATGACTCTCTGCCTGCGTGGAAATTTTCCAAGTGAAACTAAGACATTGTTCTGCTGCACCAATATTAGATTGCCCACGTGATAAAATACATGCTTTTAATAGAAAATTTTAAAGTGAAAATCATAAATTACAAAAATTACCCAATATGTGAAAAACATTACAGAATACACATTGAATCTTTTTTTTTTTCCATTCTTAATTAAATGTCATAGTTCTGTTCATACATAATATTTTTGTTTAAAAATAAGATTGCAGTGTGCACAAAATAAGGAGAAAAAAAAGATACAGAACAATATAGTAGATGGTAGCTGGGGGGAAAAACACCCAAAGAAACATTACTACAAAAAAAAAAAAATATCTATATTTTAGTCACTATAATGGACACTATGGGTGATGCTTATATGGGCTCTGTCGAGATCTTAATGTGGCCATAATGAAACAATTCTGTCAGATTCAATTATAAAGCCCTATTGTGAATAAGCACATACCTGGCTGATAGCTGGCATCTTTGAACCAGAGGTGAAAGGGGTTATCCAACTTCATCTATTTGTTTATTTTTATTATTATAATAATTTTTATTTAAGAAACAACAAGATTATAACAAATACATAATTAAGCAATAACATCCTCCATTATGATCCCCCATTTTTATCCCTTCCCATCCCATTCTTCATCTAGTTTTTAAGTACAGTACTCTCCTCCCAACCCAGCAGTACCTATCGAGGGAAGTATAGTTACCTGATCCCTGACGCTCGGCTCTGACTCCAGTAGAGTTGTCTTCTGTTTCCTTCGCTCCCCACATGTAAAGTACTAGCACGGATGATGCAATGCTCTGCAACCAGCAGTGCACAGCAGCGGTGATGAGTTCCTAAGTGGTACATGACCAAGCAGTGATGTGCCACTTGGGGACATATGATTGGTCATTGGCATCAGTGGTACACGCAAACCCATCCAGGCCAGAAGTTTACATGCATGGACGAAAGGCTGTTTGCTAAGGCTTACTTGGTAACACGGCTACAGGGCAGCTGTGTTTCTTGTTGCTGGTAACTGAATACACTTTCATCGCCTCAGTATTTTACTAAAAATTAGTTTTTAGTCTATTACGATATTTTTAAATGTGAATGTTATGTCTATTGATGACACTTGCTTTCAGTATTGTATTCTCTTTAATCAAAATAAACTAATGAGACAGAAAATGACCTATTGTTTAGATCAAATTTTTATATTGCATTTTTGGTGATGTTTAGAGATGAGTAAAGAGAGCTTCAGATGCAACATCCAAAGCTGCTTCGCTAAAAAATTAGTTATAATACTGTACGGAGATTAGTCTCCGTACAGTACTAGAATGTATGGGCTCCGATGAGCCGAAGTAAGTTATTCACGAAGTAGCGTGAGACTTCGTTGATTAACTTCGGTAATTGATTATTACAGGGAAAAACCTCTTCAAAACTTGGAACTGAACTTGGCTTTGGTTCCAAGTGGTACCTTGGAATCGAAACAGAGTTTGGTTCCAAGGTTTTTCACTGTAATAATCAATTACTGAAGTTCGCACGACTTCGTGAATGACAGACTTCGGCTCATCAGAGCCCATACATTTTAATACTGTACAGACACGAATCTCCGTACAGTGCTATAACGAATTTTTTTGCGAAGCGGCTTCGGATGTAGCATCCGAAGTCGCTTCGCTCATCTCTAGTGATGTTTTTTTGTATTTTCCATGTCACTATCTATACTTTTAAAATAAATCTAAAATTCTGCAGTTTTCACACTGCTCACTAAGTCTAATAAGAGGCTGACCATGTATATTCGGTACAAATGACTTTTCAGCAGTCATCTCATTATCACAGGCAGGGTACAATGACAGCTAAGACGTATGTATACAGAATCCATCATTCACAATAGGCGATAGTCACAGCTCATCTATTCTCCCTCCCTGCACAATCACCTATGTTCAGGTCACATAGCATGTATAGAAAACTCTTGCAAAGAAGTCAGATTCCCTCCCCCAAGTTTATTTGGCCTATGGTCTATGTGGCTGCTGTAAAGCAGATCGCTAAACGCTGTTAACAGCTCAGCCAAGATGGTAGCCCCCATAATCATGTACAAAAAATAAAAACAGAATAAAAAAATAAATCTACAATCACAAAATAAAAACAGATGAGAAAAAAGAATGTATTTCAATATCAGGTTTTAATTACTAAAAATATAGGCGATAGTAAGTACGAGGATGACCACAGCATTCTCCCAGAAGGCTTTTGGTGGGTGCACGTCCCCAATATGGTTTCCCTCCACCTGGATCACTGGATACAATTGTATACAGGAATTTTGAATAATGCTTCTTTAATTCATTAGTATTCAGACACCAGTGGTAATTATTTTTACATCAGTGCAACGTTGCGGGCATTTTCAATTTAGTGCCCTTTTTCAAGCTGGTATGTGATTAGGCTGACGGGTCTTGTGTGCAAACCAGAAAAAAATATATAGGCCATACAATCTCTTTAAAGGGAACCTGTCAGCTACTCTATGCAGCCCTCACTGAGGGCAGTACAGTGTAATGACAGACGTGCCAATTTCAGTGGTCTGTCAATCCTGTGTTGGCAAGAAGGATATAACTTTCTAAATCCCAATAGGACAATTAATGTGAAACGGCAAAAAAAGTGCCGCAGTTGCACATTATTTGCGTTGAGGATCATGTTTTAAAACACAAGGGTTTAACAGACCGTGTTTGTGTCCTTGCAAAAGCCTCACTTTGGACATCATTTTTCTGCACCGTTCTGAATGTCATAGATTAGATTAAACACATTTATTACATGGGCTAAGCATGAAATGGAATCTATAGGCAATAACTCACCGCACATTCTCAGGTTAATAATAATTTTAACACTGATTTGTAAATGAAAGCTCTCCCACAACATCACTTACTGTAATTGATGTACAATAATAATATCCTATACATGAGAGAAATCAAGAACACAGAAATGAGATCTCACAACACAAGCTTTTCTTTTTAGAAAAGGTCTGTGCAAAACTTCTGATAAGAACAATGATGAATAGTTCTTGTGGAATATCCTGTAACTAAAGGCTTTATTAGACAGCCCGATTCTGCTGGTGATTGTCGGGGAGGAAAGGAAGCATTCCTGCTCGCTAATCGCCTGCGTGCTAGTGGAGGAGACCTCTGCTACTACATGCAGCAGTCTCCTCCCCAGAATAGAGAGGAGCGATCGTTATGCCATCGTTACCACGAACGCTAATTAGAAATCATGTGGCAGAAAATCAGCCAGTCTAAGCATTCGCACGACCATTGTTCGGCTGTTGCGTGCATTGCGGAGGGAGGGGGGGCGCAATTTGCAGTCCCCAATGCACGGGCAGCATCTGAGCAGCTGCCGCAACAGATCAAGACCCATTCAACTTCATCAGTCCATGATCAGTCCACACCACTAAAAAATAGAACATGTTCTATTTTTTTTGCACTGCGGAGGCACGGAGAGAAACCCCACGGAAGCATACCGTAGTGCTTCCGTGCCTCAGTTCCGCACAAACCTTCTGGATTGCGGACCCATTTAAGTGATTGGGTCCTCATCCATGATGCGGGGTGCACACGGCCAGTGCCTGTGTACTGCGGACCCACTGTTTGCGGGCCACAATACGGGCACGGACGAACAACAGCCGTGTGCATGAGCCCTTAGGGTTATATTAGACAAACATTGGTTCGAGCACCACGGAGGACATAATTTAATAATAAATTCCACTACTTTTTCTGGTAGTTAGAACACCCAGCTAGTTTACAGCTGCCTACCACACAGCTAGTTACATAGACACTCCCCTATCACTGTCCTTGTTGCTGCCTAGACACAACCATAGACATAACATCACAGGAAATAAGAACCTACAGCCCAGAACAGAACAGAAGATAGGAGCAATAAAAAGGTAAAAAAAAATACAGTACAACATTTTATAGATTATTATTTTAAAGGCTGTTGATACAAACCGGAAAAGCCCTTTAAAAAGACATTATACTTTTAACAATTTCCAAATCAATAATACAAGCGAATATAACAAGAATTTATCTCTCCACATAAGAGCTGCTTTCTCCTCCTAACCCACCTTCTGGACCGATTTCCACACCCTCCATTCACAGCTAAAAATCTGTCTAGTGAGACAAGACTATCAGCTTACATGCTGCCCATAAAAGTCTAAGGTGGCGGAAGCAGCTGCAAACAGAGAGGTGAACACAAAGAGATGCTGCTGAAGTTTTCTATCTAATCCCAGTGCTAGATTCACAGCAACATTGCTAAGCACTGCTGTAAACGGTTCGACAGTGCATTTGGAAAGTTTTCAGACCCTTTCACTTTTTTCACATTTTGTTATGTTATGGTCATTCTGCACTCAATATCCTAGAACGACAAAGTGGAATCAGGATGTTCGAAATCTTTGCTAATTTATTGAAAAAGAAAACTAAAATATTGGATTGTCATAAATATTCAGACCCTTTACTCCTTCTTGGGTATGATGCCACAAGGTTTGCACATCTGGATTTGGAGATTTTCTGCTATTCTCCTCTGCAGCTCTTCTCAAGCTCTGTCAGGTCGGATGGGGATCGTCTGTAGACAGGGCTCTGGGTGGGCCACTTAAAGGGAATCGGTCACCTAGTTTGAGCATATTAAACTGTTAACATAGCAATGTTCAATATAGTACCTTCATTCCAGGAGGGTCTTCTTTCTTTTATTCAAGTTTTCATTTTGATCAAAAAGCGATTTTTCTGATATGCTAATTAAGCTTCAAGGTGCCCAGAGGGGCGTTATTCCGCGCCTCAAGTGCCCAGTAACGCCCCCCTGCAGTGCCCAGACGGCCTTTATTTCAAGCCTAGCACGCCTTCTCATAAATTAATTTACTCCCACATCGGAGCTGAACGGCGCCGCCCCCTCTGCTACGTCATGTAATTTATTCACCCCACGATCCTTGCGTCCTCCTTTCTTTCCCCAGAGAACTCCTGCAGTATCGCCGACTGCCATGCCCAATGACACTATTGAGGCTGTTGCCCTCAGGAGCCGTAGTATAGAACAGGCGCAGGCAGTCGGCGATACTGCGGCTGCAGGAGATCTCTGGGGAAAGAAAGGAGGACGCAAGGATCGTGGGGTGAATAAATTACATGACGTAGCAGAGGGGGCGGCGCCGTTCAGCTCCGATGTGGGAGTAAATTAATTTATAAGGTGTGCTGGGCTTGAAATAAAGGCCTGCTGGGCACTGCAGGGGGGCGTTACTGGGCACTTGAGGAGAGGAATAACGCCCCTCTGGGCACCTTGAAGCTTAATTAACATATTTGAAAAATCGCTTTTTGATCTAAATGAAAACTTGAATAAAAGAAAGAAGACCCTTGCTGGAATGAAGGTACTTTATTGAACATTGCTATGTTAACAGTTTAATATGCTCAAACTAGGTGACAGATTCCCTTTAAGGATATTCACAGAAGTTGTCTCTAAGCCACTACCTGTATTGTCTAGCTTGGCCTTCTGGAAGATTTTCCCATCTGCACACAGGACCTTTTGAGCTCAGTAAGTGTGACCATTGGGTTCTTGGTCACCTCTCTTACCAAGGCCTCTTTCTCCCTGATACAAATAATGTCCAATCAGCTGAAGTTAAGAATGAAGGAGAAACAAGAGAAATGGGAGGCCCCCAGAGCTAAATTTCACGTGTCATACTAAATGGTCTGAATACTTATGTCCAGGCAAAATTTTTCTCATTATAGGGTATTGAGTGCAGACTTATTGGGAAAACTTGAATTTTTGTTTTATATTAGCACAAGGGCACAACGTAACAAAATGTGAAGGGGTCTAAAGACTTATCTAATGCACTGTACAAGCTGCTTCGAAGATGTGCTGCAGAAAGACAGAGGTGCAGTCTCTTCTTCTCCGTGTGTGCTGTGTACAGGAGACATCATAGCAGCAATTCTCTGCCTCTCCAGAGCTGAGCTCAGATAAGAGATGGAGGCTGTCAGTGGCGGATTGGCAATGTACCAACCAGGAAACTTGCCTAAAGTATGCTGAGGGCCGGCATCATTACATGTGTGTCAGGAAGATTAGATTACAGCAGGGTGAGTGGCGGCCGTCGCCCTCACTACAATACACATTGCGGCCACCAGCAGCTCTTCTGTGATCTCATTATTATGCCACTGTCATGATAATTAGATCGCAGCAGGGCTGCTGGTGGCCGCAATGTGTATTATATTAAGAGTGACGGCCGCCGCTGGCCCTGATGTAATCTTATTATTATGCCCCATTGTGCCCGCCCCTGCCTCTGAATGCGCCCGACCCTGTACCTCCTGCTGTCAGGTCCTTTGATACCGGACAGCAGGACAGAGATCACTACTCTGCCCTCCGAAGGACCTGTGGCGCCACTATAAGTACATTACTAGGGACATTACTGGGGGCCCTATAGTGACATTACTGGAGGAGCTATAGGGACATTACTGGGGGCTCTATAGTGACATTATAGTGACATTACTGGGGGCATAGGGGGGAATTACTGGGGGCTCTATAGGGACATTACTGGGAGCAGGGGGGATATTACTGTGGCTGCTATAGGGATATTACTGGGGCAGGAAGTCACAATATGGGGCATTGTTTTTACGGGGAACACAATACAATACATAATATTAATACTAGGGGAATTTTTATAACATGAGGTAGTATTTTTAATACTGGGGGCACAGCGGGGACATTGGTATTATTGGGGGCATTATTATTATTACTGGGGGAATTATAGGCGGCACTTTTTTGTTGCTGGGAGCTGGTATTATTGTCACAGGGGGCACTATAGAGGGCATTATTATTTTTACTGTATTTTATTTGGGGGCACTGGGAAGCGCAGCAGGCTCAGTATTGGGATAGCAGCAGGATGCCAATGTTGGGGCACCATGGTGGAGACAATGATGGAAATTTGAGGACTCTAAGATATCTGTGTGTCAAACTCTGCAGAGATGGAACACGGCTACAAGATGTCATCATGTGTTGTCTGGTCCTAACAGAGAAGATGAGGAAAGAGAATGTCTACATAAGAGGAGACGTCACTGGATGTAAGAGGTTTGTGACGCTGCATTCCCCTGTATGCATGGTAACGCTGAAAGACCAGTCAGAATGCTAAAAGTAGGGCTGGCTCTCTGCTGTTGCCTGTGTTTTAACTCTTCATCCCCTTTTCTCCATATCATAATTAGAGACTAGTGGAGGAGTAGGACAGAACATAGCAGTTGGCACTGGGCACCACGGAGAGGCAGCTTCTAGGGAGGTTTTTAGTTCTCCTGGAGCAGTATACTGTGCTGTACTGAGCCCAAAAAAATATTGCGCCATGATATACTGCACCCTCTATGGTATTTCTGGCCCCGCCTACTCATGTTGGTACATACACAACAGTTTATTCTGAAAAGTTGCCTTTAAGTAAGCCCATGTGTTGGGTGGATAAAGTGTACACACATAAAAAAGCCTACCCATATGGTGTGATATACCTTATACTGGCTACAAACACTAGAAAAACAGTATTCATTTTATTATTGCTACAGTGCAGCAAAAATAACTTTTCAAATAATCTTGCTTAAATGTGCTATTCCGTTTTGCTGTTTCTATGCCGACCAATGCAACTCCATGGTTACGGTCTGCAAACAATGCCCATTTGTACTTTCTGTAGGTTAGACAGAAGCAGGTGGAAGGGAGTAAGGCTGGAATTAAACAGTTACACAAGACAACATGATCAGACTACACACAGGGTCAGTCCCTTCCAAAGGATGCCGAACGGTCTGGTATAAGAGTTGTAGGGTATTGTCTAATCAAGAAAAATGTTCAAAGTGAATTCATTTTTATTTTATACATGGCCACAATAAACAATTTGTTGCAATAACCTTTCACAAGGCACCAACCTTGACCTGCCTGATGTTTTACAAGAGTTCTGCATCCACAAAGTAAATTCAGTTGCCTGCTGGTCGAAATTTTGCAAAGTTTGTAACAAACCTGGTTCGTTATGAACTAGTTCGCTCAGCCCTATTATACACGCAATATTACATGCCAAGTCTCCTCAGCCTGCCTCTGGTCTCACTGCTGTTGTCTATACAGATATATATCACTGTCCCTATGTCACGCAAAATGCTTTTTCTGTCTGACACTGACATTTAGTGCTAATCGTTGACAAGGCAGCTCACCTTACTCTTCGTGGTGGTTAGTTTGCGAGCTCGCTGAGAGGTACAGTATAGGAAACAAGGAGAAAGGGTTTTTCTGTACATAGGGATACTTACATATAGGCAGCAGCAGAGAGATCAGAGGCAAGCATAGGAGACTGCCTCTGTATGTTACACACAGCCATCTTCAGCATGTACAGAAAATGCTGAAGACAGATTTTCCAGTTTTTTTTTTTAAATAAAAGTGTACAAAATCAGCTAATAAATTACTTCCCCTGCACACAAAAAAAAAAAGTTGTAGTGACTGGTACACCAAAAATGAACCTCTTCAATTCAGTATGATAACAAATCAAAAACCTGTCTACACAAGTAACAGTTAGCAAAAAAAAAAAAATAAATCTCTTTTTGTTGAAGTCAACTTTTAATAAAACTTAAAAAAAGCACTGAAACATAATTATGCATTCACAATTTGCTAACCTATAAAATTAACCAAAGCGGCTGGGTTCACATCACATTTTTGCCATCTATTACACGTATACAAAGAAAGTGTACGTTAACCCCTTCAGGAACCTGCCATTTTTCACCTTAATAAGGGTCCATTCACACGTCCGCAATTTCGTTCTGCATTTTGCGGAACGGAATTGCGGAACCATTCATTTCTATGGGGCAGCACGATGTGCTGCCTGGATCCGGAATTGCAGATCCGCACTTCCGGGTCCACAATTCCGATCCCGAAAAATATAGAACATGTCCTATTCTTGTCAGCAATTGCGGACAAGAATAGGCATTTTCTATTAAGTGCGGTGATATGCGGTCCGCAAAATGCGGAAAGCACATCGCCGATGTCCGTGTTTTGCGGATCCACACAAACGGACGTGTTAATGGACCCTAAGGACCAGGCAATTTATTGCAAATCTGACATGTGTCACTTTATGTGGTGATAACTTTAAAATGCTTTTACTTATCCAAGCCATTCTGAGAATTTTTTCTCGTTACATATTGTACTTCATAACAATAAAGGTATATAATGGAGAACCGGCACTCTACATCTATCAAGGTGCTAAAGAAGCAATATACACAGGTGATGGTAAAAAAAATATATTTATTTTTAGAAGGGTAGGTTTGAGAGTGGGGAGTAGGAGTAAATGTTCTAAAATTGTAGAGGTACTGAAAAAAAAAAAATGGGGTACTCAAGAAAAAATGTTGATTTGCAATATGCGGCAGTAGGGAGGGATGCAGGTGCACAGTAAAAAAATGTTTGTGCTGGGTGGGGGGTATGACAATGCTGTGATTGTCTAGTGGTGGTTACCCCCTTTCAATTGCTAGCTATGTCCATTAGTTATGCAGTCCGTTAAAAATTATCTTGGAAAAGTAATGTGAGAAATATAAAAAATATAAAATTTATAATATGGGTAGAACAATAAAAAGCAAGGAGTATCCAGTGAAAAATATACGAAAAAAAGAAAGTGGTATATCAGTCGGGTGCTGTACTTCTGTGTGGCGTCCCACACATTAGGTGAAGACTGCACGCTGACTGTTTTACCTTCTTTGCGGGGTATGGATCTCCTGGCTGTTGGAGCAGCCTTACAGCGCTCAGCGGTGTCTGTTTCCCGGTCTTCTCGGCGTGCCGCGTGTGTGTGACGTCACTTCTCAGGCGACTCGCGTCTCGCGTATCTTTGCCGGGTACAGTATTGGGATCTTCGCTGGTGATGTATTTTCGATCCAGGGGATTTGGATGAGGTCGGTGGTGTGGAAGCGCTTCCAAAGTAAGATTCTTGGCAGGTTTCTAGAGGGGAGTCACCAGACGCGTTTCGAAGGACTGAGCTGCCTTCTTCATCAGTGGTAGCCCTCTGACTGCCGTTATCCTGCCTTTTATGCCGCCCGTGGGTCTTTCAAAAGACCTGGACTGGATCTCATTTCCTATGGTACAGACTTTTTGGGTATGATGGTTCCATCAAAAACCTGGTTGAGTACTATTATCCTATGTTCTTTTATGTGCAATTATTTACTTTTTCTACTGCGGTTGGCGGTTTGGTGTGTGTGCTGGTTGCGGTTTCTGTTGTGATTTTGCGGTTTTTTCAGTGTCTGTCTTTGCTGCGGTACCGCTGCGTTATCCGCCGGTCTGTTGTGAGGCCTTGCCTGTATTACCGCTATATTTTTCTGGTGGTTAATTCTTTACTGGTTTCTATTGGGCTCTGGATGCTGTGTATTTTTTCTGCAGTGTTTTGTTCGTGTTATATTTTTGTTTGGGATGTGCCTTGTCTAGTTTCTTGTTGTGGTTTCGATTTTATTTTTGTTGTTGCCCTGCGGTATTGTTGCGTTTTTTCATGGTCTGTTATGTAGTGGCGGGGTGATGGGTTAGGGTATTGTGTTCTGCCCTAGATGGGAAAGAACTTATTTGTTGTAGTGTGTTTAATCTTTTGTGAATTTGGGTGCATTTTGTGTATGCACCCAAATTCACAAAAGATTAAACACACTACAACAAATAAGTTCTTTCCCATCTAGGGCAGAACACAATACCCTAACCCATCACCCCGCCACTACATAACAGACCATGAAAAAACGCAACAATACCGCAGGGCAACAACAAAAATAAAATCGAAACCACAACAAGAAACTAGACAAGGCACATCCCAAACAAAAATATAACACGAACAAAACACTGCAGAAAAAATACACAGCATCCAGAGCCCAATAGAAACCAGTAAAGAATTAACCACCAGAAAAATATAGCGGTAATACAAGCAAGGCCTCACAACAGACCGGCGGATAACGCAGCGGTACCGCAGCAAAGACAGACACTGAAAAAACCGCAAAATCACAACAGAAACCGCAACCAGCACACACACCAAACCGCCAACCGCAGTAGAAAAAGTAAATAATTGCACATAAAAGAACATAGGATAATAGTACTCAACCAGGTTTTTGATGGAACCATCATACCCAAAAAGTCTGTACCATAGGAAATGAGATCCAGTCCAGGTCTTTTGAAAGACCCACGGGCGGCATAAAAGGCAGGATAACGGCAGTCAGAGGGCTACCACTGATGAAGAAGGCAGCTCAGTCCTTCGAAACGCGTCTGGTGACTCCCCTCTAGAAACCTGCCAAGAATCTTACTTTGGAAGCGCTTCCACACCACCGACCTCATCCAAATCCCCTGGATCGAAAATACATCACCAGCGAAGATCCCAATACTGTACCCGGCAAAGATACGCGAGACGCGAGTCGCCTGAGAAGTGACGTCACACACACGCGGCACGCCGAGAAGACCGGGAAACAGACACCGCTGAGCGCTGTAAGGCTGCTCCAACAGCCAGGAGATCCATACCCCGCAAAGAAGGTAAAACAGTCAGCGTGCAGTCTTCACCTAATGTGTGGGACGCCACACAGAAGTACAGCACCCGACTGATATACCACTTACTTTTTTTCGTATATTTTTCACTGGATACTCCTTGCTTTTTATTGTTCTACCCATATTATAAATTTTATATTTTTTATATTTCTCACATTACTTTTCCAAGATAATTTTTAACGGACTGCATAACTAATGGACATAGCTAGCAATTGAAAGGGGGTAACCACCACTAGACAATCACAGCATTGTCATACCCCCCACCCGGCACAAACATTTTTTACTGTGCACCTGCATCCCTACTGCCACATATTGCAAATCAACATTTTTTCTTGAGTACCCCATTTTTTTTTTTTCAGTACCTCTACAATTTTAGAACATTTACTCCTACTCCCCACTCTCAAACCTACCCTTCTAAAAATAAATATATTTTTTTTACCATCACCTGTGTATATTGCTTCTTTAGCACCTTGATAGATGTAGAGTGCCGGTTCTCCATTATATACCTTTATTGTTATTAACTACCCTCCTGATTGGGTGAATCAGTCCAGAACCAGAGCACCTATACATTGCAGTGATCAGGTGAGCAACCAATAACCCATCTCTCTTTCTCCTCATATTGTACTTCATGACAGTGGTAAAATTGAGTAAAAAAAAAATGTATTTATAAAAAATAATCAAATTTACCAAACATTTCGAAAAATTAGCAAATTTCCAAATTTCAATTTCTCTAAAGATAGTAATACCTCTAAAAATTGTTATTACTTTACATTCCCCATATGTCTACTTCATGTTTGGATAATTTTGTGAACGTTAGAAGGCTTAGAAGCAAATCTCAAAATTTTTCAGAAAATTTCCAAAACCCACTTTTTAAAGACCAGTTCAGGTCTGAAGTCACTTTGTAAGGCTTACATAATAGAAACCACCCAAAAATGACACCATTTTAGAAACTACACCCCTAAAAGGTATACAAAAACTTATTTTACAAACTTTGTTAACCCTTTAAGTGTTCCACAAGAATTGATTGAAAATAGAGATTACATTTCATAATTTTACTTTTTTGGCAGATTGTTTTAATCAATTTTTTTCCACTAACAAAGCAAGGATTAACAGCCAAACAAAACTCAATATTTATGGCCCCATTCTGTAGTTTAGAGAAACACCCCATATGTGGTCGTAAACTGCTGTACGGGCACACGGTATTGCGCAGAAGGAAAGGAACCCCATATGGTTTTTGAAAAAGCTGATTTCACTGGGATAATTTTAAACTGCCATGTCACATTTGAAGACCCCCTGATGCACCCCTAGAGTAGAAACTCCAAAAAAGTGACCCCATTTTAGAAACTACACCCCTCAAGGTAAACAAAACTGATTTTACAAACTTTGTAAACCCTTTAGGTGTTCCACAAGAATTGATGAAAAATAGAGATGAAATTTCAGAATTTCACTTTTTTGGCAGATTTTAAATTTTTATCCATTTTTTCCAGTTACAAAGCTAGGGTTAACAGCCAAACAAAACTCAATATTTATGGCCCTGATTCTGTAGTTTACAGAAAAACCCCATATGTGGTCGTAAACTGCTGTACGGGCACACGGCATTGCGCAGAAGGAAAGGAACGCCATATGGTTTTTGGAAGGCAGATTTTGCTGGACTGTTTTTTTTACACCATGTCCCATTTGAAGCCCCCCTGATGCACCCCTAGAGTAGAAACTACAAAAAAGTTACCCCATTTTGGAAACTACGGGATAAGCTGGCAGTTTTGTTGGTACTATATTAGGGTACATATGATTTTTCGTTACTCTATATTACACTTTTTGTGAGGTAAGGTAACAAGAAATAGCTGTTTTGGCACAGTTTTAAAGGGCTTCTGTCACCCCCAAAACCCCTTTTTTTTTGGGGGGGGCTTGTTAAAATCCTTATTTAGCTACTATTCCCTATATAGGGATCTTACCTTTGTCTGTGGCTTCTTTTCCTTAAAAAACGATCTTTTAAAATATGCAAATCACTTCACTACCAGCAAGTAGGGCGTCTACTTGCTGGTAGCCGCCGCAAAAAACTGCCCCCTCCTCCTGTTGATTGACAGGGCCAGCGAGCGCTCTCCTCCTCCGGCTGGTCCTGTCATCATTTAATATCCAGATACAGTCTTCATTCGGAGCAGGCGCTCTGAGAGAAGGAGGCTCGCCTCCTCAGCACTCCCTCAGTGCGCCTGCGCCGATGACGTCTTCTCTTTCGGTGACTGCTTGATTGGCACTATTTTGGGGGGCATATGACTTTTTGATTGCTTGCTAATACACTTTTTGTGACAAAAATTTTTTTTTTTTTTACACAGCGATGTTCCTCGAACACCTTGTGACGTGATTCAGAAGGAACAAACAACTTCCCCGGAGGGCAAGAATCCGATGCATCACCCTGGGCCTCCAACACCTCTGCCTTAAGGTCGGGATAAAGGGCGGATATTACTACCCTTTCAGACAATATCTGACCAGGATCTTCTAAATCACCCCCCCCCCCCCCCCATTCCCCCAGGAAAGCTACGCGACAAAGCATCAGCCTTGACATTCTTAACCCCAGGGCGATAGGCGACAATGAAATAAAATCTGGTAAATAACGACCATTTGGCCAGCCTTGGGTTCAGTCTCTTAGCAGACTTCAGGTAAGCCATATTTCTGTGATCAGTAAGCACCGTAATAGGATGAATTGCTCCTTTCAACCAATGACATCAGTCCTCAAAAGCCAACTTAATGGCCAGCAATTCTCTATTACCCACGTCATAATTTCTTTCTGCAGCCGAGAACTTTTTAGAAAAGAATGCACAAGGACGCCATTTACTAGGTGAAGGACTCTGCGACAAGACTGCTCCTACCCCTACCTCAGATGCGTCAACTTCTACAATGAATGGCTGTGACACATCCGGTTGCACCAGTAAAGCAGTGTGTTCACTCCCTTGGTCCCAGCCACCAGTGTCATGGTCTCTAACGTGACAGGCGTCAGAAGATCTAAGAGACTGGCTGCACGTGTTGTGATCTGACAGCCTCTTTGGTTTCAATGTGGTTGCTGGTAATGACCACACCTCTTGTCTCAGGTGTAGCTTAGTGGTCATTCCAACTCCCCTATTTAGTCTGGCTCCACCCGTCATGCTATGTGGTTGATAGCTTCAGTTTGGTATTGGAAGAGCTGGTGTGTGGTCCTCTTCTGAGTTCCTGCTCGTCCATTTACTTCAGAAGTTAAGTGTTACTTCCCTTTCATATTTAGTTTTTTTCCCCTCTTTCTTTTGTTACTAGGGAGACGCTTGTTCTTTCATATTGGAAGGAACAGGCTGTGAGGCTATGGATTCTATCACTGCACTGGCTAGACAATTGCAGGGTCTGCCTTTGGAGGTACCCGACCTCCGCACACAGATCCAGGGATCACAGGCTGCTGGTGCCAGTAGTAGTTACCAGGCCTGTCCTGAACCTAAGGTTGCACTTCCGGACAGATTTCCGGGGAGAAGCGATAATTTCATTTGGTTCAGAGAGTTGTGTAAATTGTACTTTAAATTAAGTCCGCTCTCATCTGGGGATGAGAGTCAAAGAGTTGGTGTTATCATTTCGCTGCTTCAAGGCGACGCTCAGTCTTGGGCTTTTTCTCTACCGACTGGATCACAGTCTCTCCGGTCGGTAGATTAATTTTTCAGAGCTCTAGGTCTTATCTACGATGACCTGAATCGGATCTCCCTGGCCGAGACTAAGTTACGTGGTTTACGGCAGGGAGAGCGTTCTGCGGAGATCGATTGCTCTGAATTTAGGAGATGGGCTACGGATACAGGAGTGGAATGATCCAGCTCTCTGTAGCCAATTCTGTCAGGGATTATCCAAGAAGCTAAAGGACGCGTTGGCCTTTCACAAAAATCTTG
Source organism: Bufo bufo (assembly GCF_905171765.1). Taxonomy (NCBI): domain Eukaryota; kingdom Metazoa; phylum Chordata; class Amphibia; order Anura; family Bufonidae; genus Bufo; species Bufo bufo. Next base: position 435,751,756 of record NC_053393.1, read on the forward strand.
AGTCATTAGAAGCGGCCATGTCCCTTGTCCCTCCATCTCAGGATGAATCATCATATAACAAGGCTGCCTTCTCTGACACTTTGGGTGGAGAGACTCCTGAGTTTATGTCTGGTGACGAACTTATGCAGTTAGGGGGAGCTACCCCTGGGCCTGCTTGCAAGAGTTTTAGTCATAAGAAGGGAGGTTTTCCCTGCGGAAAAAGGGAACATTTTGCTAATGTGTTCAGCGTCAAGGTGATAAAAAAACAAAAACGTTTAATCCTCATCTTACTCTTGTTGGTGTGGGTGGGGAGTCAGAGAACTTACTTTTGTCATTTACTGGCAGTACCCAATTTCTCCTGTCTGCCGAGGTGGCGCTAGAGTCCAAAACTGTGGGAATTGAGGTGTGTATTGACAGTGGGGAAGGGGTTAACCTAATTGATGGTGTCACAGCCATTCATTGTAGAAGTTAACGCATCCAAGGTATGGGTAGGAGCAGTTTTGTCGCAGGGTCCTTCACCTAGTAAATGGCGTCCTTGTGCATTCTTTTCTAAGAAGTTCTCGGCTGCAGAAAGAAATTATGACGTGGGTAATAGAGAATTGCTGGCCATTAAGTTGGCTTTTGAGGACTGACGTCATTGGTTGGAAGGAGCAATTCATCCTATTACGGTGCTTACTGATCACAAAAATATGGCTTTCCTGAAGTCGGCTAAGCGACTGAACCCAAGCCAGACCAAATGGTCGTTGTTATTTCCCAGATTTTAAGAACGTCAAGGCTGATGCTTTGTCACGTAGCTTTCCTGGGGGCGGTGTGATTCAGAAGATCCGGGTCAGATATTATCTAAAGGGGTAGTAATATCCGCCCTTTATCCCGACCTTAAGGCAGAGGTTTTGGAGGCCCAGGGTGATGAAGTTGTTTGTTCCTTCTGAATCACGTCACAAGGTGTTCGAGGAACATCGCTGTACGGTTCTCACAGGACACCCTGGGAGCAGATCCACTGTCTATCTCATCTCTCATAGGCAACACTGGCCACCAGAATCTAAGTGTGTTGAGGACTAGGTGTCAGCTTGTAGTACTTGTGCACGTGCTAAGGTTACACATACTCGGCCTTCCGGATCTTTACTTCTGTTGCCCATCCCGTCCCAACCTTGGACTCATTTATCCATTGATTTTATCACAGATTTACCGAATTCTTCAGGCTCCTGTCATGGTGGACGGTAATTTGGAATTTCAGATCGCCAGGATAGTGGACTCCCGAGTATTCCATAGATCCCTTCAGTACCTCATTCACTGGAAGGATTACGGACGTTCTCTACATGGTAAATACCATTTGCTGAAGTGAAACAACCCAACCCCTTTAACGTATGCCATACAGTGGTATCCTTTCACCATAGAGTTCCATTACGGAAAAAAAAACATACGTTAACATATACATTTTTTACTGGACTCTGCAGGATAGAAAAGCGTGGTGGCTTTGCTTTTGCATTGGATGGCAAAAACGTAATGTGAACCCACCCTTAACAAGAAGACCCCCAAAAGTGTATGTGTGTATATATTATATATACACACACACACACACACACACAGTACTGTGCAAAAGTTTTAGGCATGCGTAGAAAAAAAATAGACGCGTTAATAGTTTATTTTTATGCATTTACAATGCAAAGTGAATGAACAAAAGAGAAATCTAAATCGAATCAACTTAGTCCACCCTTTGCCTTCAGAACAGCATCAATTCTTCTAGGTTTCTAGGTATACTTGTACAACGTCAGTGATTTTGTAGGATTATAATCAGGTGTATGATTAACCAATTATACCAAACAGGAGGAAACCATATGGAGGTTGAAACACAGTCATTAACTAAAACAGAATCAGCTGTGTAGGAGGCTGAGGAACAGCCAAACTACTGCATCACCCGAGTCTCTCCCAGGCAAAGATTTCAAAGCAGACTGGGGTTTCAAGATGTAATGTTCACACTTGTATGAAGACGCACAAACAATTGGAAAATGTTGAGGACCATAGACGCAGTGGTTGGCCAAGGAAACTTAGGCCCTGATTTATTATACCTTCACTCCAGAATTATATATCCACAAAAAACCTCTGGTTAGTTCTCCAAGATGTTTGGAACAACCTTCCTCCTGCCAAGCTATATAGAAATATCTATATATCAATCTGTCCTCCTCAACATTGAAACTAGGGCTGCAACGATTAATCGACTTCATCGATAATATTCGATAACGGGATTCGTTGTCGATGCTATATAGTGTCATCCACAGATCCCCCCTCCCCATAACAGTGCACAGATCCCCCTACCCATAACAGTGCTATCCACAGATCCCCCACCCATAACAGCGCCATCCACAGATGCCCCATAATAGCATCATCCACAGATCCCCCCCATAACAGTGCCATCCACAATTTGTTTTAATATGGCCTTTGAACATAATTTTTCAAGTAAAATCATATAAACCTCTTTATTTTGTAATTTTGGTGTTTTTTCCCGATTAATCAATTAATCGATTAAATTATTGACAACTAATCGATTATTCAAATAATAGTTAGCTGCAGCCCTAATTGAAACTACAACACTAAGATCTGCAGATTACCACATTCTGTGGCACGTGGGAGGGGCATAAAAGCCTGATTGAAAGCAAGGCTTTACAAAGCATTGGTGCGGCCTCATCTGGAATATGCAGTTCAGTTCTGCGCACCAGTACATAGAAAGGATGCCCTGCATCTGGCAAAAGTACAGAGGAGAGCGACTAAACTAATAAGGGGCATGGAGGGTCTTCGTTATGAAGAAAGATGAAAATAATTTAATTTATTTAGTCTTGAGAACAGACATCTAAGGGGGGGACATGATTAACCTGTACAAGTATATAAATGGGCCATACAAAAAATACGGAGAAAAACTGTTCCATGTAAAATGCCCTCAAAAGACATGGGGGCGAAGAAAAAGTTCAGTCTCCAGAAGCTTTAAAACTTCTTTACTGTAAGAACTGTGAATCTGTGGAATAGACTTCCTCAGGACGTGGTCACAGCAGGAACAATGGACTGTTTTAAAAAGGGTTTAGATGAATTCTTAAAAGTAAATGACATTAATGCTTATGAAAATGTGTAGAAATCTGAGTCTCACTTCCTTCTGGGATTCGCGTCCCCACCTATCCCTTGGTTGAACTTGATGGACGTTTGTCTTTTTTCAACCGTATTAACTATGCATATGGTATTCACCCTCATCAGTTTCCGTCCTTGGAGACTAACAACTCTTTCTCTTTAACCAACACATAACTAGGGCCAATTAAGACTCCTTTACACTGCCCGATGTTCGTCAGATTATTGCTAACAAGCATTCGTACGATGGAAAACCAAAGATATCTTAGAATTGGTCAACTTATTATTGAAAAGAGTGAAAATCAATGTGTCACCCGTGGGTGGCACTGGACATAAGCGCAGGAAATACAATCTAAGCGGCTACTGATGCTGGGTGACAGGACTGGATGGGCTGGGGACGCGACCAAAGAGGGGGGGGGAGACAATATGCAGGCAAAGTGTAGCGTCCACCGGCTGTCTCAATAGAGCGGTATAATGTGAAACCGCTAAGGTTGGAGGCATATGAATAATACCAGTGTAATTCCTACCTTAAAAGGAGTTAGCTCTGGTGTGCGTGCTGCTTGTGGTTGAGGAGCCCGCACGGCCACGAAACGCGTAGGAAGGTTTTTTGTCCTACGGAGGCTACAGTATTGCCGCAGGTGACGTCACCGACCCGGTTTCCAGGACAACCGAAGTAACCAGCCACCTCGCAGAGCGCCTGCTTCCGGCCGGGGCAGCGCTCGTGCTAGAAGGTGAAAGAAGAGCCCACGACAACTCAGAAGGAAGTCTACTACCAAGAATATTCCGCAGAAGCAGGATAGGAAAGAAGGTTCCCTCAACCACAAGCAGCACGCACACCAGAGCTAACTCCTTTTCAGGTAGGAATTACACTGGTATTATTCATATGCCTCCAACCTTAGCGGTTTCACATTATACCGCTCTATTGAGACAGCCGGTGGACGCTACACTTTGCCTGCATATTGTCTCCCCCCCCCCCCCCCCCCCTCTTTGGTCGCGTCCCCAGCCCATCCAGTCCTCTCACCCAGCATCAGTAGCCGCTTAGATTGTATTTCCTGCGCTTATGTCCAGTGCCACCCACGGGTGACACATTGATTTTCACTCTTACCTTACCTCAAGGAGGACAACAGCTCCTTCTCAGGACATTCTAGCTGCGGTATCATCCCATCTGGGTTGATTTTTATACATCTAAACTTAGGGAGCGCAGGGAGGTCCATTTCTCTCTTTTTCTTTATTATTGAAAAGGTACAGAGGTCGCAATGATGCCTGTTCAGGCCATTTTACTCCCTGGGAAAAGTCTAAGGCGTACCAATACGCCGTAGATTTTTCCCTGCCAGTCATCAGCACAGTGAGCGCTGTGAACGGCACAGGCAGCACAGTTAGCGCTGTGAACGGCACAGGCAGCGCAGTGATGCTGCCGCTGCCTGAAACAACCAATAACAAGGCTCCTTACAGTAAAGAGCTTTGTTATTGGTCAGTTTGAGCAGGCTGCCGGAGCTTATGGCACAACGCTCTGAAGTGAGGAAGGAGGCGCACCATCCTCACTGGCGGGGTAAGTGGCCTTGCTGTGGAATTTAGTCGGGGTTCCAGATCTGAGCGTCTTGTGTTTCTCTATAATGATGAGTCTGAAGTGCTCAGCCGAGCACGGTCTCTCCTCCCTGCTGAATGTGGTAGTGAAGACTGCCTCAATAGAAAGTCTAGATGACCGTCTTCACTACGGCGCTCAGCAGTGAGGAAAAGTGGCTGAGCGCTTCAGAATCCCGCTGGATACGCCAACAGGAGACCTCCATACAACCTCCATAATGGACAGACCTGTCAACCGTAGACCTCTACCTATGTCACCTGTCAGCTTTCCTATGAATCCATCAAGGATAATTCATTGCAGCATGTTCCATCAGACGCTGAACTAGAGATATTGTTTGCTACAAGGATTTCTTCTGTAATGCGGCACGTGGTGCTACAAGGACTGCATGTGGCCATTTACAGCCTTCAGGACATACAGTCCCTCTGCCAAGCGCATGAAGTCTTCAATGTAAAACTGTATAATCCAATAACCACAGCGGTGGTGGTAATTTTGTGGCATTATCTGGTGGCATGAGATGGGGCAACCGGGTCATGGAAGACGAACTCCCCTTTATAGCAAGATCAAGCATAACAAAATGACAGCCTCTAGATCAGGGATCAGCAACCTCCGGCACTTCAGCGGTTCTGAAACTACAACTCCCAGTATCCTCATTTCACTTCTTTGGGAGTTACAAGAACAGCTGAGCCAGTGTGCATGCTGGGCGTTGTAGTTTCACAGCAGCTGGAGTGCCACAGGTTTCTGAACCCTAGATCAGTGGTTATCACTGCGTGATGACATCATCCAGATCCACAACATGTGACTGTGGCGGTGCGAGCACCTGGCACAAGAGGTATGTGTTCACTTGTGCCCTTGGCACCAGCATGCACCACCATCCTTTGTGCCTGTGTCCTGCTCCGCCAGTGCCTCAGGTCTCTTCAGAGTCTACAGACAGCCCCAGTGGCACCAACATACCCACCTGAGAGCCCATCTACAAGGACATAACTTTGGTGGGCAGCAATGGCCACGTGATGGATGGCATACCCCAGTGACCAGCGGCACAGAAACAGCAACAAAAATAAAGATATTGTCCCAAGATCAACACTATTTACCTATCCATACTTGACCCAGAGAACACTAGAACATGGTAACCAAGGTGGGGCCCCTAGCGATCATGTACTTGAAGCGGACATGTCTATTTTAGTAACGACTTGCATTTCCCATGCAATAACAATTCTGGGGAATCAATTCTTGTGACTCTATATTGTACCATTCCTCTATTATTCCTACTAGAACTTATGAACAAATTGCTAGTAGTCTGCAATAAAGGTCCAGCTGGGTGTTACCAGTTGACAGCACTGATTGAATAATGTTAGGCTGTGAAGGGACACCCCCATCTGGACCTTCACTGCAAACTGCTAGCAAGTCATTCATAACTAATAGCAGGCATAAACAGAGGAATGGTGCAACATAAGGTCATAAGAATAGATATACTCCATGATTGTTATTACATGGGGGTGCAAGTAGTTACCAAAACAGACTAATCAGGAGAAGTGAGGGGTCCTCTTTAACGACAGATGATAAATATCGATCTTAGGACAAACCCTTTAAACCTCATAAAATCACCGCAACAGTGTCCTCAGTGGTACCGACCCCCTCAGAGCAACAGTGACCTCAGTGGTATCGACCCCTCAGCTCAACAGTGTCCTCAGTGCTGCCGACCCCTCAGCTCAACAGTGAGCTCAGTGATAGCGACCCCTCAGCGCAGTGTCCTCAGTAGTGCCAACCCCCTCAGAGCAACAGTGTCCTCAGTGGTGCCAACCCCCTCAGAGCAATAGTGTCCTCAGTCAGAGGTCGCAATAACGACAGTACAAGTGTCAGACGCCTTATACTTTTCCCTGCCATTCATCAGCACAGTGAGCGCTGTGAACGGCACAGGCAGCGCCGAAATAACCAATAACAAAGCTCTTTACAGTAAGGAATGACTGGCAAAAACTGGTGGCTCTGTTTAGGTGGCAGTGGTCTTATGTTTAGTATATGATGTCAGCTAAATTTGCTATTTATGCATGGAAGACCGTTCTAGAGTACTAGTAAGGGTTTCCCTGCATAAATAGCGAACCCTTAATGTTATGTAGGCCTTCGTATTAACTATTTGAATTACTGTAACTTTCGTACTCCTCATCGGCTAAAAATACTCCTCAAAAATGGTAAGAGGAGTATTTATACTCTTCCAGAAAAAATGTAGCGCGACCTCTGGAAAGGTAGCAGTGGGCTAGAAATTTGGGACCTGCACTTATCAGACAATAGGGGCATATTGTAGCGATATGCACCTATTGTCTCAGATGGGACAACCCCTTTAATTAAAAGGGTAAGGAGGTATTCACACGACCGCCTACATTTTGCACTCTGCAAATTGCGGATCTGTAGAACACGGATAGAAGCCTTGTGCATTCAGTGTTTTGTGGATTAGCACATCATTTGTTAAAAATGGACAAGAATAGGACATATTCTTTTTATTATTTTTTTTGCGGGGCCGCGGAATGGACATAAGAATGCGGATAGCATACAATGTGCTGTCTGCATCTTTTGTTGCCTATTTGAAATGAATGGATCCGCAAAAAATGCGGTTCAGATGCAGACCCCAAAAATACGGTTCTGTGAATGGACCCTTAGCAATTCCCAGGGAATGCAAATCTACTGTCTCCGTTTACATATACATTGCAAAACCTTCTGTGAAAGAGCCACCAAAATTGATGCCTTCATAGTTTGTAAGTAATGACAACACTTTGCATTGAAACTGCAGTCTGACAGTCACAATTATGTCGGTTTACTAGTGACAGAATAAATAAAGTCCCCATTAGTTAAGGTTAAAGGGGTTATCCAATGTCTCAAAACCCCCCCACATGTGCCGGGCCCCTCACCGATAATATACTTACCCCGCCGCGGCGCCGCTCCTGGTCCCCCCCACCGCCGCTGCTACTTCTCCCTGCACAGACACTAGGGAGGCTCGTCCCCGTCCCTGTTCGCAATTGGCTGCTCTCCCCCCTCCCCACCCCGACACCGGATGTTTTTATCATCCTTGTGCAGGGAGAAGCAGCAGTGGCTGTGCGGGCACCGGGGTAAGTATATTACCGGTGAGGGGCCCAGCACATGTGTGTGGGGGGTGAGAAATTGGATAACCCCTTTAACTTGGTAGCATCAACACAGCATTGCAGGGAGACCCAAGTTTCTCTAAGAGGCCGATGACTGTGAGACTCAAGACCCACTGTGTATTTAATAAAAGAAACCTCTCTCCATTAGAGTCACCTTTTCTTCTAGATACTGGCTAATTACTGTTATTAGACAAAGCACAAGTGACATGAAAGAGGGAAGGGCAGATGAAGGATTAATGCCACCCTGTAGTGTTATAAAGTCTGTTTCTTAATGTGTCTGGTTATGGATTTGCTCATATATGCAAATGATGCAAATATTTTAAATTCACTTTGAACAGAGCTGAGATATAACTGAGGGCATTACTAGACAATCCAATAAAGCATTCATCAAAGGCAAAACTAAATGTTTGTTCTGCCATTATGCAAAAGTATTTTCAATAAAAATCACAATTTTCAAAGATCTTTAAATAAATTCCATCCTTATCCCTTAATGCGGTTTTAATGAAGTAAAATATTGATGACCTATCCTCCGGACAGGTCATCAATATCTGATCGGTGGGGTCAACACCCAACGCTGTTCGCCCCCATAAAATCATGCGGTTTTCACACTGGCCACTAAGCCTAATAACAGGAGCTATTTCTTGATCTCTACAGATCGCTTTAATGCATGTATTTACTTATCTGCCATTCTAATCCTGCCTGTAATGATATCCCCGCTGTGTATAGATAAGACAGGATCCACCATTCACAATAGGCGATTGTCAGAGTTTATCGATTCTTTCCTCGTACAATGACCTCTGCACAGATCACAGATCATGCCTAGAAAACTCTTCCATAGAAGTCAACGATGTCCCCTCCTGACTAGAGCAAATTTCTGCTTATGAAATTAGTTCACACTTCGTTTGGTGGTAAAAGCAGAATTTTGCAATTCTATGACGGAATGCATAACGGCATTCCATTATTCATTCCGTCATAATAGAAGTCTATGGGCTGCAAAACGGATCTGTCCCGTTTCCGTTATGCAGGGGAGTCCTCTCCTGCATAACGGAAACGGGACGGATCCGTTTTGCAGCCCACAGACTTCTATTAGGACGGAATGCCTCTAAAGGCATTGCGTTATGCATTCTGTCATAGAATTGCATTCTGGTCCGTGGTAACGGAATCCATAAGGCAATTCACCTTTCGCCAACAAACGAAGTGTGAACGAATTTCAAAATATGAAATTCGCTCATCTCTACTCCTGACCATTGTGTCTATGGACCATGGGGCTGCCGTAAAGCAATTTTCTTAATGCTTCCTAAATGCTGCTAAAAACAGCTCAGGCAAGATAATCATGTTCAGTAATATAAATTAAAAAAACTAAAATAATAAAAAATCTGCATTCAGAAAATACAAACATTATAAAAAAGAAAAAAAAAAGAAAAGTATACGTGTTACTATCTGGTTTTAACTGGCAGATAACATGTTTAGTGATACACATTTCCTTTAAGGCTGCCATACACATAGTTGTTCGGCTGACAGCTCTATGGCAGCCTTAAAACTGTCAACTAATGGTTAGTAAGAATGAATGCTTCTCACTCTGCATACTGGCATTCATTAGAGCATATTTTGTAGAGAATTTATCATGTTCAATCCCAAGTGATGTCATGGAAAAACTGGAAAATGGTTGAAAAAAAAAGTCACAGGTCTGAATAAACCAGAACAGCATACATTACCTGGGCCATGCATTGTCCTGCAGCAGAAATGCTGCACAACTGGCGGACACCAGTGATATAGGTCAATAAATCCAAATCTAATAATAATTGCTCGCAGGACATCATTCATCAAAATAATCAGGACTTATTCAAAGTTGTTGTTTTTTTTACCAACTCATATCAATTTTCTATGCAATAGATCAGTGAAAGAAAAAACGGAACATACATAAAAGCACACAGAAAACGTACTAAAATAGTGCATCAGAGCTGAAGGGAGTACGGATTCTAAAGTCCGATAGGCACCTGAACTAAGTATAAAAAATAAAAATCAAACATCTCCACCCCCCCCTCCTAACGCCAGATGCTTTCATGCAGCAGCGGAGGTGCAGGGATCCGGAGAGATGTGGGTATATGGAGGGGCATTGTGGACCTTGGATAACCCCTTTAAATATAAGGTCATTCTTCTATTGACCACCATGTAATACTATACAGCAGAACTAGCACCTGGCTTGCTCCGTGGCAAAGTCACCTGTCTCCTGGTGTGTCATCTCCCTCCTGATGAGGCTTTAATACTTCAATGACGCAACAAACAATCCATATTGAGCAGATAAAATGACACGTACCTCATTCCTTCTGTGGAGTTATTCTGGTGATTCCGATAAAGCTGTGGAATGCCAAGCATAGCCTCAGTGAATACTGCAAGGAAGCCCAGGGTCTCTACAAAGAGCACAGAGTCCAGAGACAGATAGGTGATGTACCCAGTCACAGCAGTGAATGCCAGCACACACTGCACATAGTCCGTGAATCTGCTCCAGTACCAGAAGTAGTTCATGTCGAAGTCTACAAAAACACAAAACCCATTAGATTCTTCTAAATCCCCATGTTATATGTAATATGGCAGGTATTAGAACATTATGGCACTATTACTAAAGGCTAGCAGAATAAACCATTAAAAGACTAAATCAGCAATACGAGAAAAAGTGCAGACACCTTTTAGACCAACATAAAAAGTGCAATATGCAAGCACAATGAGAATGCAGATATAGCACATGTCCAGCCCAATTTTGCGTTATCAAACGTAAAAATGAATATCAGACATTGTATAGTACATAACAATCTCTAACAAAGCTAGACCCAGCCCTGTACCTCACATGGATCCAGAGCTCCCCTCATTCATGGATCTAATTGTTCTGTTAGATTTTGTTTAAGTTGGCAGCTCAGGGACGTATCCTTTCTGGTACAGCTTTCTCCCGATCACAGCTCAGGGTGCATGTCCTTCCTGCTACAACTCTCTCACCATCACAGCCCTGGCGGTGCGTCCTTCCTGCTACAACTCTCTCACCATCACAGCCCTGGCGGTGCGTCCTTCCTGCTACAACTCTCTCACCATCACAGCCCTGGCGGTGTTCTTTCTGCTATAGCTTTCTGCCTATTACAGTTCAGGATGCATGTCCTTCCTGCTACAACTCTCTCACCATCACAGCCCTGGCGGTGTGTCCTTCCTGCTACAACTCTCTCACCATCACAGCCCTGGCGGTGTGTCCTTCCTGCTACAACTCTCTCACCATCACAGCCCTGGCGGTGTGTCCATTCTGCTGCAGCTCTCTGCCTATCACAGCTCAGGGTGTGTGTCTTTTACGCTACAGCTCTCTCCCTATAACTGTCACAGCTCACAACAGAAGACCTGCATGTTGGCAGTTTAAGGATGGAACTGAGCATGTGCGTCCACCTCAGTGATGTTACTGAGATGGATGGAGAAATAAGGAAAAGAATAAACAGCAGGTGGCGCCATACAGATAGATCTGATTGAATAATTCAGTGGCTAAACAATTTTTTTTATTACATGCAATTACACAACTATTTACCTAGGTGCTGGTTTGAAAAATATAGAATATTTTTCCCAGGACAACCCATGTAGGACACACATCACCTAGTACATTATGAAGGCCTCTGTTGAAGGCCCTCAACTCAAGGGACGCACATTTATTTCATTCTCCCGAGTCCCCAAAACCAGTAACAGCAATTCTGATATCAAAACACCTGCAATTCTGTATAAAAGGTAGTGAATATTAGAAGATGCAATTTCAATTAAGGAAAGCAGAGTCATGACTGGCTTCTCCTATAAAAACCATAGAACAAATATGAAAGCCGGGCCGACACGTCAGTGGACTGCTTCTACATCTGCAGTCTCCATTTCTACCTAGCTTGGCAGGATTTGTTGTATGAGCTATTATTTAATAACTGGAGATTGTGTCTCAGAATGCAATATCCTGAAAACTGACAATGGACGGGGTCACCTCTCATAATTGACTGATAAACAGAAGACGTGAGGAGTGTCATTTACTTTGATTAAAAAAAAAACTACTGACAATCCATTCGTTAAAGGACACCACTGTTAATTAAAAGAGGAGATGAATCAGATTTCGAAAATATCTTGTGGCATTTCAGCAAATAATGTCATGTCAATTATTTGCCTCCTGCTGGGTCCCGCAGGTTACAGAAGGGAGGTTTGTATAGTGACTCCATTGACCATGTTCTCATCAGTTTCATAGAAAACATTGATTACAACAGAATTTATCTCAGGTCTTATGTGTCCCGGCTGGATAGATATCTATCCACATCCGTATGTCCGTTCTGTAGCCCCGCAAAAATAAAAATAAATAACATGTCCTATTCTTGTCCGTTTTAGGCATTGTTAAAATAGATCTGTAAAACAAAAAAAAAAAACGGATGGCATGCGGATGCCATCCTTTTTTTTTGCGGACCGCGAAACACATACGGTCGTGTGTATGTAGCCCAAGTCTTAATAAGACACTTGTCTATCCCCTCCGTTTTCTATTTTCTACAGATCTTTATATTAATACCTATGTATTTGTTTCAGGGGCGGGGTGCACTACAAAGAGCCCTACCCCCTCAGTGAAGTCTAGTCTCCATCAATCAGTGCAGCCCAATAGGGAGTCAACTACCCAGATATACAAGCTCAGATAATTGTCGTCTCATAAAGAAAAGCTAATTGAGAGCAGAGCGGAGACCTAATGGTGAGCGTAATCTTTTCGGAAAGACTATATCTGTATGAATACAAAAGCTTTTGACCCTTGTGTAAATGTGTGAATTATCTTCGTTTTCAAGAGGAGAAAAAATGGCATTTTTTTTACATAATGAAAATGTTATAATGACTGTAATTGAATGTAAAATTACACCCATTCATCTATCACCTTAACTCCCACAGACAGAACTTTTCAATCCTCTATCTTGATCACAAACAATATGGCTCAGTGGAGTTTAGCACATTCAATCACATCAAATCTTAACAAAAGCGTAAGAGTGGCGTTTATTTTACAACGTATTGCCGTTAAATAAAAGTTCTTTACTTTGCATTTAACTGTGTGGCTGCCATATAATTCTACACCTCCTGTAAAGCAGTGTTTGCCAGCCATGATTTACACTGCAGCTCTGCTTGTCGTCAATAAAGAGTATTACTGAGCCACAGTGGATCGGGGATACAAAATGAGACATAGAAGATAGGAGGTATGTGACAAAACAGATTTCTTACTTTCCAGCACAACATGTCCCACCATCAACAGTGAGGAGCAACTGTGTAGCTCTTCCCTAGAACAGAAAAACGGATGGACTAAGACAGGAGCTACCGGCACAGATGTTCAACGCGGCTCATCTACACTATATGTCCCATTGCGGACGAGTGCACTCATTGCACGGCATTCACTGTATGGACACCTGTATTTCAGGTTCTTGGTGGAGCTTGTTCTTCTCAGCCCAATAATCTGACACATTTGGTTCCACCAGATGTTTGGCGAGTACATCTCAGTTTTGCAAAGCAGGAACATGTCACCTGAAAATAACATAACTAAAAGAACAAAAAATTGTTTATGGGCTATGCTCGGTATATTATAGTTCAGCCACATTTCCTTCAATACCAGAACTAGCCCATGGACAACATTGGCTGCTGTTTCTGGGGAGAAACAACCGTGAATGACCCCTTTAAAGGGTGCCGTAGAGGCGTGGCATATAAATTAAGAATACTCACAAACTGTATTCACATATTGTGATATATGAAACCAGATCTGTCCGGGTGTTATCTTCATAGAGTTCTGTACATTAGATAAACAGTATAGTTTGTACTTGGCGTCTCAGTAACTCACACTTGGTGAGCAAATTAAGGGGGTTTTCCAGGACTTAATGATAGTTGTACGTCACCAGTATCCTAAGGACAGGCCATCAATATGCAAGTCTTGGAAAAGACCTTTAATGCACAGAATTCGAAAATGTGAGCACATCCACCACAAATTTTATCTACTTTATAAATGGTCACTAAACTTTCAACAAACTTTCCATAAATCAATAGTACAGGTGAATATAAGAAACTTTGTAATGTATATTTTTTTCCCCCTCCTAAACTAGATTCTCTGCTGAATCCATTTTCATAAAAGGAAACTGACTTACTAAAGGATTCGATTATGTGCTGCCCATAGACGTCTATAAGGAGGGGAGGGGTGAGGAGGTCTAGAGTAAGGGGAGGAGGAATGATCTGCTAGAGGGAGAAAAATAAATTTTTCTCTGATAAGATATATTACAAAGTTTCTAATATTCACCTCAGCTGTACTGAGTTAGTTGGTTAGTGTTAGGGCAACAGAATCAGATGAATCATGATGGTTCACGACTTCCTCAGACAATTTTATACCCTTATAAACTCAGAGAAAGGCAAAAGGCCCAGAAGGTAACAGACTATATGATCTAAAAAATCATTTCTGACCCCAAAGTTGTGAAACAACAAAATCAACATTCCAACAAGAATTTAATACATATACATAAGTGTTAATATCAATTTGATCTAAGAATGCATGTAAACCTATTGGACACCTTCCCCCTTCATGTTTCAGCTGTAGTGGCTACATGCCTGGATACTGCATGTGATAAGGGAACATGAGACTGCTGAGGCCAGTGATTGGCTGTAGAGGTCACATGTGGTATACTGACACGTTACAGCTGCAGTCATTAGTCTAACAGTAATAGTTGGTATAATAGTACCCCTTAGTGGGCTGGATGAAGTAGTTTAATACTCTGGCTAAATACATTCTAGGTTTTAACAATTCTAGAAACATTTTTGGACTGAGGGTTCCTTACAGTTCAGATTTGCATCCTGCCCCCATCTGCAGTTCTAAGTTGAGGTCCATTATTATTTTTGTGGTGACTATAGTCACTGTTATCTCTGCAGTAAAACATTTGGGGGCACTGGGCAGCACAGCGGGCACTGTATTAGTGGTAGCAGCACAGATACACTAGGTACCAGGATGGGGGAATCTAAGATGCCTAGACAGGAAATACTGCAAGTAGTCATGGTGGTCTGCTGTAATCAGAGAAGACGTTACATGGGAGGCACTGGATGTAAATGGGTGTAGTGCTATATTCTCCTGTATACTATGTAGTGCCGAATGCAATTTGAAAAGTAATAAACATTCTGGGACTGTGTCTTTTTAACACTTTAAAAAGCTTACACAAGATCCATCCACCCACGCCAGTCCTATCACAACTTGTACCAAGTAGATCTGGAGGCTCTTACAAATTTAAAAGAGAAGATCTTTAAGATCACTCTAAGGTAGGCATGCTCAACCTGCGGCCCTCCAGCTGTTGCAAAACTACAACTCCCAGCATTCCCTAATAGCTGTAGGCTATCCAGGTATGCTGGGAGTTGCAGTTTTGAAACAGCTGGAGGGCCGCAGGTTGGGCAGGCCTGCTCTAAGGTTACATGCACATGACAGTGAACGAGATTAAAAACGGGATACTGTCAGTTTTCCGTGGCCATTTTGCAACAGTGTGTGCCGACATGAAAAACGGACATGAAAAATTGATGAATTTGATTGCCAGTTATTTCTAGACCCACCCTTCTGAGAACACCCACAGGATGGTAGGCCCCCAGCTAAAATAATGTCCCCATAGTGTAGGATTTTTTTATTGCTGCCCCCAGCTTTAATAATGCCCCCCATGTAGGCCCCCAGCTAAAATAATGCCCCCCATAGTGTCCATATAGATAAAGTGTACCCGTTTTTAACGTCCGTTAGACGGGTACACTCCTGTCAATCGGCAGTTAAAAACGGTCCTATTGATTTTAATGGGGTCCGTCTGGTCAAGGAAAGTCCTATTTTTGGATGGACCCTATTCACTAGCCGTTAAAAGAACGGCCATGTGAATAGCCCCATAGACTTTCATTCGTGCTAAAAATGTCATGTGCATGAGGCCACCCACCCCTGCTCCGTTATATCATGAATAAAAACTATGTAAATTTATGGCATCCCAATGCAGAGATGATTGGAAGTAAGCCATGAAAACATTCAATGAGGTCCCTTAAATATCATGTCAAGCCATGAGTAGAAAAATGTCTCTGCTTTCCTCCAGAAACAGCCTCACATCGGTCCATAGGTTGGGTCTGGTATGGTAGCCAAGCTGTCTAATCTGTCTGAGATACCAAACAGACTCTCTCTTTGATGGGAGGAGGAAGGTATGAAACGTTTTGATGAGGACCAGTGACACCCAAGAGAGGGAAGGAAAAGAACCTTCTATCCGGGAGACTGAAAAAGCAGCAGCATGACCGCTAACATTACATGAAAAAAAGACTGAGGTTCCTCAGTGGTTCCTCATATTTATACATCAAAGTACATAGGATGGTGAATAAATACGTAAATCTTCATACACTGTCTTAAGAGACGCCTGATGAAGAGGCCCAAGTAGCCTTGTAAACTAGCAATTTTGTCCTCATCTTTTCAGTTAGCCGTAAAATGTAGCAACCACTGAGGAATCTCGGTCATTTTTTTCATCTTATATTTATGGCCAACACAGTACAAATATATATTTTCTACTTTAACTAATATGACAATCATTCCAGTCAGACCTCCTGTTTAAGGGTACTGTCACACTTGCGTTTTTCTTTTCCGGCATAGAGTTGCGTCCTAGGGGCTCTATACTGGAAATGAACTGATCAGTTTTATCCCCATGCATTCTGAATGGAGAGTAATCCGTTCAGGATGCATCAGGATGTCTTCAGCTCAGTCTTTTTGACTGTTCAGGACGGAGATAATACCGCAGCATGCTACGGTTTTATCTCCTGAACACTTGCCGGAATGCCGAATCAGGCATTTTTTTTTCATAGGAATGTATTAGTGCATTCAAAATACCGCAATGCCGGATCCGGCCTTCCAGTCTGCGCATGCGCAGACTGAAAAAAAAAAGTGAAAAAAATTAATAAATGCCGTATCCTTTTTTTCCGGATGACAGTGGAAAGACGGATCCGGCATGTCATTGTGTATTTGTAAGACGGATCAGGATCCTGATCAGTCTTACAAATGCCATCAGTTGGCATTCGTTTTGACGGATCCGGCATGGAACTGCCTGCTGGATTCCTCTGCTGCAAGTGTGAACGTAGCCTAATAAACCAAAGGCAGGAGAAGTCTAGATAGCAAACAGCAGAGCTTACTATTAAAAAAAAAAAAAAAAAAAGACTGTGCGCAGTTACTGCGTCTAAGGATTCTGGAATATGGAATACTCGGGAAAGGTCTGATTATGGAAAAACAATGATAGTAAGATGGGAAGATCCACCTGTAAAGGACAACATATTGGGAATTTGTGTCCTTCACAAAAGAAACCATGTCTTCATACTTCATCCCAATTACTGTCTTCCTGTACCATTGTTTGCATTTTTTTTTTTAATACCTGCTCGCTAGAATAATAAAAAAAAACACAAAAAAAAAAAACACAAAAAAAAAAAACACACACACGTTCAGAAGCACAATGTTTAGCAGCGGAACCATCTCGCTGTTCTTGCCTAAAGGCTATGGACACCTGTGAATACATTTTATTGATTACTGCATCGCATTATTTTAGGCTAAAGAAAATTTGCTCTATGTCAAATTTTTAAACCATTTTTTCATCTGCAGCTTGCACATCTTACACGTTTTCCTGCTGCGCTTCCTCCTTTAAAGTAAAAATCCATCAGAGGATTTTTCTAACATACAGTTCCGCTGATAGATTTCACATTGCAAAAATGTCCATAGCCTTTAACTCTTAAACACCTTTAGGATACCAATATGTACATTCAGATGAGCAACACTTTCCATGATCCAAAGATACCTTTCAGTACCAGTGTTAGGGTGTACTCACACGGCCGTGTCCTTTTTGTGGACCGCAAAACACGGACACCGTCCATGTGCATCCCGCATCATGGTACGGACCCATCGACTTCAATAGGTCCGCAACCTGGATGTTCTGGCCAAAGAAAGGACATAGCGCATCTTTCGTGGCACAGCTTCCGTGTGC
Source organism: Bufo bufo (assembly GCF_905171765.1). NCBI lineage: Eukaryota > Metazoa > Chordata > Amphibia > Anura > Bufonidae > Bufo > Bufo bufo. The sequence continues at coordinate 435,769,575 of NC_053393.1, forward strand.
TTCCAGGTACCTGCGGCCATGCCACAAAAGATAGCACAATCATGCAGATCACAGACCCATTGAAGTCAACGCGACCACACCGCGATGCGGGGTACACACGGCCGGTGTCCATGTTTTGCAGACCACAAAATGGACACAGACATGTGAATATATCCTTAAATAGAGATATGTGGGGTCATTTATCAAACTAGTGTAAAGTAGAACTGGTTTAGTTGCCCACAGCAACCAGACACCACCTTTCTAGGGGCAACTAAGCTAGTTCTACTTTACACCAGTTTGATAAATGACCCCAATGATGTCTTGATACCGGATATGCAGGAGAGATGGAGATGAGCAGTTTTCAGATACCTCGGACTCTGCTTAGCTCTCAGATAACATAAGTACGTACAGTAATATTTTGTCACGGGAAGTCAATGGAACGTGCAAACAGTGCCACATCTCTATTGGGTCCTAGCCCAATGGGATGAGGAAGTCACCCAACACTGCAGATATAACAGAGAGAGAGAGATTCTTAGTTTTCCTTCTTCCAAATAAAAATTAGATTATTTTTTTTTAAGGAATTCACATAAACCATCACGATGCTGCAAATCCCCTTCATATGAGCAATGTCCACATGGAGCGTATTTCCCAGGGTGAACACGCTCATTTGAAACTGGTGTTCATGTGGAAAAAAACTGCACAAACATTTTTAAAAAATGCCTTTTACTACAGTAATATTTGCTTGCAGATGTAAAATTACCAGAACAAACAAAAAGAAAAAAGAAAAGCTGTATGTGTGAACAACTCAAGGTTTTCATTAAACCAGCAAGAACAATAAGAAAACAAAGATCTGAGTAATTAACACGAACACAAAAATATATTTTGTTTAAAATGCTAAAGCAAATATGTCTCCAGGAAACTCCATGCTTTGGTTGGTAAGTCATTTCTCCTAAGAGCTTTGGAATATTCTTATCTTTTTTGGCCAAGACCACTAGAAGTCCACTGACTGCCTATATAGAAATATTTAGAGCTCCATCTAGTGGCCAAGACAGTTCATTACAAGATATGCTTAGTAATGTTCAGACAAATCTACCCTAATACATTATAAATACGTCATGTGAATGACAGGCCACATTCACACAACTGTATTTTGGATCCGCATTTTTTTTGTCAAACTGTATGTTTACGGCGAGGGAGTCCAGCAGAGTATTGCAGGCCGGACCAGATCCGGCCAAGTGGGTTGGTTTACCACCCCCCCTCCTTTCATTCTTGCACAACCCCTTTAATTAAAAATTTTATGTAAAGTGCTATTCTGCATCTAGATAACCATCTGACTTATGAGCTGCAGCCTTTAGTGCACATTTCTCGTTCTTTTAATTTCTCTTTTTTATCAGATAGTTTTTATTAAAAAAAGTATTCAAGATACAGTGAAAGCAAAATAAACAAAAATAAACCCTTTCAGATGTAACACAAAATAAAATAAACTGCCCCAGCCCACCCCACCTCCCAGCGATGAGACGGGTACTATAACACTTGTATAGGTAGCGTGTGTCAGAACGTTGAAGAAGATAGAACTGTCACCCTGGATAAGGTTTTAGCACCTTCACTTTCCATGATAAACTTGTCTTTCAACTCCTCCACCGCAGATCACCCACCGTAGTTATCATTCCCAATCCCCGTCTCGTATATGCCAACTCAGAAACCAGACGCAACTCCAAGGCCACTCCTCCCATCACATCCAAGGCAATCATAAGCCAAACTATGCCGCATTGATCCTGTAAGATACCCACTTGTCCCAGATTTTTGTGAACTTGGCCGAACACTGCCTTTTTAATATATACTCCTTTTTCCAGATGAAGAATCTCATCCATTCTGTTAAAAAAATTCAACCCTAGAAGGGGGCTGGGGTCCAAGCCAGTATTAAGCAATTCATTTAATGGCCTGGAAGAGCAAACGCTGCACCCCCAGGCGCAAATTGCGATTTGTAATATCCAATAGTCCCAACACACACGTCCTAGGACCAGGTGGGACCACATTGCGATAAGCATCTTTAATACAGGTTAGCACGCCTGTCCAGAAATTCCGAAGCTCCGAACACTCCCAGAACATGTGCATCAGGGATGCAGGACTCTCCCCACATCTAGGGCAGGAGGCAGCATTCCTAACCCCGATCTTGAACAGAAAGAAGATAGCAAATCATGACATTTATGCCAAACCTTACATATCAAATTAAGTGTAGGGTATCCCGCCAACTTATCAGAGAGACCACTATGTTCTAGTAAGGCTATAGGGGATATATTTTCTATAATGTGGGCTATGAGCCGCGCAGATGCGTTGTCCCCACCTCGCCCAACCCCTCAATTGCCGCAGCAGAGAGGAAATAAAATATAACCATGGATTAGGAATAGAGAGACCCGCTGAATCCTTCCCTCTTTGTAGAGTATCCAACCTAATGCTGGCCCTTTTTGTGCACCAAATCAAACTTCTGAATAAACCTTGTATTCTAAAAAAAAAAATCACTTGTGGGATCCAAACAAAAGAGTTGTGCAAGACATACATAAGTTTCGGCATAAGTATCATTTTAAGGAGGTTACTTCTACCTATTTCAGACATTGGGAGTTTACACCACGCACTGATTTTTTCAGACAAGTTGTTTAGGAGTGGATCCACATTATTTTTCACGTAGTGCCCAATATTCGATGAGACCACAATTCTGAAGTACTTAAAACTGTGAGCAACCTGCAAACAGGTGGACAGAAACGAGAGGCCAGCGGGGGCCGGGTCCAACGGAAACAGAATGGACTTGTCCCAGTTTATACAAAGACCAGACTGGTCTCCAAAGTCTTGTATAAAAAGGGACATCAATGGGCCTAACGACCCCTCCACATCCCCCACATATATGAGCATGTCGTCCGCATATAGGGAGACGCGTTCCTCTCTTACTCCCATTGGGAACCCCCACAAGTCTATTAGATGATCGAAGCAGGCATGCAAGTGGCTTAATTGCAATGGCGAATAGAAGAGGGGATAAAGGGCATCCCTGATGGGTACCCCCTAACTCAAAGGCTTCCGATGTACCAACAGTAGCTCTAATCCTAGCTTTGGGGCCGCAATAGTTGAACCCAGGAAATAAAAGTATCCTCAAATACCATGACTCTTAATACCTCCCATAGGTAGTGCCATTCAACCTTATCGAAGGCTTTGGCGGCATCAAGGGATAGTATAACCCGACTTCCTGCCGATTCCGACCGCCCCTGGATATTAAGAAATAGCCGAAGGTTAATTGAAGTAGATTTATCAGGCATAAAACCAGCTTGATCACTATGTATAATTGTCAAGATTACGGCTTGTAGCCTGTTCGCCAGGACCTTCGCCAGAATCTTAACATCAGATGTTAACAGATAAATTGGTCTATACGAATCAGGAAGAGTCGGGCAATACAACGATTATTGCCTCCTTCATAGAAGCAGGTAGTTCTCCTTTTTGAAGGGAGTCTTTGAACATGGATAGCAACTGAGGTAAAGGGTGCTATATTTTTTAAAGAACTCCGCCGGTAGTCAATCTAACCCGGGAGCTTTTTAATTCGGGAATGATTTAAGCGCCACTTCTAATTCCGTCAATGACCGAGGTTAATCTAAGTAGGCCGCACGCTCTGCTGAGAGCCGTAGGGTAGAGATCCCAGCAAGGTAATCTGCCATATTTTTGGGGCCCACCGCTAACTTATATAGAGTTTTATAATACATGTGGAATACCACCAGAATATCAGAGTCTGCCATGACTAAAGATCCATCAGCTCTCTAGATGGACAGTATTTTTGATGGACTATCTTGAGCCCTTTCATTTCTCTTCTAAAATGTAAAATCTGCAGTGAAATAATGCGGCCTTTGCGCTACTCTGGTCACTTGGTACAGAACTGGAGTATCACTATGTGCGGAGCTGGTGTGTCATCTACAAATGTGACTTTTTGGACGCTCTACATACATAAATTATGATGTGCGGGTCTATAGATTACATTTTGCGCTACTTTGCCATGTGCTCTATTTGCTCAGTAAGGGGCTGTCCCAAAATCTAAATTTCTAGATGCAGAGCATAAGTATCTGATAGTGGGTGTCCGACTGCTGGGAAGCCAACACTAATCACGAGCACGAGGATCCGGAGTGAAAGGACCATCGGCAGTACACTAAACATACAGATAGAGCGGTCTGGAAAACTATTGCTCAGGGAGCAACACACTGACAGTTTATGTTCTCCCCGTGATGCCAATTGGCACCAATCTTTTGGGAAAAACACCATTGCAGTTTTTGAGCCAAATTCAGCAGTGGATCTAGCAGGAAGAAGTGCAGTAGTCCTTCCTTTATACACTGCTCCAAAAAATAAAGGGAACACAAAAATAACAAATCCTAGATCTGAATTAATTAAATATTCTTCTGAAATACTTTGTTCTTTACATAGTTGAATGTGCTGACAACAAAATCACACAAAAATTAAAAAATGGAAATCAAATTTTTCAACCCATGGAGGTCTGGATTTGGAGTCACACTCAAAATTAAAGTGGAAAAACACACTACAGGCTGATCCAACTTTGATGTAATGTCCTTAAAACAAGTCAAAATGAGGCTCAGTAGTGTGTGTGGCCTCCACGTGCCTGTATGACCTCCCTACAATGCCTGTGCATGCTCCTGATGAGGTGGCGGACGGTCTCCTGAGGGATCTCCTCCCAGACCTGGACTAAAGCATCTGCCAACTCCTGGACAGTCTGTGGTGCAACGTGACGTTGGTGGATAGCACGAGACATGATGTCCCAGATGTGCTCAATTGGATTCAGGTCTGGGGAACGGGCGGGCCAGTCCATAGCATCAATGCCTTCGTCTTGCAGGAACTGCTGACACACTCCAGCCACATGAGGTCTAGCATTGTCTTGCATTAGGAGGAACCCAGGGCCAACCGCACCAGCATATGGTCTCACAAGGGGTCTGAGGATCTCATCTCGGTACCTAATGGCAGTCAGGCTACCTCTGGCGAGCACATGGAGGGCTGTGCGGCCCTCTAAAGAAATGCCACCCCACACCATTACTGACCCAATGCCAAATCGGTCATGCTGGAGGATGTTGCAGGCAGCAGAACGTTCTCCACGGCGTCTCCAGACTCTGTCACGTCTGTCACATGTGCTCAGTGTGAACCTGCTTTCATCTGTGAAGAGCACAGGACGCCAGTGGCGAATTTGCCAATCTTGGTGTTCTCTGGCAAATGCCAAACATCCTGCACGGTGTTGGGCTGTAAGCACAACCCCCACCTGTGGACGTCGGGCCCTCATATCACTCTCATGGAGTCTGTTTCTGACCGTTTGAGCAGACACAGGCACATTTGTGGCCTGCTGGAGGTCATTTTGCAGGACTCTGGCAGTGCTCCTCCTGTTCCTCCTTGCACAAAGGCGGAGGTAGCGGTCCTGCTGCTGGGTTGTTGCCCTCCTACGGCCTCCTCCACGTCTCCTGATGTGCTGGCCTGTCTCCTGGTAGCGCCTCCATGCTCTGGACACTACGCTGACAGACACAGCAAACCTTCTTGCCACAGCTCGCATTGATGTGCCATCCTGGATAAGCTGCACTACCTGAGCCACTTGTGTGGGTTGTAGACTCCGTCTCATGCTACCACTAGAGTGAAAGCACCGCCAGCATTCAAAAGTGACCAAAACATCAGCCAGGAAGCATAGGAACTGAGAAGTGGTCTGGGTCACCACCTGCAGAACCACTCCTTTATTGGGGGTGTCTTGCTAATTGCCTATAATTTCCACCTGTTGCCTATCCCATTTGCACAACAACATGTGAAATTGATTGTCACTCAGTGTTGCTTCCTAAGTGGACAGTTTGATTTCACAGAAGTGTGATTGACTTGGAGTTACATTGTGTTGTTTAAGTGTTCCCTTTATTTTTTTGAGCAGTGTATTAACCATTCCTTTTTAATGCAATTTTTTTTTTGGAAAAAAAAAAGCTGTGTGTGAAACATGCTATTAAAAAGGTCACAAATGGAAACTACACATCTTAGCAGACCACGTACAATCCCTAGTATGGCAATATAGTGCAGCCTGTTGTGTGTGTAAAGTTGGGATTCTTTTCTGCTCAATTATTTAACTAATGCTACTTCCCAAGGAACCATGTATTTTCCCGACTTTGAAAGCTGCGCAGATATCCAGCTGGGCTCTTGCCGACTTCTCAGTGAATATAGATGTCAGATCACAAGCCCTGCTACGTGATGCAGAAAAAGCAGACTGGGCAATTTTCTTCTGAGAGCAGCGAGTGTAAAGACGTGGGGAGCTCTGCTGCGCTTCTTCACAAGTCCTGGGATATTCTACAAGAGCTGATCGTTCAGTCTCTCTCTTACTGTACATAACTGCTTGGAGGCTTGTAATACATCTCAAAGTAAATCTGCTAATACACCACTTTATATAGAAATGTTGCAGTGGACGCAGGCCTTCCCCAAAATCCACATCAAAAAGAGACAAGGATGCTTTCGGCTGCTATTTAGATAGAATACAACGCCATTAGAATAAGAAAGAAGGGAGGCAATGAAGTATTTTATGGCTTTAGACACCAAACTACTAAAAGCAAGTAAGGATTTTCTTATTTATTGCGAGAACTAAAAGCAAAGGATTAAAATCCTGTAGTCAAAGCACATTTTATGGATGTACAAGGAAAACCCTGCAAAACTAGAGGATGACAGTGCTGCCCTCTAGTGGAGAACCTCATTGTAGACTAAAAGCAATGCATAAATACAGTTTTACTTAAAGGGGTTGTCTCATCATGGACAATGGCGGCATATCACTAGGATATGCCCCCATTGTCTTATAGGTGTGGGTCTCACCGCTGGGACCCGCACCTATATCGAGAACGGAGTCCCGCAAGGTGGTGGCTGGAGGACTCCAGTCCGGCCACCACCAAGTTGGCTCCCCATAGAAGTGAATGGGAGCGTACTGCGCATGTGCCGCCCCCGCTCCCATTCATTTCTACGGGGCCGACGGAAATAGTCGAATCAGGGTCCTATTTTCGCCCTCCTTCACTTGTGGGGCTCCGATTAAATCTCTGATGGCTTAGTGTGTCTGCCAAGTGCCACCTAGGAAAGGTAACCAAGATATGGCCGATAACGGATGTGGAAAAAATAGAACATGCGTCTAACAGCCACATGCCATGCCGTAACATGCATAGCGTTCGAAACTTTTACAACATACTCTTAATAAGCACAAACGCTATGTCATTTTTAACTTTTGTCTGTGTACAAGTTGGGAAAAGTACAAATGTCTGTACGACTAAGCTCATGCCAAACAACACCAGAGCACAAGCAAGAAGAGTTGTGATGAAGAGGAGGGGTAGAGCAGATGCAGGCTTTGGGCCGATAATGTGAAGCACTGATCAGGCGAATAAGTTAGCTATTGATTTATTGTAGAGGGGTTTTCTGGGATTACTATGTTTTTTTAACAGATATGTAGTTGCTCGCCTCATGTACATCTTCCCCAAGTCTTTCTTTTTCCATTTGGACTCTCCTGATCAGTTTTCACCATGTAAACCAATCTCTCTGGTTTGATTCCATCCTGTATACAGCACTTCCTATTGTTGCATCCAACCAAACCCATGATGCATTTCTCCTTTCTCTACCACAGCTCCAGCGCCACCTCTAACACCCACCTAGTTTATAGCATCTCCCACCCTGCCAGTTACATAGACACATCCCTATCACTGAAACGCCAAGGGACTGTCACGTGCCAGGGATCCCGCGAAGGACCACCAAGACGTCGGGCGAGCAGGCGCACCGGAACAGAAGGTGAAACAACAGAACAGTATTAGGCCTCTTTCACACGGGCGTCACGTTTTGGCTCAGGATGCGTCCCAGGTGGATTGCGGCAAACCCGCGCGAGTAGGTATGCAATTTCAGTCAGTTTGGACTGAGATTGCGTTCCGTTGTTCAGTTTTTATCGCGCGAGTGCAATGCCTTTTGCACGCGCGTGATAAAAAAACTGAATGTGGTACCCAGACCCGAACTTCTTCACTGAAGTTCAGGTTTGGGTTCAAGGTTGTGTAGATGTAATTATTTTCCCTTATAACATGGTTTTCCATCTTAGCAAGGTAAAGGACCTTTGATGATATCACTGCGCTCATCACATGGTCCATCACATGATCCATCACCATGGTGATGGATCATGTGACTGACCAGGTGATGAGCCCAGTGATGTCACCACAGGTCCTTTTCCACAAAGAAGAAGAAAGAAGCCGGGAGAAGTGGATGAGGCGAGTTAAATTATTATATATTTTTTTTTAACCCCTCCAGCCCTATTTTACTATGCATTCTGTATTAAGAATGCTATTATTTTCCCTTATAACCATGTTATAAGAGAAAATAATAATGATCGGGTCCCCATCCCGTTCGTCTCCTAGCAACCGTGCGTGAAAATCGCACCACATCCGCAGTTGCTTGCGGATGCTTGCGATTTTCACACAGCCTCATTCACTTCTATGGGGCCTGCGTTGCATGAAAAGCGCACAAAATAAAACATGCTGCGATTTTCACGCAACGCACAAGTGATGCGTGAAAATCACTGCTCATGTGAACAGCCCCATAGAAATGAATGGGTCCGGATTCAGTGCAGGTGCAATGAGGCCTTACCGAGAACAAACACATGACTGGAACAGAGGACTCGGAGTACTGACACGGAACAGCCACCACTGTGCCACTGACTAGCAATACTCCAGAGGGGTGTGACTAAGCAACTACCTGGATTTCACTAGAGCCTCAGATGGTGAGGATAGGCTTGACCATCGGTAGTTGCCAGGGGCTACTCTGGAGCGTAAACTAGCCAGTGACAGCTGGTCCAGGCAGACCAGAAGGTACCAGCAAGGTACCAGTAGTACTAGAGTACACAGACAGACGGGCCCAGACAAACCAGCAACAGGTAGAGCAGAGACAGAAGCAGTTACCTGCGCCGCAAGCAGTAGAAGCTAAGCGGCCCCAGGCAGAGCTGCACAGAACAGAGAAAGGGCAATCCCCCTCCGGGGATTACAGGAACCCTTTTCCGAAGGTACAGACAGACTGACGAACCAAACTTCAGAAGCAGAACTAACTGCCAGACAGGACACTGAATAGAACACAAACGGACGCAGTTACGCACTACTAAGCGATCGGATGCAGTTAGCACTGCTAGGCTGAATCATACTGAACAGGTAACAGAAAACATGACAAACGACAAATGTAGAATCAGGTGAAATCACACCAAAGTGCGGACAGAATGACACCCCCCCGGATCAGCAGCAAGGGGACAACACCCGAACACACACTAAACAGACGGTGCACAGACAGAACTGAACAGACCTACAAAACAAAAAGCACAAACACTGACCCCTTAGCAACCGGCACACAGGAAGATCAGGATGCCTAATTAGGGCACCTTGGAGGACACACCCCTAGTGCTAACACAGGGAGATTAACCCTTCCAGGTCAGGGAGAAACAGAACCCTGAAGTACGGAGCATTGCCCATGGCAACCAGGAACACGGAACGAGAATACCGGAACAGAAAACAGATACGGTCAAAGGGGTGCACACGTATACGGGCAGAGCACACACTAGACGCCGCAGCCAGCACACAGCCCCTAGCAACCAGCCACACAGAAACCTGCAGCTAGTACGGAAGGGGACGTGCAGCCAGCCTACACGGCAACACACGTCAGGGTGAACCGCACCGTGACAGGGACATAACATCACAGGAAATAAGAAAGGAGCTGCATGGACATGCCCAGAACAGGAGGTAGGAGCAATAAAGATAAAAGAAATACACTACAAAAGTACAGTTATCTTCATAATTGATTATTGTAAAGAATGTTTATGCAACCCTAGAAAACCTCTTGAAAGACTTGTCATTCCCACTGAATCTTGATTAGTATGGATTCTTGTTCTTTAAAATGATGCATGGCCAAAGGTAAAGTGGCTGAACTGCAATACCAAGCACAGCCACTTTGCAATGGACAGCGCTACGCTTGGTAAGCTGCAAGAAAGCCACGGTGCTCAACAGACCGCTGTGACCATTCAAGCAGCTGATCGTGGGGGTGCTGGGTGTTGGAGCCCCATTGATCTGATATTGATGACCTATCCTGAGGACAGATCATCAATATCTAAATCTCAGAAAACCCCTTTAAAAGGCTTTATATACAGTTATGTGCACAATAATAGCAGTGTGTTTAAAACAACTGAGAAAAAGCTCATTCCTCATAATAGCCTTTATTTTCATATACACAAAGGCACTGGGAGCACTGCACATTCAATGCCATATGAAAAACATGAACAAAATATAGATTTTAAAACTGAAGATGAAAAAGGAATAATAGGCTGTTCAAAAAAATAGCAGTGTTTGCATTTTCAGTTACAAACTGGAATATTTCCACTATAAGCTGAAATTTGTTTACAGATTTAGGGGCACATTTATCAAGACCAGCCTCCCCATAACTTCGGTGCATCCAGCGCCAGTTCTAAATGTAAGACTGCTTCTATACCCAAAACAAGCATAGAAAATGGTGAATGAGACGGGCCTACCAGCCCATCCCCTTCCCAGCCACACCCACACCCTGGCGTGACCAGGGCTCGCATCTGCGCCTGAAATACTCCTAATTTAAGTGTATTTCAGCTTAGTAAATGACCCCCTTAGCTTTTCTGGTAAATCACTATTCAGATAATTCCACCCAAGCTGACTGGACTACATTCCACAGTTCTTCTGCATTCTTGGGTTACATTCCACAAATTGTTAATCAGACTAAAGTCTGCGGTTTGGGTTGGCCACTTCAGAACATCAATCCTGTTGGTCTGGACCCAGGATGTTGTCCGCTTACTGTTGTGTTTGGGGTTGTTGTCCTGCTGAAACACCCAAGGGCATTTCATCTTCAACATAAGGCAACATGACCTCTTCCAGTATTCTGATACAGTTGAAATCAGAACAAACATTTCCTGTTTTTGGTCAATTAGGATTACCATAATTATTATTTGCCAAATTCCAGAGGGGAGAGGGAGAGAGGGAGAGAAGGAGAGAGGGAGAGAGGGAGAGAAGGAGAGAAGGAGAGAATGTTTTAAGGCATTTTTATTACTTTCTGCAAAGTCAAAAGTTTATCTTGCCCATTCCTCCTGACAAAACCGGTGTAACTGGTCTATGTTTGTTGGTCGCCTTGCTCGCACCTGCCTTTTCAGCTTTGCCCATAAATTTTCAATAGGATTGAGATCAGGGCTTTGTGATGGCCACTCCAAAACATTGGTAATCTTAAGCCACTTTGCAACCAGTTTGGCAGTATGCTTCGGATCATTGTCCATTTGGAAGACCCATTTCCGCCCAAGCTTTAACTTCCTTGCTGATGTCTTGAGATGTTGCTTCAGTATTTCCACATAATCTTCTTTCCTCATGATGTCATCTATTTTGTGAAGTGCACCAGTCCCTCCTGCAGCAAAACCACCCCACATCATGATGCTGTCACCCCCGTGTTTCACAGTTGGGATGGTGTTCATAGGCTTTCAAGCTTCTCCCTTTTTCCTCCAAACGTAACGATTGTCATTATGGCCAAAAAGTTAAATTTTCGTTTCGTCAGACCACAGGACATGTCTCTAAAAATGTAGGTCTTTGTTCCTGTGTGCATTTGCAAACATTAATCTGTTTTTTTTTATGTTTCTTTTGGAGTAATGGCTTCTTCCTGGCAGAGTGGCCTTCAGCCCAAGTTGATACAGTCCTCTTTTTACTCTGGATATTGACACAATCTTACCAGCTTCCGCCATCATCTTCACAAGGTCTTTTGCTTTTGTTCTTGGGTTGATATGTACATGTCAGACAAAAGCACGTTCATCTCTGGGACACAGAACCCGTCTCCTTCCTGAGTGGTATGATGGCTGGACATTCCCATCTTGTTTGTACTTGCGTATAATTGTTTGTACATTTGAACGAGGCACCTTCAGGTATCTTGAAATTGCACCCAAGGTTGAGCCAGACTCGTGCAAGTCCACAGTTCTCTTCCTGATATCTTTCCCATGATGCTACACAAAGAAGCAGTGTGTTTCAGGTGTGCATTTAAATACATCCACAGGTGTACCTCTAATTAACGCAGATGTTGCCAACAAACCTAAAGGGTACTTTCACACTAGCGTCTTAACCACCTCAGCCCCCAGTGCTTAAACACCCTGAAAGACCAGGCCACTTTTTACACTTCTGACCTACACTACTTTCACCGTTTATTGCTCGGTCATGCAACTTACCACCCAAATAAATTTTACCTCCTTTTCTTCTCACTAATAGAGCTTTCATTTGGTGGTATTTCATTGCTGCTGACATTTTTACTTTTTTTGTTATTAATCGAAATTTAACGATTGTTTTGCAAAAAAATGACATTTTTCACTTTCAGTTGTAAAATTTTGCAAAAAAAACGAGATCCATATATAAATTTTGCTCTAAAATTATTGTTCTACATGTCTTTGATAAAAAAAAAATGTTTGGGTAAAAGTTATAGCGTTTACAAACTATGGTACAAAAATGTGAATTTCCGCTTTTTGAAGCAGCTCTGACTTTCTGAGCACCTGTCATGTTTCCCGAGGTTCTACAATGCCCAGACAGTACAAACACCCCACAAATGACCCCATTTCGGAAAGTACACACCCTAAGGTATTCGCTGATGGGCATAGTGAGTTCATAGAACTTTTTATTTTTTGTCACAAGTTAGCGGAAAATGATGATTTTTTTTATTGATTTTTTTTCTTACAAAGTCTCATATTCCACTAACTTGTGACAAAAAATAAAAAGTTCTATGAACTCACTATGCCCATCACGAAATACCTTGGGGTGTCTTCTTTCCAAAATGGGGTCACTTGTGGGGTAGTTATACTGCCCTGGCATTCTAGGGGCCCAAATGTGTGGTAAGGAGTTTGAAATCAAATTCTGTAAAAAATGACCTGTGAAATCCGAAAGGTGCTCTTTGGAATATGGGCCCCTTTGCCCACCTAGGCTGCAAAAAAATGTCACACATCTGGTATCTCCGTACTCAGGAGAAGTTGGGGAATGTGTTTTGGGGTGTCATTTTACATATACCCATGCTGGGTGAGAGAAATATCTTGGCAAAAGACAACTTTTCCCATTTTTTTATACAAAGTTGGCATTTGACCAAGATATTTATCTCACCCAGCATGGGTATATGTAAAAAGACACCCCAAAACACATTCCTCAACTTCTCCTGAATACAGAGATACCAGATGTGTGACACTTTTTTGCAGCCTAGGTGGGCAAAGGGGCCCACATTCCAAAGAGCACCTTTCGGATTTCACTGGTCATTTTTTACAGAATTTGATTTCAAACTCCTTACCACACATTTGGGCCCCTAGAATGCCAGGGCAGTATAACTACCCCACAAGTGACCCCATTTTGGAAAGAAGACACCCCAAGGTATTCCGTGAGGGGCATGGCGAGTTCCTAGAATTTTTTATTTTTTGTCACAAGTTAGTGGAAAATTATGATTTTTTTTTATTTTATTTTTTTTCATACAAAGTCTCATATTCCACTAACTTGTGACAAAAAATAAAAAGTTCTATGAACTCACTATGCCCATCACGACATACCTTGGGGTGTCTTCTTTCCAAAATGGGGTCACTTGTGGGGTAGTTATACTGCCCTGGCATTCTAGGGGCCCAAATGTGTGGTAAGGAGTTTGAAATCAAATTCTGTAAAAACTGACCAGTGAAATCCGAAAGGTGCTCTTTGGAATATGGGCCCCTTTGCCCACCTAGGCTGCAAAAAAGTGTCACACATCTGGTATCTTCGTATTCAGGAGAAGTTGAGGAATGTGTTTTGGGGTGTCTTTTTACATATACCCATGCTGGGTGAGATAAATATCTTGGTCAAATGCCAACTTTGTATAAAAAAAATGGGAAAAGTTGTCTTTTGCCAAGATATTTCTCTCACCCAGCATGGGTATATGTAAAATGACACCCCAAAACACATTCCCCAACTTCTCCTGAGTACGGAGATACCAGATGTGTGACACTTTTTTGCAGCCTAGGTGGGCAAAGGGGCCCATATTCCAAAGAGCACCTTTCGGATTTCACTGGTCATTTTTTACAGAATTTGATTTCAAACTCCTTACCACACATTTGGGCCCCTAGAATGCCAGGGCAGTATAACTACCCCACAAGTGACCCCATTTTGGAAAGAAGAGACCCCAAGGTATTCGCTAATGGGCATAGTGAGTTCATGGAAGTTTTTATTTTTTGTCACAAGTTAGTGGAATATGAGACTTTGTATGAAAAAAATAAAAAAATAAAAAATCATCATTTTCCACTAACTTGTGACAAAAAATAAAAAATATTAGGAACTCGCCATGCCCCTCACGGAATACCTTGGGGTGTCTTCTTTCCAAAATGGGGTCACTTGTGGGGTAGTTAAACTGCCCTGGCATTTTCCAGGGGCCCTAATGTGTGGTAAGTAGGTAAATGACCTGTGAAATCCTTTGGTGCTCTTTGGAATATGGGCCCCTTTGCCCACCTAGGCTGCAAAAAAGTGTCACACATGTGGTATCGCCGTATTCAGGAGAAGTTGGGGAATGTGTTTTGGGGTGTCATTTTACATATACCCATGCTGGGTGAGAGAAATATCTTGGCAAAAGACAACTTTTCCCATTTTTTTTATACAAAGTTGGCATTTGACCAAGATATTTCTCTCACCCAGCATGGGTATATGTAAAATGACACCCCAAAACACATTCCCCAACTTCTCCTGAGTACGGCGATACCAGATGTGTGACACTTTTTTGCAGCCTAGATGCGCAAAGGTGCCCAAATTCCTTTTAGGAGGGCATTTTTAGACATTTGGATACCAGACTTCTTCTCACGCTTTGGGGCCCCTAGAATGCCAGGGCAGTATAAATACCCCACATGTGACCCCATTTTGGAAAGAAGACACCCCAAGGTATTCAATGAGGGGCATGGCGAGTTCATAGAAATTTTTTTTTTTTGGCACAAGTTAGCGGAAATTGATTTTTTTTTTTTTATCACAAAGTCTCCCGTTCCGCTAACTTGGGACAAAAATTTCAATCTTTCATGGACTCAATATGCCCCTCACGGAATACCTGGGGGTGTCTTCTTTCCGAAATGGGGTCACATGTGGGGTATTTATACTGCCCTGGCATTCTAGGGGCCCTAAAGCGTGAGAAGAAGTCTGGAATATAAATGTCTAAAAAATTTTACGCATTTGGATTCCGTGAGGGGTATGGTGAGTTCATGTGAGATTTTATTTTTTGACACAAGTTAGTGGAATATGAGACTTTGTAAGAAAAAAAAAATATAATTCTGCTTACTTGGGCCAAAAAAATGTCTGAATGGAGCCTTACAGAGGGTGATCAATGACAGGGGGGTGATCAATGACAGGGGGAGTGATCAATGACAGGGGTGGTGATCAATGACAGGGGTGTAATCAATGACAGGGGGGTGATCAGAGAGTCTATATGGGGTGATAACCACAGTCATTGATCACGCCCCTGTAAGGCTTCATTCAGACGTCCGTATACGTTTTTGCGGATCCGATCCATCTATCAGTGGATCCGTAAAAATCATGCGGACATCTGAATGGAGCTTTACAGGGGGTTGATCAATGACAGGGGTGTAATCAATGACAGGGGGGTGATCAGGGAGTCTATATGGGGTGATAACCACAGTCATTGATCACGCCCCTGTAAGGCTTCATTCAGACGTCCGTATGCGTTTTCCGGATCCGATCCATCTATCAGTGGATCCGTAAAAATCATGCGGACATCTGAATGGAGCTTTACAGGGGGTTGATCAATGACAGGGGTGTAATCAATGACAGGGGGGTGATCAGGGAGTCTATATGGGGTGATAACCACAGTCATTGATCACGCCCCTGTAAGGCTTCATTCAGACGTCCGTATGCGTTTTGCGGATCCGATCCATCTATCAGTGGATCCGTAAAAATCATGCGGACATCTGAATGGAGCTTTACAGGGGGTTGATCAATGACAGGGGTGTAATCAATGACAGGGGGGTGATCAGGGAGTCTATATGGGGTGATCACCACAGTCATTGATCACGCCCCTGTAAGGCTTCATTCAGACGTCCGTATGCGTTTTGCGGATCCGATCCATCTATCAGTGGATCCGTAAAAATCATGCGGACATCTGAATGGAGCTTTACAGGGGGTTGATCAATGACAGGGGTGTAATCAATGACAGGGGGGTGATCAGGGAGTCTATATGGGGTGATCACCACAGTCATTGATCACGCCCCTGTAAGGCTTCATTCAGACGTCCGTATGCGTTTTGCGGATCCGATCCATCTATCAGTGGATCCGTAAAAATCATGCGGACATCTGAATGGAGCTTTACAGGGGGTTGATCAATGACAGGGGGGTAATCAATGACAGGGGGGTGATCAGGAAGTCTATATGGGGTGATCAGGGGCTAATAAGGGGTTAATAAGTGACGGGGGGGGGGGTGTAGTGTAGTGTAGTGTAGTGGTGCTTGGTGCTACTTTACTGAGCTACCTGTGTCCTCTGGTGGTCGATCCAAACATAGGGGACCACCAGAGGACCAGGTAGCAGGTATATTAGACGCTGTTATCAAAACAGCGTCTGATATACCTGTTAGGGGTTAAAAAAAACACATCTCCAGCCTGCCAGCGAACGATCGCCGCTGGCAGGCTGGAGATCAACTCTCTTACCTTCCGTTCCTGTGTGCGCGCGTTCACAGGAAAACTCGGCTCGCGCGAGATGACGCGTATATGAGTGACTCTGCGCAGGGCTGCCACCTCCGGAACGCGAATCTGCGTTAGGCGGTCCGGAGGTGGTTAACTTTTCCGGCATAGAGTTCCGTCCTAGGGGCTCCATAACGGAAAAGAACTGATCAGTTTTATCCCCATGCATTTTGAATAGAGAGAAATCCGTTCAGCATGCATCAGGCAGTTATCAGGTCAGTCACTGAACGGCAGAAATACTGCAACATGCTGCGGTATTATCTCCATTCAATCTTTCGGATCAGTTGTCGGAATGCCGGATCCGGCATTAATTTACATTGAACTGTATTAAGGCCGGAACCAGCAATAAAAATACCGGATCCGTCTTTTTGGTCTGCGCATGAGCAGACCGGTAAAAATGTTTAAAAAAAATTGAAACAGATCCGTTGGTCTGTATGACAAACGGATCCGTTCTTGCAATGCATTTGTGAGACTGATCCGCATCCGGATCCGTCTACAAATGCTGTCTGTTTGCATGCAGATTGCGGCGACGCAACTGCTTGCCGGATTACTCTGCCGCAAGTGTGAAAGTAGCCTAACACAAGCTTCCAAAACACATGACATCATCTTATGGGCAGTCCACAACTGTTTTTTGACATTGCAGAAAGTAATAAAAATGCCTTAAAACATTCTCTCTCTCATTATTCTGGCATTTGGCAAATAAAAATAATTATGGTAATCCTAACTGACCAAAAACAGGAAAGGTTTATTCTGATTTCATGTCAGATATTGAGAGAAACATGCATATGTCTTTTTATATAGTGCATGTAAACTTTTAGTTTCAACTGTATATTCAAACTGGTCCATGGTGCCTGGTATGTGATAAATGGGCCCGACTCCAGAGTATGAGAAACGTCCCCAAACCATTATGCTTACACCTCCATGGTTTACAATCTTTACAGTGTACTGTGGCTTGAATTCAGTGTTTATGGGTTGTCTTACAAACTGTCTGCTAGACCCAATAAGAACAATCTTGTTCTCAACTGTCCATAGAATTGCACCAATTCTCTTTAGGCCAGTCAATGTGTTCTTTGGCAAACTGTAACCTTTTCAACACATCTTTTCTCTACAAGTATACTAGGCTTTCTTGCAAATAGTTTGGCTTCACATAGGCTTCTTCTGATTGTTGCAGTACTCGCAGGTAACTGAAGATCTTCTTTGATTTCCCTAGAGCTGATCACTGGACGCTTGTTATTCTATGATTTACATGGATGGTAGTATTTATTTTCCTACTACGTGTTTCTGGTTTTGTTTGCCATTTTAAAGCATTGGATATCCTTTTCGCTGAGCAGCCAATTATTTTCGGCACGTTTTCCCCTCTCCGATCAACTTCTTGGGTACAATTTTTACTCTTATTTCACTCACTGAGCAAGGGCTAAAACCAGCAGGTACAACATTTGCTGTCCTTGGATAACCCATTTAACCCCTTTAAATATAGTGTAAATGTAGTCTAAATATTGTGTATTAAAATATACTGTCCACATCACCGGAAGCCAAGTCTCCAGCATATGGACACAGTGCCAGATCCATCACACAATGGACACCAACTGCACTCCAACAGACATCATTGACCTATGGAGTCGATTGGGGTTCCAGTGCGGTGCTGTGCTATTCTTCCCTTCAAATGTCAAGGAACTGCCAAATAAGACCCCAAATTGCGTTAACATTTATAACAGATCGTTTCCTCTGGGAAACTTCTTGTCACTAGAGCTGTGATGGCTAGCCTCCGGCACTCCTGCTGTGGTTAAACTACAACTCCCAAGATGCACACTTGCTTGGCTGTTCTCAGAACGGCATAAAAATAAATGGAGCATGCTGGGAGTTGTAGTTTCCCCACAGCTGGAAATCCGGAGGTAAGCAATCACTGCACTACAGGGTACTTGGCCTAAAACATTGGAGAAATACTCGTCTAAGGCTACTTTCACACCAGCATTTTAGTTTTCCGTTATTGTGGTCCGTCATAGGGGCTCAATACTGGAGAAAAAAAAGCTTCAGTTTTGTCACCATTCATTGCCAATGGGGACAAAACTGAACTGAACAGAACGGAATGCTCCAAAATGCATTCCGTTCCGTTTAGGTGCATTCCCATACCGGAGAGCAAACTGCAACATGTTGTAGTTTACTTTCCGTCATAAGAATCAGAGCAAGACGGATCCGGCATGACCCCCAATACTAGTAAATGGGAACAGATCCGTCCTCCATTGACCTTCAATGGAGTTCATGACGGATCCGTCTTGGCTATGTTAAAGATAATACAACCGGATCCGTTCATAACGGATGCAGACGGTTGTATTATCAGTAACAGAAGCGTTTTTGCTGAACCCTGCCAGATCCAGTAAAAACTCTAGTGTGAAAGTAGTCTAAAATAAGTGCCTGCAAGCAAGTCCTGGTATGATAGTGTTAAGGTTAACCTGTGTTATTTTTTTTTCTTCCATAGATCCTAAATATCACAGCCCTGAAACATGCAAAAGTGTTGGCGTACAGCAAAACAAACAAGGATACAGCCTTCAAGATTCATGCATCACACTTGGCAACTTTAAGGCCTTTGTTGGAGTTTAGTGAAACCTTCAGGTGCAATAGATTAGAAAAGACTCTAGAAAAATCGAAACTACAGAAAATCTATCCCGAGCATGTGCCGCTGGCAGACATAATGGCAGGAGAACTCATGTTAATATATAGCCCTCTGACTCCAACCATCTGCTAACTGCAGAATGTCGAATCAGTAACACAATGCTCCGCGCGCAAAGTTCTGTCAAGCAGAAAGCCCTTAACCAAGTCATATTATCAATTATGACCTGTGATCTGGATATGAAATTAAATGCCATATCCTGTAACATCCCGCTAACTCACTACCTAATTAGCAAGTCGCCAATTAATTGTATGGTATTAATTAAACAGCGACATCAAGTTCTAAAGCGATAACTCCCGAGTTTTAAGTTTAATATTAAGAACAGCTAAATAAAACATAATGCACATAATCTACTTGGAATAATATTCCTCCATTATAAATGACACACAGAAAAAGAGAAACATGAGGCATTCAAATGGCATTTTAAACGGAAAATTCCAGCTAAAGAATAGCAACAAGCTGGACTGGACTGCTCAGTACTCCAATAAAGATGCAAAATACAAGCAATGTTTTTTTCTTGCAATATATATTATCCTAACTTCATTAAAGGGGTTTTCCAGTCCTTAGATTATTGATCACTTATACTCAGGATAGGACACCAATATCAGAAATGTGGGGGCCTGACACCCAGCACTCCCACTGATCAGCTGTTCTGGGCAGCCCCTGACTACGGTGCAGTTTCCTGCGCACTGCAGCTCAGCTCTGATTAAGGGTCCATTCACACGTCTGCAAAATGGGTCCGCATCCGTTCCGCAATTTTGCGGAACGGGTGTAGACCCATTCATTTTCAATGGGGCCTGAATGTGCTGTCAGCATCCGCATTTGTGGATCCGCACTTCCGCATCCGTTTCCGCCAAAAAATAGAACATGTCCTATTCTTGTCCGCAATTGCGGACAAGATTAGGCATTTTCTATTATAGTGCCGGCGATGTGCGGTCCGCAAATTGCGGAATGCACATTGCCAGTGTCCGTGTTTTGCGGTTCCGCAAAACACTTACGGACGTGTGAATGGACCCTTAAGGGCATCTGTCAGGAGATTTTTATGACCCTGGCTGACCTGTTACATGTGCACTTGGCAGCTGAAGGCATCTGTGCTGGTCCCATGTTCATATGGGTCTGCATTGCTGGGAAAAAATGATGTTTTAATATATGGAAATGAGCCTCTAGGGGTGCATAGGCGTCCGCAGAAATTTTTCCAGGGGGTGGCAAAATTTTATTGACATCCATGCTCTGCTTGTTTCTGCGAATGTAATGAAGAGGAGGGGCATATTCATTATCATAAAGTATAATAACGCATGAGCTGTGCAGTGGCGGATCCAGAGCCTGGTCTCGGGAGGGGCACTTCCAGATTATTTTCTGTCCGCCGCCACAAAACAATGGTGCTTATAGAACAGACTACACAGTGTAGCGGTATACTGTATATTGTGTGGCACAGTGTAGGTTATATGTGTATAACAAACATATTTCACATGAAAACTTACAATTACTTGGCTTGAACCTTGGGGATCTCGGACACCACTTCAACACTTGGCCGGGGGCTCGGCGGAGCTGATGTTGTATTTTATCCTAATGAGAAAGATTTCATAATAAGGATTTGGAGAAGGGGCAGAGGGATAGCAGAGCAGGGAGAGGATGGTGCTGCTACTAGGGGGTCATACCATGGGGGAGTAATAAAGCCCACCATAAATATACCATAAAAATACCCCCTTGTAATGCCCCCAGTTGAGCCAATGTCCCCATAGTGCCCCCATAATGTGCCAGTATAAAATACCCCTATATAGTGCCCCCAGTAAATGCCTCCATAGTGCGCCTCTCCCCCCTTCCTCCTAGTGCCCCCAAAATGTACCAGTATAAAATGCCCCATATATCGTGCCCAAGTAGATGCCCTCAGTGTCCCCCATAATTTGCAAGTATAAAATACCCCTTCTTAGTGCCCCCCATAGTACTCCTCTCCCCCCTTCCTCATAGTACCCACCATAATGTGTCCCAATATAAAATTCTACTGTACATAGCCCCCCATATAAAACACCCCTTCTTTGTGGCCTCAGTAGATGCCCCTATAGTGCCCCAAATAATGTGCCAGTAATAACAGACCCCCCATCATGTGCCAGTAATAACAGACCCCCCCATCATGTGCCAGTAATAACAGACCCCCCATCATGTGCCAGTAATAACAGACCCCCCATCATGTGCCAGTAATAACAGACCCCCCATCATGTGCCAGTAATAACAGACCCCCCATCATGTGCCAGTAATAACAGACCCCCCATCATGTGCCAGTAATAACAGACCCCCCATCATGTGCCAGTAATAACAGACCCCCCATCATGTGCCAGTAATAACAGACCCCCCATCATGTGCCAGTAATAACAGACCCCCCCATCATGTGCCAGTAATAACAGACCCCCCATCATGTGCCAGTAATAACAGACCCCCCATCATGTGCCAGTAATAACAGACCCCCCATCATGTGCCAGTAATAACAGACCCCCCATCATGTGCCAGTAATAACAGACCTCCCATCATGTGCCAGTAATAACAGACCCCCCATCATGTGCCAGTAATAACAGACCTCCCATCATGTGCCAGTAATAACAGACCCCCATCATGTGCCAGTAATAACAGACCCCCCATCATGTGCCAGTAATAACAGACCCCCCATTAGGGCCAGTAGCCAGAGCCCCCCATTATGTGCCAGTAGCCAGAGCCCCCCATTATGTGCCAGTAGCCAGAGCCCCCCATTATGTGCCAGTAGCCAGAGCCCCCCATTATGTGCCAGTAGCCAGAGCCCCCCATTATGTGCCAGTAGCCAGAGACCCCCATTATGTGCCAGTAGCCAGAGACCCCCATTATGTGCCAGTAGCCAGAGACCCCCATTATGTGCCAGTAGCCACCAGTATTGTACACACAAAAAAAGAAACACTTATACTTACCTCCTTGGCAGCGATGCGATGCAGGCCTCTTCCGGCCCATGTCCCGCGCTGTACGGCTCAGACGGCGTGATGACGTCATCGCGCCGCCTGCGCCGGCCTCTGATAGGTTGCAGGCACTAGGCTGGCAGCCTATCAGAGGAAGGGAAAGGGACACGCCTCTCCCTCCGCTGCCTCTGCACAGTCATCTGTATCGCTGTCCTGAGGACGGCGATACAGATGACTATGGAGATGAACGCTTCCACAATGGAAGCGTTCATCTCCCTGTACCCCGCCCCCCCCACCCACTTCTGAGCAGCTCGGGTGGGGGGGGGGTGGCAATCTTTCCAGGGGGGGGGGGGGGCACTTGCCCCCCCCTTGCGGACGCCCATGCTGTTGTGCCCTCTCCACTTTGATTGACAGGGCCAGGCAGGCGTGATCAGGTTTACACTGCCTGGCCCTGTCAAAGTGCAAAGGGCGTTGCAGTTGC
The DNA here is from genome assembly GCF_905171765.1 of Bufo bufo. NCBI lineage: Eukaryota > Metazoa > Chordata > Amphibia > Anura > Bufonidae > Bufo > Bufo bufo. The sequence continues at coordinate 435,792,380 of NC_053393.1, forward strand.
AGAGAGCAGAGCCTCTAGGTGTAATGACAACGCCCCCGTTGCTCTTATAGACTCATTTGCATATCTTAGAACTTGATTTTTCTCAGCAATGCGGACACAAGCAGCTGCCCGAAGCAGCTAATCAGTGGGGGCACGGGATGTCAGACTCACACTATTCTGATATTGATGGATGATCCTCAATATCTAAGGATCGGAAAACTCCTCTAACACAAACATGGCATTGGCAGCTCAATAAATGTAATAGTCGGCCCTAGTGTCAAACTTGCATCCAAGTTCAATATTGAGAAGCCATGAAGAGTGGAGAGAGCATCATAGCAAGCTACTGTTGTGACGTTTCAGAGGAACACACTCCTATCCCAAACTGAGCTTGCAAAGAAAAAACACAGCCAGATTGTTGCTATTCTTGACTGTTCAATCTCTTTTTTGGACCTGTACTACTAATTGCTTGAAATGTAATTTGAAGCTTGAGAAAGGAAGCTGTTCCTCAATCATGTCGCAGTAGACAGAGTGTCACAACGCTGATCCTCGTGTCGTCTCCATGCTGAACTTACCGGTAATGGATTAACCGCAAATGGACTATCTTATGGGTGGAAGTTTGATGACACCTGGGGTGACTTAAGTTTATTGGGCTGTCAATACCTTCTAACACATAAGCTCCTGCACCTTCTGGAAGGACAGGTAAATCAATGGTCATGTAGGTTGGAATCCACAAGACAATCCTAACATTTCATGTTATCAATTATTATATCAATCACAGAGGCCGATGAAGTTTACATTTAGTAGGGTGTGAAGGTAAACTTCTTGATGTACAGTATACTTTCATTGCTCCACCCCTTCAGCTCTGTCATTTCTTCTTCCCCCCGCTGTCACTACACCACGCACCCCTCACTCTGTCACCACGCCTGCGTCACTGCGCGGTCACCGCTAGTGTTGAGCGAACCCGGTGAAGTTCGGGTTCGCCGGGTTCGGCCGAACTTCAAGTCAAAGTTCGGGTTCGGGTCCCGAACTTGACCCCGAACCCAGACCCTATTAAAGTCAATGGGGACCCGAACTTCACTTTATTATTTTCCGTTATAACATGGTTATAATGGAAAATAATACTATTAGCTTTTTCAGATCTGTGTTTTCACAATCGGGAAAACTCAGATCCGATGGCATATTCTAAACCCGAGGTGTTCCCATGGTGATGGGGATGAACCTCTGACAGGGTGCTGCCATCCGCGGCACCTGAGAGGTTAATTGCGCGGACGGCAGCTCCCTGTCAGAGGTCGGGTGCCGTGAATGTTTCTACAATGTTAGCATTGGTGGGCAGTGCGCCCTCCCCCCTCCATCATTGGTGGCAGCGGCAGTTCCGATCGGAGTCCCAGCAGTGTAATGCTGGGGCTCCGATCGGTTACCATGGCAGCCAGGACGCTACTGAAGTCCTGTCTACCATGGTCAGTTACTCAGCAGTAACTGCCCACCAATGATTTTAATACCGTGGAGGGGGGGGGGGGGGGGGTCGCAATGCCAACCAATGCAAACATTGTAGAAACATTCCCGGCACCCGACCTCTGACAGGGAGCTGCTGTCCTCGCAATTAACCCCTCAGGTGCCGCGGATGGCAGAGCCCCGTCAGAGGTGCGGCTCCATCACCATGGGAACACCTCAGGTTTAGAATATACCATCGGATCGGAGTTTTCTCCAATACGATGGTATATTTTAACTTCAAGCGTCCCCATCAGCCTCTCCTCACCCAGCTCGTCGCCGATCCACTGCGTCCACTGCTCCGGTAAACAAAGCCATCTCAGGCCTGCTACTTGCCCGCAGCAGGGCTAAGCTACTGAACAAACTACCTGCCCGATGCCCGGAACTGCATGTTCCGGGCGTCGGGCGATACGATTTCCACACCCCTGATTAGTTGTTGATCAAGGTGTGCAGTAGAAGTGTCTATATATGTCAACATGTGATAGATGATACCGCTGCACAGCCTGATGAAGGGTTACTGCTCAAAATGCTATTACAAGCTATGCTACAATTGATGTAAACAGTATCCAGTCCATCTGCATTTTGGATAGCTGACAATTTTTTTTTTAGAAACTGAAAAATGAAGTTTGTTCACTAAATCCACCATCATCATCCTGCCCCCACTTGTCAATATCCAGATGTCAATTCAAAAGCTGTTGCAACCACATGGCCAATTCACTCATAACAAATACACACAAAGAAGATATATTCCTAAAGCAATAAACAGGCCCTGAAAATTAAAAACTCACCTTCAATGATTTCTCACTGCTTTGCACTTCCTGTCTCCACCAGACAGCGCTAAAATCACTAGGAAGGCCTGCTTAGCCAGTTGGATATGCTCCCAATGTCTAACAGGTGCGGATCCCACCACTATCTCTAGAACTGAGCCCGCAAAGTGAAGGAGAGTGGACAGGGCATATGTGGCTTCTCACCATTCATTTCTATGGGAGTGCTGAAAATTGAAGTTCCATAGAAATGAATGGAAAGTGCACCGCACAAGCACAGCCATCGCTCCGTTCACTTCTTTGGGGCTGAAGAAAATAGTCGAGCCAGTCCCACAGAAATGAATGGAGGGCGGCCGCGCATGTGCATTCTGCTCCACTTCCCTTCACGGGCTCCGTTCTAGAGATCGGTGCGGGTCCTAGTCAACCTCTTTTGATTGGCTAAGCTGACTCTTTCCTTGTGCTTCCAGGAAGCGCAGAGCAGTGGGGACGGATGCAGTGGCAGAACAGCAGCAGCATGGGATTGGCGCAGGTGGGGACTGATTCTTTGTTATATTTTGCAAAAATCTCCCAGGAACGCCAATTTAATTCATTAATTACTCATGAGCAAGTGAAAATTATTAGGTAGGAGCGAGATCAACGTAATAAATGAAAAGAGACAATGTGACAGTGTTAACACAGTTTACAGAAAGGCAGAAGGGTGGGTACATTCTCATGCAAGGTGGATGCTGAGTGTACATACCCAGAAAGCATCTCTTGGGATGAGTTTTGAATTCTTCATCCTTACTATCTGAAGCTAAAAACAGCAAAAGAAAAGGAAAAGAAAGAAGAAGAAAAACAAAGCATTGATACAGTGTTTAGAAACAACTAGCGGCTTCTTCATTGCTCTAGTCAAGGTTCATGACTCAATATAACTCTACACGAGGACCACGGAATTGGAAGCAAAGATTGATCTTCATGGAGCAGAAGAACTGTAATGCCCATTATTGTGGCACCTCATCCACAATCACATTTATTACTGTAATTAACACAGCTGATGAGGAGGTAGACACTCCACGCTGACCATCAAAGATCATTAGAGGCCATTGTAATGTAGATGCACTTAGGAATGTGCGTTAATGGGTTACAAGACAAGTGTCAAATCTTCTCGAGAAAACAAACAAGCCGAGAACAATATATAATCACCTTCACATGGCGCTCTTCACAGCTTGTACCCTGACCTTGTAAGGGTCACCGCTGAGCTGTAGCTAGGTGGAAAGTTTCACAGCAGGTGGCACAAGTGGCAGCTTACTGCAATTCCTCGTGGTCATTATGTCTATGCCGCATGACCGATCAACCATTGAGCTGACTGATGTGATATACGGTAATCAGTTTTTTTTCTACTAGGATATTTCAGTGTGTTAGAACAGCAGGCAGTTCAGCAATCATTATGTAAGCCCTGCTTCTCAGACTTTCAAGAATATTTCTGAAAAAACAGACCGCACTTCATTCTTGATCACATATTAAAACTACGAATGATAAAAAGATATTGCATATGAAGCCAATAGACAGGCCTCAATCAAGTACAAAAAAAAAAAATAATTAAAAAATAAGATTGACAGCCATATTTCTTGAATTAAAGGGGTTTCCCGGAGTTTTAGGGCTCATTCACACGACTGTGCTTTGGTTCCGCATTTGAGACGCATTTTTTGTGGCTCGGGTGCGGACCCATTTACTTCAATGGGGCCGCAAGGCAATTTGTGGAAGGCACACGGGCGTCATCAGTGTTTTGCGGATCCGCAATTTGTGGACCGCAAAACACGGCACGGTCGTGTGAATGAGCCCTTATACTGATGACCTATCCTCTAAATATACCATTACCTGTTATTGGATAATCTGGATGGGGGTGGCGCACTTGCTTTTACCATAAATATATGGATGTAACACAATGTGAATAGGCTTGACAAAGGCTGTATATCAGCCGAAACGTTGCTATGTGTGCTGTTGCTTTGAAGTCCAAATAATGATGTGAGATGCTGCTGATACCGTCTGCATTTATCCATATATTTCCGGCCATTGGTGAGGCTGTTGCATCTATTAGGATACATCAACAAGGACCGAGTGGTGCTGCTTCTACACTTTGTTTATTGCTATCCTCTAAATAGGTCATCAGTAAGCGATTGGTGGGGGTCCGACACGCAGGACCCCTGCTGATCAGCTGTTTGAGAAGGCACTGGCGCTCACAGTAGTGCTGCGGCCTTCTCTCAGCAAACCAAGCACAGCACCATACATCGTATAGTGGCAGTGCTTGATATTGCAGCTCAGCCCCATTCACTTCAATGATGTCACGCGGACTCGGGACTCGTATTCCATACAACTTTGCTGAAAACAGGATTCTAAACATAGCTTGGTTATACGGCTTAGGCTACTTTGACACTAGCGTTTTTTGCGGATCAGTCACGGATCTGCAAAAACGCTTCAGTTAAAATAATACAACCACATGCATCCGTCATGAACGGATACACTTGTATTATGTCTTCTATAGCCATGACAGATCCGTCTTGAACACCATTGAAAGTCAATGAGGGACGGATCCGTTTTCTATTGTGCCAGAGAAGACGGATCCGTCCCCATTGACTTACATTGTGTGCCAGGACGGATCCGTTTGGCTCCGCTTCGTCAGGAGGACAGCAAAACGCTGCATGCAGCGTTTTGGTGTCCGCCTCCAGAGCGCAATGGTGACTGAACGGAGGCAAACTGATGCATTCTGAGCGGATCCTTTTCCATTCAGAATACATTAGGGCAAAACTGATCCGTTTTTGACCGCTTGTGAAATCCCTGAAACGGATCTCACAAACGGAAAACCAAAACGCTAGTGTGAAAGTAGCCTTATCAGTAAGCCAAGCAGTAGTAATCCGTGCCAAGCAGCAGCTGCAAAAGCAAGTACAATTTTAGGCCTCTTTCACACTTGTACTACTGATTTCTATTGTTCTGCTTAGTTTATAGGAACACAACGAAAAGTGCTGGATTTGCCACATAATTGACCAGAACAGAGCCAAACAAATCTCAATGACTAATGGTCCATTCTGTTCCCGACTGGAAATCTTTTTTTAATGGAGAAAAAAAAAAAAGTCCTGCATGCAAGACTTTTCTCTCTATTGTTCTGGATGGAATCTGCAACGAAGGCCCCAAGCACAATCTCCAACCCAGCTATGAACACAACAATGTGTAGGAAAAGAAAGATGAAAAGACAGTATGCAGATACAATACTTTCTAAGTCCACAGTATGGGGTGCATTTGGATAAAGAAGATCTTCCAAGGTCTACATCAGCTGTAGGTCAGGGAGTTGTGGAAAATACAAATTTATATACAAATGACAACCAGCACAAGAAAGATGCTTCCATATTTGAAATGGTTTAAAAAAAATAAAAAAATAAAGAGCAAAATCTGTCAACATGGGAAATTCCAAATAATGCTTTATTTAAATAAGTTGCTCAAATATGATGGCTACCTACTCATAGCGAAGTAATACAAAAAAATAAAGTTTTATTAGTATTTAGAAGCTTAGACTCTAGTAAAAGTAGTGTATTAGTTGTTATGGACGTTCACTTCTCACAAGTTACGTTAATACAGCCAAGATAGCTCCTGGTTTAGCAGGAAACATTTTGTCCTTCAGAGATTACAATTCTGTGTCTCCATGGGTACAGACTACAAACAAACCCTGTGTAGTCTGATCCCGCAGTCAGGCCAGGCTAATACTGGCGATTACATTGCTGCCATTTCATATCTCCTGGACTCTCATGTACCAGACTCTTGGTAATCAGAAGGTCTTATGAAGGTCTGTTTAACAAAAAAACATCACACCTTTTGTCTATAAGCTTGAACTATAATAAAAGAAGCTTTCCTTTTCTACTCTGAGTGTGTGGATGTTTATGCAAAAATGACCTCTGTCCACCCAAATTCAGGCTGTTAAACACAAGGACAGTGCATCTCAAAGTATCTCATATTTTCTACTAAGCAAACCTACGCATTTCCATGGAAGAAGATGATAAACAAATCCATGTGTAGGCCGATCCAGATGCTCCCTCACATGCTCTATAAGGGATTAGCAAACTCCAGAATCCTCTTTTCACAACTATGGGCGTTACAAGAACAGCCAAGTGAGTGAGCATGCTGGGAGTTGTAGTTTCTCAGCAGCTGGAGTGCCTAAGGTTGCTGATCTATGCTATATAAGATGCAGCACCTTCTATTCTACAAACAGATCATGCCTGTGGTTTACAATCACAGACTGCAATATCCATATGATGTAGGCAGGACAATTTCTTTACAAATCATTTGGTACTAAAAAGTACATTTTGTAAATACACAATAAGCATGTCTGTAATTAAAGAGGACCTGTCACCTCTCCTGACATGCCTATTGTAATAGCTTTATGCATCCCCCATGTAATAACAATTCTGGAACATCTATTCTTATGGCTCTATGTTGTGCCGTTCCTTAATTATTTCTACTAGAAGTTATATATGAATTGCTATTAGGCTTCGTTCACATCACCGTTCAGCCTTTCCGTTTAGGAGCAGGAGAACGGAAAGGACGGAGAAGGCACACAACTGAGCCAAACGGAGCCCTTAGGACCCCATAGACTATAATGGGGTCTGTTATGTTTCCGCTCAGAAGATGATTTTGGAGCGGAGACAAAAGCTGTGCGTGCAGGACTTTTTTCTCCGCTTCAAAATCATCTTCTGAGTGGAAACATAACGGACCCCATTATAGTCTATGGGGTCCTAAGGGCTCCGTTTGGCTCAGTTATGTGCCTTCTCCGTCCGTTCCGTTCTCCTGCTCCTAAACGGAAAGGCTGAACGGTGATGTGAACGAAGCCTTAGCCTTCAGTAAGGGTACAGAGGGGTGGTAACCAGTTGGGGGGGGGTGTACCTGCACAGACTGACAATGGCAGCACTGATTGGATAGAGTCAGACTGTGCAGGTACATCCCCCTACTGGTTACCTCCCCTCTGTACCCTTACTGCAGACTGCTAGCAATTCATATATAACTTCTAGTAGAAATAAGAAAGGAATGGCACAACATAGAGCCATAAGAATAGATGTTCCAGAATTGTTATTACGTGGGGAATGCATGAAGCTATTACAACAGGCATGTCAGGAAGTGTGACAGGTCCTCTTTATAGCTTTATACCTTTATAAATATAGGGGGAAATTTATCATCTCCCTTCTGCCTAAAAGGTGGCTTTAAAAAGTCACAAACTATGATCCCGTTTCTGGCCGTTAATCTTTAAAATAGAACCTTTATTGGATTGTTTAACGTGCCCTCAAACCAATGGTTAAAACAGACAAGCCCTCTCAGCTATTATTAGAATATTCAATATTTTTTTCCCTAGAAACAGAATCATATAGCCCTTATCTATTAACCTCTACAATTCCAAAATATCCTGGGGTTCTTCAACTCAGTTTTTTTTTTTTTTATTGTTGCATCTCATTTTTTTATGTGACAAGTGACAAATTTATATTCATTTTTGACAGTTTTCCGGCACAAATGAAACCAGAAATCTACAGCAGCTCTGAGCGGTCGTTGATTTCTGTTTAGGCACATGGACTGCCAGAGGATGCACCTAATTTAGGACGAGGCGTGCACCTTGTCATTAATAGGGCGCATGCTCTGGCAGACCTGGGGATATCAAGACCAGCGACGAACATGTCTGTCCTAATAGATCTCTAACAATATACTTGTGTGGTACAGCTGATGCAATACTGTGAAGTACAAAGCAGAGGATTCTGTGCCACAGTCACAAGTGGATCTGTTTGACAAAATCGTATATAGTGTAACAAAATTGAATTTGTGTCCGAAAACTCTATTCTGTGACAACGATGTTTGCTGTAAAAAATGATAGCCTGTCACAAAATTACACAAGCTATTTTATATAATATTGAATATCTAGTTGACAGGACTGTATATTCTGCCTCATAATATAAAGAAAATATTAGTAAAACAAAATATTGTTTGAATCAGAGTAAGGCTTCATTCACACTCACTCCGTGAGATAATGGACCGGCATCCTGCTTAGTGCAGGAGCGCACGGCATCATTGGTTGCTATGATATAGATCATATGAGTGTATTACTGTACTGCGGCGGAGGCACAAAGCGCACGGCGTCATAGCAACCAATGACGCCGTGCGCTCCTGCAGCAAGCAGGATGCCAGTCCGGTATCTCACGGACCGTGTTCCACGGACGTGTAAATGAAGCCTAAAGAAAGCAGGCGCTGGATTACTTTAAGATAAGCAACTGAAACGGATTACCTGTGCTCCTAAGGGAAAGAAGAATGCACAAATTAAAGTGAATAGGTGTCCTAAACTCCTGCGGGAAACATCAAGCTGCCTCTGCTGGCTTGTCTTCTTCTCATAAAGGACTGGACTTGTTTTTCCAGCACATCCCAGAGATGGTCAATTGGATGGATAACTGAAGAATTTGAATTTGAAGGCCAAAGTCACCACCTTGAACTCTGTCATCTTGCTCACAGAAAGGGCACTCTGTCTGCAGGGGTGCACCACCAATGAGGCCAGGTGAGGTGATCGCCTCAGGCAGCACCAGGATAGGGCAGCAGAAGGGCCATGGGCAATGAGCGCTTTCATTGTAGCAAAGGTGGTTTGGTTAAGAAATTGGCATGGGGGGGGAGCGCTGTTTCAGTTTTTGCATTAGGCAGAAGAAAGGCTAGGTGCACCGCTGTCTGTCTAGTGAAAAGGGCATCCAGCCTTATGAGAATTCTCATAAAAGCAGAATTTGTCTTCCAAAAAATGGTTATGTCTTGCAGGATGTCTTGGGCATAGGGGTTCCATTTCACAGAATGCATCACAGAAAAGCATTCTGTCTCATGAAATTAGAATCTTATTCTCTGACGGAATGGAATGCTCATTCATGAAACTGGATTGTCTCATGCAGGGGCCCCCTATCTCACGGAATGCTTGACAGAACGGGATTTCGCAACAAGGCATGGAATTCCGTCTCATGAAATCTTTCACAGAAAGGGATTCTCTCACCAAATGGGATTCTGTGCCACGGAATATCTCATGGAAAGGAATTCGGTCTCACAAAATGGAATTCAGTCTCATAGAATGTCTCACGGAAAAGTATTCCGCCTCAAGGCATTCTGACAAAAAGGGATTCCATCAGATAGAACAGGCTTCTCTCTCACAGAATGGGATACTCTCTCAGGAAATGTTTCTCTACAAGAGATTCTGTCACACAGAACAGGACTCTCTCTCTCTCTCTCTCACAAGAACCGGATTCCACCTGCTGACAGAATTCCTGAAATGTTTCACAAAAACAGATTGTCCCATGGAAAGCGATTCCATCCCAGTGAATGGGAATACCTCTCATGGAATGGGATTCCCTCTCACAGCATGTTTTGCAAAAAGATACTGCCTGACAAATGATATCGTCTGATGAATTGGGATTTACGAGAGGCATCCCGTTCCGTGACGCGATGCCTTTATGTGAAACATTCCATGAGAGAATCCAATTCTCTCTGGAAATGTTTCTCAACAAAAGATTTCAATACATGGAATGGGAATATCTCTCACTCAAGAATTGGATTGCACCAGTCAAAATAGGATTCTCTCTGAACATTTCACAAAAAGTGCCTCAGTCAAATGGTATGTTTCACAAAAGGGACTGCTTTGTGGAATGGGATTCCTCCTCACAAAATATAAATTTTTCTCATGTAATGTTTCACAAAAAGGCAGTCTCACGGAACAGAGATTATTTCTCACATAATCCTTCACAAAAACAGATTACCTGACAGAAAGCAATACCGTCTGGCAGAAAAGCAATACCATCCGATGAATTGGGATCCCATGAGGATCCACTGTTCTGTGATTTCCTCTCATGACATAATTCGCAAAAATAGTTTGCCCCATAAAAAGGGATCTAATCTCACAGAATGAAATTCCGTCAGAGTGACAGGGATTCTCTCAGTGAAAGGGATTCTGACACACAAAATGAGACTCTCTCTCTCACAAAATGGCAATGCCTCACAGAAAGGGATTCCCCCTAATGGAATGGGAGGCAATCTGATAAAATTGAATTCCCTCTCACAGAATTTCTCAAGTAATAATCTCTCAAGGAATGGGATTCCACCTCATGGAAAAACATAACTTTTCATGTAATGTGTCACGGAAAGATATAGTCTCATGTAAAAAAAAAAAATCCTACCTCACGAAAGGGATTCTCTTTCATGGAATTTCCAGCAGCATGTGATCTCACAGAATAAGACTTTTTTTTCCTCATGGAAAGGGACCCAATCTCACCGAAAAAGACTGCATCTCAAAGAATATCGCACAGCATGGAAATCCATCTCACACTTTCTTCCATAAGAGAATCCCAAAGGCATTGTCTCACCAAATGTTATTTCTTTACAAAATGAGATTATCTCTTACAGAATATATTTCCTCATGAAATGGAATTCACATAGATTACATCACAAAATGGGATGCCATCTCACAAAATATCATGCATGTTCACAGAATGCCCCACAGCCCGTAATTCCATTTTGGGGCATAGGATTCAGTCTAAAAAGAAGGGAGTGCTGCTCCACAGGAATGTCTCACAAAGGTGGATTCAGTTGCACAAAATGTCTCACAAAAAAAGATTCCACCACATGGAATGTCTCACAAAACAGGATTCTGTTGCACGGTATGTCTCACAAAAGCAGACTCCATTGCACAGGAATGTCTCACAAAAGCGGTTTCCGTTGCACAGAATGTCTCGCACAAAGGAGGATTCCTTTGCACAGGAATGTCTCACTAAATGGAAATTTTGATGCACTAAGGATTCAGTCACAAGAAATGTCTTACAAAAGAGAATTTTGTTGCACACACTGTCTCACAAAAGGAGATTCCATGTCACAGAAGGGAATTCCGTCAAACGGAATGGCTCACAAATGCAGATTCCATCATGCAGAATGTCTCAGATGTAATACAAAAGGGTTTCCGGTCACACTGAATTTCTCACAAAAAGGAGATTTTGTCGCAGCAGCGGATTCCATCGCATAGTAATGTCACACAAAGAGTATTCAGTCACTTGCATGGAATGTCTCACAAAAGGGTTTTGCATTGCAAAGGAAAGTCTCACAAAAGGGGATTTTGTCACATGGAATATCACAAAAGCGGATTCCATCACACAAAATATCTAATAAAAGGGGATTCCATGACAGGAAATGTCTCACAAAAGGATATTCCATTGCACAGAAGGGGATTCCATCACATGGAATGTCTCACAAAAGTGGATTCTGTCGCACGGTACATCTCAGAAAAGGGATTCCACTAGTATATAGCGAAGAAGAATCGGCACTCACTTTCTTGATGATATGAAGAGACGTTTATTCAAGGCTTGAGCCGAAACTAGTCACTGATGGAACTATTATGCCTTGAATAAACGTCTCTTCATATCATCAAGAAAGTAAGTGTCGGTCCTTCTTCGCTATATACAAGTGGGAAGCCTTCCCTGGATGCGTGCACCATGTGCAAACCGCAGTGCCGACACATCTTCTTCAATACAAAAGGGATTCCATCGCAAAAGAAAGTCTCACAAAAGGGGATTTTGTCGCCCAAAGGAGAATTCTGTCACACAGAATGTCTTACAAAAGCGGATTGTGTCACATGGAATGTCTTACATCAGCAGTTTCCATCAAACAGGAATGACTCACAAAAGCAGATTCCATCGCACAAAATGTCTCACAAAAGCGGATTCTGAAGCATGGAATGTCTCACATAAGCAGATTCAGTCGCACAAAATGTATCACAAAAGGGGATTTTGTCACACAGAAGGCGATTCAGTCACACAATGCCTCACAAAAGCGTATTCTGCCGCTGTACAAAAAGGGATTTCAGTCTCACGGAATGGGATGCTTTCTCTCTCATGGAATGTCTTACAGAAAGGGATTCCAGTATCCTGAAAAGGGATTTTGTCTGGCTGTGTGACACAGGTATTGTGTGACTATCATCTAATGACTCTATACACAGTTGTTAATGGGTGATACAGAACGCTAGTGTGTGACACATAATACACTGCTGGCTGTTATTGTGTCACAACATTAATACACTTCTTGTGTGCCAAAAATGTAATTGTATGACAGAGTACACTGTTAGTAAGTGTGACAAAATGGTAATGTGTGATGCAGTATGCAGTTATTATTACGATGTCCGACGTAGGTGACCACTGTGCAACGTAGAATAAGACTGTGTGATGCATAGTACCACTGTGCTATACAGAGTACAAATATTATGAAGAAACTTTAACAGATAGATTCTATGACACCAACTATTAGGTTGAGGAAATTGTGGAGTCCGCACACCCGAATATAATGGTGGGTGCTCGCAGAGGACTTCAGTCGCAGAGTATATAGAGATAATCCACGGCACACCAATGTCTTTTGCTTTGCAAATTTATTATTGGTACAAAAAAGTATTCATAGATTTTGTCAATATATGACTGGTCACGCCATCATAGTAATATCAGCATAAATCACATATCTTTGTAGGCCATAATGTGTCCCAACGTTTCGGTCCTGTCAAAGACCTTTCTCAAGGGATCTGTAAAGGAGTATAAATATAACGATTTTATTGGCGTCTAGATGTGGTGACCATAGTATACTGTTGACAAATAGTGAGGGAGGAAACGATAAAGGAATAGGAGGAAGTGTACACATACATATATATGTGTGTATGCGTCTCTCTGCACACACACACATATATGTACACACCCCTACATAAGCATATATACAGGTCTCAGATTATGACATTAGTAAAAAGAGAGTAAAGGGTAGGTAAAGTAAGAGGGATACAAGACAGGTGGGGTAAATGCTGTCTTTGAAAAAGGAGGATATAGTGATCAGGACTGAGCTATAGCATGAATCATCACTAATCGCTGGGGCATAAAACTGAATCAAGGATCTATATAGTAAATAGATTAGATAGGTGTGGTAAGCATCAAACGAATTATTTGTGCATAAATCGAGCAGAGGATTCAATCCTCTGCTCGATTTATGCACAAATAATTCGTTTGATGCTTACCACACCTATCTAATCTATTTACTATATAGATCCTTGATTCAGTTTTATGCCCCAGCGATTAGTGATGATTCATGCTATAGCTCAGTCCTGATCACTATATCCTCCTTTTTCAAAGACAGCATTTACCCCACCTGTCTTGTATCCCTCTTACTTTACCTACCCTTTACTCTCTTTTTACTAATGTCATAATCTGAGACCTGTATATATGCTTATGTAGGGGTGTGTACATATATGTGTGTGTGTGCAGAGAGACGCATACACACATATATATGTATGTGTACACTTCCTCCTATTCCTTTATCGTTTCCTCCCTCACTATTTGTCAACAGTATACTATGGTCACCACATCTAGACGCCAATAAAATCGTTATATTTATACTCCTTTACAGATCCCTTGAGAAAGGTCTTTGACAGGACCGAAACGTTGGGACACATTATGGCCTACAAAGATACGTGATTTATGCTGATATTACTATGATGGCGTGACCAGTCATATATTGACAAAATCTATGAATACTTTTTTGTACCAATAATAAATTTGCAAAGCAAAAGACATTGGTGTGCCGTGGATTATCTCTATACCAACTATTAGGTGTCATAGGACATTATTTTTGACACTAAAAAGTCATTATATTGTTTTACTAAATCCATTAAGAGGTACAAAATTCACAGTCAGCAAGAGAGAACAACCTCTTCTGCATTAATCAGTAGACACATCTTGGTTTTCGATGGGTAATTTAGGTACAGGAAGATACATCTCAGATGTATTTACAATTTGTAACGTAGTCTTTTAGCAATTTAGCCCCCCTGTAGATTTAAAGTGTAACTGTCATTATGTCATTCTTTTTTCTTTTTTTTTTGTAATGTGTAGAGGCAGCGATACTGAACATTTTTGTAATATATTTTGATTACTGAAAATGTACATTTCTATTAGAAAATAGCTCTAAAGTAGCCTATTTTGTGCCTTAGCAACACTCCCTGCTCCACACTGACTGCTGCTGCCCTCACTGCCTCTCTCCACATCTAATATATACAGCTGAGTGTATGTATGTATGTCTGCTTAAGGAATCCGCATTATCGCATTTACAATCACGAAATTTGGCACACAGGTACATCAGGTGTTCGGGAAGGTTTTAGACGAGGTCTCAGCTCTCTAGCACGTACCGTTCCTAAGATATTGCCAAAAAATGCATTAGCCAATAGAAGCCTGGTCACATGACACTTATCAGCCAATAGAAGCTTGCAGGACCTTAGACTCCACATACACACAGTTTTAAACCAGGTTTCCATAACAATCCAGCCATTTTTCTTCACTGCTGTAGGTCAGCTTTAAAGGGTTTCTGTCACCCCACAAAACTCATTATTTATTTTTTGGATAGTTAGATTCCTCATAGCGCGATATAGGAGAATATAATAGTCTTACTTACTTTCATGCGGCCGATTCTTTATAAAACAAAGTTTTATAATATGTAAATGAGGGCTCTACCAGCAAGTAGGGCGTCTACTTGCTGGTAGCCGCAGCAGAAAACCGCCCCCTCGCCGTGTTGATTGACAGGGCCAGCCGTGATCTCCTCCGGCCGGCCCTGTCAGTAATTCAAAAATCGCGCGCCTCTGGTCATTCGGCGCAGGCGCTCTGAGATGAGGAGGCTCGTCTCCTCAGCACTCCCTCAGTGCGCCTGCGCCGATGACATCACCGAAAGAGAAGACGTCATCGGCCCAGGCGCACTGAGGGAGTGCTGAGGAGACGAGCCTCCTCATCTCAGAGGGCCTGCGCCGAATGACCAGAGGCGCGCGATTTTTGAAATACTGACAGGGCCGGCCGGCCGGAGGAGATCAGGGCTGGCCCTGTCAATCAACACGGCGAGGGGGCGGTTTTCTGCTGCGGCTACCAGCAAGTAGACGCCCTACTTGCTCGTAGAGCCCTCATTTACATATTATAAAACTTCGTTTTATAAAGAATCGGCCGCATGAAAGTAAGTAAGACTATTATATTTTCCTATATCGCGCTATGAGGAATCTAACTATCCAAAAAAAAAAAAAGAGTTTTGTGGGGTGACAGAAACCCTTTAAAAGGGGCAGGGCGCTGTGGATAACACTGTTAAGGGAGCGGAGGGCTGTGGAGGTCACAGTTCAGGGGCAGGTAGGGTGGCCATTAGGGATCGACCGATTATCGGAAGTACCGATATTATCGGCCGATATTAAGGATTTTGCACATTATCAGTATCGGCATCTAACCTTGTCGATATGCCGATAATGCGTATAAAGCGAATACTAGTGAGCGCTTATGGAAGCGCTCACTAGTATGCATCGGGAGCAGGGAAGAAGCGCAGCAAGCGCCTCCAATACTCACCCTCCCTGGTCTTCTTTGATGGGGCCCACGCTGCACTGTCCTGACCCCGTACAGCGTCAGGAGGTAGTGCGCGCACTATGACCTGATGCTACACGCTGTCAGGTGACAGTGCAGCGCGAGCCAGAGAACACAGGGGAGCACGACACCAGACCCAGAGATGAAGAGGAGCCACGGCGCAGGAGAGGTGAGGAGTTTTTTTTATTTTATTCATCTGAGGTCTGATAGGGGGTTAATAAAGTCAGTGAGAAGCGGGGGATGGTGTGGAAATTGGCATTTGGCACTAGTATATCATAAATGTAAATTATAAATTGACTACCAACTAAGGGCTTTATTAATTTATAATATACTAGTGCCAAATGCAAATTTCCAGTGACTACCAACTAATATAATATACGGTATATTATAATATATAAGATATTGGTATAAATTATGGGCCATCGGCCTGAAAGTTCACCGATTATCGGTATCGGCCCTAAAAAAAATTCAATATCAGTCGATCCTTAGTGGCCATTCAGGCCACCCTCAAAAGACGGACTTAAAAACCCCGCCCGAGGTCACACTAAGCCACGCCCACTCCGCAGCCGACGGGGATTGAAAAAATGAAGGTTAAAAAAAAAATCAACTTCTGTCAGCTGCACGGGTGGAAGGGAGGGTGACTTTCTCCCTATAGCTTACGCTCAGACAGCACAGTGCTGCTGTCAGAGTGAGCTGTTCAAAAGAACATCCCTGTGTCTGTCCAGGCCCTGTGCTGGACGGAGGACAGGGAGTCTGAAAGCCGGAATGTCCGGCCTAAAACCCGACCTCTGGCCACCCTACGGGCAGGCTGCTGTGGAGGTCACAGTTAAAGGGACGGTCCGCTATGGAGGTCAGTGTTAAGGGGCATATTGCTGTAGAGGCCACTGTTAAGGGGACAGGGTGTTGTGGAAATCACTGTGAAAGAGAGGGGGTACTGTGGAGGTCACAGTTAAGGGGATGGTCCGCTATGGAGGTCAGTGTTAATGGACGGGGTGCTGTAGAGGTTACTGTTAAGGGGGCGTGGTAACATAGTACATAAGGCCGAAAAAAGACATTTATCCATCCAGTTCGGCCTGTTATCCTGCAAGTTGATCCAGAGGAAGGCAAAAAAAAACTGTGATGTAGAAGCCAATTTTCCCCACTTTAGGGGAATAAAAAATTCCTTCCCGACTCCGATCAGGCAATCAGAATAACTCCCTGGATCAACGACCCCTCTCTAGTAGCTATAGCCTGTAATATTATTACGCTCCAGAAATACATCCAGGCCCCTCTTGAATTCCTTTATTGTACTCACCATCACCACCTCCTCAGGCAGAGAGTTCCATAGTCTCACTGCTCTTACCGTAAAGAATCCTCTTCTATGTTTGTGTAGAAACCTTCTTACCTCCAGACGCAGAGGATGTCCCCTGGTCATAGTCACAGTCCTGGGGATAAATAGATGACGGGATAGATCTCTGTACTGACCCCTGATATATTTATACATAGTTATTAGATCTCCCCTCAGTCGTCTTTTTTCTAAAGTGAATAACCCTAATTTTGATAATCTTTCAGGGTACTGTAGTTGCCCCATTCCAGTTACTTTAGTTGCCCTCCTCTGGACCCTCTCCAGCTCTGCTATGTCTGCCTTGCTTACAGGAGCGCAGAACTGTACACAGTACTCCATGTGTGGTCTGACTAGCGATTTGTAAAGTGATAAGACTATGTTCTCATCACGGGCATCTATGCCCCTTCTGATGCAACCCATTATCTTATTGGCCTTGGAAGCAGCTGCCTGACACTGGTTTTTGCAGCTTAGTTTGCTGTTTATTAAAATTCCTAGATCCTTTTCCATGTCAGTGTTACCGAGTGTTTTACCATTTAGTATGTACGGGTGACTGGCATTATTCCTTCCCATGTGCATAACCTTACATTTGTCAGTGTTAAACCTCATCTGCCACTTATCTGCCCAAGCCTCCAATCTATCCAGATCCATCTGTAGTAGTATACTGTCCTCTTCAGTGTTAATTACTTTACACAGTTAAGTGTCATCTGCGAAAATTGATACTTTACTATGCAAGCCTTCTACAAGATCATTAATAAATATATTGAAGAGAATAGGGCCCAATACTGACCCCTGAGGTACTCCACTAGTGACAGAGATCCAATCCGAGTATGTACCGTTAATAACCACACTCTGTTTTCTATCATTGAGCCAGTTACTTACCCACATACAGACGCTTTCTCCCAGTCCGAGCATTCTCATTTTATATACTAACCTTTTATGTGGTACAGTGTTTTGGAGAAGTCCAGATATACGACATCCATTGATTCGCCGCTGTCAAGTCTAGAACTTATCTCCTCATAGAAACTGATTAAATTAGTTTGGCATCACCGATCCCTCACGAAGCCATGCTGATATGGCGTTATTTGCTTATTTCCGTTGAGATGCTCTAAGATAGCATCTCTCAGAAAACCTTCAAACAGTTTACCCACGACAGATGTTAAACTTACCGGCCTATAGTTTCCAGGCTCTGTTTTTGGACCCTTTTTGAATATTGGCACCACATTTGCCATGCGCCAATCCTGTGGAACATTCCCTGTCAGTATAGAGTTCGCAAATATCAGAAATAAGGGTCTGGCTATGACATTATTTAATTCCCTTAGGATACGGGGTGTATGCCATGGGGTCCTGGCGATTTGTCTATTTTAATCTTTTTAAGTCGCTGATGTACTTCTTCCTGGGTCAGACAGGACACTTTTAATGGGGAATTTATTTTTACATTCTGCATGTCAAATTTGAGTTGTGGAGGTCAAATTTTAAGGGAACGGAGGTCTGTGATCACTGTTAAGGGGGCAGGTTATTGTGACCACTTAACGAGGCGGGGTACTGTGGAGGTCACTAATAAAGGGCCGGCCTCTGTGGAGGTCACGGTTAAAAGCGAGGGCGCTGTGGATGTTACTGTTAAAAGGGGCAGGCCGCTGTGGAGGTCACTGTTAAAGGGGCGGGGTACTGTAGATGTCACTGTTATAGTGGATACTATTGATATCTTTTAACGACACACACAAACATTAGCCGCCTCCGGACCGCCTAACGCAGGATCGCGTTCCTGGGGCGGCAGCTCAGCGCACAGTCACGCATATATGCGTCATCTCACAAGACGCGAGATGACGCGCTTAGCCGGCCCGCGCATGCGCATCGCGGGCCGGCAAAAGTTAGAGGGGGGTCACGTCATCAGCTTGCCAGCCAATGATCGTGGCTGGCAAGCTGATGATTTTTAAAAAATCGAATCAGAAGCCAGTTAACACATTATATTTGTAAATATGATGTGTTAAATGGCTTCTCTGCTCCTCTGCTGGTCCTTTTCGTCGGTTGGTTTCAGCAGAGGAGCAGACATCACTGTGAGTACCCACCAACACTACACTTAGCCCCAGATCACCCCAATTAACCCCTTGATCACCCCTGTCAATCACCTAGTGAAAGGAAAAAAGTGATCAGTGTAAACTGTAACTTTTTTTTTTTCACTAGTATTGACTGTTATGTTTTAGGATAGTTTAGGTCCATTGGTTAGGTAGTTTAGCGTCAGCGCCCAGCCCACCGCAGTCACTTATTCGCTGATTAGCGTATCGCTAATCAGCATTTGTACTTTTATAGTATCTGTAAGTGATCAAAACTGATCACAGTCAGATCTATAATAGTATTAGTTTCACCTTAGCTCGCCCTCCACCCAAAACGCAGTGTTTGCCCGATCAGGCATGATCGGTCGCCCACACGTGCGTTCACCCACGCCCGCCCCGCCGCAGTGACAAAAAAATATATATTTTTTGATCACTGCACAATCACTTTACAAGCGCTGCGGCGATAAAAAATATCAAAACTGATTTTTTTTTTATCAATCGCAGCGGCCCCCGGTACTTCGCTAGCCTCCCATTTGTAAGACAGGCTTGCTTTTTTTCTTGGGTAGGGAATACCCCTAAATTTAGTAGTCCAAATGTCAAACAGGGGGTATTCTTCTGAAGAGGCCTACAGGCTTCTGACCCAGTCGGATGAGGAATGGGAACCCTCATCTGACTAATCTAGCGGGTCAGAATATGAACCTGTAGAAAGCAGTGGCAGTCTGACCCAAAGTTCGGACGAGGAGGTTGAGGTCCCTGATAGCACCAGGCGTACCTGGCCCCGTGTCGCTAGACCACAGGTTGCGCAGGTTCCGCTTCAAGAGCAGCAGAGTGGGGCTGGCGCTGTCGGATTACGTGGTGAGGCATACACCAGCAGCGCAACCCTCCCTGGACCTAGTACCAGCACTGCCGTACAACATGGTAAAGTGGCGAGCACCAGAAGGGCAGTTGAAGCTGGTACGGTAACACATGCAATAGTTACCCCGTCGCAGCCACCGCACAGACAGACCCGTAGACCCCCTAGAGTCCCTGAGGTGCTGGCAAATCCTGATTGGCAGTCCCCAACTTCAGCCGGACCATTAGTTCCCCCTTTCACCGCCCAGTCTGGAGTTCGGGTTGAGACAGCTCAGATCGGTTCGGCCCTGGGATTTTTTGAGCTGTTCTTGACTGCAGAGCTCTTGGACTTAGTCGTGGCAGAAACAAAAAATCGGTATGCCACTCAATTTATATCCGCCAACCCGGGAAGCTTTTATGCCCAGCCTTTCCGGTGGAAACCAGTCCAAGTTTCCGAATAAAAAAAAATTCTGGGCCTTCTCCTCAACATGGGTCTAACAAAAAAGCATGAATTGCGGTCATATTGGTCCACGAACCCGATTCATCACATGCCCATGTTCTCTGCTGCTATGTCCAGGGCACGATTTGAGGCCATCCTGCGTTTCCTGCACTTTAGCGACAACACCACCTCCCGTCCCAGAGGCCACCCAGCTTTTGACCGGCTCCACAAAATTCGGCCCCTCATAGACCAGTTCAACCAGAAATTTGCAGATTTGTATACCCCTGAGCAAAACATCTGCGTAAACGAGTCCCTAATACATTTTACCGGGCGCCTTGGCTTCAAACAAAACATCCCAAGCGCGCCCGGTATGGGGTCAAATTGTATAAGCTCTGTGAAAGGGCCACAGGCTATAACCACAAATTTCGGATCTATGAGGGAAAAGATCAGACCCTGGAGCCGGTCGGTTGCCCTGACTACCTGGGGAGCAGTGGGAAGACAGTCTGGGACTTGGTGTCACCCTTATTTGGCAAGGGGTACCATCTTTATGTGGACAATTTCTACACAAGTGTGGCCCTCTTCAGGCATTTGTTCCTAGAACAGATTGGCTGCTGTGGCACCGTGCGACCTAGTCGCGTGGGCTTCCCCCAACGGCTCGTTACCACCCGTCTTGCAAGGGGGGAGAGGGCTGCCTTGTGTAACGAAGAACTGCTCGCAGTGAAATGGAGAGACAAGCGTGACGTTTACATGCTCTCCTCCATTCACGCAGACACGACAATACAAATTGAGCGAGCAACCAGTGTCATTGAAAAGCTCCTCTGTGTCCACGACTATAATTTGCTCATGGGAGGGGTGGACTTCAATGACCAGATGTTGTCTCCGTATTTAGTTTCCAGACGCACCAGACGCTGGTATAAGAAGGTGTCTGTACATTTGATTCAATTGGCTGCATATAATAGTTTTGTTCTCTACAGTAAGGCTGGGAGAACACGATCCTTCCTCAAATTTCAGGAAGAGATCATCGAGAACCTCCTGTATCCAGGAGGTTCCGTGGCCCCATCCACCAGTGTAGTTAGCCGTCTACACGAGCGACATTTCCCCAGTGTCGTTGCCGGTACCTCAACCCAACCGTCACCCCGAAAAAGATGTTGTGTCTCTAGCAGGAGTGGAATAAGGCGTGACACCCGCTATTTCTGTCCTAAATGCCCTGACCACCCTGCCCTATGCTTTGGAGAGTGTTTCCGGAAGTACCACACACAGGTACACTTAGCATAGGGATTGCATCTCACAGGACAGGCACACAGGGCTATTAGGGCCCTTACACTCACAGCTGCTGCAAACGTCTCCTTTCACCTGGGATAAAGTGCATAATGTACTTCGCCACATCTTTGGGCAATTTGCGCTTTGCACATTGTCCCATGGGGAAGGAGAGGTTTGTCCCATAAAAAGGTAAAAACAAAAAACAAAAAAAAACACCAGTAAGCAAAAAAGTTAACGTTCAGTTCAAAAAGTTAAATAAAGTTCTGTTCAAAAGTTATTATAAAGTTAATAAAATTTATTGCGTTACGGCCTGTTTTTTTTTTTTTTTTTTTTTTACCTTCCAGGTGGACCAACCGATCGACTAGCTGCAGCACTGATGTGCATTCTGACAGAAGCATTGCGCTGCTGTCAGATTACACACAAGTCGGTGTATGCGGCGCTGCAAGACGAGATTTCTCCTCTGCAGTAAAAGATACGTTTGCCGAGGCATATGAGCTGAGGAGGCGGCGGTGTTCATATGCTTTGTATATATAAAAAAAAATAAAAAATCCCGGCAATGATTTATTCATCCACATCGATTGATGTGAATGGAGAAATCTGGTTTGCCAGGGCATACGGGCTAAGTGGGTATGGATGTTGGGCGGAGCTCCTATGTCCTGGCAGACGCCTTTCCCCTCCGTTTTTTTTTTGGGCAGAGATTTTTTCATCCACATTGATCGATGCGAATGAAGAAATCTGTGCCATTCATTTTTTCTTTCAGCCCAGAGGCTGAACGAAAAAAAAAAAATATCTCATTACAATATAAGGAGAATAGCAGAAACTCCTAATGCTGGCCATACATGTAATGATTGCGGAGACCCTCAAATGCCAGGGCAGTACAAACACCCCACAAATAACACCATTTTGGAAAGAAGACACCCCAAGGTATTCGCTGAGGGGCATATCGAGTCCATGAAAGATTAAAATTTTTGTCTCAAGTTAGCGGAAAGGGAGACTTTGTGAGAAAAAAATAAATAAAAAATTTCCGCTAACTTGTGCCAAATTTTTTTTTTTCTATGAACTCTGCATGCCCCTCATTGAATACCTTGGGGTGTCTTCTTTCCAAAATGGGGTCACATGTGGGGTATTTATACTGCCCTGGCTTTTTAGGGGCCCTAAAGCGTGAGAAGAAGTCTGGGATCCAAATGTCTAAAAATGCCCTCCTAAAAGGAATTTGGGCACATTTGCGCATCTAGGCTGCAAAAAAGTGTCACACATGTGGTATCGCCGTACTCAGGAGAAGTTGGGGAATGTGTTTTGGGGTGTCATTGTACATATACCCATGCTGGGTGAGATAAATATCTTGGTCAAATGCCAACTTTGTATTAAAAAAAAAATGGGAAAAGTTGTCTTTTGCCGAGATATTTCTCTCACCCAGCATGGGTATATGTAAAATGACACCCCAAAACACATTGCCCAACTTCTCCTGAGTACGGCAATACCACATGTGTGACACTTTTTTGCAGCCTAGGTGGGCAAAGGGGCCCACATTCCAAAGAGCACCTTTCGGATTTCACCGGCCATTTTTTACACATTTTGATTTCAAACTACTTTGCACGCATTTGGGCCCCTAAAATGCCAGGGCAGTATAACTACCCCACAAGTGACCCCATTTTGGAAAGAAGACACCCCAAGGTATTTCGTGATGGGCATAGTGAGTTCATGGAAGTTTCTATTTTTTGTCACAAGTTAGTGGAATAGGAGACTTTGTAAGAAAAAATAAATAAATAATCATTTTCCGCTAACTTGTGACAAAAAATAAAAAGTTCTATGAACTCACTATGCCCATCAGCGAATACCTTAGGGTGTCTACTTTCCGAAATGGGGTCATTTGTGGGGTGTTTGTACTGTCTGGCCATTGTAGAACCTCAGGAAACATGACAGGTGCTCAGAAAGTCAGAGCTGCTTCAAAATGCGGAAATTCACATTTTTGTACCATAGTTTGTAAACGCTATAACTTTTACCCAAACCATTTTTTTTTTAACCAAACATTTTTTTTTTATCAAAGACATGTAGAACAATACATTTAGAGAAAAATTGATATATGGATGTCATTTTTTTTGCAAAATTTGACAACTGAAAGTGAAAAATTTCATTTTTTTGCAAAAAAATCGTTAAATTTCAATTAATAACAAAAAAAGTAAAAATGTCAGCAGCAATGAAATACCACCAAATGAAAGCTCTATTAGTGAGAAGAAAAGGAGGTAAAATTCATTTGGGTGGTAAGTTGCAACACCGAGCATTAAACGGTGAAAGTAGTGTAGGTCAGAAGTGTAAAAAGTGGCCTAGTCATTAAGGGTGTTTAAGCTCTGGGGGCTGAGGTGGTTAAATGAAATAGATGAAATATACCTGTGCGAAGCCGGGTCCTTCTGCTAGTCTAATATTTTAAGCTGAGTGTATGTATGCATGCATGCATGCATGCATGCATGCATGCATGCATGTATGTATGTATGTATGTCCGCTAAAGGAATCCGCACCGTCGCATTTACAATCACAAAATTTGGCACATCAGGTGTCCGGGAAGGTTTTAGACCAGGTCTCAGCTCTCTACCATGTACCGTTCTTGCGATATTCCCAAAAAATGCACATGACCTACAATAGCCAATAGAAGCCTGCAGGTCTTTCTCCTCATATACCAACTGCCATACACGATCACCTGGCCCTTGTCAGCCAATAGAAGCTCGCAGGCCCTTAGTCTCCACATACACAGTTTTACTCCAGGTTTCCATAACAATCCAGCCATTTTTCTTCACTTCTGTAGGTCAGCTTTAAAGGAGGAAGGGCGCTGTGGATGACACTGTTAAAGGGAGCGGAGTGCTGTGGAGGTCACAATTAAAAGGGGCAGGGAACAGTGGAGGTCACATTTGAGGGGATGGTCCGCTATGAAGGTCAGTGATAAGGGGAGGGGTGCTGTAGAGGTCACTGTTAAGGGGGTGGGGTGTTGTGGAGTTCACAATTTTAAGGGAACAGAGCTCTGTGGAGGTCACTGTTAAAAGGGCGGGAGCTGTGGAGGTTACTGTTTTTTTTTAAAAATCAAATCGTTTTTATTGAACCAATAAATACAGAGTATAACATAAAACAATACGTTGTATTTTCTTGCTTTATCCACCGTGTGGAATCAGTGTACAACAGTAATCATAGAAATACCAACACACAGTTTTATCAAGTATCTATACATTGCGTGTACACATGCTAAAACAAATATTTGAGACAGAGAATTACCAATATCTTAACCTCCCCAACATCCCTCCCCCCCCACCCTGCCTTAACCCCTCCCCCCCCTCCCTGACAACTGGTCTTGACCAACACGAGCCTATATAACCACGTGAGTATGAGATAACCAATCACTCCACATTTTATCAAACTTCTGAGGACACCCTCTCTTCACATACACCCCTTTTTCAAGTATCAGCATGTCATGCACCTTCCGTTCAAACTCACTCAGTGTAGGCGGACTTCCCTGGATCCACCTCATAGCAATCAGTTTCCTGGCCACATACAGCAACCTCCCCACAGCTACCTTGACCGATTCAGTCCCTCCAATCTCAGACACATACCCCAAAATACACACCTTAGGGTCTTTTTGAATTTTCAATGTCATTTTGCTATTAATCATATTTCTAACATCCTCCCAATAATTACCAACTACTGGACAAGACCACAGCATATGTAACAAGTCTGCACCATCTTCCATACACTTTGGACACTTGTCATCACTTCTCACTCCAATCTTTTTTAGGAACACCGGTGTTTTGTACACTCTATGTATAATAAATAATTGGGACAATTTGCCCTGTTCGCTCAGGGACACCTTGGGGACCCCTTCCAATATATCTTCCCACTTATCTTTAGACATATCCCCCACGTCAGCCTCCCATTTTTTCATTCTTGAAAGCGGAAACCCCTCTAAGAATTTTTCCAGTAAAAGAGCGTACACCTGTGATATCAACCCTCTTTTTCCCCCACCTGTCGGGAGAACAAGCTTATGAACCACCTCCATTTGAGCTATCACACATCCTTTCCGCAGTGTGACCTCAAGGGCATGCCTTATTTGAAGATATTTATAGAACCACTCCCTTGGAATATTAAATTCCTGCTGCAGGTTTTGAAATGACTTACATATCTTGTCCTTAATTAATTGGCCAATTCTCGTCACTCCATAAGTTTCCCAGTTCCTAAGTCCTGGTATGGCAAATAATTTGGGCAACAGATGATTCTTTCCAATAGGGGAAAGTTCACTAATTCCACCCACACCTCTTAGCCGCTTCACCTTTGCCCAAACTCTTTTCATAAGTTCAATAAGAGGGAGTTTTTCCCTCCCAGCATGCATTCCTGAGCCTTCCAGAATGCCCATGAGGTCACGACTGCCCAGCCAATGCTGCAATATCTGCCCAGTCATATCCGGTGCTTGTAGATCAATCCATCCCTTAAAATGCTGACATTGGGAAGCCAGAAAATAAATCCATGCGTTAGGGACAGCCAGGCCCCCTTCCGACTTAGGATACTGCAATGTCTCCAGTTTGATCCTAGCCTGCCCATACTTCCAAGTAAGATCCCTAAATATAGAGTGAATTTTCTTGAATCTATCCAGGGGGATCCCTACGGGAGCATTATTCAGTACATATAGCAACTGGGGCATCATAACCATTTTTAAAAGGTTAACTCTACCTACCACCGAAAGAAAGAGTCTACACCATGACCTCACTTTAAGCCTAAAAGTAGCCAGCAATGGGGACAAATTAATGTCTTCAAAATCCGATAGTCTCGGTGTTATATGCAATCCCAGATATTTAAATTTATCCACCCAAGGCACCAGACTGCCTGACAGGGCCTGCCCATCAATTGGCATCAAAGACGATTTTTGCCAATTTATCCGAAGTCCAGAGAAGCTACCAAATCTGTCAATCAATGCCATGGCCGCATCCAGGGACGGACCAGTATCGCCCATAAAAAGTAGAGTGTCATCAGCGTACATAGCCACTTTATTGTGCAGCCTGCCGTATCTAAACCCCTCTATACTTGTTGATAAGCGAATATGTGCCGCAAGCGGCTCTATTGCAAGAGCAAACAATAAGGGCGACAATGGGCATCCCTGCCTGGAGCCCCTGGCAAGGGGAAAGCAATCTGACAACCCTCCATTCGCTCTAATTCTCGCCTTAGAACTAGAATACAGGACCTGTACCCACTGAATGAACCGCTCTCCAAAGCCCATAGTTCTCAGGACCCCCCACAAGTACCTCCATTCCACACTGTCAAACGCCTTAGCGGCGTCAAGCGCAAGTAAGGCCCTGTCTCCACTGTTATCCGCCGGAATATTTAAACTAGTGTACAGCCTACGAAGATTAATAGCAGTCGATTTCCCTGGCATAAACCCCGTTTGATCCGGGTGTACTATGGTCAGAATCACCTTGGACAGCCTGTTCGCCAACACCTTCGCCAGGAGCTTAACATCAGCCGTGAGAAGTGAAATTGGTCTGTAGGAATCCGGTATTTTAGGATCCTTTCCAGGTTTAGGTATAACCACAATTATAGCTTCCTGCATCGAATGTGGTAACGAACCTGCCTCCAATGAGTGCTCAAACACCTTAAGTAATTCAGGAAGTAATATCCCCTGCAGCTTTTTATACACCTCTACTGGGAGACCATCAGCTCCAGGCGCCTTACCACTTGCCATGTCCCCAAGTGCAGCTTCCAGTTCCTCAAGTGTAATCGGCTCCTCCAGCCTTTCTCTATCCTCCTCTGACAACGCCGATAACTGTGCCTCCACTAGGAAATCATTCAGAGCCTCATCAGAACTAGATCCAGTGGAAGTATATAGAGATACATAAAAGCTTTTTAGAATATCTAATATTCCTTTCGTGTCCTGGCTACTGTTCCCCATGTCATCTCTCAGTTCCTGAATACAAGAGGAGCCTCTCTGGGCCTGTGAGACCACCGACAACAGATGACCCACCTTCTCGCCTTCATCAAAGGATCTCTGACGATAAAAGCTTCTCTTTCTTTCTGCGGCCTGGACTAAATGACATCTCAGCTGCTCCTGAGCTACCGCCAGCGCCTCACTACTAACCGTGGTGGGGGATCTACTAAACTCTCTCTCAGCCTCAGCCACTAGTACATGCGCCTTAACATCCGCCTCCCTAGATCTGGATTTATGCTTGTTAATTTCTTTCATCAAAACTCCCCTCAGGAATGCTTTCATGGCGTCCCATACACCTGGTATCGAAGCCGTCCCTGTATTGATATAAAAAAATTCCTTAATTTCCAGAGAGATCCCAGACAGGTCACCCAACACATTCAGCCAATGAGAATTACACTTCCACAGCCTCGGTCCCTGTCTGAGCACCCCCAGGCACAAGTCAATCTGCACCAGAGAATGGTCAGACAACGACCGAGGATGATAGACAACATCCTTAACCAGTGGTAGCATTATATCATTAACAAGGGCCAAATCTATACGCGATAGCGAATGGTGCGTGGCTGATCTACACGAGAATTCACGCTTATCTGGGTTACGCAATCTCCATACATCCTGTACACCTATTTCACCCATAATATTCCTGAGAGCCACACTCCCAGGTAGACCACCTGCTCCCTCCACCCGGCATCTATTTAGGGAGTCATTCAGCGTGCAATTGAAGTCCCCCACCAATAGCCACGGCAACCCAGGGAAGTCCGCCACAAAGTCCATAATCTCTCTTATTAATGGGGAAGCAAACGGTGGAGGCACGTACACAGACACCAGCACCACCTGTATTCCGTCCACCTTACACACACATATCTACCCTCAGCATCTACACAATCCTGCATATGTTCATACCTAATGCTACTATGCACAATCATACTTACCCCTCTAGAATGAGAGGAATGAGTTGAATGTAACGCATGGATCACCCAATTTTTACTCATCCAGTGTAAATTTTCTCCAGTCAAATGCGTTTCCTGAAGGCAACATATAGCCGGCTGAAACCGCCCCAAGTATTAAAAAATGCACTGTCTTTTCCGTGCATCCGCCATCCCTCTCACATTCCAACTTAAAACTCTAATCACCTGTGACATGGTAAAACATCAAACCATACTTGAATCTCACAACCCACTCAGACAACATTTGCTCATAGTTCAAGACCTTAACCCTTCCCCCCAACCTTCTCCCTGCCCCCCCACCCCCCTCCCTCCCTCTCATAATCAGGTTACTGTAACTGGGGATCACTGTCCCCTCAGTATCCACTTCACACATTAAAACAGGGCAATCCGAGAGCAACCTGCCCCCCAACCTACAATAAACATAACAGTTTATAACACGTTTCCTCAGGTAGAGAATCCTCCCCACATCTGAGAAATACATTTTACTTTCTCTACCGCCTGCTCCCTCCTCAGGATCTACCATGTGGTAGCATTACATAGTACACTCCTTAACTGGTGCAACATTTAAAGCAACCCTAGAGTGCAAATGCATATATAAAGTGAACAAATGAAACCATATATCTGCCTCCTTCAAGTGTCCAGGGCTCCACTTCTCAATTGTCGCTCGTGGACGTCCAGCCACTGCGCCGCCTCCTCCGGATCTTCAAAAAATCTGGTGGATCCCAATGCCACCACACGCAGTTTAGCAGGAAACAGCATAGCGTACTGGACTTGTAGAGCTCTCAGCCTTTTCTTTATATCCATAAATCTACTTCTCCTCCGCTGCACTTCGTTGGAATAATCCGGAAATATGGACACTTTAACCCCATTCAGGACCATCTCCTCATTGTCCCTTGATTGCCGCAGGATAGTGTCCCGGTCTTTAAAATGCAGGATCTTCGCCAGTATATGACGGGGAGGTCTGCCAGGCGGAAGCGGCCGCATGGGGACTCTGTGCGCCCGCTCCACCGCATATAGGGAAGATAGACCTTTCTCATGAAATAGTTGATGCAACCATTTTTCCACAAACTCTGTGGCATTATCCCCCTCCGTCTTCTCTGGCATACCCACAATCCGCAGGTTATTCCTTCTGGACCTGTTCTCCAAATCATCTGTTTTGGCATATAACGCAGCTATATCTTTAGCAGTTGTTTTTGCCGCCATTTGCAAAGGCTGAATAACGTCCTCTATGGTGGACACCCTCTTCTCCAATTCAGAGGTGCGCTCAGAAATTTTGTGTAGGTCATGCCTAATTAAAGACACGTCCGACCTCAGGCTGCCAACTTGCACTGTAAGCACCTTCAGTGTGTTGTTACAGCTGGCCACAGCGGCCATGATATCTTTTAAAGTAGGCTCTGCATTGACCACAGCTTTAGGGCCTACCGCGTCTTTTGCCGGCCGTGCAGGGGTTAATGGCGGCCAATTCACCGCATCCAGGGCCTCCCCATCGATGGATCCATCCTCCTGTTCAGAGGAGGTATGAGCGTTCGTCTCCTTTCCCTCGGCCCAATCTCCCACATCGCTATCTGTGCGAGCAAACCTGCTCAGCTTTGCGGCCGCACTCTGGCTCAGCTTGGGCTGTAAGGCCGGCCCCTCTTCTTCCTCGGCGCCATGCCGGCTCACCTCTGGCCTGTCGGATCGCGGCCCTTTACCGGACTTCCTCGGCATGTCGGAGCTCAGAAATTTACCACCGCACCCTCCTGTCACCTCTCAACCACCAGGTAAGGAAGGATCAGCGATTCAGGGGGTTGCTACCACTCGAAAATCAGGATATCTGCAGGAGCTATGTGCGGTGTGACCTACTCCATGCACTCTCAGGCCACGCCCCCGTGGAGGTTACTGTTAAGGGGGCAGGGGACTGTGGAGGTCACTGTTAAGGGGGCAGGTTATTGTGGAAATCATTGTTAAGGAGACTGGGTACTGTGGAGGTCACTAATAAAAGGGGCTTGCCGCTGTGGAGGTCACTATTAAGGGAGGAGGGGACTGTGGAGGACACTATTAAAAGGGGCAGCGGTGTACTGTTAGGTCACTATTAAGGGAGCGGGGTACTGTGGCAGTCACTGTTAAAAGGGCAGTCGCTGTGGAGGTCTCTGTTAAGGGGGCTGGGAATGGTGGAGGTCACAGTTAAAGAGACTGTAACCTATGGTCAGTGTTAGGGGCCGGGTGCTGTAGAGGTCACTGTTAAGCGGGCGGGCCCCTATGGAGGTCATTGTCAAGGGGGTGGGGTGCTGTGTAACTCACTGTTAAAGGGGCAGGCTGCTGTGAATGTCAAAGTTAAGGGGGTGGGCTCCAGTGGAGGTCCCATTTTAAGGAGGTGGGGCACTGTGGGGGGGGGGGGGGGTGTCAGTGTTAAAGTGTGGAGAGCTGTGGAGGTCACTGTTAAGGGGGCGGGGTACTGTAGATGTCACGGTTATAGGGGATACTGTCGATATCTTTTAAACAACACACACAAATATTAAATGAAATAGATTAAATATACCCATGCAAAGCCGGGTCCTTCTGCTACTATATACTAAAGCAGAGAAAACAGCAGCACTTGTCAGTAGAAGAAATGAGTGCAATCCCTCTGAAATCCAGGAACAGGAACCACTAAACATTCAAAAATAGAAGCAGCACTCCAAATTGTGTGAAAAGGGCCTGCTTTATTCGCCCATGCAACGTTTCAGCCTTACAATGAGGCCTTTGTCAAGTAATGTGGTCAGTGCCATGATATATGTACACTTAAAAAATGATTAACATAATTGACATGATTAAAAAGTGTCATATATATATATTAAAAATTGTATATAGTGGCACTAACCACAGGTATGGTGTTTGCTCACAGGGCTACACCCTCAGCCCCAAAATAACTAGAGCAAGAACAGGCGAAGAAAATGGAGGGAACACAAAATATCTGGATGATACAGGGAATATTCGGATGGCAATATAAAAGATTTTTAATCCTAAAACAACTGATTATATATATATATATATATATATCTTGAAAAAGATAGGACTGCACTCCAGATAAAGTGAAAAATCAGTGGAGCTTTATTCACCCATAACTTTGGCAACTTAGCGACGTTTCGGCTCACAAGAGCCTTCTTCCAGCATACAAGTGACTGGCCAATCATACTGTGATTACAATCATGATTAAATTGGATACATATGATACATATAAACAAAAGTGCATGTGCGTAAAGTGACAAGTGCTTAAGAGATCCGCATCACAAGAACATAGTCCCTGGTCATCGATCATATAGACATGTAATATATAAATAATATAAGTGTATATTAAAGTGCATACATATATTGGATGAAGATCAACGAAGTGACACCTCTCGATGTAATGGCGCCAGCATACAGCATCGTATTCCGTTGAGCGTCTCCATTCTCTAACTGCGCATGACCAGATCCGCGTCATCATCCGTCATAGCGCTTACATGTGACGCATGCGCTCCATCAAAATTACACTAAAGGCACCATCTTGATAGAGGGCAACATTGCCCAACGGTTACATAAGTGCCAATCGTGCATACATTCAATAGGCTAAACACTTTCCTATGTAGTATATTAAGCCGCAGTAGGTAAATCCTACAGAAATCGGCATGTGGAGAAGGTACCAACTCTGCGGAGATGGATCCTGTCCACTAGATGGCATATGTCAGAGGGGGACACGTCAGTATACCCTGCCGGCATCGCCAAACTAATTGCCGAAAGTAACGCAGCCATAAGACAAATTCTTTAAGGAAAGAGTAGCCGAATAAAGAAAAATTCATATCTGGAAATACGCAGCGAGAAGACTGTTGATGTTGCAGCTCGGTATCATCATCATCAAAGAGGGCCAGTTCAAAGATCTCCATCCAAAGGAATAATTTTAAAAAAATGTTGTTCTAAAAGGCAAAGATAAATATAACAAATTAATTACAGATTGATTAATCTGTGTCACAATGATTATCAATGTATGTTATCACCGTTTCAGGGCACTTTTATACAACCAAAGAGAAAGATCAAAAGACGCAAGGGAGATCAAGCTAAACCTCAAAGCCAGACATCTCATCTAAAATCTACATTAAGCCCATTAGGATGTAAACTGTCCAAAGTATATATCCATCTTAATTCTCGCTGTTTCAAGATTGCCAAGCGGTCACCACCTCTCCTGGGCATTGCCACATGGTCGATTATCCAGCATCTTAGATCCCGTTCACCGTGGTGAAGGGATCCAAAATGTCTGGAAACCGGCAGATCGGTGCGACTTTTTCTAATTGAATTTCTATGGTTATTTAACCTAACCTTCAATTCCGTAGAAGTTTCTCCTACATATATTAGATTGCAGGGACATGATAAAACATAAATGACATATGATGAGGAACATGTCAAATGATATCTAATAGGGTATTCTCTTCCTGTAGATGGATGTACAAAAGATTTTGATTTATTTATATAGCGACAGTTGACGCAATTAAGACACGGGAAACATCCCAGTCCCGCCTGCGTCAACGGTCGCTGAATGACATTTCTTTTTGGACCAACATCTGCCTTCACCAGATAATCTCTTATATTTTTATTTTTTCGATACGATAACAATGGAGGATTCTCAAATTCAGCGACATTTTTTATTCCTCTACTCAGAATATTCCAATTCTTTTTAAGGATCTGTCCTATTTCTACACTGTAATTAGAATATATGTAGGAGAAACTTCTACGGAATTGAAGGTTAGGTTAAATAACCATAGAAATTCAATTAGAAAAAGTCGCACCGATCTGCCGGTTTCCAGACATTTTGGATCCCTTCACCACGGTGAACGGGATCTAAGATGCTGGATAATCGACCATGTGGCAATGCCCAGGAGAGGTGGTGACCGCTTGGCAATCTTGAAACAGCGAGAATTAAGATGGATATATACTTTGGACAGTTTACATCCTAATGGGCTTAATGTAGATTTTAGATGAGATGTCTGGCTTTGAGGTTTAGCTTGATCTCCCTTGCGTCTTTTGATCTTTCTCTTTGGTTGTATAAAAGTGCCCTGAAACGGTGATAACATACATTGATAATCATTGTGACACAGATTAATCAATCTGTAATTAATTTGTTATATTTATCTTTGCCTTTTAGAACAACATTTTTTTAAAATTATTCCTTTGGATGGAGATCTTTGAACTGGCCCTCTTTGATGATGATGATACCGAGCTGCAACATCAACAGTCTTCTCGCTGCGTATTTCCAGATATGAATTTTTCTTTATTCGGCTACTCTTTCCTTAAAGAATTTGTCTTATGGCTGCGTTACTTTCGGCAATTAGTTTGGCGATGCCGGCAGGGTATACTGACGTGTCCCCCTCTGACATATGCCATCTAGTGGACAGGATCCATCTCCACAGAGTTGGTACCTTCTCCACATGCCGATTTCTGTAGGATTTACCTACTGCGGCTTAATATACTACATAGGAAAGTGTTTAGCCTATTGAATGTATGCACGATTGGCACTTATGTAACCGTTGGGCAATGTTGCCCTCTATCAAGATGGTGCCTTTAGTGTAATTTTGATGGAGCGCATGCGTCACATGTAAGCGCTATGACGGATGATGACGCGGATCTGGTCATGCGCAGTTATAGAATGGAGACGCTCAACGGAATACGATGCTGTATGCTGGCGCCATTACATCGAGAGGTGTCACTTCGTTGATCTTCATCCAATATATGTATGCACTTTAATATACACTTATATTATTTATATATTACATGTCTATATGATCGATGACCAGGGACTATGTTCTTGTGATGCGGATCTCTTAAGCACTTGTCACTTTACGCACATGCACTTTTGTTTATATGTATCATATGTATCCAATTTAATCATGATTGCAATCACAGTATGATTGGCCAGTCACTTGTGACTTGCCTTTATATGATTGTTATTTTCACTGTTTCTATGCTGGAAGAAGGCTCTTGTGAGCCGAAACATCGCTAAGTTGCCAAAGTTATGGGTGAATAAAGCTCCACTGATTTTTCACTTTATCTGGAGTGCAGTCCTATCTTTTTCAAGCCATATTGTTGGGGTACTGCCGCTGCCTCTGTGGATTTTGCACCCGACTCCTGGTGGTGCTCCCGCTGGATTTTTCTTCTATATATATATATATATATATAAAAATAAATAAATAAATAAATATATATATATATATAAAAGTATAAAAAAATTATATAAAAAGCTTACAGATAATTAACACAAATAGTCGCATTAATAATACGTAGCACTATGCACTCAACAACCCCCCTCCTCAGCGCCGCGCTCTGCGGCAAACACCCCGATCCTCCTCTCGCCGACATCCCAAATCCCGCGCAGGCGCAGTGTCGGCGATTGCCTGCGCTATGATAAGATGACTGTCGGCACTGCGCCTGCTCGGGATTTGGGATGCCGGCGAGTGGAGGATCGGGGTGTTTGCCGCAGAGCGCGGCGCTGAGGAGGGGGGGTGTTGAGCACTTAGCCCCGCCTCTGGGAGGCGATTTAGATGAACTTGGAGGCGTTATTAGTTTTCAAATTTAGCCGGGCACGGCACTTCAGAGGGGCGTTCCTGGGCACCGTGGAGAAAGAAGAACGCCCCTCTGGGCTCCTTACAACTTCATTTACATATCATAAGAATCGATTTTTTGAAGAAATGACAAGACGGACAATCAAAAGAACAAGACAGATGGAAAAAAGGTACTCTGTTAAACATGGATTCATGAAAAAAAAATAATTGGTAAATTGCTAGTGACAGATTCCCTTTAAGGGTACACTGACCACAATATGCAGTCCTTATGTTTTGTCATCAAACGCGTTTCGGGGCTTACTGCTCCTTCATCTGGTAGACAGGGTATGCGGACGCAGTACAGAGGCAAATTACCAGTTTTTAAATCAAACTTCCCTGTTTATTCACAAATAAAGCAAAAACAAAACGTCACTTTGTAGACTTGGAAAGTCCACATAGCAGAAATCACCCTGTTGGCAGTTCTGCCTCCAGAAGTCCATAGCAGGCTTTTAGGTGCCTGTTTCTCTTACAGACGGGTCTCAGCCCTCCAGCACGGGACAAGCCTCAGATCCCAGCACACACACCTCCTGAGCTCCACTGTCAGACTGAGGTAATCCTCCTCACCTGGCAGTGCTGGCTGGTTTTTAGGCCTGGAATATGGGGAGCAGTCACCCACCCAGCACTTTGACTACTCCCAGTAAGAGCCATAACGGATCAGCTGTATAGCCATACTAAGTATTAAGGTGTCAAACAACAACTGCTGCTGACACATAAAAACCGGCTCTTACTTCACCGAGGCCAGGAACCTTATCATCCATGATGATTCCTTGTACCTTCTTACAAATAGATATATTATAGAGATATATATTAGTATTATTAATTATTAAAGCGCCATTCATTCCATAGCGCTGTACATATGAAAAGGGGTATACATACATAATACAGACAATTGCACCAAGCATGAACAAGACGAGTTACAAACTGGTACAGAAGGAGGGAGGGCCCTGCCAGTGAGGGCTTACAATCTACAAGGTATAGATATATAAGAGAGAGAGAGAGAGCGCGCGAGAAAGAGGGAGGCAGTGAGGGCAGCAGCAGTTTCCGCAGTTAAGTAAAGAGAAGACAGGGAGAGTTCCTAAGGCACAAAATGGGCCACTTTAGAGCTATCTTATCTAAGGGTGCTGTCACGGCTGAGGATAGGGAAAACCCTCAGCCGTGCGATGCCAGAAGATGGAAGGTCGCTACTTGGCCAGAACCACAGAAATAGAGAGCAGGTCACCTCCTAAAGCTTCCCTAATCTGACCCTGACTCCTAGCTGCATGAGCCGCCCTTGAAGGTAGGAGGGCTCATGCTCAGGAACCTCGGATCCCTACTCACCCTCCGCCGATCCTTGCGCTAGGAGCTGGGTAGACAGCCCGTTCCTCCTGGACGCGGAGAAACAGGAGTCTAAAGTGGCCAAGCTACAAGGGGAACAGAAACAACTTATGGCAATGGCAGGTAAATGCAACAAACACCACACTCACCTGCCACAGACAACAAAGCCTGGAACCCATGTGCAAGTGCTGCTGTCCAGAACACAAACGAAGACAGCACACACCACACATCACACAGGAACCCAGGACCATAAGCTGCAATAACAATGAGACCACACACACACCTTCATAACACCATGTAAGGGAAAAAGCCACTTAAAGGGGAAGTGTCCAAATAAACATCACACTGCAGCTGTTACCGCAGGCAACGACATGCAAGGCAACCATGTCCTGGGAGTCAGCCAGAGACACTGCCACCACATGTACACAATACCAAACGTTGCCACGGGCAGCCACAGTGAAGGGAAGTGTCACAGTGCACACCTACATAAACCTCGTGCACACCAGACATACAAAGTGCATACATACATACACACACACCCAACCAGGTGTAACCGCATGCACTTGACAGCAAGCTGCCTAGCAACAGCTCAGACTTCTATACTGCCAAGTACCAAATCATGTTGCCAGCGGCAACCACACGTGAGGCAACAAACCAGCAGCCCTCACCATGTGGTTGACAATAAAACCAAACCGCAGGCAACTGCATGCGGATGCTGAGTGCACTCACACGACCGTAGTGTTTTGTGGATCCGCAAAACAGGGATACCGGCCCATGTGCGATCCGCACATAACCTCCACTATCATAGAAAATGCCTATTCTTGTCCGCAGTTGCGGACAAGCTCTATATTTTCTGCAAGGCCGCGGAACGGAATTATAAATGCAGACAGCACACGGTGTGCTGTTCACATCTTTTGCGTCCCCATTGAAACGAATAGGTCCGCAATTTTGCTGAACGGGTGCTGTCCCTTTCATACGGTCGTGTGAATAAGCCCTAATAGAAATGTATGATTTCAGTAATTAAAGTATATTACAAAAGTGTTCAATCTCACTGCCTATGCACATTAGAAGAAAAAATATATATATATATTACGACAGTTACACTTTAATGTACTGCCTCATCATAAATACCCCCACGGCCATTACAGGGATCTACCAGGTAACAACACAACACTGAGTATTTTCAAAAATTGGAATGCTAAATGGAGAATACAGTTGCAAGAAAAAGTATGTGAACCCTTTGGAATGATATGGATTTCTGCACAAATTAGTCATAAAATGTGATCTGATCTTCATCTAAGTCACAACAATAGACAATCACATTCTCCTTAAACTAATAACACACAAAGAATTAAATGTTACCATGTTTTTATTGAACACACCATGTAAACATTCACAGTGCAGGTGGAAAAAGTATGTGAACCCCTAGACTAATGACATCTCCAAGAGCTAATTGGAGTGAGGTATCAGCCAACTGGAGTCCAATCAATGAGATGAGATTGGAGGTGTTGGTTACAGCTGCCCTGCCCTATAAAAAACACACACCAGTTCTGGGTTTGCTTTTCACAAGAAGCATTGCCTGATGTGAATGATGCCTCGCACAAAAGAGCTCTCAGAAGACCTACAATTAAGAATTGTTGACTTGCATAAAGCTGGAAAGGGTTATAAAAGTATCTCCAAAAGCCTTGCTGTTCATCAGTCCACGGTAAGACAAATTGTCTATAAATGAAGAAAGTTCAGCACGGCTGCTACTCTCCCTAGGAGTGGCCGTCCTGTAAAGATGACTGCAAGAGCACAGCGCAAACTGCTCAATGAGGTGAAGAAGAATCGTAGAGTGTCAGCTAAAGACTTACAAATGTCTCTGGCATATGTTAACATCCCTGTTAGCGAATCTACAATACGTAAAACACTAAACAAGAATGGATTTCATGGGAGGATACCACAGAGGAAGCCACTGCTGGCCAAAAAAACCATTGCTGCACGTTTACAGTTTGCATAAGAGCACCTGGATGTTCCACAGCAGTACTGGCAAAATATTCTGTGGACAGATGAAACCAAAGTGGAGTTGTTTGGAAGAAACACAAAACACTATGTGTGGAGAAAAAGAGGCACAGCACACCAACATCAAAACCTCACCCCAACTGTGAAGTATGGTGGTGGGGGCATCATGGTTTGGGGCTGCTTTGCTGCGTCAGGGCCTGGACGGATTGCTATCATCGAAGGAAAAATAAATTCCCAAGTTTATCAAGACATTTTGCAGGAGAACTTAAGGCCATCTGTCCACCAGCTGAAGCTCAACAGAAGATGGGTGTTGCAACAGGACAACGACCCAAAGCATAGAAGTAAATCAACAACAGAATGGCTTAAACAGAAGAAAATACGCCTTCTGGAGTGGCCCAGTCAGAGTCCTGACCTCAACCCGATTGAGACGCTGTGGCATGACCTCAAGAAAGCGATTCACACCAGACATCCCAAGAATATTGCTGAATTGAAACAGTTCTGTAAAGAGGAATGGTCAAGAATTACTCCTGACCGTTGTGCATGTCTGATCTGCAACTACAGGAAATGTTTAGTTGAAGTTATTGCTGCCAAAGGAGGTTCAACCAGTTATTAAATCCAAGGGTTCAGATACTTTTTCCACCTGCACTGTGAATGTTTACATGGTGTGTTCAATAAAAACATGGTAACATTTCATTCTTTGTGTGTTATTAGTTTAAGCAGACTGTGATTGTCTATTGTTGTGACTTAGATGAAGATCAGATAACATTTTATGACCAATTTGTGCGAAAATCCATATCATTCCAAAAGGTTCACATACTTTTTCTTGCAACTGTATATCATTTTTCCTTCTCAGCAACAAGATGATAACAATCATATACTGGGATCGGTATAACGAGTCTTATAGAACTTGTGTAGTCATTATGACGGGACACTACTAAATCCCAGAAGCCAGGCAGCCAAGGCTCCTATCTTTTTGCACTTTTTCTGCCAGAGAATAAAACATGGCTCCAAAAGGTGGCTTAATGTCTTCTTACTTTTCCCCTGCCTATGACATGACACATAGCAGGGTAGCTTTTCCTGCCCACTGCTGTGACGTCTGAGTTTCCTCAAGAAGAAAAGTAAACTCACTGTCAAATATAAAATTAATTTTTTTGTCACCTAAAAACACAGATTAAACAACCGTCAACAAAAATAAGACGCATACTGTGGACCGATAATGAAAAGGTTGAAAGCAAGCCTACAGGGCACTCTATACTCCTGAAAACTGTATTTTATACATGCACATAAAAACCTAAGAGATGGACCATTCAAAAATATCAAATGAATTGACAAATCTCTTTGGCTACTTTCACACTAGCGTTAATATTTTCCGATATTGAGATCCGTCATAGGATCTTAATACCGGAAAAAAACGCTTCCGTTTTGTCCCCATTCATGGTCAATGGGGACAAAACGTAACTGAACAGAACGGAATGCTCCAAAATGCATTCCGTTCCCATCTCATTCTGCGGTTTGCTTTCCGTCCTGGGATGCGGAGCAAGACGTCAGGACCCACAATGCAAGTCAAAGGGGACGGACCCGTTTTCTCTGACACAATAGAAAACGGATCCGTCCCCCATTGACTTTCAATGGAGTTCATGACGGATTTGTCTTGGCAATGTTAAAGATAATACAACCGGATCCGTTCATAACGGATGCAGATGGTTGTATTATCAGCAACGGAAGCGTTTTTGCTGAACCCTGCCGGATCCAGCAAAAACGCTAGTGTGAAAGTATCCTTACAAGACAAACAAGATACGTTCAGGTTATCAAGTGATCCAACACAATTCCCAGTATACCTAAGTGTGCAGGCCGAATCACCAACCTGTGAATAAGCGACGCTTTGTGGTCAGATCATTTGCCACTCGGACTTCTGTACACAGTTGCAGCATCAGCAGCATAGTAACAATCATAATGATGCTCTGCCAAAGGAGAGGGGACTCAAAATGACGTCCAAACCTAAATGGGAAAAAAAATAAAAAAAATATGTTTTTTTTATTAAGGATTGGAAGTCATGCAATTAATTCTAAAAACCAGATGTCAAATTCAAAGGGGTTGCCCGGCGGGTCAATGCAAAAGAATTGATACTTATCCCACTAATCCCGCACCGCTCTTTTTCCAATGCTTAGCCGGTGCAAGCTGGTCTCTACTTTCTGGTCCCTTCTCGACACATATGAATCACTGGCTGATACAGGTCCCCGCCATGGCCACAGACTGGCTAAGCAGGCAAAACCTTTTTAACTAATGTGATCGTAATCCAGCCCCAAAATAGTGTGTCCGTGATGTACCAGGAAAATGTTCAAGGTCATTCAAGTTTATAGTATCTGTAAAGCTGAGTTCACATCAGTTCTCCGTTCCTCTAGACCAGGCATGCTCAACCCGCGGCCCTCCAGCTGTTGCAAAACTACAACTCCCAGCATGCCCGGACAGCCTACAGCTATCAGCCTAAAGCAGGGCATTGTGGGAGTTGTAGTTTTACAACAGCTGGAGGGCCATAGGTTGAGCATGCCTGCTCTAGACCATTCGAAAGTTATATAAAATGTAGCTTTTTTGGACAGAAAAAAAAAAAAAAAAAGTCCTGTCTGACTTTTTTTCCCCATCGAAAACACGGATTTGACAATAAAACATGTCATACACATGCACATCCCATGCACTACGATTGGTGTTATATACTGGGCAATATGCCCATGTGAGTTGATTTATGTTGGTCTAACCTCCCGGGAGTTCAGGAGAAGAGTTAGGGAGCATGTTCTCTCCATTGAGGCTGCAAGGGATGAGAACGATATATCACAGTTGAAGACATTGGCGAAACACTTCAAGGAGAGACACAACTGTGATGGATCTCTTTTGCGATTTAGGGGTATCGATCGGGTTATCGTGTCCCCAAGGGGAGGTGATTGGAAAAAGATACTAGGACAAAAAGAAACGAGGTGGATCTACACCTTGAATACCATCGCCCCCTTTGGGCTCAATGAGAGGAACAGTTTTGTACCCTTTCTCTGATGGAGAAAACATCCTCCTTCTGTGCACATGTGTTTGTCTTAGGCTCCGTTTGTGGGTTTTGTTTCCTCCGGTCTGGTATCTCCAAGTACCGGCAAAAATATTTTTAACAGTATATAATTGTTTTAAGTCATTATTGATGCAATTTTAACCGTTCTGTTTATTTGTTCTTTTCGTCACCCACAGTCACTTGTTATTCTCCCTCTAGAAGCTCTGGATCAATGGTCCTTCCTTGTCTAAGGGGAGCCTGCTGAATGGGATTCTTTCCTTTACTATGTGATTATCTGCCGGTCCAGAAGAGAATAGACGCTTTGTATCTCCTTCTATAATATGGTGGACATGGCCACATATGGTCAAGGGTTCTGAACCCCTATAACAGTGGTTACATTTGTCCTGTAGGTGTTCTTATCTGTGTATAATTGATGGTTTTAGTGCACTCCCCTCACCTCACGTGCACTGTCACTTTGCTTAGTCACTTTATGTACTTTCATCATCATGCAATATTAAGGTTGGTCACTTGTAGTAGTAGTATCTATATATTTTTTAATAATAATTTTAATCATGGCAATCAAGTCTAATGCACTTTATTACATTTACTGCAATTACCCGTGGTCTTATACAGGAGTGTTCAAATGGTTTTATTTATCTTCTGCATTTGTGTATGAATCACTTTCTTGATATCATGTTTGCAATTTTGTTTTGTTTTTTTGTTATTAAGGATCAGTGGATTAGATCACCATTCGGCTTTTATATAAGCATGAACTGTTGATATCTTAATCACATTGCACTTTATCTTCAACAATTGCTCTTTTACCTACCTGTTTACGGACTAATTGGACCATACCACTGTATGGTCGGATGGAATTGTGACAGGTTTGATTCTAGACCTGTCCACACTTCTATCGGCCCTGTTTGTGACTTTGTGGGCATATGATGAGTGTTGCCCTTGACCAAGATGGCGTCGGCGGCTCTTCCCGGCCGATCACATGACAGCTCCAGCCTGACAAAGGAGTTGGAGATCTGCCGATACACCTGTGTGCCCCGCTTTCCTCCTCCTTCAACGTAATCCAGCGTCTTTGGCTGGAGTTGCGTTGTTTACCAGGATGTGCGTATCCAGTGAGGTAATCGGAACGGTCAGGTGATTTCTTTATCACATGACTCCAGCGCGATATCGCGAGAACAAAGGCGGGGCTGGATGACTCATGGGGCGGACACTACTCAGTGCCGTGATGTAGCTGTACAGTGTATCAGGACGCACCGGTGGCCATCTTGGGACACTAGGCAGCAACACACAGGTGTGGATTATTGAGGGCCTTGTGATCCAAATTGTGTTAAATGGGGAGGGGGGGGGGTATATATCTGACTTTTGAGTGAGGAGAAGGGACACACCCCCTGAAGAAGCGAGGCGAAACGCGCGTGGGGTTGGTGCCATCATCCTCTCTCCTCTCCTGGTCAGTATTAGCTGCTGCATGTGTGTCAGTACACCGGTCTTGTGTTGGGATTCTCTGTATAGACCCCACTCTGACTTCTGTGCAGCGGTAACACTATGGGCAGGGTGAAATTATGTCATGAGGTCAAGTATTGAGTTGCCTACATCCTGCGCTGGTATAGATGTATAATTACATTGGTATCGCAGCATTATAGGTGTATATTCTGCTTGACAGCGATACTATAGGAGTCAATATTTTTGTAGGAGGGACGGTGGTTGTTCTACTTGTCGCAGTATACTCCTGCACTGCTACCACTACATGGATGTAACTATATTTTTTTGTATCATGTAATCATTTATGCTCTTTTAATTAATAAAGATTGATTTATACTATATTGTGTGCTATTTAATGGGTTTATAATAAAACATGTCATGGACAGAACATAAACCAATGGGGATCTATTACTCACAATTACAATTACATTATAATTATTTAAGGGGTCTGCCGCTTCATTTAAACTGGGAACACGGCCCCAGTTCTAGTGACTGGGTGAGGGCCCAATTTGGGAAAAGTTCCCCATGAATGCATAACACATATCTGTTGATCCCATTCACCCAGTGGAGGCCAAAAAAACACGACAGGTCAGTTTTCTAACCCTATCATTCACACGACCGTATTAATGGGTCTGCAAAATTGGTGCGGACCCGTTCATTTCAATGGGGCCGCAAAAGATGCGGACAGCACACCGTATGCTGTCCGCATCCGTAATTCAGCTCCTCTGCCCCGCTAGAAAGATAGAGCATGTCTTATTCTTGGCTGCAATTGCAGACAAGAATAGGCATTTTCTATATGGCGACGGCCATGTTTTGTGGATCTACAATTTGCGGACCACAAAACACTTACGGTCGTGTGAATGTAGCCTAAAGGAAAGCGCAGCAGATTACATTTTTCCTACACCAGGGCCAACTCAACAAAAATAATAGCATACAGTATATGTTCTTTGAAATAGGAGCCTATGTGTGACGAGTCTGTACAGCACCCATCACAGGCCTCCGTCATATACACTGAGGGAGTACTACGCCCACAGAAGATAGAAACATTATGTGCACAAAGCCTAACTCAACCTGTCAAGCAGATTATATCTACATGTAATCCGTAAAAAAGGGTGGGGAAAAAGAACACAACACAGCTAATAATACCAAATCACGTCCAACATACAGGTATTTTCAACAGGTCACTGTGACCCTTTTCTATGCAAGGACACAACAGGCCGTTGTGCAAACATCACGACGCAGACCAGGTATACATGTACATGCATGAGAAGCCAGGCCTTCACCTTCATATCAGGGCAGTAGGTAAAGGGAATTACGCATTTATTTGATTTTAGTAATTTGCACAAAAAATTTACAAAAAATAAAAATAAAAAACACACACACACACACACACACAAAGAAACCCTGCGATCATCTCCAATATATTAGAGTTGTCCTCAGTATTACAGAGACCTTAAGATTAAAGGGGTACTCCCATCTCTTACATTGG
This sequence comes from Bufo bufo, assembly GCF_905171765.1. NCBI lineage: Eukaryota > Metazoa > Chordata > Amphibia > Anura > Bufonidae > Bufo > Bufo bufo. The sequence goes on from NC_053393.1 coordinate 435,836,753, forward strand.
TGGCATATCACTAGGATACGGCACCAATGTCAGAAAGGGTCCAAGATGTGGGTCCTAACGATATGCCAATATGCCACCAGTGTAGGGTTGCCACCTTTCTCAACAAAAAAATACCGGGCAAGTTAAGCCACACCCCAAAGGGTGTGTGGTTGTGGGGCGTGGCTTAACACAGGGTTTGAAGTCGCTGTCATACTGTGGCTCCCCAGGAATATTAAAGCCCCCATTAGTGCCCCCAATAATAGTAATGCACCCAGTAATAGTAATGCCCCCATTAGTGTGCCCCAGTAACAGTAATGGCCCTATTAGTGCGCCCCAGAATGAATAATGACCCCTATTAGTGCCGCCCAGTAAGAGTAATGCCCCAATTAGTGCCACCTGTTAAGAATAATGCTCCCATTAGTGAACCCCAGTTAGAGTAATGTGGCCCTCATTCCCCGGGAACCGTCACTCGGGGCCAGCACACTGACTGTAGAGTATTGTGTGAGAGTCTGGGCCTGGTAACGGAGAAGGCGGGAGAGGGGAGATGTCGTGATAGGAAAGAAGTGCAGCAGAAGAGCCAGGGACGGGAGGAGCGCAGGCCCGCGACTCGTCTCTTTGTTATCCGGCCTGATCTGGGAGTGAGACCATGCTGTGGAGCGAGGGTTTTCTGCTCTCCTTCAGCAGCATCTTCGTGCTCCTGACCACCCGCAGCCCCCAGCTCTCCGGCTTCCAATCCATCCTGACCGGCGGTTTCGTCCTTTTCAGGTTCGAGCCGGTCCCGGATTGCCGGCCGCTCACAGCTCACCGCCACTCACTCACCCCCAGCTGTCAGGACCGTGAGCGAGCAAGTCAGAATGTCTGCACTGCAGTTTAAAATGAATCCTGTGTCCGGGTCTGAGAAAGTATTGTACCCCGACAAAGGATTGCAAACCCGGACTGTCCGGGTCAATCCCGTACGGGTGGCAACCCTACACCAGTGTGATGGGTATAACCATTGAAGTTCAGATGTGATGAATAGTATATTTTGAAGCGTTAAATGCAGATTTGATCATAGGGTCACCCTCAGTTAAAATCTGCAACAATTCCACACAAGAATGAGCAAGCTTAGGCTACTTTCACACTAGCGTTCAGAGCGGATCCGTCTGGGGTCTGCCCAGACGGATCCGCTCATATAATGCAGACTTTGGATCCGTTCAGAACGGATCCGTCTGCATTATATTGTAGAAAAAATTATAAGTGTGAAAGTAGCTTCAAACGGATCCGTCCAGACTTTACATTGAAAGTCAATGGGGGACGGATCCGTTTGAAAATTGAGCCATATAGTGTCAAATTCAAACGGATCCGTCCCCATTGACTTACATTGTAAGTCTGGACGGATCCGCTTGCCTCCGCACGGCCAGGCGTTCAGGTGTCCGCTTGCTGAGCGGAGCGGAGGCTGAAAGCTGCCAGACTGATGCATTCTGAGCGGATCCACGTCCACTCAGAATGCATTAGGGCAGTACGGATGCGTTCGGGGCCGCTTGTGAGCCCCTTCAAACGGAGCTCACAAGCGGAGCCCCGAACACTAGTGTGAAAGTAGCCTTAAATAAATAAAAAATAAAATAAAAAAATCACTGGCATGCTTGGATGAGTTGTATAGCAAAACAATTCTGCCACGTACAAACACAGCCTACGGTTGTGTGAGAGATTTTTTCTTTTATTTAATGAGAACAGCATGAAATGGTCACCAACTTTTCACACAACCTTGCAGAAATCAATAGTGCAAGAGGCCATAAAAAAATCTTATCAGAGAAAAGTGCCTTGTTCTACAGTTATCAGCTGCCCCCCCATTTGTAAAATTACTTTGGTGGAGAGTTATCAAGATTAGCATTCCCATATGCTGCTCTTGTTCCCCTGTCCTGGTGTGAGGTGTGTCTACTTTATTAAGAGGCAGGTGCCTATTAGGGCATTTCTGGCAGACCATGCCCCTAGCTGGCATAGACTTGAGCTATAACTTCCACCAGTTATAGCAAATCATTGGCTGCAATAGGCCCCGCTGCTCCTGCTAAGCCCCACCCTCTTTTCTTGTCACTTTAGTAAAGTGGCAAGAAACACAAACTTTTATATGCCATAATAGTGCCGTAATAGCTTTGATAAATGCCCCGTATGGTCTCCGAAATTAATAAATAATCAATTTTGGTAAGTCAAGGATGGCTGCTTTCTCACTAAGGATCAGATTAGATCATCCCATACAAGTCTATGGAAAGAGGAGAGGTGGAGTGAGCAGGAAATTAGTGAGAAACACACAGTTAGAGAGACTGCACAGCTAAATACACAGTTACTATCTCAGTCTGCTATATTCACATACATACAGGTCAGTACTTCCCTGTAATGTCCTCCATGATCCTGGAGCTGATTCTGAGTGACTATGAAAGTTATGAAGCAAATTCTCCTCTACTTTCTGTGTGTGAAGTGAATGGCAGCTAGTCTCCACCCACCGACTTTTAAAAAAAGCCTTGGAACATGCCAAGGAAAAATAGCCAAGCCAAATATCCAACCGTAGACAGCTCTTTCGGGGTGCTTGCCCCTGATCAGTACGGAGTCAAATAAAAATTTAATAACTGGGAGCTTAAATAGGCCCTGGAAAAAAATAAAATAAAAGTGTCTCCATGTTGTAGGTGGGTCAAATTGATAGAAGACAGGGCAGCACAAGTAGGCAGGGCCAACAGAAGTAGACGGAGCCTGTAATACAGTAGTGCAACACAAAATACCGCCCCAGCAGAACCAAATACCACAGTGAAGCATAAAATACTGCTGCCCTCACCACAGTATTCAACTGTATTGCCGTCCTGAGGACAGCGATACAGTTGAGTTCAGGAGGACACCCGCAGCCGTTAGTCTCATCCATAAGTACCTGATGCTACCAGCATTAATTAAGGTCAAGTTCACACGAACGTGTGTGACCCGTGCTTGTGCTGCGGCCCGCAAATAGCAGGCCGCAATGCACGATCGCCGGCCGTAGGTCAGCCGCATCGGATCGCGGACCCATTCACTTTAATGGGTCCGCGATCCGGCCGTTCCGCGAAAAGATAGGACTTGTTCTATCTTTTAGCGGAACGGAAGTACGGGACGTAACCCCACGGAGGCACTCCGTAGTGCTTCCGAGGGGTCCCGTCCCGCGATTCCGGATTTGCGGACCCATTGAAGTGAATGGGTCCGCATCCGTGATGCGGAATTCACACGGAACTGTGGCCGTGTATTGCGGCCAGCGATTTGCGGGCCGCAATACGGCCACAGATCACACGTGTGAACTTAGCCTAATGCTGAGAGCATCAGATTGATATCAACCTGCCCAGCGGTAGTGAAGAGGGCTCAGGTTGCCCCCCTGGCATTGGTCCACCAGGACATTTCTCTGTAGGGTTTATGGCCAGTCCACCCCTGCAGGTAAGGATTTCTTTATCTTGATAATGGCAGTTTTTACCTGTCCGTTGCCTTTAGGTCACTTACCAAAACAATATCCTCAAGATGTTAGCTACTAAGAGCATGAGACAAACGTAAACTGAGAAGCCATCTGCGTTCTGGGTTCTTCTTATGTCTCTATACTGGGGTATATATGGCACGACTCCTCCAAATATCATGGCAGCTGATGCCCCCCAAGAAACGAGCCTATGCACAGCGAATACAAGCCATTCTGTCCCTTCCTCCTCCATCGTGCCTGAGGTGCGTCTATCACTCCTTCAACTTTATCTGGCTTCTCCCTGGCCAGCAGAGGTTATAAGCCAAGATTACTGGAGACGTCCAAACTGCTTCCAAATGCTACACCCCATGATGATACCTAGGGAGAAGAAACAAGAAATATTTTACATTCAGCATTGCATTCACATAGATGACACGGTGATCCGTTTTTAAGACTAACCGCTCAGTTAATCAATAACTTAGTCAATTATCCTTTATATTCATATAATCCCAGTCATGGGGGAGATAACACCATCTGCTCCTCCAGATTTACAGCAAAGATTAGCTCACTGGGGCCACTGACCTACTTAAAATGACGAAAAATGCAGACGGTATCAGCAGCATCTCACATCATCGACTTTATTCGGACTTCAAAGCAGTAATACAAATGGCAAAGTTTCGGCTGATACACAGCCTTTGTCAAGCCTGACCAGCCGAAACGTTGCCATTTGTATTACTGCTTTGAAGTCCGAATAAAGTCGATGATGTGAGATGCTGCCGATACCGCCTGCATTTTTCTACATATTCTGGCCGTTGGATCCAAGGCCATCGGTGAGGCTGTTGCATCTATTTGGATCCATCAACAAGGACCGAGTGGTGCTGCTTCTACATTTTGTTTACTACTTAAAATGACGGTCATTGGCCACTCCTAAGGCCTCCTGCACACAAACGTGTGAGCCCCGTGGCCGTGCTGCGCGAACACCAACCGTGGGGCAGCCGCAGCGGATCGAGGACCCCTTCACTTTAAGGGGTTCGCGATCCACCCGTTTAACAAAAAGATAGGACATGTTCTATCTTTTTGCGGAACGGAAGTACGGGACAAAACCCCACAGAAGCACTCCGTGCGTCTGTTCCGCATCTCCAGATTTGCAGACCCATTGAAGTGAATGGGTCCGCATCCGTGATGCGGAATGCCCACAGAACGGCGCCCCTGTATATTACGGATCCGCATATGCGGTCCGCAGCACGGGCCACTTACGGTCGTGTGCAATAGGCCTAATGTTGCTGAAACATAGAAGACAAGTCTAAAGAGGAGCGGTTACCTCTTCTGACATGTCTATTGTAATAACTACTTGTATTCCCCAAGTAACAACACTTCTGGAGCATCTTTTCTTATGACTCAATGATGTGCCAGTCCTCCGTTATTTCTACTAGAAGTTTATGAATACTGCAAGCTGCTGACCAAAAGGTACAGATGGGCATTACCAGTTGTGGAGGTGTCCCCGCAGTCTGACACCAGCAGCACTCATTGAGTCAGACACACCCGCTACTAGTAACACCCAGCAGTACCTTTACTGCAGACTGCTGGCAATAGACTTGTAAACCTCTAGCAGGAATAATACAGGAATGGAACAACTTGGAGAAAAAAAGAAGAATAGATGCTCCGGAATTGATATTACATGGAGAATGCAAGTAGTTACTAAAACTGACATGTCAGCCCTGTCGAGGACATAACAAAAAAAATCCCAAGCATAGGCCATGGTACGACAGCCATGTGCTATGCTTTTTTTTTTGGGACCCATATAAATGCGTCTTTACTGTGGACAGTGTCAGACTGTGTAGGGACAACTGGAAGCAATCAATGGTCAATGCATTCAGCAATTTCTAAGAGGAATAACAGGGGACCGACACAAAGCAAAGTTAGAAGAAAAGATGCTCCAGTATTGTTTTTATTTTTTTCTATGAGAAACACAAGTATTTACTAAAACAGACGTCAGGAAAGCTGGACCTTATCTACAGCGGACAAGTATTACCGACTAATCCTGTCACGTCCACCTGATACATTACACACAGATAATCTGCTGAAATGAGGACGTCCAACCCATGGAAAATCGTCTGAACTGCGACAATTAAGAGGTTAATGCGCCATAAGCAATAATGACATGTCTGCCATAGGTCCTGCATGGCACCGCCACTATACCAGCGCTGCATATGAACTGGACACTTCTCCATACACTTACATGGGGGCTATGCTGTTACAGGCACCCGGCAAGAAGACCCTACGGCCCCTTTGTTTTAGGAATTGGAATGGACCCCATCAATGAAACACTGATTGTATATGCTAGAAATAAGCCATCTGTGTCTGCAGTGGGGAAAGATTGTATCGGGTGTAAGGCCTCAGAGCAGAAATCTAAATGGGGCCTCCTCCCCGGAGCTCATGTACCCCTAAGAGCAGGAGAAGTGGTCACTTATTTAATATCCAGCTTCCTGTCCTTTTTAGGGGACAAAAGTGGCAAAAACCTCAAGTTGTTTGGTAAGATAACACTGCAAAGCCGGATCAAGCCCCCCACAGCTGCGCCCATGCTGCCTAGGTGTCCCCATTCAGGCATGCTCAACCTGCGGCCCTCCAGCTGTTGTAAAACAACAACTCCCACCATGCCCATGCTGGGAGTTGTAGTTTTGCAACAGCTGGAGGGCCGCAGGTTGAGCATGCCTGCTAGATTATTACTTGTTCTGAGTCCGGGGCAGAACCCCCCTTTAAGCCTATTATAATACCTATGTGATATGACAGGGGTTACCACAAAGCCCAGATATCACGTGACCTAAACCTCAGAGGAGCCCATACATTGTAGGCATAACGCTGACAGAGCCCATGTATCCCAAACACTGCTGTCACAGGACCCTGCGCATGTCCCACTACAACACTCACTCAGCCGGGGGGCTCCTCCTCCAGCTGACACCCGCTCCCCTGCCCGCCGTTTACCTGGTGCGAGCTGTCATCCTCCGGGCAGCACCAACACTGTATCTGTCCCAGCGACCCAGCCAGCACATCGATTGGAACCCCTGGGCGAGGGGCGTGGCCGCGCAGCTGTGACGTCACAATCAGCGCCGGTAAACAGAGGAAGTGGGCAGTTCAGGTGTGTGTGTGGCAGTCACACGTGGCTACATAGCTGGGGGGGCGGCTCACCAGTCTGATAGGGTGGCCATGGTAACTCTGCTTGTTTTCTGGAGATGATTTCTTGTCCTTTAAATAATTATGCAGGGTAACTGGATTTGTAACTTTAAATTAAAGGGGAGCTTCATAGTTATGTAAATAAAGCTTATTACATGCAGGGGAGCTTTCTGAGACATTTCCTCAGGATAGGTCATCAGTATGTGATTGGTTGGGGGTCCAAAACCCGGTGTAACGTTATACTTCCCTACTTCGAGAGATTTCCCTACCCTCGTCACTTCCGGTCGCGCTGGACATGACGTGAGGAGGTGTGCCGCGCCGCGCAGGCGCACAATGACGGGTTAGGGAAATTTCACAGCAGAGTGCGCATGCACCGGGAGCCTGCAGCGCTGTGCAGGCGCACAACGACGGGTTAGGGAAATTTCACAGCAGAGTGCGCATGCGCCAGGAGCCTCGCCGGCGGTTCGGGTAGGGAACAATTATGGGCCAGTGCGCAGGCGTGGTGATCGGATGGATGTTCTCAGTTGGACACCGGCCGACACTGCACATGCGCTGGGAGCCTCACCAGCAGTTAGGGTAGGGAAAAAGCACTGGCCCATACGTAATTTTTCCCTTCCCTAACCGCTGGTGAGGCTCCCGGCGCATGCACCGGTGTCCAGCTGAGAACATCTACCCGATCACCGCGCCTGCGCAATGGCCCATAATTTTTCCCTACCCTAACCGCCGGCGAGGCTCCCGGCGCATGCGCACTCTGCTGTGAAATTTCCCTAACCCGTCGTTGTGCGCCTGCGCGGCGCTGCACACCTCCTCACGTCATGTCCGCTGCGACCGGAAGTGACGAGGGTAGGGAAATCTCACGAAGTAGGGAAGTATAACGTTACACCGGTACCCCCACCGATCAGCTGTTTCAGAAGGCACCAGTGACGTCACGTTCATCGGTCAGTGCCATAGAAGTGAATGGGGATGAGTGCGATACCAAGCACAGCTGCTATACAATGTACGACGCCATTCTTGCTGAGCGCGGAGAAGACCGCGACACAGGAGTATTGGTGCCTTCTCAACCAGCTGATCAACGGGGGTCCCGAGTTTTCTCATGCGTGCGCAAAACGCATTAGAATGTTTTGCACTCGCGCGGAAAAATCGCGCATTGGAGTCGGTAAGGTAACCTGCTACCAAAAGCTGTTAAGACTTTACTACCATGAGAGAAACTGTTAAGACACCCTTCACACCTGGACAGGTTCTGGACAAACGTGCCTTCAAAACCCTGTATCTTGTAGTGGATATTAGAGCAACCATTCCTCAAGTACTACTGCCCACCATAGTTTCTGTTGGAGGAAGCTTTAGCGGGATGGAGAGGAAATAGGGCCATGACTCCCACCCTTGCCTAAATCCATACATCATTATCTGGGAAGATATTGTAGGAACGGTCTCTGCTATAATTGGATGTACTACAACTCCCATTTTGCACTCTAGTAAAGAGAGACATTTATCCTACCTCTGGCATGGCTTTCTGACTCCTGCGCCATATCGTGGCCATTGCGCTCTGCCTTGTTCCTATCATCACAGGCATCCCAACTACGATCAGACAGGAGCCCCAAAACCAGGTTGTACCCCACGGGGAGAAAGGGTGTCTCCTCCGGTCACTGTACGGCCCGAGGGAGCAACGGTGTGAGGAAAGCCACTGTGATTTACTGTAACAGCGAAAGCCACTACCACTCCCATGCTCTGCTTTGGCTCGTCTCCTGGGCTAACTGCAATTATTTGGTGACACGTGCCTTACTAAGAATTGGCCCACTTTTTGGCATAAATGCCTGTTCCTCTGCCGGATTTCCTAACTCTACTGTAAACGTCGCCTAATGCTTAATATTTATAGGGCATTCTAATTGGCTCATTAGTAAAATGCGATATGGGTCACTCCTGGATTATTACTGAGCAGGTTCATCCTGCTCTACTGAGGTGTTATCATCAAAGCTTGGATGTTCTTCAGGAGCACAAAATATCTCCATGGCTACCACAGAAGTCCTACAAAGTAATGGCAGCTTCAGCAAAACAGATCTATATAGCAATGTAATGTCCTTCTTCAGGGGGAATTTAAAAAAATCACATTCTTTACAAAATGTTGGTGGATTTTTTTTTCTAGGAAAATATTTGAAATCCACAGTTGGTTTATTAAAGAAAACCTTCACATTGAGGCACAGGTTAAAATAAAAAGTGACTTGTGCCATTTTTATTTCTCATGCCCATATTGCGGCCCGCAAACAACAATATGCGGGCACCGGCCGTGTGCTCACCGCATCACGGATGCGGACCCATTCACTTTCACCCATTCACGGACCCATTCAAGTTGAATGGGTCTGGATCCGTCGTGGCAGCCAGACAGTAGTAGTGCCCGTGCACTGGGGACCAAATATTGTGGTACCCAATGCACAGGACTGTGATCCAGCGCAGAGACCGCATTGAAGCTACAGAAAGATAATAGACCGCCGAGGAAGGCCTTGAAGGCCGAAACGTCCGGTCACATAATCTAATACCCATAATCAATTGCGCTTCAGAGATAATACTGGATCATGAATTCTATGTGATGCGATGTGAATAAAATGCCTTAAATTGCAAATGAAGAGCCATGTGCCGCAATTTTCTATTTTACCCAATGCACAGAACGGCTGAGCAACAGTTGTGTGCATGAGCCCTTGGGCCTCGTTCACATTTCCGTGTCGGTGTCATCATGTCCGTGAAAAAAAGTGTGTTTCATCTGTAAAGATGTCTGTGAGTCCGTGAGTCCGTTTTTACCATCCGGAAAGGTGAACAAGGCCTTAGGGTGGGTTCACATCACGTTTTATGCCTCCGTTTAACGTATACGTACCAAAAAATAGGATACAAAAACGCAGCGCACCACGTTCTTGTATCCTGCACAGTCCAGTAAAAAAAAACATACTTTTTTTTTCCCAATAGAACTCTATGGTGAGCTGATGCCACTGTATGACATCAGTCTGAGGCATCCATTTAACGTATACGTTTTTTGTATAAAAGGATGGGAAAGACGTGATGTGAACCCACCCTTATTTTCGGATGTGTCACAAATTTGAAAAAAAATATAAAAATGCATCAAAGGGATGTGGGTAAACAATAAGTGCTGCTTCTGCCAAATTTATTATTGACTTGCACCCGTGTGGAAAAAACTGAACGCAATCGCAGACAAAACTGACTGAATTTGATTGCAAAATGGTGCGAGTTTGACTGAACGCATCCGGAGCCAATCCGTATTGTTCGTGTGAAAGAGGCCTAAGGCCGTATTTTTGTTCCGCATCCGATCTACATTTTTTGCAGAGTGGATGCAGACCCATTCATTTCTAAGGGTCCACATCTATATGTCTGTTCTGCGGTCCCGCTAAAAATATAGAACATGTCCTATTCTTGTCTGTGAAGGCTCTCATTTATCGAGGTCATGGTATATCTGTAAAGAATAAATCAAGGCAACTGGACTTACTGTAGATTTCTTGAAAACGTTCCACTTCAGTTACATATTTATTCCCAGAGAATTCTTGTACAGTCACTCAGAATTGAGAAAGCTCGTTGGAAGAACGAGTGAAACCTTTTCATGAAATCTACAGTAAGTCCAGTTGCCCTGATTTATTCTTTACAGATATGTCCTATTCAATACATGCGGATGGTGTCCGTGTAACGTTTTGCAAAACACAGATCCCTAAAAAATATGGATGAGGTACGTGTTGCATCAGTTTTTTTTTGCGGACCCATTTTCATAGTGCCTATTCTCGTCCACAAAACGGACAAGAACAGAACATGTTCTATGTTTTTTGGGGGACTGTGGAACAGACATACGGATAGGGAGAGTACATGGTGTGCTGTCCATTTTATTTGCGGACCCCTAGAAATGAATGGGTCAATGTGCGATCTGCAAAAAATGAGGATCGGATGGGGACCAAATATACGGTCATGTAAATGGAACCTTAAAGGGTTGTTACAAGTTATCCCCTATCCTTCCGCTGGGACTTCCACCGATCACGAGAATGGTCGCCCCGTACCCCCTGCTGCCCATCTGAAAAGAACAGAGTAGCCGGACGCACATGTGCGTGGCCTGCTGCATTCATTTCTATTGGAGTTCTATAGATGGCCGAGCAATGTGGGCTGCAGAGGTACAGAGCCTCCGTACTTTTGAACGGTGGGGGGCCCAGCGGTAATGCCCCCACCAATCTAATTGTCATCCCCATATCCTGTGGATAGAGGATAACTTGTAACAAAAGGAATATCTCTTTAAAGGGGTCGTCTTACTTCAGCAAATAGCAAGAGGCGGGGCTTAGCAGGAGGGGTTGCTTAGCACGGCCCGGCAGATTTACTACTATACCTTATGCTAGAAAAAAAATATAGCTGAAGTCTACTTCGGCTTACCAAGGACCAGAGGTCGCGTTACATTTTTTCCGGAAGTGTAAAAATACTCCTCTTACCATTTTTGAGGAGTATTTTTAGCCGAGGAGGAGTACGAAAGTTGAAGTAATTTTAAATACAAAATACGTAGCTTGCACTTGTTCACGTCTGCGTTTGGAGCCTCCATCACAGATTTTGTTAAAAAGACGTGAGAAAAAAATTCTTACATGCAGGACTTTTTTGTCTGGTAAAAAGAGAGGATCCCAAACAGAAACTGAACGGATCCCATCATGGTCCTTGGAGTCTGTTCAGCTCTGTTCCTGTCAGTTCGGCCGGGTTCACATCATGTTTCGGTCATATGTTTAACGTACATGAAAAAACTTGTACTACAACGCACGCCTCAGACAGATGCCATACTGTGGCAGCTGTCACCATAGAGTTCCTCTGTACACAAAATGTATTATTTTTTTATGGACTTTGCAGGATGGGAAGACGTGGTACACTAGCGTATACGTACACATTAGCATATATGTTTTTTGTTTTTACAATGGAACTCCATGGCGATGGATGCCACAGTATGGCATCTGTCTGAGGGATCCGTTAACATACAGGTTTTTTGTATACGTTAAACATTATGACAAATATCCAACCCTTCTATTATTTTCATTGTTCTGCTCATCTGACAGAGCAGAACAACAGAAATAAATAGTGGTGGTGTGGACGGGCCTGAGAGGGGTATGCAGGGAACCATTGCTGGTCTAAATAACATGAAGCAATTATGGCAAAGTGATAAAGTCCAGTCCAATATGGCGGATCTTCCCTGTACTTTATCACTTGGCTATAATAGCCTGCTGTGCACTTACTACACCCTGCAGCACACACATCACACACCCTGCACTACATACATCAGTGTGAGATGTACGTGATGTGTGTAGATCTCACCCTGCACTACATACATCAGTGTGAGATGTACGTGATGTGTGTAGATCTCACCCTGCACTATATACATCAGTGTGAGATGTACGTGATGTGTGTAGATCTCACCCTGCACTATATACATCAGTGTGAGATGTACGTGATGTGTGTACAGTCGTGGCCAAAAGTCTTTGTTTCAGTTGTTTCTGTGATGTAGTGAAATATAATTACACGCACTTCATACGTTTCAAAGGCTTTTATCGACAATTACATGACATTTATGCAAAGAGTCAGTATTTGCAGTGTTGGCCCTTCTTTTTCAGGACCTCTGCAATTCGACTGGGCATGCTCTCAATCAACTTCTGGGCCAATTCCTGACTGATAGCAACCCATTCTTTCATAATCACTTCTTGGAGTTTGTCAGAATTAGTGGGTTTTTGTTTGTCCACCCGCCTCTTGAGGATTGACCACAAGTTCTCAATGGGATTAAGTTTCCAGGCCATGGACCCAAAATGTCAACGTTTTGGTCCCTGAGCCACTTAGTTATCACTTTTGCCTTATGGCACGGTGCTCCATCGTCCTGGAAAATGTATTGTTCTTCACCAAACTGTTGTTGGATTGTTGGAAGAAGTTGCTGTTGGAGGGTGTTTTGGTACCATTCTTTATTCATGGCTGTGTTTTTGGGCAAAATTGTGAGTGAGCCCACTCCCTTGGATCAGAAGCAACCCCACACATGAATGGTCTCAGGATGCTTTACTGTTGGCATGACACAGGACTGATGGTAGCGCTCACCTTTTCTTCTCCGGCCAAGCCTTTTTCCACATGCCCCAAACAATCGGAAAGAGGCTTCATCGGCGGAGAATATGACTTTTGCCCCAGTCCTCAGCAGTCCATTCACCATACTTTCTGCAGAAGATCAATCTGTCCCTGATGTTTTTTTTTTTTTTAAGAGAAGTGACTTCTTTGCTGCCCTTCTTGATACCAGGCCATCTTCCAAAAGTCTTCGCCTCACTGTGCGTGCAGATGCACTCACACCTGCCTGCTGCCATTCCTGAGCAAGCTCTGCACTGGTGGCACTCCGATCCCGCAGCTGAATCCTCTTTAGGAGACGATCCTGGCGCTTGCTGGACTTTCTTGGACGCCCTGAAGCCTTCTTAACAAGAATTGAACCTCTTTCCTTGAAGTTCTTGATGATCCTATAAATTGTTGATTGAGGTGCAATCTTAGTAGCCACAATATCCTTGCCTGTGAAGCCATTTTTATGCAACGCAATGATGGCTGCACGCGTTTCTTTGCAGGTCACCATGGTTAACAATGGAAGAACAATGATTTCAAGCATCACCCTCCTTTTAACATGTCAAGTCTGCCATTTTAACCCAATCAGCCTGACATAATGATCTCCAGCCTTGTGCTCGTCAACATTCTCACCTGAGTTAACAAGACGATTACTGAAATAATCTCAGCAGGTCCTTTAATGACAGCAATGAAATGCAGTGGAAAGGTTTTTTTGGGATTAAGTTAATTTTCATGGCAAAGAAGGACTATGCAATTCATCTGATCACTCTTCATATCATTCTGGAGTATATGCAAATTGCTATTATAAAAACTTAAGCAGCAACTTTTCCAATTTCCAATATTTATGTAATTCTCAAAACTTTTGGCCACGACTGTAGATCACACCCTGCACTACATACATCAGTGTGAGATGTACGTGATGTGTGTAGATCTCACTCTGCACTACATACATCAGTGTGAGATGTACGTGATGTGTGTAGATCTCACCCTGCACTACATACATCAGTGTGAGATGTATGTGATGTGTGTAGATCTCACCCTGCACTACATACATCAGTGTGAGATGTACGTGATGTGTGTAGATCACACCCTGCACTACATACATCAGTGTGAGATGTACGTGATGTGTGTAGATCTCACCCTGCACTACATACATGAGTGTGAGATGTACGTGATGTGTGTAGATCTCACCCTGCACTACATACATCAGTGTGAGATGTACGTGATGTGTGTAGATCTCACCCTGCACTACATAAATCAGTGTGAGATGTACGTGATGTGTGTAGATCTCACCCTGCACTACATACATCAGTGTGAGATGTACGTGACTTGTGTAGATCTCACCCTGCACTACATACATCAGTGTAAGATGTGCGTGATGTGTGTAGATCTCACCCTGCACTACATACATCAGTGTGAGATGTATGTGATGTGTGTAGATCTCACCCTGCACTACATACATGAGTGTGAGATGTACGTGATGTGTGTAGATCTCACCCTGCACTACATACATCAGTGTGAGATGTACGTGATGTGTGTAGATCACACCCTGCACTACATACATCAGTGTGAGATGTATGTGATGTGTGTAGATCACACCCTGCACTACATACATCAGTGTGAGATGTACGTGATGTGTGTAGATCTCACCCTGCACTACATACATCAGTGTGAGATGTACGTGATGTGTGTAGATCTCACCCTGCACTACATACATCAGTGTGAGATGTACGTGATGTGTGTAGATCACACCCTGCACTACATAAATCAGTGTGAGATGTACGTGATGTGTGTAGATCTCACCCTGCACTACATACATGAGTGTGAGATGTATGTGATGTGTGTAGATCACACCCTGCACTACATACATGAGTGTGAGATGTATGTGATGTGTGTAGATCTCACCCTGCACTACATACCTCAGTGTCAGATGTACGTGATGTGTGTAGATCACACCCTGCACTACAAACATCAGTGTGAGATGTGCGTGATGTGTGTAGATCTCACCCTGCACTACATAAATCAGTGTGAGATGTACGTGATGTGTGTAGATCTCACCCTGCACTACATACCTCAGTGTCAGATGTACGTGATGTGTATAGATCTCACCCTGCACTACATAAATCAGTGTGAGATGTACGTGATGTGTGTAGATCTCACCCTGCACTACATAAATCAGTGTGAGATGTACGTGATGTGTGTAGATCTCACCCTGCACTACATACCTCAGTGTCAGATGTACGTGATGTGTATAGATCACACCCTGCACTACAAACATCAGTGTGAGATGTGCGTGATGTGTGTAGATCTCACCCTGCACTACATAAATCAGTGTGAGATGTACGTGATGTGTGTAGATCTCACCCTGCACTATATACATCAGTGTGAGATGTACGTGATGTGTGTAGATCACACCCTGCACTACATACCTCAGTGTGAGATGTACGTGATGTGTGTAGATCACACCCTGCACTACATACATCAGTGTGAGATGTACGTTATGTGTGTAGATCTCACCCTGCACTATATACATCAGTGTGAGATGTACGTGATGTGTGTAGATCACACCCTGCACTACATAAATCAGTGTCAGATGTACGTGATGTGTGTAGATCTCACCCTGCACTATATACATCAGTGTCAGATGTACGTGATGTGTGTAGATCTCACTCTGCACTACATACATCAGTGTGAGATGTACGTGATGTGTGTAGATCTCACCCTGCACTACATTCATCAGTGTGAGATGTGCGTGATGTGTGTAGATCTCACCCTGCACTACATACATGAGTGTGAGATGTATGTGATGTGTGTAGATCACACCCTGCACTACATACATGAGTGTGAGATGTACGTGATGTGTGTAGATCTCACTCTGCACTACATACATCAGTGTGAGATGTACGTGATGTGTGTAGATCTCACCCTGCACTATATACATCAGTGTGAGATGTACGTGATGTGTGTAGATCACACCCTGCACTACATACATCAGTGTGAGATGTACGTGATGTGTATAGATCACACCCTGCACTACATACATCAGTGTCAGATGTACGTGATGTGTGTAGATCTCACTCTGCACTACATACATCAGTGTGAGATGTACGTGATGTGTGTAGATCTCACCCTGCACTATATACATTGCTGCACTGTCACCTTGTGGTGCCGGTCAGACTGGATGTCCAGGCTCCCCTGCAGTTGTCCAGCACTCCATTCGTCTTCATTACCACACCATGTTTGCTGGCGCAGTGCTGCCCCTGCTCTCCTCATACTTCGGGACTCGGGAGCCGGCCTCTCCTCCTTTCAGCTCCCGCCGGCTTCCCCTTCTGCAGGGCGCTAAATCACTCCGGCGCCCACCCAAACTAACCAATAGCAAAGCTCCTTGCTGTATGGAGCTTTGCTATTAGTCATTTCAGGCACAGGCAGCATCACCTCGCTGCCTGCGCCGTTCACTGCACGCCCTGCGTTGCTGAATGTAGGGGAAAAGTCTAAGGTGTATTGGTACGCCTTAGACTTTTTTCAGAGAGTAAAACGGCCTGAACAGGCGCCTGATGCTTGTACAGGCATTATTGCGACCTCTGCCAAGGACAGTGCTGTACATTGTATAGTGGCCGTTCTTGGTATTGCATCCCAGGTCCGTTCACTTGAATGGGACTGAGCTGCACATAGTCCATGTGCCCGATGAACGTCATGTCACACAGCCTAGGCTAAGCTGCAAGAAGGCCATGGCGCTACTACGAACACTATTGCCTTCTCAAACTGCTGATCGGCGGGGATCCTGGGTGTCGGACCCGCACTGGGCAGATACTGCAACCTATCCAGAGGGGTTATCCAGTATATTACTATTGATGGCCTATCCGTAGGGGTCCAACATCCAGCATCCCTGTCGATCAGCAATCTGAAGAGGCTGCAGCTCTCCTGTGAGGACTGCAGCCTCCTGACAACTTACCAAGCACAGCGCCATACATCGTATAGTGGCCATGTTTGGTATTACAGCCCAGGTCTATTCACTGGAATGGGGCCGAGCTGAACATAGGGCATGTGACCAAATGAAAGTGACATCACAAGAGGCCATAATGCTCACTGGAGCTACAACCCTCCATCTGTTCTGCTGGTTACGGTAACTCTGCGCCCATTCATTTAAAGGGATTCTGTCACCTCTTTTTACCCTATAGAGATGCGGACATGCACGGCTAGATCGCCGCTAGCATGTCCGCAATATACCTGTCCCATATCTCTGAGTGGTTTTATTGAGTGTAAAAAATGATTTTATATATATATATGCAAATCAGCCTGGTAAGGAGCCCAAGGGGCTGCACTAACCGTTCTAGAGCCCAGCCACGCCCCCTGTGAAGGAGCCTATCACCGCCTGTATCCAGGAATCTCCTCCTTGCTCACAAAGTCAGATCGCCGTAATCTTGCGATGCGTGAGCTCGCGCATGCACAGTTCCAGCATAGTGTTCCTTCCCTGTGCTGGCATCAGCCTCAGGGAAGGAACTGAGCATGTGCGAGCTCGCGCACTGAGAGATTACGGCGATCTGACTTCATGAGCAAGGAGGAGATTCGTGGATACAGGCCGTGCTGGGCTCCTTCACAGGGGGCGTGGCTGGGCTCCAGAACGGTTAGTACAGCCCCTTGGGCTCCTTACCAGGCTGATTTGCATATATATAAAATCATTTTTTACACTCAATAAAACCACTCAGAGCTATGGGACAGGTATATTCCGGACATGCTAGCGGCGATCTAGCCGTGCATGTCCGCATCTCTATAGGGTAAAAAGAGGTGACAGAATCCCTTTAAAGGGAACCTGTCACCGGGATTTTGTGTATAGAGCTGAGGACATGGGCTGCTAGATGGCCGCTAGCACATCCGCAATACCCAGTCCCCATAGCTCTGTGTGCTTTTATTGTGTCAAAAAAACCGATTTGATACATATGCAAATAAACCTGAGATGAGTCCTGTATGTGAGATGAGTCAGGGACAGGACTCATCTCAGGTTAATTTGCATATGTATCAAATAGTTTTTTTGCACAATAAAAGCACACAGAGCTATGGGGAATGGGTACTGCGGATGTGCTAGCGGCCATCTAGCAACCCATGTCCTCAGCTCTATACACAAAATCCCGGTGACAGGTTCCCTTTAAGTGGGAGCAGCTCTGCAGTAACCAGCTCTGTCCACTAGGCAGTAAACAGAGCTGTGTAGTACTGGTACCAGCTGCTACTGCTGATCGGCAGGGTTGCAGAGTGTTAGACCCCACCGATCAGATATTGACAGCCTATCCTTGAGGTTAAGCCATAAATCATAATATTCTAGACAATCCCTTTAACCACTTCAGCTCAAAACCGATTGCCACCCCAGTATTTTCGGAATCAAGCACAGTGACCAGTCACCGGCTTCATCAATATTTAGGTTGGCATTTGATGCGCCTTGAAGTACAGTCTTACTATTCCATTGCTTGAATAAATATACTTTAGGATTATTATCAGCACAATGTTACATTCACGTCCTGAAAAGGAATCCCCCGGAAACTCTGCACAGACGGTTGGATTCACATTCCACAGCGCGCAGGGTGCTGGGTGCGGGCTTCCAGGGAGGGCGTGGCCGTCCTGACAGGTAGGGGCGTGTCCTCCGCGCGCTCCTCATTGGTGCAGAAGTTTCTATGGCAGTTGCTCGGCTATTGTTCCTGCTGTTTGTAGACGCGTCCTCCCAGCAGATAAGGAGGGGGGAGTCCAGCGTCACTGCAGGCATTGCGGCTCACCCAGACCATGGCTGACAACGACCCCAAAACCCCCCAGGATCTCTCGGAGTTTGTAAGTTTGCTTGTGATAGTCTGTGGAACTTTGTATTAGGATTCTATGTGATCTCAGGGTGTGAGAATGTCCATGAGCTCGTCCAGGTGAATCCATATGGCAGGAGGTGGGGTGACTGTGTATAATGATATGTGTGCATTGTAATAGTATGTAACCTGGGAGCAACAGAAATGTAACACTATCTTCCAGCCACAGCAATATATGTGTGCTTTTCTACTTAAAGGGTTTCTGTCACCACGCGTCTCACTGTTAGCATGCTGGCAGGATACATGTGCCAATGTCACCTGAATTTACCTCTGCTGTTCTTTTTTTTTTTTTTTTTTTTTTTTTTTTAGTGTGCCCCCGTTTTTGTGCAGTTACAGTATTGTAGCCGTATGAGGGCTTGCCTTTTGCAGGACAAGTTGTAGTTTTTAATGGCATTACACATAACTAATCTATTAACTTTATTAATTCTTTCTGAGAGGGGGATGGGGGGGGAAAAACAGCAATACGTAATTACGTTATTACATAAGAACTAGTGTTGAGCGAACTTGTGGTTTCAAGTTCAGCGTACAAGGTTCGGGTTATCTAAGAATTCCGTTATTGATTTCGCTACCACGGACCATAAGTTATATTCTGTGGTAGCGGAATCCATAACGGAATTCTTAGATAACCCGAACCTTGTACGCTGAACTTGAAACCACAAGTTCGCTCATCCCTAGTTCTTACGTTATACATTTTGCAGCATTCATTTTTCGTCATAAATAACATGATAACTTTATTCTTTGGGTCAGTACGATTACAACGATACCAAATACATATAGGGGGTCAGTTATCATTTAAAGGGAACCTGTCACCGGGATTTTGTGTATAGAGCTGAGGACATGGATTGCTAGACGGCCGCTAGCACATCCACAATATCCAGTCCCCATAGCTCTGTGTGCTTTTATTGTGCAAAAAAACGATTTGATACATATGCAAATTAACATAAAAGGGTCATATCTTACTTGTGTGACCAGAGAAGAGTCATATTTTCAAGCTCTGACTCATCTCAGGGTAATTTGCATATGTATCAAATCATTTTTTTTAAACAATAAAAGCACACAGAGCTATGGGGACTGGGTATTGCGGATGTGCTAGCGGCCATCTAGCAGCCCATGTCCTCAGCTCTATACCCAAAATCCCGGTGACAGGTTCCCTTTAAGGTTGTTTTTGTCTCAGTTTTAAATGGAACCTGTCACCTCAAAAACACATATAAAACTGCCAGCATTACCCTATAGCAGTGATGGTGAACCTCTTAGAGACCGAGTGCCCAAACTGCAACCCAAAACCCACTTATTTATCGCAAAGTGCCAATACGGCAATTTAACCTGGACACCAATATCATATATCTTCCATGTACTTTATCATTTAGCTATAATAACCTGCCTACATTCAGTGCGCTGCCTGTGCTGTTCATAGAGCGTCCTGCACTATTGAATGGCAGGCAAATTCTAAGGCATATTGGTACACCATAGACTTTCTCCAGGGTGTGGGTGCCCACAGAGAGGGCTCTGAGTGCCGCCTCTGGCACCCGTGCCATAGGTTCGCCATCACTGCCCTATAGTAGCCCCCAGTCTGTTCATAATCATATGTTTGATCCGGTAATCTGATGCTCAATAGCTTAAAAAAAACTATATTTTAAGCGCCATCAGCGCTATCTTGCCGGTCGGCTTCAAGTCAAGGTAAGCACGCCCCTAACCGTCACCTCTCTTGTTTGATTGACAGCCAGAAGTCTTCTTGGTAAGGCACGATCCCGTCTCCGGCTGCCGCACTTCAGGCTGTCAATCAAACAAGAGAGCGGACGTTTAGGGGTATGCTTACCTTGACTTGAAGCTGACCGGCAAGATAGCGCTGATGACGCTTAAAATATATATATTTTTTTAAGCCACTGAGCATCAGACTACCGGATCAATCATATGATTATGAACAGAATGGGGGCTACTATAGGGTAACGCTGGCAGTTTTATATGCGTTTTTGAGGTGACAGGTCCCCTTTAAGTCTGGCTCTGCTCTGTGTGCCTGCCCCGAATTTATGAACTGGGGCACCTTAAAGGGGTAGTCTCACTTCAGCAAATGGCATTTATCATGTACAGAAAGTTAATATAAGGCGTTTACTAATGTATTGTTATTATCCATATTGCTTCCTTTGCTGGCTGGATTCATTTTTCAGTCACATTATACACTGCTCGTTTCCATGGTTACAACCACCCTTCAATCCAGCATTGCTGGCCGCGCTTGCACGCTATAGGAAAAAGCTCCGGCCTATGTGGGTTCCTATGGTCTTAGTCACCAGAGAGTCTAGTGCTTTTTTCTATAATGTGCAAGCACGGCCACTGTTGCTGGATTGCAGGTCGTAACCATGGAAACTAGCAGTGTATAATGTGATGGTAAAATGAGTCTAGCCAGCAAAGGAACCAATATGGACAATCGCAATACAGTAGTAAGTGCCTTGTATTAACTTTGTCTACATGATAAATGCCACTTGCTGAACTGAGAGAATCCTTTCTAACCCCTTCATGACCTCCACCGTACATGTACGGCGGAAGTCCAGGTTTTATATACATGGCGCCCGCTAGCACATCTGCAGCGGGCACTATAGCCGCCGGGTTTCTGCTATTTAAAATAGCAGACACCTGCGGCACATGTATGGGATCAGCCATAAGCCATGTTACTGGTGATCTAGGTTAGTGAAGGGGCTAATAGCAGGGGCAGATTGGCCATAAATCCTACAGGGAAATTTTCCGGTGGGCCGATGCCCAGGTGGGAGCCCGAGCCCTCCTCTCTGCCGCTGGCCAGGTACATAATGAGCTCTGTGGTAATTAACGGTGTGAGAATCAAGTACTCCTGTACCTGGCCAGCGACTGCACATGTCCGCCTGAATTCAACTGCTGCGGCCCGCATCTCATGTCTTACTGCTGCCATGGTATTGTGGACCCCGCCTACTCGTGTTGCCCCATTTTCTGTCAATTTGGACCCGTCTACAACATTATTATTATTATTATTATTATTATTTTATTTTTTGAAGGCCACTTTAAGTTCCCAGTCCGCCCCTGGCCAATAGTAATATAAATGGCATGCTAGGATAGTTTGGGGTTGATATGTAATTTTTATGATCCAAGGCAGCAAAGAGCGAACAAGTAGGCATTGGGTCATTTTTATTTCACCTAAATAAATCCAAAATGGAGAGCGGACTTATTCTGTTGCCTATTAGCAATGCAACATTTTCTGACCCTGCCATCACAATCATCGAAACATTGGAAGGCGGCGTAAGAAGAGACTGGTGGGTGTGGAGAGAGTCAACCACACGCTGGGCATCAGACAGTTGCTGAAGGAACCTAAAGTTGTATCTCTCCATGCCCAATGTCTCATCCAGTAGGTGCCTAGGCCTGAACAATCTCTTTATCTTTACAAAAGAAACAGAACTTGCCATCTAGAAAGTCCTCAATACATGACCCTTTACTTCTAGACTGTAATGTGTCATCAGCCGATCATTGACTGCAGGTTACTCTGTACATCTAAGGCCCCTTTCACACGGGCGAGTATTCCGCGCAGATGCGATGCGTGAGGTGAACGCATTGCACCCGCACTGAATACCGACCCATTCATTTCTATGGGGCTGTGCACATGAGCTGTGATTTTTCACGCATCACTTGTGCGTTGCGTGAAAATCGCAGCATGCTCCTCTTTGTGCGTTTTCCACTTAACGCAGGCCCCATAGAAATGAATGGGGTTGCGTGAAAATCGCAAGCAAGTGCGGATGCGGTGCGATTTTCACACACGGTTGCTAGGAGATGATCGGGATGGAGACCCGATCATTATTATTTTCCCTTATAGCATGGTTATAAGGGAAAATAATAGCATTCTGAATACAGAATGCATAGTAAAATAGCGCTGGAGGGGTTAAAAAATAATGTAACTCACCTTAGTCCACTTGATCGCGCTGCCCGGCATCTCCTTCGCTGAACAGGACCTGTGGTGATGTCACTCCGGTCATCACATGATCTTTTACCATGGTGATGGATCATGTGATGACTGAAGTGACGTCACCACAGGTCCTGTTCAACAAAGGAGACAGAAGGAGATGCCGGCTGCGCGATCAAGTGGACTAAGGTAAGTTACATTTTTTTATTTTATTTTTTTTAACCCCTCCAGCGCTATTTTACTATACATTCTGTATTCAGAATGCTATTATTTTCCCTTATAACCATGTTATAAGGGAAAATAATACAATCTACAGAACACCGATCCCAAGCCCGAACTTCTGTGAAGCAGTTCGGGTTTGGGTACCAAACACGCACGATTTTTCTCACGCGAGTGCAAAACGCATTACAATGTTTTGCACTCGCGCTGAAAAATCGTGCATGTTCCCGCAACGCCCGTGTGAAAGAGGCCTAAGTGATGCCATAGACCGGAGCCAACACCAACTGAATGCAGATCATTGGACCACTAGACATGTTTAGATTATACAGGTGAACCCCTTTATGGTCTTCTGGACATCCTTACATGTACGTCATCTGTACCGTTATGTAGCTGTTATAATTAGATAAGTTAGTTATGGTAGCATGGCTGTGATTTCTGTTTTTATCTTTCAGGCCGAGAACCTTTTAAAGAACCTCCAGGAACGATTCCAATCGATGTCCGATCACCTAACACATAGGAATATCCTTTTATGTTGACATTTGTAATGTTGTTTTTTTCACAGAATTAGCAAAAATAATGTTTTTTGTTTATTCTAGAAATAACACCACGTCTGTTCATGGGCTGTGTCTGGTATTACAGTTTAACCCTTTAACCCCCTTCACTTAGATGATGATACAAGGCTTTGTCTGGTATTAGCTCATGTGGCACTGATTCTAGAAAAAAAGACTATTTGTTTTCTAATCCTAGAAAATCCATTTAAAGAGGACCTTTCACCGCTCCTGACATGTCTGTTTTAATAGCTTAATGCATTCCCCACGTAATAACAATTCTGGAACATCTATTCTTATGTCTCTATGTTGTACTATTCCTTTATTATTTCTACTAGAAGTTATGAATGAATTGCTAGCAGTCTGCAGTAAGGGTACAGAGGGGAGGTAACAAGTTGGGGTGGGGGGGGGGGGTGTCCCTGCACAGACTCACTCTAACCAATCAGTGCTGCCATTTTTAGACTGTGCAGGTACACACCCCCAACTGGTTACCTCCCCTCTGTACCCTTACTGCAGACTGCTAGTATTTCATTCATAACTTCTAGTAGAAATAATAAAGGAATGGCACAACATACAGACATAAGAATAGATGTTCCAGAATTGTTATTACATGGGGGATGCATGAAGCTAATAAAACAGACATGTCAGGAGCGGTGACAGGTCCTCTTTAACTTTCTAACTTTTAGATGACTGGTGTCACTGTTCTTCATTGATATCTGGCTGGAGAATCTCTTCAATAGGAATATTATACAGGACAGCAAGTTGACCTATATCTTTGTTGGTAGAATGAAAAGGCTTATTTTGTATCACATTCTCCTTTCCAGTTTTATCTTTGATATATATTTTCTACTAGTTATGCAATATTCGATGTTATTTTCCTGAACGTCTCACTGGATGACATGGGTTCTAACATTGAAAAACTACAGAAGGACGTCAGTGACCTTATGACTCAAGCAGGCATAGAAAACACGGATGAAGTTGCGGTAACTATTTTTTTTTAGCTTACAAGTAAGGCTACTTTTACACTCGCGGTTTGTGCGGATCCATCATGGACGGATCTGTTCAGATAATACAACCGTCTGCATCCGTTCAGAACGGATCCATTTGTATTACCTTTAACATAGCCAAGACGGATCCGTCTTTAACACCATTTAAAAGTCAATGGAGGACGGATCAGTTTTCTGTTGTGCCAGTGAAAACGGATCAGTCCCCATTGACTTACATTGTGTGCCGGGACGGATCCGTTTGGCTCAGTTTCACCATCCAAAGCGGAATGGAGACGGAACTGATGCATTCTGAGCGGATCCTTTTCCATTCAGAATGCAAACTGATCCGTTTTGGATCGCTTGTGAGAGCCCTGAACGGATCTCACAAACGGAAAGCCAAAACGAGAGTATGAAAGTAGCCTTATGTGTCCGACATCGAGATGTGCAGCAAAAGTGAAAGGAAATCCCTCGTGATCACGTGATGGACACACGGCAGCATGGCCCGTTCCTGTAATTGCATCAGTGGTTTGTATCGAACCGAGTTGCTTTGTGACCATCATATGACCAGGACAGATCCATTGTAGGGTGAATGACACCAAGCAGAGATCTGAGAGATTGATACAGAAAGTGTATTTGTATAACTTTTCTTTACACAAAGAGTAAAATTAAAACAGTTGTCCGGCTTTGGCGCCAACAACCTCTATGGTCGTAACCTGGACGCCATAATAATAATAAAAAAAAGTTACCTGTCCACGGTCCCTACAAACAGCTTCCCATTGACTTCAATTAGAAATACTGTAGGTGCACTAGGGAACTTTTGACATGGATGTTTTAAATTTTTTTTCGAGAAGTGGCTTGTCACTTGAAGTGTTCCCGTGGAGGTCAATAAGAAACAACACTGATGTGTAGGAGACTATTTGGTGCCGTTAATGCAAACAAATACGAGCTGTTATCAGAGGCAGATTTCCTGCATGCAGGACTTTCTCCCGTCAAATAAACTGATCTCTTGTGGAAGAGACACAAACTGATCGCAACTGATGCTCAAAATAATGGATCCATATTGATGGATCAAAAGCTAAACAGTGATGTGAACTCAGCCTAAAGCCTTAAAGGGGTTATTCTCCTCACAGACTTTGGGGACATATCGCTCGGACCCGCACCTATATCGAGAACGGAACCCCGAAAATGGTGGAGGGTGCACTGCGCAGCCGCCCTCCATTCATTTTCTATGGGACCGCCGAAAATAGCCGAGCGAAGTGAATGGGAGCGGTGGCCGGTCATGCAAGGTGCGCTCCCATTCACTTCTATGGGGAGACCAGTTGGTGGTGGCCGAACCCGGAGTCCTCCAGCTGCCACCTTGCGGGGCTCCGTTCCGCTGGGACTCGCACCTATAAGACAATGGGGGCATATCATAGCGATATGCCCCCATTATCTGAGATGAGACAACCCCTTTAAGTGTGTATTAGACACCCCCATCACGCAGACTGTTGTCAGGAGGAAAGCGTTCCCTCCCGGCAAATCGCCTGTCCACCTGCTGAGAAGTTTTTGTGTTATTCAAGTATTTTCAGGCTTTAGTGTCCCTTTTATAATTTACCTATTTTTTTCTTTTTTCCCCAGCATTGACACAGATCAGAAGAATTTCACTTCATTGAATTGCAATTAATTTTTTATTGTATTTAAAAGTTTTATACAATTTTTCTTAAAGGGAACCTGTCACCGGGATTTTGGGTACAGAACTGAGGACATGGGTTGCTAGATGGCTGCTAGCGCATCCGTAATACCCAGTCCCCATAGCTCTGTGTGCTTTTATTGTGTAAAAAAAACGATTTGATACATATGCAAATTAACATAAGAGTCATATCTTACTTGTGTGACCAGAGAAGAGTCATATTTTCAAGCTCTGACTCATCTCAGGTTAATTTACATATGTATCAAATCATTTTCTTTACACAATAAAAGCACACAGAGCTATGGGGACTGGGTATTGCAGATGTGCTAGTGGCCATCTAGCAACCCATGTCCTCAGCTCTATACCCAAAATCCTGGTGACAGGTTCCCTTTAAATGCTGCTATTTCAACATATTGCACACTTTACAGAGATTGCGCAATCTGCTTTGTGCACACATTTACAGTATATTTTTGGCTGTCTGCAGTGAACTTAAATATTCAGCTACCTCTATCAAATGTTTTGTGTCTCTGTTTTGGGTTATTGTTCATTAAAATATACACTTTTTCTTGATTTTGTCTACCATTTTTATTTATTTTTTCATGTAAAGCTAGAGGGCACTATCGTTAGAGGAGAACTGAATTTATATGTTAAAAAGATGTCGTTTTTTTTACCCAGCCATAGTGCCTGTTTGGCAGCAGTTAAAAAATTACCAATGTGACAAATAAGGCCTCTTTCACACGGGCGTCATGTTTTTTGCCCGGATAAGATGTGGGTGCGTTGCGCAAGTTTTGCACACACGTGAGAAAAATCGGCATGTTTGGTACCCAAACACGAACTTCTTCACAGAAGTTCGGGCTTGGGATCGGTGTTCTGTAGATTGTATTATTTTCCCTTATAACATGGTTATAAGGGAAAATAATAGCATTCTTAATACAGAATGCTTAGTAAAATAGGGCTGGAGGGGTTAAAAAAATAAATAAAAATAATTGCACTCACCTTAATCCACTTGATCGCGCAGCCGGCATCTCTTCTGTCTTCTTCTTTGCTGTGCACAGGAATAGGACTTTTGATAATGTCACTGTGCTCATCACATGGTCCAATCACATGGTTCATTACCATGGTGAGGGACCATGTGAATGGATCATGTGATGTGACGTCACCACAGGTCCTTAGCCAGCAGCTCAACATTACAGAAGAAGACAGAGATCCGCAACTACGCGATCAAGTGGACTCGGTGAGTTAATGTTTTTTTATTTTTAACCCCTCCATCACTATTTTACTTTGCATTCTGTATTCAGAATGCTATTATTTTCCCTTATAACCATGTTATAAAGTAAAATAATACAGATCGGGTCCCCAGCCCGATCGTCACCTAGCAACCATGCGTGAAAATCGCACCGCATCCGCACTTGCTTGCGATTTTCACACGGCCCCATTCACTTCGATGGGGCCTGCGTTGCGTGAAAAACGCAGAATATAGAGCTTGCTGCGATTTTCACGCAACGCGCAAGTGATGCGTGAAAATCACAGCTCATGTGCACAGCCCCATAGAAATGAATGGGTCCGGATTCAGTGTGGGTGCAATGCGTTCAACTCACGCATTGCACCCGTGCGGAATACTCGCCCGTAGCTTTAGAACACATATTTAAGGGTATTCTGGTCTTTACAAATGATGTGCATGTAAGGCCGTGTTCACATCACAGTTTAGTTTTCCGTTTTTCTGAAACGTCCGAACAGAAAGTAAAAAATAATAAATCAGATCCTTTCATTTTGCATCTATTTTTGTCACAAATTCGTTATTTTAGACGGAAATAAAAGTCCTGCATGGAGGACTTTTTCCCACGTCTAAAAGGATCTCTGACGAAACTGACACACAGATGCAAAATGAGTGCAACAGATGCTCAAATGAAAGGATCTGATTTATTTTTCTTCTGACATATCAGAACATAAAGCTAAACGGTGATGTGAAAGCAGCCTTGGAGTTTGCTTAACACTTTTTGCTGATATTCTTCTGTTTTTGGAGAATACATCATGTGATTTCAGGTATTGGAGAATTTTGGACGAGTTTCAGGATTTAGAATTAATGCCACTAAGGCCCCATGCACACTACAGTGTCCGTTTTGCGAGTGCATCCGGGTCGCAAAAGATAGGACATGCAACATGCAGATCACATACCTGTTAAAGACTGAACTGAGACTGTAAGCAAATCATATCACACTTAGGGCTCAAGCACACAGCCAGGGTCTGTGTTTTGTGGATCTGTGGTACAAAAACGGACACAGTCATGTGCATGGGCCCAAAATGCGACCTATGTGCTTTGCTTACACAATATTGTCATAGGCTACTAATATGAGGGAAAAAATTATTGATGGTAGTGTCTTTTTAAGCAGAGAGAACTGTGTTATATGGGGGTCTCATGAAATGTATTTCTGAGGCAGTATCGCATTCTGTTTTTAGGGCCTGGAATACCATTCTGAGTGACAAAGAAATGCCTCAGAAGGTTCTGGAAGGGCTCATGAAAACTAAAAAGGCAGTAGTTTATGACCAGTGGAGGCAATCTCATTTTCTATCTATTCATAGCGCAATATACACCTTTTAGGCTACTTTCACTCTTGCGTTCAGAGCGGATCCGTCTGGGGTCTGCCCAGACGGATCCGCTAATATAATGCAGACTTGGGATCCGTTCAGAACGGATCAGTCTGCATTATATTGTAGAAAAAAATTCTAAGTGTGAAAGTAGCTTCAGACGGATCCGTCCAGACTTTACATTGAAAGTCAATGGGGGACGGATCAGTTTGAAAATTGAGCCATATAGTGTCAAATTCAAACGGATCCGTCCCCATTGACTTACATTGTAAGTCTGGACGGATCCGCTTGCCTCCGCACAGCCAGGGGGACCCCCGAACACTGCAAGCAGCGTTCAGGTGTCCACTTGCTGAGCGGAGGCTGAACACTGTCAGACTGATGCATTCTGAGCGGATCCGCATCCACTCAGAATGCATTGGTAGCTGGACGGATGCGTTTTGGGGACGCTTGTGAGCCCCTTCAAACGGAGCTCACAAGCGGAACCCTGACGCTAGTGTGAAAGTAGCCTTAATATTCCTCCACATGAACCAGCTCTAAACTGTCTAATAGCTTGTCCCAAATGTGTCCAGCATGGAGAATTGTTGATTTCTAACGTTAATCTGTTTTCCCTTAGTCTTAACATCAGCACAATAATGAGGTATTTCTGTGGAGTACTATAGAGGTTGTGCTGCTGTTAGGACTAATGAAAAACAGATTAATATTAGAAATCAACAATTTCCTTACATCTTAACCAGCAGCACAAAAATAGGGAATTAACAAGAAGTATCCCCATAGGGAGGGCTCTCTTGTGTGGTGGAACTCAAAATAGACTTCCACAGAGCAGTCTCTTCTGATAACCGTAAGTTCAACATGTAGTGTGAGCTCCATGCCATACGCAAACCATATGTCCAGGTCCACACAATACCGAAAAAACACATGGTAGGAGGGGCTAGATATGCTAGCTCAGGGGTCTCTAATTGGTAATAAATTTGACTAAGGTAAAAATTCCATCTGTCCTACACTAATACACAGGGGCAGAAATACCCCATTATTATGGTTGCAACTGGAGACTCCCTCTGTGGAGGAACATTCTGAGCTTAAGGGCTCATGCACACAGTTGTTGCCTGGCCATGCCCGTATTGTGACCCTCAGTACACTGGCATATATATAATTGCAATAATTTTCTGGGAAAAATACTTCATTTTCTAAAAATTTCAGGGGTGCCAACAGTTATGGCCATGTCTGTACATATACTAGTGGCAATCAGCCTCCGATTGAGAACAATGGGAACTGGTTGCTGCCCTGTGTTTTTTTTGCATGGAATCTCTGCCAAATTTAGCTGTCCAAAAATTATTATTATTTTTTTTTTTAAATCATGGATCTGCCCTGATCCAATTATAAAAGCAATTACACTAACGTTCCCTGGCCCGTCTAATCAAGTACTGCAGCCAGTGACGTTGTGGGTGCAGTGGTGATGTCCTGGGCACTGCTGCAGCCAATCACTGGTCTCAGTGGTTACGTACCATACATCACTGAGGCCACTGACTGGTAGCAGTGGTGTATGGGACGCTGCCACTGCAGGATGGGAAAAGGAAGGAGCAACAGTGCTGGATTAGAGGAGAAGTTAAGTGCCTTTTATTAATTTATCAGGGCTAGGATGTTTCCAAAAATAATTGAAACCCCTTTAATATTAGCACACTGGCAGAGAAAATAAATAAAAAATCACTGCTGTTAAATTCACAGCACAAACTATTTCACATAATCTATGGCGTGATTTGTCAGGTTAGACAACCAAAGCAGATGCAGTACTAAATTCAGGACCCGTCCCGTTCCTACTCCGAGTCTTGAAGTGGCATCAAGGAACAGAACTGAGAATCGTAGGATGGTCATATGTCAGACACACTGCTTTCTCAAACAAAAACTACAAATTCCAGGTTTATTATACACGATACAAAGGACAAAGACTTTTGTTAACATAAATAAGATATTTAAGGCTTGAGCCCTTTCCCAGCTCTCGGATCGGGAAGCTTGTAAAGCTCATAACACGTCCTACTTGTCAAGAGGTATAAACTGTAGAGTGGCTCATCCGTCTGAAGTCATGCCAGTTCTTACTGTCCAAGTCGGCATTAGCACAAAACGTATGTCTAAAAAGCACCGGTATCAAGAGGCGGTAACGGCTTCAGTATCTGTACTTGGTGGAGTAGTCCTTGGGAGACACCACTAGACCTCTGCCCTTCCTGGCACCTCTGTAGACGGTTTCCACAATATCAATCATCTCCTGCTTGTCTTCCATTGCCCAGTTAATCTTGTTATTGTTACCTGTGCCTAAATCAATCATAATGTGCTTGTTCCTGTAGAGAGGACACAAGAGGAAATTGTACATCAGCATGTGAGGGCACTGCAGTAGTGAGAAGCACGGGTATTACTGTATGGACACAAAACATCACAGCTAGAACTACATAGCTCAGCAAGCTGAATGCAACCCAACTAAACGTATTCGGGGAGCAGCAGAATGCAGTACCAGTGAAGTGGATGAGATCAGGCAAACCTCCCGTACACGGCTTTTCTCTTAGGTGTGGAAAGATTTTGATCTATGCAGGATGGCCATTGTTGTTGCGTTTTCTTTGTGCCGATTTTACCTTTTGCAATGGAAAATCGACCATAAACTGCACCAAAAACGTTGTGGATTTGTAGTGCAGATTTCATGCCCATAAATCTGCACTGTGTGCAGCCACACATTGTGGAATAGATGCGGTTTTTTCTACACGCATTCCCATGCAGAAAAACCGCAGCTTATTACAATACCAGCAAAGTGTATCAGATGACACTAATCTCATGTACACTTTGCAGATTTTTTCCGCGTGGAAATTGGCCTGCTGCGAAGATTAAACAGCATGTCAATTATGTTTGCGGTTTTAGCTGCGGATTTCACTCTTTTCAATGGAAGGGTGAGATCTGTGGGGAAAATCGCATCAAATCCGAACCACAAATTGCTTAAGGGAAACACGGACAACGGACGCGGAACACAAACGGATGAACTATCAGCATTTTTTTGCCGACCCATTGAAATGAATGGGTCCCCATCCTATCCGCAAAAAGAAAGGAACGGAGGCCGAGAAAAACAACTGTTGTGTGCATGAGGCCTTATGCTGCAACGGATGCCTTCACACATGGTGCAGTCAATAGCAGGCGGTGACGAGCCTCCCCAGCATTGCAGGTGAGTGACACTAGGGAGGCGAGTCCCTGTCACCGGATGTTTTCATCCGCGCGCGAGGAGCAGCAGTGGAGGCCGTGTGGGGTTGAGAAGCGACGCAGGTTCCGGGGAGCGATGTATGTACATTGTGTGTTAGTGGCCTGGGCATATGGCGGGGGGGGGGGGCATTTCAGGGGTCAAATAACCTCTTTAAGGGTTAGGCTACATGGTTTTCTTAGTGCACGACAGCTGATGTGCCCAAAGATTGCAGTGGGATCACAGTGTAGCGGTGCTAGCATTGAAATGAATGCAATCGCATCATCACCTCCAAGTGTGTCGCAGCCCCAGAATAAAAAAAAATCCAACACTTTTCTGGTTCTGAGGTCACAGCAAATGTGCGAGTTGTGCTGCAACCCCATTCGTTTCTATGCTAGCACCGCTACCCTGTGATCCCTGGATGCGACACAACCAAGATCGCCGTGTAGCCGAACCCTAAAAGATGCCAAAAATGTAATCCCACAAATAGTAGAGATTATGTGCATATCGCCATAATTATCTTATTTTTACTAGCAAAGAAACCAAATAGCACACTGCCAATATTACAGAAACCACAACGGGGGTAATTACACAGAAAGTTCAGTAAGGCCTCTTGCACACGGCTGTTGTGCGGCCGTTCCGTGCATTAGGGACCGCAATTTGCGGTTCCTAATGCACGGGCCCCATCCGTGCGACGGATCCAGACCCATTCAACTTGATTGGGTCCGTGATCCGTTCGCACTGTAAAAAAAATAGAACAAGTTCTATTTTTTTGCTGTGCGGAGGCACGGACAGAAACACCACGGAAGCATACCGTAGTGCTTCCGTGGGGTTCAGTGCCTCAGTTCCACACCGCAGCTCTGGATTACGGACCCATTCAAGTGAATGGGTCCGCCTTCGTGATGCGGGAAGCACACGGCATTGCACGCATATTGCGGACCCGCTGTTTGCCTAATAACCATGATTTTCACCGGCACTGCCTACTTAGGGCCGACTGGGCCCTGCCGATGGCTGAAACATAGGGTTTGCATTTTTTATGAGGCAGAAAAGGAAATAATTCTATAAAACTCACCGGAAGAAGAACATGACTGTACAGGGATCGTATAACTCGTACATTTTATTAAAATCAGGGACTTCTGTTATATCCACCAGATAAATCACTGCAAAGTTTTTCACCTGCAGGGACAGCAAGATAATATAAATGTCAGCTATTTAAGGCCTCTTTCACACAAACTATACAGATTGGCTACGAATGTGTTCAGTGAAACTCGCACTATTTTGCAAGCAAGTTCAGTCAGTTTTGTCTGTGATTGCGTTCAGTGTTTGTTATTTCCGCACGGGTGCAATCACTTTTGATGCGTTTTTCATGAGCGTGATAAAAACTGAAGGTTTACAAACAACATCTCTTAGCAACTTTCAGTGAAAAACGCATCGCATCCGCACTTGTTTCCGGATGCAATGCATTTTTCACTGAAGCCCTATTCACTGAGCTGCATGGAAAACGCAGCATATAGAACATGCTGCGATTCTCACACTACGCAGAACTGATACGTGAAAAAAAAACGCTAATTTACATTGAAATGAATGGGTCAAGATTCAGGGCGGATGCTATGCGTTCACGTCACGCATTGCACCCACACGGAAAACCCGCTCGTATAAAAGTGGCCTAAGGGTCAAACTGCAGACTTTTCAGAGACAGACCTGTCAAATATATGCATCTTAGGCCTCCTGCACACGAAGGTGCGCACCCTGTGGCCGTGCATTTGGGGGCAGCAGCACGAACACCGACCGTGGGGCAGCGGATCGCGGACTCATTCACTTTAAGGGTTTGAGATCCGCCCGTTCCGCAAAAAGATAGAACATGTTCTATCTTTTTGCGGAACGGAAGTATGGGACAAAACCCCACGGAGGCATTGAAGTGAATGGATCCGCATCAGTGATGCGAAATGCACACAGAACGGTGCCCGTGTATAGTGGATCCGCAAATGCGGTCCGCAATACGGCAA
This sequence comes from Bufo bufo, assembly GCF_905171765.1. Lineage (NCBI taxonomy): Eukaryota > Metazoa > Chordata > Amphibia > Anura > Bufonidae > Bufo > Bufo bufo. The sequence continues at coordinate 435,870,410 of NC_053393.1, forward strand.
TGGGACACCTACGGTCGTGTGCAGGAGGCCTTATAGTGATTTCACACTTTTTTTTTTTTTTATGCAGCCTTTTTTGACAACCTAAGCGCCTTGGCCAATAGGATATTAAAAAATGTCCCACAAACACAGCGTTTTTTTTGTAGTGGTGTTTTACGATCATTTCATTGCACCTCTGCATTTTATTTTTTATTTTTTTTTGCAGAATACCCTGGGTGGGGCATATTTCAGATGTTTTCCCATAGACTTCGTTAAAGGAAACGCCACCCCAAAAAAACGCCTGAATTTTCATGCCATTTCTCATGTCACGCAATTGGAGACACTTTAAAATATTATCGCTCCCCTGGTTGTTCTTTTCATTCTCTCTTTTTCACATCTAGTACACTGCTTCAAATTGGCTGGCCTTCAGGAATTAATGCATGTAACAACACCAGAGGGCGCCGTAACAGGTAAAAAAGGCAAGGAGGCGTAATTTTGAGTGACCTAGCAGAGTAAATGCAGACACATGTGGGGTCATTTATCAAGATGGTGTAAAGTACGACTGGCTAAGTTGCCCTTGGCAACCAATCAGATTCCACCTTTCATTTTTCACAGCTCTTTTGGAAAATTAAAGTAGGAATCTGATTGGTTGCTATGGGCAACTAAGCCAGTTCTGCTTTACATCAGTTTGATAAATGACCCTCTTGGTTCGATATGCAGTAGAACTTCATTCTGACCTTCTCAGCTATGCTGTACAAAACTTCATCCATCTTCATACATGTTGGATCCCAGTCATGTCCAAAGCGGATAACCAACACACGGTCTTCCTCAGAAAGGATGGCCTGGTCGACTTGCCAGCCATTGTGCAAATGTGGAAGCATATAAGACATCCTGGCAGATTTCTTTTACCTTTCAAGAGAAAAGCTACAAAGCAATAACAATACATTAGTATTAATACAGATGAAACCCTTCCCTGTGTCTGGTCAGAATGGCTCAATGCAAACCCAGTAGAAACATGGTCGGGCTGGAACTCATGGCGTCATAAATCATTAATTTGCTGCGAGGTTGGATGAGACGAGCCGTGCGGTTGTCACACGGACCGCACATGTTGATATCACACTGCACATATGCCAATGGTCATTCTGTTCTAGTAAGACCTATGTGTATGTCACAGGATCCAGTCACATACTTTTCCCCTACTCAAACAAGTGTGTCCGGATGCGTTGCGGCAAACTCGCGCGAGTAGGTACCCAATTTCAGTCAGTTTTGATTGCGTTCCGTTGTTCAGTTTTTATCGCGCGGGTGCAATGCGTTTTGCACGCGTGTGATAAAAAACTGACTGTGGTACCCAGACCCGAACTTCTTCACAGAAGTTCGGGCTTGGGATCGGTGCTGTGTAGAGGTTATTATTTTCCCTTATAACATGGTTATAAGGGAAAATAATATCATTCTTTAATACAGAATGCTTAGTAGGTGGTCAATTGAGGGTTAAAAAATAAAAAATAATTAACTCACCTTCTCCTCTTGATTGCGTAGCTGCCGGTCTCTTCTTACTTCTTTAATCATGAGCTGATCACATGGTCCAATCACATAGTCCATCACCACGGTGATGGATCATGTGATTAGACCATGTGATCTGATGTCACCACAGGTCCTTTAGCCGGCAGCTCATGATTAAAGAAGTAAGAAGAGACCGGCAGCTACGCGATCAAGAGGAGAAGGTGAGTTAATTATTTTTTATTTTTTAAACCTCAATTGACCACCTACTAAGCATTCTGTATTAAAGAATGATATTATTTTCCCTTATAACCATTTTATAAGGGAAAATAATACAGTGAATAGACTGTCATCTTAGCAACCATGCGTGAAAATCGCACCACATCCGCACTTGATTGCGGATGCTTGCGATTTTCACTCAGCCCCATTCACTTCTATGGGGCCTGCGTTGCGTGATAAACGCACAATATAGAGCATGCTGCGATTTTCACGCAACGCATAAGTGATGCGTGAAAATCACAGCTCATGTGCACAGCCCCATAGAAATGAATGGGTCCAGATTCAGTGCGGGTGCAATGCGTTCACCTCCCGCATTGCACCCGCAAGGAAATCTCACCCGTGTGAACTCAGCCTAACGCCTGCAAACACAGCAGAGGCGAGTGACCGGCCGCCATTGCTTGCTGTGTCATATGGAGTTGTCCTTTGAAACCTACAACCTTTTCGACCATCTGGTAATGACAAGTGGTTCACTACATCTAGTGTATGGACGATAGGGGGTCCCTAGCGGTGATACCCCTTTATTAGCCAGAGTGCAGAGTGACTATCCAAAAGGCGCTCATCCACGTATTACATGGGCGGCAAAAAATGCAACATATAATTGGTGCTTTTTAAGTCTCTTTCATACGAGTGTTACGGATTCTCTCAGGATCTGTTCTGAAAAAAAAAAAAAAAAATGACGGTTTTGCAAGCAAGTTCAATCAGTTTCGTCTGCGATTGCATTCAGCAGTTCAGTTTTTTCCATGAGCGTGAAAAAAAATATATAAAAAAAAAAATGAAGAATAAGGCCTCTTTCACACGAGCGTGACAGATTGGCTCCGGATGCGTTCAGTGAACCTCGCACCATTTTGCAAGCAATTTCTGTCAATTTTGTCTGCGATTGCGTTCAGTTTTTTTCCGCGCAGTTGCAATGCGTTTTGAAGAGTTTTTCACGCGCGTGATAAAAAAACTGAAGGTTTACAAACAACATCTCTTAGCAACTATTAGTGAAAAACACATTGCATCCGGACTTGCTTGCGGATGCAATGCGTTTTTCACTGAAGCCCTATTCACTTCTATGGGGCCAGGGCTGTGTGAAAAACACAGAATATAGAACATGCTGCGTTTTTCACTTAAAGGGACTCTGTCACCACTTTCTAACCCCCCCTTTTAAAAGTATTGTTCTCTCCATGGCGCCCTTGTGATTACAAAGGTGTTGTTATAACATAAATTCGCCGTCTCGTTTTGATAAAAATACCTTTTATCTAACCTGTCAATCTTGTGGATAAGGTGCCCAGGGCGTTTCTGAAGGTCTGAAGCTGCCGCCCGCCGCCGCTGGTGCCCAGCTCCTCCCCTGATCCTTTCAGCGCCGCCTGAATGTAAAGAAATCCGCCTCCGGCTCTCGCTCAGTGCCCCCTCCTCCTTTTCAAAGATCCCGCGCGTGCGCACAGGCCTGTGCCTGATGCGCCCGTGCGGACATTTAGAATCAGCCTCATTGAGCGAAGTGCGCATGCGCGCACTTCGCTCAACCTCCTCATAAGACGAGCACTGCAGCCAGCCACTCAGAGCCTGCCAAGCACTGTATGGAGCCGCAGGCTCTGAGTGGCTGGCTGCAGTGCTCGTCTGATGAGGAGGTTGAGCGAAGTGCGCATGCTCAATGAGCCTGATTCTAAATGTCCGCACGGGCGCATCAGGCACAGGCCTGTGCGCACGCGCGGGATCTTTGAAAAGGAGGAGGGGGCACTGAGCGAGAGCCGGAGGCGGATTTCTTTACATTCAGGTGGCGCTGAAAGGATCAGGGAAGGAGCTGGGCACCAACGGCGGCGGCGGCGGGCGGCAGCTTCAGACACGCCCTGGGCACCTTATCCACAAGATTGACAGGTTAGATAAAAGGTATTTTTATCAAAACGAGACGGCGAATTTATGTTATAACAACACCTTTGTAATCACAAGGGCGCCATGGAGAGAACAATACTTTTAAAAGGGGGGTTAGAAAGTGGTGACAGAGTCCCTTTAACGCAGAACTGTACACAGACTAGGGGTTCAACGAAATGAAAATTCTGGTCCGAAACCGAAACTTCAGGATGCCCTTGACCGAAAACCGAAACTGCCTTTTTGCCCAAATACTTTTAAAATACTTTTTTTTTAATGATTTTATTAATAATTCTTTTTCATGAATTTAATAAATCATATTATATAACATGGTGCTTCCTCATACACAAGTGATTGTACAAAACAACAGTGCAAGAAACAGTTGTAAAACCAACCTCAAACTGAAAACAGACGTAGCCTCAGGTCAAGAACAAATTTTTGCTGGGAGAGGGGGATCTGTATGGAGAGGGGGATCTGTATGGAGAGGGGGATCTGTATGGAGAGGGGGATCTGTATGGAGAGGGGGATCTGTGGGTGGCTCTGTTATGGAGAGGGGGATCTGTGGGTGGCGCTGTTATGGAGAGGCGGATCTGTGGGTGGCGCTGTTATGGAGAGGGGGATCTGTGGGTGGCGCTGTTATGGAGAGGGGGATCTGTGGGTGGCTCTGTTATGGAGAGGGGGATCTGTGGGTGGCTCTGTTATGGAGAGGGGGATCTGTGGGTGGCTCTGTTATGGAGAGGGGGATCTGTGGGTGGCGCTGTTATGGAGAGGGGGATCTGTGGGTGGCTCTGTTATGGAGAGGGGGATCTGTGGGTGGCTCTGTTATGGAGAGGGGGATCTGTGGGTGGCGCTGTTATGGAGAGGGGGATCTGTGGGTGGCGCTGTTATGGAGAGGGGGATCTGTGGGTGGCTCTGTTATGGAGAGGGGGATCTGTGGGTGGCTCTGTTATGGAGAGGGGGATCTGTGGGTGGCTCTGTTATGGAGAGGGGGATCTGTGGGTGGAGCTGTTATGGAGAGGGGGATCTGTGGGTGGCGCTGTTATGGAGGGGGGATATGTGCACTGTTATGGGCATAACAGTGCACAGATCCCTTTCCCCATAACAGTGCACAGATCCCTTTCCCCATAACAGTGCACAGATCCCTTTCCCCATAACAGTGCACAGATCCCTTTCCCCATAACAGTGCACAGATCCCTTTCCCCATAACAGTGCACAGATCCCTTTCCCCATAACAGTGCACAGATCCCTTTCCCCATAACAGTGCACAGATCCCTTTCCCCATAACAGTGCACAGATCCCCCCTCCCCATAGCAGTGCCATAGACCGATCCCCCTACCCATAACAGCCCCGGCCCTGCTGCTCACAGCAGACTAATCACTCACTGCATCTTTATTTTACCTTACAATCGTGACGCTCCAGTAACAACTCTGCAGGCAGAGCGGAGGGCGGCGTAACATCACTTACTCACGTGATGCACCTGCTCCGCCCACTTTATGAATGAAGGAGGTGGAGCAGGCGCGTCACGTGAGTAAGTGACGTTACGCCGCCCTCCGCTCTGCCTGCAGAGTTGTTACTGGAGCGTCACGATTGTAAGGTAAAATAAAGATGCAGTGACTTAAAATAAACCGCCCGCCCGCACAAATCCCAAACCCCATATTTTCTGCCGATATGTACCAATATCGGCCGAAATTGATTAGGCCCATTTGCGGCCGATATTTTCGGCCGCCGGAATTTCGGTGCACCCCTAACACAGACCCATTGAAATGAACTGGTCAGGATTCACTGCGGGTGCTGTGCGCTCACGTCACGCATTGCACCCGTGCGGAAAACTTGCTCGTGTGAAAGGGGCCTAATAATAAACATCTCCTAGCAACTATCGGTGAAAAAGGCATTGCATCCGTTTTTTCCACTGAAGCCCTGTTCACTTCAATGGAACCGGAGCTGCGTGAAAAAACACAGAATATAGAACATGCTGAATGCAGAAATGAGTGAAAAACTTGTGCACAGACCCATTGAAATAAATGGGTCAGGACTCAGTCCAGGTGCTACGTGTTTGCTTCACGCATCGCACCCAGACAGAAAACTCGCTTGTGTGAAAGAGGCCTAATTTTACCCATGAGGAAATCAACCTATGCAGTAAGTGCCTTTTTATGTTTAGCATTCGCATTCCCGATCTACCTGCTAAATGTGTCCATAGCCCTCCATTTTGGCTTAAAAGGCATTAGCTGTGAAAAATGAAAGGTGGAATCTGATTGGTTGCTTTGGGCAACTAAGCCAGTTCTACTTTACACTAGTTTTGATAAATCTTCCCCCTCTTCCATTAAAAGGTATACATTGGGAAGCTCCAGTGATGCAAGTGCCCAATCTGCACCAAAAACCGCATGGGTTAATTCCGTGCTTTTTTTATTGCAGATTTGACACTGTTTTGCCGCAGATCTCACCCTAGCATTGCAAAAGGTGAAATCTGCATGCACAAAAAAAAAAAAAAAAAAAAAAAAAAATTACTCTTACCAGTAATTGTTTTTCTTGAAACCCATGCGACTAGGACCTCCCATCCAGGACAGAAAACATGGAGATAAAATGGTTCGCACCCCCACCGCACAATAAACAGACCTCCGGAGAAAAACTATTACCGGTAAGAGTAATTATTGTCTTTCCCTTCACCCATGCGATAATAAACTATAAAATAAAGAATTTAGGGGGAAGGGGGACTACAGCTTGTAGCACTTTTCTCCTAAAGGATGCATCTAAAAAAGGTATGGGGAGAGCTCCAAGTAGCAGCTCTGCATATCTGGGCCAGAGACGCATCCGCTTTCTCCGCCCAAGAGTCCACCACAGCCCTAGTGGAATGAGCCTCCAACCCCGAAGGGGGAGTTAGGCTTAAGGGACGAATAAGCCAGAGAAATAGAATTCTTAACCCATCTGGCAATAACACTAGTAGAGGCTTTGTGACCCCTAGCTCTACCCAAAAACTGAATAAGCAGATTCTCGTCTATTCTCCAAGATGATGTGGAGTCTAGGTAAAAAAAATTAAACAGCTTCTGACGTCAAGGTAATGGAATTTTTCTTCCAACAGATTAGTTGGATTTGGACAGAAGGAGGGTAGAATCACATCCTGACTTCTATGAAAATCTACCTTAGGCTGAAAGGACGGAAGTGGTCTAATAATCACCTTGTCTTCTAAAAGGGTAGTATAGGAAGGGAAAGCAGAGTTAGGCCTCATGCGCACGACGGTTGTTTTTTGCGCCCGTAAATTGTGCGTCCGCTAAAAAAAAACGGATGCGGCTTCCGTTCTTTTTTGGAGGATCCGTTTTTTTCCACAGATCCCTTGTAAAAAATGCCTATTTTGTCCGCAAATGTGAAAAAAGTAGGACATGCACTATTTTTTTTTTTTGCTGAAGGGAAACACGGACAACGGACGCGGAACACAAACGGGTGAACTATCAGCATTTTTTTGCTGACCCATTAAAATGAATGGGTCCCCATCCTATCCGCAAAAAAAAAAAAAAAAAAACGGATCGGAGGCCGAGAAAAACAACTGTCGTGTGCATGAGGCCTAAGCCTGAATTTCTGAAACCTGTCCAGCAGATGTTCTAGCTAAAAAGGAAGGCCATTTTGAAAGTAAGCATTTTAATAGAAATGTCAGTTAACGGTTCAAAAGGCTTTTGAGATAGGGCCGAACGGACAGTATTTAAGTCCCAGGGGGGAGACACAGGTCTTAAAGAAGGGTGCATTCTTGATGCAGCCGATAAGAATCTTTTATTCCATGGATGATCTGCTAATCTGGAATCAAAGAAATAACTCAAAGCAGCTACCTGGACCTTTAATGTAGATGCTTTAAGATTAGCGTCTAGCCCTGCTTGCAAAAACTCTAGGATCTTTGGTATTTCGGGAGACTTACAGGGGTCTGGGCTATGCCCTAAGAAGACTGAAGAAAACATTCCAAACTTTGTTATATTTTCTTGAGGTAACCACCTTCCTACTCTTCAGCATAGTGGAAACTACATTGGCGGATAGTCCCCTTCTAGACAAAACTTCCCTTTTCAAAATCCACACCGAAAGATGAAGAATTTCAGGGATGGGATGGACTAGCGGACCCTGGTAAAGAAGATCCTCTTTCAACGGAAGAGTCCACAGAGGCTGTACTGCCATCCTTAGCAGACTGGAGTACCAGGACCTCTTTGGCCACATTGGAGCTATCAGAATAAGGGTCTATTCACACGTCCGTTGTTTCTTTCCTGATCTGTTCCGTTTTTTGCTGAACAGATCTGGACCCATTGATTTTCAATGGGTCCTGAAAAAAAATCTGACATTGAGCTGTCCGTTTTTTTCCAGGACCCATTGAAAATGAATGGGTCCAGATCTGGTCCAGATCTGTTCAGCAAAAAACGGAACAGATCAGGAAAGAAACAACGGACGTGTGAATAAGGCCTAACCGAGGCCCTCTCTCTTTCTATTTTCTTCAATACCTGGGGAATAAGGCAAAATAGAGGGAAGGCATATCCTAGTTCCTGGCTCCAGTCCTCTGCTAACCCGTCTATTGCTAACGGGCCGTCCAAATGGTTGAGGGAGAAGAACCTCTCTATTTTTCTGTTGGCTCTTGAGGCAAAAAGGTCCACTGTGGGAAGACCGTACCTCTGGACTATTTGCAAAAAAAATTCTTTGTTTAGACACCATTCCCCTTGTTTTAAGGGGATTCGACTTAGGAAGTCCGCTATGACGTTCTCCTTCAGATGCACTGCTGACAGAAAAAGCCTTCTCTCCTCCGCTATATAAAAGATTTTCTGGCATAGAAGTAAAAGGGAAGGGGCTCGTGTTCCCCCTTGACGGTTTATGTAGGCCACTGCTGTAGAATTGTCGGAATAAAAGACAATTTTCCTTTGTTTTACCTATGGTATAGCCAACTTCAGTGCCATCTCTACTGCCTTTAAGGTCGAATGCACACGGCCGTAAGCGGTCCGTGGTAACCCGGCCTGGATTCCTGCTGAGAACAGGAGCGCACGGCGTCATTGGTTGCTATGACGCGTGCGCTTCATGCCGCCGCTGCACTACAGTAATACACTCGTATAAATCTCCCCTGCTAGCAACCTGTTATGGGAGTGGGCCACCCCACCCCAAGGGCTGGCGTCTGTGGTAATTATAGCTGGACCCATTCACTTAAACGGGTCCGCAATCCGGAGCTGCGGTGCGGAACGGAGGTCGGAACCCCACAGAAGCACTACGGAGCGCCTCCGCACCGCAAAAAAATAAATAAATAGAACTTGTTCTATTTTTTCATTCAAGTTTAATGGGTCTGGATCCGTCGCGGCTGCAGTCTGGATGGGGCCCGTACATTGGTGAATGCTAAATGCAAGAGGCCTAATAATGCCATGCGCTCAGGTCAAAGAAGCAGAGTTCACTCTCCCACATCATGCATGTCTCACACTCGTCTGAAACCAGTCTAAAGGTCCTTTGGTTTGGCGGTTGTCTCACTTCAGCAAGTGGTATTTATCATACAGAGAAAGTTAATACAAGACACTTACTAATGTATTGTTATTATCCATATTGCTTCCTTTGCTGAATGGATTTATAACAATGCTCTTATTTCAAAGAGGCTGAGGAAGGAGGTCAGCGTGGCACCACAGAGCCCAGGACCTGTCCAGGGCAGGGACGTTGTTAGGTCAAAACCTTCGGGGCTTGAGCCCTGGATGTTTTGTCCAGTGCCCCAAATGTTATGCTGGTAGCATTTATTTATTTATTTATTTTTTGGCTATTCCAGGGCCCTTTAATATTGATTGGACCTGGGCAACCCACCACAGATCATCCCCCCAACCCCCTTGTACTTGTTCCGCTGATCTGCTATTTGCGGCCAGCGCGGGCATGAGTTTTGTCACTTCGGTGCGCAATCCCGTCCTGCGGCGCGTGATCCCGCGAGACCCGCCGCGGGAGGTCACAGGTCTCGCGGGATCACGCGCCGCAGGACACGATTGCGCGCCGAAGTGACTGAACTCATGCCCGCGCAGCCTGCAAGTAGCTGATCAGCGGAACAAGTACAAGGGGGGTGGCGGGATGGTCCGTGGGGTTGCCCAGGGTCGACTCCCATCAATATTAAAGGGCCCAAGCAAAGATTTCTGCAGTTGTGAGGAAATGAAACATAACAGATATAGGAAAGTTACCGAATGTTGTATTATATAATGACTGCATTCTGCAGTACTGCACTTCATTTGCGAAACCAGAACACCCGTTTAAGGCCCCTTTCACACGGGCGAGTTTTCCGCGCGGGTGCAATGCGTGAGTTGAACGCATTGCACCCGCAGTGAATCCGGACCCATTAAATTTTATGGGGCCGTGCACATGAGCGGTGATTTTCATGCATCACTTGTGCGTTGCGTGAAAATCGCAGCAAGCTCTATTTTGTGCGTTTTTCACGCAACGCAGGCCCCGCACGGTTGCTAGGAGACGATCAGGATGGGGACCCGATCTTTATTATTTACCCTTATTACATGGTTATAAGGGAAAATAATAGCATTCTGAATACAGAATGCATAGTACAATAGGGCTGGAGGGGTTCTGTGAAGAAGTTCGGGTCTGGGTACCACATTCAGTTTTTTATCACGCGTGTGCAAAACGCATTGCACCCGCGCAATAAAAACTTAATAACAGAACGCAATCACAGTCAAAACTGACTGCAATTGCCTACCTACTCACCCCGGGTTTGCCGCAACGCATCCGGACACGCTCGTGTGAAAGAGACCTAACCCTTTCTCTACCAGCACCGTACATGCATGGCCCTGGTAGCGCTGTGCAAGCATGACACCCGCTTGTGTGTGCAGCGGGCGTCATGGCCGGCAAGTCTCTGCTGTTTCTTTTTTTTTAAATTGTTTATTTTATTAATTTTTGTCAATGAAAAAGTAATACAGATACAATATCACATTGCATATCAGTTAGAAGCAATACAGGTACAATGTCATATTGCATAACATCAATATCAAAAATGTACATTGGTATACAAAATACATATTTTGCATCAGAAGCCAATAGGCACATTGAGAGTTGATACAAAGAACGGACAAGTCTCTGCTGTTTCAAACAGCAGAGACCTGCGGCTAATTACCGCAACCGTCAATAATGCTGATCGCGGTAATCAAATGCTTTAGATGCCGTGATCAAGTGAGATCACGGCACCTGAATGCGCAAAAACCCGGAAGCTAATGCTTTCGGGCTTAGTGCTGAAGCCCTGTGCGGCCAATCGGGACTTCAGTACATGCGCTGAATGCTCTGAGTCTCTATGAAAAAATTGAGAGCATTAATACTGCAATTCTTATTTTGGCCACCAGATGGCAGACCAACATAAGAAATAAGCAAAATGCAAAGAAATTGACATTTTTTAAATCCCTTATAGGTCAAAATTAAAAAATTAAAAAATTAAAAAACATCATTTATAAGAACATCAATTTTTTTTTTTAAAGTTTAAAAATATAAACCAAATGCAGTGGGAACAAAACCCGTAAAACGGTGGAGGAATTGCATTTTTTTTTTCCAATTCCACCCCATTTGGAATTTTTCCCCTGCTTCCCACTACATTTTATACCGTAATTAATGGTGGCATTAGAAAGTACAGCTTGTCCCGCAAAAAATAAGCCCTCATACAGCTATGTGACTGGAAATATAAAAAAAAGTTATGGCTCACGGAAAATAGGGAAGAAAAATGAAAACGCAAAAACGATCAGCAGTTTGAGAAGGCAGCGGCGCGGCCTTGTTGATGTTTACCACAGGCCCAGTGACATCACGACTAGTATCAATGGCCTGGGCGGGGCTAAGCTCTGTTCATTTGAATGGAGCTTAGCCCCGCCCCCAGGCCATTGATACTAGTCCTGACATCACTGGGCCTGCGGTAAACAGCGAGAAGGCCGCGGCGCTACTGCCAGCACCGCTGCCTTCTCAAACGGCTGATCGGCGGGATAGATCATCAGTTTAAAAAAACTGCAGAACCCTTTAAGCATGCCTTTAATGCAGTGGCGTAGGGATCGCCATAGCAACCATAGCAGTGGCTATGGGGCCCTACGCCACTGGGGGCCCGTCCGTGCCGACTTCTGTTGATTATTTTTTTATTTTATTTCCACACACACTACACACAGTCAGTCAGGCCCGAGCCGCGGACCGCCCGCCCACCCACTCCTGGCTGGGGAGGAGTCAGGACTGGAGCAGGGCGCACACAGGGCCGACACAGTGGCTGGGGAGGCTCCAGCCAGGCCACTGAGAACTCAGAAGATCCGATAGTATATTCTAACCCCCAGGCGTTCCCATGGTGACGGGGACGCTTGCCTGGGGGTTAGAATATACAGGGCCACGCCGCTCACAGCAGTATATTTATAAACTAATCAGTAACTACTTTAACTTTAATAATTGCTCATTGCTGAGCTCTTTACTTGCATTTTTTGGATATCTTACTCTGTCTTAGCTCCTCCGGTAACAGCAGGCAGTGCGGGGGGCGGCGCTCACTCACTGACGTCACGCTCCTGCTCCTCCCACTAGGCGGCGCAGGCGCGTGACGTCAGTGAGTGAGCGCCGCCCCCCGCACTGCCTGCTGTTACCGGAGGAGCTAAGACAAAGTAAGGCCTCTTTCACACTTGCGTTGTTGGGATCCGGCGTGCACTTCCGTTGCCGCAGGTGCCCGCCGGATCCGGAAAAATGCAAGTGTACTGAAAGCATTCGAAGACGGAACCGTCTTCCAAATGCTTTCAGTGTTACTATGACAGCCAGGACGCTATTAAAGTCCTGGTTGCCATAGTAGGAGCGGGGAGCTGGGGAGCGGTATACTTACAGTCCGTGCGGCTCCCGGGGCGCTCCAGAATGACGTCAGAGCGCCCCATGCACATGGATGACGTGATCCATGCGACACGTCATCCATGAGCGTGGGGCGCCCTGACGTCACTCTGGAGCGCCCGGGGAGCCGCACGGACGGTAAGTATACTGCTCCCCCGCTCCCCACTACACTTTACCATGGCTGTCAGGACTTTAGCGTCCCGGCAGCCATGGTAACCACTCTGAAAAAGCTAAATGTCGGCTCCGGCAATGCGCCGAAACGACGTTTAGCTTAAGGCCGGATCCGGATCAATGCCTTCCAATGGGCATTAATTCCGGATCCGGCCTTGCGGCAAGTGTTCCGGATTTTTGGCCGGAGCAAAAAGCGCAGCATGCTGCGGTATTTTCTCCGGCCAAAAAACGTTCCGTTCCGGAACTGAAGACATCCTGATGCATCCTGAACGGATTTCTCTCCTTTCAGAATGCATTAGGATAAAACTGATCAGGATTCTTCCGGCATAGAGCCCCGACGACGGAACTCTATGCCGGAAGACAATAACGCAAGTGTGAAAGAGCCCTAAGATATCAAAAAAATCCAAGTAAAGAGCTCAGCAATGAGCAATTATTAAAGTTAAAGTAGTTACTGATTAGTTTATAAATATACTGCTGTGAGCGGCGTGGAGGGGGATCTGTGGATGGCACTGTTTAGGGGGGGGATCTGTGGATGGCACTGTTATGAGGGGGGATCTGTGGATGGCACTGTTATGAGGGGGGGATCTGTGGATGGCACTGTTATGAGGGGGAGATCTGTGGATGGCACTGTTTAGGGGAGAGGAGATCTGTGGATGGCACTGTTTAGGGGGGGGATCTGTGGATGGCACTGTTTAGGGGGGGATCTGTGGATGGCACTGTTACACTGTTATGAGGGGGGGGGGATCTGTGGATGGCACTGTTATGAGGGGGGGGATCTGTGGATGGAACTGTTATGAGGGGGGGGATCTGTGGATGGCACTGTTATGAGGGGGGGGGGATCTGTGGATGGCACTGTTATGAGGGGGGGGGGGGATCTGTGGATGGCACTGTTATGAGGGGGGGGGATCTGTGGATGGCACTGTTATGAGGGGGGGGATCTGTGGATGGCACTGTTATGAGGGGGGGGGATCTGTGGATGGCACTGTTATGAGGGGGGGGATCTGTGGATGGCACTGTTATGAGGGGGGGGATCTGTGGATGGCACTGTTATGAGGGGGGGGGATCTGTGGATGGCACTGTTATGAGGGGGGGGGATCTGTGGATGGCACTGTTATGAGGGGGGGGATCTGTGGATGGCACTGTTATGAGGGGGGGGGATCTGTGGATGGCACTGTTTAGGGGGGGATCTGTGGATGGCACTGTTTAGGGGGGGATCTGTGGATGGCACTGTTTAGGGGGGATCTGTGGATGGCACTGTTATGAGGGGGGGGGGGATCTGTGGATGGCACTGTTATGAGGGGGGGGATCTGTGGATGGCACTGTTATGAGGGGGGGATCTGTGGATGGCACTGTTATGAGGGGGGGGGGGATCTGTGGATGGCACTGTTATGAGGGGGGGATCTGTGGATGGCACTGTTATGAGGGGGGGATCTGTGGATGGCACTGTTATGAGGGGGGGGATCTGTGGATGGCACTGTTATGAGGGGGGGGATCTGTGGATGGCACTGTTATGAGGGGGGGGATCTGTCGATGGCACTGTTATGAGGGGGGGGATCTGTGGATGGCACTGTTTAGGGGGATCTGTGGATGGCACTGTTATGAGGGGTGGGATCTGTGGATGGCACTGTTATGAGGGGGGGATCTGTGGATTGCACTGTTATGAGGGGGGGATCTGTGGATGGCACTGTTATGAGGGGGGGGATCTGTGGATTGCACTGTTATGAGGGGGGATCTGTGGATGGCACTGTTATGAGGGGGGGGGATCTGTGGATGGCACTGTTATGAGGGGGGGGGATCTGTGGATGGCACTGTTATGAGGGGGGGTGGGATCTGTGGATGGCACTGTTTAGGGGGTAGATCTGTGGATGGCACTGTTTAGGGGGGGATCTGTGGATGGCACTGTTTAGGGGGGGGATCTGTGGATGGCACTGTTTAGGGGGGGATCTGTGGATGGCACTGTTTAGGGGGGGATCTGTGGATGGCACTGTTTAGGGGGGGATCTGTGGATGGCACTGTTTAGGGGGGGATCTGTGGATGGCACTGTTTAGGGGGGGATCTGTGGATGGCACTGTTTAGGGGGGGATCTGTGGATGGCACTGTTTAGGGGGGGATCTGTGGATGGCACTGTTTAGGGGGGGATCTGTGGATGGCACTGTTTAGGGGGGGATCTGTGGATGGCACTGTTTAGGGGGGGATCTGTGGATGGCACTGTTTAGGGGGGGATCTGTGGATGGCACTGTTTAGGGGGGGATCTGTGGATGGCACTGTTTAGGGGGGGATCTGTGGATGGCACTGTTTAGGGGGGGATCTGTGGATGGCACTGTTTAGGGGGGGATCTGTGGATGGCACTGTTTAGGGGGGGGATCTGTGGATGGCACTGTTTAGGGGGGGATCTGTGGATGGCACTGTTTAGGGGGGGATCTGTGGATGGCACTGTTTAGGGGGGGGATCTGTGGATGGCACTGTTTAGGGGGGGATCTGTGGATGGCACTGTTTAGGGGGGGATCTGTGGATGGCACTGTTTAGGGGGGGATCTGTGGATGGCACTGTTTAGGGGGGGGATCTGTGGATGGCACTGTTTAGGGGGGGTATCTGTGGATGGCACTGTTTAGGGGGGGTATCTGTGGATGGCACTGTTTAGGGGGGGATCTGTGGATGGCACTGTTTAGGGGGGGATCTGTGGATGGCACTGTTTAGGGGGGGGGATCTGTGGATGGCACTGTTTAGGGGGGAGATCTGTGGATGGCACTGTTTAGGGGGGGGTCTGTGGATGGCACTGTTTAGGGGGGGGGGTCTGTGGATGGCACTGTTTAGGGGGGGGATCTGTGGATGGCACTGTTATGAGTGGGGGATCTGTGGATTGCACTGTTATGAGGGGGGGGGATCTGTGGATGGCACTGTTTAGGGGGGGAATCTGTGGATGGCACTGTTTAGAGGGGGATCTGTGGATGGCACTGTTTAGGGGGGGATCTGTGGATGGCACTGTTTAGGGGGGATCTGTGGATGGCACTGTTATGAGGGGGGGGGGGGGGATTTGTGGATTGCACTGTTTAGGGGGGGGATCTGTGGATGGCACTGTTTAGGGGGGATCTGTGGATGGCACTGTTTCTGTGGATGGCACTGTTTAGGGGGGGGATCTGTGGATGGCACTGTTTAGGGGGGGATCTGTGGATGGCACTGTTTAGGGGGGGATCTGTGGATGGCACTGTTATGAGGGGGGGGATCTGTGGATGGCACTGTTATGAGGGGGGGGATATGTGGATGGCACTGTTATGAGGGGGGGGATCTGTGGATGGCACTGTTATGAGGGGGGGGATCTGTGGATGGCACTGTTATGAGGGGGGGGGATCTGTGGATGGCACTGTTATGAGGGGGGGGGGGGATCTGTGGATGGCACTGTTATGAGGGGGGGATCTGCGGATGGCACTGTTATGAGGGGGGGGATCTGCGGATGGCACTGTTATGAGGGGGGGGGTCTGTGGATGGCACTGTTTAGGGGGGGGGGATCTGTGGATGGCACTGTTATGAGGGGGGGGATCTGTGGATTGCACTGTTATGAGGGGGGGGATCTGTGGATGGCACTGTTTAGGGGGGGAATCTGTGGATGGCACTGTTTAGAGGGGGATCTGTGGATGGCACTGTTTAGGGGGGGGATCTGTGGATGGCACTGTTTAGGGGGGATCTGTGGATGGCACTGTTATGAGGGGGGGGGATTTGTGGATTGCACTGTTTAGGGGGGGGATCTGTGGATGGCACTGTTTAGGGGGGGGATCTGTGGATGGCACTGTTTCTGTGGATGGCACTGTTTAGGGGGGGGATCTGTGGATGGCACTGTTTAGGGGGGGATCTGTGGATGGCACTGTTTAGGGGGGGATCTGTGGATGGCACTGTTATGAGGGGGGGGATCTGTGGATGGCACTGTTATGAGGGGGGGGATCTGTGGATGGCACTGTTATGAGGGGGGGGATCTGTGGATGGCACTGTTATGAGGGGGGGGATCTGTGGATGGCACTGTTATGAGGGGGGGGGGATCTGTGGATGGCACTGTTATGAGGGGGGGGGATCTGTGGATGGCACTGTTATGAGGGGGGGGATCTGTGGATGGCACTGTTATGAGGGGGGGGATCTGTGGATGGCACTGTTATGAGGGGGGGGGATCTGTGGATGGCACTGTTATGAGGGGGGTGGGATCTGTGGATAGGCACTGTTTAGGGGGTAGATCTGTGGATGGCACTGTTTAGGGGGGGATCTGTGGATGGCACTGTTTAGGGGGGATCTGTGGATGGCACTGTTTAGGGGGGATCTGTGGATGGCACTGTTTAGGGGGGATCTGTGGATGGCACTGTTTAGGGGGGATCTGTGGATGGCACTGTTTAGGGGGGATCTGTGGATGGCACTGTTTAGGGGGGGATCTGTGGATGGCACTGTTTAGGGGGGGATCTGTGGATGGCACTGTTTAGGGGGGGGTCTGTGGATGGCACTGTTTAGGGGGGGATCTGTGGATGGCACTGTTTAGGGGGGATCTGTGGATGGCACTGTTTAGGGGGGGATCTGTGGATGGCACTGTTTAGGGGGGGGATCTGTGGATGGCACTGTTTAGGGGGGGGATCTGTGGATGGCACTGTTTAGGGGGGGATCTGTGGATGGCACTGTTTAGGGGGGGAACTGTGGATGGCACTGTTTAGGGGGGGATCTGTGGATGGCACTGTTTAGGGGGGGATCTGTGGATGGCACTTTTTAGGGGGGGATCTGTGGATGGCACTGTTTAGGGGGGGATCTGTGGATGGCACTGTTTAGGGGGGGATCTGTGGATGGCACTGTTTAGGGGGGGATCTGTGGATGGCACTGTTTAGCGGGGGGATCTGTGGATGGCACTGTTTAGGGGGGGTCTGTGGATGGCACTGTTTAGGGGGGGGGATCTGTGGATGGCACTGTTATGAGGGGGGGGGGATCTGTGGATGGCACTGTTTAGGGGTAGATCTGTGGATGGCACTGTTTAGGGGGGGATCTGTGGATGGCACTGTTTAGGGGGGGATCTGTGGATGGCACTGTTTAGGGGGGGGGGATCTGTGGATGGCACTGTTTAGGGGGGATCTGTGGATGGCACTGTTATGAGGGGGGGGGATTTGTGGATTGCACTGTTTAGGGGGGGGATCTGTGGATGGCACTGTTTAGGGGGGATCTGTGGATGGCACTGTTTCTGTGGATGGCACTGTTTAGGGGGGGGATCTGTGGATGGCACTGTTTAGGGGGGGATCTGTGGATGGCACTGTTTAGGGGGGGATCTGTGGATGGCACTGTTATGAGGGGGGGGATCTGTGGATGGCACTGTTTAGGGGGGGGATCTGTGGATGGCACTGTTATGAGGGGGGGGATCTGTGGATGGCACTGTTATGAGGGGGGGTGATCTGTGGATTGCACTGTTTAGGGGGTAGATCTGTGGATGGCACTGTTTAGGGGGGGATCTGTGGATGGCACTGTTTAGGGGGGGGGGATCTGTGGATGGCACTGTTTAGGGGGGGATCTGTGGATGGCACTGTTATGAGGGGGGGGATTTGTGGATTGCACTGTTTAGGGGGGGGATCTGTGGATGGCACTGTTTAGGGAGAGATCTGTGGATGGCACGGTTTAGGGCAGGGGTGCACAACCTGCGGCCCGGGGGCCACATGCGGCCCTTGATACCATTCTGTGCGGCCCCCAACCATCTAGTAACAGACATGTATGCCTATGTCTTGTGGCTGCTCAGATGTATTTTTCATGTATTTCTCCCATTAGATGGGAGTCCTGGAAGTGTAACTAGACATTAATGGTATATACTGTGTGTTCAATATGCCATAAGTACAATATTTCAGTTGTTAATACACCTTTAAATTTTTATTTCGGCCCTCGTCATTAGTTCAGTCTGGCAATGTGGCCCCCAACCAGGAAACGTTGTGCACCCCTGGTTTAGGGGGAGATCTGTGGATGGCACGGTTTAGGGGGAGATCTGTGGATGGCACTGTTTAGGGGGAGATCTGTGGATGGCACTGTTTAGGGGGAGATCTGTGGATGGCACTGTTTAGGGGGAGATCTGTGGATGGCACTGTTTAGGGGGAGATCTGTGGATGGCACTGTTTAGGGGGAGATCTGTGGATGGCACTGTTTAGGGGGAGATCTGTGGATGGCACTGTTTAGGGGGAGATCTGTGGATGGCACTGTTTAGGGGGAGATCTGTGGATGGCACTGTTTAGGGGGAGATCTGTGGATGGCACTGTTTAGGGGGAGATCTGTGGATGGCACTGTTTAGGGGGAGATCTGTGGATGGCACTGTTTAGGGGGAGATCTGTGGATGGCACTGTTTAGGGGGAGATCTGTGGATGGCACTGTTTAGGGGGAGATCTGTGGATGGCACTGTTTAGGGGGAGATCTGTGGATGGCACTGTTTAGGGGGAGATCTGTGGATGGCACTGTTTAGGGGAGGGGGGATCTGTGGATGGCACTGTTTAGGGGAGGGGGGATCTGTGGATGGCACTGTTTAGGGGAGGGGGGATCTGTGGATGGCACTGTTTAGGGGAGGGGGGATCTGTGGATGGCACTGTTTAGGGGGATCTGTGGATGGCACTGTTTAGGGTGGGGGGTCTGTGGATGGCACTGTTTAGGGGAGGGGGAGATCTGTGGATGGCACTGTTTAGGGGAGGGGGAGATCTGTGGATGGCACTGTTTAGGGGGAGATCTGTGGATGGCACTGTTTAGGGGAGGGGGGATCTGTGGATGGCACTGTTTAGGGGAGGGGGGATCTGTGGATGGCACTGTTTAGGGGAGGGGGGATCTGTGGATGGCACTGTTTAGGGGGATCTGTGGATGGCACTGTTTAGGGTGGGGGGTCTGTGGATGGCACTGTTTAGGGGAGGGGGGGATCTGTGGATGGCACTGTTTAGGGGAGGGGGGGATCTGTGGATGGCACTGTTTAGGGGAGGGGGATCTGTGGATGGCACTGTTTAGGGGAGGGGGATCTGTGGATGGCACTGTTTAGGGGAGGGGGATCTGTGGATGGCACTGTTTAGGGGAGGGGGATCTGTGGATGGCACTGTTTAGGGGAGGGGGATCTGTGGATGGCACTGTTTAGGGGAGGGGGATCTGTGGATGGCACTGTTTAGGGGAGGGGGATCTGTGGATGGCACTGTTTAGGGGAGGGGGATCTGTGGATGGCACTGTTTAGGGGAGGGGGATGTGTGGATGGCACTGTTTAGGGGAGGGGGATCTGTGGATGGCACTGTTTAGGGGAGGGGGATCTGTGGATGGCACTGTTTAGGGGAGGGGGATCTGTGGATGGCACTGTTTAGGGGAGGGGGATCTGTGGATGGCACTGTTTAGGGGAGGGGGATCTGTGGATGGCACTGTTTAGGGGAGGGGGATCTGTGGATGGCACTGTTTAGGGGAGGGGGATCTGTGGATGGCACTGTTTAGGGGAGGGGGATCTGTGGATGGCACTGTTTAGGGGAGGGGGATCTGTGGATGGCACTGTTTAGGGGAGGGGGATCTGTGGATGGCACTGTTTAGGGGAGGGGAATCTGTGGATGGCACTGTTTAGGGAGGGGGATCTGTGGATGGCACTGTTTAGGGGAGGGGGATCTGTGGATGGCACTGTTTAGGGGAGGGGGATCTGTGGATGGCACTGTTTAGGGGAGGGGGATCTGTGGATGGCACTGTTTAGGGGAGGGGGATCTGTGGATGGCACTGTTTAGGGGAGGGGGGATCTGTGGATGGCACTGTTTAGGGGAGGGGGGATCTGTGGATGGCACTGTTTAGGGGAGGGGGGGGGATCTGTGGATGGCACTGTTTAGGGGGATCTGTGGATGGCACTGTTTAGGGGGATCTGTGGATGGCACTGTTTAGGGGAGGGGGGATCTGTGGATGGCACTGTTTAGGGGAGGGGGATCTGTGGATGGCACTGTTTAGGGGAGGGGGATCTGTGGATGGCACTGTTTAGGGGAGGGGGATCTGTGGATGGCACTGTTTAGGGGAGGGGGGATCTGTGGATGGCACTGTTTAGGGGAGGGGGGATCTGTGGATGGCACTGTTTAGGGGAGGGGGGATCTGTGGATGGCACTGTTTAGGGGAGGGGGGGATCTGTGGATGGCACTGTTTAGGGGAGGGGGGATCTGTGGATGGCACTGTTTAGGGGAGGGGGGATCTGTGGATGGCACGGGGGGGGGGGGGGGCATACATTTTTTTGCTATGGGGCCCATGCATTTCTAGCTACGCCCCTGCTTTAATGTGCAGTTTTCAACACAGTGGGCTTGTGCACCGGATGTTTTCAGACCCTAGCAATGCCTCTTCATTAGCAGATACACAGGCTGGCAGCAGCTAAATGTTACTACAGAGGCCGGAGGTGTATAGGAAACGTATTCTACCGTGTGCACATGTGACCACCTTCAGCAGAAGGATGGATGATGTGAACAGGCACTAAGCTGGGCATCTCTATGGCACACCAGAGTAGTCAAATCTGCAATAATAGCCTTCCTATGGACAAAGCAGAACCACTGCGACCAGCCTAGGACAGCTGTGAGGTCTGCTCCTGAGGAAAGAGTAACACAATGGCGGCAGGGAGAGCACACAGCGGCCTGGGGCTGGCAGCACAGTCACTTACCACACAGCAGCCACTGTCCTCCACCACACAAGCCAACGGCCCCGTACAGGAGCCTCGTGGAGATTTCCAGACTGGAAGCCTATGCCGCCATGTTTACTAAGGGAAATGGAAACCAATTACCATTTCCCAATTCAGGAATAAAACTGAACCGTATAATAACGAGCTATGGCCGTTTTATTCTTTTTTTTAGAAGTCTCTACAGTTGCAAATCCGGATAATTTCTCATAAGCAAAAGTGATACTAGTACCTTTAATATCTTAGTTCCCGAATCCAAAATGGCGGCTCAAGCATCTGCCCTAACGTCGTCGCGCTAGAAGTACAAAGTGACATCACACACACGTGACCCCGCCACAGTGGTTTAGCCTGCATGTACAGGCACCGCGCATGCCCAGTACCAGCATTAGCCATTCTCCGGGGCCGCAGCTACTTGGCTGCAGTTTATTCGTTTCAGGTGAGTTGTAGAGGTGTGAACTCGCCCCTATTTACCGGAAGTCACCAGGTTTTTTTTTTAGCTTTCCTCACGGTTGCGTCTAGATTGGAGTTGCTCCTGGTAGGTCCTCCCTACAGCAGTGAGGAGGCCAGGAGCAACTCCAATCCAGGCGGATCATCACTGCTGCCAGGACAGAGCGGACTGCATTGGAGTTTCAGTATGGAGGACGCTAGTGAAATGAGAACATGAAGCACAGTCATCAGTGTTTTGCGTTTTTGCGTTTTCATTTTTTCCTTCCTGCCTGATTATATATATAATATTTTTTTTATTCTTGAGCGACATGTACTTTTTTTTTCATTTTGATAGTTCGGACATTTTTGGATTTGAAGATACCCATTATGTTGAATTTTATTATTGTTTCTTATATATAAAAATAGGAAAGGAGGTGTTTTGAATTGTTAATATTTATATGTATTGACTATAAACGTCCTGGGCGGTCAGTTTATCTCTGAATGGATGTTCTGGAACGCCCTTTCAGAGATGTCAGCGCAGAGCGGGGGACCCGCTGTCAGAGAGAAGGCAGGGATCGTTCCTTGGTGTCCCTGCCTTCTAGATCGCTGTATATATGCCTCTTCCTGTCCTGGCCCGGTGGTCATGTGACCGCCTGGGCCGGGGGAGTGCAGGAGCTGTTGGGTCTTTCACAGACCTCGATCAGCCCTGCACTGAGGCTGTACAGCGTTGTATTCTGCTGTACAGCCTCTCTGGGGGGTGTATTTCCCCTGTAAGGCCTCTTTCACACGGGCGTTGCGGGAAAATGTGCAGGTGCGTTGCGGGAACACCCGCGATTTTTCCGTGCGTGTGCAAAACATTGTAATGCGTTTTGCACGCGCGTGAGAAAAATCGCGCATGTTTGGTACCCAAACCCGAACTTCTTCACAGAAGTTCGGGCTTGGGATCAATGTTCTGTAGATTGTATTATTTTCCCTTATACCATGGTTAGAAGGGAAAATAATAGCATTCTGAATACAGAATGCATAGTAAAACAGCGCTGGAGGGGTTAAAAAAAAAATAAAAAAAAATGTTTAACTCACCTTAGTCCACTTGATAGCGCAGCCAGCATCTGCTTCTGTATTCTTTTCTTTAGGACCTGGGTAAAGGACCTTTGATGATGTCACTCCGGTCATCACATGGTACGTCACATGATCTTTTACCATGGTGAATCACCATGGTAAAAGATCATGTGACGTACCATGTGATGACTGGAGTGACGTCATCAAAGGTCCTTTAGACGATAGTTCATCTTTTGAGAAGTAAAGAATAGACCGGGAGCTACGCGAACAAGAGGAGAAGGTGAGTTAATTTTTTTATTTTTTTTAACCCTCAATTGATCACCTACTATGCATTCTGTATTCAGAATGCTATTATTTTCCCTTATAACCATGTTATAAGGGAAAATAATACAGTTTATAGACTGTCACCTAGCAACCATGCGTGAAAATCGCACCGCATCCGCGCTTGCGATTTTCACGCAACCCCATTCACTTCTATTGGGCCTGCGTTGCGTGAAAAACGCACAAAGAGGAGCATGCTGCGATTTTCACGCAACGCACAAGTGATGCGTGAAAATCACCGCTCGTGTGCACAGCCCCATAGAAATGAATGGGTCAGTATTCAGTGCAGGTGCAATGCGTTCACCTCCCGCATCGCATCCGCGCGGAATACTCGCTCGTGTGAAAGGGGCCTAACTGGGGCTACTACCGGTATGTCAGCCCCAGTTACAGGAGAAATCAATAGTAAAAAAAATAATAATAATTTAATTAAGTTAAATGTGCCTCAGAGGTCTTTTATGACCTTATGGGGGACACAAAGTGTAAAATAAAAAAATTTTAACATAAAGAAATAAAGTGTTTTGAAAAATAAAATTAAAAAAAGTTTCACATTTAAAAATAAAAAAATCCCCCAAAATTGTTATTTAAAAAATGTTGAAAAATTTAAGAAAAATAAATAAAAATAAACATATTTGATATCACCGCGTCCGCATCAGGTAAACGCCGTAAAAAAATATATACTGTAAATAAACATTGCACCAAAGCAGATTTATTAGTGGGCTCACCTCCCAAAAAACATAATGTTAATCAATTAAAAAGTCGTATGTACCACAAAATGGTAGCGATGAAAACGTCTCCTCGTCCCGCAAAAAAAAAACAAGCCCCCACACAAGACTATAGCCAGAAAAATAAAAATAAATATGGCTCTAGGAAAATTGCAACACAAAAACATGATTTAAAAAAATAATGCTCTTATTGTGTAAAATGTAAAAAAATAGACATTTGGTATCGCAGCGTCCGTAACAATTGGCTTTACAAAATTATCACATGATCTACCCCATCAAGTGAACGGTATAAAAAATAAAAATTATGCCAAAACAGTTTTTTAGTCACTTCTTAAATAACATATCAATCAATCAAAAAGTCGTATGTACCCCAAAATGGTAGCAATAAAAACGTCACCTCGTTCCGCAAAAAACAAGCCCTCACACAAGAGTATAGCCAGAAAAATGAAAAAAAATATTGCTCTAAGAAAATGGCACCACAAAAACATGATATATTTTTTCTAAAAATGTTTTTATTGTGTTAAACGTTAAAATAAAATAAAAACTAGACATATTTGGTATCGTTGCGTCCATAATGACCAGATCTATAAAAATATCACATGATCTACCCCATCAAGTGAACGGTGTAAAAAAAAGAAATAGAAAAATGACACCAAACAGCTTTTTTTGTGACTTCACCTCCCAAAAATGAGATAAAAAGCAACCAGAATGCCAAATGTACCCCAAAATGGTGCTAATAAAAACTACAGCTTGTCTCGCACAAAATAAGCGCTCAGTTATTGCTCTTAAAAACCATGACAGAAAATTCCATGTTAAAAAATCCAGATGGGGGTTTTCACTGTGGGGTTACCTCAGGGTCTCTTCACATGCAACATGGTGCCCAAAGACCATTCCAGCAAAATCTGCCCTCCAAAAACCATATGGCGCTCCTTACCTTCTGTGCCCTGCCGTGTGCCCAAACAGCGGTATACGACTACATATGGGGCGTTTATGCAAACTGCAGAATCAAGGTAATAAATATTAAGGTTTGCTTTGTTGTTAACCCTTGATGTGTTCCAGGAAAAAATTGATTAAAATGGAAAATCTGCAAAAAAAAGTGACATTTTGAAATTTCACCTCTATTTTGCTTTAATTCCTGTGGAATACCTAAAGGGTTAACGACATTTCTAAAACCAGTTTTGAACAGTTTGAGGGGTGTCATTTCTAAAATGGGGTCATTTATGGGTTTTTTCAATTATGTAAGCCCCACAAAGTGACTTTAGAACTGAACTGGTCCTTAAAAAAGTTGACTTTAGAAATTTTCTTAAAAATTTAAAAAAATACTTCTAAAATTCTAAACCTTCTAGCGTCCTAAAAAAATTAAATTACATCACTAAAATGATGCCAACATAAGGTAGACATATGGGGAATGTTAATTAATAAATATTTTATGAGGCATCACTATCTGTCTTAAAAGCAGAGAGATTCAAATTTAGAAAACTGCATTTTTTGGATTTTTTTTTATAAATAAAGATAAAACATATTGACTCAAATTTACCATTAACATGATGTACAATCTCTGAATGGCTTGGATAAGTAAAAGCGTTCCAAAGTTATTACCATATAAAGTGACACATGTCAGATTTGCAAAATTATGCTTGGTCAGGTAGGGGGTAAATGGCCCGGTCTGGAAGTGGTTAAGGCCATATTCACACAAATACGCGTCGGCCGTGTCTGTGCTGCGGACCGCAATGCACAGGCACCATCTGTGTACCCACCGTCTACAGATGCGGACCCATTCACTTGAATGACGCAGTCCATCATCCGCATCTAGGTTCCGCAATGCAAAAGTAACACATGCACTACTTATTTGCTTTGTGGAAGCACAAACAGAAATCCCACTGAATCACTCCATAGTGCATCTGTGGGTTTTCAATCTTTGCCTCTGTTCTGGCATGGCCATTGCCGTTTTTGGGGTTTGCAAATTGCGAATCTACAAAATGCGGATCCCAGACGTGTGCATTCTGCATCTTGTAGAAGTGTCCTATCTGTCCATAATGGGGACAAGAATAGAACATGTTCTATTTTGTAAAGGGGCCGCGGAACAGACATATGGATGCAGATAGTACATGGGTGAGCTGTCCACATCTTTTGCGGCCCCACTGAAGTCAATGGGTCCGCATCCGACCCACAAAAATTGCAATTGCGATGCCGACCAAAAATACATTCATGTGCATGAGCCCTATGCCTAGGAGGTCCAATCTAGCTGGTTCAGTACTTAAATGACTAGAACGGAGTTGCTGAAGGGAGGTTCATCAATTCTGGGCAGATGGTAGTTGTTATAGGGAGGTCTTCCTTACAGCACCTCCATTCTAGCTGGTGACTACTAAACTGACTAGAATGGAGTTGCTGCAGGGAGGTTCTATATGCCAGTGCTATAAAAAGTCCCCTCCATACATCTCCACATGTTAACCATCCATTCAGCATTTGGGCCACAATCTAAGGGCCGCTAGAATCCATTGCTTTCATTTTCCAAAGCATCTGTCAAAAATGAAAGGTGGAATCTGATTGGATGCTATGGGCAACTAAGGCTACTTTCACACTTGCGTTTTTCTTTTCCGGCATAGAGTTCCGTCACAGGGGCTCTATACCGGAAAAGAACTGATCAGGTATATCCCCATGCATTCTGAATGGAGATTAATCCGTTCAGTTTGCATCTGGATGTCTTCAGTTCAGTCGTTTTGACTGATCAGGCAAAAGAGAAAACCGTAGCATGCTACGGTTTTATCTCCGGCTAAAAAAACTGAAGACTTGCCTGAATGCCGGATCAGGCATTTTTTCCCATAGGAATGTATTAGTGCCGGATCCGGCATTCAGAATACCGGAATGCCGGATCCGTCCTTCCGGTATGCGCATGCGCAGACTGAAAAAAAGGTGAAAAAATAAATGCCGGATCCGTTTTTGCCGGATGACACCGGAAAGACGGATCCGGCATTTCAATGCATTTTTTCGACTGATCAGGCATTTTTAAGACTGATCAGGATCCTGATCAGTCTTACAAATGCCATCAGTTAGCATACATTTTGCCTGATCCGGCAGGCAGTTCCGGCGACGGAACTGCTTGCCGGATCTCTCTGCCGCAAGTGTGAAAGTAGCCTTAGGGTACTTTCACACTAGCGTTTTTTTTTTTCCGCCGCTGAGTTCCGTCCTAGGGGCTCAAATCCGGAAAAGAACTGATCAGTTTTATCCTAATGCATTCTGAATGGAGAGTAATCCGTTCAGGATGCATCAGGATGTCTTCAGTTCAGTCTTTTTGACTGATCAGGCTTTTCAGAAAAACGTAGCATGTTGTATTTTTACCTCCGGCCAAAAATCCTGAACACTTTGAACGCCGGATCCAGTCTTTTTCCCATTGACTTGCATTAACACCGGATCCGGCGCCGTGTGTTCCGTCAAACCGGATCCGGCTTTTGCATGTTAAACCAGAAAAATGTGAAAAAAAATTTAAAGTCCATAAATGACGGATCCGTTTTTTCCATTGCATTTTTTCATTGTGATCAAAATCCTGATCAGGATTCAAATGTAATCCGTTTTCACATGTTTTTCTGGATCCGGCGGGCAGTTCCGGTGTAGGAATTGAATGCCGGATTAAAACAACGCTAGTGTAAAAGTAGCCTTAGCCAGTTCTACTTTACACCAGTTTGATAAATGATTACTTACCTGCCAGATCCCTCTACAGTTTATTATAATTAATGGGGCTGATGGGCATTCCGGTAGCGTCCGGCAGTGCTGGATCCGGATGTGAAAGTAGCCTAATTCCAGCATTATTGTTGTAATAAAATGAAGGGAAAAAAAAAAACGTTCTCACCGAACTGTTTTATTAAAATATATAACCACAAACCACACAAGAAAGATAGAAATATGTTTAAAGAGGTCCTTTCATGGGTCCAAACATTATGAAATAAGTAGGAGGTTGTGTAGGGCATAGTGCAGGCAGCTTAGATCACTTACTAGCTTATCTGTGCGGCGCTCCGTTCACGCATTGTGCCCCCCTTTTACTTTTCCCACCTGGTATGGAAATGAATATCATCGGTACAGGGAGGAGGAGACTGCCCTGTTTCTCAATGGGCGTCTCCTTCTCCCTGGCTGTAGCGCTGTCCAATCACAGAGGAGAGTGTCACAGTCAGGGAGAAGGTGACCATGAGGGTAATGGCGATGGGGGGAGAGGAGAAGGTGAAGTGGTGCTCCGTGGGGATAGGCCTGCCTCCCAGTGCTCTGAGCACCTCATTTGCAAAATTATAAAGTATATTACTGACCCAATACACATAGTAAGGCACCTATAGAGATTAGATTATTTTCAAAAAGTCCATAAAACCATCAAAAGCTATTTTAATTACAATGTGCTATTATTGATTCTTAAAACTTAACCTTTATTCCTTTTATATAATTTGTCTACTGACTAATAAAACTGTTTAAAATTGTCAGTTTGTCAATTGTGGATACTTTGTTTTATCTCTATTTGTAACACAGTTTCACTCTCAGGGTCTTGTACCACATACAGGGATATAGGGAGTCATAGTAGCAGCTGCCACACGCTCACCATACTTCTATTCCTGCACTAAATGTTACATTTCATATTCATAAATTTCTTGTAACCATTGACACTGACTGTCTAAAACCTCAAACGCTGCCCCCCAACATTCTTCGCCAGCTAACCTGGCGTCTTCAGGGGTTTAGGACAGAGTATGTTTTTTGGGGGCGGAAATGGTCATTTAAACTCTCTGCTTGTGACCTCACTCGCACTGCCGGCAAATCCTTAATCACAATGTTGCGATCTGTCTGCTCAAGGTGAGTCATGGAGATGCTGATTGTATGAAGCCCGAGACTCCATCCCCTCCCTATTGCTGACGTGTTGCCCGATATCCAACCTCTTTTCTCCCTCGGGTGACGCGCATGTGCTCGGACTTCAATGCCGCCGCTGCTCTTGATGTCATCATGTCCATGGACTTAGTTTTTCTCCGCTAAAAATACCTCTCGCAGCGCGTCTCTCCAGCTCTGCTTTACTACGCATGTCCTGACACTTAGACTTCAGACTAGCATTGAGAATGAGACTATCTATCTTTGATTGATTTATAGCTGTATAGTAATTCAGATATATATTTAAATATATACTCAGTAGTTGATTTATATCCACCATCCATAAAGATATGTGAAGAGAGCTTAAATATAGACGGCATTAAGACCTTCACCCTCAGCGCCGTAATAGTACGGCACTGGCCGGGTCTTTAAAGATGGCGCCCGCTCCTGAGCACTTTCGGTGGTGCTCCGGCTCCCCCGTGTGGCGATCGGAGGAGCCGGAGCTTGTGTGCCGCAGCCCCTGTCTTTGTGAATGACAGGAGGCTGCTGCATAGTATTTCCTATGGAGCCCTTGGCTGTAATAGGGCTCCATAGGAAACTAGTAAAATCACCATAGATTCCAATGCTAGTGCATTGAAGTCTATGATAATAGCAATCAGATGATTGATTGTTATAGTTCCCTATGCGAACTATAAAAAAAAAAGTGTAAAAGAAAAAAAAAGGTTAAAATAATAAAATAAAACATTTTCAACAAATTCAAATCACCCCCCTTTTCCCAAATAAAAATAAAAGAATTAAAAAAATACACATCATGGGTGTCGCGATGTGCGAAAACGCCCATAGTATAAAAATATATTTCCCATACAGCAAAACTGAAAAAAACATCCAAATGGCCGATTCACCGTTTTTGGTCGCTTCATTTTCTACAAAAAATGTAATATAAAGTGATCACAAAGTAATACACATACAGTCAGGTCCATAAATATTGGGACGTCGACACAATTCTAAGATTTTTGGCTCTATACACCACTACAATGGATTTGAAATGAATCGAACAAGATGTGCTTTAACTGCAGACTGTCAGCTTTAATTTGAGGGTATTTACATCCAAATCAGGTGAACGGTGTAGGAATTACAACAGTTTGCATATGTGCCTCCCACTTGTTAAGGGACCAAAAGTAATAGGACAATTGGCTTCTCAGCTGTTCCATGGCCAGGTGTGTGTTATTCCCTCATTATCCCAATTACAATGAGCAGATAAAAGGTCCAGAGTTCATTTCAAGTGTGCCATTTGCATTTGGAGTCTGTTGCTGTCAACTCTCAAGATGAGATCCAAAGAGCTGTCACTATAAGTGAAGCAAGCCATCATTAGGCTGAAAAAACACAACAAACCCATCAGAGAGATAGCAAAAACATTAGGCGTGGCCAAAACAACTGTTTGGAACATTCTTAAAAAGAAGGAACGCATTGGTGAGCTTAGCAACACCAAAAGACCACGGGAAACAACCGTGATGGATGACCGAAGAATTTTTTCCCTGGTGAAGAAAACACCCTTCACGACAGTTGGCCAGATCAAGAACACTCTTCAGGAGGTAGGTGTATGTGTCTCAAAGTCAACAACCAAGAGAAGACTTCACCAGAGTGCATACAGAGGGTTCACCACAAGATATAAACCATTGGTGAGCCTCAAAAACAGGAAGGCCAGATTAGAATTTGCCAAAAGACATCTAAAAAAGCCCTCACAGTTCTGGAACAACATCCTATGGACAGATGAGATCAAGCTCAACTTGTATCAGAGTGATGGGAAGAGAAGAGTATGGAGAAGGAAAGGAACTGCTCATGATCCTAAGTATACCACCTCATCAGTGAAGCATGGTGGTGGTAGTGTCATTGCGTTGGCATGTATGGCTGCCAATGGAACTGGTTCTCTTGTATTTATTGATGATGTGACTGCTGACAAAAGCAGCAGAATGAATTCTGAAGTGTTTCGGGCAATATTATCTGCTCAAATTCAGCCAAATGCTTCAGAACTCATTGGACGGCGCCTCACAGTGCAGATGGACAATGACCCAACGCATACTGCAAAGAGTTTTTTAAGGGAAAGAAGTGGAATGTTATGCAATAGCCAAGTCAATCACCTGACCTGAATCCGATTGAGCATGCATTTCACTTGCTGAAGACAAAACTGAAGGGAAAATGCCCCAAGAACAAGCAGGAACTGAAGACAGTTGCAGTAAAGGCCTGGCAGACCATCACCAGGGATGAAACCCAGCGTCTGGGGATGTCTACGTGTTCCAGACTTCAGGCTGTAATTGACTGCAAAGGATTTGCAACCAAGTATTAAAAAGTGAAAGTTTGATTTATGATTATTATTCTGTCTCATTACTTTTGGTCCCTTAACAAGTGGGAGGCACATATGCAAACTGTTGTAATTCTTACACCGTTCACCTGATTTCTATGTAAATACCCTCAAATTAAAGCTGACAGTCTGCAGTTAAAGCACATCTTGTGTGTTTCATTTCAAATCTATTGTTGTTGTGTATAGAGCCAAAAAGTTTTGAATTGTGTCAATGTCCCAATATTTATGGACCTGACTGTACATGGTATCAATGAAACGTTCAGATCGCCCCGCAAAACATGAGCTCCCATAAAGCTCCGTACACATAATTACAAAAAAGTTATAGGGGTCAAAATATGGCAACAAAAAAAATAGCAGATTTTTTCCCAGTTTTTAATTTTTTTATCGCTAAAAAGGTATAAGGTATCGCCGGATTCGTATTGACCTGTAGAATAAAAGTAACTGGTCAGTTTTATCGAACGTCGTAAATAAACAACCCGTAAAACTGTGGTGGAATTGCTTTTTTTTTTTTTTGCAATGTCACCCCATTTGGATTTTTTTTCCCGCTTCCCACTACATCATATGCAATATTAAATGGTTGCGTTGGAAAGTACAACTTGTCCCGCAAAAATCAAGCCCTCATATGGCTAGATGAACAGACGAATAAAAAAGTTATGGTTCTGGGAAGGCAGGGAGAGCAAAACGAAAAGATACAAAAAAAAAAAACTCCGGAGGTGAAAGGGTTAAGGCATTTAAAGCAATTGTCTAAATTAGTAAACAGTATGACCTGGTTGGTAGTAAAGGCATAGGTAGTATAAATGGATGCTAGTGACATAGACAGTGTATGTGTATATATACAGTATAATAAAGCAGTAAATATTAAGATAGAACATGTATGGTAAGTAGCCTGTTTGGATAAGGGGAACCCAGGTTGTCCAAAGGTCATAGAGTTTACAGGTCAGTAAAAAAAAATTGCAAGGGACGCCTGGTGCAAGATATAGTATGTTGGTAGCGAGACCAAGGTACTTGCAATAAACGCATTGGTGGCCAGTGAATACATACCTTAGTCATAGTAGCATTTTGTGTGCAGGATAGCGTGTAGACGCCATTCAACTGCCTGGGTGTTTATGGGAGCGACGTTAGGCGCGTGGCGCTAGGCGTCTGACGTCATCATGAGCGGATGCATGCGTAATGAGGTTGTGGGGCACAGACAAATCTGATATTCGCTGTCAAAAAATTGAACTACCCATTCCGCACCACTTCATTTCTGCCAAACATCAGGTCAATCAACTTAAATTTCAAATTTTAGAACAAGTAGCACCTGCAAGACGATGAGGCAATAGGACTGCACGCCTGAAACAACATGAAGCATATTGGATATTTTAACTTAACACTAGAGTTGAGCGGACACCTGGATGTACGGGTTCGGCCGAACTTCTCAAAAAAGTTTACGTTCAGGACCCAAACTTGACCCCGAACCCAAACCCCATTGAAGTCAATGGAGACCCGAACTTTGAGCACTAAAATGGCTGTAAAAAAAAGTAATGGAAAGGGCTAGAGGGCTGTGGTTAAGAGCATGGCAAGTGCTCTGCAAACAAATGTGGATAGGGAAAGGACTTCAAATAACATAAAATATATAAAAATAAAAAATTATAATCTTGATCTAGGAGGACGAGGTCCATATGGAGTAGGAGGTTGAGGAGGCGGTGGATGTGGCAGTGGAGGAGGAGGAGGTAGCCAACATTGGTTTTTGGTTTACATTTTATTTATTTTTTTGTTTAAATTAGGGTACACCCCAAAACATTGGGAAATATAACCTGTTATAACCCCCTCCAGCCGTGCTAAACACACGTTCAGACAATACACTGGCTGCAGGGCAGGCCAGAACCTCCAAGGCGTAAGGGGCAAGCTCAGGCCATATGCCCAATTTGTAGACCCAGAAGTTGAAGGGGGCAGACTCATCAGTCAGTACGTGTAGGCATGTGCACACATACTGCTCCACCATGTCGCACGTCCTCGTGATGTCCACGATCCAATTGGATATCTGCTCTATCAACTTTCGATGTTCTTTTCTGCGCCTACCATGTTGATCACGGTTAGCGGGGAATCAGAGTTCCACGCCAGAGAGGGAGCGTGAGAAAGGGAGACCATATCCAAGGGAGGTCAATGGCTGCAATGTGATCGAGCTGAAATGTGGGACAAATTAATAAAGCAGAAGGACCGAATGAAAGGGCCAATTAAAGACGAATTTTAGAAATTTAAGTCCCTGTCACCTATGCAGAGCAGGGGTTTATTCACGGCAAAAATGGTAAAATGTCACCTAAGAATGTAACAGACAAATTTGTTAAACTGTCTACTAGGTAGAGCAGGGGTATATCACAGCCAAAAATTGGTGAACCTTACCTGAAAATTTAACAGACAAATTAGTGAAATGACATAAAATAAAATACGTACAAGGGGGTAGGTGAAAAGAAAGAACCGTGCAAGTTAAAATAATACCAGTAAAACCTAACTAGGATGAACGATTAAAGATTTGTTTAGAGCCAGAAATAAATTATTAACCAATCATTTAATGTTTAATCACGGGACAAGCCCGTAAACCAAGGGACATTTTGCAAGGACCATATGTATGGCAAGTTTTCGCAGCGTTCCTAGGAAGGCAGGCAGAACCATTTTTTACTTGACTAACTCATTTTTGCCTAATACTATTTGTAGGATGAGTAATGGTAAAGAGCTGCCTGGGGCATTGGTGGAGGAGATTGGAGGACCTTATGGAGTCATGGAAGAACATGTGGACTTTCTGAAGGAGCGCTTTAATCTGATTACCATGAAAGAGTTCAAGGA
Organism: Bufo bufo; assembly: GCF_905171765.1. Classification (NCBI taxonomy): domain Eukaryota; kingdom Metazoa; phylum Chordata; class Amphibia; order Anura; family Bufonidae; genus Bufo; species Bufo bufo. Next base: position 435,904,176 of record NC_053393.1, read on the forward strand.
AAATAAGGAACAGTTATCTGAAAAGATCAAGTGCATTTTTAACTGGGCCAACAAACCAGATGTTGACAGCAAGCTCCTGAAGTGTCTACCTAGGCTCAAAGTGATAGCAAGTGCTGGAGCAGGAGTGGACCATTTGGATATAAAGATGATATCAAGCTATGGCGTGAAAGTGGCTAACACTCCTCATGCCGTCACCAGTTCTACAGCAGATTTGGCAATGACGTTGCTTCTGGTATCAGCCAGAAGTTTTATGGAGGGTAATGTATATTTTCAGCCTACACATGTATGTACATCCTTTCTGCACTTTAATAACTGCATACACACAAGAGTATGCTCCTTTTTAGCAGGGTCTGTGCATTCTCTAGGAATCAGTTGGTGCATGGGTGACTACCTACTTCTTATAAGCATCTACTTGTACAGCGGTGGTCACAGGAAGTGCTGTCCGCTATAACAATACATTGGAGGACATTTACTAAGCATGTTGCACCAGAATTATGGCGGGTGATCAGAGCGCTGCTGTGCAGGGAAAAGCAGTGAAGGGACCACACAGCTGAATCAGTGCTGTAGCCCCAAATCACCTCTGTAGCCCTTTCATTCTCAGGACTGATGGGGGTGCACAAGATCAAACCCCCGCTAATCAGAAACTGATGGCGTCATCTAGCCATACAGTATCCCATCACTTTATGAGACGGGAATACCCCAAAGCAGGTGCAGATTTCCAGCCACACCGGCTACCTAACCAGTTTTGGTCGAAGTCAGAGTTAATAGAAATGGTCCGACTTTAATTTTGGCTTCAAAATAAAATTTTAAGATTGTGACAAAAATATTGAAAAGTCTGATGTTACTATAGTAATGGTGTATTTACACGTACCGACTGAGCAGGCAGTGATCGGGAAGAAACTGTTCCTTCCAATAATTGCATTTACACACAGCAATCACCTCCACTATATGGTGACAAGGGAGGCTACTGCAATCCCTCATCCCCATACAGATCCACTGTTAGTGGGAAGCAAATAGCCATTTACACAGCACAATCTGCTTCCCAGAAACAATAATTTTTGTTGTCCACATAAACGATTATTGATCGGTGGCACGTTTAGGGTACGGTCACTCAGGTTTCCTAATGCAGTTTTGGAAGGCAAAACTAGGAATAAATTCAAAAAAGAGGAGAAGCTGTATCTGTCCTTTGTATTCTTTTCTCCTTTTATAATCCACTTCTGATTTTGGCCTCCAAAACTGCATCAGGAATCATGACCATGTGGACGTACCCTTACATGGGCTAATTATCGGGAACGAGTGTTTCATGATGGACATGCGGACATGCTAGCGGCGATCTAGACGTGCATGTCCGCATCTCTATAGGGTAAAACGAGGTGACAGAATCCCTTTAAAAATGCTAATTATTATAGATGAGCCATTTATGAAGGAGTCAGAGGTTTGACTTACCGATTCCACAAACTTGTGCCTAACCTCTGAAAATAATATAACCATGAACACCTTCCGAAATATAAAAATTACCTAACCTCTGGAAATAGCCTTAATATAATATACAGTATATCCCTATATAGTGCCACGAATCTTATTATTGGGCCACTGTATTGTGACTAGGTATAAGTTATGGACGTGCTACTATGAGAACAATTTTATTATCTGAATCTTAAGCTGTTCACACACCTTAGAGCAGTGTTTCCCAACCAGTGCGCCTCCAGCTGTTGCAAAACTACAACTCCCAGCATGCCCGCACAGCAAAAGGCTGTCCGGGCATGCTGGGAGTCGTAGTTTTGCAACAGCTGGAGGCACACTGGTTGGGAAACACTGCCTTAGAGCCATATCCATCTAATGTGTATGGGGCCTCCTGACTCATCCTGAAGAAGATATTGGAGAAGATAAGGATCAGATCGGCCAAGTTGGATTTCATCTGCCTGATCCTTTTGTACCTAGGGAGACAAGGCTTTCTTGACTTTCACTACATATGCATGCCTTTCCCAGCTAAGGATACAAATGTATGGGAGGACTAGGACAGATAGCTGTCGGCCAACAAGCATTCAGCTTACAGCTATCTCATGTACGGCCAACTTGACTTTCCTAAAGTCTTGAGTGTTCAATTTTCTTCTCAAATAAAATAACATTTTCTTTTATGATTCTGTGTTTTATTTTGTGCACAGCTCATGAGATTGCCGTGTCCCCCAAGACTGAACGATTCCATGCTAACTGGGTAGGAGGAGATATAACAGGGATGACACTTGGAATTGTTGGAATGGGGAGGATTGGATACAAAATTGCTCAACGAGCTAAAGCTTTTGAGATGAAGATTCTCTATCACAATAGGCACCGCAGGTAACTCATGATTGCAAGTTTTCCTTACACACGGGGGAGATCACACCACTCAGACAGCCTTTGAAGCTGCTAGAGAGGCTGGACTGATCTACTGTATTTAAGGGGAATGGAACACCAGCGACCTCCCTATCCAACTGTTTGCATGGACACATATCCGTAGTTTACCTTTGGTTTATCTGAGACTCTGTTCCCGAGTTATGATACTTTTTCCTAACATGCAAACTAGGCGTTCGGTGTAATGAGGACGTCACCATTGCTCTCATTGCACCCAAACTCTGCTCCTTTGTGTTGCCAGCCTTTCCGTGGCTGCCATGATTGACAAGGCCAGGCAGTGGCAAAGCAATGAGGAAGAGGCCGGCCACAGAAAGGAGTGGAGCTTGGGTGCAACAAGAACAATGGTGATTCCCTTGTTGCAACAAACTCCCACTTTGCATAATAATAAAAAGTAGCAGAACTTGGGAACAAAGCCTCAGATCAACAAAAAAAACTGTGGTAATCAGGTAATCTACAGCCAGACAGACAGGGAGGTACCTGGTGAGATTCCCCTTAACATAGGTATTGGTACCCATACACTTTGTGTCCGAGCTACTATAACCACATGTAGACGTGTGCATGACCTTATATAAAAGAATGGGAATTCTTTGGAAAAAGACAGGTTAAACATTACTGCATATACATGTGACGAACATGCAGACATTCAATGCGGCGCATGCGCATTGAATGTCTGACCGCTCCGAGCTGAGATCTCAAATGCGCCGAATACAGCCGCGCACGGCGCATGCGCGAGAACTTGTCCGCTGCGTCACACGGAGGAGGACATGGGCGGGCCGGAGGGACGCGCTGGGCGGCGGCTGTCTATGAAGGTAGACGGAGCCTCTAGGTGCTAATGACGCCCACATAGCACCTAGAGGCTCATTAGCATATTTATAAAAGTTAGTTTTTTAGCAAAACCGCTGCCCCACAAGTGATTATAGTAGGATGGTTGGCCAGAGCAGACACTAGCAGATCGCTAGTGTCTGACAGATAATTATGTCATACGAAGTGATAGAAACCCTTTAAACACCCTTAATGACCAGACCACTTTTTACAATTCTGCACTACACTACTTTCACGGTTTATTGCTCGGTCATGCAACTTACCACCCAAATGAATTTTACCTCCTTTTCTTCTCACTAATAGAGCTTTCATTTAGTGGTATTTCTGCTGACATTTTTACTTTTTTTGTTATTATCGAAATTTAAAGATTTTTTTTCAATTTCGGTTGTAAAATTTTTCAAATAAAACTACATTTCTATTTAAATTTTTCTCAAAATTTATTGTTTTACATGTCTTTAATAAAAAAAAATGTTTGGGTAAAAAAAAAAAAATGGTTTGGGTAAAAGTTATAGCGTTTACAAACTATGGTACAAAAATGTGAATTTCCGCTTTTTGAAGCAGCTCTGACTTTCTGAGCACCTGTCATGTTTCCTGAGGTTCTACAATGCCCAGACAGTAGAAAAACCCCACAAATGACCCCATTTCGGAAAGTAGACACCCTAAGGTATTCGCTGATGGGCATAGTGAGTTCATAGAACTTTTTATTTTTTGTCACAAGTTAGCGGAAAATGATGATTTTTTTTTTTTCTTACAAAGTCTCATATTCCACTAACTTGTGCCAAAAAATAAAAACTTCCATGAACTCATTATGCCCATCACGAAATACCTGGGGGTGTCTTCTTTCCAAAATGGGGTCACTTGTGGGGTAGTTATACTGCCCTGGCGTTTTAGGGGCCCTAATGCGTGAGAAGTAGTTTGAAATCAAAATGTGTAAAAAATGCCCTGTGAAATCCTAAAGGTTGTCTTTGGAATGTGGGCCCCTTTGCCCACCTAGGCTAAAAAAAAGTGTCACACATGTGGTATCGCCGTACTCAGGAGAAGTTGGGCAATGTGTTTTGGGGTGTCATTTTACATATACCCATGCTGGGTGAGAGAAATATCTCGGCAAAAGACAACTTTTCCCATTTTTTTTTATCCAAAGTTGACATTTGACCGAGATATTTATCTCACCCAGCATGGGTATATGTAAAATGACACCCCAAAACACATTGCCCAACTTCTTCTGAGTACGGCGATACCACATGTGTGACACTTTTTTGCAGCCTAGGTGGGCAAAGGGGCCCACATTCCAAAGACAACCTTTAGGATTTCACAGGGCATTTTTTACACATTTTGATTTCAAACTACTTCTCACGCATTAGGGCCCCTAAAATGCCAGGGCAGTATAACTACCCCACAAGTGACCCCATTTTGGAAAGAAGACACCCCAAGGTATTTCATGATGGGCATAGTGAGTTCATGGAAGTTTTTATTTTTGTCACAAGTTAGTGGAATATGAGACTTTGTAAGAAAAAAAATCATAATTTTCCGCTAACTTGTGACAAAAAATAAAAAATTCTATGAACTTGCCATGCCCCTCACGGAATACCTTGGCAAACGTATCTTTTATGCCTCGGCAAACGTATCTTTTACTGCAGAGGAGAAATCTCGTCTTGCAGCGCCGCATACACCGACTTTTGTGTAATCTGACAGCAGCGCAATGCTTCTGTCAGAATGCACATCAGTGCTGCAACTGGTTCATCGGTTAGTCCACCTAGAAGGTAAAAAAAAAAAAAGAAAAAACCAGGCCGCAACGCAATAAATTTATTAACATCATATAACATTTGAACGGAACATTAACTTTTATAAACTTTAACTTTTTGAACAGAACATTAACTTTTTTGCTTACCGGTGATTTTTTATTTATTTTTTTTAAACCTTTTATAGGACAAACCTCTCCTTCCTCATGGGACAATGTGCAAAGCGCAAATCGCCCAAAGATGTGGCGAAGTACATTATGCACTTTGTCCTAGGTGAAAGGAGAGGTTTGCAGCAGCTGTGAGTGAAAGGGCCCTAATAGCCCTGTGTGCCTGTCCTGTGAAACGCAATCCCTATGCTAAGTGTACCTGTGTGTGGTACTTCCGGAAACACCCCCCAAAGCATAGGGCAGGGTGGTCAGGACAGTCAGGACAGAAATAGCGGGTGTCACGCCTTATTCCACTCCTGCTACAGACACAACATCTTTTTCGGGGTGGCGCTTGGGTTGAGGTACCAGAAACGACACTGGGGAAATGTCACTCGTGTAGACGGCTCACTACACTGGTGGAATGGGCCACGGAACCTCTTGGATACAGGAGGTTCTCGATGATCTCTTCCTGAAATTTGAGGAAGGATCCTGTTCTCCCAGCCTTACTGTAGAGAACAAAACTATTATATACAGCCAATTGAATCAAATATACAGACACCTTCTTATACCAGCGTCGGGTGCGTCGGGAAACTAAATAAGGAGCCAACATCTGGTCATTGAAGTTCAGCCCTCCCATGAGCGAATTATAGTCGTGGACCGAGAGGGGCTTTTCAATGACACTGGTTGCCCGTTCTATTTGTATTGTCGTGACTGTGTGAATGGAGGAGAGCATGTAAACGTCACGCTTGTCTCTCCATTTCACCGCTAGCAGTTCTTCGTTACACAAGGCAGCCCTCTCCCCCCTTGCAAGACGGGTGGTAACGAGCCGTTGGGGGAAGCCCCGGCGACTAGGTCGCGCAGTGCCACAGCAGCCAATCTGTTCTAGAAACAAATGCCTCAAGAGGGGCACACTTGTGTAGAAATTGTCCACATAAAGATGGTACCCCTTGCCAAATAAGGGTGACACCAAGTCCCAGACTGTCTTCCCACTGCTCCCCAGGTAGTCAGGGCAACCGACCGGCTCCAGGGTCTGATCTTTACCCTCATAGATCTGAAATCTGTGGGTATAGCCTGTGGCCCTTTCACAGAGCTTATACAATTTGACCCCATACCGGGCGCGCTTGCTTGGGATGTACTGTTTGAAGCCAAGGCGCCCGGTAAAATGTATAAGGGACTCGTCTACGCAGATGTTTTGCTCAGGGGTATACAAATCTGCAAATTTAGTGTTGAAGTGGTCTATGAGAGGCCGAATTTTGTGGAGCCGGTCAAAAGCTGGGTGGCCTCTGGGACGAGAGGTGCTGTTGTCGCTAAAGTGCAGGAAACGCAGGATGGCCTCAAATCGTGCCCTGGACATGGCAGCAGAGAACATGGGCATGTGATGAATTGGGTTTGCGGACCAATATGACCGCAATTCATGCTTTTTGGTTAGACCCATGTTAAGGAGAAGGCCCAGAATTATTTTTAATTCGGAAACTTGGACGGGTTTCCACCGGAAAGACTGGGCATAATAGCTTCCCGGGTTGGCGGCTATAAATTGAGTGGCATACCGATTTGTTTCTGCCACGACTAAGTCCAAGAGCTCCACAGTCAAGAACAGCTCAAAAAATCCCAGTGCCGAACCGATCTGAGCTGTCTCAACCCGAACTCCAGACTGGGCGGTGAAAGGGGGAACTACTGGTGCGGCTGAAGTTGGGGGCTGCCAATCAGGGTTTGCCAGCACCTCAGGGACTCTAGGGGCTCTACGGGCCTGTCTGTGCGGTGGCTGCGACGGGGTAACTACTGCACGTGCCACCGTACCAGCTTCAACTGCCCTTCTGGTGCTCGCCACTTCACCATGTTGTACGGCAGTGCTGGTACTAGGTCCAGGGTGGGCTGAACTGCTGGTGTATGCCTCACCACGTAACCCGACAGCGCCAGCCCCACTCTGCTGCCCTTGAAGCGGATCCTGCGCAACCTGTGGTCTAGCAATACTGGGCCGGGTACGCCTGGTGGTATCAGGGACCTCAACCTCCTCGTCCGAACTTTGGGTCAGACTGCCACTGCTTTCTACAGGTTCATATTCTGACCCGCTGGATTCGTCAGATGAGGGTTCCCATTCCTCATCCGACTGGGTCAGAATCCTGTAGGCCTCTTCAGAAGTATACCCCTTGTTTGCCATTTGGTCAACTAAATTTAGGGGGTATTCCCTGAGACTACCCAAGAAAAAAAGCAAGGCTGTCTTACAAATGGGAGGCTAGCGAAGTACCGGAAGCCGCTGCGATTGATAAAAAATATCAAAACTGATTTTTTTTTTATCGCCGCAGCGCTTGTGAAGTGATTGTGCAGTGATCAAAAAATAAATTGTCACTGCGGCGGGGCGGGCGTGGGTGAACTCACGTGTGGGCGACCGATCAGGCCTGATCGGGCAAACACTGCGTTTTGGGTGGAGGGCGAGCTAAGGTGACACTAATACAATTATAGATCTGACTGTGATCAGTTCTGATCACTTACAGATACTATAAAAGTACAAATGCTGATTAGCGATACGCTAATCAGCGAATCAGTGACTGCGGTGCGGTGGGCTGGGCGCTAAACGATCGCTAACTACCTAACCAAGGGGCCTAAACTATCCTAAAACCTAACAGTCAATACCAGTGAAAAAAATAAGTGACAGTTTACACTGATCACTTTTTTCCCTTTCACTAGGTGATTGCCAGGGGCGATCAAGGGGTGATCAAGGGGTTAATTGGGGTGATGGGGGGGGTGATCTGGGGCTATGTGTGGTGTTGGTGTGTACTCACTGTGATGTCTGCTCCTCTGCTGGGACCAACCGACGAAAAGGACCAGCAGAGGAGCACAGAAGCCATTTAACACCTTATATTTATAAATATAATGTGTTAGATGGCTTCTGATTCGGTTTTTTGAAAATCATCAGCCTGCCAGCGACGATCATTGGCTGGCAGGCTGATGACGAACTTGTCCTGTAACTTTTGCCGGCCCGCGATGCGCATGCGCGGGCCGGCTGTGAGCGTAATCGCGACATGACGCGTAGATGCGTGACTCTGCCTGAGACAGCCGCCTCCGGATAGGCGGTCCGGAGGCGGTTAAGGGGAGTGTGTTTGTTTGTTTTTTGGTATTGCACAGAGCGTGATAAATTCCCCCATAGTGTCTGAAGAGTTATGCCATATGTGATATTTACCAGAAGATGAGCAGGAAAGTTACAAGTTTCCAGGACAGTATTTGTTTGTCACTAGATTTTTTCATTTGAGGAACACAGAAAAGCTACAGTGTGTGTGTAGTTGCCGCTTTGATATAAGGCACATTGCTTAGTATTGCATTAATGACTTGGTCTGTGGTCATGAGCCATACGGCTGCTTTTCATTCATCTGTTTTATTTCTCTCATTAAGGCCTCATGTTGTGTGCATCCGTGGCCGTTGTGCCGTTTTCCGTTTTTTTTCGCAGACCTATTGACTTTCAATGGGTCCGTGGAAAAATCGGAAAATGCCCCGTTTTGCAGCCGCATCCGTGATCCGTGTTTCCTGTCCGTCAAAAAAATATGACCTGTCCTATTTTTTTGACGGACAACAGTTCACGGACCCATTCAAGTCAATGGGTCCGTGAAAGAACACGGATGCACACAAGATTGGCATCCGCGTCCGTGATCCGTGGCCGTAGGTTACTTTCATACAGACGGATCCGAAGATCCGTCTGCATAAAAGCTTTTTCAGAGATGAGTTTTCACTTCGTGAAAACTCATATCCGACAGTATATTCTAACACAGAGGCGTTCCCATAGTGATGGGGACGCTTCTAGTTAGAATATACTGAGAACTGTGTACATGACTGCCCCCTGCTGCCTGGCAGCATCCGATCTCTTACAGGGGGCTGTGATCCGCACAATTAACCCCTCAGGTGCTGCACCTGAAGGGGTTAATTGTGCATATCATAGCTCCCTATAAGAGATCAGGGGCTGCCAGGCAGCAGGGGGCAGACCCCCCTCCCTCCCCAGTTTTAATTTCATTGGTGGCCAGTGCGGCCCCCCCGCCCCCCTCCCTCCCTCTATTGTATTATTTTCATTGGTGGCACAGTGTGCGGCCCCCCGCCCCCTCTATTGTATTATTTTCATTGGTGACACAGTGTGCGGCTCCCCCTCCCTCCCTCTATTGTATTATCATTGGTGGCCAGTGTGCGCCCCCCCCCCCCGCCCCCCCTCTATTGTATTAATATCATTGGTGGCCAGTGTGCGGCCTCCCCTCTCCCCCTCTGGGTGCTGCCTGGCAGCCCCTGATCTCTTATAGGGGGCTATGATATGCACAATTAACCCCTTCAGGTGCAGCACCTGAGGGGTTAATTGTGCGGATCACAGCCCCCTGTAAGAGATCGGGTGCTGCCAGGCAGCAGGGGGCAGTCATGTACACAGTTCTCAGTATATTCTAACTTGAAGCGTCCCCATCACCATGGGAACGCCTCTGTGTTAGAATATACTGTCGGATCTGAGTTTCACGCTCTAACTCAAATCCGATGGTATATTCTAACATAGAGATGTTCCTATGGTGATGGGGACGCTTCAAGGTAAAATATACCATCGGATTGGAGAAAACGACGATCCTATGGTATATTAACTCCTGACTTTACATTGAAAGTCAATGGGGGACAGATCCGTTTGAAATTGCACCATATTGTGTCAACGTCAAACGAATCCGTCCCCATTGACTTGCATTGTAAGTCAGGACGGATCCGTTTGGCTCCGCACGGCCAGGCGGACACCAAAACGACTGTTTTTTCATGTCCGTGGAAAAATCAAGGAGGACCCACGGACGAAAAAACGGTCACGGATCACGGACCAACGGAACCCCGTTTTGCGGACTGTGAAAAAATACGGTCGTGTGCATGAGGCCTAAGGCCTCATGCACACGACCGTTCCATTTTTTGCGGTCTGCAAACCGCGGATCTGCAAAAAACGGAAGCCGCCCGTGTGCCTTTTGCAATTTGCGGAATTTGTAGAAATGCCTATTCTTGTCCGCAAAACGGACAAGAATAGGACTTTTTTTTTTTTTTTTGCGGGGCCATGGTACGGAGTAATGGGTGCGGACAGCACACAAAACTGCGGCTCGGATGCTGACCCAAACAACGGTTGTGTGCATGAGGCCTAAGAGAAATAAAATACAAGTCTTACAGGTTTGATACGTTATAATGGATAGCAAAAATGAGAAGCAGTGAGGTAACATATCAGGCTTTCAAGACAACTCAGGTCTCTTCATCAGGCAGTGTCTGAAAGAGCAGAGACATGATGTAATGATTCAGACACTGTAGTATTATTACTGATGAAGAGACCCGAGTTGTCTCGAACCCCCGCCGATCAGCTGGTTGAAGAGGAATCTGCACTCCATGCGAGTGCAGCCTTCCTCACGGCTTCTACTTTTGCTAGCCATTAAAAGGTAACAAACCTGTAAGGCTTGTATTTTGTTTCTATTAAAGGGGTTTTCTGGGATTTTAATATTGATGACCTATCCTCAAGATAGGTCATCAAAATCAAATTGGCGGTGGTCTGACCCCCGGCACCCATGCCAATCAGCTGGTTGAAGAGAAAGCCGCACACCCTGCAAGCTCAGCCTTCCTTTGTTTGTTTACTTGCCCACCATCAACATCGCAGCGGCGAGGACGGTGTAATTACAAGACGTCCCATTCACTTCAATGGGACAGCTCGTTCTTATACAGTTGAATACCTGAGGATAGGTCATCAATATTACAATCCCAGCAAACCCCTTTAATGAGAGACAGAAACCAGTTTTCTACTGACTATAACAAGGTACCATATATATATATATTTTTTATTCATCTGAAATATGTATTGTTCTGCAGGCTGGAGGAAGAAAAATCAGTGGGAGCCTCATATTGTGAATGGCTGGATGATTTACTGCAGCAGTCGGATTATGTAATGCTTGCTGTCAACCTAAGTCCTGAAACAGAAAAGCTGATTGGAAAACACGAATTTCAGATGATGAAGCCATCAGCTACATTGATAAATATAAGCAGAGGTGTGTGGCCAGTTCTAGCGACCGTGGCTATATCTATTGTGCTGTTTACGCATTGTACTTATTTGTATATGACTTCTTACTATGATTGTGACCATGGCAGGATTTACCATATTTTTGCCCTATAAGATGCACCAGCCCATAAGACGCACTTAGGTTTTAGAGGAGTGCAATAAGAAAAAAATACTTTTCATTAGACCTCAGACCAGGCCAGCAACCCCCAATGTTAGTCAGACCTCAGCTAACAGCTCCAATCAGACCCTCACACTGTGCGCAGCCACAGCACAGCTGACAGCTGATGACCAGGAAGTGGTGAGTACAGAGCCTTCACTGCTTCCCGGTCCTCCGGTGCTAATGAGCACTTCCATAATGGAAGCGCTCCTTAGTATTCACCCCATAAGACACAGTGACATTTTTCCCTCACTTTGGAAAAAAAAACTGCGTCTTATAGGGTTGAAAATACGGTAAATGCCCAAGTACAAAGGGTTGGCCCCTTATATTCTAAATATGTCTGTAAGGTTACATCAATCCGATGAAAGCAAAATGGTGTAGTAGACTATACTGCTCCATGCAACAAATTAGACAGTTTTTTTTTTGTTTGTTTTTTGTTTGTTTTTTACAATGGGACCCTAGGGTTGGAGGCATCTGTTTATGTGCCAGCATATAAACTTGATGTGCCCAGAGCCGCACCATCACATAATTTAGCAGGGGAGGGACCATTGGCAGTAAAATAGCATAGAGAACTGAACTATTTTATCTTTTTTTACTTTCCATTTATTTTCTATTATTACTGATGGTTAAGCGTTATACAGTGCATACTGTAGTAATGTAATATCTATGCGCTTAGGACTTGTTGTTGATCAAGAAGCTTTGGTGGAAGCTTTACAGACAGGTCAGATCAAAGCAGCTGCATTAGATGTCACTTATCCGGAACCACTGCCAAGGTAAGCACTTGACGTTCACTGTGTTCATGTTATGCTTAGCGCTTGATGTTTTCTTAGCATATAGCCTCTTGACTGTTTATCCAGGGGCATCCATGTCCATGGTACTGCAGCCCAGTACTCTTAAATTTAATAGGTTCAGCTGAAGTACCAAGCACAGCCACACTTATATGGATATAGCTGTACCCGAATAACCATTGAATGGATTGTGACATTCCAGTGAGCGTTGTTGCCCCTTTATTCTCTTGATCAGAGAGGTCTGAAACATCCACCAATTAAACTTTGATGGTCTATCCTAAGTATAGGCCATCAGAAGAAAATCTGAGAAAAACATAAGGATATGTCCATTTTTTATCAGAACCCTCTTGCAAAATCAGGGACAACAAGCGCATCCATAGTACTAAGTATATGGTTCATACTTGGAGCCATAATACATCCATGTGCATGTTGTCAGGGATATAAAGCAAATGCTTTATATAAAAGAAAGGATCAAAGGAAAAATTTCAAAGGGAATTGATCATAGAGTGTCACGGCTGAGGATGGGGGAAATCCTCAGCCGTGTGGAGCCCGGTGATGTTATGGCTGCTTGGCCATGAAGACAGGATTAGGGAGCAGGTCACCTCCTAAAGGCATCCCTAACCTGACCCTGACTCCTAGCTACATGAGCCAACCTTGATGGTAGGAGGGCTCATGCTCCGGAACCTAGAAGTCCCTGCTAGCCCTCAAGATGGCCCTAAACTAGGAGCTGAGTAAGACAACCCACTCCTCCTAGACACGGAGGAGCAGGAGTCTCAACGGCCAAGCTGCTGGAAAAGGGGAGACATAAACAGCTCTATGGATATGGCAGGTGAACAAAGAGTTCCACCTACCTGCCACAGCCTAGCTGACTGGATCCCTGTGTAAGCAGGGTGCAAATCACAAACGCATCCCCACACAGGGACCCAGATCCATAGCTGCACAAAATCACATGTAAAACATCAAACGGACATCACACATAACTAGAAATAAACTTAATGAGACATTATGGTTATGACCACAGGGGTGGCTCTTACTGGCAGGTAGTAAAGACAGGAGGCTGCTTTCAGCTAAGCATGGCTGAAGCAACCTGCAGACCTGCAAAAGCAGTGAGGCTTTATAGGCCAAGAAGCCACACCCCACAGTCGGACACACCCAGTGCACACACACACTAGGAAGGAGATTAACCCTTCCAACACCAGGGAAGGGAAAACACCACTTAAAGGGGACGTGCACACAATAACATAAAAAGCAAGTGCACACATACACACATCACACAAAACCGCATGCACAACATAGTAAGCTGCAATGGCACAGCTCAGACTGCTACGCTGCCACATACATACTGTTGCCAGCGGCAACCACAGGTGAGGCAAATACCCCAGCCCTCACCTGTGATTGACAACCAAAGAAAACCGCTGACAACCGCATGCGGTTCAGGAGTCACGGTCATAGCCATGGCCGTGACCTAGAGGTGGACATATAAAACACCTCAAAAAGAGTTTGTCATTAATCTAATTATATTGTGCAATCAGTAAAACATGGTACAAGCGTCTATGTAAAAATATAAATGATTTATTATACAGTAACTTAGAATACAATCAAAGCTTAATCAATATAAAACTCAATAATATGCAATAATACACAGTGATATGCAGTGCCCTAAATTCGCCACTAAATGGTTGTAACACAAATACCAGCGTTCCATATTACCTCTCAAACATAAAATGTAATACAACTGTCTTGACCACAATTGTACTATCAGTTGATTATACACAGAAACTTAATAGTGATAAGGATCACTTGCTCTGCTCAAACTATGACCAATTTTTGGGTAGTATTGCTACACAACTTATGAATTACCAGGCCTGATATTGACTATAGAATGTGAATATTCCAATCAGAGATTTTCTCCAATATCAATATTAGATCTTTTATCTTTTATCAATATTAGATCTTTTATTCAGTAATATGCATCTTTACTGAATAGTGATAATATTGATGTAGCACTTGTAACATTATACATCCGCACTAAAGCGGGGAGTTACTAAATATCAGGCCAATTAATTCAATCAATACGCATAATAAAATTATACGTTACCCGAGAATGCAGATGATATGCAGAGTCTAAGGGAAGTCAGCTCTAAAGTCCGTTCTGATCATTGGGATTTTTCTCCTGGGGTCTCTCCTTTCTTTTTCTCTCTCTTCCCTCCTGTATGTGGTTTATTATCCAAAAAGTATCAGTTAGACACACCTTTTTAGCTTGGAGTTTTCCAATCATTGTTGGCTAGGCGTGTACATATGATAACAACTATGATGTCACTGTATTACCCAGAATGCATTTCTGCTGTTGGTGTAATGTTACTCATTTATACCTAGGTGGCACTATTGCATAAGCTACTAGCATCATTACTAGTAAGGGTTAAATGTCCAGGTCTGACTTTATCTTACATTCCATACACATAACATATGGGATCCTAAATCATAGCTACAGGGATTAACTTTGACACATGTCCCAATTAAAGCACAGACATTAAGGTACCAGTTTAGACATCTCCCAAACTATCAAATTTATGGTATTGATAAGAATATAATAAAACCTTGTACTCTCACAGACATGTGAGTCTCCCCTGTCACTTCAATGGGTGATTGATTGTTAGTTAAAATAACACCGCTTTCCCTGAACGGAGACTCATTAACAAAGTCTATACTTAAAATTCTTCTCATCATATTTTAGGAGTACATGCGTTCCTAGTGAGAAATATGTAAGATAATAGTTGCATTGACGTACTTCATAATATTTAACAATATAAAACAATTCATATGTCCTATTGATTATCTTATACAAAAAAAACTAAGGTTTATTATATGTGTATACAGTCACAACAGATTTTCTGCTTCACCAATAGACATTAACTGTAAGGATAATTAGTACCAGATACCTCTAGAGAATATCCTTATATCAGTCATAAATCTATAAGGAGACAAGAATGACTCTTCTCAGACTGGTACATCTATAGAGAAGAAACCTCATGAACAGTGTTCTTTCTATGAACCCCTCTTGGCCGACTTTAAAATACATACAAAATGGTGAATATATCACAATATGGCCTCTTATATATAATCAAATCCACTATAATTATGATATTTAGACATAAATGTTATATACCTATGAAAAAGCACAATGTGAGGACTTAGGGGAAGGCAAATTTACACGGTTTAGCTGCCTTGCCCAGGATAAGGATCAGACCTGAGTGTTTCCGTATGCCGAGCCTTGCCAAGGGCTGTATTTGAGACCCCTTCCTAATTTGTTGTGTTCACCACCATATATTAAAAATAACACTTTACCCAGAAACTATGGATAAATAGAAGGAAATAAAAAATGTTGTCAGTCAGGAATTTCTGAAGCTCTTGAAACAATCTTGAAATCTGGCAGAGAACATAGGTGTATTCAACCCGATTCTTTACATTTCCATCAGGTTAAGGGGTGGGACTTATTTGTCAGTTATTGCTAACTGAGCAGAGGTAGGCGTCTGCTCCACATACAATAGTTGCCTTAAAGCTAGATAGGTCTATCATGGGAGAATGGCTGATTTCCTGGAACACATATAGAAAAATTCTATGCATATTTCTCAATTGCGAGGAAAGTGTGATGTCTTGCCCGTGGTCATGTGTATCACTGTAGCCATGCACTGTGCTCAGCAGTGATGTGTTCCCAAGCAAGACATAACTGCAGAGGCTCAGTGATCACGTGCCACTGGGGGACATGTCACTGCTGAGGCCAGTGAATGGCTTCAGTGGTGCACATGAACATGGATGGATTGTCATACTTCTTCTGTCCATTGGGGACTGAAAGCAATGGGGATGGGCACCTCAGCACTGAAACAGAGCACCAGTAACAGGTGAGTTTCTTTCTCTTTTACTTTAAACAAATTGTGGGCCTTAGCTAATTTTAGCTTGGCATTAACAGTTTGCATATTCTCTGTTCAGTGTGTCTTTAAGACCAATGAATGCATATATGTCATTATAAATAATGTATGGAGTGGGCTCCTTACGTAGCTGACACCCACCAGCAGCAGCCATGATCTGAGCTAGCTCCAATCTCTGACTTTTAACAGCTCTGATTTGATGTTGCAGTGAATTGTGACTGCAGCATCTTAGTGGTTAGACAGAGGTAGCGTGATGATTGGTTGCTATGGCAGCCGGGGGTCATTCTGATACAGCACCTATTACACTCTGCCTCTGGCAGGGTTTAATAGAATATCAGTAAAAGTGCTAATGACAGCAATACAGAAATATTACTGTCAAAAGTACAAACAATCAAATGATTAAAGGTTCAAGTGCCCTAGGGGACCAATAAAAACAGTAAAAATTAGCTGAATAAAGTTAGCTGAATGCCTGAAATATGAAAATACCACATTATTTATTATGCATAGTGAACACAGAAAAAAAAAATGTTTAATTAGAGTATGGCTGCACAGCGATTTTTGTTTCTGTTGAAATTGCTGGTGAAGTACTTGATTCAGACTGGAATAAAGCACAGTGTTTTAGTATTTTTATAATTGAATTCCCCTTTTTTTTCAGAGATCACCCATTGCTTAAAATGAACAATGTTGTCTTAGCTCCCCACATGGGTACCGCAACACCTGACGCGCTACGCCTTATGATGGAAGATATGGTTCACAGTATGATGGATGCTGTTAATGGTCTCCCAGTGTCCAATGGAGTTACTGGCTGCTGACTAAACATTTTGTAGTTTTGATGATTTATATCAGGTGTCTCAAACTCGGACAGATATATGGGCCACACATAGAAAAAATTTCCAATTGACGGTCCGCATTCATTTCACATATGATACAATACAAAATTTTTGCTAATAGAATATATCACAAACACCGCAAAAATAACAGTACTATACAAAAAGTCCCCCCCCCTCACCCCATGGTAATCGTGTTCCCAGACTAACCTCAATAGTCTCCCCTACAGTACCCCAATAGTGATAATGCTCCCCAAGAGTGCACCCATTAGTAGCAATGCCCTCTATATTTTGCCCAATAAAAATGCCTCCACAGTACCCCCAGTAGCAATTATTCCCCCTCTTTAGTGCTTCAGCATGTATTAATGCCCCCATTAGTGCCCCATGCATTATAATGCCCCCCCAGTCATCTGACCTGTATTATTTTCCACATTTATCTGACTCCTGTTCTCCACCGCTGTCTGCAATGCAGGGTAATGGCCTCTTCGGCTTTCTGATGTCATTGTAACCTCCTGTGCCATTCTACTGCCTCATAGGCTTTAGGCCTAGTGGCCTGAGACCTATGAGGCTGAACGGCGGGAACAGGAGCTATAGGCACCCAACTTGGACTGAAGAAGGTGGTCTCCTAGTCCCCCATGCTCTGCACAAGTGGCACATGGCACAGTAGTTTTTATAGATAGGCAGTGTTTATTTAGCAGACTATCCAGTTTATTAATATGGATGCATCAGGTGGCTGAGATGACTTCCAGGAAAAGAGGCAGGCCAGCCTGTATCATCTTTCCCCAGGGAGTATCCTTCTCAAAGTAACTGCAGAGACCCCCATAATCAGTCATCATGTAGCATCTCGCTGCTGCCTGCCACTGTGTGAGCAAACAATATTTGCATGTACCTGTACAGTGGGCTCACAGAACAAATTTTACTGGTGGGCCCAAGGTGCTCCAGTCTGAAACTCATAGGCTCCTGTGGCACACTGTAAACTGCTGCTTGCTGCATTGAGGTGTCGCAATAAATTTTTCATTACACACTGTACTTTATGTTAGTGGTAAATTTTAGTCATTATGTTTTATTTATATATGACAAAATACTAAATTTGCATAAAAATGGGGAAAAAATTGCAACCAAAAAAGATGCTCCGTGTTGTAGGTGGGTCCAAGTTGGGAGAAGGCAGGGCCAATACAAGCTAGACAGCAATACAAAAATACTTTACTAGTAGGTACCAAATACCACAGTGCAGAACAAAATACTTCTCCAGCACAACCAAATATCACAGTGGAGCACAAAATACTGCCCCAGCAGTGATAAATAGCAGCACAAATTACCTCCCCAGAAGCCTCCACCCTGTGATGGCCAACACCAGCTGCCACGTTCTGTCCTCCTCCTCTTCCCAAGTTGTCCCTAATTAAGATATGGAGGTGAGTCGTGGGCTGCAGCACAGAGCCAGCCCTACCTGCAGTATGCTGTCTGGTTTTACAGTGCTACCAAACATACAGGAGAATACAGCACTACATACATTTTAAATCCAGTGATGTCTCCTCTGATTGTAGATGTTCTCTTTTCTCATGTTCTCCATTCATCCCAGACCACCATGATGACTTTTTGTCTCTGCAGAGCTTGCCACATAGACATCTTAGGTTCTGGACTTTGCCATCATCCACCCCACCTTCTCAACTGTAACTCCAGATCCTCCTGCCACTACTAATATTGTGCACGCTGAAAATACTAGTGATTATACATAAACAATTGTTTACAGTGCCCTCTGTAGTAATAATATTCTGTGGACCCAGTGGTAATATGCTCTCCCTGAGTGGCTCAAGAAGAAATAAAGCCCCATTGTAGTGGCCCCGTAGTCATTATGCCCCTATAGTGCCCCAATATTCATAATGGCCTCTATATAGCCCCCAGTGATAATAAACATGCCCTATATAGTGTCCCCAGCCAGACGTATTCCAACCTTTGGCCTAAGCTACCTGTGTCCTGGCTCAGGCACTCGCAATGATGTCATCATGCTGCCTGCGCTATTGTTTGCGTGTTCCCACAAGCTTCAGGCCTAGTGGTCTATTAAGGAGAAGGGTGGTCACAATGATGTCTTCATGCTGCCTTCATTACAGCGCAAGTGGTCGCGATAATGCCATTGCTTCGGAGCCACCTGCACTGTTGATATACAGTATCCCCTGTGGTGAATGACAAGACCCCGTCATAGTATTTAACTGTATTGCCATTGTGAGGATAGCCATCAGCCATCAGTGAGGGTGGTGTCAGCGGCTCTGGCTTTTTGCTTGGCCCTATAACTCCATGCCCATCCCCATAAATTACATTATCAGCACATGTGCAGTAGTCATCTGTGCTGCTGGGGAAGCCAAAGGAGGTTTACTGCACATACACCGACAGTGTGAGTAAGGTGCAGTAATACAGTGCCAGGCATTTCAACCAAGGGGAGGCAGGAGTGGCAATTGAGACACAGCGTTGGAGCTAAGGTGCACCGAGGATCTCGGTCATAATCATAACAAAAACTTTAATTGCACATGAATGGCGCAAACGATTCACATAAGAAATGTATGCTTTTACTCTGCAGGATCAACCTAACAGGTATTTCATCTGGTTTAATAGTGTTAACCCTACTCCTTTATATGCACATTAGCAATTATGCCCGTTTTCTGGAGAAAACAGAATAAAACCCTTGACACTTGTTCACCAGCAAAATGTTTGGGTGGAGGTTAGTCTTAAAATGGCAGTGTACCTTCAGTAAACATTTGATATGTCGTAGGGAAATATAGTTGGGGGTCTAAGTGCTGAGACCCTTACCGATCTCTGGAATGAGAGAAGAGAGGCGCTTGCTTACTGCACGCTCTCTCCTCGCTTACTGAGTCAGGAGCGAGATGGGCCTATAGACTTTCTATGAAGTCCGTCTCGCTTCATGTCCTGCGCTAAGCAAGTTGTTCTCTCCCCTTGTTCTAGAGATCGTGGGGGTGCCACTTTAACTATAACAAAATTAGCTATTCTCTGTGTTGTGAATAAATAATATTTGACATGAATTGCTGTATTAATGTCATTATTTAACATACGCTGCATCTGTGTCTGAATGAAAGGGGACGCGGCACTTGGATGAGCACAGTGGCCTCTTCATCCTATACCAAACACAGTTCTTGGTATTACAGCTCAATCCCAATCACATGAATGGTACTGAGGTGCAAAAAAGCCATGGATGTGAAGTTACAGGCTTAGGGCCCTTGCACACGACCGTATGCCCTCCGAGACATACGGTCCGTGAGCAGGCCATATGTCCCAGAGCGCCATTGATTGTGCGCACGGGAGTACACAGCATCAGAGATTACAATGATGCTGTGTACTCCTGTGCGCACGATCAGTGCCACTATGGGACATATGGCCCGCTCACGGACCGTATGTCTCGGAGGACATACGGTCGTGTGCAAGGGCCCTTAGGAAGAGGCTGCAGTGCTTACGCAAGCCAGATTTTTGGATGGTGGATACTACTGGTGCCCCTCACACCAGTAGAATGCTTGTTTTATAACTTATTTCATTTACATTTCTTCTAGAGATCACCCACTTCTAAAACTCAGAAATGTTATTATAACACCTCATATGGGCAGTGCAACCTTCCAAGCCCGGCGTATTATGATGGAGAATACGGTGCAAAGTATGATCGATGCCATAAACAACCTTCCTGTTTCCTGCGAAGTTATAGCGAATTAACATAGGAGATCCTTTAACAATCTCTTATATCCATCAGGATATTACTAGAACCTAGTGAAGGGGACACTCCTGACATTGTATGCACATGTATTTTTTTGCTGTTTGTTTCATAGAAAACTGTTGGGCACCTAAAAATAAAATTTAGATCAATGCAAACATGAAATCGTCATCATGCATATGACAATAGTTTTTAGTCCACAAACCCATTTATTTCTATGGGTACACAAAATGCGGAAAGCACGCAGATGTCATCCATGTACTGTCCGCATCTGTGTGGCCATTCGGCAAATTATAGAACATGTCCTATTCTTATGCGTTTTGTGGACAAGCATAGGTAATTCTAGTGAAGGGAGTAAGAAAAGTGTGGCACACACACAGGCAGTATCCGTATTTTGCAGAGCCACAGTTTGCGGACCGCAAAATGGATACGGTCGTGTGCATGAGGCCTTAGTAAAATAGATGTCTAAAATTTGCAATTTATAAACATCAACATTATTTTTAGTAAACCTTCAAATAATTAATTTTAGAGAAAGAAGCAGGAAATTTGATTATCCATGTCTTTCCATTTGTCCAGGCAAGAGCTGAGAAATTTTAGTCAGTATCTATATAGGATATTTACTGACTATTTGTTTCCTTGGCTGCTTTTTAGCTTAAAGAGGTTGGCCCATCTCACACATTGGTGTCATATCGCTAGGATATGCCACCAATGTCTGGGACCTTCACCTATATCTAGAAAAGAGCCCATGGTTGTCCTCCATTAAAGGGGTTTTCCGAGATGTTAATACTGATGACCTATCCTCTGGATAGGTCATCAGTATGTGATCAGTGGGGGTCCGACACCCGGGACCCTGCCGATCAGCCGTTCAAGAAGGCCTTCTTGCTGCTTTCCCTAGGCCAATTGACGACGCATTCATCAGTCAAGTGGGCTTCGTGCAGCTCAGCCCCATAAAGGTGAATGAGGCTGGGCTGCAATACCAAGCACAGCCGCTATACTATGTATGGTGCTGTGCTTTGTGAGCACGGAGAAGGCCATGCCGCTTACAGGAGCGCTGGTGCCTTTTCAATCAGCTGATTGGTGGGGGTCCTGGGTTTGGGACCCCCTCCAATCAGATACTATTGACCTATCCAGAGTATAGGTCATCACTATCACTATTAAAATCTTGGAAAACCCTTTTCGTTTCTGTGGTAGTGCCGAGCGCTGGCTTGGCTATTTCCATCAGCCCCATAGAAGTAAATGGAGCGCTGGCCGCGCTTTAGCAGTGTACTTTACATTAATTTCTATGGCACTTACGAAAATAGTCGAGTGTACCTCTTGGCTATTTTCGGCACTCCTTTAGAAATGAATTGAGGATGGCCGCGCGTACCTAGTCCGCTCTCCTTCCCTTTGAAGGCTCCGTTGTAGCAATGTGCCACCAATGTACAAGATGAGCCAATCCCTTTAACTTCATTGGGGCAATGCTGTGATCTGTGACTACAGTGCCTAGAGGGAGTCTAAGGTAGTCTGAGATACACCTTCTGTCCAGTGGCGTAGCTAGAAATGACTGGGCCCCACAGCAAATTTTTGAATGGGGCCCCCCTCCCACAGTAATTTTTTTTAGCCATTCCTATGGCTACTAAAGATTGCTCTCTCAGACCAGGCCCGGCAGCTGTTCCATTCGTTTTCAATTTCATTGTGTAATACTGTTCAGGGGGCCCTGACAAAGTCTTTTAGTCCTCCTGCTCCTGGATGGGCCCCTTCTGGGTCAGGGCCCCAAAGCAGCCGCTTCCCCTGTAGCTACGCCCCTGCTTCTGTCTTATTATTGGCTCAGGCCGCTGCTCTCCCTCCTCCCTGCAGATCTGTGAAACCACCAGTGATGAAAGATGATTATCCAGTATCACCACTCATATACTGATCCAAGGGGAAGTCTGGACGGTCACTTTAATCACCATTTGATCCATTGTTCTATACTATGAAACAAAAATAACGTGTTATAGTCCACAAGTATTTGTCAGAATCCTGGTACTTTCTTCACTAGGTGATCTGATTGTATAAGGCTGTTTCAACAAAGAGCTGCATACTAGTCATTGGTGGGTCAAGATTTTACAAAGTTATAAAGTGAGGTAACTTAAGATTGTTGCTCTGTAGTGAAGAATTGCTTACTTGTAGGGGTTTTCTCACAAAGCATGTTTATTTCATATAAAAATGACATGAAATGTGATCTATCAGGCTCCTGGGACCCCACTAATCTGAGAATAAGGATGCCTGGAGATATAGTAGTTGTCCATGTGCAGTCACTCTTCTTTAAAGCGATTGTTCACCTGCACCACACCGTGTGCACTCAAAAGCACTTCATGCAGCTTTATATACACTCCCCTATTTTTTTTTTTTAAAGATATCTGGACCATTGTAGAAAACAAGCACTTTTTTGGCATCTTTTGTGCCAGCCCTATCTCCTCGTAGATTGTAAGCTCTTGTGGGCAGGGCCCTCACTCCCCTTTAATTCTTGACTTCTTTGCTGCCATGTAATGTATGATTTTGTTTGTACATGAACCCTCTGATGGTAACGCATTGCAGAATATTCTGGTACTACAGTATATAAATAAAGATTATCATTAGAATTGATATTGTTAACTATGGAAACATGAAAGTAAGCTTGAAAGAACTGAAAGAAGATGCTGCTGTTCACATGCACAGCCACCTCCCCACAGCAGCTGCAAGATTGTTCTTTGCTTCCTTGCCACAGGATCAGGACATCATCGATGTACCTGATCCAAAGTAAAACCAATGATGTAAAGTGTTCTAATGCATCACTGAACACATATTCTCTCTCCAACCAGCCCAGGTAGAGGTTGGCAAAAGTGGGGGCACAGGGGCTCCCCGTTGCCACATCCCTGAGCTGGTGGAAGATCTAAGAGTTAAAGGTAAAAACAATGTGCGTGAGAATGAATTCCAGCAATTCCATAAGGAATCGATTGTGCCATATAAGGTGCTGGTCTCTTTGTTGTAAAAATGTGAGAACCGCTTCACAGCCCAAACCATGTGGTATTGAGCTGTAAAGGGCCTCAACATCAAGGCTGGCCAGAAAGATTCCCTCCTCACAGTGGATGTCATTGAGTCAACAGAGGACATCCATTGTGTCCCTTGCATAAGAGGGCAAGCTCGTAACAAAGGGTCTTAGAATAGTGTCAACATAGGTACTTATATTCGCTGTTAGGCTGCCTATGCCCAACACTATCGGCCTACCCTTTAAGGGGGTCACCCCCTTATGCAATTTTGGCAAGATGTAGAAGGCGGCCAGAATCGGGAATTCTGGAAGGAGGAACAGTAGCTCAGACTTATTGATCAATTTTGCATCCTTATGCAGGATCAGTCACAGTTCATCTTTTAACACTAATGTAGAATCTGACGGTAGCTTCCTATACGTGTGTTTATCATTTAGAATCCGGGAACACATATTTTGATATTGATCATGTCCCAGGATCACAATTTTACCGCCTTTATCAGATGGTTTTTTAAGAATGTCACTGTCCTGCTGAAGTCCCTTTAATGCCTCTCTTTCTACAGATTTGAGATTGTCTGACCAACATATGCACGATTCCAAAGAACGAAGCTTATTGGTGACAATAGACACAAATGTATCAACTGGTGTGTTGTCACCAATGGGTGGAAGTTTCCTAGAGGGGAGTCGTAAGGTGGTAAAGAGGCCATCTCCCTCATCTCGCAGACTTTCAGCATAAAGGTCTGCTAGAAGTCTGACATCTGGGAGGTCTTCCTCCTCGATCCCCAGCTCCTCGCATTTACGGCGATCATCATGCATAAAAAATGTTCGCCATTTAAGCTTGCGTACAAAAAAACCTGCATTTCAAGATCAGATAATACTTGGGATGACAGGTTTACCACCTGCAGGGCGTCCTTGGTAGTGGGGGTGGTGTAGCGGCTAGTTATTTCTTGTTCCGGAGCATATATTGGGACACTGGGGGGGTATTGTCTAAAAAAAAACTTGCCCACGTCTCTCACGACCTCTTGTACTATAAGGACGCCTGTATGATTGCTTGTAGTGTCCTCTACTAGATGTTGTCTGTTCAGATTCAGTCTCACACTCGCTTGAAGACACGTCCGTGTCTAATTCAAGGGTGTCCGTGTGTTTGGAGCTATAGTTAAAGATTCTCCCCTCTTTTAAATCTTTAATATCCCTATTGAACAACAGGTGCTTTTTCTCTTTCAACTGTGCCGTGTATTTTTTAGTTGTTAGTTAAAGGTTGGACTCTTTTTTACTAAACTCCGTATTTGTGTGTTGAACTTTTTTACTTGTTTAATATTATCTTTTAATTCAGTTTCAGTGTTGGACAGTACTGTTTTTTCCTCCTCTAGCAACAGCTTCATTAATCTAAGTGAGGATTCTATCGATTCCTTTTCCCATTTCTTAATAAACGTATTAGATCTCAAACGGGACACTGGGGTTGCGCAGACCTCTGGGAACGATTTTTTTTTTTTTTATATATGTCTCCAGAGACTGCACTTCCCACCAGGATCTTATAAAGTTCTTATAAATCCGTGTCACCTGTTTTAAAGCCTGACGTAATGCTTTGTGATTGAAAGGATGTGGGAAGTTCCTTCTCTGAAAAAACTTCACTAGGATCCCCCATCCATTCCTCAGTATTGATATTCCCCAATATAAAAAAAAACTGCCATACCCCAGTCAAAAGAACTCCAAACAAACAGATTTCTAACGGAATGCTAGTATAGTGTTATACGTCCCTTACACAATAATCAATTTAACCTAAGCCTGATAGGAGCGTTAAAATAAAATAAATAAACTTTATTGGTATTACTGGTTTAAAACTTACGGGTGTGTTGCCCCAAATTTCATATATGTAAAAAACAGGCTTCAAGAGGAGCATACACTGTGTGGCTTGATGAAGCAATAAATCACCACACCGTGAATGTTTCTGAACCAAAAAGTATGTCAGAGCTCACTGACATACGGCTCAGACCCTCCTCTAGCTAAACAGGATGTCTGAAGGCCAGCTCACATGAGCCACTGGTCTGCCTTCAGACAATTATCCCAGAGAATTTAACTAGTAACCTCCCTAGGATTCGCAACTATAAGTCTCAATGTTGCTTAAAGTCTGGCATCTAGTATGGCCAAAAGGGTTGTCTCATCATGGACAATGGGGGCATATCGCTAGGATATGCCCCCATTGTCTTACAGGTGCGGGTCCCACCTCTGGGACCCGCACCTATATCGAAAACGGAGCCCCGAAAGTGAAGGAGGGTGCACTGCGCATACGCAGCCACCCTCCATTTATTTTCTATAGGGGCCGGTGAAAATTTCTGTCGGCCCAATAGAAATGAATGGGAGCAGGTATGCTCCCATTCACTTCTATGGGGAGCCGGCTTGGTGGTGGCTGGGCCAGAGTCCTTTAGCCACCACCTTGCCAGGCTCTGTTCTCGATATAGGTGCGGGTCCCAGTGGTGGGACCCACACCTATAAGACAATGGGGGCATATACTAGCGATATGCCCCTATTGTCCATGATGAGACAACCCCTTTAAGTGTCTTAAGTTTTAAAAGTGGCTTAAGAATAATTTTTTTAATATATTTTATTTATTAAGTTTATTATTTTTGCAGCAAAACAGGCCCCAAAGCTGAAGTGTATGGATTCTGTTCTACAGTAAGTGCTGCGGTGAGAATAGGATTGGCAGGACCACACATTGCTGCTCCTGCCTGTGCCTGCCTCACTGACAGGTCTGCATAGCACATCATTGCTCCTGCCTGTCCTCGCTCTGCTCCGCTAAGCCTTGTATGGCACATCGATGCAGGGGAGGACTGACCATAGACCCCATATCCACCCCTCTTCTCTGCTGCTGCCAGGGTGCATAATGTACCCCACACATGCCCTCCTGAATTAAACTGCCATGGCCCACATCTCACCTCCTAAGCCCCCTGCTCCATATCTTAATCAGAGACAACTGAAGGAAGAGGACATAAAATGGCATCTATTGATGACCACCACATAGGGAACACTCTTGGGGCAGTAGATTGTGCTGCACTGTGGTATATGGTTCTGCTGGGACGCTATGGTATTGCCGACACTGCTACTTGTGTTGCCTTGCCTTCTGTCAATTTGGACTCGCCTACAACATGAGGCCACTTTCAGGTTTATTTTCCAGGGCCAATTTAAGTTCCTAGTCCGCCCCTGCCGATGTGCTATGCAGACCTGTCAGTGAAGCACAGTGAGGCAGGCAGGAGCAGCAGTGTGCTATGCAGAGTCCATTCGCCTTGCTCCTGCTTCCCCTGTCCCTCCTACAGGAGCACTATGGAATACCTGTCCGTAACAAACTTTCCTACAGTTATGACCTTTCATCTCGCACACACTCTGACACAGTCTTCCCTGCTGATTTCATTTTACTCACATTACCCGCCCCGGCAGCATACATAGTGGCAGTGTTGGTCTTCTACTATCAGATAACTGCTCTGTCTGCATCTACTCTGCCTCCAGCCAGCTATTATATACTGCCCCCTAGGCCTGGCCACCATCTTTTTCGACCACTTTAACACCTGGCTCCTACACTTTCTTTCTGCTGGCATACCTTGTACTATCATCATGGGTGACTTCAACATATCCATTGACACTTTCCACTCAGCTACCTCTAAACTTCTAACACATACTTTCTCCTTTGTCCTCTCACAGTGGTCCTCTGCCACTCAAAAAGATGGTCACACACTGGATCTTATTTTTACCCTCCTCTGTTCCCTATTTAACTTTTCTAAAGGTACTATTACACCAGCAGATGTAATACAGATCACGATAAACGATCGAAGATGTAGCGACTTGTTAATGACGGAAATTTCTGCTCACATGCGTGAGAATCTGTACAATATTCGCTCCGTGTAATAGGGTCTTTACTCACCTCTCTCCCTATGCAACCACAACCTACTTACATTCTCTTCCCTTATCTCTTCAGCTACCCCTAGTCCACAAACTGGCACACCCTCATAGGAACCTTAAACATCTTGACTTTTGCTTGCTTTCTGAGTCTCTTCTACCACTCTATACCATATGTTCCCTCCATAATATAACACCACAATAACTGCAGCCCTCGACTCAGTCATCCCTCTCGTACATAACAAACCAAAAAGAAAAACAGGCCTACATCACATCTCTCATATCTTCCCTGTCTCACAACCCTAAAAACTATTCAACACTTTGAATAGTTGCCCCCTCTCTCACCTCTCAGCTGAGAACTTTGCCACATACTTTAAATAAAAAATTGACAACATCAGAGAAAGCTTCAGCCTACAGGCCCGTCTACACAACTGTTCAGTATTCTTCCCCCAAAACCCACTTCTCCACCATTACAGACGAAAAACTTTCTACTCTACTTTCCAGCTCACATATCACCACCTGTCTGCTTGACCCAACACCATCCAACCTCACCACAGTGTTTATCTCTGCTTTAACCTATCTCTTCAAGCTATCACTAACCACAGGTGTCTTTCCCTTCTGTTTTAAACACGCTGCCATCCTCAAAAAACCTTCCCTCTTTGTCGCTACCTTCCCTCTTTGTCGCTGTCGCCCTATATCACTATTCCCATATGCCTCAAAGCTACTTGAACAATATATCCACCTTGAACTGTCCTCCCTCCTCTCTTCCTCTTTGGCAGTTTCAGTAGAGAAGTGGGGTCAGAAGCCAGATTGTAGCTGGTCAAAGTCACTGACCTGCTAACTGCCAAAGCCAAAAGACATGCTCTGTCCGCATTCTCCTTGACCTATCCTCTGGTTTTGACACCACTTACACCACCTCTCCTGTCTCCTATCTATTGGTGTCCTTCAAGGCTCTGTCCTAGGACACCTGCTCTTCTCAATCTACACCTTTGGCCTGGGACAGCTCAGAGTCCCATAGCTTTCAGTATTATTTCTATGCTGATGACACGCAAATTTATATCTGGGCCAGATATCACCTCCTTACTATCCAGAATCTCGCAATGCCTATCTGCAATATCTCCCTTCTTCTCCTCTTGCGAAAACTTAACATGAATAAAACAGAATGTATCTCTTTCCTCATCTCACTCAGCTGCCCCAACAGACCTATCTATCACACTGAATGGCTGAACACCCTGCCTAGTCAACAAAGTCCACTGCCTTGGAGTAACCTTTGATTCTGCTCTGTCCTTCAAACTGCACATCCAAGCCCTTTCCACCTCCTGTCGCCTTCAACTCAAAAATATCTCTTGGATCCACACAATCCTGAACAAGACATCTGCAAAAATGGTTGCACATGTCCTCATCATCTACCGCCTAGACCACTATAACATAATCCTCTCTGGCATCCCATCTAGCAATTTCACACTCCTCCATTCTATCCTAAACTCTGCTGCCCAACTAATCCACCACTCCCCTATTTCTCCTCTGTCTCTTCTTTCTGACAATCCATTCACTGGTTCCCCCCCCCCCCCCCGCAAATTTCACACTCAGTATGCTAATACTGAGCATCGGAGCATTGGGGAGGAGACAGTCTTTCTCTGGCTGTAGCGCTGTCCAATCGCAGTGCAGAGCGTCACAGCCAGGGAGAATAAACCTCCCTGGCTGTGACGCTCTGCGCTGCGATTGGACAGCGCTACAGCTAGGGGAGAAGGAGACGCCCACAGAGAAAGATTGTGTCTCCTCCCGACTGGGTTTTAGCATCAATGAAGGGCCTATTTAGATGCTAAGGGGAGATTAGATGGGCTCTGTTCTTTTCACTCCTTTTTTGGCAAAAAATATGCTCTCTGATTAACGAGGGATTGGAAAATATCCACAAAAGTCTATATTACCCCCTCTCTAGGGTCATCTACAGTTATATAGTGAAAGGGGATCTATACATCTCCCGGCAGCCTGTCAGCACATCCCCGCTGCCACCTATAATGGAGAGGTGAAAACCGCTGCCAGACATTTCTGGCAGTGGCTTATCTCCTGGGAGAACAAAAGATGGGAAGTATTTACTTAGCCCACTTCTTCTCTCCGCCAATATCATCTGGGGAGTCGGGAGTACCTACAAACATTAGACTGTCGGCCAAGCCCACCTTTCTCGATAATACACTGTGTATAGCCATTATAAGCATCCCCTGCAGGCACACAGCCCGAATAGGGTCGATTTAAAACAGTATTGACCTTTTCTGCTTACCAACCCCTGTTTAGGCTAATCAGTGGAGTATTAGAGATTAAGCGACAAAAGCAGAATATACAGAGCTCAGCAGATTGGGGTTATCATCCAGTGCATTCCTAAATTGTAGATGTGCAATGGACCAGGAACAAACTTTTTATTATTCAGAAACCTCCTGATCTGGGCCCCTGGATCACACCCATTATCGAGATAGAAGACAAGGTTGGTCAGATATAGTTATTAGGGATCTGTGTTTAGGGAGTATGTCCAGTAGGTAGAGGGGGCTTTTTGAGGTGCTCTGTGGGGAAGGGGGACAGAAATCAGTAATTAGTCTTACCGGTAATTGTTTTTCCAGGAGTCCAACATGACAGCACATGGGAGGATGTCAATCCCCATCTCTGTAGGGACAGTGAGGGAAGTTTGAAAGGTCCTCCTGCAACCCCCCCCCACCCCCTCCCACTCCTCGTCTCCAGTGTTTTCTAAATTACTACACCGGATAGATGCAACTCCATTTTATTCATTTTCTGTTATAACATACAATGTTAACATCACACTGTAATCAACAAAAAAGGGAGGGTACTAGGAGTGCTTAATTACAGATTTCCAGGACATCCCCCATGACAGCACATGGGAGAATTACCAAGGCTGTAATTGACAGAACATTGTCTTGGGCCCAGAGGAAAATCTGATCCGCAATTCTTTGAAGTTGAGGGTTCTGAGTTCCTCCTTGGTGTCTGAGGTAGCAGACTGTTGTCATATTGTCTGATAAGATCCTCAGATGCTTTCCCCTCAGGCTCTGGCCTGCGACTCTTAAGGTTTTCAGAACGGCCGCCAGTTCTCTTGCATTTGAAGATCTTTGACTTTCTATTGCCGACCAATCTCCCTGAAAAAACTGGCCCCCTACCTGGGCTCCCCAGCCCTTTTTCCTGGCATCGGTAGTCACTCTCGTGAAAGCATACCCCTTTTTGAAGATTGGCTGGGTCTATCCACCAGTGCAAACAAATACAAAAATGGTGTGGTGTTAAACACGCAGGAAGTGCTCAAATCCATATGCAGTTGTGTATATATAAACAGGGGAGCAAATCCTGCACTTGTGGCCCGTTGCTAATGGCGATCCCCAGCAAGAATGCACACAGTGGAGGATGCCCACGGCAGACCACAAGTACCACAATAGATATCCTACACAAGATAGCAATTATGTGGATGTGATAATCAATATAACAATATAATAATAGCAAAGACAGGTGCACTCTGCAGACTTACTAAACCCTCAAACTGATGATAAAATTGAGAGATTAGCCAACATGTCCTACTAGGAGGACATGTCTGAGTCTGAGCACCGCACCAAGTTTTCTCAAGTAGCTCGGGTCCTGGTCTATCCACCAGTCTAGCGTATTCTTTACTCTGGTGGGTATAACAATTTTCTTGTCCAAGGTATTCTGTCTTTTGTTCCAGCTGGATAGGATCAGGTTCTGTAGGGGTCTGTTATGGATCTGAACCCAAGAAACCATGGGAATACAAGAAGTCAGTATGCCTAGTACATACATTGCTTCCCTGATAGTACAGCTTCCTCTTTTCTGGAAGGAAGATATTTATTTTATAAACGCTTTGTGTTTGGGTGCTGGAAGAAAAGATACTTGACTTATGTAATCCAAGAGGGTCCCCAGAAATACCTTCCTGTAATTCATCTGGAAATCCGACTTTTTCAGGTTGATGAGACAACCTAGGTTGTGGAGTAGATTCAGAGTTATCTGAAGATGCTTTTCCAGAAGTTCTTGTGATTCTGCTGTCAAGAGAAAGTTGTCTAAATATGGAACGATTAGTACATCCTGATGTCTCAGATGGGCCATGATCTCTACCACTATCTTGGTAAATACCCGAGGGGCACATGAAATCCCGAAGGGCAGACATTGAAACTGGAAGTGAAACACTAACCCGTCTAACTTTATTGCAAACCTGAGATACTGATTGTGCTCTGGATTTATGGGGACATGGTAATAAGCATCCATAAGGTCGATCATACACATTAATGCTCCTGGTGTAATGAGAGGGATTGCTGTCTGGACTGATTCCAAAAGTTTATTATAGTTCGGAATGTGCCATCAGTTTTTTTCACAAGGAACAGTTTTGAATAGTGGCCTTTGAACTGCTGCAATTTTGGAACTGGTACTATGGCTTCCAGTTTGCATAGTTTTTGTATGTCCTGTATCATCTGATTTTTTAAGGAGGTTGTTTGGGGAACTGTCATACAGAAACATTGGGGAGGAAGGGATCTGAATTTGTAGCCCTCTTGGATCGTCTGAAGTACCCAAGGGTTCTGCGTAATTTGAGTCCATTTGTGACCGAAGAATTAGGATTGAGTAAGAACCCTGCCTTTTCCACCTTCAGGGTAGCTCCACCTTCCGGTCTTGCCTTTCCCTCGCCCAGAATAATTCAGCGTTTGTCCAGGAGTTCTCCGAAAGGACTGAGACTTCTTAGGCCTTTCCTCCGGGAACCCTTTCTTCTTATCGGCCGCTCTTTCTAGGATTGTGTCCAACACAGGCCCGAAGACATAAGAACCCAAAAAGGGGATGGAGCATAATTTGTTCTTAGAGGCCAAGTCACCAGACCAGTTTTTTAGCCATAATGCTCTTCTAGCCGTATTGGCTAACGTGACGTTTTTTGCAGGAAAACGGATGGATTCGGCAGACGCATCTGCTAGGAAAGCTATAGCTACTTTCAAGAGGGGAACCGAATCCAGAATCTCTTCTCTGGATGTTTTAAGTTTGAGGTGGTTTTCCAATTGGTTTAGCCACAGCCCCATCGCTCTGGCTACCAATGTCGCCGCAATATTGGTATTAATTAAGGCTGACGAACATTCCCAGGTTCTTTTAAGTAGGCCTTCGGTTTTCCTATCCATAGGATCCTTCAAGTGAGAAGAGTCCTCAAAGGGAATAGATGTTTTCTTTGCTACCTTGGCCACCTGAACATCTATTTTAGGTATATCGTCCCACAATTTCGTATCCTCTGGATTAAACAGTAGACGACTTTTAAACTCCCTTGGGATAGTTAACTTCCTTTCTTTTTTTAAACTCGTTTTATTGAACAAGTAAAGTAGATATAACAGACATTGAGATTGTCATATAAGTAGCAGACGAAAAATGTTACCATTGTACATTGGTGATCAGTACATGTCAATAATATTTTTTTATATAAATGACATTCAATCTGACTATTGTCATGAATTATAGAACCAATAAGCCAGAATATAGTGACATTCAATTGTATACATAAGCAGCAGGTTTACAAATGCATCAGCACATATACATCAGAATATAGGCAAGAAGTCAAATTACTGGACAAGTATATAATAAAGGTTGTTGCCCAAACCTAATGATCTATGAACCTGAAGGTAATTGGGTTTGTATAAAAGACATAGAATGCAATGTACAGTCCTGATCAAAAGTTTAAGACCACTTAAAAAATGCCAAAAAATCTTATTTTACATTATTGGATCTTAACAAGGTTCCAAGTAGAGCTTCAACATGCAACAAGAAGAAATGGGAGTGAGACAAAACATTTTTTGAGCATTCAATTAATTGAAAATAACGATTAAACTGAAACAGGCTGTTTTTTAGCTGATCCAAATTTTAGGACCACATGCCTTTAAAAGGTCAAATCTGTGCAAAGATGTGGATTCATTGTCATTTTCTGTCAGGTAGTCACACGTTGTGATGGCAAAGGCAAAAAAACTCTCCCTTTTTAAACGTGGTCGGGTTGTTGAACTGCATAAGCAGGGTCTCTCACAGCGCGCAATCGCTGCTGAGGTGGGACACAGTAAGACAGTCATTTGGAATTTCTTAAATGATCCTAAGGGTTATGGAACAAAAAAGTCAAGTGGAAGACCCCAAAAAATTTCATCAGCACTGAGCCAGAGGATCCAATTGGCTGTCCGTCAAGACACTGGACGATCCTCGACCCAAATTAAGGCCCTTACTGGTGCTGACTGCAGCCCCATAACCATCAGACGGCATCTGAGACTGAAGGGCTTCAAAAACAAAAAAAGTCTTCAAAGACCTTGTCTCCTTGAACGCCACAGAACTGCTCGTTTGGACTTTGCAAGAGAGCACCAAACATGGGACATTCAAAGGTGGAAGAAAGTTTTATTCTCTGATGAGAAAAAATTTAACCATGATGGTCCTGATGGTTTCCAACGTTACTGGCATGACAAGCAGATCCCACCTGAGATGTTTTCTATGCGCCACAGTGGAGGGGGCGCCATAATGGTCTGGGGTGCTTTTTCCTTTAGTGGAACAATGAAGCTTCAGGAAGTGCAGGGGCGTCAAACGGCCGCTGGCTATGTCCAGATGTTGCAGAGAGCATTCCTCATGACTGAGTGCCCCCCGTCTGTGTGGTAACGACTGGGTTTTTCAACAGGACAACGCTACAGTACACAATGCCCGCAGGACAAGGGACTTCTTCCAGGAGAATAACATCACTCTTTTGGCCGATCCTGCGTGTTCCCCTGATCTAAATCCAATTGAGAACCTTTGGGGATGGATGGCAAGGGAAGTTTACAAAAATGGACAACAGTTCCAGACAGTAGATGGCCTTCGTGCGGCCGTCTTCACCACTTGGAGAAATGTTCCCACTCACCTCATGGAAACGCTTGCATCAAGCATGCCGAAACGAAATTTTGAAGTGATAAACAACAACAGTGGAGCTACTCATTACTGAGTTCATGTTTGGAAGTTGGATTTCTGTTTTGGGGGGGTTTAGTTTTTTTTTTGGAGGTGTGGTCCTAAACTTTTGATCAGCTGAAAAACAGCCTGTTTCAGTTTATTCGTTGTTTTCATTACATTGAATGCTCAAAAAATGTTTTGTCTCACTCCTATTTCTTCTTGTTGCATGTTGAAGCTCTACTTGGAACCTTGTTAAGATCCAGCCATGCAAAATATGATTTTTTGCCATTTTTCAAGTGTTCTTAAACTTTTGATCAGGACTGTATTTGGAGAAGAACACCAGGCCCCCAAACTTTTTCAAACTTAGGTTCACACTTCCTCTGCTTATAAACAATATTTTCGTACGGGATAATTGTGTTAATTAAACCTTTCCATTGAGAAATTGAGGGAGCACGATCCCCCTTCCATATTAGAACTATTGCTTTTCTTGCCAAAAATAATGTTTCCCGAAGGAAGGTTTTAGTGTAGTGGGTATATATCTCATCATCTAGTACGTTTAGTAGACATAGCTTAGGGTCCTTGGGGACCAGTATATGGATCAGTCCAGAAAGGAAGTTGGTGACTTCCGACCAGAATGTCTCAATGTAAGGGCAAGCCCATATGAGATGCCAGAAATCTGCGTTCTCCTTGGCACATCTATGGCATCTAGTGTGATTCAATCTCCCCATTTTATTTAACCTAACCGGGGATAGATAGCTCTGATGAACGATGCACACCTGTATGAATCTATTATTTATTGCCGGGGAAACGTACATAGCTGATTCCAAGACCTCGGATATATCATCCTCTGTTAAGTCAGGGATCAGATTTTGCCGTTTATGTATCACAGGCAATTGAGTTGATTTAATTTGGGTATTTATCAGATGAGTGTATATGAAAGAGATGAGCCCCTTAGGGCCCTGTGACTTTAGGACTCCTATAAGGGGAAATTTAGATATAGAAGGACCTCCCGGGAATTGGGTGTTAAGAGCATGCCTGAGCTGTAGGTAGCGATAAAATGCATTATGGGGTAGTTGGACTCTAGTCTGAAGATCGGTAAAAGACATGACTAATTTGTTTTGATAGATATCCTTTTTGTGGCAAATATTGTGATTTCTCATAGTGGAAGCCCCTCCATTACGTCTGAGTACTCACATAATTTTTTCGCTGCCGTCCATACTTGGATGGCTACTCTGTGAATGGGTAACAATTGACGTGGAAATAATTGGGGTTTTTCTAACACCGGCCAAAGGTATTGGATATTCAGGTAGAAAGTCAAATGGGCCTCTGAGTTTGGCATCTGGATTCTAGGGAGTAACCAGGATTTCAGATATCTCAGTTGGCCTGCCATGAAGTACAGATGCATGTCGGGTAAAGACATACCTCCATTGAGTCTAGGACGAATTAGAGTGGATAATGATAATTTGGGTCTTCCTGATCCCCAAATAAATGGTGAGAATAAGGAGTTCAGCTGCTGAAAAAATCTATTAGAGACAGTATAAGGGGCATGTTCCAAAATATATAGGCATTTGGTTAGCACTATCATCTTTATAAGGTTTATGCGGCCCGCAACTGACAGTGGGAGTGATCCCCAAAGTTTGAACTTATCTCTGCATAATGTCAATAATGGAAGTGTGTTGAAGGAATGAAAAGATCCTGAGTCTTTGGTAATTGTAATTCCTAAGTATTTACAATGTTGAACGATAGGCAACTCATAAAAAGTGATTCTATCATGGACCATGTATAATGGAAAGAAAAAAGATTTCGACCAGTTTATACAAAGACCAGAGTATCTGCCAAAATCGTTAATTAGTCGCATTGCCTGAGGGAAAGTGTCCTCCACATCGGACATAAATAATACCATATCATCTGCGTACAGACCCACTCTGTCCTCTCTGTCTCCCAGGACAATGCTACGAAACAATTCATCTTGTCTTATACTAATCGCCAAAGGTTCAATGGCCAATGCGAATAATAGGGGTAATAGTGGGCATCCTTGTCCAGTGCCCCTACCAAGAGTGAAGTAAGAGGAGGGGATACCATTCACATTAACATTAGACCTGGGATTCTTATACAAATATACCCATTTGATAAAGACTGGGCCAAAACCAAATTGTCATGGTCTTACCTGCTTGCTGCTCTCCTTCGTTTAACATGTGCTGGCGGCCATCTTGGTTTCTGGGTTTCTTGTAGCCTTCCACCCTGCGGCTCCTCCTTCCCCTGGGAGGAGCTGGATGCCTAGCTCATATATATAGGAGGTCTGTGGCTTCAGTTCCTTGCTTGGTCCTCTTGTGTTCACATGCTTCTAAGACTGCTGCTGCTTCTGGTTCCTGATCCTGGCTTCGTCTGACTACCCTGCTGGTTCCTGATCCTGGCTTCGTCTGACTACCCTGCTGGTTCCTGATCCTGGCTTCGTCTGACTACCCTGCTGGTTCCTGATCCTGGCTTCGTCTGACTACCCTTCTGGTTCCTGACCTCTGGCTTCGCAAAGACTCTGCTCGGTTTCACCATCCGTTTGGACTTTTGCTTTACAGCTTTATTTTCAATAAAGCCTTCTTATTTTCACTTATCTCTTGTTGTACGTCTGGTTCATGGTTCCGTGACATTAGGACCAAGCCATGAATTCTGACGGTACAGGGCCATCCTCGCTACCCACGCTGGTTGCCAGACTTGATCAGCAGGATCACCTGTTGGGTCGGTTCGCTGTGGCGTTGCAAACCCTGCTTGAACGCACGGCTCATTTCGCTCCCGTTGCCGATGGGTCGGTTGTCGCTCCTGGGCTCGCTCCTACTGCCGCTCCGGTTGTTGCGCCAGAGTCTACCCCGACACCTGTTGTTGCGCCTGCGGTGTTTCGGGGTATGACCGGTTCTGCCCCTCTTCCACAGCGCTTTGGGGGAGAGCCAACTCAGTGCCGAGGTTTCCTTAACCAGGTGGGCATTTATTTCGAGTTGCTGCCACATGCCTTTCCTACTGAGAGATCAAAGGTGGGCTTCTTGATCTCGCTGCTCTCGGACAAGGCCTTGGCCTGGGCCAGCCCTTTATGGGAGAACAACAATCCGGTGGTTGCCGAGTTTTCCGGTTTTGTTGCTTCTCTTCGGAAGGTATTCGATGTGCCGGCTCGTGCTGCCTCTGCTGCGAAGCTCCTTATGTCCATCAGACAGGGTTCACGATCCGTAGCTGAATATGCCATTGAGTTTCGTACCCTGGCAGCAGAGGTGGGCTGGAATAATGAGGCTCTGGTCGCTGCTTTCTCTCATGGTCTCTCGGATGCCTTGAAGGATGAGGTTGCAGCTAAGGACCTACCAGTTGAGCTCGAGTCTCTTATTTCTTTCCTGATTTTGATTGACACCAGACTCAGGGAGAGACCTTCCTTTAAGGAGAACCTGCGGAGGTCTTCTAACAGATTGGTGCCTACGTTTGCTGTCCCACCCGTGCCTCCCTCTCCTCCCACGCCTCCTGGGGATGACTTGTCTGGGGGTGAACCCATGCAGCTGGGGTTTGCTCGCCTGTCCGAGGGGGAGAGGGCACTCCGGAGACGCGAGGGCCGATGCATGTACTGTGGTCTCGGTGGGCATTTTCGGTTGGCATGTCCGAACCGTCCGGGAAACGCTCGTACCCTGAGATCCTGTCGGGGGCAGATCTTGGGTGGAGTCTCCTCGTCCCCGGTTTCCCGTGTTGACAAACCACTGATCACTGTTGTCCTCTCCTGGGTCGGGGGCTCGGTGACGACCCAGGCGTTGGTGGACTCTGGTGCTGGTGGTTTGTTCATTGATAGTGTGTTCGCTGCCGCCAATTCCATTCCTCTGCAGGCTCGAGGTTCCCCACTGGCTCTTGAGGCGATAGACGGCAGACCCCTTCTGCCGCCACACGTGACTCATGAGACCCTTCCAGTGGGGATAGCCATTGGTGCCGTTCACAGAGAGTCGGTCTGCCTCCAGGTTATTTCGTCTCCACACTACTCGGTGGTCTTGGGGTACCCCTGGCTCCAGAAGCATAATCCGACTTTCGATTGGAGATCGGTCGCGATCCTCTCGTGGTCACCGCAGTGTGGGGCTAGTTGCATCCATGGGTCTGTCAAGTTGCTGTGTACTTCCTCGGACTCTCTGTTGCCTCCTGAATACGAGGAGTACCGGGATGTATTCGATAAGGTGCGCACGGTTGCCCTACCTCCGCACCGCCCATACGATTGTGCCATAGAGTTACAATCTGGTGCCGTTCCTCCTCGTGGCAAAGTCTATCCACTGTCGGTAGCGGAGAATGAGGCCATGGAGGAGTACGTGAGGGAGGCGCTTTCACGCGGACACATTCGCAAATCTTCGTCCCCGGCAGGGGCTGGATTTTTCTTTGTGAAAAAGAAGGGCGGTGAGTTGAGGCCTTGCATCGATTACAGGGGTCTCAATCGCATCACGATCAAGAACGCTTACCCGATACCCTTGATTTCCGAGCTGTTCGATCGCCTTAAAGGGGCCACGGTCTTTACCAAACTCGACCTGAGGGCGGCATATAACCTGGTAAGGATCAAGGCGGGCGATGAGTGGAAGACCGCGTTTAACACCAGGACCGGTCATTACGAATCCTTGGTTATGCCCTTTGGGTTGTGCAATGCGCCCGCAGTCTTTCAGGAATTCATCAACGATGTTTTCCGTGACCTGTTGCAGCAGTGTGTGGTAGTCTATTTGGATGACATCTTGGTATATTCTGAATCCATGGAGGCCCACATTCTGGATGTCAGACGAGTGTTGCAACGGTTACGAGAGAACAAGCTGTTCGGTAAGCTTGAGAAATGCGAATTTCACCGATCCCAGGTAACCTTCTTAGGTTACATCATTTCCGCTGAGGGGTTCTCCATGGATCCTGAGAAGGTTTCGGCTGTCTTACAGTGGCCCCAGCCCAGTGGTCTTCGTTCCCTGCAGCGCTTTTTGGGCTTCGCCAATTATTATCGGAAGTTCATCAGGGACTTTTCCATGCTGGCCAAGCCTCTCACGGATCTGACCAGGAAGGGCAGTAATTCCCAGGTCTGGCCGCTCGAGGCCATCCGAGCTTTTGATGCCCTAAAGTCCGCCTTTGTGTCGGCTCCGATTCTGTCGCATCCCAACCCTGGGTTGCCCTTTGTCCTCGAGGTGGACGCGTCTGAGACGGGAGTAGGCGCCCTTCTGTCTCAGCGTAGAACACCAGAGGGTCCTCTGCTTCCTTGTGGGTTTTACTCCCGGAAACTGTCTTCCGCGGAGTGCAACTATCAGATTGGTGACAGGGAGTTATTGGCCATCGTGCAGGCCCTTAAAGAATGGAGGCACTTGCTCGAGGGTTCGGTGGTTCCGGTTCTCATCCTGACGGACCACAAGAATCTGACCTACCTTTCTGAGGCCAAGAGATTGACACCACGTCAGGCCAGATGGGCTCTGTTCTTGTCACGTTTTAATTACGTGGTCTCCTACCTACCCGGTTCCAAGAACATCAGGGCGGATGCCTTATCACGGCAGTACTCCGAGCTGTCCAGGGAGGAGTCGATTCCGACTTCGGTCATACCTCCGAATCAGATCCTGGCCGCCATTCGCACCAGCCTGACCTCTCCCCTGGGTGAGCAGATTTTGGCGGCTCAATCTGGTGCTCCCTCTGGGAGACCCAACGGCAGATGTTTTGTGCCTGAGGAGTTGCGCACTCGGTTGTTGCGAACCTACCATAACTCCAAGACCGCGGGGCATCCTGGAAAGAATCAGCTGTCCTGGGCTGTTTCACGTCTGTTCTGGTGGCCTTCCCTACGTTCCGACATCGCCGCATATGTAGCGGCATGCTCCGTTTGTGCCCAGAGTAAGTCCCCTCGGCACCTTCCGTTGGGCCTTCTGCAACCCATAGCCACCGGGGAGCGCCCATGGTCACACCTGGGGATGGATTTCATTGTGGACCTCCCTGCATCCCGAGGCCATACGGTCATTCTCATGATTGTGGATCGGTTTTCCAAAATGTGCCACTGTGTTCCTCTCAAGAAGTTACCCTCTGCACAAGAGTTGGCCACGATTTTTGCCAGGGAGGTCTTCCGGTTGCACGGTTTGCCTAAGGAGATTGTGTCGGATCGGGGGAGTCAGTTTGTGTCCAGGTTCTGGCGCACCTTTTGCTCCCAGTTGGGGATTCATCTCTCCTTCTCCTCGGCCTACCACCCTCAGTCCAATGGGGCCGCAGAACGATCCAATCAGGCCTTGGAGCAATTCCTTCGTTGCTATGTCTCCGATCACCAAGACAATTGGGTTGACCTCCTGCCTTGGGCTGAGTTTGCCAGGAACACGGCGGTGAACTCTTCCTCTGGGACGTCTCCCTTCATGGCCAATTATGGGTTCCAACCTGCCGTGTTACCGGAGGTATTCTCTCCCCAGGATATTCCGGCTGTGGAGGATCACCTTTCCGTCCTACGTGCTTCTTGGGTACAGATCCAGAAGTCCCTTGAGGTCTCTGCGCAGCGCCAGAGACTCCAGGCTGATCGCAGACGAGCGCCTGCTCCTTCCTACCAGGTCGGAGACCGTGTATGGTTGTCCACCCGCAACCTCAACCTTCGAGTGCCCACTCCCAAGCTGGCGCCTCGCTTTGTTGGTCCCTTCCGAGTGCTTCGCAGGGTAAACCCGGTAGCCTATGCCCTTGCGCTTCCTCCTGGCATGCGGATCTCCAACGTGTTTCATGTCTCCCTGTTGAAGCCACTGGTGTGTAATCGTTTCACTTCCTCGGTTCCTCGGCCTCGTCCGGTCCAAGTGGGCAATCGTGAGGAATATGAGGTGAGCAATATCCTGGACTCACGCCTGGTCCGCGGTCGGTTGCAGTTTTTGGTCCATTGGCGTGGTTATGGTCCAGAGGAGCGTTCCTGGGTTCCCTCCGCAGATGTCCATGCTCCTGCCTTGCTCCGAGCCTTCCACGCACGCTTCCCTCAGAAACCGTTTTGTGCTCCGCGGAGGAGGGGCCCTTGAGGGGGAGGTACTGTCATGGTCTTACCTGCTTGCTGCTCTCCTTCGTTTAACATGTGCTGGCGGCCATCTTGGTTTCTG
This sequence comes from Bufo bufo, assembly GCF_905171765.1. Lineage (NCBI taxonomy): Eukaryota > Metazoa > Chordata > Amphibia > Anura > Bufonidae > Bufo > Bufo bufo. The sequence continues at coordinate 435,945,565 of NC_053393.1, forward strand.
GGTTTCTTGTAGCCTTCCACCCTGCGGCTCCTCCTTCCCCTGGGAGGAGCTGGATGCCTATCTCATATATATAGGAGGTCTGTGGCTTCAGTTCCTTGCTTGGTCCTCTTGTGTTCACATGCTTCTAAGACTGCTGCTGCTTCTGGTTCCTGACCCTGGCTTCGTCTGACTACCCTGCTGGTTCCTGATCCTGGCTTCGTCTGACTACCCTGCTGGTTCCTGATCCTGGCTTCGTCTGACTACCCTGCTGGTTCCTGATCCTGGCTTCGTCTGACTACCCTTCTGGTTCCTGACCTCTGGCTTCGCAAAGACTCTGCTCGGTTTCACCATCCGTTTGGACTTTTGCTTTACAGCTTTATTTTCAATAAAGCCTTCTTATTTTCACTTATCTCTTGTTGTACGTCTGGTTCATGGTTCCGTGACACAAATCTTCTGAGAGTTTTCAGAAGATACGGCCATTCAACCGAATCAAAAGCCTTAGCTGCGTCAAGAGACGCAAAGGCCCATCTCTGTTGTTGTGTGATACCTATTTGTGCCAGAACCTGGACTCTTCTAATGTTTTCCGATGTCGATTTCCCCGGCATAAAGCCAGATTGATCAGGGTGGATGACACTCAGGATACACTTATTCAATCTGTTCGCAAGTATTTTCGCGAAGATCTTATAATCAATATTTTGTGTATAGAGCTGAGGACATGGGTTGCTAGATGGCAGCTAGCACATCTGCAATATCCAGTCCCCATAGCTCTGTGTGCTTTTATTGTGTGAAAAAAAAGATTTGATACATATGCAAATTAACCTCAGATGAGTCCTGTATGTGAGATGAGTCAGGGACAGGACTCATCTCAGGTTAATTAGCATATGTATCAAATCATTTTTTTTACATAATAAAAGCACACAGAGCTATGGGGACTGGGTATTGCGGATGTGCTAGCTGCCATCTAGCAACCCATGTCCTCAGCTCTATACAAAAAATCCCGGTGACAGGTTCCCTTTAAGCAGAGATATTGGTCTATACGACCCACAGTCTAGCGGATTTTTGTCTGGTTTTAAGATAACTATTATAGTAACATCATAGAATGACAGGGGTAGGGAGTCTTCGGAAAGCGCCTTGGTATACATCTGCTTCAGGGGCTCTATAAGGGGGTCTATATATTTTGGTATACACTTCCAATGGAATGCCATCAGGCCCTGGGGACTTCCCATTGGACATAGATGAGATTGCCAATTTAATTTCCTCAGACGCAATAGGGGCGTCCAGAGAGCCCAGATCTTGGGAAGAAAGTTAAGGTAAAGCCAATGCAGAAAGGTATTCATCTATTCCACTTATGGGGACCTGTAAATGAGATCTATAAAGATCTTGATAAAACTCATGGAAGCGGTGAGCAATCGCTTCTGTTTCGATCAATGTGGATCCTGTGGTACTATAGATTTTCAACATCCCAGGGGAACGTTGATTTTGGTGTACTATGTGTGCTAATAATTTACTAGACTGATTACCTAATTCAAAATATGATTGCTTAGTGAAGAAAAGTTGACGTTGAGCATTTTCTTTCAGGAGGTTGAGATACTGGCGGCCCTGGGAAAGCCATGCATGCTTGTTAGGATCAGAAGGGTTAGAAACATATGCATCCTCCATCCTGACGCAGTCCCGCACCATATCAGACTCCTGTAGCGCAGAAGCTCTTTTAACATATGCTATAGAAGATCTCAGACAACCCCTGAGATAAGCCTTCAGTGTCTCCCTAAGTAAAAGAGGATTCTCTGGGGGGTCCTGACAAGCCAGGAACACTGATAATTGATCAGGAATTAAATCATGTGGCGTCAACAAGGTCAACCAAAAAGGGTGGATTCTCATACTACCAAAGGGACTCATTGTTGTTGCAGCGACAACTAAGTATAAAGGGGAGTGGTCAGAAATGCCTCTAACCCCGTATTCGACCTGGGAGATACGATTATATAGTGAAGAATTGCTGAATACATAGTCAATGCGAGACAAAGTTTGGTGGGAAGAGGAATGGCAGGAATAGACGCGGTTGTGCGGGTGTCTGTGTCTCCATACATCCACCCATCCCATCTCACCCACCAAGCTCGCCAGCGGAGTGGGAGTGACAGGAAGGTCTGTTGGAGCCCCCTGTGTAAATATATCCATCAAGGGGTCAAGTGCCATATTACAGTCGCCCATACATAGAGTCAATGCTTGTGGATGCGCTGCAGCGAACGCGGCTGCTTGGTTGAGTATCGCCATATTAGCTGGTGGGGGGATCTAAACAGCTATAATAACATAATGCATGCAATTAATGAAGGCTGAGACGAAAATATATTGTCCTTCCGGGTCCACAACCAAACTCTCCACCTCCCATCTGACAGACTTGTGTACCAAAAGGGACACGGCTCTGGAGTGTGTAGTATGACAGGCATGTCTCGCCCACTGGACCCAAGGTTTTTGTAGTCGGCTAGAATGTGGTCAGAAATGCCTCTTACCCCGTATTCGACCTGGGAGATACGATTATATAGTGAAGAATTGCTGAATACACAAAATATGAGGGTTGTAACGTCTGATGTGTGAGAAAAACATCGATCTTTTCACTGTTGAGCCCAATCCTCTAACGTTCCATGACAGAATACGTATTTCAGCCATAACATTGGTTAAAAAGAATCCTAATAATGAGTAAACCAACTAGCATTGTGAGATAGGGGTATGCAACCAGTATGAATCGTGTGACACACCCTACCGCATAGGACATCATATCTAATTGTGGAAATTGAGACATGTACGAGTGCATATAGCAAGATATTATTGTGGTCAGGGCGACGGCCCCTGGACGTAGGAACTAGAGCTAACCTCAGGCTGGGAAATGCCGGGAGCCCGTAGCGAGGATAGGCCTAAAAGGGGGCCTATCCTTAAGGAAGAGCTAAGAAAAGGGAAGGGAGGGAGGGGTACCTGGCCGCACGTCCCGTCCCCTGACCTGCGAGGGGGTTAATATAGCCAAGGGGCGTGGCCTCTGCCCCTCCCACAAATACAGGCTGCACGGCAGCCTTAACTACTTGTGGTCAGGGCGACGGCCCCTGGACGTAGGAACTAGAGCTAACCTCAGGCTGGGAAATGCCGGGAGCCCGTTGCGAGGATAGGCCTAAAAGGGGCCAAAAAGGAGACCCAACCATACCATCAAACACTCATTGCACCGTACAGGGCAAGTGAACCGAAAGCATCACGGATCTCCGAACGGAGGACTTGGACCATATCTGGAGAACACGACTACCTCCAACGTCCCATGCACCTGATAACCTGAGGAGGCATCTGGTGCTTAGACACCGCCTCAAAACGAAAGGAGTGGAGCAGACCCTGTTTAGAGTAAATATACACCTACCGTTACGACACCCGTTTTGAACCAAAAGACCCTTCACGATGGAGGTGCGGGATATACCATCTTATATCACCGTGACTTCCATCTACCTTACCTCCTTGCCATGTGTACCGCCACACCGTTCTTGGAGCTGGTTAAATGATGATGCAATTGAAAGAGTGTCTGGAACCAGGAACGATTTACTCCAATGCTGACTAACAGATGATCATATACGAGAAGGTCTGAATCCTGAGAGCTGCAGACTGAAACAAACAATGGTGAAACGGTTGGAAGTGCCTAGATCAGGCCTCTCAAACCGCGGCCCCTCAGCTGCCGCAACCACAACCCCCACAACGCCCCGCTGCAGGCAGATACCTGCAGGCTGTCCGGGCACCGCGGGAGCCACAACCTCGCAACAGCCGGAGGGCCGCAGCCCACGACCCCCGGCCCAGATGAACCCCGACCATCCACCAAGGGCCCCGATCGGGCACCAACTGTTCCTGGTGGCAAAATACTTACCTCAACTTATTCCCCAGGCCACACTTCCTAATAAGGGCCAAAAAGAGTCAGAACATGGTGCCTGTTGCCCTACCGAAGTAGCACACTCAGTGAAGTGTAAACCCACCAGGCCTGGGGAACCATCCCCAGAAATATATGGCTATAATGATTAATGAGCTAATGTGCCCGTACTAAGGACAGGACGTACCCCAATACCTGCAGTCTTGACAGAAAAAGCTTAAGGTCGTGATAAACAATGTATGCTGCACCTGTAGTCGTGATAGCACTTGTCGTGTCAGGTGACACGACAGACTTCGTAAACTTGCGCCTTATTACTGAACCTCCTACTGGAAGATGGACCGATACCCAGGATTTAGGCCGGACACCAACACCCTCAGCCTGAGTTTGTAGATGAAGTAAGCATGCCTGGGAGAAGATGATGTCCGCAACGGCAGGCTTGGAATGACTGCTTACAAAGAAACAATGAAACCCAACAACCTAGAAAATAACAGAGTCAGAGAAAACAATAACGAGAGTGGGACTCTAATGGCACAAGCCACACGTGCGAGCCACCCCAAGAAAATTGTATTGCGAGCCACAGATGACCGAGCCATGCGAGCGGGACTGAGGACAGAAAAGACATGGAACTTACTTGTTATGGGACCACGCAGCCGGCCTCGACTGGCGTTGTGTGTGTAATTTTTTTCTTTTTTTTTTTTTCTTTGAGAAGCCATGCGTGAGAGACTCAAATGGCAAACACCTGTGTAACCCTAAAAGGGGGAAGCCAAGCGTGAGAGACTAATGGCGGAGTCATATGTGTAAAACTAACACGGAGAAGCCATGCGTGAAAGACTCTAATGGCAGAGACATGTGCAACCCTAAAACGGAGAAGCCATGCGTGAGAGACTAATGGCGGAGACATATGTGTAACCCTACAATGAAGAAGCCATGCGTGGAAGACTAATGGCGGAGTCATACGTGTAAGACTAAATGGAGAAGCCATGCATGAGACTCTAATGGCAGAGACATGTGTAACCCTAAAAGGGAGAAGCCCTGCGTGAGACTAATGGTGAATTCATATGTGTAACACCAAAAGGGGAGAAGCCGTGCGTGAGAGACTAATGGCAGAGTCATATGTGCAACACTAGAATGGAGAAGCCATGCATGAGAGACTAATGGCAGAGTCATACGTGAAGACTAAAACGGAGAAGGCATGCGCGAGACTCCAATGGCGGAGTCCTATGCGACACTGACGGGGGAAACCATACGTGAGAGACTCAAATGGCAAAGCCATGCGTGAGACTCTAATGGCGGAGTCATGTGTACCATTCAAAAGGAAAAGCCACACGTGAGAGACTCTAATGGCGGAGGCATATGTACCCTTACAGTGAGAAGCCATACGTGAGAGACTCTAATGGCGGAGTCATATGTGACACTAACAAGGGAGAAGCCATGCGTGAGAGACTCTAATGGCACAGCCATACGTGAGAGACTCTAATGGCGGAGTTATATGTAACACTAAAGGGGAAAGCCATACGTGAGAGACTCTAATGGCAAAGCCATGCGTGAGAGACTCTAATGGCGGAGTCATATGTAACACTAAAGGGAGAAGCCATACATGAGATTCAAATGGCGGAGTCATACGTGACACTAAAAAAGGGGGGAAGCCATGCGTGAGAGACTCTAATGGCAAAGCCATGCGTGAGAGACTCTAATGGCGGAGTTATATGTACACTAAAAAGGAGAAGCCATGCGTGAGAGACTCAAATGGCTAAGCCATGCGTGAGAGACCCTAATGGCGGAGTCATATGGCGGCTTAATTTCCCTCTTAATTAATTAACAACCACTATGCCGCCCCAGTATGACTTGGGGACTCGCATAACCATGATCCTCTCCGACAATGACCTAGGACGCTAACCAGCCTACAACCATATTGCCCCCCACCGAACCACATGACGAACGAACATCGGACCCCCGAAGCCCTGAGGCCCCCCTGAAGCCAAGGGATCGACCTGGAAGACCTTACCGTGATGATAAGTAATTAAACGTGAGCCCGACCTAAAGGCAAATGCATAGACATTAGTGATTCGAACCACTTGCATGAATGAAACATTAACCAACCGTGAAATTGAAACAGATGGGAGAAAAACCAGAGCCAGAGGCATTTGCAATTAGCTAAGAAAAGCCCCTAGTCGTGACAAACACATGAACAACTGTGAAACATAGTAGGAACTCACTCCTATCGGCCCACTGTCCGCTAGGGAGCTACTTGGTTAACTGGGGCGGGAGATCCAACTGCGTAAATGTGAACCAGAAGTAAAGGAGATCAGTCTGCGTAACCCACCACCGAGGAACGAAACTCAAGCCTGAAGAAGCAGCTATGTTTTAACGGAAGAGCAGAATTAGAGCGGTGCGCTGATAGCCCTAGCAAGAATACTGAGTAACCATGATGTAGAAATGAAAGAAATGCAGCTTAATGTGGAAGCAGAGTAGAACACATGATGCAAGAACAAGTGGGTAACTGTAGCTCTGGATGTGAGAGGTGCCTAAAACATGGTATGGGCACAGCTCTGAGTATGAGCATGAGGAGCATGGTATAACGCAGCTGTATGAATGCAAGCTGAAAGGGAACAGAGTATTAATGTAATGCAACCGCGACCGCTGCTCTAGAAGTGAATGGCGTATAGGACAAAATGTAAAAGCAGACACACGGCTGTAGCTTGAAGGTAACAATCCTGACCACCTTTTTTTTTTTTTTTTACATGACAACCTGGACGTACCAGGCAGGACCACCTGTCACAGGAGTGACCAATATAATGCTTAAACGCTTTAAGCGGACGTACCACATGAGATGACAAGACACCCTGGACATCCAGGCAGGACACCGTGCCACGAACTGGCGGACGTAACATTGCCTGTACGTTTTAGGCAGACATACCACAATAAGGAAAAAATGACAACCTGGAGTTTCAGGTAGGACCACATGCCACTGACGCGGCGGACGCCACAAAGCCTGAACGCTTCAAGCAGACGTACCACAATAAACAAAGCGACAACCTGGAGTTCCAGGCAGGACTACATGCCACCGGAGTGGCGGACGCCACGATGCCTGAACGCTTCAAGCCGACGTACCATAGTAGACAAGTGACAACCTGGACGTTCCAGGCAGAATCCTGTGCCACCGGGGAGGGCGACAGAATAGCGCCTGAACGTTTTAAAGCCATGCCACGGATATAACATACGGGACGTGAAAAATGTGCCTGCGGCCAACCCCCGTGACACATATCATAACCATATAACAGGACATACCACCTACTGCAAGTACGGAATCCTTGGAACGGAATGGAGCGTCAGATACTTGATCAGACGAAAACTCTGCAATATGATGATGCATGACAGCAATGTAAATGTACAACAAATTAAATATTTTGCCTCTTTTTTTTTTTAATTTATTTTTTTTAAACAGACATCGGCACTGCTGCTCCCGCCCAGAAAGCCCATCACACCGCTCCAGAGCAGGGCAAGTAGAAGATACCTAAATTAGGGTAACCCTAAAAGACACCCCCAGTCAGGGAATTAAATAGCGATCTATGTGAAAGGTGCACCAACACCCTCCTAAATGTAGGTAGACAGTGAAACACGTTTGGGGCTACTGTCTATGCAAGCCAAACCTAGACATAATAGTTCCCCATAAAAATTGCTAGGACCCCGCAATTCTTGCACATTAAAGGTTAGCTGTTGCCACAACACAGACCTAGGTATGAAGACCCCAAAGTGCATGCCCTCAGTGGTGGCCTTTGTGTCCTGTGATATTGATCCGTAAGAAGCAACACCCGTCACAGAAGATTTATATATATTGCTCCACACTGCACGGCCACATGATTGAAGACACTGCCATAGTAAGGCTTGTCACGTGGCGTGCAGGCAGCCATTCGCAGCACCATATACAAATGAACCCCGTGACTGCTATTGACTTAAGGTGTGGGGCGCAATATAAGGCAAACATCAAAGCCACAATTACCGTGAATTCTTACCTTTCAAAACCAGCGTTTGCCGCCTGTTATTACACATGCCTCAGCTCAACAGGCTTAAACAGTTTGTCCAGTTCCCATGGAAACCAGCCACGTGCCTAGGAACAGCACGCGCTGGCCTACATGCGCTACTACCATCCACCATGACCCCCGGCGGGTTATGAGAAACCAAAGAGCGCGTTACCAGGGGCGGCGCCGCTGGCGTGCCTAGCAACCGGCACCCGCGGCCGCCCCCCGGAACACACACACACGCCCTCGGCTGGACCAGGAGGAGTGCCGGCCGGCTGGACCAGGAGGTGAGCGGAGCTCCGGCCCCCAACCCCCCCGCTTGGATGTGCCGTCCCCGTGGTGATGAGCCTTGCACCGCCGTATGCCGCCCCCCGCACCGAGGTAATAATCCGACCCGGAACAGGCAACGGATATAGCTTACCTGAGACGAGAAGCCGATCCCATACTTACCCGGCTTGAGGATTGAAGGCGCGGGACGTGCAGGAACCAGACGTGACCGGACGATCCAGGTACCTGGCCGCACGTCCCGTCCCCTGACCTGCGAGGGGGTTAATATAGCCAAGGGGCGTGGCCTCTGCCCCTCCCACAAATACAGGCTGCACGGCAGCCTTAACTACTTGTCTGAATAGTAATCATAATTCGCCCAAACTTTGAGAAAATACAACTGACATATAAACTATCGCACATAAGTGCGGCTTGATTAAAACTCTAAACAGATGCTAACTAGTAACAATTTAGAAATCTAACAGCCGTGGCTAAAAGCTGTACGGGGAGTGCAGATAACTAACATCAGTGTCCGCACTAACAGTGCCGCGTGATAGGACAGAGGTCTACGTTGGAGCTCTAGCTCTATTTGGGGAAATATAGCCGCCTTCGAATTTAGCTCAGATTCCATATATTATGGTATAGGTTTTAACCATGTGGAGTCACTGCCGGGATCAGAAAATACCTGTATTAGGAAAAGGTTAGACAGGGTAGAGGGGGAGGGGTGAATGAAGGGGAGGAAGAAGGGAAAGGGACATGAGCAAAAAAAAAAGGTGGGGGGGAGTATAAAAGGAAAAGGTTAGGTCAAATATCCCGCCAGAGAATACACAAGTAACTCAGGGAGAGCTTACAAAAACTGGAATGAGCGAGTACAAGGTGAGCCTGAAGTAAACTTATATAAGCGGGCCGTGCATTCCGTTGCCGAGTACACCCATAATCATAAGGTATTATAGAAGAGAGAAAGGCCAAGCCTCCCACCGTTAATACACAGATGGTCACGGGATAACAAATGGGAGCAAGGCTAAATAACCAGGTGTTAAGTAAATGGTTAAATGCAAAATATGGTAGGTAAGGAAGATTGAAGATTGAAGATTGAATAGTCCCCTGCTGAGTACACAAAAGGTCATAAGATGATGTAAAGAAGCAGGACTGAATAGCCCAAAGCTGAACACATGAGTAAATTAAAAAAGGCGAGGTCAAACATACCGCCGCTGAATACACTAAAGGTTACATAGAACCATACTGTGGAGATGTCTCACAAACAGACTTTCGGAGTAGATTCAAAGTCCCACCATACCGGATAAGTAAAGTCGAACTTTATATAAGAAGAACTCAGGGTCTGTTCTGTCCTCCTCTGCCATCCAGCCAGGCAACGGCCTCCGCCGGGGTGTTAAAGAACCTGGTATGTTCCCCATCAACGACGTGCAATCTGGCGGGGTACGCCATGGAGTATGGGAAATTCAGTTCTTTGAGGCGTCTTTTGACTCCAATAAAAGTGGGCCTCCTTTTCTGTAAATCAGCAGAAAAATCCGGGAACACCATAACGATGGTATTGTCATAGCGTATTTCTTGTAACATTTTGTTTTTATTGAAAATGTTTCATATATAACAGGCATACAAATCATTTATCAGTCAGTATACATGGGTCATAGCGTATTTCTTGCTGCTTCCTAGCCAGCTGTAATACCAGATCCCGGTCATTGGAATTTAGGAGCCTGGCAAGAAGCGGCCTGGGTGAAGAGCCTGGGGGAGGCAGTTTGGCGGGAACCCGATGCGCTCGCTCAACGGCAAATGCTCAAGAAAATTTAGCTCCTGGGAAGGTGTCCACCAGCCATTTCGATACAAATTTGCTGGGATTCGATCCTTCGGCCCGTTCGGGTAACCTGATTATTTGCAGGTTATTTCTTCTCTGGCGGTTCTCGTAGTAGTCACATTTTTGCTGCCAGAAATTAACCTTTGCCTCCAGGGCAGTGATTTGCACAGGCAGAGGAGCGGTGCGATCTTCCAGCTCAGAGACCCGGGTTTCCACCTCTTTAACTCTGTCTTTCAGATCGTGCATATCTTGCCGGAGCAACCCCAAGTCCACTTTAACTTCTTCCAACTTGCCCGACAATGTGGATCTGCAAGTAGTGATGGCGTGCAGGAGTTTGTTAGTAACCTGTGCCAGTGTGGGTTCTTCCTCCTGTTCTGGATCCCTCGACATTGCACTTTCGGCGTCCAACGAGGCTGCCCTTGAGACAAAGTCGGCGCCATCTTGGTCGCTCGTTCTGGCGAATGCCTTGAGCTTTTCAATGGTGGTAGGGGGTTTGTTTTTAGATATGCTTCGCCCTCCGGGTCTCCCCGATCATTTCTCCTTGGGCTGAGGAATGATGGCGGCAAAATATTGCTCAGGATGATAGTTGTTAGAGCTATACAAGAGTGGAGCTCACTCAGATATGACCGTTCATGTCCACAGCTGGCCACGCCCCCAAGGAAATCAGTTAACTTTCTTTCTGCCTCTCCCCACTCCTCTAAAAAAAATTCTTTTAAATTAGCCAAACATCTCTTAAACCGCCAAACATCTTGTCCTGAAGAGATCTAGATGGCTGCACGTCCTCTATCTCCATAGTCTCTCTTACTGCATAAAGTAAGGTGTAACAGTCCTACAGGCTCACCTGAGTCAGAGGACCGCTTGCTGGAGGTAGGAGTGGAGCCCAGTGGCAAGGACCGCAGGCAGGTAGTAGGTGCAGGAAGTCTAGCAGAGGCGTAGTCGGTAGTCAGGCGGTGGGTCAGGGCAGGCGGCAGTAAGCGTGGTCAGACAATCCGGATGGCAACGGTGGAGGCAGTTCAGTAGGTAGGGACAAAGCAGAAGAGTAGTCAGCAGGCAGGCGGTGGGTCATGGCAGGCGGCAGTAAGCATGGTCAGACAATCCGGATGGCAACGGTGGTAGCAGTTCAGTAGGTAGGGACAAAGCAGAAGAGTAGTCGGTAGGCAATTCCTGGTCAGCAGTGGACTTCCAGCAGTAGCAAGAGCAGCAGATGAGGAGAAGCTTGATGAAGGCTCAGGAGCTCAATAATCAGCAAACTGGAGTGCAAGGGGCTGGACTTATATAGGGAAGTACCAGGTGTGGGGAATCAAGGGTAATGAGCAAGGCTTGGCAAGACTGAGGTTAACTAATAGGCTTCAGGGAGGAATGTCCAGAGAGGACGGTAGCCTAGTAAGCAGGGCTACTGCCTGGGATGTGGCTGGTCACGGGTTCGAATCCTGACAGTACTCCCCCCCTTCCAAGGTGACCTCTGGGCACCGCAGGGGCAGGCTTACCGGGGTGCCGTTGGTGGAACTCTTTTACCAGTCTGGGGGCGTGGACATTTTCTTCTCGCTCCCAGGAGTTATCCTCGGGAGGGTAACCCTCCCACCCAATTAGGTATTGTAGTCTTCCCCGGTGGATCCTGGAGTCGAGAATCTTTGCGACAACGTATTCTTCTTCACCCTGTACCCTCACGGGTGGTGGAGGGGGCGAGTGGCGGCCTGTGAAGGTGTTCTCCACGTATGGCTTGAGGAGAGAGCAATGGAAGACAGGGTGCACCCTATTGGAGTCCGGAAGGTCGAGCCGGAACGTGACCTCGTTGATTTGTGCGGTGATCCGGAACGGACCCATGTATCTTTGGGCAAATTTTTTGGAGGGGACCTTCAATCTGAGGTTCCTGGTGGACAGCCACACCTTGTCTCCCACATGGAAGCCCGGGGTGGGTTTGCGACGTCTGTCTGCTCCCTGTTTAAAGCGCCTCTGGGCAAGCTGGAGGTTGTCTATAATGTTCTTTTGTGCCTCCTGTAGGGTTGTTAGGCGTTCGGCCACTGCTGGGAGGGTGGAGGCGATGGGTAGGTTGGGAATGAACAACGGGTGCGAGCCTGTGTTAGCAAAGAAGGGGCTGTGCTTGGTTGAGCTGTGCTCAGCATTGTTGTAGGCGAACTCGGCCGTGGGGAGATGATCAAGCCAGTCATCCTGCAGGTGGGAGCTGAAACAGCGTAGGTATTGCTCTAGGGTCTGATTAGTTCTCTCTTTCTGCCCGTTTGACTGAGGGTGGAAAGCAGAGGACAGGTTCACTTTAACCCCGAGCGCCAGGCAGAAGTTCTTCCAGAACTTTGAGGCAAATTGTACGCCTCGGTCGGAGACCTTGTCGTCCGGGATCCCATGCAGCCTGAAGACCTCTCTGAGAATAAGATCGGCCGTCTGTTTGGCTGTGGGTAGGCCTTTGTAGGGGATGAAATGGGCCATCTTGGTGAGACGGTCGACCACGACCAGGATGGTGTTCATCCCTTTTGAAGGAGAAAGGTCTACCACAAAGTCCATGGAGATCGAGCCCCAGGGGCGGGAGGGAATCGGGAGGGGTTGTAACAGACCCACGGGAGAGGAACGAGGAGTCTGATTGCGGGCACAGACCGTGCACGAGGAGATGTACCTCTTGATGTTCTCCTTGTATGTTGGCCACCAGAAGGAGCGGGAGAGAAGCTCCTGGGTCTTTCTAGTGCCAAAAATGGCCGGCCACCTTGGAGTCATGGTTGAGTTTGAGCACTTCGAGCCGTGCGATTTCTGGTACATATAGTTGTAGGTCCTGATGAAACCAATGACCGTTCTTAAACGTAAGGCTGACATTCCCTGTGGGGTGGGAGAGGAAGGGGTCATTTTCATATCCTTCTTTGATTGTGCCCAGGAGTTCTTTAGAGATGTTATTTTGGCCCTTGTTACTCTGTGAGGGCTCGGAAAACATTCTGGAGAGGGCGTCAGCCTTGCCGTTTTTTGATCCGGGGCGATAGGTGATGAGAAAGTTGAAGCGGGAAAAGAATAGGCTCCATCTGGCCTGTCTGGCTGAGAGTCTCTTAGCGCTGCGGATGAACTCGAGGTTCTTGTGGGCAGTTAGTACGATTATGGGTTTGGTGGCTCCCTCCAGCAGGTGTCTCCACTCGGAGGAGGCATCCTTGATCGCCAGTAGTTCTTTGTTCCCGATGTCATAGTTCTTCTCGGAGGGGGACATCTGGCGGGAGAAATATGCGCACGGGTGTAATAGCATCCTCTCCCCTGTCCGTTGTGACAAAACTGCCCCCACCGCGGAGTCTGATGCATCCACTTCGACTGTAAATGGCAGCTCGGGGTTCAGGTGGATTAGGATTGGAGCAGAAGTGAAGAGGAGTTTCAACTTGGTGAAGGCCTCCTGGGCCTTGAGTGTCCAGGAGAAGGGGACTGCCTTCTTGGTGAGTTGGGTGATTGGTGCTATGACCTTGGAGAAGTTCCGGATAAACTTCCGATAGAAGTTGGCGAAGCCAATAAATCTTTGTATCTCCTTCTCGTTTCTCGGAACGGGCCAGTTCATCACAGCTTGGACCTTCCCCGGATCCATACTTAGGCCCTCAGGGGAGATGATGTATCCGAGGAACTGAGTGGTGGTTCGCTCAAACTCGCATTTCTCTAGCTTGATATAGAGAGAGTTCTGTTGGAGTCTCTGCAGTACCCTGCGGACGTGTTCGCGGTGCTGCTCGAGGTCTTCAGAGAAGATCAAGATGTCGTCCAGGTAAACGACTACAAACAGATCCAGCATGTCCCTGAGGACGTCGTTAATGAAGTGCTGGAAGGTGGCGGGAGCATTGCAGAGTCCGAAAGGCATGACCAGGTACTCGAAATGACCATAACGTGTCCGGAAGGCGGTCTTCCATTCGTCCCCAGGGCGGATTCGGACGAGGTTGTAGGCCCCTCGAAGGTCGAGTTTAGTGAAGATCTTCGCTGCCCGGAGTCTCTCGAGAAGTTCTGAAATTAGTGGGAGCTGGTACCGTTTTTTTACGGTTATGTTGTTAAGCTTTCTGTAGTCTATGCAGGGACGCAGGGAGGAGTCTTTTTTCTCTACGAAGAAAAAGGGGGCTCCCGCTGGGGAGGTAGAGGGCCGGATGAACCCCTTCCTCAGGTCCTCGTCCAGGTACTCTTTCAGAGCCTTGAGTTCAGGCTCTGAGAGGGGGTAGATACTGCCAAAGGGTATTTCGGCCCCAGGCAACAGTTCTATAGGGCAGTCGTAGGGTCGGTGTGGTGGCAGCTTGTCTGCGTTTTTCTTGTCGCAGACATCCTGGAACTCGCTGTATTGAGGAGGTAGCAGATCCTTGACGGATAGTTTTGAGATGGTGGTGTCTTCGGGTGGAAGGACGGTTTTGTGGGAGCAATTTAGCGAGCAGAACTCGGACGGGAATCGTATGCAGCGGGTTTCCCAGTCCACCGAGGGGTTGTGGGTGGCCAACCAAGGGATGCCCAAGATCACCGGGAACTTCGGGGAAGCGATCAGCGAGAAGTGGATCTTTTCGCGGTGATCGAGTTCTATGAGGAGTTGTAGTTCGGTGGTCTCGTGAGTGGCCGGCCCCGAGCAGAGTGGGGATCCGTCTACGGTTTCCAGGTTAACGGGGGCTGCCTTGATTGTCAGTGGAATGTTCTTTTCGCGGGTGAAGGTTAGGTCCATGAAGTTGCCTCCCGCCCCGGAGTCTAACATCGCTGAACAGGGGAGTTGTCGCCCCTTAATGTCGATGAGGATGGGAACGATGAAGTGGGATCCATGAGCCGCCGTGTTGTTATTTTCCGGGGCTGCTGGCGGGGTTGGAGTCTGTGGTTGCTCCTTTAGTTCCGTGACGGCAATAGTCTTTCGGATCTTATGAGGACATTTGATAGCAAAATGACCCGGCTCCCCACAGTAGAGGCAGAGATTTTCGGCCAGCCGTCTCTCCTTCTCAGCTGTAGATAGAGACCTACATAGAGCGTCGACCTGCATAGGTTCAGTTGCTGATTGGGGGTCGCGCTGGGCGTTGGAAGAGAAGGAGTAAGTGGGTCTGTGGTCCGAGGACCAGAGTCTTTCTTTCTTCCTCTCGGAGAGTCTTTGATCTATTCGGATGCATAACTGAATGAAGTCATCCAGATCGTCAGGTAATAGAATAATTGTAGACAGCACTCTAATATGAGATTAATGCTTATTTTATTATTTTTTGCCGGACATAGAGGTCCTTTTAGGACTGAATGAAAGCAACGTTTCGGGCAAAATATATGCCCTTCATCAGGCTGATGTGATACAAAAAGAAGAAGAAAAATAATGGTAATGACAGGTAATGTATGGATACGTAGCTTAAGGCTGACATGTCAGCCTGCATTTGTGGGAGGGGCGTAGGCGCTCTTAAAAGGAGGCACGCCCTCTCCTCATGTGCGGGCGTTTTCGGTGCCTTTTTCCCGCCTGACGTCACGCCCCGTCCTGCTGTGCAGGTAAGTTTGCTGAGGGTTCCCCTCCAACGCTCTCCACTCAGCGTCTGGGTAAGTTCTCTGTCCTCCCGTACCCCTCTCCGGCTCGTTCCCCCCCCCCCCCCCGGCCCGGTCCGCCCGCTACCCACCTCGCATCCCGGGTGGTACGGCCGGCACGTCCCCACTCAGGCGCCGGCCTGGGCAGATCACGTGGGACGCCGGGCAGCGCCTCCGTTGCCTTGGCGACGGAGCCTGCGTCCCGGCCTGCCTCCGTTGTCGGGCTCTCTTTCCCGGCTCCGGCAGCCCCCCTTCTTCTTGCTGGACCAGGCCTTCTCCCCTCGGGCGGGTCCGTCCAGACCCAGGGGTGCCGCTTCGTCCTGTCGCAGCTGCTGGCCGGCTGCTGTTTCACCGCAATAAAGTTTCAAAAAAAAAAAAAAAAGTTTCACACGCACTGGCTCAGATGCATAAGCCCCGTCACAGGATCTCACCAGTCCCACACAATCCCAGCTGTTTTGCCAGGGTCATAGCACGCCGCACGGCTCCCACATGCCCTCCCCTGTCTTTTGAGCC
Source organism: Bufo bufo (assembly GCF_905171765.1). Classification (NCBI taxonomy): domain Eukaryota; kingdom Metazoa; phylum Chordata; class Amphibia; order Anura; family Bufonidae; genus Bufo; species Bufo bufo. The sequence continues at coordinate 435,961,520 of NC_053393.1, forward strand.
GCAGACCCAATTAACCCTCCACACCCCACGGCAGCGGTCCCGCTACCTTCCACGTCAGCTCCCTCACACGCAGTTCGTCAGTTCACAGGCACATACAGTACCCTGGGTCAAGGGTCGGGCAAATGGCGCAAGCAGCAGCAAGCAATAAAAACTCTGTATGATGATTTTTCAAGTTGCGCATGCGCGGCGTGCTGGCCAATCGGCACACACACTTTGACACCGCCATGTACGTCCGGCAGCAGTCTCTGTGAGTGGAGGTGCAAGGCCACATCCATCCCTATGTGTCCTCCTCTGTCATCCCGAGCCTGCAGGCAGCTCACGCGGGGGGTGCCGTTTCTCCCCACGCAGCTACTGGCCGGCGGCCGGCTGCTGTTCACTATCAATAAAGTTTGGAAAAAAAAAAAAAACAGCAGACCAGTTAACCCTCCACACCCCACGACAGCGGTTCCGCCACCTCACACGTCAGCTCCCACACACACAGTCTCATTAGATCACAGGGACTCGCAGTTCCCTGGGTCAAGAGTCGAGTAATGGCGTAGCAGGGGCCCCCCCCCCCCCCCCCAAACGCCACTGGTTATTGTTGCAGACTCTGGTTACTCTGCCGTGCTCACCATCCATCGTCTGCCAAGGTTTTCAAACAAATTCCGCCCGTGTCGACCACCGCCTGTTCCACTCTGCTACATCTGCGGACGTTGTTCGGCAAATACTTATTTTCAGTCACCGTTCTGTCACCAGTCACACGGCGGGTTTGCTTCCATGTCATCCCACCATGTTCATTGCCGGGTTTTCTTCATGTTTCACGCATGTCTTTTCATGCTCCAACATGTCTGTGGCCTGTTCCGTGTCAGGCTTACGCATCATTCTTACCATTTGTTGCCCATGTCGCCACGGGCTTACGGTTTTCCCAGACTATACCTGTTGCCAGTCACGCTTCAGGCCTACGTATCATTTGCCGTCAGTGCCTGTTTCAGGGTCACGTTTCTAATATATGACGTCTGTTGCCTGTTACGTTTCTGGCTTACGTTTCTCATCTATCATGTCTGCTGCCTGTTACGTTTCAGGCTTACGTTTTTCTTTTCTGTTGCCAGTCACGTTTCTGGCTTACGTTTCTAATCTATCATGTCTGCTGCCTGTTACGTTTCAGGCTTACGTTTTTCTTTTCTGTTGCCAGTTACGTTTCTGGCTTACGTTTCTAATCTATCATGTCTGCTGCCTGTTACGTTTCAGGCTTACGTTTTTCTTTTCTGTTGCCAGTTACGTTTCTGGCTCACGTTCCCAATGTATCATGTTGCCTGTTACGTTTCAAGCTTACGTATCCACCGTACCACGTCCGTGGCCTGTCACGTGTTTCTTTTATGTATTTATTCCCCGTTACGCTTCAGGTTTACGTTTTTTCATCCATTTCCGGTTACAGGCCAGGTTCATGCTGTTAATCACTATTCTTTGTCGCTATCATTTTTATTCCAGATTCGATCAATATTATTTTCTACAGTACGACCCCAGTTTTGTGTTCTTTTTCCAAAAAAAAATAAAAAAATTATTGTTGCAGACCCTGGGTACTCTGCCGTTAATCTTAAACCAGGGATCCATGCATCCTTACAGAGGTCATAAAATTCCCCACTCGGGGTTCAAACAGGTAGGTGCTTCACTCCAGTCACACCCAAAGTTTTATTCTCTCCACACAGTCAAGCAGCAGCATCAAAGTCTTTAAAAAAAAAAAAAAAAAAATGATGGTTCCCCATGTCACGGTTGGGACGCATTGGCGCGTTCCGGTCTGCGTAGTCTCCCCCTCACGTTACCAATTATTTTGCAGTCCCCGGGTGCTGCGCTCGTCAGCCAGGTTGCGCTCATTTGTCCCGTTTGCCGACCATCGCTTTCCACTCTCTACATCCACGGACATTTCTGGCGACTGCTTCATTTTCTACCACACATTCGCGGTCTTCCAGGCTTCGCTGCTATGCAACTTCCTATTCCTTTGTCACCCGCGTCAGGGTCACGTCGTAGTCACCAGGTTGTCTCCAGTCACGTCCCAGGTCACTTCTTGTTCATGTCACCATGTTTTGTTTCTCTGTCATACCTGTCCACGACAGGCTGTTGCTGTCACGTGTCAGGCCTATGTATCAATTGGCGGTCACGGCCAGGCTCACGCCTCTTGCCTCCCACGGCCTGTTCTGTTCAGGCGTCCGTTCCTTTCTCAATCATTGGCCTGTCACGTTTCAGACTCACGCTTTATTACCATTGCCACTTTTTGCGCTTCAGGCTCACGTGCACATCTCACCATGTCGGGTGCCTGCCACGGTTCAAGCTCACGTTTTGTTCAGTGTATCATCTGTTGCCTGTCACATTTCAAAAGCACGCTTCAATCTGTCATCTTTTTGCCATGTTTTATCTGTTGCCTGTCACTTTTCAGGCTCACGTTTTCAATTCATCATCTGTTCTGTTACGCTTCAGGCTTACGTTTTAATTCATCTCAGGTTGCCTGTCACGCTTCAGGCTTACGTGTTAGTTTCGTTATCTGTTGCCTGTTATGTTTCAGGCTTACGTTTCTAATTTATCTTAGGTTGCCTATTACGCTTCAGGCTTACGTGTTAATTTCATTATCTGTTGCCTGTTACGTTTCAGGCTTACATTTTCAATTTGTCATAAGTTTGGCTGTTACGCTTCAGGCTTACGTTTCAATCAATCATCTGCTGCCCGTTGCGCCTCAGGCTCACGTGTTTTTTTATTTTTCAGGTGTTGCCTGTCACGCTTCAGGCTTACGTTCATGTCACGCCGTGTCTGCCACCGGCTGCGCATCGATGTACGTTTCCAGTTTTCGTTGCCTCTTTCGTTTAGGGTCCACGTTCGTCACTTCTCATGCCATGGTTATCGCGCTCAGGCGTACATAAGGGTCCGGATCACTCAAAGTCTTACGTGGTATCATTTATTTTCTGTTACCTGTCACTTCAGGTTCACACTGTTAATTTACTGTTTCTGTCGCCTGTCATGTTTTAGACTCGATTCAGTAGTCCTTTCTCCGGTACGATTTCAGGTTTGATGTTTGTTTTTCTCTTCAGTTTTCTTTTTCCTGTCTGGGGCCAAGTACGGTTAGCTTTCTCACGTCATTTCACGCTTAGTCCATGGTCCCGCCGTTCAGAGCACTAGACACTCGCTAGTCCGCCTTTAACCACCATTCATGTCTCGGGTGTCGCTTGCAAGGTACGGGGCTTCCTGGTCAAATGTTATTTTCTATTTGTCACTTCGCAGCTGCAGTATGTCGCATTTCCAACATCGAAGAAGGCCTATCTGTACCGGAAACACCCGCATCCAAGCGGCCCTAAGGAGTTGGTCAATTCCGAAGTTGGTTACGGAGCTTAACCGGAGAGGGTTCCAATACCCTGCTTCTGCCGTAAAGCAGAGCTGTATAGGCTACTGATGGTTGAACCAGCAGCCCCGGACTTGGAGCGAGTCTCCATGTCCACCCTTCAGGTGTCCCTGGCGCAGCTACATGCCGGGATGTACTCCGTCGCCTCCTTGGTTTCGGACGTCCAGTCCAGCCTCTTGGCCGTCAAGTCCTACGGGGGGCTGCCACCTGCCCAGTCCACTCTAGCCTTGCCAATAACCTCCACCCTAGGGCCCGTTCCCCCAGGTAGGGTTCCGTACGCTACCGAGACTGCTCCCTCGCTTTTCATTCCTTGCCGCAGCCAAACTGCTTGTCACTACAAACGAATGTAGGGCCCCTTCATGCATGTTTCAGGGCTCACCCCCAGCTGATATGTCCTCAAGATCCAGGCCATCCTGTTCCACCACTATCCTTTAACACCATCAACGATATTTGTCCAAAGTCCAACATTTCTCCATGTTGGAAGACCCCGCAAGTAGGTCGGTTTTTCTGTCTCAACGATTAGGGGGTTTTCAGGAGAGTAGTCACGCGGTCGTCCCGAGCAGGCAGGCTGTGTCAGGGGATTATTTAGAAGCTTTCCACCTCCCTAGATGGTCTTCCTTTTGGGCTCCTTCCAGCACTGTCATAAAGGCTGCCATGCACTTTAGTTCCGCGGGTTCTTAGGACACAGCGAATTCACCCACAGTTCAGTCAGGTCCAAGGGTTTAACCGGGGGTCAGCTGGTATGGCCCGACGACCATTTCTCCTCACAGCTCCTCACTTTCAACCTCACAGGTGGGATCACCAGTGGAGGTGAAGTTCTTCAGTCCACCAACGCATGGTGCCCGGTCCAGGTGCTCAGGAGCTGGCTGGCAGCTCTGAGGGACTCCGCCCCTGACCGCCCATTGCTCCCATTCCAGGTCTCGGCCCGCACGGCCTCGCAGTTTCATCTCCCACGTTCGCACTCTGGCGGCGGGCTTGGGTTTCAACCCTAAGACCATTTCAGGACACTCCTTCCGTATTGGAGCTGCATCCGCGGCTTCAAGCACAACGTCCCCGGCCACGTCATCCGCGAATGGGTCGCTGGCGCTCCTCAGGCTTCCCACGTTACATACCTACCCTCAGGCCAAGATATCCCAGGCATTCCACAGTTTGGTTTTGCAACTTGGTCAGTGGCAAAGGTTTTCTCTCCCTACTCATATGTATTTTTGCCCCCTTTTAGGCTTACCCGCGGCATGGCTAAGGGCACCTCTCCAGCCATATCAGTTTAGGCAGGTTGGTTTCCTCTCTCAGGTCTTGGCACGTTCGGGGCACAAGCTCTCTGCCGTAGCCATGACCACAAGTAGCTTAAGGCTGACATGTCAGCCTGCATTTGTGGGAGGGGCGTAGGCGCTCTTAAAAGGAGGCACGCCCTCTCCTCATGTGCGGGCGTTTTCGGTGCCCCACCCTCCCTCCACTTTTCTTTCCATACTCCTCAGGGTATGCCCCCTTTTAGGCTTACCCGCGGCATGGCTAAGGGCACCTCTCCAGCCATATCAGTTTAGGCAGGTTGGTTTCCTCTCTCAGGTCTTGGCACGTTCGGGGCACTAGCTCTCTGCCGTAGCCATGACCACAAATACAATATACACAGGTTAAATGAAACCATGATTGGAACAGAAAATTACCTAAGATATTGTGAAGGCAATATCTGTAGATATATACAATAGTAAACATGATGAGAGAATAAAAAGATATATGAATACATGATTCAAAACAAATAATTGGTTGCAATATAATCATAATTAGTGTGCATGATTCTTCATATATTTCAAAATGAGACTTCATATATTTCAAAAGGACTTCATATATTTCAAAATGCGAATATCCAGCCAAATAGCTGACTAACACCATGTACTAGAGGTATGTAGTATTGGATAGCATCAGGCGTCAGAACAAAAAAGGACCAATGAGGTAACAGTGCACAGCAAGTGGAGTAGGAGGAAAAAAAGGGGGGGGGAACAGAGACAGGGGGGAAAAAAGTAAAGTCAGGGTATATATACACACATTGTGCGCAGATGTGCCGATATGTGTATATAGGAAGGGAATCCTGCTGGGGATAGTGAGCGGCACAGACAGCAGCATGATACAGGGTCAAAGGAGTAAGACGCCTGTAATAATGTTGAGCTTACCTATTAGCGTGAGCAGAATCGCAGCGGGCCGGCATGTCTGGGCTGCATATGAGGGTGATTTAAATAGGCGGGTTCCCGCCTTCTGCATGACGCTCGTGATCTCGCGATGTTGCGAGAATCATAGCGTAGGTCGGTGTGACGTGTAACCCATATCACACGTCACACCGACCTACGCTATGATTCTCGCGATGTTGCGAGAATCATAGCGTAGGTCGGTGTGACGTGTGATATGGGTTGGCGCATGCGTACAGAGACCGGAGGGTGCGCGCATGCGCACGCCGTCCGGGAGGTAAAGAATAGCCTATTCTGATTGTGGTAGCGGATCAAGGTTCGGCGCATGCGCACCGGAGATGACTGGGACGAAGCAGTCATAAAGGGATGCTCTGACTGTGTGTGTAAAGGAGGGTCAAAAAGACCGATGCTAATTATTCTAATCTAAGCTGGGGGATCAATGTGGGACAATAGTGGGAGGTTTGGTGGAAAGATATAGGATATTAAGAGGCACATATCGTAGGTCCTAAGTTAACTTAGGACCTACGATATGTGCCTCTTAATATCCTATATCTTCTCTTAATATCTTAATATCCTATATCCTCTTAATATCCTATATCTTTCCACCAAAGAGGGTCAAAAAGACTGATGCTAATTATTCTAATCTAAGCTGGGGGATCAATGTGGGACAATAGTGGGAGGTTTGGTGGAAAGATATAGGATATTAAGAGGCACATATCGTAGGTCCTAAGTTAACTTAGGACCTACGATATGTGCCTCTTAATATCCTATATCTTCTCTTAATATCTTAATATCCTATATCCTCTTAATATCCTATATCTTTCCACCAAACCTCCCACTATTGTCCCACATTGATCCCCCAGCTTAGATTAGAATAATTAGCATCGGTCTTTTTGACCCTCCTTTACACACACAGTCAGAGCATCCCTTTATGACTGCTTCGTCCCAGTCATCTCCGGTGCGCATGCGCCGAACCTTGATCCGCTACCACAATCAGAATAGGCTATTCTTTACCTCCCGGACGGCGTGCGCATGCGCGCACCCTCCGGTCTCTGTACGCATGCGCCAACCCATATCACACGTCACACCGACCTACGCTATGATTCTCGCAACATCGCGAGATCACGAGCGTCATGCAGAAGGCGGGAACCCGCCTATTTAAATCACCCTCATACGCAGCCCAGACATGCCGGCCCGCTGCGATTCTGCTCACGCTAATAGGTAAGCTCAACATTATTACAGGCGTCTTACTCCTTTGACCCTGTATCATGCTGCTGTCTGTGCCGCTCACTATCCCCAGCAGGATTCCCTTCCTATATACACATATCGGCACATCTGCGCACAATGTGTGTATATATACCCTGACTTTACTTTTTTCCCCCCTGTCTCTGTTCCCCCCCCCCTTTTTTTCCTCCTACTCCACTTGCTGTGCACTGTTACCTCATTGGTCCTTTTTTGTTCTGACGCCTGATGCTATCCAATACTACATACCTCTAGTACATGGTGTTAGTCAGCTATTTGGCTGGATATTCGCATTTTGAAATATATGAAGTCCTTTTGAAATATATGAAGTCTTATTTTGAAATATATGAAGAATCATGCACACTAATTATGATTATATTGCAACCAATTATTTGTTTTGAATCATGTATTCATATATCTTTTTATTCTCTCATCATGTTTACTATTGTATATATCTACAGATATTGCCTTCACAATATCTTAGGTAATTTTCTGTTCCAATCATGGTTTCATTTAACCTGTGTATATTGTATGTATCCATACATTACCTGTCATTACCATTATTTTTCTTCTTCTTTTTGTATCACATCAGCCTGATGAAGGGCATATATTTTGCCCGAAACGTTGCTTTCATTCAGTCCTAAAAGGACCTCTATGTCCGGCAAAAAATAATAAAATAAGCATTAATCTCATATTGGAGTGCTGTCTACAATTATTCTATTACCTACCAGTTCCAAGAGGTGGAGCCAGGAACGTACCTAGACGTGCACCCTAAATCTACCACTCTCAGACAGAGTGCCGTGGTCGTCTTGTGATTTCTATCCAGATCGTCAGGGGGCTCAACTCTGGCGAGTTCGTCCTTTATTAATTCTGACAGGCCTCGCCGGAATTGGCTCCTCTGTGCCGCTGGGTTCCAGGTGGTGTCCGTGACCCAACGGCGAAACTCGGCGGTGTATTCGGTGACGGAGCGTCTCCCTTGCCGCAGACCATGTAGTCGCGCCTCGTTGGGGTCGTCGAAGACTTGGCTCATGGCGGTGATGAAGTTGTTTAGGTTGTCCAGGAGCTGACTGTTAGCCTCCACGTAAGGTGATGCCCATGCTAATGCTTCTTCCGTCAGGAGATTGACCATGAATAGCACCTTCTTTTTCTCGGTGGTGAAGGGGGCCGGGTACATCAGAAAATAGATGCGGCATTGGTTTAGAAACCCCCGATACTGGCGTCTGTCGCCGCCGAATCTTGATGGGAGTGGCATGCGGGTGTCTGCGGCCGCGCCGCGGACGTCCAGGTGTTGCCTCTGTAGTTCAATAATCTCCCTTTGCTGGCTTTGGACTACGCCTTGGAGCTGGGCAAATTTTTCCTGATATGTAGTACCAAATTCTTGAAGTTCGGAGACCTGCTTACGCAGAGTGGCCATTGCGGACTCCATAGTGTGGCTGATTATTCTGTAACAGTCCTACAGGCTCACCTGAGTCAGAGGACCGCTTGCTGGAGGTAGGAGTGGAGCCCAGTGGCAAGGACCGCAGGCAGGTAGTAGGTGCAGGAAGTCTGGCAGAGGCGTAGTCGGTAGTCAGGCGGTGGGTCAGGGCAGGCGGCAGTAAGCGTGGTCAGACAATCCGGATGGCAACGGTAGAGGCAGTTCAGTAGGTAGGGACAAAGCAGAAGAGTAGTCAGCAGGCAGGCGGTGGATCAGGGCAGGCGGCAGTAAGCGTGGTCAGACAATCCGGATGGCAACGGTGGTAGCAGTTCAGTAGGTAGGGACAAAGCAGAAGAGTAGTCGGTAGGCAATTCCTGGTCAGCAGTGGACTTCCAGCAGTAGCAAGAGCAGCAGATGAGGAGAAGCTTGATGAAGGCTCAGGAGCTCAATAATCAGCAAACTGGAGTGCAAGGGGCTGGACTTATATAGGGAAGTACCAGGTGTGGGGAATCAAGGGTAATGAGCAAGGCTTGGCAAGACTGAGGTTAACTAATAGGCTTCAGGGAGGAATGTCCAGAGAGGACGGTAGCCTAGTAAGCAGGGCTACCGCCTGGGATGTGGCTGGTCACGGGTTCGAATCCCGACATAAGGAATCCAGATCCTCCAAAGAAAATAAATACTTTTTAGTATCGTCTGAAGTAACAGGAGGTTGATCTGCTTCATCAATTTCGCCTTCAGAATAATATGGATCTTCCATGCGTTCATCTGAATCTGATTCTACCTCCATTCGCATTCTCTTTGGGGCCGGATTGGAGAAGGAGGAGGGGTTAAAGAAGATACTGTCGCTTGCACTTCTTCGCGAACCATGCTTCTAAGATCCGTTAGAAAGGACGGTTGCTCTTCCTTAAGAAGTCTGGCTATATAGTCTGAACATAGCTGTTTCCTGTATGCCTCCTGCAATTTTTTCCCGCAGGTTGCACATTTCTTCGGTCTTTTCCTAGGTTCAGGCAGGGATTTTTGAAGAAAGAACCGAAGATGCCATACTTTTAATAAATGTTAAACCGGGTAACTGTGTAGCAGAAGTAACACTTACATGCCCCTGGGCAGAGGTGTCAGAGACTATTTCGGTCTTGGACAACATCAGGGGCTCCATAGTAGGAATGACCTAACCTGGAGAGGTTTCTTCCCCTTTTATGGGACTTACCTTACTTGCCCCTCCTCTGCGGCCACGACTCTTCTCCTTCTTTTCTAGGGGACTCAACCCCCCAGGGGGGGTCAACCCTGATGCAAGACCGCATCAGCCGGGTCTCCAGCATCTACAGGGAGCCGCCATCTTACTTCCGCCGATGCCGAAAGGGACGTCAGACGATCTCCCACGTGACCCGAGTGAAGGAGGAAGCATCCCGACGCGCCGAGAGCCCCCCGGAGGGGAAGCGGCCTCAGCCTTTCATCCACTAGAGAAGCCCCGGAGGGGTAGCTAGCCGGGGTAAAAAATCTGAGCTGAGAGGGGAGACCGGGATCCCCCGACCAGCTCTAGCCCCACAGATCCCCAGAGGGGTAGCTTTCTTTATCTATCTTCTTATCTCCATATATGGGAGCTCACTCCCTATCCCTGTAGGGACAGGAAGACACTGGAGACGGGGAGTGGGGGGGGACCTTTTAAACGTACCTCACTTACTGTCCCTACAGAGATGGGGATGGACATCCTCCCATGTGCTGTCATGGGGGACATCCTGGAAAGTGGGGATAAGAAAGACACCAAGTAGTGTTATATAGGAGGGGCATTGTGGGAAAATGGGACATGGGGTCACAGAGACCCAAACATTCAACTGGACCTGTTTCTGTGCTCCCTGACCCCCCACCAACAGTTTACCATGTAAGAGTCAGTCACTCTCACTAGAACTTCTAAGGCTTCTTTCAGACGGGCGTTGCGGGAAAAGGTGCGGGTGCGTTACGGGAACACCCGCGATTTTTCTGTGCGAGTGCAAAAGATTGTAATGCGTTTTGCACTCGCGTGAGAAAAATCGCGCATGTTTGGTACCCAAACCTGAACTTCTTTACAGGGGTTGTGTAGATTGTATTATTTTCCCTTTTAACATGGTTATAAGGGAAAATAATAGCATTCTGAATACAGAATGCATAGTAAAATAGCGCAGCCCGGCATCTCCTTCTGTCTCCTTTGCTGAATAGGACCTGTGGTGACGTCACTCCGGTCATCACATGATCCATCACATGATCCATCACCATGGTAAAAGATCATGTGATGGATCATGTGATGACCGGAGTGACGTCACCACAGGTCCTGTTCAGCAAAGGAGACAGAAGGATATGCCGGGCTGCGCGAGCAAGTGGACTAAGGTGAGTTAAATAATTTTTAAATTTTTTTTAACCCCTCCAGCGCTATTTCACTATGCATTCTGTATTCAGAATGCTATTTTCCCTTATAACCATGTTATAAGGGAAAATAATAATGATCGGGTCTCCATCCCGATCGTCTCCTAGCAACCGTGCGTGAAAATCGCACCGCATCCGCAATTGCTTGCGGATGCTTGCGATTTTCACGCAACCCCATTCACTTCTATGGGGCCTGCGTTGCGTGAAAAACACAGAATATAGAGCATGCTGCGATTTTCACGCAACGCACAAGTGATGCGTGAAAATCACCGCTCATGTGAACAGCCCTATAGAAGTGAATAGGTCGGTATTCAGTGCGGGTGCAATGCGTTCAACTCACGCATCGCATCCGCGCGGAATACTCGCCCGTGTGAAAGGGGCCTAAATCTCCTCTTGCACCTGCTGCACACTGCTGGTCTTCTGGTGGGCTGAAACTTCCCTCCACCTTATGATTTATACTGGTGGTTCAGCATTACAAACAATCATTTGCAGACCGTCAGCCTACTCAGTCAACATTGGCCATGGGTCACCTTTTTTGTCAGCATCACTTCTCTGAAGCTGTAGAATACAGGACATTTTACAGGACAGCAGAGGTTCTGTACAGAATAGTGTGCAGTCAGAGCTAGAAGTGACCACGTGTTTCCAGAATGGGATCTCCTTTTTGCGGAGCCTGAGGTGGTGATCTACTAGGGGAGCAGAGACAGGTACACATAACAGATGGTGAATGCTGCTGCATGCTCCTTTTTCAGATGCTCCAGTTCCCCCATAACCATATCAGCCACAGTCAGTTACCTTTGCACTTGCCCCACAGCCAGGTCTTCCTTATATATAGCCATGCTGCTGTGGCTAAAATGTACATTAGCCACCTGGTTGAGTCTTGAAATAACTGTTTTTGCCGTGAATATTTTGCTACAAAATGGTGAGAATGACGCCCATGAAAGATTGAAACAAGGCAAATGTTTGATGAATAAAAAACCCTTCTGGTTTTTGTATACTCTGATATGGTGCTGCAGTCCCTTCGAAACGTTTGATGACTTTCATCAAATTATGGATTTATTAGTTATAATTGCATTTTTGGGGTTTTAATAATGAAGATTACATGTAAACACACTTAACATTACATGATCAGCATTACAGGTACTATGCGCACTAAATATACGTTATGGAGCCGTCACTGTGTCCGGAACTGGAAGACCTTTAAGGATGTCAGACGCACCGTGTACAATTTTTTCACAAATTCTTCTTTTTGTCTGATATGTTGCATTTCCAATATGCGGTGTCAAAATAATATTCTTTGCTGTCAGCAAAGGATGATTTCTGGAGAAAGAGATTTAAAAAATTGTAACTCTCATACCTAATATTTTTGAACTTCCTCAAACATTATCAGTGGTGGAAGGGCCTATGCACACGAGCAAATTTCACATGCAGGTGCCATTCGTGTTTGAAAGAGACAGCACCCACAATTAAAAGTAACCCATTGAAAATTGCCCTGAGTGAAAAAACATGCAGCAAGTTCTTATTTTGCATTTCTCATGTACAACTTCTGATTCAAATCAGTGGTTCAGTGAATAAAAACTGAAGCACTCTGGAGGGCGGTCGGTCAGTTTTTGGCCTCATGCACACGACCATTGTGTGTTTTGCGGTCCGGACAGCCATTGATATAACTGCCTATTCCTGTCCGCAAAACAGACAAGAATAGGACAGGTTATGTTTTTTTTGGAGGACCACGGAACGGAGCAACGGATGCGGACAGCATGAGGCCTTATTCTTCCGTTTTTTTCACACGCGGGAAAAATGTGTGAAAACTGAAGACAATCCACGTGAAAAATAAAAAATGCAAGAACCAGAATTGCAGAAAACACAGATGCAAAACTGAGGCCAGTTTTCAGTAGCAGAACTTGCACAGATATAATATCACATCGTATGCATGAGCCCTAACTGTAAAACAAAAATAATAGTCACATATTTACACAGTGGCAAAAAAGATTGCGTTATCATCGTTGCCCATTATCCTTGCACTTGTGGTCGGATTACAGTTGGCTGATTTAAAAGTCATACCTTGGCAGTGGTTCTGGGTATGTGACATCTAAAGCGGCAGCCTTAATTACTCCTCTGTTTAAGGCATCTACCAGGGCATCTTGGTCAACTACCTGACCTGAAATACATTTGTAGAATATCAGTTTTGATTATTATAAATATTAAATGTGGTCATTTATCTGCCTTACAATTGAAGAAACAAATTATTAGTAGGGGACATTTGATTTTGGTTTTATATATACAGTATATATACACAGACCTTTCCTCCTGCCTTATTTGCTAACAACTAGCAGATGCCTGTTTACACGATAGGATATGACATAGACAAGTTATAATTTTAGGTCATCAGAACACTTATTTCACACGACTGATCCTTCCATCCCCATGCAGTCAGTTTTTAAAACGGACAGCATCCGGACTGAACACTGACCTATTCATTTCAATGGGTATACGCACCGTCTGTCCTTTTAGGAAATATTGCAGCATGTTCTATCGTTACCATTTTTTTCATACAGAACTGATCCATTGAAGTCAATGGGTCAGGGAAAAAACCTGACTGCACACAAACGGGATCTATGTGTGGTCTGTTTTTCACTGGTGTTTGCTAGGAGATGCTGTGTGTTATTCTTCAGTTTTTCTTCACATGCATGAAAAATGGATGACAGATATTATAATGGCGGAAAAAGTAAAAACTGAAGGCAGTTGCAGACATAACCGATTCAACTTGCATGTAGAATCATCGAATTTTCACTGAACAGTCTTTAAAGGGGTCGTCTCACTTCAGTAAGTGGCATTTATCATTTAGAGAAAGTTAATACAAGCCACTTACTAATATATTGTTATTATCCATATTGCTTCCTTTGCTGGGTGTATTCATTTTTCCATCACATTATACACTTCTCCTTTCCATGGTTACAGACCACCCTGCAATCCATCAGTGGTGGTCGTGCTTGCACAATATAGGAAAAAGCACTAGCCTATGTGCACTCCCATGGTCCCGGCCACACTTTTTCCTATAGTGTGCAAACACGACCACCACTGATGGATTGCAGGGTGGTCTGTAACCAAGGAAACGCGCGGTGTATAATGTGATAGAAAATGAATCCAGCCAGCAAAGGAAGCAATATGGATAATAGCAATATATTAGTAAGCGGCTTGTATTAACTTTCTCCACATGATAAATGCAACTTACTGAACTGAGGCAACCCCTTAGTGACCAGCCTGTTTTGGGCCTTACTGACCAAGCGTTTTTCTTCAGTTTTTCATCATCACGTTCCAAGAGCTAAAACTTTTTTATTTTTCTGTTTATATAGCTTTATGAGGGTTTGTTTTTTTGTGGGACAAGTTGTAGTTTTTAATGGCGCCATTTTGGGGTACACATAACTTTCTGATTAACTTTTATTAACTCTTTCTGGGAGGGAGATGGAAAAAACAGCAATACTGCCACTGGGTTTTTAAGTTATAAATTTTACGGCGTTCATTTTTCAGGATAAATAACATAATATCTTTATTCTCTGGGTCAGTATGATTACAGTGATAGCAAATACATATATATTTTTTTACATTTTACAACTATTTTTGCAATAAAAACCCTTTGTTTAAAAGAAAAAAAAAGTTTTTGCATTGCCGCTTCCCAAGACCCATAACCTTTTTAATTTTCTTTCTATGGAGTTGTGTGACGGCTTGATTATTGCGGGACAACTTGTATTCTTCATTGGTATCATTTTGGAGTAAATGGCGCTTTTTGATCGCTTGGTATTATGTTTTTTTCAGTGGCAACTAAGAATAAATTAGCAATTTTTTTTATGGCATTCACCATAGGGGATAATTTACATGATATTTATGTAGTCCGAGTCGTTACGGATGCGGCAATACCAAACATATGGAAATTTATTTATTTTTTGCAATTTTTTCCATTGAAAAGCGTTTTTTTTTTAATTGAATAAATGAGTTGTTTTTTTTACTTTTTTTACCACTTAATAGTCCCACAAGGGGACTATAACAGACAGCTTTTTCATTGCTTTTCAAATGCAATGCACTATCCTTATAGTGCATTGCATTTTAATGGCAATGCTATCCTGACATTGACCAGAAGGCTGTGCCAGAGAGGCACAGCCTGCTGAAAATTCCTGAAGGCTGGCCTGGGGCCTACATTAGACCCCAGGCAGCCTTCACACAAATACGATTGCGGGGTGCCGATGGGAGACAGAGGGAGTCTGCTCCCTTTGTCAGCACTTTACATGTGGCGGGCGCCATTTCCCGCTGCATGTAAAGTGTTAAACAGCCCGGATCGGCACTCCTGCCAAATCGGGCTGTCAGAGCAGGGCCGCAGCTCTCATGTGAGAGCCGGGTCCCCGCTGCACGGGGGACCTGTGCAGAGCTTAGACTGGGCTGCCGTAAAAAAGCGGCAGCCCAGCCTAAGGCCCCTTAGTGACCGCCATAAAAACGCGTATGGGTGGTCACAAAGGGGTTGTCTTGCCATTTACTGTATATTGATGACCTATCGTCAAAATACTACACCAGGCACCCCTGACGATCAGTTGTTTGAAGAGGAGACGATGCTCCATGTGAGTGCTGCTTCCTGTTCATTACACTGCCCGTTGTTTCGGAAGTTAGGACGGTGCAGTGTAATGACAAGTACTCGCTCCATTCACTTGAATGGAGCAAGAACTTGTAATTAAACTAGGGTTGTCCGATACCAAAATTTTAATTCAGTTTCAATACTCGATACCATGCGAAAAATATAAAAAAAACACCAAAAAAGTTTCGCGCATTCTGCATTTTATGGAATGTCCAGCCCATAATAGAACAGTCCAATCCTATTTTTTGGGGGGACAAGGTGACTAAAAAAAAATGGCGAATCGAACTGTTTTATTGATTTTTTTTTTGCGTTCACCTCATAGGACATTTTATTTTATTTTAATAGTTTGGACTTTTCGGACGTGGCGCTATTTAATATGTTTATTTATTGTTTATATATTTTATATGTAAAATTGGGAAAGGGGAGATTTATACTTAATATTTTGGTGTGTTTTTTTTAACTTTTTATTTAATAACCATTTCCCCCTAGGGACTAGAACCTGGGATATTTTAATCCCTTGTCCTATTCACCCTAATAGAGCTCTATTAGGGTGAACAGGATCTCACACTCTCCCTGCTGCCCTGTGCATAGTACACAAAGCAGCAGGGAGATTACCATGGCAGCCAGTGCTTCAGTAGCATCCTGGCTGCCATGGTAACCGATCAGAGCTCCAGGATTACACTGCTGGGGCTCCGATCAAAAGCTGCCACTGAGGAGGAGGGGAGGGGACCCGGTGGAGGAGGAGGGGAGGGGACCAAGTGGCCACTGCCACCAATGATTTTAATACTGGGGGGTGGGGGGAAGGGGGTGCACTGCGCCACCAATGATTTTAATACTGGGGAGGAGGGGGGCGCACAGCGCCACCAATGATAATTAACATTTAATACAGGAGGCGGGTGCGGCACCTGAGGGGTTAACTGCCGCTGATCGTAGCTCCCCGCCAGCACCTACCTCTTGGATTTGTATTAAATGTTTACTTTCATTGGTGGCGCAGTGTGCACGCCCCTCTCTCCTCAGTGGTGGCAGCGGCACAGGGGGAGGGAGAGAGTGCTTCCTTTTCCCCTGTGCTGCTGAGTAGAATACAGAGCGCGCCGAGAGCAGAGCGCTCCATGTTCTCTGATACTAGACTGCGCAATAGCGAAGCCTAGTATCGAAAAAAAGGCAAATCCCGGTATCGAGGTCGATACCAGACAAAAGTATCGATTGGGTATCGAAAATTCGATACCCGAAACAACCCTAAATTACAATATGCTGCGCTACAGGGGAGACAATGAGTAATGTAATGAGCAGGAAGCAGTGCTTACATGGAATGCCCTCTCCATTTCAAATATCTGATCGGCAGTGGGTGCTGGGTGTTGGACCCCTGCCGATCAGACATATATAGCCTGCACAACCCTTTTAACTGATTTTCAGAAAACAATGAAGCACACTAAAGCAAAACTTAGAAAAAATGTCTGTTTTGGATCAGTCATGTGAAAGAGGCCTGAGGCTAATTGTACTGGGTGATTATTTATTCCCTTTAGGCCGAATGCACGATCTATACGAGTGTATTACTGTAGTGCGGCGGCGACATGAAGCGCACGGCGTCATAGCAAACAATGACGCCGTGTGCTCCTGCTGTCAGCAGGAATCCAGGTCGGCATACCACGGACCGCTCACGGTCGCGGAACACAGAAGTCAGATTTTTGAATGTCAGGTCTTCCTTCAGAAAATACTATGCATATATGTGCATGCATTTTACTTCAGCTGCCCATCTGGAAACCACAAGAAGCACATAAGATATACAGTGCTTTGAAAAAAATATTCATACCCCTTGAACTTTCCACATTTTTTCACGTTACATCCAAAAACTTAAATGTATTTTATTGGGATTTTATGTGATAGACCAACAAAATAGCAAGCACAGTATGTGTGAAGTGAAAAGAAAATGATACATGGTTTTTAAAATCCAGCCTCCTGTACTCTGATACCCCTAAATAAAATCCAGTGTGACCAATTGCCTTCAGAAATTACTTAATTTGTAAATAAAGTCCACCTGTATGTACTGTAGTCTCACTATGACTACAGCTGTTCTGTGGAGGCCTCAGAGGTCTGTTAGTGAACATTAGTGATCAAACAGCACAATGAAAACCAAGGAACACACCAGACAGGTCAGGGATAAAGTTGTGGAGAAGTGTAAAGCAGAGTTAGGCTATAGAAAAATATCCCACGCTCTGGACATCTCATGGAGCACTGAAAATGGAAGGAGTATGGCACAACTGCAAAACTACCAAGACATGGTCATCCTCCTAAACTGACAGCCCAGGCAAGGAGAGCACTAATTTGAGAAGCAGACAAGATGCCTATGGTCACTCTGGAGGAGCTGCAGGAATCCACAGCTTAGGTGGGAGAATCTGTCCACAGGACAACTTTTGTGTACTCCACAAATTTAGGCTACTTTCACACTACCGTTCAGAGCGGGTCCGTCTGATGTCTGCCCAGACGGATCCGCTCATATATAACGCAGACTTGGGATCCGTTCAGAACGGATCCGTCTGCATTATATTGTAGAAAAAATTCTAAGTGTGAAAGTAGCTTCAGACGGATCCATCCAGACTTTACATTGAAGGTCAATGGGGGACGGATCCGTTTGAAAATTGAGCCATACTGTGTCAACTTCAAACGGATCCGTCCCCATTGACTTACATTGTAAGTCTGGACGGATCAGCTTGCCTCCGCACGGCCAGGCGGACACCTGAACACTGCAAGCAGCGTTCAGGTGTCCGCTTGCTGAGCGGAGCGGAGGCTGAACGCTGCCAGACTGATGCATTCTGAGCGGATCCGCGTCCACTCAGAATGCATTAGGGCAGTACGGATGTGTTCGGGGCCGCTTGTGAGCCCCTTCAAACGGAGCTCACAAGCGGAGCCCCGAACGCTAGTGTGTGTCAATAAAGCCTTAGCCTTTATTGAAGAGTGGCAAGAAGAAAGCCATTTTCGAAACCAAGCCATAAGAAGTCCCATTTGCCACACGCCATGTAGGGGACACAGCAAATATGTGGAAGAAGGTGCTCTGGTCAGACAAGAACAACGTTGAAGTTTTTGGCCTAAATGCAAAACACTATGTGTGGCGGAAAACTAACACACCGTCCCCACCGTGAAACATGGTGGTGGCAGCAGGGACAGGGTAGCTGGTCAGAGTTGATGGGAGCTAAATGCAGGGCAATCCTGAAGGAAAACCTAGTAGGGGCTACAAAAGACTTGAGACTGGGGCAGAGGTTCACCTTCCAAAATGGCAGTGTGAATAGCCACATAGACTTCAACTCGTTATAAAAATGGCCGTGTGATGGCCTTTACTTAAACGGCCATCAAACAGCCATTTTTTCCATTCGAGTGCATAAAGCCTTACTGTAGACAGTTGTCAGACATAATTGTGAAAAGAGGGAGGGGAATGGGGGATATCCTGGAACTCACGCAGACATAATTTTCTATGTGTTACAGTAGGAAACTACAGTGTAGCTGACAATAATGCTGCAAGGTTTGATCAGCCTCATGGTATAGGTAAAAATGTCAGAATGCTTGACATTATGTCTCAAATAGCATTTGGATGCATTTTATGTACATTATATTTGAGAAACATACCTCTGCTAATGTTGATAAGAGTGGCTGTGGGCTTCATTAATTGAAATTCCTCTCGACCAATCAAATTGTGTGTGTCTGGTGTCAGCCTGACAACCACCATTACAAAGTCAGACTGCTGAAGCAAATCAGCCATGTTACTACAGTATTTAGCTCCGACTTCCGTTTCTTCTTCCACAGTTCTGTTTGAAAATCATAGTAGTACATTAATGTTAGTGCTAGGCATAAAAAATGTTAATCAGGTCATGTTCACAGCCTGCCAGAGTTCACCGGATCAGTCATTGCCGGATTCAACAGATCACCGGCAGATCACTATTGACTATAATGGAATCCGGTGGTGATACGGCATACATACAGTGTTTCGGCTGGACAAAAACCTTTGCATGCAGCGGTTTTTGGTCCGACCGACAGCCGGTATTTGTGCCGGATCCTCTTGCTGCAGATGCAAACAAGACCTAAGGGTCCTTACACACATGAATTTGGCTCTGGCATTATGGAGGAATAAGAACAAGCAGGATTTTCTGTGTTTTTATGCTGTGGTTTTCGTGTTGTTTTATTGTGGCGTTTTTTCTGCACATAGTGTGGCTTACCACTAGTGTTTTCGTCACAGTGTTTTTCCCTTATAGATAAGGTGTTGGAAAAGCGCCTGAAAAAACTCAAAGACCTACAGCATAATAAAGACAAAACCTATTTAACAAAAAATCCAGGAAAAAAATAAAGCTTGCGTGTCCTGCATTTCATATTCCCCACAGATCTAGAGCTGGCTTTTTTAGAGCAGAAAAATTCTGCAAAAAATTCAGGTGCAAAAAAACACCACTGAAAACGCACAAGTGCAGAAAAACACAGCTACAAAACTACTTGTGAAAGAGTTTTTTATTTTTATTTTTTTTAAATATAAGATCATTTTTATAACTTTTTTGAACAACACACATTTTATAAATTACAATTCCCACCCCCCATAAACAATCCTGCCCCACTGTCCATGTAGTAAGAGATTTCAGATGAACAAGAGACATAAGATACAGTTTGGGGTCCATTCACACGTCCGCAAATAGGTCCGCATCCGTTCCGCAATATTGGGAACAGGTGCCGACCCATTCATTCTCTATGGGGCCGGAAGAGATGCGGAGAGCACACTATGTGCTCCCCGCATCCGCATTTCCGGAGCGCGGCCCTGAACTTTCGGGCCGCGGCTCCGCAAAAAAAATAGAACATGTCTTATTCTTTTCCGAAATTGCGGACAAGAATAGGCAGTTCTATGGGGGGGTGCAGATCCACCATAAATCTGACTAGGATTTGTGTTGCTAGTATTTTTCCCTTTGTGGTTCGCATTAGGACAATTTTTTTAAATCAGATATCTTTTAATTGAGTTTTACTCATAAACAAATAAAATGCACATCATGTTTACAGTGTCCAAAACAGTTCAGACATAGTAGGATAGAGTACTGACACGACAATAATTGTTGACTCATAAGTGTTAATCAAGTGCAAGTCCACAACTAACTCCCCCCTTCCCCCATGAGACAATCACAGTAACAGCTGGCTGCCAAAAATCAAAGGAGAGGAGAAATAAAAATTCAGGGTTGACTCCCTAAAGAGAAGAAGAATGAAGAGTTTCCCCCGGGGTAGCAGCAAGGAGCAGCCATCGGCATATACTCTTAATTGGATGTAGGTGGACACCACGATGTCATAACTTCAGGCTCCCTATTATCATTCTACCCCTCAATTATGAATGTATAAGTCACCTCGTAAGTGCCAACCACGGACTGCAGACACCGGATCTATCAATCCAGGGGCCCCATATAGGCTCAAATTTTGAGAGGCAGTTTCGATTGAGACAAACACCGCTTTCCAGTCTTATAACAACATTTAGTCGTGCTATATACTGTGCTATAAAAGGAGGCAGTGGTTGTATCCACTTGGCTGCCAGTGTTTTACGTGCCTGGTACAACATCCTATTTATTCCTATAATAATAGGCATCTGCAGTTGATCAGATTAAAAAATGCCCAGTAGGCACATTTTAGGATCGAGAGGGAAATCTGCACGATACACTTAATTGATTAGCTGTATTATCTCACTCCAATATTTCTCTTATTGCATGCACAGCAGCTCCATAGCATATGTAACAAGTCAGCCTCTGACTCGCCACATTTTGGGGAACAGGAGTCTCCTCTATATCCAATTTTAAGCAGGAATAGCAGGGTTTTGTACACTATGGATCAAAAACAGCTGGGACAGTCTAGCAGCTTCACTCAGGGATAGCCTCGGGGTCAATGCCAGCATCTCCGCCCATTGAGTATCAGTAATACTCCCAACATCCTTTTCCCATTGTGCCTTTACCCTAAGAGGAAAGACCTTCAGAAACTCACCATGCAATGATGGGTAAATTCTCGAAATAGCTCCCCTCGCAGATCCTACTGCCACCACAGACTCAAGCGCCTGTAGTGGCGGTAGGATGTAGATTGCAGCGATAGTATTTTAGATTGGGCATCTAATGCGCATCTTAGCTATAGGTACTTATAGAAATGATTGGAGGGTAGATTCAACTCTGAGCACAATTGCTGAAATTGTTATAGGAGGCCTTGGGAGTACAATTGTTCAATTTTCCAAATCCTTTTTCGTTCCCATAGGGAAAATCCTTTCAGTTGGGAAAGTTCTCGTAAGACAGGATTGTTCTATATAGGAGACATATTTAGAAGTCCTGAGACCCCCAAAAGCAGTTTAGCCTTAGCCCACACTTTCCTCAGAAGCACCAAAGTTGGGGCAGATCCTAGTTTTGAATGCACTCCCCCTTCCAAGGCCGCCAGGGGCGGAGAGCGTCTCGATGCCCATTCAACTAATCTGCCACTTCTCCCCATTCTTCCAGCCCTTAAAATCCTGCAGCTGAGCAGATACAAAATATAATAATGGGTTGAGCATTGCTAAATCTCCCGATTCCTTGTTTCTTTGCAGGGTTTCATATCTAATTTTACTTCCTTTAGTCTTCCACCGCAAAGAACGAAAAACTTGTTGGGTTTTGTAAAAATATTTCATAGGAAATGTGAGGGATAGGAGATCTTTTCTTGTCTTATGTCAACCATCTTAAAAGGTTGACGTGCTTGTGATTATTTTAAGATAATGTTAAGGTTACATATTTCACATACTTCCTCTTCTGTCTTTTTTTTTTAACAAATCTCTTTTTATTAAGAGAATCAAAATATCAGATCATTACAGATGAGATATAAGCAAGGATAATACGTACATTAGAAGCAAGAAATAAGTGATCCGACATTTTCTAGAAAACCGAAACATCAGGGTATACATAGATACATGTTTCGACAATAACATGGAAATAAAGAAACAAAAGAAAAACAAAAAACTTCAACGGTTCAGTTGATTCTATAAGTAATATTGCAGTTATGAATCTTTATGTGTGCGCCCAGCTCCGGATGCCCTCCTCGTCCAAATATACGGAATATATGGGTAAAATACCCTCCGTCAACACCATAGTTTTAAATTATTTCACCCTAAACTCTCTCCAAGGTACCCACAAGTCGAAGAATCTACTATGTGCCCTGTTAGCCCAACTTGCCAATTCCTCCATCAAAAATATTTGGTCTATTTTCGTGTACCAATCCTCCAAGGAGTGAGATGTAGGCCGAAGCCAATTTAGTGGAACTAATAGTCTAGCTGCCTTTACTAATATGGTTGGTAGGTCCGACAAAGCTGGTCGCCAGGTGTCGGAAGGCAGCCATAGTAATACTGATACAGGGGATAACTTAATTGAAGTTTTACAAATTACATTCACCTGGCGTTCTACCAGCTCCCAAAATGGTTGGATATTTGTGCAGAACCATAAAATATGACCAGCGAGTCATAGTTTTAAATGAATGTTCCTGTATTGTGATGCATTTGGAAAACCTATGGGATCTCTGGTATATCTGAGTAAGTTCATAGGGGGAGAAAGAATGGTCTAAGTCAGACTCCCAAGCCCTAATAAAAGCTGGGGTGCTAACAGGCCTCTTAGTCCGTAACCATTTATACAAAAACGAGATGCTACGCCTAGGTAGTTTCTCATGGGACGCGAGTTGTTTAAACCAAGTAGGGACAGGGGGTCCGTCATATCTGGCTATTAATTCTTGGCAAGCATTCTTAAGCGCATTAAGTGCCAATAAATTTTCCACTCCCACTAAGTCTGAACAGAACGAGGTTATGTCTCTCTCTGTCTTTAATCTGGTAAGGAGGGATGCCAATGCGGTGTTCTTGAGTATTCTCCAGACTTGTGGAATGGTTGGCGTATCAGCTTTTAACAGGAAGGGAATAGCCATAGCTGGTAGATTGTAGGGTGGAGTCGAAAAGGGTTCCATATGACCCATGAGGTTAAAAGCTCATGGTTAACCCCATTGGTTTAGCATCAGGTAAATCAAGTCCCCATAGGCCCGCTAACTGCTTTTCTGTCAACATCGCAAGCTAAATGTCTGTAGGCTGGTACACAAAGAAGTAACCATCTCTTTAGTTGTATGGCTTTATGGTAAGAAGCTAAGTCTGGGAGTCCGAACCCTCCATGTGAACGGGGACTAATTAATCTATCATAAGCCACTCTGGGTTTCTTACTCCTCCAGAGGAATGCCGTAAACAATTGACGGACACACCGGAAGAATGATTGTGCTACACTAATCGGTATCATTTGTAGCAAATAAAGCAATTTTGGAACTATATACGTTTGTAGGACATTCTTGCGACCAATCCATTAGACCCATGGGAGCGTTAACAAGTGCAGTTGGGTTTGTATTTTCCTTAAGAGGGATAAATAATTAATGTTATACAGTTTTAGAGTAATTTATTTTGAAGTTAGATAATTCTCCAAAGGTGGAAAAAAGATCTAAAATCAAGGAAAGGCTTGTCTGGGGTTTGGGACTAGTAGCATTAAGTCGTCAGCAAATGCTGCACATTTATGTTCGGTAGGCCCAACCACCTGCAGACCTCTAATCAATGAGTTATCATGAAACGCTTGTAGTAACGTTTCCATAACCATTATGAACAGGGACGGGGATAATGGACAACCCTGACGGGTGCCGTTGGTGATAGGGAACTTGTTTGACAGTGTGCCATTGACTCGTACTCTGGCGCTGGGTGCGCTATAAAGAGACATTATCGCTTGTATGAACTCAGAGGGAACTCCAAACCTGTGAAGGGTACGCTGCATGTATAGCCAGTCGACCCGATCGAAAGCCTTCTCGGCATCAGTACTCAACATCACAAGAGGCTGTGATTTACGTTTAGACCACAGGATGGCGTTAATGAGACGACAAGATTGGAAGTGACCCTCTCTGCCCATCACGAAGCCAGCCTGTTGTTTATTAATAATCTTGGGTATCAAAGAGGACAACCTGGAGGCTAGAAGTTTGGCCCAAATCTTTATATCCAAATTTAACAACGAGATCGGCCTATAATTACCACACTCTTTTGTGTCTTTACCTTCTTTATGAATGATTGTGATTGTGGCCTCTAGAGCCTGGTTAGGGAGAGGTTCACCCCTTGCCAGCGCCTGACACCACTTCGTCAACTGGGGCAAAAGGGATGGGAGAAACTTCTTATAGTACCCTATCGGTAGACCATCAGGGCCTGGTGCTTTGTCCAAAGGCATTCCCTCGATCACCTTTTTTACTTCCTATTCTGAAAAAGGTTCCGTCAAACTGAGGCCATCATCCCTGCTTAGGACTGGAAGTTTCAAGGCTGTTAGAAAATTATTTATGCGGTGTACTCTTTCAGCCTCCGACGGGTTGTTTCTGAAGAGGTCCCAAGATTGTAAAGCTTTTTGTAAAAAGAGCAAAATTCTGCCGCTATTTCAGAAGTGTTGGAGACATATGCACCTCCTAAGGATTTAATGGAGGAGATGAATTGCGCATCTCTTCTCTCTTTGATTTGGTGGGACATAAGTTTGCCTCCCTTATTTCCGTGTAAGTATTGTTTAAATTTGGCATACTGATACGCTTTTGCGCACTTAACGTTAAGTAGCGCCTTCAACTGCCTCCTTAAGGATTTGAGCTCATCTTGAGCATGGGTAAGTCTGGACTGTTTCTGAATATATTTGATGGTCGCTATTTGGCTTAACAGTGAGTTCAGTTTCTTTTGTCTTTCTTTTTTAACTTTAGCACCTAAGGCAATGAGTTCTCCACGGATAAAGGCTCTGTGAGCCTCCCATATAACTGTCTGGACAGGGCCGGCGCCACCTGTAAGGCGACCTAGGCAGTCTAATGTAGTGTGGCTGAACTCTGTTTGGTCCGTTCGCGGTACAGGAGCATTTGTGTGCTCACTTAGTGTGCACTTCCTTTCAGTCCGGCCGGGTACAGGAAACAAATGCTCCTGTACCGCGGACCGAACAGAGCTCGGCCACGCTTCACTAGAGGTGGGGGGGAAATGATGAGACTGAGTGTGACAAGGGAGTGGGGGAGGGGTGGAAATGATGAGACTGAGTGACAAGGAGGGGGAGGAAATGATGAGACTGAGTGACAAGGGGGGGGGGGAGGAAATGATGAGACTGAGTGACAAGGGAGTGGGGGGGGAAATGATGAGACTGAGTGACAAGGGGGGGGGAAATGATGAGACTGAGTGACAAGGGGGGGAGGAAATGATGAGACTGAGTGACAAGGGAGGGGGGGGGGGAAGGATGAGACTGAGTGTGACAAGGGAGT
The DNA here is from genome assembly GCF_905171765.1 of Bufo bufo. NCBI lineage: Eukaryota > Metazoa > Chordata > Amphibia > Anura > Bufonidae > Bufo > Bufo bufo. The sequence continues at coordinate 435,987,019 of NC_053393.1, forward strand.
GGGGGGGGGAATGATGAGACTGAGTGACAAGAGAGTGGGGGGGGAATGATGAGACTGAGTGTGACAAGGGAGTGGGGGGGGAATGATGAGACTGAGTGACAAGGGAGTGGGGGGGGAGGAAATTATAAGACTGAGTGACAAGGAAGTGGGGGGGAATGAGAGTGACAAGGGGAGGGGGGGAATGAGAGTGACAAGGGAGGGGGGGAAAGAGAGTGACAAGGGAGGGGGGGAGAAGAGTGTGACAAGGGAGTCCCCAGAGACAGACCCAGAGCCAGACTGCAGCCAGAGACCAGATCATCTTATTGTCCTGGTGGTAAGTAGACAATGCAATATGAATATTATTTAATTGTTTAGTTATTAAAACTACATTGGAAACTAATTTACCTCACATTAAGGCTCCATTCACATGTCCGCAACGTGTTTTGCGGATACACGGAGCCGCGGATCCGCAAAACACGAAAAGCGGCAATGTGCGTTCCACATTTTGCAGACTGCACATTGCCGGCACTAATAGAATATGCCTGTTCTTGTCCGCAATTGTGGACAAGAATAGGACATGTTCTATTTTTTTGCGGAACTGAAGTGCGGACCCGGAAGTGCACATCGTACTGCCCTATAGGAATGAATGGGTCCGCAATTCCGTTCCGCAAAATGCAGAACGAAATTGCGGACGTGTGAATGGAGCCTAAAAGGACACTATAGTCCCAGAACCAGTACAGTTTAATGTAGTGGTACTGGTGTCTATAGCCTGTTCCTGCAGAGAACAGACACTGTGCAGTACTAGTGTTAAAGGAGCACTATAGTGCCAGGAAAACAAACTCATATTCCTGGCACTATATAGTTGTTAGGAGTGGGGCACCCTCGTGTCCCCCTCCCACTGGGCTGAAGGGGTTAAAACCCCTTCAGCCACTTACCTTTCTCCAGCGCCGGCACTGGGATCTCTTCTCCCCGATCCTCCTCTCAGCTGCGAATGCGCATGCGCACGCATTCAAAACTATGTTCCGCGTCTTCCCACTGTAATTTTCACAGTGAGAATCGCGGAAGCACCTCTAGCGGCTGTCAGGGAGACAGCTACAAGAAGCTTGATTAACCCTAAGGGAAACATAGCAGTTCTTTTAATTTAAATGGGGTGGAACATGATATGGGCAGATCGTCTGATAAGGGGGGGGCGGCAATTTTTATCTTGCCTAGAGCGGCAAAAATCCTTGCACAGGCCCTGTGTCTGGGATGTATCGTTTACCGTGTTATCGTGGAAATAATGGGACAGTTTGATAGACAAGTCAGAAATGTATGTGTCCGCATCAAGCAAAGTTTTGTTTAGGCGCCACGACCATTCCCTCACAAGGTGGTTGGCGAATGAAAGCGTAGTCGTGACGGGGCGTGATCCGAAACTGTGATGGAATCTATTTGCGACTGTCGTAACATTCCAATGTGTGTGTTGGAGAGAAAAATATAGTCAAGTCTTTGGAATGATTTATGTACCGAGGAGTAAAACGTGAAATCCTTATCTAAGGGCTCTTTCACACTTGCGTTGTCCGGATCCGGCGTGTACTCCACTTGCCGGAATTACACGCCGGATCCGGAAAAACGCAAGTGAACTGAAAGAATTTGAAGACGCATCCGTCTTCAAAATGCGTTCAGTGTTACTATGGCACCCAGGACGCTATTAAAGTCCTGATTGCCATAGTAGTAGTGGGGAGCGGGGGAGCGGTATACTTACAGTCTGTGTGGCTCCCGGGGCGCTCCAGAATGATGTCAGAGCGCCCCATGCGCATGGATGACGTGCCATGTGATCACGTCATCCATGCGCCTGGGGCGCCCTGATGTCACTCTTGAGCGCGCAGGGAGCCGCACGGACGGAAAGTATACTGCTCCCCCGCTCCCCACTACACTTTACCATGGCTGCCAGGACTTTAGCGTCTTGGCAGCCATGGTAACCATTCAGAAAAAGCTAAACGTCGGATCCGGCAATGCGCCGAAACGACGTTTAGCTTAAGGCCGGATCCGGATCAATGCCTTTCAATAGGCATTCATTCCGGATCCGGCCTTGCGTCAAGTGTTCCGGATTTTTGTCCGGAGCAAAAAGCGCAGCATGCAGCGGTATTTTCTCCGGCCAAAAAACGTTCCGTTCCAGAACTGAAGACATCCTGATGCATCCTGAACGGATTTCTCTCCATTCAGAATGCATTAGGATAATCCTGTTCAGGATTCTTCCGGCATAGAGCCCCGACGACGGAACTCTATGCCGGAAGAAAAGAACGCAGGTGTGAAAGAGCCCTAAGGCATGTAAAGCTCTCCATGTGTCAGTTGCGAGTTTCTCAGTAAACTGTTAATTCCGCCTAACGTTTTCTGTGACGCGGTAGACTTGCCTAGGGATGTGTCTAAATTTGGGTACAGGGAAACGTTAATGTCACCCCCAATAATCCTCATACCTTCGGCAAAGTCCTGGAACTTCAGTAGGGTCTTGCGTAACCATCTATGTTATGGTATTGGCTGCATAGAGGCCTGCTATTGAGACCAGAAGGCCCCCTATTTTGCCCTTTACAAATAAGATTCTGCCTTCGGGGTCGTCTTGTATCAGAGTAAGTTCAAATGGGACATTTTTGCTAATGGCAATGCTTACTCCCCTAGAGGCTGACGAGTAGGTACAGTGAAACTATTTGGGGAATTGCGGATTTGAAATAAGAGGAATTTTCCCCTTTTTAAGGTGTGTTTCCTGTAAAAAGAAATGTCACTACCAAGTTTTTTCAGGAGCGTATAAATCCGGGACCTCTTCTGTGGTGAATTAAACCCTCTGACATTGGAGGTAGTAACTTTTAGTTCCGCCATTTAATAACGGTAACCGGACCTAGAGCAGATAGCTGACAGTACACCGCATAGACATAGTACATACCAAATATAGACCCGTCGAGCCAAGTCCCATGCAGGGCATGCACACAGTGAGGGAACACCTGGGTATCAAATGGGGCGCGTCCGAGGAGGCTTGGATTACTAGACACATATAAGGAAACAAGTAAGCTGAGTACATAATAATTGTAGTATATGCTGAATACACAATAGCGGGAAAAGACTCTGAGTACATAAATAAAGAAGCTGAGTACATAATAATTGGAGAGCATGCTGAATACACAATAGCGGGCAAATACGCTGAGTACATGAATACAGAACAGAGTACACTAGTGCAAGTAGAAAAGCTGGGTACATATCTTTGAAGAACTAAGCTGAGTACATCTGTATGCATGGGGGAGCCACTCGCACCTGAGCATGCATCTATGCTGAATACATAAATTGGAGGACGAACGCTGAATACATATGATGGGACAGGTAGATCAAATATGAAACACCAGGTAAGTATGCTTTCTGCAGTCAGGAGAACAAGTAGTGGGAATACACAGTAAGGGCTTTCTGTTAAGACAAGGACCGGCAAGCTGGGCATCTGGTTATTATTTCGAAGTCTGGGCACTAACCAAGAAATAGACATGGTAGGTAACTGACATTGAGCATAGTGGACACTCACCGAGGGGGCATCCGGGCTGAGCATATGACCACCATCCGAACCGCAATGAGCAAAAATAAAATTATAACAGGAACTACATAAAACCACAAGCATATGAAAATAAAATAATACGCCTGAGGTTATACACCAAGGCTGCAAGGCGGGGGGATAACTGTAGGACCGGAGGAACATCCTAATCCAAAACCTCCCTCCCCCACTTCAAAGGGTTAACTGAAACCTTGCCTGGTACACAAGTCCAGGACCGGTGTTAATAACTGGAATGCACAATTTGAGAGATATAAAAAGACATAAACTCTGTAAATGGAGATATCTAAATCTCCTGAAGACATGGTATAGAGATAAACAATCTCAGAAGGGACAACAGGGAAGCGCCACTGAGAACAGCTAGCAGGTGGAGAAAGAAAATTGGACACAGGAACTCCAGGGGTTAACGTGGGCTCTTCAACCCGGCATCTTTCTGCTGGTAGAGGATCTCTGCCGGGACACTGCCGCCCAAGGGTCTGAAGACGGTAATTGAGGCAGACGAGAGGTAGAGATATCAATCGGCAACCAGGAATCTATTTCCAGCGGAGCGATTTCCAGGATTTTCTATGCGGCCCGCAAGTCCTGGGGTGATCTAACTGAACATCTTCTGCCGTTCTTAGCAAAAGTGATCCCAAAAGGGAATAGCCACTTATACATCACTTTCTGATTTCTCAGATGATCCGTGAGCGGCTTCAAGACTCTGCGCTTGGCCAATGTAGAGGAGGCTAAGTCTTGATAAAGAGATATGGGTCCTCATAGGATAAGGATGGCTTTTTCCTCGCGGCTTGAAGGATCGCAGCCGAGTCCCTGTAGCTTAAGAGGCCACATATGACATCCCTCAGGGGGTCCTCATTTTTAGGCACATGGCGTAAGGAGCGATGGATCCTTTCTACAATAATGGCAGATGCCCTTTCATCTCCCAGCAGGCTTGCAAATAGGGCTAAAGCAGTCCCCTCTAAGTCTTCATGTGTCACAGACTCTGGTAGTCCCTTCATACGTATATTCTTTCTCCTGCTCCTATTTTCCTGGTCCTCAATCACGAGGAAAGCATTATTTAGAGCAGTAATTTGATCTTTTGAGATGTCTGATAGAGCTGTGCTGTAAGCTATTACTTGCTCTTGGCGGGACTCCAGCAGCTCAACTCGGGATCCCAGGGCCCGCATGTCATGGTGCAAGTCTCTTACCTCCTGTAAGAGAGGAGCCAGTGCCTGTGACAGCGACTCTGTGAGGAAGTACTTAGTGATGTGTTCAGCATCATTCTGTGGATTGTCCTCCGCTAGGGACTCTGCATAGTCCAGCTCCTCCTCGGCCTCTCCGTCTGACTCCCGATCCTTGTGCTTGGGCGCCATCTTGGCTAGGCGTGCAGGAGACTGCATTGATCGTTTGTGTACAAATTTATCCAGATCAGCTTGGATCTTCTTCCCCTTTGGGGTGTCAGGGGCTTCTCTGGATCGTTCTCTGCCGATCTTCCCCATTTTAGTTTATCAGAGAGTGCGCAAAAGCTGTGAAGTGGGGTTAATGGAGGAGAGAGCTCTCACTCACAGCTCCGTCCTGCACAGCGGTTAGGCTCCGCCCCCTCTTTGATCTTTTTCATTTTTAAATGTCATTGCAGTTTTAGCTGTCTGCACCTGGTGTCGTTTCCACTTATAATTTTCTGAGAAACTAGGTTCCTAATTTGTGGTTAAGCTGATCTCTGCAATTCTGGTTTTCATATTTTCTGCTTCTGTAAGCAAATGTGATCATGACCGTTTTAAGACGTGTGTGGGTGGTTTTCTTCCTCCCCCAAATCAGTATAAGATTATGTACATTTTGCTTTGAATAAACAGAGACTTGTTTGATCACTGAGTGTCTGTCAATCAATCCTCAATGGGTACCCATTACTAAATCTATGGGCAATGGTGATTTGGAACTCAGCATAAATTAGAGTAAGGGGTCTTTGCCCCCACAATTTCTTTGGCGCCCAAACGTGGGGCTTGACCAGTGAACTCTGACCTTACGGTTCCGGCCGCAACAGGAGGAGACCCGGACTCACAGATACTACAAACAGCGCTGTAAGGTAAGAAGCTTACAAAACGATATCTGTGTTTCCTGTGTCTTCATCTGGGTCCGGGACAGTGGGTCTATTGAAGTTTCTCCGACGGTCAAGCCTTTTAAAATGGTAAGAACTTATTTATGCTGAGATATGGACTTTGATTGGTCTTGGTCTTAGGAAACGTTTGGTTTGGTTATTGGTGTTGTGATGTATGTACTGGTTGTTGTTAGGATTTTGTATCGTATCACAGAAAATGCCCATAGAGGAAATAATGAACCGTGGAGTCCTCTGAGAAAGTGTTAAGACAATATAGAGTTTTCCTATCTGTAATATAGTTGATACATTAACAGGAGATTAATTAGGAAGTCACTATAAGGAAGCAGATTAGGCGATTGTTGAAATTTAGTTTCAACTGTAGATATTTCAGACGTCTGGTAGAGAAATTCTTAACACATAGACATGGGCAATACACATAGCCAAACAGATAGTTGAAGATTCAGAAGGGAAGCAAGACAAGAAAAAGACACAGAAGGTGTTACAGAAGGCGGGTATGAAACATGGTAACTTAGATTCTGAAGTTTGGGAAAGGTTCAAAAGAACACATAGTGGTTGGATGAAGGATCAGGAATGTGAGGAGGTCGTGGAATGTTGGTGTCGGGCAGCAGAGAAAGGGAAGAATGAAAAATGGCCAAATGTAACATTTGGAGGAAATTTGTATTATGACACAAGCGTAAAATATGACAATGAAAGTGAGACAGAAAAGAAAATATGTCCGCCACCTTCAGCTCCCCCACTGTCATATTTTGGGACGATGGATAGACTAGGCTGGACATGTACAATGTGTATAAACCAGAATCCTGACTGGACGGAAACTTGTAGAGTATGTGGGGCACCCCGACCTAGACTGCGTACAGGACTCTATCCGTTCAACATACATACCGAATTCACCTCACAAGTCCCTCCACCTCCACCAGTGGATGGAGGAGGGGGACCAGGAGACGGAAGAGACAATCAAGCCCCTCAGGCACCACCACCCAGTGGTCAAGTCCAATATGTGCAACAGCACATATTGTCTTACTCCCCATGGAGTCCTAAGGACCAAATGGGACTTTTAGGTAGAATTCCTGACCCATTGACAAGACCTATGCCTGTCCACCGTATGTTACAACAGATACAAGCCACATATAAGGCTACATGGGCTGACTTAAATGACTTAGTGGCCTTAAAAATGGGAGAATCGCCATATAACCCTCTAAAAGAACAGTTACTGGCTGAAAGGGTAAAAACTGACCAGTCCTCATGGTCTGACTGGAAAAAACTGACGCATCAGGCATAGAATATTTTAGAATTTTTGGTAGATGGTCCAGGACAAAGGAAGATGACAATGCCCGTAGTTTAAAATACATAATACAGGAGACTAAAGAAGACGTAGTGGCATTTGAGTCTAGACTACGGACAGTGTGGACGGACATGGGTTGGGATACCACTGGACCTATGGGACAGAAGTTACTGACATCTGCTATCATGGAGGGACTGAGACAAAACTGAAGGCATGTAAGCCTGAATGGAGGGTGACAGCACTACCTCAGTTAGTTGCTGCTGCTAAGGGTTTGTAACTAGACATGTCCACTACCAAATCCTCAAAAATCAATATGGTACAAGGATAACAGAGACCATGGTCTGGTCAACAGGGACAGACCAGACAGAAGAGGGGTGACTTCAGATGTTACAATTATGGCAAACCTGGTCACATATGCAGAAATTGCCGGTTACCCCCTCAAGGACAACAGATGAACTCACAGAACCAGGGTTCAGTGCACACCCCTGGTCCGGTGACCTCACAATAGGAAGCCGGCAACCCCGTGTCCTTATCTGCCATGACTGCATCCAGCCATGGGCTGCCAAATTGAGATACCAGTCCAGGTATGCAACCAACAGGTTCCTTTCTTAATAAACACGGGGGCAGCCAAGACAGTGATCAATCCTGATTATATTAAGCCATGGCAGATAAGCACACAGTGTGTCCCCGCATCAGGGTTCCCAGGGGAAGTGGTATTCATCCCAGAGACCATACCTATGAAGTTAAAGATCAAAGACAGTACAGTGGTGACTCAGTTGTTAGTAAAAGAAAATATCCTATTCAATTTGTTGGATACTGATGTCCTGCAGGCACTGGGGGCTCATATTCACTTTAATGAGGATGGTACCACACATGTAGATGTTGACACCCCCGATGATGTTTTAACCCGGGTTCTAGCTTTACACCTGGAGCCAGACCAAACATCCTGTGTTGCACAATTGGAGCAGGACCTGCAGCCAGTCCCCGAAAAATTGTGGGCAAAGGGTAAAATTGATATTGGCAGATTAGATGTCACTCCTTTCATTGTACATTCAAAACCAGGATGTACACCACCCCGAGTCCGTCAGTATCCCTTGAGTCATGCATAAGAACAATCTGTGGTCACTCAGATTGACCAGTATGTTCAAATTAGGGTCCTGGTGGTGACTAATTCTCCCGCAAACACCCCCCTGTTTCTGGTAAAAAAGAAAGCAGTAAAATGCCAGCCTGTGACTTATAGGATGGTGCATGACTTACGGGAAGTCAATAAGGTTACTGTCCTGCAGACTCCAATTGTCCCGAACCCACACACCTTGTTGTCACAGGTCCCTCTGAGGGCATCGTGTTATACTGTGATTAACCTTGCAAATGCATTTTTCAGTGTCCCAATCCACGTGACATGTCAATATCTTTTTGCGTTCACATTTAAGGGTAAACAGTATACATGGACGGTATTGCCGCAGGGAGCTCAAAACTCACCCACCATGTATACTCAAGCCCTCCAATCAGTCCTGACAGGTTGGCGGGTTCCTGATCAGGTTGTTTTGTTACAATATGTTGATGATCTATTGTTATGTGCTCCTGACTATGACACTTGTAAAAATGCATCTCTGTCACTGTTGATTTTCCTGGCAGAAAATGGATGTAAGTCTTCCAAAAACAAGCTGCAGTTTTTCCAATCTCGTGTCACTTTCCTCGGTCACTGTTTGTCAGAAGGTGCCCGGCACCTCACCGAGGAAGGAAAACAGGCTGTGAAGGACATTCCACTCCCTCAGGGGCCGAAGCCCCTCAGAATGTTTTTGGGACTGGTGTCCTATTGTAGACCTTGGATCCGGAATGCATCAGTGTTGATGCAACCCCTTTATGAATGCTTGGCCTCTGATCCTTTTTCAATCAGCGGCCCTGCAGAGGATTCTTTTTACTCACTCAAATTGGCAATCCTGTCAGCAGTGGCACTGGGCATACTAGACTATGACCAGCCTTTTAACCTGTTCTGCTCAGAACTGAGTGGCCATAATACCTCAGTCCTGACCCAGAAACATGGGGACAGACATAGGCCGATTTCCTATTTCTCTGGCAGATTAGATCCAGTCTCACGCGGCGCCACCTCCTGTGTCAGGGCGGTCGCGGCAGTGCAGCTGATGGTGGAAAAAGCTTCTGAAGTTGTACTTGACTATCCCCTGGTGGTACAGACCACTCATGACATCCAAGGTATCCTAAGTCAGGTGCAACCAAAGCACATATCCATGGCACTCCAACTACGGTTGCAATGTTCTTTACTTATGCCTGAGTCCATTACTTTCAAGAGATGTACTACTCTGAATACTGCAACTCTCCTACCAATTTCGGATTCAGAAATAGGGGAAATGAGTACAGGCCCTCTTTTACAAAAATTACAAGATACTGATGAACATGATTGTGTCTAATTAATGCGACAAGAAACTTCTGGCTTTTCACATGTACATGATCAACCCATACCTAATCCTGATTTTGAGTTTATTGTAGATGGCATGGGTGAGAATGGCCGATTTGATACTGTATATGTAGTGGTCACGCAACATGAGGCAGTACTGGCTGAACCACTCCCTCCTCACATGTCAGCACAGGAGTTGAAGGCAATCTCTGAAGCATGTAAAATGGCACAAGGTAAACGAGCAAATATTTTTACAGACTCCAGGTAGGGGTTTCGTATTGCACATGATTATGGCCCTATTTAGAGAGCCAGGGACTTCCTTACCTCTGCAGGTCAACCTATAAAGAACAAAGACTCAGTGTTTGAACTAATGAACTCACTACTGCTTCCAGAGGAAGTAGCCATTGTCAAGGTTAAGGCAAATACCAGACAACAAACCCGTGAGGCTAGGGGCAACAACAGGACAGATGGGGCTGCAAAAGAGGCAGCAATGAAACCTTGGAAACCCGAGGTAATCCCTGTCGGCATCCTGGAGCCTCACCACATGTCTGAAGACGTGTTGATTAAACTGTCTGCACAGGCAGATGAAGGAGAAAATACCTCCTGGACTCAGAGAGGAGCAGTGCCAAATGGGCAGGGACCCTAGGAAGTGTCATGAAAAATATGCCTACCCAGAGCCCTCTATCCTATGATGGCACAGGAGGCCCACGGGCCCACACACCAAGCAAAGGGTCCTATGGTGAGCACGGTACTGAAGAGATGGGTCGCACCTGGTTTCTTCACTATTGCCAGTAGATTTGTACAAGGCTGTATGATCTGTGCTCTAAACAACACCTGACAGGTAGTTAAGACACCTAAGAAACATACACCTAGGCCACTTTACTCATTCCAGAGACTGCAAATAGACTATATACAGTTACCAAAGGTAGGAACATACGAATATTTGCTTGTGTGCGTTGATCTCTTTTCAGGATGGCCGGAGGCTTACCCTGTATCTATTGCAAATGCCAAGAATACTGCAAAGAAACTGGTCAGTTAACTTGTGTGCAGGTATGGAGTCCCTGAAGTGATAGAATCAGACAGAGGAAGCTATTTCACAGGGGAGGTGATGGGAGTCTTGGGGGTCACTCAGGCCTTTCACACAGTCTATCACCCACAGTCCAGTGGCTGTGTGGAGAGACTGAATGGCACTATTAAATTAAAAATCTAGAAGGCTATGAAGGAGACCGGGAAGCCCTGGATGGAGTGCCTTCCCCTTGCCCTGTACTCCATCCGCACCAACCCAGGAAAAAGGTCTGGCCTATCCCCATATGAAATCTTGTTTGGTTCTGTACCCAAACTGGGGCTGTATTTTCCTCAACAGTTGCAGCTCCAGACTGACAGCATGGTCAGTTACATGAAGGCCCTCACCCGCAGGTTGGAGCACAATCATAAACAAGTGTTTGCTTCCATTCCAGATCCAGACTCAGTGGAAGAGACGCACACCCTGGTGCATAGTGATTGGGTTGTCATAAAAAGGCACGTGAGAAAGACATTTGAGCCCAGATTTGATGGTCCCTTCCAAGTTTTGTTAAAGACTGAGACTGCTGTAAAAGTTCATGGAAAACCCAACTGGATACACGCTTCTCACTGCAAGAAAGTCTTGGAACCACAGGATGAGGGTCTTTCTGTTGGCAGTGGCTCTGACCTTGAGCGTGTCAGCAGTGTTTCATCCACTGAATGATGAATGGGACAATGCTTTGATACGGCACCATCAATTGTTGTTTAAGGGGCTAAGCGACACTGAAAATTTGAGAGACTGTTGGATCTGTACTCACAGTCCTGTGAGTTCAGCCACTATGCCCTATTTTACCGTGCCCCTCAGTTTTTCTGAATTAACGGAACTTGCCAACTCTACTATCTTTTTCACAGGCATGATGTAGGTTACACTGTATGGGGGCAGCCACAAGGAGACATTATACTGTATGGGGGCAGCCACAAGGAGACGTTACACTGTATAGGGGAAGCCACAAGGAGACATTATACTGTATGGGAACAGCCACAAGGAGACGTTATACTGTATGGGGGCAGCCACAAGGAGACGTTACACTGTATGGGGGCAGCCACAAGGAGACGTTATACTGTATGGGAACAGCCACAAGGAGACGTTATACTGTATGGGGGCAGCCACAAGGAGACACTATACTGTATGGGGGCAGCCATAAGGAGACACTATACTGTATGGGGGCCACAAGGAGACGTTAAACTGTATGGGGGCAGCCACAAGGACACACTATACTGTATGGGGGCCACAAGGAGACGTTACACTGTATGGGGGCAGCCAGGCAGCTACAAGGAGACGTTATACTGTATGGGGACAGCCAGGCAGCCACAAGGAGACGTTATACTGTATGGGGACAGACAGGGAGCCACAAGGAGAAGTTAATTGTTATAATTTTATATGTCATTTTTCACCATTTCGGGCATCTGTAACTAGTCGATTGACTTCTAGTAACAACAAAAACATTACAGGGTTAATTCTGTACCAGAACGAGTTGTTTATAGTAATCTTGTGTATCATCTCCTACTAGAAGGTGTATTGCAGGCTGTAAGCAGAAGTGTTGGTGTCGCTCCTGTCCTGTCTTGCGCTGCGCAGCCTCGTCTGTCATCTGATTCCGATGTCAGACGTCAGTGGGCGGAGCCTGCATGGAGGAGCCGGGGTAGCCGCTGCAGGCAGCAATTGGTATAGAATCATGCTGGGGCGGGCGGCAGCAGACGCAGATTTTGAAGCGGTCAGCGCACATGACCGCTTCTATGACGTCACAAAATACAGCGGTAATTAGGAAACAGCGATATCGCCATATCGCCGTTTTTTTAATACCGCAGTATATCGTGATACCGGTATATCGCCCAACCATAGAATGGGCTGAGCCTCCCTGGCTCATGGAAAACAGATCACGGCCACCAGTTGATTATAGCTCTACCCCCTGGAAAGAGAACATGTGGTGCAATGTGTCATGTTTTCCAAGTTGGTCACACTGTCATTGCTTGCAAATGCAGTCGAAAGGTATGTCTTTTAGTCTTCATGACAAATTCGGCTGCAATGACTCTAACCCGAACAGCCTGGTACAGTGTGTTGGTATAGATCCTGTAAAGCAGCGGTCCCCAACCGCCGGGCCGCGGCCCAGGACCGGGCCGTGGAAGATTGTTAGCCGGGCCGCGGCCATCAGGGCAGTCTTTAACTCTGTACTAATGAAGCGCTTCCATTATGGAAGCGCTTCATTAGTACAGAAGGACCAGGAAGCGTACCAGGAAGAGTACCAGGAAGAGTACTCACCACTTCCTGGTCCTCGGCTCGGCTATCGGCTGTGCATGTCTGCGCACAGCGTGAGGTCGCTCTGTGACCTCACGCTGTGCGCCGCTATACACAGCCAGCCGACAGCAGAATGAAGAATGAAGACGATCGCGATGGTGAGCAGGAGAGGTAAGTGTTTTTTTTTATTTTATTTTATTTTGTTTGCACTGGGGGCTGATGGCTGACCTGGGGGACATGGGGCTGACATGAGGGGCTAATGGGGGGCTTATGGGCTGGCTGACATGAGGAGCTAATGGGGGGGGGCTTATGGCTGACATGTGGGGCTAATGGGGGGCTTATGTCTGACATGAAGGGCTAATGGGGGGGGCTTATGGCTGACATGTGGGGCTAATGGGGGGCTTATGGCTGACATGAAGGGCTAATGGGGGGGCTTATGGCTGACATGTGGGGCTAATGGGGGGCTTATGGCTGACATGAAGGGCTAATGGGGGCTTATGGCTGACATGAGGGGCTAATGGGGGGGCTTATGGCTGACATGAAGGGCTAATGGGGGGCTTATGGCTGACATGAGGGGCTAATGGGGGGGCTTATGGCTGACATGAAGGGCTAATGGGGGGCTTATGGCTGACATGAGGGGCTAATGGGGGGCTTATGGCTGACATGAAGGGCTAATGGGGGGCTTATGGCTGACATGAAGGGCTAATGGGGGCTTATGGCTGACATGAGGGGCTAATGGGGGGCTTATGGCTGACATGAAGGGCTAATGGGGGGCTTATGGCTGACATGAAGGGCTAATGGGGGCTTATGGCTGACATGAGGGGCTAATGGGGGGCTTATGGCTGACATGAAGGGCTAATGAGGGCTTATGGCTGACATGAGGGGCTAATGGGGGGGCTTATGGCTGACATGAAGAGCTAATGGGGGGCTTATGGCTGACATGAAGGGCTAATGGGGGCTTATGGCTGACATGAGGGGCTAATGGGGGGCTTATGGCTGACATGAGGGGCTAATGGGGGGCTTATGGCTGACATGAGGGGCTAATGGGGGCTTATGGCTGGCATAAGGGGCTAATGGGGGCTTATGGCTGACATGAGGGGCTAATGGGGGCTTATGGCTGACATGAGGGGCTAATGGGGGCTTATGGCTGACATGAGGGGCTAATGGGGGCTTATGGCTGACATGAGGGGCTAATGGGGGGCTTATGGCTGACATCAGGGGCTTATGGCTGACACGAGGGGCTAATGGGGGGCTTATGGCTGACATGAGGGGCTAATGGAGGGCTTATGGCTGACATGAGGGGCTAATGGAGGGCTTATGGCTGACATGAGGGGCTAATGGAGGGCTTATGGCTGACATGAGGGGCTAATGGAGGGCTTATGGCTGACATGAGGGGCTAATGGGAGGCTTATGGCTGACATGAGGGGCTAATGGGGGGCTTATGGCTGACATTGGGGGGGTTTATGGCTGACATTGGGGGGGTGTATGGCTGACATTGGGGGCTGATAGATGGCTAAAGGTTTGGTGGTTGATCTGAGCCATTGGGGGTCTAATCTGAGGTCTGATTAACATTGGGGGTCTGATTGCTGGTCTGACCTGAGGTGTAATGAAAAATATTTTTTTCTTATTGTTCTCCTCTAAAACTAGGTGCATCTTATAGGGCGAAAAATACGGTACAGTGCAGCAGAGACCAGTGCAGCAGAGACCAGTGCAGCAGAGACCAGTGCAGCAGAGACCAGTGCAGCAGAGACCATAGTCAGTTTATATAGTCATTATATAGTGTTATATATTTTATTATGCACCTTTGTGTTTTGTTATGCGCGTGAATCAGTCGGCCCCCCCACCCCCTAAGCCCCCCCCAGAACTCCGCCCCCTTCCCCCCCCCCCCCCACCCGGTCCCTGGGAAAATTGTCTTGCATGAAACCGGTCCTTGGTGCAAAAAAGGTTGGGGACCACTGCTGTAAAGGGTAAGAATCTGGCCTGCAGCAACCGTATGTTAGTTGATTTCATTGCTGGAATGACCTCTAACTCCTCAGAGAGTCAGGAAAAGGGACAAAAACTGGCAGAAGGTGTCCAGATGGCCAAATTGATAACTCAGTTGTTTAATAGTACGGTAGTTGCAGTCCCAGAAAGTATATACCTAGTCTGTGGGGATAAGGCATACAAGTGGTTGCCCAGAAATGTCACTGGTTTATGTACAATTGCCCGACTTACTCCTGCAACCTTCATAATACCCCATTCTGACATAGATATAAACACTGTACCAAAACATACTTTGTATTGAAGGGCTAAGGACAATACAGCCACATGTTGTAGAAATTAGCATTTCCAATAAAATTCTTAGTAGTCTTTTCATATATCCCATGACAGTGCAGAAGTGGGATCATTTGGTGGTGGCAACTGATTATCTAGATGATCAAACATGGGAAGTGATGAGACTTATGAATACCTCGAACATTGTGCAAAACCAGTTGACCATTGTCACCAACCAACAGAAATTAGTTCTAGACTATGTTACAGCCAAAGATGGAGGAATGTGCCAGGTTGTGGGACCCGCTTGTTGCCATTATATAGATCCCCATGGTAACCTACAGGTAAAAGTTGGAATAGAAAAGATGAAAATCATGAGAGACAAATAGTTACAGGAAAATAGTGAAGACAAAGACTCATGGTGGTCAGACACCTTTTCCTTTCTCAATCCTGCCAACTGGTTCAAAGGGCTGGGTGGCTGGCTAATGGGGCTTATTCAAACAGTAGTACAAGTAGTGCTAATTATACTAGTCATTTACATTATAATCAAGCTTATGCTTATGTGTATCAATAAAGTTTGTAAAAAGAAGAAGAAACAATATCGAGATTATTGAGAGTATCTGTGGTACTGTTTCTCCCATGGAAGGGATCCCAAAGGCCAGAATAGGATTAGCTTGGTCTGAAGTACTTCTGGGCGGTGACAGTCCACTGATGTCTCAAAGATGGAGGGTCCATCTTGAATATTTGTATCACTGCTTGTTTTTATAATTGTGCTTGTAATAGTGGTATATTGTATTCTGCCATGTATTAGAAGACTGCTTGAAAGACTGTAGACAGAAGTAACTTTTTACCAATTCTGTAGTGAGACCATGGATGAGCTTGGAACCCTGGTTCAACTAAACTTTGCACGGCTGCCGGCAGATGTACATTTCATCCATGAGGTGAAACATCTGGGGTACATCCGGCCAGATCTTATGGGCTCCCCATTGTCTCAAATGAGGTAAATGTGAGGGATAGGAGATCTTTTCTTGTCTTATGTCAGCCATCTTAAAAGGTTGAGGACAAGAGATCTTTTCTTGTCTTATGTCAGCCATCTTAAAAGGTTGAGGACAAGAGATCTTTCCTTGTCTTATGTCAGCCATCTTAAAAAGGTTGAAGTGCTTGTGATTATTTTAAGATAATGGTTACATATCTCACATACTTCCTCTTCTGTCTTTTTCATTTTTAAATGTCATTGCAGTTTTAGCTGTCTGCACCTGGTGTCGTTTCCGCTTATAATTTTCCGAGAAACTAGGTTCCTAATTTGTGGTTAAGCTGGTTGTTTCATATTTTCTGCTTCTGTAAGCAAATGTGATCATGACCTTTATGAGACGTGTGTGGAACTCAGCATAAATTAGAGTAAGGGGTCTTTGCCCCCACAGGGATCCATATTGGTGAGTTAAGAAGTATATATAGGAGCTGCGGCATTAGCACCCTGCCTATTAGAGACAGTGGCAACTTATGCCAGGAAGCAGCTTTAAGCTTAAACTTAGCCAATAGCAGCACTACATTGTCTTGTATGTATCTATGTGGATTAATAGATACCTCAACACCCAGATATTTAAAGGATAGCATAACTTTGAGATTGGTATGAAGAAGACAGAGACTCTGTGGAGGCGGGGACAACGGCAGTATTACTGTCTTGCTCCAATTAATAAGCAACCCAGATTACTTGGCAAATTCAGAAATCAGAGATATGATAGGGTCTATTGATGAGGCCAAATCTCCTACATATAGCAGCACATCCCCTTTTAAAGTTAGCTATTAGTGGTGTAGTTCTGTGCATACATGCTGGAGGCTCTATAGCAATGGCAAAAAGAAGAGGGGAGAGAGGACAGCCTTGCCTTGTCCCCCCTCTCTAATGCCAGTGCCGGGGACATGCCCCCATAGACCCGGATTTTAGCTCTTGGCTCATTATAAAGCAATTTTACCCACTTTAGGAAAATCGGCCAAACCCTATTTTGGTCATAACTGCCCACAGTATTAATGACACTCAATAACCTATTAGCTAGGACCTTGGCTAGTACTTTAATGTCCACTGTTAACAGGGCTGATAAGAATCCACCTGTGTAAGAGCTTTACCAGGTTTTGGGATCACCACCACAAATCTCCTCTCTCTTCGAACTGGGAAGGATGCCAGTCCGAAGAGAGTCATTTTAGACATCGAGGAGATGTGGGAGTAAAATCACTTATAAAATTCTCCCACCAAGCTGTCCCCACCAGGCGCCTTCTCAAGTTCCTCCAGCACTATCTCAAGTTCCTCCAGAAAAATTTCTTTATCAAGCAGCTGTCTATGCTCCACAGAGAGAGTAGGCATGAAAATGGCTGATAAATAATCATCTCTGTCGAGTTAACTAGCACTTTAGACTTATGTACATCCTTGAAATAAGCATGGAACACTCCCAAGATATCAGTAGCTCCAGTAACCAATTCCCCCTCTACATTCTTAATGGAGGTCACACAGTAAGTGACCAGCACTCTCCCCCTCAGTGAAAAACCTCTGGCTTCTTGGCTTCCCTTGGCTTCCTTCCAGCTAATCAGAAAAAATGATGTTCATAAATGATCACTCGCATGAGTCATATGAAGTAGTGAACAGTGATCTGGATTATTTAACCCCATAAGGACTCAGCCCTATTTTTTGCAAATCTGACCAGTGTCACTTTAAGTGCTGATAACTTTAAAACGCTTTGACTTATCCAGGCCATTCTGAGATTGTTTTTTCGTCACATATTGTACTTCATGACATTGGTAAAATTAAGTAAAAAAATAATCATTTTTATTAAAAAAAATACCAAATTTGCCAAAAATTTGTAAAAAATTGCTAATTTCTAAGTTTCAATTTCTCTACTTCTATAATACATAGTAATACCTCCAAAAAAGTTGGATCATTTTGGGAATGATATTTTATTTTTTGGGGATGTTACAAGGCTTAGAAGTTTAGAGGCAAATCTTGAAATTTTTCAGAAATTTTCAAAAACACAATTTTTAGGGACCAGTTCAGGTCTGAAGTCACTTTGCGAGGCTTACATAATAGAAACCACCCAAAAATGACCCCATTCTATAAACTACACCCCTCAAGCTATTCAAAACTGATTTTACAAACTTTGTTAACCCTTTAGGTGTTCCACAAGAATTAATGGAAAATAGAGATACAATTTCAAAATTTCACATTTTTGGCAGATTTCCCATTTTAATATTTTTTTTCCGGTTACAAAGCAAGGGTTAACAGCCAAACCGAACTCAATATTTATGGCCCTGATTCTGTAGTTTACAGAAACACCCCATATGTGGTCGTAAACCGCTGTACGGGCACACGGCAGGGCGCAGAAGGAAAGGAATGCCATACGGTTTTTGGAAGGCAGGTTTTGCTGGACTGTTTTTTTTTACACCATGTCCCATTTGAAGCCCCCCTGATGCACCCCTAGAGTAGAAACTCCATAAAAGTGACCCCATCTAAGAAACTACACCCCTCAAGGTATTCAAAACTGATTTTACAAATGTCGTTAACCCTTTAGGTGTTCCACAAGAGTTATTGGCAAATGGAGATGAAATTTCAGATTTTTGGTTGCTCTATATTACACTTTTTGTGAGGCAAGATAACAAGAAATAGCTGTTTTGGCACCTTTTTTATTTTATGTTATTTACAACATTCATCTGACAGGTTAGATCATGTGATATTTTTATAGACCAGGTTGTCACAGATGCAGCGATACCTAATATATATAATTTTTTTTTATTTATGTCAGTTTTACACAATGATTTCATTTTTGAAGCAATAAAAATCATGTTTTAGTGTTTCCATAATCTGAGAGCCATAATTTTTTCAGTTTTTGGGCGATTACCTTGGGTAGGGTATGATTTTTGCGGGATGAGATGACGGTTTTATTGGCACTATTTTGGGGTGCGTGTGACTTTTTGATCGCTTGCTATTACACTTTTTGTGATGTAAGGGGACAAAAAATGGTTTATTTAGCACAGTTTTTATTTTAAGTTTTTTACGGTGTTCATCTGAGGGGTTAGGTCATGTGATATTTTTATAGAGCCGGTCGATATGGATGCGGCGATACCTAATATGTATACTTTTTTAAAATTTATGTAAGTTTTACACAATAATATAATTTTTGAAACAAAACAAAAAATCATGTTTTAGTGTCTCCATATTCTGAGAGCCATAGTTTTTTCAGTTTTCTTTTTTTTTTTTTTTTTACGGTGTTCATCTGAGAGGTTAGGTCATGTGATATTTTTATAGAGCCGGTCGATACGAACGCGGCGATACCTAATATGTATAATTTTTTTTAACTTTATTTGGGGAAAATGACATTTTTGTTTATTTTTACTTGAAACTTTTAATTTTTTGGGGGGAAAACTTTATTTTTTCAACTTTGTTTTCACTTTATTTTTTGTCCCACTTTGGGACTTGAACTTTTGGGGGTATATTCCTTTACAATGCATTCCAATACTTCTGTATTGGAATGCATTGGCTATATGAGTAATACTGTGTGTATTACTCATACAGCTTCCGGGGCCTGTGAGATCTAGGGGGCTGGATCTCACAGGCTTTTCACCGGAAGGCAGCACAGATGGCATGGAAGGCATCGTGCTGCCTTCCATGCCATCGGGTCCCCCCCACAGCCCCATGGGGACCCGATGGCACCTCCGATCACCGCCGCCGCATAAGGTAAAAGCCGCAAACCGCAGGTCTGAATTGACCTGCGGTTTGCAGCGATCGCCAACACAGAGTGGTCACGGGACTCCCCCTCACATTTAGCCGAGGTGCCTGCTCAATGATTTGAGCAGGCACCTTGTTCCGATCACCGCCCGCTGGGCGGCGTTGTTCGGAACAACACATGACGTACCGGTACGTCATGTGTCCTTAAGGACTCGGGAAACATGCCGTACCGGTACGTCATGTGTCCGTAAGGGGTTAAGACTTAAAGGGCTTCTGTCACCCCACCAAAGTGATATTTTTTTTTTGGGATAGTTAAATTAGTTATATTGCGATATATGAAAATATAATGCTCTTACTTACTTTGATTCAGCAGTTTCTTCTAAAAACGAAGTTTTATAATATGCAAATTAGGTCTCTACCAGCAAGTAGGGCGGCTACTTGCTGGTAGCAGCTGCAGAAAACCGCCCCCTCGTCGTGTTGCTTGACAGGGTTAGCCGGGATCTCCTCCTCCGGCCAGCCCTGTCAGCATTTAAAAAATCACGCGCCTGTGTTCATTCGGCGCAGGCGCTCTGAGATGAGGAGGCTTGCCTCCTCAGAACTCCGTCAGTGCGCCTGCGCCGATGACATCACCGAAATAGAAGACGTCATCGGCGCAGGCGCACTGAGGGAGTGCTGAGGAGGCGAGCCTCCTCATCTCAGAGCGCCTGCGCCGAATGAACACAGACGCGCGATTTTTGAAATGCCGACAGGGCTGGCCGGAGGAGGAGATCCCGGCTGGCCCTGTCAATCAACACGACGAGGGGGCGGTTTTCTGCAGCTGCTACCAGCAAGTAGCCGCCCTACTTGCTGGTAGAGACCTAATTTACATATTATAAAACTTTGTTTTTAGAAGAAACTGCTGAATCAAAGTAAGTAAGAGCATTATATTTTCATATATCGCAATATAACTAATTTAACTAGCCCAAAAAAAAAAAATCACTTGTGGGGTGACAGAAGCCCTTTAAAGGATAACTGTCGCATTTAGACCCTAATTTCAATTTTCATATATGTAGTTGCTAATAACATGATATTCCAGAATCATTTACTATTAGATTGACTTACCCCATATTTAATAAGATTCAGCCCTTAGCAACCAGTCTGCATAAAAATTTAATTTCACTATTCAGTTAAGATGGCCGCCACTGCCCTTACCCTGAGGCTAATCCCGCCTGCCCTCACTAGCCAGTAACAATAGCCCCCCAAAAGTGTCAGTAACCAGAGCCCTCCCCCTAAAGGGTTAATCTCCTGCAGCACAAAGGGGTCCTCTTACCACATGTTGCTTTCATTTATACACTGAGCAGACGGCAGATCTCCCTTCCTTGCTCTGCGCTGATTCCACTCTGCATTCTCCAGCTCTGCTGAGTGAGGGAGCGGCTGCCAAGTGCAGGGACAGGGAGAAGTGCACACAGCCCAGGCACTGTTATCAGCTGCTGGGGAGGACCTGGCTTTAATCATTTACCTACAGTCCCTGGCTGTCTGTAATCTGACCTTGCAGGCTGCTGCTTCTGCGTCCTCCGAGGACAGACCTGCATAGCAACCTGATTTTAAGCAGAGGTAAAAGTAGGCAGTAGAGGGAACTAAACTGTTGAATTAAGGGGTAATTGAATACACAGTGAAAAGTTTAAATATGGCGACCAAGGAGATATTAATCACCACAATCCAATACTCAAAAAAATAAATAAAATGACAGTTATCCTTTAACTTTTACTTTAGATATAATATAAAATATGTGAGATATATCCCTCAAAATAACTAAAAGCTGAATACACAATACAGTTTTCCACTGCCCCACAATCAAAGGGGCTCTTATGGAAACAGTAACAGCTGTGTCCACACTTACACATTCAGTGTCGGACACTGGAAGGTAACAGGAGCTGGTATGCACTAGTACCTAAGGTGCACAGGATCAAGGCAGCAGCAATCAATGTATACTAACACCTTATGTGCACAATTCAGGCAATAATGCAGACAAAAGCATTTAGCAGAGTATACATAATGCACAACGACATACAACAAAACAACAGAAAACATACAATGATTAGGTGTTAGGCTAGTTTCACACTTGCGGCAGGACGGATCCGACATGCTGTTCACCATGTCGGATCCGTCCTGCGGCTATTTCGCCGTGCCCCCGGGCCGCCGCTCCGTCCCCATTGACTATAATGGGGACGGGGGCGGAGCTCCGGCGCAGCACGGCGAAAGCCGCCGGACTAAAAAACCTGACATTCAGTAATTTTAGTCCGGCGGCTTTCGCCGTGCACCGCCGTGCTGTGCCGGAGCTCCGCCCCCGTCCCCATTATAATCAACAAATCCCCAAAAAGTTGGGACAAGTAGCAATAAGAGGCTGGAAAAAGTAAATTTGAGCATAACAAAGAGCTGGAAGACCAATTAACACTAATTAGGTCAATTGGCAACATGATTGGGTATAAAAAGAGCTTCTCAGAGTGGCAGTGTCTCTCAGAAGCCAAGATGGGTAGAGGATCACCAATTCCCACAATGTTGCGCAGAAAGATAGTGGAGCAATATCAGAAAGGTGTTACCCAGCGAAAAATTGCAAAGACTTTGCATCTATCATCATCAACTGTGCATAACATCATCCGAAGATTCAGAGAATCTGGAACAATCTCTGTGCGTAAGGGTCAAGGCCGTAAAACCATACTGGATGCCCGTGATCTCCGGGCCCTTAAACGACACTGCACCACAAACAGGAATGCTACTGTAAAGGAAATCACAGAATGGGCTCAGGAATACTTCCAGAAACCATTGTCAGTGAACACAATCCACCGTGCCATCCGCCGTTGCCAGCTGAAACTCTACAGTGCAAAGAAGAAGCCATTTCTAAGCAAGATCCACAAGCTCAGGCGTTTTCACTGGGCCAGGGATCATTTAAAATGGAGTGTGGCAAAATGGAAGACTGTTCTGTGGTCAGACGAGTCACGATTCGAAGTTCTTTTTGGAAATCTGGGACGCCATGTCATCCGGACCAAAGAGGACAAGGACAACCCAAGTTGTTATCAACGCTCAGTTCAGAAGCCTGCATCTCTTATTGTGAGGGGTTGCATGAGTGCGTGTGGCATGGGCAGCTTGCATGTCTGGAAAGGCACCATCAATGCAGAAAAATATATTCAGGTTCTAGAACAACATATACTCCCATCCAGACGTCATCTCTTTCAGGGAAGACCCTGCATTTTTCAACAAGATAATGCCAGACCACATTCTGCATCAATCACAACATCATGGCTGCGTAGGAGAAGGATCCGGGTACTGAAATGGCCAGTCTGCAGTCCAGATCTTTCACCTATAGAGAACATTTGGCGCATCATAAAGAGGAAGGTGCAACAAAGAAGGCCCAAGACGATTGAACAGTTAGAGGCCTGTATTAGACAAGAATGGGAGAGCATTCCTATTTCTAAACTTGAGAAACTCGTCTCCTCGGTCCCCAGACGTCTGTTGAGTGTTGTAAGAAGAAGGGGAGATGCCACACAGTGGTGAAAATGGCCTTGTCCCAACTTTTTGGGGATTTGTTGACACCATGAAATTCTGATTGAACATATTTTTCCCTTAAAATGGTACATTTTCTCAGTTTAAACTTTTGATCCGTGATTTATGTTCTATTCTGAATAAAATATTAGAAGTTGGCACCTCCACATCATTGCATTCAGTTTTTATTCACGATTTGTATAGTGTCCCAACTTTTTTGGAATCCGGTTTGTATTTATTTTTACAGCGTTCACCTGAGGGGTTCAGTCAAGTGACATTTTTATAGAGCAGATTGTTACGAACGTGGCGATACCTAATATGTATACTTTTTCTTATTTATTAAAGTTTTACACAATAATAGCATTTTTGAAACTATTATTTAAAAATTATGTTTTAATGTGTCCATGTTCTGAGAGCTATAGTTTTTTTTTTTTTTGAGAGATTTTCTTATGTATGGGCTAATTTTTTGCGGGATGAGGGGACTGTTTTATTGGTACAATGTTGTGGGACATACGCGTTTTTGATCACTTGGTGTTGCACTTTTTGTGATGTAAGGTGACAAAAATTGCTTGCTTTGACATCGTTTTTTTTGGGGTTTTTTACGGTGTTCATCTGAGGGGTTAGGTCATGTGATATTTTTATAGAGCTGGTTTTTACGGACGCGGCAATACCTAATATGTATACTTTTTTTTATTTATTTCACCTTAACACAATAATAGCATTTTTGAAACCAAAAAAATGATGTTTTAATGTCTCCATGTTCTAAGAGCTATATTTTTTTTTATTTTTTGAGAGATTTTCTTATGTAGGGGCTAATTTTTTGCGGGGTGAGGTGACGGTTTTATTGGTACCATTTTGTGGGACATACGCGTTTTTGATCACTTGGTGTTGCACTTTTTGTGATGTAAGGTGACAAAAATTGCTTGTTTTGACACAGTTTTTTTTTTTTTTTACGGTGTTCATCCGAGGAATTAGGTCATGTGATATTTTTATAGAGCTGGTTTTTACGGACGCGGCAATACCTAATATGTATACTTTTATTATTTTTTCTATTTTTAACTCTTTTTTTTATTCCTTACTTGGGGAATTTTTTTTTTTTACATGTGAAACCTTTTTTTTATTTTAACACTTTATTTTGTATTTTTTTATTTTACACTTTTCGTCCCCCATAAGGTCATACAAGACCTCTGGGGGACATTTACTTCACTTTTTCTTTTTTTTTCCACTGTTGATTTCTCCTGTAACTGGGGCTGACATAGTAGCCCCAGTTACAGGAGAAATGCACCCCCCAGAGAGCTGGTACAGCAGTATACAACGCTGTACAGCCTCAGTGCAGGGCTGATCGAGGTCTCTGAAAGACCTCACACAGCTCCTGCACTCTCCGGTCCCGGCAGTCACATGACCGTTGGGCCGGGAACAGGAAGCGCATAGCGCTTCCTGCTCTGCATATACAGCGCTCGATCCAGAAGGCAGGGACACCTGGGTACTGTCCCTGCCTTCTCTTAGGGTTGCCCTGCTGTCACTGACAGCGGGCAACCCGATCAGCAGCTGCACGATTAGCAAGCAGCTGCATTTTCTGGAACGTCCATTCAGAAATAGAGAACCACCTCCCAGACGTTTATATCCTATGGGCGTCCTAACTTTAAAACGCGATTGCGGCGCGGCGGGGGGTTAATCGGAACAGGATGTCCGCTGAAATCATTCAGCGGCATCCTGTCAAAACGCTGGCGATCGCAGAAAACCGCAGGTCAATTCAGACCTGCGGTTTGCTGCGTTTCCGGTCCAACCGGAAAAGGACGGTGATCGGTGGTGTGATTACACACCACCAATCACAGTCCGAGCATTTGGGAGAGGCGGTGCTGGCCGTGGTGCTGATGGCTGCTGTCCATGGTGCTGATTGGTCCTGGAGAGAGGCGGGAGATTCAAACACCCGGCTCTCCTCTCTCCCCTCCTGTTCCTGCTGCTGCACCTGCACTGTCCAGCACCGTCCTCACCAGCTCCTGCGATCCCCCCGTCGGCACCCATCACCCTACTGCACCCATCACCCTCCAGGTAGGTTAGGGTCAGTGAGGGAGAGGCACCATTAGGCAGGGATAGAAGGGAAAAGTTAGTTAGGAATAAAAAAAACACTTTATCTGATTTATTATTTCTGGTGGTTGGGGTCCACAGCACTTAGCTGTGAGACCCTAGACCCACCCCTGCCACTTGCTTTGCCGTGAAAATGTACAAAATTTGGGAGAGTACCTCAGGGTACACTTACAAATTTCGTGTGTACGAGGGGCGAGATTCCCATATTGAACCCCCAGAATGTCCCCCCACTCTGGGTGTTAGCGGAAAACTCGTGTGGGACCTTATGTACCCACTGCTAGATAAGGGTTACCACTTGTACGTGGATAACTTTAATACTAGCATTCCCTTGTTCAGGTCCCTTGCCGCCAGATCCACGTCCGCTTGTGGGACCGACGCGGCCTCACTACCTACCCCCTCCAGATACCAATCCCCAATCCCCAGGGTTGAGACCTGTGCCCTTACCAGTGGAAACCTGTTACCAGGTATAAGGACAAGAGGGATGTCCTTATACTGTCCACAATCCACGGTAACAGCATCACCCCTGTCCCTGTGCGAGGTACCGCGGCAACGGTCTTCAAGCCCGATTGTATCGTCGACTACAATCTGTATATGGGAGGAGTTGATCTCTCTGATCAAGTCCTCAAGCCAAAAAATGCCATGCGCAAAACCCGGGCATGGTACAAAAGATTTGCGGTCTACTTGGTACAGGTTGCCTTGTACAAAGCTTTTGTACTATCCCGAAGCGCTGGCAGCACAGGAACATTCCTCCAATTTTATGAGGCAGTCCTCAAGGACCTGATCTTTTCAGACCGGGAAAGAGCAGGCCGGAGTACCTCGGGAATTGGAGGCGCCCGGATCGTCCCTGGCCAACATTTTCCAGGTGTGGTTCCTCATACTGGAAAGAAGGGACGAACCCAAAAAAAGTGCAGAGTGTGTCACAGGAGGGGGATACGGAAGGACACCACCACTCAATGTGACACGTGCCCCGATCATCCGGGCCTCTGTGTTATCGATTGCTTCATGGAGTATCACACTTCCATGGAGTACTAAATTTTTATAATCCCCAACAGTCCCCTAGAGAACATAAAAAACTATGGCTCTCAGACTTTGGAGACACGGAAACACATTTTTTTCCCAAAAATATTAGTTTTAGTGCAGGCATCCTCAAACTGCGGCCCTCCAGATGTTGTAAAACTATAACTCCCAGCATGCCCATACAACCTACAGCTATCAGCAGGGCATGGTGGGAATTGTAGTTTTACATCTGGAGGGCCGCAGTTTGAGGATGCCTGCTTAGTGTCTCCAAAGTCTGAGAGCCATACATATTGGGCATCGCCGCGTCCGTAAAAATCTTCTCTATAAAAATAACATTTAACTGAACCCCCCCTGGATGAACAGAGTTTAAAAAAAAAAAACGTGTAAAATAAAGCCATTTTTTGTCACCTAACATCACAAAAAGTGTAATAGCGAGCGATCAAAATGTCATATGCACCCCCAATTAGTGCCAATAAAACTGCTATCTCATCTCGCAAAAAATGAGCCCCTACATTAGATAGTCGCCCAACAAAAAAAAATAAACTGTAGCTCCCAGGCTATGGAGATACTAAAATAATTTTTTTTGGTTCCTAAAATGATAATATAGTGTAAAATCTAAATACATTTTAGGCTACTTTCACACTAGCGTTTTTCTTTTCCGGCGCTGAGTTCCGTCCTAGGGGCTCAAATCCGGAAAAGAACTGATCAGTTTTATCCCCATGCATTCTGAATGGAGAGTCAGTCCTTCAGGATGCATCAGGATGTCTTCAGTTCAGTCTTTTTGACTGATCAGGCTTTTCAGAAAAACGTAGCATGCAGTATTTTTACCTCCGGCCAAAAAGCCTGAACACTTTGACTGAACGCCGGATCAGGCCTTTTTCCCATTGACTTGCATTAACGCCGGATCTGGCACTGTGTGTTCAGTCAAAACGGATCCGGCTTTTGCATGTTAAACCCGAAAAATGTGAAAAAAAAGTTAAAGTCCATAAATGGCGGATCCGTTTTTTCCAATGCATTTTTTCATTGTGATCAAAATCCTGATCAGGATTCAAATGTAATCCGTTTTCACACGTTTTTCCGGATCCGGCGGGCAGTTCCGGTGTCGGAATTGAACGCCGGATTAAAACAACGCTAGTGTGAAAGTAGCCTTAAAATGTAGACATATTAGGTATCGCCGTGTCCGTAAGAATCTGCCCTATAAAAATAACATTTGACCAAACCCCTCGGATGAACAGCGTTAAAAATATAAAATAAAAACGGTGCCGGTAATAAAGCAAGGGTTAACAGCCAAACAAAACTAAATATTTATTGCCCTGACTCTGTAGTTTGCAGAAACACCCCATATGTGGTCGTAAATGGCTATATATCCACACGGCAGGGCATAGAATGAAGGGAACGCCATATGGTTTCTGGAAGGCAGATTTTGATAGACTGGTTTATTTACACCATGTCCCATTAGAAGCCCCCCTGAAGTAGCACAGACTAGAAACTCCAAAAAAGTTACCCCATCTAAGAAACTAAACCCCTCAAGGTATTCAAAAGTTACTTTACAAACTTTTTTAACCTTTAGGTGTTCCACAAAATTTAATAGCGAATGTAGAAACAATTTTAGAATTAAAATTTTTTGTTACCTTGCCTCAAAAAAGTGTAATATAGAGCAACCAAAAATCATATTTACCCTAAAATAGTCCCAAAACAACAACCACCTTATCCCGTAGTTTCCTAGATGGGGTCACTTTTATGGAGTTTCTACTCTAGGGGTGCATCAGGGGGCTTGAAAGGGTACATGGTGTAAATAAACCAGTCCAGCAAAATCTGCCTTCCAAAAACCATATGGCGTTCCCCTTCTTCTATGTCCTGCCGTTTAGCCAAATAGTAGTTTACGACCACATATGGGGTGTTTCTGCAAACTACAGAATCAGGGCAACCCATATTGAGTTTTGTTTTGCTGTTAACCCATTTTTTCCAATAATAAAGTAAGGGTTAAAATGGAAAATTTTCCAAAAAATAGAAATTCCAAAATTGTTTCTCCATCTGCCATTAACTCTTGTGGAACACCTAAAGGGTTAACAAAGTTTGTAAACACAGTTTTGAATACCTTGAGGGGTGTACTTTCTTAGATGGTGTCACTTTTTTGGAATTTCTATTCTAGGGGTGCAACGGGGGGCTTGAAATGGGACATGGTATAAACAAAACCAGTCCTGCAAAATCTGCCTTGCAAAAACCATATGCCGTTCCCCTCCTTCTATGTACTCCCGTTTGGCCAAACAGTAGTTTAGGACCACATATGGGGTGTTTCTACAAACTACAGAATTAGGGCAACCCATATTGAGTTTTGTTTGGCAGTTAACCCTTGCTTTGTTCCTGGAAAAAAATTGATTATATTGGAAAATTTTGTAAAATCAGTTTTGAATACCTTGAGGGGTGTAGTTTCTAAAATGGGGTCATTTTTGGGTGGTTTCTATTACCTAAGCCTCACAAAGTGACTTCAGACCTGGACTGGTCCATAAAAAGTGGGATTTGGAAAATTTCTGAAAAATTTAAAAATTTGCTTCTAAACTTCTAAGCTATGTAACATCCCCAAAAAATAAAATGGCATTCCCAAGATGATACAAACATGAAGAAGACATATGGGGAATGTAAAGTCTTCACTATTTTTGGGGGTATTACTATGTATTACAGAAGTAGAGAAACTGAAACTTTGAAATTTGCAAATTTTTCCAAATTTTTTGTAAATTTGGTATTTTTTTGCAAAAAAAAATTACTTTTTTGACCCAATTTTAGCAGTGTCATGAAGTACAATATGTGACGAAAAAACAATTTCAGAACGGCCTGGGTAAGTCAAAGTGTTTTAAAGTTATCAGCACTTAAATTGACACTGGTCAGATTTGCAAAAAATGGCCAAGTCCATAAGGTGAAATAGGGCTGAGTCCTTAAGGGGTTAAAGAGGATGCCCAATCTTGGGCTTTTTCTCTGCCGACCGGATCACCGTCCCTCCGGTCGGTAGATGAATTCTTTAGAGCCTTGGGTCTTATCTACGATGACCCGGATCTCTCAGGCCGATACCAAGTTACGGGGTTTGCGGCAGGGAGAACATTCCGCGGAGACCTATTGTTCTGAATTTAGGAGATGGGCTACCGATACAGAGTGGAATGATCCTGCTCTCCGTAGCCAATTCTGTCAGGGTCTCTCTGAGAGACTGCAGGACACATTGGCTTTTCATGAAAATCATTGAGAGTCATTGAAAGCAGCTATGTCCCTTGCTGTACGTCTTGATAGACGCCTGAGGGAGAGATCTAGGGGTCCTCAGCAGTAACCTCATGGAAGTACTGTCCAATAAGGGTACTGCTTCCTTTGACACTTATGGTGGAGAGAAACTGGTGGTTGCGACTTGCGAGGAGCCTATGCAGTTAGTAGGAGTTACTCCTGGAACTTCTGGCAAAAGTTTTGGTCATGTGAAAGGAGTCTGCTTTTGTTGTGGCAAGAAGGGACATTTTGTGAATATTTGTCCGTACTTGCAGCATCAAGGTGTAAACAAAAAGGAAAAAACGTTTAATCCCCAAATTACTATTGGTGGTGTGGTTGGGGAGCAAGAAAACCTACTTTTGTCTTTTTTACTGGTAGTACCCGTTTTCCCCTGTCTGCCGAGATGGCGCTAGAGTCCAAAACAGTGAAAATCGAAGCATTTATCGACAGTGGGGCAGGAGTTAACTTGATTGATGGACAGTTTGTACGCATTCACGGGTTGACTACTAATGCATTAGAGAAAAGTAATTCTGTCTTTGTAATTGACTCAGCACCTCTCACCCAAAAATGCCTGTCGCAGGTAGTGAATAACATTTATTTAAGAGTGGGTAATTTGCATCAGGAATCTATCTCCTATTATGTGTTGGAGGGTCTGTCTGCTCCGTTGGTGTTGGGTTTACCATGGTTAAGCAAACATAACCCTAACATCGACTGGCAAGTGAGACAGATTCTCGATTGGAGTGATTTTTGCATGGACAACTGTCTTAATGCATCGTTCTCTATGGTTACCACTAACACTGTACCTTCGTTCATTTCTGAATTTTCTGATGTGTTCTCTAAGAGTGGTAATCAGGAGTTGCCTCCGCACCGGGAGTATGACTGTCCCGTCAATCTTATTCCTGGAGCTAAATTGCCCAAATCTCGGTTGTATAATGTTTCGGAACCCGAAAGAAAGGCCATGCGAGAGTATATTACCGAGAGTTTGGCAAAGGGACATATTAGACCATCCAAGTCCCCAGTGGCTGCTGGATTTTTCTTTGTAAAGAAAAAGGATGGTACCCTGAGACCTTGTCTGGACTTCCGTGAGCTCAATCGCATTACCGTCCGTGATCCTTACCCCCTTCCTTTGATTCCAGATTTGTTTAGTCAGATTGTCGGTGCCAAGGTGTTCTCTAAATTGGATCTGAGGGCGGCATATAATCTGGTAAGGATCAAGGAGGGGGATGAGTGGAAGACCGCATTTAATATCCCTGAGGGTCATTTAGAAAACCTGGTCATGCCCTTTGGGTTAACCAATACTCCTGCGGTTTTTCAACACTTTGTCAATGACATCTTTCATCATCTGGTGGGGAGGTTTGTCGTTGTATACCTTGATGACATAGTAATTTATTCGCCTAATATGGAGACTCATCAGGATCATGTGAGACAGGTGTTACATATCCTAAGAGAGAATAAGTTGTATGCTAAGATGGAAAAGTGTGTATTTGCTGTACAGGAAGTGCAATTTCTGGGTAACCTGCTCTCATCCTCAGGTTTTCGTATGGATCCCGAGAAGGTCCATGCCGTGTTGGACTGGGATCGACCCGAAAATCTGAAAGCGCTTATGCGTTTTTTAGGGTTTACCAACTACTACCGTAAATTTATCTTGAACTATTCATCGGTGGTTAAACCTTTAACAGACATGACTAGGAAGGGTGCTGATATTTCTATCTGGTCTGATGCAGCATTATAGGCCTTTTCTGCTGTGAAAGAATGTTTTGCTTCGGCCCCTATTCTGGTGCAACCGGACGTGTCTCAGCCATTTATTGTTGAGGTTGACGCGTCCAAGGTAGGGGTAGGAGCAATCTTGTCGCAGGGTCCTTCACCCAGTAAATGGTGCCCATGTGCATTTTTCTCTAAAAAACTCTCGACTGCTGAAAGGAATTATGATGTGGGGAATAGGTAATTGCTGGCCATTAAGTTGGCGTTCGAGGAATGGCGGCATTGGTTGGAAGTAGCAAGTCATCCTATTACAGTAATTACGGATCACAAGAATCTGGCCTACCTGGAGTCGGCTAAGCGACTAAACCCAAGACAGGCCAGATGGTCGTTGTTTTTCACCAGATTTAACTTCATCGTAACTTACCTCCCTGGGGTTAAGAACGTCAAGGCGGATGTTTTGTCGCGTAGCTTTCCTGGGGGGGTGAGTCTAATGACCATAGTCCAATTTTATCTGAAGGGGTAGTCACATCCGCTCTTTATCCTGATCTCGAGGCCAAGGTGTTGGAGGCACAGGAGGATGCTCTGGACTCTTGTCCTCCGGGGAAATTGTTTGTTCCCTCCATATTGCGTCACAAGGTGTTCGAGGAACATCACTGTACGGTGCTTGCTGGGCACCCTGGGAGCAGATCGACTGTCAATCTCATGTCTCGCAGATTCTGGTGGCCGGGGTTGCGTAAGTGTGTTAAGGACTATGTGTCAGCCTGTGGTACCTCTGCACGTGCTAAGGTGACACATACTCGGCCTTCCGGATCTCTGCTTCCATTGCCCATCCCGTCCAGACCTTGGACCCATTTGTCCATGGATTTTATCACGGATTTACCGAATTCTTCGGGAAAAAACGTGATTCTGGTGGTAGTTAATCGTTTTAGTAAAATGGCACACTTTTTTGCATTACCTAGTCTACCTAATGCTAAAACTCTTGCACAGGTGTTTGTGGACAACATCGTGAAACTACATGGCATTCCCTCTGATGTGGTGTCCGATAAAGGGACTCAGTTTGTTTCCAGATTTTGGAAAGCGTTCTGTACTCATCTGGGTGTACAATTGTCCTTCTCTTCGGCTTTTCATCCTCAGTCGAACGGACAGGCGGAGCGCACTAATCAGAATCTGGAGACTTACTTGAGATGTTTTGTTTCAGACAATCAGGAAGAGTGGTCTTCATTTTTGTCGTTAGCTGAGTTTGCTATAAAAAACCGTAGACAGGAATCCACTGATAAGTCGCCGTTTTTTGGGGCATATGGGTTCCAGACACAGTTTGGTACATTTTCTGGTGCTCAAAATTCCGGCATTCCTGAGGAGGAACGATTTTCCTCTTCTTAGTCTTCTTTTTGGCGGAAAATCCAAAATAACCTGAAAAAGATGGGCAACAGGTTTAAGCGTGCTGCTGACAGGAGACGGATGAGTGGTCCGGACCTAAGAGTGGGTGATTCTGTGTGGTTGTCTACAAGAAACATTAAAGGTACCTTCTTGGAAGTTGAGCCCAAGATTTATTGGTCCATATAAGATCACTGCCATTGTTAATCCTGTAGCCTTCCGTCTTGAACTTCCTCAGGCATTGAAAATCCATAACGTATTTCATAAATCGTTGTTAAAAAAATGTGTCGAACCTGTTGAGCCGTCCTCCTTGCCTCCCGCTCCTGTCATGGTGGACAGCAATTTAGAATTTCAGATCAGCAGGATTGTGGACTACCGAGTTCTCCGGAGATCCCTCCAGTATCTCGTACATTGGAGAGGGTACGGACCAGAGGAGAGAATGTGGGTTCCAGCGACTGATGTTAATGCTAGTCATCTGGTGAGAGCATTCCACAGAGCTCATCCTGATAAGGTCGGTCCTGGGTGCCCGGAGGTCACCCGTAGAAGGGGGGTACTGTCACTCCTGTGACAGGTCTTAGAAGGTCTGAAATATTATCTGCACATTAGTGATGTGACAGCCTCTTTTGGTTTCACTTTGTCTGTGTGTTGCTGGTATGTCCACACCTCAGTTCAGGTGTGGATCATGTGACCTTTACCCATCCCTATTTAGTCTGACTTTACCCATCACTCCTTGCTCTGCATAGCTTCATTTGGTTTTGGAAGAGCAGGAGTGTGGTTCGTGTTGAAGTCCTTCTCATCCATCATCCTCAGAAGTTAAGTGTTCCGCTTGTTGTGTTTTGTATTTTCCCCCCTCTGGTTGTTTACTAGTGTCATGCCCCTCCCTGATTATGTGCGGAGGTCGGCCAGAATAGCAGCACGAGTTTAGTGTTTTGTTTTGGAGCCGTGCTGGATCCGCCTCTCATCAGGTGCATTGGGTGGGGTCATGAGTTTAAATAGCACTCCACCCCAGTGCTCTGAGCGGATTATAGGAATCACTTTGGTCTTGGAAGCTAGGAAGGAAGGTTGTCTGTTCCAGCTCAGAAAGATAAGTGTGGTTTCAAGTTTGATTGTTTTGTGTCATCTCTCCCCTCCAGGTTCTGTGCGAGCAGGCTGCTCCTATTTCCCCTCTTCACCATCTCAGGGAATTTAGGGTGTTTCAGCCCAGGCACGGGGACACATCATACCTACCACAAAGGTCTGCATTTGGGCTGAGCAGTGCAGGGAGAGAGGTCAGGGATTAGCTAGGAGGTGACCCTTCCCCTGCCTCTCGCCTAGAGCCTGGTTGGTGGTTTATCTGTTAGTCTGAGTGCACGTCCGCCGTGACATTATAATCCGCCCAAAACTTTGACTGTCATTACTCAGCGGTTTTGTGATGGCGTCTATTGAAGCATTAGTTGACCGCATGCAGGGGCTATCCCTAGAGGTTGCAGAGCTGCGTGGTTTGGTCGCACAGTGTCAGAATGCTCTGGCATCAGGAGGAGGTCAAGTTTGTGTGGAGCCTAAAGTGGCTCTTCCTGATCGATTTTCTGGGGGTACGGATGACTTTGTCCGTTTTAGAGTCCTGCAAATTGTACTTTCGGCTGCGTCCATCGTCGTCAGGTGATGAGAGTCAGAGGATAGGTGTAATTATTTCTCTGCTTAAAGGGGACGTGCAATCCTGGGCCTTTTCTCTGCCACCTGGTTCTCGGGCGCTCCGGTCGATGGAGGAGTTTTTTTTAAGGCTCTGGGATTAATCTACGATGACCCAGATCGGGTCTCGATGGCAGAGTCGAGATTACGTAATTTGTTTTAGGGGGAACATACTGCAGAGGCTTACTGTGTTGAATTTAGGAGATGGGCTACTGAATCAGAGTGGAATGATTTGTCAGGGGTTATCTGAAATATTGAAGGATGCCCTTGCTTTTCATGAATACCCAGACTCTTTGGAGAACGCCATGTCTTTAGCAGTACGGCTAGACAGACGTATCAGAGAGAGGTATAGGGCTCCCCCTGCGCAAGGTATCCCTTCTGTGAGTGGTTTCGTCTCTACTGCCTCCCCGGGTGATGTTACAGGCAACTCGGGGGTAGCGGAGGAACCCATGCAATTGGGTCAGATTTCTTGCCATTCTGATAGTAGAGACTTTAGGAAATTGCACAAACTATGTTACTATTGTGGAAAGAGTGGTCATTTTGTTTTTGCTTGTCCTTATGTTAAACCACAGGTGGTAGAGAAAAATAAAAAAATTAATTCCCTGACACTTGGTAGCATGAATGGTGTGGTGGAGCAGGCAGGTATGCAAGCTCCCTGCAGTTCCTGTTTTCTCCTTCCAGCTATGGTGGCGCTGGAGTCAAGAAATGTTTTTATTGAGGTGTTCCTTGATTGTGGTGCTGGGGTAAACCTAATTGACTTTCTTTTCCTTCAAAATTTAGGACTAAGTACTTGCACTTTAGAGAACGAGATTCGTGTTTTTGCAATTGATTCTTCCCCACTTTCTCAAAGGAGCCTTACTCACATTGTTCATGGTATTCACTTAAGGGTGGGTGATTCACATGTTGAAATTATTTCTTGTTTTGTCTTTAAGGATTTGCCAGCTTCTATAGTTTTGGGGTTGCCATGGTTGTCTAAACATAACCCAATTATAGACTGGCAAGCGAGACAAATCATCGGTTGGAGCGAGTTTTGTTCGGATAATTGTTTTGGCACATCTATCTCTGGTGTGTCCATTATGGCTTTACCTCAGTATCTCTCAGATTTTGCGGATGTCTTTTCGGAGGGTGGGGCTCAGGAATTGCCCCCTCATCGTGACTATGATTGTCCAGTTAATCTCATCCCAGGGGCTAAGCTGCCAAAGTCTCGGCTTTACAACCTTTCTCAACCCGAAAGAGAGGTCATGCGAAAGTATATCGCCGAGAGTTTGGCAAAAGGTCATATTAGACCATCTAAGTCTCCAGTGGCAGTGGGTATGTTCTTTGTGAAGAAAAAGGATGGATCACTGAGACCGTGTTTGGATTTCCGGGAATTGAACCGTATTACAGTCCGGGATCCATATCCCCTGCCTTTGATCTCTGACCTTTTTGATCAGATTGTTGGAGCCAAGATGTTCTCCAAGTTGGATTTGAGAGGGGCCTACAATCTGATCAGAATCAAGGAGGGGGATGAATGGAAAACGGCCTTCAATACGCACAAGGGTCATTTTGAGAACCTGGTTATGCCTTTTGGGTTGACGAACGCGCCAGCAGTATTTCAGCGATTCGTCAATGACATTTTTCAACATTTGGTGGGGAGGTTCGTAGTAGTTTACCTTTTAATTTATTCTCCTGATCTGAAGACCCATCAGGATCATGTGAGACAGGTTTTGACAATCCTTCGGGAAAATAAATTATATGCTAAATTGGAGAAATGTTTGTTTGCGGTGCAAGAGCTTCCGTTCTTGGGATACCTGCTTTCTGATTCTGGTTTTCGTATGGACCCCGAGAAGGTCCGGGCGGTTCTGGAATGGGACCGACCAGAGAATCAGAAAGCCTTGATGCGGTTCTTGGGGTTTACGAATTATTATAGAAAATTTATTTCAAACTATTCTACCATACTAAAACCTCTCACTGATATGACCAAGAAGGGCGCCGACGTCTCTGTCTGGTCGGATGAGGCATTGCAGGCCTTTTCGGCTATTAAGGAGCGTTTTGCGTCTGCTCCCATTCTGGTGCAGCCGGATGTGTGTCAGCCATTTGTAGTGGAGGTTGATGCATCAGAGGTGGGGGTTGGAGCGGTACTATCACAGGGTTCATCCCCTGGCAAGTGGGTCCCGTGTGCCTTTTTCTCCAGGAATTATGATGTTGGAGATAGAGAGTTGTTGGCTATCAAGTTGGCCTTTGAGGAATGGCGTCACTGGTTGGAGGGGGCGTCTCACCCCGTTACGGTATATACAGACCATAAGAATTTGGCATACCTGCAATCTGCCAAGCGTCTGAACCCTAGGCAGGCCAGATGGTCACTGTTTTTTACCAGGTTCAATTTTGTGGTTACCTTTCGCCCCCAGGGGTCAAGAACGTCAAGGCAGATGCCTTGTCTCGCAGCTTTCCTGGGGGAGGTGATTCAGAGGATCCTGCGCCGATTTTAGCGGATGGGGTGGTGGTCTCCGCTCTATACCCTGAATTGGAGATGGAGGTGTTGGGAGCCCAGGAGGGGGCTCCTGGTTCTTGTCCCCCAGGGAGGTTGTTTGTTCCTGAGGGCCTGCGATACAAGGTGTTCAAGGAACATCACGATACTGTCCTTGCTGGACATCCTGGTGGTAAGTCCACCTGTGATCTGGTGTCCCGGAGGTTCTGGTGGCCAGGGTTACGTAAGAGCATTGAGAATTACGTGACAGCCTGTGAAACCTGCGCTCGGTCAAAGGTTGCTCATACTCGACCGGCTGGTTCACTTCTTCCATTGTCTATTCCGTCTCGTCCTTGGACGCATTTGTCTATGGACTTTATTATGGAACTAAAGGGGCAGTAGACTAAAGTAAAACTTCGCTTTTAATAAATAGGAGATAAAAAGGCCCCTACTACACAAACAAACAATAAGACGTGCCCTCTTGGTAAATTCCACCTGCAGCTGCACCGGGTCCTTCCTCTCCTTTTTTAGATCAAGGGACACATTACCCTCTAAGGAGCAGGAACACCGAAAAACAGACACGGTAGACCAGCTCCTTTTAGACAAATGGATTATAAATCTCTCTACCCGTATTCTATCACCTATTGAACTTAGTCTGCTGGGTCGTGGACTTTTGTTCGTTCCCACCAATAAATTTGACATCTTTCGGTGGACAAGAGACTTAAATCTCTTTGCCCGCAGACTTAGATGGCATAAGTTTCACAAACTTAGGGACAAGAGGGAAAGCCGTGAGCTAGGTGTCCCTGTGGAAATTTTAAAAGACGTTCGTCTATTATTCAACCTTGACCAGTCACCCCCCAACGCAGAAGGGCTGGGTCCATTTACATCCCTCAAAAATAGGAGTGTCAAAATGCCCCCAATAGGGGAAGTGTCCTGCGTGGACGTATTTTTGCAACACACCATCTCAGAACTGGCCAATATACATCCAGTCCCACCTAGGTTCAACTGTAGCAAAAAAGAAAGGATGGCTATCAAGGACCTCGAAGATAATAAAAACATTGTTATCAAACCGTCTGACAAGGGGGGTAATATTGTTTTAATGGAGACATCGGCATATCGTAATATGTGCCTATCCATCTTGTCAGACGGTACGGGGTACGAGATCCTTCAGAGCAGTCCCATGAGTAGTCTACAGGGGACCCTGAGAGAAATCTTAGTGAGGGCCAAAAACATCCACCTTATCAGTGACGAGGAATATGACTTTCTATTCCCGCGCTACCCGATTATGGCTACTTTATATTGCTTGCCAAAAGTGCATAAAGAGACCACACCCATCAGAGGACGGCCAATCGTTTCGGGGATCGGTAGTATATCACAGAATTGTGGTATCTATGTTGACAGGGTATTGCGTCCTTTTGTGGTGGCCCTGCCATCTTATGTGAGAGACACAGGCGATTTGTTAGGGAAAATAGAGGACATCTGTATAGAGCCGCATTGGTTTCTAGCCTCCATTGATGTGTAGGCTCTCTACTCCTCCATTCCACACGAACAGGGATTGGAGGCCTCCAGTCATTATTTGAGCACTAGGGGGCAAAAATTTTCCCTACACAACGCTTTTACCCTGGAGCTGCTGGAGTTTGTGCTATCGAACAACGTTTTTATGTTTGACGGTCGCATATACCACCAGCTCAGGGGCACGGCGATGGGCAGTTCTTGTGCCCCATCTTACGCCAACCTGCTCCTGGGCTGGTGGGAGGAATCAGTGGTGTTCGGGGACCCACCACGGTGGTTCGTGGATCATATCGCTCTCTGGTCACGCTACATTGACGATATTTTTCTGTTGTGGAGCGGACCAGAGAGCGATTTTGACAAACTAATCGCTGAGCTCAACGTGAATGACTTTGGCCTTAGGTTTACCTCGGTCATCGTGATGGACCGTCTCCCTTTCTTGGATGTGGTCATCTTCAGGGATGACAAAGGTGGTTTGAACACGTCCATCTATAGAAAACCCACCTCCACTAATTCCCTCCTTAGGTGGGACAGTTGTCATCCTGTCCCTCTTAAGAGAGGGATACCCACCGGACAGTACCTGAGACTCAAACGTAATTGTTCTGAAGATAAAGATTTTAAGTACCAAGCACGTGACCTTAGGTCTAGATTCCAGGAGAGGGGATATCCAGATAGGACCCTCAGACTGGCCTACGAGAGAACCAAGGCACGTACACGAATGGAACTTCTTCATCCCACAAATACTAGGGAACGTCACAGGTGAGGAGGATCTTAACGCGACACTGGGGCACTTTGCTTATGGACCCAGACCTGGCTGAGGTTCTGGATCCCTCGGTCTCCCTCACATTCAGGAGGGGCAATAATCTGAGGGACAGACTGGTGCACAGCCACTTTACCTCCGCAGCTAAGCCACGGACGTGGCTGGATGGATCTGTGACAGGCTGCCACAGATGCGGACGATGTAGCTTCTGCGGCAGCTTGTCACAGGGTAAGACGTTTGTTGGTGAGCCCAGGAATACTACCTATAATATCAAAGGTTTCCTGAATTGCCGCAGTACGGGCGTGATCTATCTGATTACGTGCGTGTGTGGCCTGCGTTACGTAGGCAAAACATTCAGGGAGCTGCGGAAACGTATTGGGGAGCACCACGGCGATATCCGCAATAATAGGGATACACCCGTTGCACGTCATGTACAGACGGTCCATGAGGGACGCCTAACATCCATTAAGTTCATGGGGATCGAGCATGTTCCTAAGCCCATCCGTGGGGGAGATTGGAACAGATCTATCCTACAAAGGGAATGTTGGTGGACATTCACACTGAATACGGTTGTCCCCAACGGGCTTAATGAACATCTGAACTTTAGCTGTTTCTTGTGACTACCCGTGTGTCCTGCTGGGGCCCTGTGGCCACTCTCCCCACTATAAACCCCTTTTTATTTTTGGTCCTAGACGCGGGATGCCTGGCACATACTGTCATATCCCTGCTAGGAGGTGGAGGAGGCCCAGGGGGGATAGGGGTCTGTAACAGACCAGTGAACTGTATGTGTCTCCCTCTGATCGCCCCCTCCCTCCACCCCAAACTTGTGATGGATGCGAGTTTCCGATTTGCGGCAGAATGGGAAGCAATCCATTCATAAGCATATAATTACAGTACCCTGCTGAGCGCAGGAGAGGCTGAGGCAGGATACTTCGTTCATTCCATTTAAAGCCAGATAACAGAGGTGTGTTACTATATACCCTCTTGCCTGGCCATCAGGGATACTACTGCGCCTGTGCGGCCGATGCCGGGCCTCTGTCATGTGACCGCCTGTGTGATGTATTTGCATCTCATAAGGCGCGGCCGGATGACGTTGGGGCAAGGCGCCAGCCGTGCGTTCCACCCCTAGCCCCATGGAACGCATGGGACAGGGATCTGAGGCGCAGGCGCGGTCACGTGACTTCCGGATACTCCGCTCACGTGACCGCGGCCTCTGACGCCCTGCAGGAGCGTCATCAATAGGCGCACAGTCGGAAGTCCATTGACTCCGAACAATGCGCCTCACCTGGCCCCCTACCTTTATAATGTGGCGGTTTACGCCTCAGCAGTTGCCGGTCATCAACCAAGCAGACACCATCACACTGGGTCCTGCTGTACAGTGTGCCTACAGCCACCTCTGACCCCAGCCACAAATGAGTAAGTTGACATCTTTCCATGAGCCTATACTGGGTTATTGATGGGAAGGTTTATTTTCCTATGACTACCTTTCTGTGATGTATTACTATACATGCCCTTTTTTATTATCTATAGGTTTAGTCAAAGATTGAGTTACAGCGAACACCTAGCCCCGTGTCCCCTGAAGAATCCTGGTGCTCTAACCGAAGAAACGCGTATGCCCCCACCCTGACCTTTATGCTACGTCTGGGTGGTGTTATACCCATTTTTTCGTGTTCATTTTTTACTACTGTATTCCAAAGTGTGTACTCTTTTCCTTTGTCATTTTTGACTAGGGCCTTACCAGGGCTATTTATTAGGATAAGAGTTCCAGTCTGGGCCACCCCTTGCGGGGCTTTTTGGACCCCGTCCTTTGGATACTTCACAGGGTGTTACAGGACAAGTAGGGAGGTACTAGTGTTAGTGGGTAGTGCACACTACAGTCCCCGTCCCTTTATCGACCTATTAGCCTTTTCTTGACCTCTTCCCTAGTGATATTGTTTGCATGTTGTGTCATTTATGCCCTACCTACCAAGAGGACACGTTATTGTTTGTTTGTGTAGTAGGGGCCTTTTTATCTCCTATTTATTAAAAGCGAAGTTTTACTTTAGTCTACTGCCCCTTTAGTTTCATTTTGTATTCCTTGAGCAGTACATCAGGGAGGCTTTGACTGCCCCTCCTGAACGACCACTACAGGGAGTGCAGAATTATTAGGCAAGTTGTATTTTTGAGGATTAATTTTATTATTGAACAACAACCATGTTCTCAATGAACCCAAAAAACTCATTAATATCAAAGCTGAATATTTTTGGAAGTAGTTTTTAGTTTGTTTTTAGTTTTAGCTATTTTAGGGGGATATCTGTGTGTGCAGGTGACTATTACTGTGCATAATTATTAGGCAACTTAACAAAAAACAAATATATATCCATTTCAATTATTTATTTTTACCAGTGAAACCAATATAACATCTCAACATTCACAAATATACATTTCTGACATTCAAAAACAAAACAAAAACAAATCAGTGACCAATATAGCCACCTTTCTTTGCAAGGACACTCAAAAGCCTGCCATCCATGGATTCTGTCAGTGTTTTGATCTGTTCACCATCAACATTGTGTGCAGCAGCAACCACAGCCTCCCAGACACTGTTCAGAGAGGTGTACTGTTTTCCCTCCTTGTAAATCTCACATTTGATGATGGACCACAGGTTCTCAATGGGGTTCAGATCAGGTGAACAAGGAGGCCATGTCATTAGATTTTCTTCTTTTATACCCTTTCTTGCCAGCCACGCTGTGGAGTACTTGGACGCGGGTGATGGAGCATTGTCCTGCATGAAAATCATGTTTTTCTTGAAGGATGCAGACTTCTTCCTGTACCACTGCTTGAAGAAGGTGTCTTCCAGAAACTGGCAGTAGGACTGGGAGTTGAGCTTGACTCCATCCTCAACCCGAAAAGGCCCCACAAGCTCATCTTTGATGATACCAGCCCAAACCAGTACTCCACCTCCACCTTTCTGGCGTCTGAGTCGGACTGGAGCTCTCTGCCCTTTACCAATCCAGCCACGGGCCCATCCATCTGGCCCATCAAGACTCACTCTCATTTCATCAGTCCATAAAACCTTAGAAAAATCAGTCTTGAGATATTTCTTGGCCCAGTCTTGACGTTTCAGCTTGTGTGTCTTGTTCAGTGGTGGTCGTCTTTCAGCCTTTCTTACCTTGGCCATGTCTGTGAGTATTGCACACCTTGTGCTTTTGGGCACTCCAGTGATGTTGCAGCTCTGAAATATGGCCAAACTGATGGCAAGTGGCATCTTGGCAGCTGCACGCTTGACTTTTCTCAGTTCATGGGCAGTTATTTTGCTCCTTGGTTTTTCCACACGCTTCTTGCGACCCTGTTGACTATTTTGAATGAAACGCTTGATTGTTCGATGATCACGCTTCAGAAGCTTTGCAATTTTAAGAGTGCTGCATCCCTCTGCAAGATATCTCACTATTTTTGACTTTTCTGAGCCTGTCAAGTCCTTCTTTTGACCCATTTTGCCAAAGGAAAGGAAGTTGCCTAATAATTATGCACACCTAATATAGGGTGTTGATGTCATTAGACCACACCCCTTCTCATTACAGAGATGCCCGTCACCTAATATGCTTAATTGGTAGTAGGCTTTCGAGCCTATACAGCTTGGAGTAAGACAACATGCATAAAGAGGATGATGTGGTCAAAATACTCATTTGCCTAATAATTCTGCACACAGTGTATTGGTGGGACTTTATTATGGATCTGCCGAGTTCCTCCGGGAGAACAGTGATTTTGGTGGTAGTTGACCGTTTCAGTAAAATGGCTCACTTTATATCACTAACTAGTCTGCCTAACGCTAAGACTCTTGCGTATTTTGAAATTGCATGGTATTCCTTCGGATGTGGTCTCTGATAGGGGCACGCAGTTTGTCTCCAGGTTTTGGAGGGCGTTCTGCTCTCGGCTTGGCATTCAACTTTCATTCTCTTCAGCTTTTCATCCGCAGTCGAATGGTCAGACGGAGCGTGCTAATCAAAACCTGGAGACCTACTTGAGGTGCTTTGTGGCTGAGAATCAGGAGGACTGGTCCTCATTCTTGTCCTTAGCAGAATTTGCGCTGAATAACCGTAGGCAGGAGTCCACGGGTAAGTCGCCATTTTTTGGCGCATACGGTTTCCATCCTCAGTTTGGTACCTTTTCTGGGACTGGTTCCTCTGGGATGCCAGAGGAGGAGAGATTCTCATCTGCCTTATCCTCCATCTGGCGGAGGATTCAAGGGAATTTGGAGAAGATGGGTGAGAGGTATAAACGAATGGCTGACAAGAGACGTGTGACTGGTCCGGACCTGTGTGTGGGTGATCTGGTGTGGTTGTCCACAAAAAATATCAAATTGAGAGTGCCATCTTGGAAACTGGGTCCAAGATTTATTGGTCTGTATAAAATTTCTGCGGTGATCAATCCTGTAGCGTTTTGGCTGGATCTTCCGCAGACTTGGAGGATCCATGATGTGTTCCACAGGTCATTACAAAAAAAAATGTGAAACCGGTGGAACTATCGCCATTGCCTCCTCCTCCTCTTCTAGTCGAGGGAAACTTGGAGTTAGAGATCTCCAGGATTCTCGACTCTAGAATTCTTCGGGGTTCCCTTCAGTACCTGGTGCACTGGAGGGAATATGGCCCTGAGGAGAGGACGTGGGTTCCGGCGCTTGATGTCAACGCCAGCCAACTGGTGAGGGCTTTTCATAGGTCCCATCAGGATAAGGTTGGTCCGGGGTGTCCGGAGGTCACCCGTAGAAGGGGGGGTACTGTCATGCCCCGCCCTGACTATGTGCGGAGGTCGGCCAGAATAGCAGCACGAGTTTAGTGTTTTGTTTTGGAGCTGTGCTGGATCCGCCTCTCATCAGGTGCACTGGGTGGGGTCATGAGTTTAAATAGCACTCCACCCCAGTGCTCTGAGCGGATTATAGGAATCACTTTGGTCTTGGAAGCTAGGAAGGAAGGTTGTCTGTTCCAGCTCAGAAAGATAAGTGTGGTTTCAAGTTTGATTGTTTTGTGTCATCTCTCCCATCCAGGTTCTGTGCGAGCAGGCTGCTCCTATTTCCCCTCTTCACCATCTCAGGGAATTTAGGGTGTTTCAGCCCAGGCACGGGGACACATCATACCTACCACAAAGGTCTGCATGTGGGCTGAGCAGTGCAGGGAGAGAGGTCAGGGATTAGCTAGGAGGTGACCCTTCCCCTGCCTCTCGCCTAGAGCCTGGTTGGTGGTTTATCTGTTAGTCTGAGTGCACGTCCACCGTGACAACTAGGCCTCAGTGAGACGCTGGTTCCTTCACCAGGGAAGGAACGGGTTATCTCTGCCCTGTCATTGCCTTTAGGGCATCCGAGGGTCACCAGGGTTTTCTAGGTTCCTGTGTATGGGCATCTCTACTATTGAGAGGTGCCCATACGGATAGGAGTTAGGGTCAGGTGCAGGGTTTTATAGGTGGTGACCCTAGCGGTGAGGCCTAGTGTCTTTCCCCTTCCTTCTTGTTGTCTTTTGGTGTTCTCCCCTATTACATCCGTGACAGTACTAGAACCTAATGAAATTAATTAAATGAAAAAATAAATGGAAAATACTGAACTAGGCAAAGTTAGTTAGTCTAGACCAGTATTCCTCAACTCCAGTCCTCAGGGCGCACCTGCCGGTCATGATTTGAGAATATCCCACAGAATGAATACTTGTGGTAGGTCCTGATGCATTGACACTAATTATATCACCTACTCAATACTAAGGAGATTCTAAAAACATGACCGGCAGGTGGGTCCTGAGGACTGGAGGTGAGGAACACTGGTCTAGACGGCTAGAAATAATGGGGTAGACTTACTAACAAGCTAGAACTATGGCTCATACTGTCAGAATTCTGTCGCAAAGACCATGCCCCACATTTCACAGGCACTTATTTAGCCTTTGCCGACAAGCTGAAGGAGAGAAAGCGTGACTTTACACACACCAAAATTGTG
This sequence comes from Bufo bufo, assembly GCF_905171765.1. Lineage (NCBI taxonomy): Eukaryota > Metazoa > Chordata > Amphibia > Anura > Bufonidae > Bufo > Bufo bufo. Next base: position 436,031,872 of record NC_053393.1, read on the forward strand.
CCAGATAAGAAAGTCTAAAGGTGCCCCAGATTTATCATCCAACATCAGCCATTGTGATAAATCTGGTGCATTTTCAGACTGTCTAGTCTGAATCTGGCCATTCACATTACCATCTAATGTGCATGGTGGCCTCTCGACTCTTCCCTAGTGGCTGATTGCAAGAGACATAAGGATCGGACATGTTGGATTTCAATGCCCAATCTTTTTGTTAATGGGGAGATAAGCTTCTAACACAGGGGTCTGGTAATGGCTTTCTGCCCTCTCTCATTCACTACACGTATCAGAGATGACCCCATCATGACATAAGTATTTCAGTTAGAATTTACGTTTACTCTTTTACGTGCCCATTAGTCAATTAAATGGTTAAAGGAGTTATCCAATTTCAAGAAAATCCCCACATGTGCCGGGCCCCTAACCGGTAATATACTTATCTCGCTCCCCGTACTGCTGCTACTGCTTCTCCCTGCACACAGATGAAAACATCCGGTGTCGGGGGGGTTGTCAGCCAATGGCAGGCGAGGACAGGGACGAGCCTCCCTAGCATCGCGGGTGACTAAGGGAGGCTTGTCCCTGTTCGCCATTGGCTGCTCCCCCTGATACCGAATGTTTTCATCCGTGTGCAGGGAGAAGCAGCAGCAGTGGTGAGGGGACCAGGAGCGGGGCAAGTATATTACAGGTCAAGGGGTCAGGCACATGTGGGGGGTTTTCTTGAAATTAGATAACCCCTTTAACTTTTTGAAGTGAGACATTAAATAGGTAGCCCCGTTGACCTTACCTCCTGTTCCTATTGTGGTAGAGAATCTTCATCCTGAAACCTTTAGCTCGCTGAGCGATGCAATAGCCAATGCCTCCCATTCCAATGATGCCCAGTGTGGCCTCTGTGATATCATCACCCACCCAGTTGAAATCAAACTCTTTGGTGTCTGATGAACATGATATTCTGTTCCCTGTAGGAGAATTTTTTTTACTGAGAATAAAAATGGAGGCTTTTTAGGGCCTATCACTCACCACACTGCTGAATTCTAGTATTGAAGAGCAAGCCTGGTAAGTAGTGTTGAGCGAACTTGTGGTTTCAAGATCGGTGTACAAGGTTCGGGTTATCTAAGAATTCCGTTATGGATGCCACTACCACGGACCATAACTTATGGTCCGTGGTAGCGGAATCCATAATGGAATTCTTAGATAACCTGAACCTTGTACACTGAACTTGAAACACAAGTTCGCTCATCCCTACTGTTAAGTCCATTATGATCCATAAAGCTACACATAGGTGACCCCCCATGACCAAACAGATTTACAGAATTATAATGAGTTTAGCAGTTTAGTATATAGCAATAGATTGTTAGGACATATAATGAGGATGGCTGAAATATAAAACCACCATATACTCAATTGCCTATTGCAACCAGTAAGATTACAAGGTAAAAAAAAATTCTGATGGAAAATCCACTTTTAGGTCAGTACCTTATGAAGACGGTCAAGCCATTTTTTTAAGACCATCCCCAGCGAGGCACACTTGTATACCACTGCAATTACTTACCTTCTACTACATTTTTAGCAGATGCCAACATTAAAGCCATTCCCATATCTGCTGTGGCATTATCTCCTACACCAGGTGTATTTATGACTGTTATACCGTAACTTGTGATCAACTTTAGGTCCAGATGATCTACCCCTGCTCCAGAGTTTGCTATAACTTTAAGACTGGGAAGAGAATCCAGAAGTTCTTTGTCAACTACAGGCAGGTGCCACCACACTAAGAGAGCTTGTATGTTTGGAGCATACATATTCTTATTATTGGAAAATTCTTCCAGGTAGAGTAGTTGGAAATTCTTCTTTACAATAGCTTCAAAGTTTTTTGGAAATCCATGGGACCCGCCACTGTATGACATCAGAGCATATGGAAGTTCTTCCATTTTTTTCTAAAAAAATAATTGAGTACATTATTGGCATTATAAAACAAACATTGAAACAAGTGCAACAACTGATGGCATTGAACTCTTTGAATCTTTAAAATTGCTAAGGCCACTTTCACACTAGCGTTGTTTAAATCCGGCGTTCAATTCCGACTCCGGAACTGCCCGCCGGATCCGGAAAAATGTGTGAAAACGGATTACATTTGAATCCTGATCAGGATTTTGATCACAATGAAAAAATGCATTGGAAAAAACGGATCCGCCATTTATTGACTTTAACTCTTTTTATTTCCATTTTTCGGGTTTAACATGCAAAAGCCGGATCCGGCGTTAATGCAAGTCAATGGGAAAAAGACCGGATCCGGCGTTCAGTCAAAGTGTTCAGGATTTTTGGCCAGCGATAAAAATACAACATGCTACGGTTTTCTGAAAAGCCTGATCAGTCAAAAAGACTGAACTGAAGACATCCTGATGCATCCTGAATGGATTACTCTCCATTCAGAATGCATTAGGATAAAACTGATCAGTTCTTTTCCGGATTTGAGCCCCTAGGACGGAACTCAGCGCCGGAAAAGAAAAACGCTAGTGTGAAAGTACCCTAAGAGTGCTGTTCAAAAATAAAAGCAATACTCGCCTCAGGGATCCCCCATTGCTCTCTACTTACTGGTCCAGCGATGATGCAGTCACAAGGGCATGTGATCTCTGCAGTCAATCACTGGCAGAGTGGTGATCTGCTACAGCCATGATTTGCTGCAGCTAATCGGTTTCTGATGTACATTTCCTTTAGGCCTCATGCACACGGCCGTTGTTTGGGTCCGCATCTGAGCCGCCGTTTTGGCGGCTCGGATGCGGACCCATTCACTTCAATCAGGCCGCAAAAGATGTGGACAGCACTCCGTGTGCTGTCCGCATCCGTTGCTCCGTTCCCCCGCTAAAAAAACTCGCGCTTTGCGGACAAGAATAGGCATTTATATTGAAGGCTGTCTGTGCTGTTCCGCAAATTGCGAAACATGCACTGACGCCATCCGTGTTTTGCGGATCCGCGATTTGCGGACTGCAAAACACACCACGGTCGTGTGCATGAGGCCTTACAATAATGTTCAGACATAGTTTCTGGCATTTTTTTAACCCATCATAAAACACTACACAAAAAACACAGGGGGTCAATTATTAAAAACGGATTTTAGACACCGGTCTTAATAACCCCTTGCGCTGGCCTCTACATAATTTCAGCGCATCCACCACCAGCTTCCTTGCTACCTTAAATTTAGACCATTTTCTATGCCTAAAATAGGCATAGAAAATGATAAATGAGAAGTGCCTCAGAGTTTGATACTGAGTAAGGTCACACACAGTTTTTGAGCCAAAACCAGAAGTGGGTTGGAAGGGAATGAAAAGTATAAAGAAAAGACTTCTAGTTCCTGCTGGGTCCACTTCTGGCTTCAGCTCAAACCATGGGCGGCTGGCCATAGACCCTACAGGAAAATTTCCTGGTGGGCCAACGTTCAGATGACTGCTTGAGCCCTCCTTATGCTCTCAGCATTAATTAACGTAGGAGTATCAGGTACTTATGCACCTGACCAAAAGTTGCAGGTGCCCTTCTGAATTCAACTGCATTGCCATCCTCAGGACAGTGATACCGTTGAATACTATGGTGAATGTGGCAGTATTTTAAACTGCACTGTAGTATTTGGTTCTGCTGAGGCAAGAGTTTGTGCTGCACTATGGTATTTGGTTCTGCTGAGGCAGTATTTTGTGCTGCACTACGGTATTTGGTTCTGCTGGAGCAGTAGTTTCTGCTGCACTGTGGTATTTGGTTCTGCTGGGGCAGTATTTTGTGCTGCACTATGGTATTTGGTTCTGCTGGGGCAGTATTTTGTGCTGCACTATGGTATTTGGTTCTTCTGGGTCAGTATTTTGTGCTGCACTATGGTATTTGGTTCTGCTAAGGCAGTAGTTTCTGCTGCACTATGGTATTTGGTTCTGCTGGAGCAGTATTTTGTGCTGCACTATGGTATTTGGTTCTGCTGAGGCAGTAGTTTGTGCTGCACTATGGTATTTGGTTCTGCTGAGGCAGTAGTTTGTGCTGCACTATGGTATTTGGTTCTGCTGAGGCAGTATTTTGTGCTGCACTGTGGTATTTGGTTCTGCTGAGGCAGTATTTTATACTGCACTGTAGTATTTGGTTCTGCTGAGGCAGTAGTTTGTGCTGCGCTATGGTATTTGGTTCTGCTGAGGCAGTATTTTGTGCTGCACTACGGTGTTTGGTTCTGCTGGGGCAGTAATTTGTGCTGCACTATGGTATTTGGTTCTTCTGGGGCAGTATTTTGTGCTGCACTATGGTATTTGGTTCTGCTAAGGCAGTAGTTTCTGCTGCACTATGGTATTTGGTTCTGCTGGGGCAGTATTTTGTGCTGCACTGTGGTATTTGGTTCTGCTGGGGCAGTATTTTATACTGCACTGTAGTATTTGGTTCTGCTGAGGCAGTAGTTTGTACTGCACTATGGTATTTGGTTCTGCTGAGGCAGTATTTTGTGCTGCACTACGGTGTTTGGTTCTGCTGGGGCAGTAATTTGTGCTGCACTATGGTATTTGGTTCTTCTGGGGCAGTATTTTGTGCTGCACTATGGTATTTGGTTCTAATGGGGCAGTATTTTTTGCTGCACTATGGTATTTGGTTCTGCTGGGGCAGTATTTTGTGCTGCACTATGGTATTTGGTTCTGCTCGGGCAGTATTTTGTGCTGCATTATGGTATTTGGTTCTGCTGAGGCAGTATTTTGTGCTGCACTACGGTATTTGGTTCTGCTGGAGCAGTAGTTTCTGCTGCACTGTGGTATTTGGTTCTGCTGGGGCAGTAATTTGTGCTGCACTATGGTATTTGGTTCTTCTGGGGCAGTATTTTGTGCTGCATTATGGTATTTGGTTCTGCTGGGGCAGTATTTTGTGCTGCACTATGGTATTTGGTTCTGCTGGGGCAGTATTCTGTGCTGCACTATGGTATTTGGTTCTGCTGGGGCAGTATTTTGTGCTGCACTATGGTATTTGGTTCTGCTGGGGCAATATTTTGTGCTGCACTATGGTATTTGGTTCTAGTGGGGCAGTATTTTGTGCTGCACTATGGTATTTGGTTCTGCTGGGGCAGTATTTTGTGCTGCACTATGGTATTTGGTTCTGCTTGTGTAGTATTTTGTGCTGCACTATGGTATTTGGTTCTTCTGGGGCAGTATTTTGTGCTTCACTATGGTATTTGGTTCTGCTAAGGCAGTAGTTTCTGCTGCACTATGGTATTTGGTTCTGCTGGGGCAATATTTTGTGCTGCACTATGGTATTTGGTTCTAGTAGGGCAGTATTTTGTGCTGCACTATGGTATTTGGTTCTGCTGGGGCAGTATTTTGTGCTGCACTGTGGTATTTGGTTCTGCTGGGGCAGTATTTTGTGCTGCACTGTGGTATTGCTGGCCTCACCTACCTCTGCACTGTTCTGTGCAGAAATTGGCCTGCCGTGCAGATTGTAAAATCCGCAGCATATCAATTGTTTGTGTGATCAGGCACCTTATGTAAGGTGGGATTGTTAACATGTGCAGAAAATCCCTGTCAAAATCCACACAAAAATCTCCCCTGATTTTCTGCACACAAATCTTCAAACAAAAAAAGCAATTATTAAGTGTTTTTGGTGCATAAATGCACAGAAATATGCAGGGAAATTAGGGTGGATCCTCTGCATGTTCACCTTATGGTCACCTGCACACTTTGCGGAACACGTGTGGTTTTCTGCGTGGATTTCCTTGTGGAAAAACTGCAGCGCAGTACAGTACCAGCAGAGTGTATGCAATTACACAAATCTCATGTACTCTTTGCGGATTGTGTCCGTACGGAAAATGACCTGCCGTGCAGATTTCCAAATCTGCAGCATGTTAACTATGTTTGCTGTTTTAGCTGCCGATTTCACCCTTTTCAATGGAAGGTTGAGATCTGCGGCAAAACCGTATCTAATCCATACGAAAAACCACAATTAGACATTGCAGATTTTGGTGTGGATATGGTGCAGAAACCCCCATAAATCTGCACGGAAATTCATGCAGATCTTATGTGCGTTCACCGGCAGTCGTGTGCAGGTGGCCTAAGGGTACCTGCACACGACTTCAGATTTCAAAGCAGAAACTCTGCATGTTATTTTGTGCTGTCACTATGATTCTGTAACAGTAAAGTTATGCAGAGGCACAAAGCATATAAATCAGTATAATGCCGTGCGCTCCGGCAAGACGAGCAGCGTCCAGAACAGAGAATCACGCTCACACATGGAGCGTGATTCCCACAGAGGACTCGCTCGTGTGAAACAGCCCTAAGGGCTCATGCACACGACAGTATTTTGCATTCAGTATACTGGCCGTTTTTTGAGTTCAGTATGCGGTACATATACTGAACCATTCATTTCAATGGTTCAGCAAAAAAAAACTGAAGTGTCTCCGTGTGCATTCTGTTTCAGTATTTCCGTACCGTGAAAAGATAGAACATGTCCTATTCTTGTCCGCAAATCACGGTGCTTGGCTCCATTCAAGTCAATGGGTCCGCAAAAAAAACTGAACGCATACGGAAATGCATCCGTATGTCTTCCGTATCCGTTCCGTTTTTGTGGAACCATCTATTGAAAATGTTATGCCCAGCCCAATTTTCTCTATGTAATTACTGTATACTGTATATGGCATACGGAAAAACGTAAAGGAAACGGAAACACAACGGAAACAAAAAACGGAACAACGGATCTGTAAAAAACGGACCGCAAAACACTGAAAAAGCCATACGGTCGTGTGCATGAGCCCTAAGGGTGAGGCCACACAGGGTTTCCTGGTGCGGTTCTGGAAGCTATAACCATGAATGAATTATAAAAAATAAATAAATGGATAAGTAGTATCCTTCCTCAGCTTTAGGGCTCATTCAGATGGCCATATGCTATCCGCAAAAATGTAGATCCGTTTTTTTGCGGATTAGATGCTGACCCATTCACTTCTATGGGGCCCTTTTCTATTCCACGGTTCCGCAAAACAAATGTCCTATACTTGTCCATGAAAATCAGGGCATGGCCCCATTAAAGTCTATGGGTCCGCAAAAAAACGGATAGCATTCAGTATTTTTGCGGACAGCATACGGCCGTCTGAACGAGCCCTTATACTTTATCTCCTTTTGAGATCTACTCCTGATTTTGGCCTTACAAAACTTCAGCAGGAAAGCTGACCATGTGGTCGTACACTAAGAGATGCAATCAGCTGTAAAAAGTTAGACACCCAGGTGACCAGTACTTACCACACACTTGACTTTCTCTTCGCAGACGCACTTGGACTTAGTGGTGAAAGTTGCTTGCTCGTGAATACTTTAAATATTAGCTTGAAGAAAGAACCAGTTTTATGGATTAACTTCTTGGAATGTGCATATATGTCATCACATCTACAGATCTGCAAACGAAGTACAATCCTGCCGTCCTCCGGACTGTAGTAATTTTATCAGTGACTACTCCTTCAGCGGTCATGTGAGGTAGGTGGGTACATCACAGCTGTAACAAGAGTGATGATGTGTCCAAATACTTCACATGACCTTAAGCAGGTTAGTAAGGGTACCTGCACATGACACACGTTTTTCCCACGCTGATTTTGTGCGGAAATACCACAGCGTAATACATTACCAACAAAGGGCCAGATTTATCATTACACCTACATCTTACTCCACTTCTATATATGTCCAAAGTCACTTTTGGCCAAGTCAGATTTATTAATGGTCCTTTTATACTGTGATAAATGTGGTTTGACGGTAGCAGTTTATCCTTCAGTAAGCGGCTTAACAAAAGTCACACGTCTTTACGAAAAAGTCGCATGTTCTATAAGGCTACTTTCACACTCGCGTTTGGTGCGGATCCGTCATGGATCTGCACAAACGCATCCGTTCAGATAAATACAACCGCATGCATCCGTTCAGAACAGAGCCGTTTGTATTATCTTTAACATAGCCAAACCGGATCAGTCTTGAACACCACTGAAAGTCAATGGGAGACGGATCCTTTTTCTATTGTGTCATATTGTGTCAGTGAAAACGGATACGTCCCCATTGACTTACATTGTGTGTCAGAACGGATCTGTTTGGCTCAGTTTCATCAGACAGACACCAAAACTCTGCAAGCAGCGTTTTGGTGTCCGCCTCCAAAGCGGAATGGAGACGGAACGGAGGCAAACTGAGGCATTCTGAGCGGATCCTTATCCATTTGCAGCGTACTCAAGTTGTGTGCAATAGGTGTTTCTGGGTGATGTAGTGCAATATACACTAACCTGGTACAGCTGACTCTCTGCAAGGGCAGGTATAGGTAAGGAATAGTTCGTGACGCCAGTGCCAAGTAAACGGTGGCACGCCGTTTGCGGATGCAGGAATAAATTGAGGAAACCTAGTCTTAAAACAGAACTCCAACTTTAGTAGTTTTGCAAGCAGAGACAATATAGGAAATGCAGTTCCTAAGCATACAGTCGATTTTGCAATTCGGTCGATGCAGGCAATTCAGTTATAGCAGGGTAATTACAGAGTGTTGAACACAGGACTTGCAGCACAGGAGCTTGCACTCTAATTCTGTCTGATCCTGGAATATAGCATATCTTCACCTAGGCCCATTAACCTAAGTCTGGCTTTATATCCTTGGCTATGGCTTTTATAAGTACCTCCTCTGTCTTTCTGAGTACCTCTGGCCTTCCTGATCTTTGCCTCTGTCTCTCTTAGCTGCTGGAAACTTCCTCAGGCTCTTGAGCTAACATATTCCTGTTTCTGCATATGGGAATTCAGGAGGGAATCTTCTCCTGGACAGCAGGCTTCAGGCCTGGACTTGTCTCAGACATTGTCTAATCTCCAACTGTAGATTACAGACACTAGACTCCGTCTGCCTTCTACTTCCCTGTCTGGGCCTTATATAAACTAGGGCTCCCTAGCTCCCTCTAATGACTAGAAGCTGGAATGACACCCCTGGCAGGCCTGTACATGCAAGTGTCATAGTAACAGGGAAACACATAGGGCCAGATTTATCATTCCTCTGACAGCTCACTCCACTTTAACATATGGCTAAAGTCAGTTTTAGCCAAGTCAGATTTATGATCGGCCCTTTAAGACTGTAATAAATGTGGTTTGACGGTAGCAGTTTATCCGTCAGTAAGCAGCTTTACAAAAGTCGCACATCTTTACGAAAAAGTCGCACGTTTTTATGAAAAAGTCGCATGTTCTATTAAAAAGTCTCATAAGATAAGCATGGTCCTCACTGGAGTGAAATTGGGACTTTTTTGCGACTTTTTTGCGACTTTTTTAAATAGTCCCAATAGTAAATCTGTCTAGAGATTCATTTACATAAGAAGACACGCCCACTTTCAGAAAACTGGCGAGCATAGTGCAGAGCAGAAAAAAGTCGCAAATTTGTGCGCAGTTTTAGCGTTTGGGACTTTTTTGGGACTTTTTCACTCCAATATTCTGACCTGAGCTAATGATAAATCTGGCCCATAGCATTGCATTACATGACATTTTATAAAACTGACATATACCAACTTCTCCATAACTAAGGAGGGACGACAGCACACCAAGTGACACTTTGGTAGTGACGGGTATTACAGTTCCCGTACACTACATACCCCACTGCTTTAAGCTGAGTACGACCTCGTACTCCATCATGGGTCGCCCAACTGGAATCTCTACCTGAAATAGAAAATAGAGACATGCAGGCATACATACATGTAATTCATCTGCATTTACATTTACATCAGGTCCAATTGGCAAAAGTGAAGGGTAGTGACAAGGGGCGTCGTTCTCTTCTCTCAGGATAATGAATGGAACGGGGGCGCTGACCTGGCACAGCGTAACATTATAACCAGGATAGTCCATGACAATGAATAAGTCCATGATAGAACAGTAAGAAACGGTAAAACAGTATAAAAGTTCTTGGAGGCTCAAAGAACAAACATGAGTCCGTACCCAGGTTATTTTCATATTAAATCACAGAGGCTCTCATGCGGTGGAGTCCATCTCTGGGCACATTACCTTGGAAAAGAGCAAAAATCTCAGAGGCTCAGGTACTTTTGAGTCTGTCTCCGGGCACGGTTCCTTAGTATGAAGTTGCACAATAAAAGGACAGCAAGAAAAGTGCTGTAATACCCCTGATCAACCTGAAAAGGGGGTGAAGGGTAAAAGGTGCAACAAAGGAACAGGCACAACTTGGTGTGGGTAGCAAAAGCAGGCAGGAGGTTCTGGAAACAAGCCTGGCCTTGCTGACTTTGTAATTTCAGTGGTCAACACCTACCACTGAGCCGTGGACAAACTGGCAGCCGCAACAAAGGACCAGGAAACATAGGACTCCTGTCCTGAAAGGGTTAACATCACTTCTGATGAAATCAATCAAAGGCCTAGCAGGCTGATTCACAGTGAAATATTGTAATCACTTGGCTCCGCTGGCAAGTACCGTCTGTAGTAGTCCTCTACAGGAGGATGTGCCCAAATAACTGTGTCAGGGGGCAGCTGTAGGGTAAAGGGGCCCCTAATAGGTATTGGCCCATTAGGCCTAGGGGTGAACCCTCTGGTGGACCGTGCCGGTCCTTGCATGATCACTGCAGGGTGTAATGCGCTTGGCACCGCCGCAGCAAGCGGTCCGGTGCTCTGGGTGCAGCAGTTTACGGCAATCGCGGGTCCGGTCTGGGGCACTGACGGAGCGGTGGCAACAGAAGGCGGTCTACGGGTGGTGATAGGCACCCTTACCTCATCCTTCCTCGGCGGTGTCTGGATCCTGGCGGTGTATGTCTTGCGCAACTCCCGCAACTTCTCCTCCAGCCGGACGATCTGCTCACCGATGCTCTCTGTGTCGGAGTCGCTGTCCTCTGCTGGCGCCGCCGGCGCAGGTACAGTCACCGATGACGCGGACTCGGCCTCTGCAGGTTCTGGCGATGCGTCTGGTCTCCGTCCCATCCGGATGTTCTGAAAGGTAGCACTAAGTCCTTTTAACTGCTCCAGCTCCGATATTGTCTTCTCCCGACGAGGCAGCTCGGGGGAAGGATAGGGGCTCACCCATTTTTCCAACACGGTTGGCTGCCAGAAGACGTTTGGCCCAATGAAGGAGCTCCGCTCCTGAAAGGCGTGATGGGCCGGCTCTGGAGAGCGTTCCGGTTCTCGCTCGCAGCCAGAGTAGTCTTCTCCTTCTTCTGCCTCCCAATCCTCAGGCGCTCGCTTGGGATGGGTCACGGCAGTTGCATAAGGGCCTCGTAGGCTCTCGGCAGGGGTGTACTCCACTTCCTCTCCCTCGCGGAGGCTGTGTTGGTACGAAGGGAGGTAGTCTCTTTTGACAGACCTTTGGTTAACATAGAGGTCTCTGCCAGTTAGATAGTCCTGAATAAACCCGTAGCCACGGGATTTGTCAAATGAAAGCACCACTCCCTTTCTCCTTTCCAGGCGGGGTTGGGTGTGCGTATGTTTCTCATGTATGGTCTTGGTTAGTTCCTCATAGACGATTTTAGTCTTTGTATTATAGCGGCCTCTCGGATCTCCGCCATCAGCGAGGACCATTTGAAAGATGGCTGGAAAAAGTCCCTCCACGAGCCATAGCAGGGCTCGGGTTCTTTCTCCCTTGGGCGGCAGGCGGGTTGCTCCGGTCCCGGAGAGTAGGCCGGTGGAGCCTCTTCTGGCTCTACACCAACATCAGACATCTTTGCAATTACAGGTGCGGACGCTGTAGTAACGCTCTGTTCACTTTTCAACATGCTCGATCCTTCTGAGGAGAGCGATAGGGTCGCGTCAATTAGAGTAACCAGCTCCTCCCATTGCACTGGGGAGCCGCCCCCCAGGTATTCCAGTATATGGAAGGCGGTGTCCATGCTGGCAGACATGCAAATGTCCAGATAAGCCGTGGCGCCTGCCCTTGACCTTCTTCCCGCTTTTTCCTCAGAAAGGCGCCAATTTTTCCCGCCTTTTCGGGATGAAGGTGACGCAGCAGTACTTTCAGCAAGCTCAGCGGCCATCTTTAGGTACAAACGCTGTCTATTCACTGACAGCAAGCAGGATTGTAAAAAGTCCACAAAACCACACTCCAATGCGGCGATTTTCTTCCTCTGTATAGCGCAATATTGCACAGCGCTTTTTAGAGGTTTTTGGTACACTTTGGGTATGATTTTCAGTCCACAAAGTCCACTTGAATAAAACAGGCAAATTGTCACTTTGGTCACAGGGCAACTGTATAAGGCAATCAATAAACTAAACGGGGCAGTAACTACTAAAATATCACTTTTATTAAATAATAGGAGTAAAACGACGGCCCCTACAGACAAAACAACAAGTAAGACACGTACATACACGAACTGGTACAGAGAGACCAGTAAATACAAATATTGGTAAGGTGTTATAGGTGGGCTGGACCATGGATGGCAAGCCGGGCACGGCTATGTCAGAAGAAGTTAGCAAACCCTAGTGACTCCCTGCTTGGCCTGGTCCACCCTGTAACAAATATCCTCAGGACGGGGTCCAAAAAGCCCCGCAAGGGGTGGCCCAGACAGGAACTCTTAACCTAAATAGATGACCCTAGTGAGGCCCTCACACATCAGGAAGAAAAATCCGTCCAGAGGAGCAAAAAAACACACAAGTGTACCAAAATAAACGTAACCCCACCACAGAAATTATCCACAATGGGGGATAAAAGTGAGAGGAATACTCAAGTGTCCCGACGCGTTTCTTCACAAAGAGTATGCCCCAGGATTCATCAGGGGACACGGGGCAATACTACAGTCAGGTTACGGCTGAGTCTAGAAATCATATCAGAAACAAAGACTGAATAAGTAAAACAGCATATGCGTGCTTCCATACCATCAGCCCATATCGGGCCATGAAGGCAGGTTACTTACTTTTGTATGGCAGCGGTCAGGCGTATGGCTATAGTTCCACCAGCAGGCTGTGACCCAGGGTGGTGGTGTCCGCAGTGGTGGGGTGACCGGCAGCCATTGTGGCGATTAACGCCCCTTTTATAAGGCTGTGGGGCCCTGTGCGTTATCCAAACAAGCCCCCGGCGCCCCCGTATGACGTCGCAGCCAGTGCGCCCGTCATCCGGTCTTGTGGCCGGAAGTGACGCACTTGCGCATGCGCAGAGAGCTCTCCCTGCGTGTCACAGGCCCGAGGTGGAACGCACGGAGGCGCTTCCGCATCACGTGACCGCCGCAGACTGCCCGCATCACAGGCCATCATAGCATCGCGGGGGTCACGTGATCGGAGCGCAACAACAAGCAATTCCAGGTGAACTGATAGGAGCCGTGTCATGCACCGTGCCCAGACGGGATAGTATCACCATGGAATATTTACAATAATATGCACGACCACTCCTCCGGTCTGCATGCAGTAGAAACTTGGTTACCCCCCTCATTAGGGATTACCGATAGGAGGGGCTTGTGAACCCAAGCATTACAAAGCTGGGATTAAGAATCTAACATAGGAATAGGGGGGAGCGATGCATCGCTCTTTGGTCTTGAACTTTTGAGGTTTATATTGGTGAGCAACTTCTTCCTGTTTGATGGACGTATATACCACCAGCTCAGGGGCACTGCGATGGGTAGCTCTTGTGCCCCATCGTATGCCAATTTGCTCCTGGGCTGGTGGGAGGAGTCTGTTGTGTTTGCTGAACCGTCACCATGGTTCGCCGATATGGTCGCTCTCTGGTCACGCTACATTGACGATATTTTCGTGTTGTGGAGCGGACCAGAGAGCTACTTTGAGAGGTTCATCTCGGAGTTGAATACAAATAACTTCAACCTGAGGTTTACCTCGGTGATTGTGGAGGACCGCCTCCCCTTCCTGGATGTGGTGATCTGTAGGGACGGGAGGGGCGGCCTCAGCACCTCCATCTATCGTAAGCCCACCTCCACCAACTCTCTTCTCAGATGGGATAGTTGCCACCCTGTGCCCCTTAAGAGAGGTATTCCGACCGGACAGTACCTGAGATTAAAACGTAACTGCTCTGAGTCCGGTGCTTTCAGGCGCCAGGCGAGGGACCTAAGAGCGAGATTTCAGGAGAGGGGGTATCCTGACAGGACCCTCAGACTGGCGTATGAGAAGACCAAATCACGGACTCGGACAGAGCTTCTCCATCCTGTTACCACCAGGGAGAAGGAATCTTAAGGTACTGTCCGGGTGATAGGTACATTTGATGCCGCGGCCTCTCAGGTGAGGGGGATCTTGTCACGACATTGAAAGACACTTCTCATGGACCCGGATCTTTCGGATGTGTTGGGCCCTAGTGTCTCACTAACTTTCCGAAGAGGCAACAATTTGCGGGACAGACTCGTGCACAGCCACTTTGCCTCTTTGGCGAAACCACGGACGTGGTTGAACACACCCGTGACGGGCTGCCACAGATGTGGACATTGCAGCTTCTGCGGCAGCCTCTCACAGGGTAAGTCCTTCACTGGGGAACCTAATGATACTGTGTATCAGGTGAAGGACTTTATGAATTGTCGTACGGCGGGCGTGATCTATCTGGTCACATGCGTTTGCGGACTCCGCTATATAGGAAAAACGTTTAGGGAGTTACGCAAACGCATGGGGGAACATCTCGGGGACATCCGTAACAACAAAGATACCCCCGTAGCACGCCACGTACAGACGGCACATGACGGACGCACCTCGGCCATCACCTTTATGGCCATTGAGCGGGTGCCAAGACCCTTACGAGGGGGAGACTGGAATAGGCGTATTCTGCAGAGGGAGTGCTGGTGGACCTTCACCCTCAACACAGTCACCCCTCAGGGCCTTAATGAACAATTAAACTTCTCGTGCTTTCTGTAAATACCAATTTTTCCTAGTCACATTCCTGGTATCAGTTTATCCTGGTCATATAACCTCTGTATCATTGGTCTTATTAGGGGAACTGTGGCCAGACACTGCCATGTCCCCCTCAGATATGAAGGATGGGGAGGTTGAGGTCCTACCAGACCAAAGAGCGATGCATCGCTCCCCCCTATTCCTATGTTAGATTCTTAATCCCAGCTTTGTAATGCTTGGTTTCACAAGCCCCTCCTATCGGTAATCCCTAATGAGGGGGGTAACCAAGTTTCTACTGCATGCAGACCGGAGGAGTGGTCGTGCATATTATTGTAAATATTCCATGGTGATACTATCCCGTCTGGGCACGGTGCCTGACACGGCTCCTATCAGTTCACCTGGAATTGCTTGTTGTTGCGCTCCGATCACGTGACCCCCGCGATGCTATGATGGCCTGTGATGCGGGCAGTCTGCGGCGGTCACGTGATACGGAAGCGCCTCCGTGCGTTCCACCTCGGGCCTGTGACACGCAGGGAGAGCTCTCTGCGCATGCGCAAGTGCGTCACTTCCGGCCACAAGACCGGATGACGGGCGCACTGGCTGCGACGTCATACGGGGGCGCCGGGGGCTTGTTTGGATAACGCACAGGGCCCCACAGCCTTATAAAAGGGGCGTTAATCGCCACAATGGCTGCCGGTCACCCCACCACTGCGGACACCACCACCCTGGGTCACAGCCTGCTGGTGGAACTATAGCCATACGCCTGACCGCTGCCATACAAAAGTAAGTAACCTGCCTTCATGGCCCGATATGGGCTGATGGTATGGAAGCACGCATATGCTGTTTTACTTATTCAGTCTTTGTTTCTGATATGATTTCTAGACTCAGCCGTAACCTGACTGTAGTATTGCCCCGTGTCCCCTGATGAATCCTGGGGCATACTCTTTGTGAAGAAACGCGTCGGGACACTTGAGTATTCCTCTCACTTTTATCCCCCATTGTGGATAATTTCTGTGGTGGGGTTACGTTTATTTTGGTACACTTGTGTGTTTTTTTGCTCCTCTGGACGGATTTTTCTTCCTGATGTGTGAGGGCCTCACTAGGGTCATCTATTTAGGTTAAGAGTTCCTGTCTGGGCCACCCCTTGCGGGGCTTTTTGGACCCCGTCCTGAGGATATTTGTTACAGGGTGGACCAGGCCAAGCAGGGAGTCACTAGGGTTTGCTAACTTCTTCTGACATAGCCGTGCCCGGCTTGCCATCCATGGTCCAGCCCACCTATAACACCTTACCAATATTTGTATTTACTGGTCTCTCTGTACCAGTTCGTGTATGTACGTGTCTTACTTGTTGTTTTGTCTGTAGGGGCCGTCGTTTTACTCCTATTATTTAATAAAAGTGATATTTTAGTAGTTACTGCCCCGTTTAGTTTATTGATATCGTTTTTTGAGCAGTATTCAGGGAGACACTCCTGTCCTCTCCTGACTGACCACCTTTAATCTATATCAACTGTATAAGGCACAAAGTTCACGCTTCTTGCACTAGAAAGCGTGCGTATCCTGTTCGTGACGCCAAAAGAGAGGTGCAGCGTACTCAAGTTGTGTGCAATAGGTGTTTCTGGGTGATGTAGTGCAATATACACTAACCTGGTACAGCTGACTCTCTGCAAGGGCAGGTATAGGTAAGGAATAGTTCGTGACGCCAGTGCCAAGTAAACGGTGGCACGCCGTTTGCGGATGCAGGAATAAATTGAGGAAACGTAGTCTTAAAACAGAACTCCAACTTTAGTAGTTTTGCAAGCAGAGACAATATAGGAAATGCAGTTCCTAAGCATACAGTCGATTTTGCAATTCGGTCGATGCAGGCAATTCAGTTATAGCAGGGTAATTACAGAGTGTTGAACACAGGACTTGCAGCACAGGAGCTTGCACTCTAATTCTGTCTGATCCTGGAATACAGCAATTCTTCACCAAGGCCCATTAACCTAAGTCTGGCTTTATATCCTTGGCTATGGCTTTTATAAGTACCTCCTCTGTCTTTCTGAGTACCTCTGGCCTTCCTGATCTTTGCCTCTGTCTCTCTCAGCTGCTGGAAACTTCCTCAGGCTCTTGAGCTAACATATTCCTGTTTCTGCATATGGGAATTCAGGAGGGAATCTTCTCCTGGACAGCAGGCTTCAGGCCTGGACTTGTCTCAGACATTGTCTAATCTCCAACTGTAGATTACAGACACTAGACTCCGTCTGCCTTCTACTTCCCTGTCTGGGCCTTATATAAACTAGGGCTCCCTAGCTCCCTCTAATGACTAGAAGCTGGAATGACACCCCTGGCAGGCCTGTACATGCAAGTGTCATAGTAACAGGGAAACACATAGCATTGCATTACATGACATTTTATAAAACTGACATATACCAACTTCTCCATAACTAAGGAGGGACGACAGCACACCAAGTGACACTTTGGTAGTGACGGGTATTACAGTTCCCGTACACTACACATTCAGAATGCATGAAGGGCAAAACTGATCCGTTTTGGACGTCTTGTGAGAGCCCTGAACGGATCTTGTAAACGGAAACCAAAACGCCAGTGTGAAAGTAGGATAAGATAAGCATGGTCCTCACTGGAGTGAAATTGCGCAATTTTTTGCGACTTTTTTAAATTGTCGCAATAGTAAATCTGTCTAGATTCATTTACATAAGAAAACATGCCCACTTTCAGAAAACTGGCGAGCATAGCGCAGAACCAATAAAAGTCGCAAAAATTTGCGACTTTTTCACTCCATTATTTTGACTTGAGCTAATGATAAATCTGGCCCAAAGTGTATGAGATTAGACAAATCTCATGTACACTTTGCTATTTTAGTTAGGTGTGGAAATGAACCTGTCGTGCAGGTTTAGAAATCTGCGGCATGTCATAGACTTCATTGGAGCTGTTAAAGGGCATCTGTAGGTAGATTTCTACCTACGACACTGTCTGACCTGTTACATGTGCTTTTGGCAGCAGAAGGCATCTGTATTTGTCCCATGTTCATGTGTCCGCATTGCTGAGAAAAATGATGTTTTAATACATGCAAATGAGCCTCTAGGAGCAATGGGGATTTTGCCGTTACTGCTAGAGGTTCTGCTCCCTCTGTAATTGCCGTACCCTCTGCACTTCGATTGACAGGGCCAAGCGTGATGACATTTACACTGTCTGGTCCTGTCAATCAAAGTGCAGAGGGTGCAGCAGTGGCAGAGAGAGCAGAGCCTCTAGGTGTAATGGCAACGCCCCCATTGCTCCTAGAGGCTAATTTGCATATATTAAAACATCATTTTTCTCAGCAATGTGGGAACATAGCAACATGGGACCAACACCGATGCCTTCAGCTGCCAAGTGCACATGTAACAGGTCAGCCAGTTTCATAGATACAAATCTGCACCAAAACTGCAATGAATAATTCTGTTTTTGTGTGGATTTCATGCAGATTTTCTGCACATAAATATGCAAGTGTGCAACCACCCTAAGCCTGCTGGGAATGGTATGTTTTAAGGCCAATATGTTGGCCTGTATTTGTGGGAGGGGCCTATTGCCCTTATAAACCGGCATCTTACCATGGGGGGGCAGCGCTTCGTTTCGAGCGTTCGCCTGTTCGTCTGTACTTCCGGTCACGTGCTTGTGAGTAGCGGTGTGGTGCGCGTTCGGCAGTGAGCAGCCTTGGAGGTAAGTAGCCGGTGTGTAACATCCCTCGTTCCCCTAGTCCGGCCGGCAGTGTCAGCTCCTATGGTAAAGTGGAGCATCACTGCACCGGAGCGGCCGGTCTGGAAGTCTCCTTCGGCTTCCCACGTGACCGGCACGTTAGGGTGCAGGAGTCAGCGAGACTTTGTGTCTAAGTTTAGGAAGAGAGGGGGGGGGGGGAGGTCAGCTGCAGAGGAATGAAGGTAACTCAGAGTACAGCTTATGAGCCTGGGTCATCTCTGGGGGCCCCAGGCTGCTCTGGCTTTGCTGGGGAATTTCAGGTGCACAATTTTAGGCCTATAATGTACCAGAGCCGCATGACTTGCTTGTACTGTGGGGGAGTAGGAGAGAGGTGGGGTGCAAAAAAAAAAAGGGATTTATTTATACGTTTTATTCTTCCTTAAAATGTCTGGCACGGGCCGCCATGCTTCTAGCTCGGCAGGGATCAATGTGCTTTCGATAAATGTATTATGTCATACGTTCATTAGGCTCATGCACAATCTCGTATGTTCCTCATGGTAAGGAAATATATGTTTTAATATGGGCAGGTTTTCTCGGTTGGTCTCTTTTCGGACGACATTGGTAAGCCTTCTAGTTATAAACTTTCACTGATCACGAGTCTTTTTCGGAGCTTCTAGATGTCTGGTTCACATTACCTTTCAGTCTGGGTGTGTTTTGTTTGGTCACAGAGGTACGGTGATGGTATTAGTCAGTCACTGTTCCCAGATACCATTAAACACATATTTTGTTCTACAGTTATTATGTCTCACGGGTCTGACATTGTGGATGCTTCTATGGAAGAAAATGGTTCTAGGATGTCGGAATCTGGCAGCGTTCCTTCACTACGGAACTGGACTATCCCAAGACTCATATCAGAATTAACTAGGAGGGGTATTCCTTTCCCGGCTACTGCACGAAAGGCGGAACTTTATCGTCTTTTAGTGACGGCCCCTGCTCAGTTAAATCAGGAGGAGGTGTCTATGGTCACGGTCCAGACTTCGTTATCCCAGCTGCATTCTATGCTAAATAATGTCACAACTTCCTTAACAAATATGCAAGCAAGGTTGGAGTCAGGGTGACGACTATGTCCAGCTCATCTCCGGAGGTGTCAACCGCAGTTGTACCTGTAGCAAGTACGTTTGGTGGTATTGCTAGTTCACCTAATGTCACTCCGGCACATTTTATCCCTCCCAATATCAAGAAAGATATCTTGGAGGGTAGGGATGTGAATCTGGCGTCTCTGTTAATCGCCACTCGCGATTTGTCTGAGAATAGAGTCATTGCGTGTGGTGATGTGTCTGTTATTCTCAAGAGTCGGGATCATAGATTGAATAGGAAATTGACCATCCCCGAATTTGTATTGGCTTTCATCCTATTCAGGGATGTTGTGTGCTCTACCCGACCTGAGAGAAGAGAGGAATTGGATCTCTATATGTTTAGAGTCACCGAGTTGGGATACAAATATGCAGGATGTGCGTTTTATGACTACCATTGCTCGTTCTCCGCCAAAGCGGCAGCAGCGCTGAGTCAATTTCAGTTTTCAGTCAATTGGGCAATGTTAGATACCGAATTGTTCTGCAGGCATTTTGCAGGACTTAAAGCTCCTGCCTGCTCGTCATGCCAATCTATATTCCATTCATCAGAGTGGTGTCACAATGTAGCTACCTGTGCTGCTCTTAGTACGACTACTCCGTTAGCTGGTCCATCAGACAGCAGTAGAAATTTAATTTCAGTAGATAAGCTCGGTCGTCCAGTCAAGTATCTGGGTAGATCGCAAATTTGCAATAATTACAATTTCGTAAATTGTAATTATGGTCAATGTCGGCTCCTGCATATTTGTCTT
This sequence comes from Bufo bufo, assembly GCF_905171765.1. Classification (NCBI taxonomy): domain Eukaryota; kingdom Metazoa; phylum Chordata; class Amphibia; order Anura; family Bufonidae; genus Bufo; species Bufo bufo. The sequence continues at coordinate 436,052,140 of NC_053393.1, forward strand.
AACTGTTTCAGAGCGCATCCCAAAGTGACATACATTAAAGGCAGATAAAAATTACATGAGTGTTATTAATGTGGATTCCTTGCAGTCGCTTTTACTGAAACATCCAGATCCATGTTTTGTTGATTTTTTTGTTTCTGGTCTTAGTTCAGGGTTTCACACTGGCCTGTTGGCCCTACCAGAACTTACTTTTGAGTGTAAAAACGTACAGTCCGCGGGTAAAAGTCCGTCTTCAATAAACAGACTTTTCCAAATTGAGTTAGACAAAGGCTTCGTTATATGCCCCTTTTCAGTTTCTCCGTTTGATCGATGGAGAGTTGGCCCGATAGGGGTGGTAACAGGGAAATTCAGCAAAAAAGAAAGGATGATATATGATTTATCCGCTCCACACGGCTCGCATATCCCTAGCCTCAACGCCCTTATTCCTACCGAGGAGGTCAGTATGAAGTATGCCTCCATCGATCAAGCAATTGCAATCATTTTACAGTTAGGTCCAGGTACAGCGTTGTCTAAAGCTGATATTTCGGACGTTTTCAAATTACTCCCGATCAAACCCGAACTTTGGCAATGGCATGGGATTAAATGGAGAAATAGCTATTACTTCGCCACCAAACTCACCTTCGGTTCCCGGAATAGTCCTTGGTTGTTTGATCAACTGGCAAAAGCATTGCATTGGATCTTAGAGCATACATGTCTTTGCCAGCATGTCATACATTATTTGGACGACTTTCTCTTGATCGAACCACCAGGGGGTCACTCAAGTAACTTGCAAAAACTGTTAGCTTGCTTTGCTCAGTTGGGTGTTCCAGTAGCCCCAAACAAGATTGAGGTACCATCCTCAGTCCTTACTTTTTGGGGTATTACGTTAAATACGCAAAGCATGACGGCTAGACTGCTTGAAGAGAAGTTATCTACGATTAGGGAAGTTATACACCAATTTACCCTCAGTAAGGTAACTTGTAAGGTTGAGTTACAATCGTTGTTAGGTATGTTGAATTTTGCCATGCGTGTAATTCCGCAAGGTAGATCCTTTATTGCACGGTTGTTAGCCCTCTTAGCGACAGCCCCTTGTCAGGACAGTCCGGTCTATTTGGACAGCGAAGCTGAGGCGGACCTCGTGATGTGGCAAAAATTTTTGGATCAGTGGAACGGTATCTCCATGTTCATTCCGGTGACTTCAAGGAGTTCATTGGTAGTCTTTGTAGCAGCTACTAGTAATGGTTTTGCAGCTATTTTTGATACGCATTGGTTAGCGGAGACATTGCCAGTTGAAGTAGCAGCACGTACAGGTTTCATTCAGTCCTCGGCCTTTTGTGTCTTATACCCCATAGTGGCCGCAGCATATGTTTGGGGTAGTTCCTGGTCTAACCGGATGGTAATGTTCAGTTCCGACAGTCCGGCCACTGCAGATATTGTTATTAGTGGCAAGTCAAAATCGGCATACGTAATGTCATTGATGCGCCGCCTAGTATGGCTTTCTCTATAGTTTAATTTCTATTTCATATGCGCTACGACTAATACTGCAGCCGACGCCTTGTCCAGGGCTAATTTCTACCTTTTTTCACAGGTCATGACCGAAGCAGTGTCACGGATGATGTTGCAGATAGCTGGAAGTTATTGAAAAACATCCGACTGGCTTGATCCCAAACTAAGGAGCATAAAGGTGACCCCTACAAAACCCTAAGAGCTCACCCTGACTGCTAAGCACATACAAGGGTCTCAGAGGTAGACGATTGCATGCCCTCGTACCTAGACTGTGTGACACCTGAAAACCCTATAATAGTGAGGGGACACGACCACCGGCTCCCTGCACTTAATACGGAGGGAGTCAGGGTCACCTAGATACAAGCCAGCAAGGAAACACAATACATGAAAGGACTTATCTGAACAAGCAGCAACAGAAGTCTCCAGCAGTGAACACTTCAAATCCAGGAAGTAGTATAAACCGCAAAGTGAGGCAGTATGGGAGGGAATATAAAGGAAAGAGGATTAGTCTAAATAGGTGACACCTGGGAGAAGGAAATGAGATGACAAAGTGAAACCAAAACAAAGAACATCATGCAAGAGGTAGAAAAAGACGTCTGTCAGACCTTCTCACAGAAGTGGCGGTGACAGTACCCCTCCCTCTACGGGTGGACTCCGGACACTCAGAAACCACCTTCTCAGGATGAGACCTATGGAAAGCCTTGATGAGACGAGTGGCCTTAATGTCCGCCACTGGGACCCACATCCTCTCCTCAGGACCATAACCCTCCCAATGAACAAGGTATTGGAGAGAACCGCGGATAATGCGAGAATCCACAATCCTAGAGACCTGGAATTCAAGATTACCATCAATAAAAATCGGAGGAGGAGGCAAAGAGGAGGGTACAGTGGGTTGGACATAAGGTTTTAATAGGGACCTATGAAAAACATTATGGATCTTCCAAGTCTGAGGAAGATCAAGACGGAAGGCAACGGGATTGATGACGGACAAGATCTTGTAAGGCCCAATAAACCTAGGACCCAAAGTCCAGGAGGGAACCTTCAGTTTGATATTCTTTGTAGACAACCACACCAGATCACCCACATTCAGGTCCGGAACAGGCACATGTCTCTTATCCGCCACACGCTTATATCTCTCACTCATCCTCTTCAGATTATCCTGAATCTTTTGCCAAATAAATGACAAAGACGAGGAAAATCTCTCCTCATCAGGTAAACCAGAAGACCCCGCTCCAGAGAATGTCCCAAACTGTGGATGAAACCCATATGCACCAAAAAATGGTGACTTATCAGAGGACTCCTGGCGACGGTTATTTAAAGCAAACTCAACAAGGGACAAAAAAGAATACCAATCCTCCTGATTCTCCGCCACAAAAAAGCGCAGATATGTCTCCAGATTCTGATTGACGCGTTCGGTCTGACCATTCGACTTCGGGTAAAAAGCAGAAGAAAATGACAACTGAATCCCCAAGCGAGAACAGAAGGCCTTCCAGAATCTGGAAACAAATTGTGTGCCCCTATCAGAAACAATGTCTGAAGGAATGCCATGCAATTTAACGATGTGATCAACAAACGCTTGCGCTAACGTCTTAGCATTGGGTAACCCAGGAAAGGGAATGAAATGCGCCATTTTGCTAAAACGGTCGACCATCACCAGAATCACAGTCTTCCCCGAGGAACGAGGTAGGTCCGTATTGAAGTCCATGGACAGATGCGTCCAAGGACGGGAAGGAATGGGTAATGGGAGGAGAGAACCCGATGGCCGTGAATGAGGGACCTTGGCACGAGCGCAGGTCTCACAGGCTGCCACAAAACCCTCAACCGTCTTACGAAGAGCCGGCCACCAGAATCTCAGAGCAATGAGATCTACTGTGGCTCTACTCCCCGGGTGCCCAGGAAGGACAGTATCGTGGTGCTCCTTAAAAACCTTGTGTCGTAAAGCGAGAGGCACAAACAACCTCCCAGGAGGACAAAGATCAGGAGCCTCTGCCTGGGCTGTCTGAACCTCTGCCTCCAAATCAGGATAAAGAGCAGAGACGACCACCCCTTCAGCCAAAATGGGACCCGGGTCTTCAAAGTTCCCCCCTCCCGGAAAACAACGTGACAGGGCATCCACCTTCACATTTTTAACCCCAGGGCGGAACGTGACAACAAAATTAAACCTAGAAAAGAATAAAGACCATCTGGCCTCGGGTTCAGATGCTTGGCTGATTCCAAGTAGGCCAGATTCTTATGGTCGGTAAACACGGTAATAGGGTGTCTGGCTCCCTCTAGCCAATGGCGCCATTCCTCAAAAGCTAATTTGATGGCCAACAACTCCCTATCTCCCACATCATAATTTCTCTCTGCGGAGGAGAGTTTCCTTGAGAAAAAGGCATACGCTCGCCATTTGGCAGGAGAGGGACCCTGAGATAAGACCGCACCCACACCCACCTCAGAAGCGTCCACCTCAACAATAAAAGGTAGAGAGACATCAGGTTGTACCAAAATGGGAGCGGAAGCAAAACTCTCTTTGATACTAGAAAAGGCCTTAAGCGCATCTACCGACCAGGAGGAAAAATGTACCCCCTTTTTAGTCATATCAGTGAGTGGCTTAACAAAAGAGGAATAATTCAAAATGAACTTTCTGTAATAATTGGCAAAACCCAAAAACCGCATCAGCGCCTTCTGATTCTCAGGAAGCTCCCAATCAAGCACAGCACGGACCTTCTCAGGGTCCATGCGAAAACCAGAAGCAGAGAGAAGAAAACCAAGAAATTGAATCTCCGGAACCGCAAACACACATTTTTCCAGTTTAGCATACAATTTATTCTCCCGCAGAATGAGCAAGACCTGACGTAGGTGGTCCCTATGAGTTTTGAAATCAGGAGAAAAAATCTAAATGTCATCTAGATACACCAGTACAAATTTCCCCATTAAATGATAAAAAATGCTGTTCACAAAATGTTGGAAGACGGCCGGAGCATTCATCAAACCAAAGGGCATAACCAAATTCTCGAAATGACCCTCAGGGGTATTGAAGGCCGTCTTCCATTCGTCCCCTTCCCTGACCCTGACTAGGTTGTATGCCCCTCTTAAATCCAACTTAGAAAAAACTTTAGCCCCAACAATCTGGTTAAACAGGTCCGGGATCAGAGGAAGCGGATATGGGCCACGAATTGTGATACAGTTCAGCTCCCTGAAACGCAGACAAGGTCTTAAAGATCCATCTTTTTTCTTAACAAAAAAAAACCAGCGGCAACAGATGACTTCGAGGGTCGGATGTGTCCCTTTCTCAGGCTCTCAGAGATATAAGTACGCATATCGACTCTTTCAGGTTGGGAGAGATTGTATAAACGTGATTTTGGCACCTTGGCATCTGGGATGAGATTAATAGGGCAATCGTACTCCCGGTGAGGGGGCAGCTCCTGGATACCACTCTCGGAAAACACATCCGAAAATTCAGAGAGAAAAGATGGTACAGTCTTGGTAGAAACCTCTGAAAGAGACGCCGTGAGGCAATTCTCTCTGCAAAAGTCAGCCATTTATTTGCCTTGCTTGCTAATCAATGGTGGGGTTATGTTTAGTGAGCCAGCCCCAACACTAGAGGAGTAGGTAATCCGCTTAGGACGAAACATGACATATCCTCAACATGAGCATCACCCACAGTCAAACGGATATTGTGAACTATGCCCTTTAACGATTTTTGAGAAAGTGGAGCGGAATCGATAGCAAAAACAGGTATATACAAACTAAGAAAACAGGTTGGCATTAGCAGGAGGTGCTCAAACCCACATGCAATTGTGCATATATATAGGGGAGCAAATCCTGCACTTGTGGCCTGTTGCTAATGGCAATCCCCAGCAAAATGCATACGGTGGAGGATGCCCGCGGCGACACAGGCCACAGGCCTCTACAGGCCACATTTAGGGGCACCTGTGAGGCCTGGGACATATCAGCCAGTCTTGAGTGGGACTCGCAGACTCCTCCCTCCTCCCATTGCAAGCATGGCTACATGCTGGAGGTAACTGGTGAGCTGTTTGTGAGTCGGCCTTATGCTCCTGTAATTTGCCCACTGGCTCCTGGTATTGCCCATACGGCTCAGGTAGGAGAGTGTTAGGTCCCGGGCTACTTGAGAAACCTTGGCGTGGTGCCCGGGCTTAGACAGGTTCTACACCGTAGGACATGTTGACTACTCTCTCAATTTTAAAATCAGTTTGAGGGTTTAGTGAGACTGCAGAGTGCACCTGTCTTTGTTATTGTTTTGTTATATTGTTATATTAATTATGACATCCGCACTTGTTACCTTGTGTAGGATGTCTATTGTGGTACTTGTGGTTCGCCGCGGGCATCCTCCACCGTATGCATTTTGCTGGGGATTGCCATTAGCAACAGGCCACAAGTGCAGGATTTGCTCCCCTATATATATGCACAACTGCATGTGGGTTTGAGCACCTCCTGCTAATGCCAACCTGTCTTCTTAGTTTGTATATATAGATTCCTGGAGGTGTATAAACTCCAATTTAAATGTGCCTGTTTTCCATCTACAGGCCACATTTAGGTGCACCTGTGAGGCCTGGGACATATCAGCCAGTCTTGAGTGGGACTCGCAGACTCCTCCCTCCTCCCATTGCAAGCATGGCTACATGCTGGAGGTAACTGGTGAGCTGTTTGTGAGTCGGCCTTATGCTCCTGTAATTTGCCCACTGGCTCCTGGTATTGCCCATACGGCTCAGGTAGGAGAGTGTTAGGTCCCGGGCTACTTGAGAAACCTTGGCGTGATGCCCGGGCTTAGACATGTTCTACACCGTAGGACATGTTGACTAATCTCTCAATTTTAAAATCAGTTTGAGGGTTTAGTGAGACTGCAGAGTGCACCTGTCTTTGTTATTGTTTTGTTATATTGTCAAAAACAGGTATATCTTTTTCCAAAGTGCATACCTGGAAACCATGTGTTATAGCAAATTGATTATCAATGAGATTGACAGCTGCTCCACTATCTACAAAAATCTCACAAACAATGTTCTTGCTATCTAGCGCCACCCTGGCAGGTAGGAGAAAACTGGAACTACAAGCAAACGGCAAACCTTCAATTTCCGCATCAACCTTGCCAATAGTAGCAAATGGAAAGTTTTTAGAGGTTTTTTTTCTTTTTGTTTCTTTATTACCCTCAGAAAACTCCCTGAATCTCCTAGAGGGGCAAACATTAGCCAAATGATTTATACCCCCACAACAAAAACAAACCCTCCTCTGAGAGCTGAATCCTCTACTATCAGAGACAAGCAAACCCAGCTGCATGGCCTCCTGCTCAGAGGGGATTGAGAGAGACTGAGGCCCCTGCGCACTGAATGAGACCGCCCCACTGTCCTTGGACTGAATATGACAGGAAGGAGTGGTCTCTCCTCTCTCTCTAAGACACCTGTCAATACGAACAGCTAGAGACATGGCAGACTCCAAGGAGGCAGGTCTCTCATGAAAAGCAAATGCATCTTTCAATCCCTCCGAAAAACCATGGCAAAATTGACTTCGGAGTGCAGCACCGTTCCAACTGGTATCAGCTGCCCATCTCCGAAATTCAGAACAATATATCTCTGCGGACTGTTTACCCTGGCATAAAAGATGCAGTTTAGATTCAGCCAGAGCAATACGATCCAGGTCATCATATATCTGCCCCAGGGCTACAAAAAATTCATCCACCGATCGGAGGGGCCGTGCCCCCACCGGCAGTGAAAAGGCCCAAGACTGAGCGTTATCCGTAAGCAGCGAGATGATGATCCCCACCCTCTGCTCCTCATCACCAGAGGAATGGGGAAGTAGGCGAAAATGGAGTTTGCAAGCCTCTCTAAAGCGAACAAAATTCTCACTACCCCCGGACACAGTTTTACGGAGATCTGCTACCTCCAGTGAAAGACCTTGCATGCGGTCAATCAAGGCTGAAACCGGATCCATGCTTAAGACGGTAATGGCGGTTTATAATGTCCCGGATGATGTTGCAAATAGCTGGAAGCTATGGAAAAACACCCGACTGGCTTGATCCCAAACTAAGGAGCATAAAGGTGACCCCTATAAAACCCTAAGAGCTCCCCCTGACTGCTAAGCACATACAAGGGTCTCAGAGGTAGACGAATGCATGCCCTCGTACCTAGACTGTGTGACACCTGAAAACCCTATAATAGTGAGGGGACACGACCACAGGCTCCCTGCACTTAATACGGAGGGAGTAAGGGTCACCAAGAATCAAGCCAGCAAGGAAACACAATACATGAAAGGACTTATCTGAACAAGCAACAACAGAAGTCTCCAGCAGTGAACACTTCAAATCCAGGAAGTAGTATAAACCGCAAAGTGAGGCAGTATGGGAGGGAATATAAAGGAAAGAGGATTAGTCTAAATAGGTGACACCTGGGAGAAGAAAATGAGAGATGACAAAGTGAAACCAAAACAAAGAACATCATGCAAGAGGTAGAAAAGGACGTCTGTCAGACCTTCTCACAGAAGTGGCGGTGACAAGCAGATGTTGGGCCACTAACGAGCCCTCCACATTCGGAATTAACGCTGGTTTGAATAGACACATGGACACTGCCCGCCAGTTAATAGCTAAATCCCTTTCACCCAATACCATTAGAGCTTATAACACTGGGTGGCAATTGTTTCTTAAGTTTCAGCATATACATCCCCAGGGCAATTTGCCTTTCATTAATCATTGTGACGAAACCAACCTCGCCACTGGGTGGTGGAGAAGCCTGGCTACCAGCCTCTTGCCCAGGATTATGGGCCCTCTCATCAGCCAGGCTTCCTTTGTTCACAAAGGACTTTTACTAACTTTTGAACCCCTGGTCTAATTTGTGCCATTTTGGGATATGTTAAATGTCTATGTGTACTGTAAAGGGTGGGACATTGTAGATTTGAGTAGTGATGTCTGTCCTATTGTCTCCACGTGTGTATTGGCGATTCCCCTTTGTCCTGAGAGATAATTGACTTACTCCTCGGTTGTCTCCGGGACAGAAGACACTGTGTATTCTCCTGCCTGTGATGCAATTACATCAACCCATTGTGTAGGGTAATTGTATCACAGGCAGAGGGGAGGATTTTGTGTGGGAGTGTCTGAGTGTATTGTACGTTTTTATTGGTTGTTTTTACAAAACCCTGTGAGTGGTAACCTTGTTGGAAAATGTGTATAAGTCAATGCTTGTGTGTTCAATAAAGAGTTCCTGTTTTACCCTTCATCATGTTGAGGCTGGTGTTTGGGTAACTGATCGACACTTGGGATTGCTATACGCTGAAGATTTGCTATACTCCCCTGGATATACTATTAGCTCTTGTAAGAGCTGTTCCTGCTCTCTGGATTTAGGAGAGGTTCACCCACTGGAGCCTGGAGCCTTGTCGTAGTTCCAGGGTGGGTAGGAGACGGTGAGACCTCAACCAAGCTTCGGTGGTTCGTGGGGTCTGCAGCGCTTACGGTGTCAAGTGGAGTGCTTGGAGTCCTCGGGAAGCACTAGGAGCATCATTCGACGGAGGTACCCGGTCGGGGTGCCAGGAGATCTGTTACATTGGTGGCAAGCAGTGGGATGGCGTCCTAGTGAGAGGAGAAGCAGCTCGGAGACACCATTCGTGGATTGACAAAATTGAGGGCAACGCTAGTATCCGTACAGCGTCCCTGGCTACAGCAGCAGGATGGAACCAGCAGTGGTATACGATGAGGAAGACCTGGATGGCCGGGATGCATTAAGGAAAGGCATCTGGTACCAGGCCCTGGGTAATGTACAATACCAGCGAGGTGAGAGTCTCCCCAGTGGAGAGCAGCGATTGCAGAAGCAAGTGGCCCTGCGGATGCCCTTCCTGGGAGAGCAGCCCCTGGAGGAATGGGTGAAGGAACTAGAGCTCCGGGTATGGCAGGAACTATGTTTGGAGTATGCCTACCAGGTGCTCTGGTGGTATATGGCACAGTATGTACCCTGGACAGCTGAGCATGACAAGCCAGAGGGAGAGGAGTTTGATGGTCCTGGCTTGTTATGGGAGTCCTTTGCAGAGCCTGACTTCGGGAGCCCTGCACAGTCCAGACTTCAGAACATTTTCTACGAGAGGGAGGCGAGGCAGGATTAGGATGACCCCCACGAGGTAAAGAAAGACCTTGCTCACCTAGCAACCCTGCAGTGGGAACTGGAGCAGGACTACTGAGATCTCTTCCACTCCATTGAGAGGGCTCAGCGAGAGAGCAGAGTGTCAGACCCAGGTCCAGAGCCCTTCAGCTGGGAGGATATTGTGGAGGTTTACTGGGAAGACCCGACTGAAGTATCCCCTTCTTCTGTACCAGCTACACAGGTAGGGGACCTCATAGACTGGTCCTGGGGGGAACCCCATATGGCAGGTGGAGATGGGACAGTCGGCCCAGATCCCCAACGGCAGCCGGAGTTTCAGGGAGTAGGGACAGTCGGCCCTGCTCCCCAGGGGCAGTATGTTTTGCAGGGAGAGGAGAGCATCGTCTCCATCCCCCAGCGGCCGTATGATATGCAGGGAATTGGGAGCCCAGTCTCCATTCCCCAGTGGCAGTGTAATCTACAGGGAATTGGGAGCCCAGTCTCCATTCCCCAGCGGCCGTGTGATGTACAGGGAATTGGGAGCCCAGTCTCCATTCCCCAGCGGCCGTGTAATCTACAAGGAATTGGAAGCACAGTCTCCATCCCCCAGCGGCAGTTTAACGCACCAGGGGGAGACAGTAAGCCCCACAACAGTGCAGATGGGACCATGGTCTCTGCACTCACAGCACAGGGGGTAGGGACAGGCGGTCCTGTCCCCCAGCAACAGGGCTGTTTAGCCAAAGAAGAGACAGTCGGTCTCCCCCCACAGCAGCATGGTGGTCTATCTAAAGGGGAGACAGTCGGTCTCTTCCTACAACAGCAGAGCGGTGTATCTAAAGGGGAGACAGTCGGTCTCCCCCTACAACAACCAGGCTACAACCAGGCTTCTTCCGTGGTAGCGCTGGAACCAGGGCAAAGTACCGCTGGTCTCTGCCCACTAAGCAACCCACCAAGGCAGTCTACCAGTCCCCCACACAGCCGTGGTGAGGCACATGGACATGGACAGGTTTATCCTTTGCTCAGGTGTAGTAACCATTTATTGTGGGTGGGCTGTACTGCTGTTTCTGTTTTGTGGGTGGGCTGCTGGACTAACAAGGGCACTGACCGGCAGAAGGTCAGAGACCCTGTTAGTCTGTCACGACCATGGTCATGGTCGTGACTCCTTGAGCCGCATGCAGTTGCCCGCGGTCTGGTCTTGTTGTCAACCACAGGTGAGGGCTGTTAGTATGTTGCCTCACGTGTGGTTGCCGCTGGCAACATGATGTTATTGGCAGTATAGCAGCCTGAGCTGTTTGCTAGGCAGCTTGCTGTCAAGTGCATGCGGTTGCACCTGGCAACCTGTCTTTGTAGGTGTGCACTTTGTCTGTTTGGTGTGCACGGAGTTTAGTGTGTGTGCATTTTCCTTTAAGTGACACTTACCTTGTCTGGTGTTGGAAGGGTTAACTTCTTTCCTAGTGTGTGTGAGTGGGTGTGGCCGCTTAGGCTATTTAGCTTCCGTTGGAGACCTGAAGCTGAGGGGTACTCCAGCCTTGTTGTATGCTGGAGTCATCCTCCTGGTCTCTTATACCATCTGTCCAGTGAGGGCCATCCTTGTGGTCATAAAATATGTATAGATGTTAAGATTATGTTTGTGTGGTGTCTATCCTTATTGCAGCTATGGTTCTGGTTACCTGTGTGTTTTGTGGTGTGTGCTGTGTCCTTTTATGTGAGTGTGGACATCAGCACTTGTGGACGGGTTCCAGTCAGTGTGTCTGTGGCAGGTAGGTGTGGAAGTGGTTTCACTCACCTGCCATATCCATAAGCTGTATTTGTTTCCCTTTCTTTGCAGCTTGGCCAGTTTAGACTCCTGTTCGTCCGTGTCTAGGAGGAACAGGTCGTCTTACCCTGCTCCTAGTCCAGGGATTTCCTGAGGGCTAGTAGGGACCCTAGGTTCCAGAGTATGAGCCCTCCTACCATCTGGGTTGGCTCATACGGTTAGGAGTCAGGGTCAGAATTAGGGATGCACTAGGAGGTGACCTGCTCCCTGATCCTGTCGTCCTGCCCTAGCAGCTACCCTTATCCTATAACATTGCACGGTTGAGGGTTTCCCCCACACTCATCCATGACATAGTCTGTTTGGAAAAGGGGAGAAATGTGACGAAACCAACCTCGCCACTGGGTGGTGGAGAAGCCTGGCTACCAGCCTCTTGCCCAAGATTATGGGCCCTCTCATCAGCCAGGCTTCCTTTGTTCACAAAGGACTTTTACTAAATTTTGAACCCCTGGTCTAATTCGTGCCATTTTGGGATATGTTAAATGTCTATGTGTACTATAAAGGGTGGGACATTGTAGATTTGAGTAGTGATGTCTGTCCTATTGTCTCCACGTGTGTATCGGCGATTCCCCTTTGTCCTGACTTACTCCTCGGTTGTCTCCGGGACAGAAGACACTGTGTATTCTCCTGCCTGTGATGCAATTACATCAACCCATTGTGTAGGGTAATTGTATCACAGGCAGAGGGGAGGATTTTATGTGGGAGTGTCTGAGTGTATTGTACATGTTTATTGGTTGTTTTTACAAAACCCTGTGAGTGGTAACCTTGTTGGAAAATGTGTATAAGTCAATGCTTGTGTGTTCAATAAAGAGTTCCTGTTTTACCCTTCATCATGTTGAGGCTGGTGTTTTGGTAATTGATCGACACTGGGGATTGCCATACGCTGAAGATTTTCTATACTCCCCTGGCTATACTATTAGCTCTTGTAAGAGCTGTTCCTGCTCTCTGGATTTAGGAGAGGTTCACCCACTGAGTGGGTGTACCGTGAGTCATAGTACCGTCAGATCTTACCTAGCGGGTGTTCAGCATTTTTCTTCTGTCTCGCATGCCGAAAGGGGTTCATTGTTCTCTGTGCATGTGAATAAAGCCGTGTTACGAGGGTTACGAAATAGCCGTGTTAGTGATAACTGTCGTAGGTTACCTATTTCAGGAGAAGTTTTCAGACAGATGTCTGACTTGCTGGATAAGAACCCCTTTGGAGTACTTCATAGTCTGGTTATTAAAGCGTACATTTACCTAGCGTTTTATGGTTTCCTTAGACCAGGGGAGTTCACATGCACAACACTCAGCAGTTATTTCCCCACTGTCAAACAGCTAGTTCCTGACTCTGAAGGGTACACTCTGGTTTTACCTGTCACCAAAACTTCTCAGGTCGGTCCACCTACGCACGTCAGATATTTCCGTACGACCCACCGCTGGTGTCCAGTTCTGGTGTTACATCAGTTAACCACTTCTCTGACAGACCGTAGTCCAGATAGTCCATTGTTACCGTTTCTCTCAGTACCGCTGCCCACGTCTCAGTTTGTGTTCCATGTACGCCTGTTGGCCACCAGTTTAGGTATTGAACCAGCCTCCATATCCGGGCATTTCTTTAGAATAGGCGCAGCTTCGGCTGCTAGCAAAAACAAAGTACCTGCTCACATAATACGTACATTAGGCCGGTGGCGCTCATCTTGTTTTCATAGATATATTCCCAATCCTGAACGACAGATTTCATGTGCTTTTCAGAATTAGATTTTGTGATTTGTTAACCCCTTAAGGACTCAGCCCTATTTCACCTTAAGGATAACTCTAAAACGCTTTGACTTATCCAGGCCATTCTGAGATAGTTTTTTCGTCACATATTGTACTTCATGACACTGGCAAAATGAAGTAAAAAAAAATCATTTTTATTTATAAAAAAAATACCAAATTTACCAAAAAAATTTAAAACATTGCAAATTTCCAAGTTTCAATTTCTCTACTTCTATAATACATAGTAATACCTCCAAAAATAGTTATCACTTTACATTCACCATATGTCTACTTCCTGTTTGGATCATTTTGGGAATGGTATTTTATTTTTTGGGGATGTTACAAGGCTTAGAAGTTTAAAAGCAAATCTTGAAATTTTTCTGAAATTTTCAAAAACCCAATTTTTAGGGACCAGTTCAGGTCTGAAGTCACTTTGCGAGGCTTACATAATAGAAACCACCCAAAAATGACCCCATTCTATAAACTACACCCTCAAGGTATTCAAAACTGATTTTACAAACTTTGTTAACCCTTTTGGTGTTCCACAAGAATTAATGGAAAATAGAGATACAATTTCAAAATTTCACTTTTTTGGCAGATTTTTTTCCAGTTACAAAGCAAGGGTTAACAGCCAAACCAAACTCAATATTTATGGCCCTGATTCTGTAGTTTACAGAAACACCCCATATGTGGTCGTAAACCGCTGTACGGGCACACGGCAGGGCGCAGAAGGAAAGGAATGCCATACGGTTTTTGGAAGGCAAATTTAGCAGAACTGGTTTTTAGATGCCATGTGACCACATTTTGGAAACTACAGGATAAGGTGCCAGTTTTATTGATACTATTTTGGGGTACATATGATTTTTTTAAGAAAAAGTAGATGCACGTGGCAATACCTAATATGTCTACTTTTTCTTATTTATTAAAGTTTTACACAATAATAGCATTTTTGAAACCAAAATAATATTTTAGTGTCTCCATAGTCTGAGAGCCATAGCTTTTTTATTTTTTGAGCGATTCTCTTAGGTAGGGTCTCAATTTTTGTGGGATGAGGCGACGGTCTGATTGGTACTATTTTGGGGGGCATTTGCTTTTTTGATTAATTGCTGTGGCAATTTTTGTGATGTAATGTGACGAAAATGGCATTTTCTTTTTTTTACGGTGTTCACCTGAGTGGTTAGGTCATGTGATATTTTATAGAGCTGGTTGTTACGGACGTGGTGATACCTAATAAGTATACTTTTTTTTTTTTTTTTTTCACTTCAGCACAATAATAGCAGTTTTGAAGCCCCAAAAAAATTATGTTTTAGTGTCTCCATAGTTTGAGAGCCATAGCTTTTTTATTTTTTGGGTCATTGTCTTAGGTAGGGGCTCATTTTTTGCGGGATGACGTTACGGTTTTATTGATACCATTTTGGGGGGCATACGCCTTTTGATCGCTTGGTGTTGCACTTTTTGTGATGTAATGTGACTAAAATGGCTTTTTTTCACACTGTTTTTTTGTATTTTTTTTATGGTGTTTATCGGACAGGGTTGATCATGTGATATATTTATGGAGCCGGTCATTACGGACACGGCGATACCTAATATGTGTGTTTTTTTCTTTTTTTTTTCTTTTCTTTTTTTTTACTTTTTTTACTTTACTTTATTTATGACATTCACTTTTGGGGATCTGATCCCCTCTGCAATGCATTACAATACATCTGTATTGTAATGCATTGCCTGTTAGTGTATGACACTGAGTCATACACTAACAGGTTGCCTAGGAGACCCAGCCTGAGGCTGGATCTCCTCGGCTCCCGTAGAAGGCAGTTCCCGATGCCGTGCAAGGCATTGGGCAGCCTCTGCACAGCATCGGGCTGCCTTGTGTCGCATCGAGTCCCCGCCACAGCAGTGCGGGGACTCGATGCGATCATTCACCTGACACAAACCTCTTCTACAGTTGCAAGAAAAAGTATGTGAACCCTTTGGAATTATATAGATTTCTGCACAAATTGGTCATAAAATGTGATCTGATCTTCATCTAAGTCACAACAATAGACAATCACAGTCTGCTTAAACTAATAACACACAAAGAATTTAATGTTACCATGTTTTTATTGAACACACCATGTAAACATTCACAGTGCAGGTGGAAAAAGTATGTGAACCCTTGGATTTAATAACTGGTTGAACCTCCTTTGGCAGCAATAACTTCAACCAAACGTTTCCTGTAGTTGCAGATCAGACATGCACAACGGTCAGGAGTAATTCTTGACCATTCCTCTTTACAGAACTGTTTCAGTTCAGCAATATTCTTGGGATGTCTGGTGTGAATTGCTTTCTTGAGGTCATGCCACAGCATCTCAATTGGGTTGAGGTCAGGTCTCTGACTGGGCCACTCCAGAAGGCGTATTTTGTTCTGTTTAAGCCATTCTGTTGTTGATTTACTTCTATGCTTTGGGTCGTTGTCCTGTTGCAACATCCATCTTCTGTTCAGCTTCAGCTGGTGGACAGATGGCCTTAAGTTCTCCTGCAAAATGTCTTGATAAACTTGGGAATTAATTTTTCCTTCGATGATAGCAATCCGTCCAGGCCCTGACGCAGCAAAGCAGCACCAAACCATGATGCCCCCACCATCATACTTCACAGTTGGGATGAGGTTTTGATGTTGGTGTGCTGTGCCTCTTTTTCTCCACACATAGTGTTGTGTGTTTCTTCCAAACAAACAACCCAACTTTGGTTTCATCTGTCCACAGAATATTTTGCCAGTTTTGCTGTGGAACATCCAGGTGCTCTTGTGCAAACTGTAAACTTGCAGCAATGTTTTTTTTGGACAGCAGTGGTTTCCTCTGTGGTATCCTCCCATGAAATCCATTCTTGTTTAGTGTTTTACCGAGGGGACAATATCTCCGTGCACGAAGGAATTGTTCGGATAATCAAGCTTTCTTTAAGGAAGCAAAGAAATTACAAACAAGATTTAGAGAAAGGGGCTACCCGCAGGAATATCTAAATCGAGCTTTTAAACACGCAGTTATCCAGGATCGCACTAGTTTACTTGTTCCGAAACAAAGAGACCTAGTTAAGATACCATCACCCCGTATTATTTCTACCTATGACTCAGCTAACCAAGATGTTATGAGGGTGCTTAATAGATATTGGCCCATACTACGAATGGACCAGGATCTGTCTGACATTCTCACGGAGAAACCATGCGTCAGTTATAGGCGGGGAAAAAGTCTTAAGGACCGTCTTGTCCATAGCCACTATGCCCCTGTCACCAGAGAGGGCACTTGGCTGGACCGCAAGCCGATAGGCATGTTTAGATGCGGAGCATGCAAGGCATGCAAATATATATCTACCGCTAAAACAATAACATGCACAGCCACTAGACAGTCTTTTGACATTAGGGATTTCTGTAACTGTCGCAGTAAAGGGGCTATTTACATCTGTCAATGTCCTTGTCCAAAGGACTACATAAGGAAAACGATAAGAGAGCTACGTAGGAGAATATGTGAGCATGTTAATGATGTCATTAATAAAAAGGCCACACCAGTAGCTTCCCATATTAATGATGTACATGGGGGGAACCCTCTATGCCTCAAATTCTCGGTATTAGAATTGGTACCACCTTCTCCCAGAGGCGGGAACTGGGACAATAAGATACTGCAAAAGGAATGTGTGTGGATCCACAGATTCAAATCCCAGGCGCCACTGGGTATCAATGAAAGGTTGACGTTTACCTGTTTCCTTTGAGCTGTGGCCAGGCTCGGGCCATCCCTGTCTTTCTTTAAAAAGCCGAGCCGTTAGTGATTGTTTACGGTGTACGAAAATTAGACCACATGTGTAAAAGCATGAAATATTATGTTATATGATTGTTGGACCTTGGTGACTCAATATCAAGTCACTGTCCTGAGATTGACCACGTACTGCGGTTATTTCTTTGTGAAAGTAATATGCATCAGGATTTAGTGTAACTATGCTGCAATGTTTTCTTTTATTGTGGTGCACCACCTTGGCATCTATATAACCACCTATATGGTAGACTAATTATGTTCCATAACTATTGTGTTGGCGTCTGTTCCATCAATAGAATTTATATATATATATCTTTTTCTATATCCTATCCCTTTATAAATCTCTTCCCGGGTATGATTTATGAGGCATTTAAATATACACCTGTGATGGGTATGCCCTGAATCGTGTGGAATGTAATAATATATCACATGACGATACATACAGGAACCGGGAAGTGATTTAGAGATGGGAGGCCGCGATTTGGAACGCTTTTGCGCTCCAGTGACCGGAGGGACAGCGCAGCACTGAGAGTGTGAGTCTGCTGTGTCAATAACCGGAACATCCGCCCTGTGGGGCGCATATGCGTTCCATAGACCGGAAGGACAGCGCAGCATTAACTGTGCTGTCCAGCCCTGTGAATAACCTGAACATCCGCCCTGTGGAACGCATACAGTTCCAGCAACAGGAAGTGACATTAATCAGGAAGCAATGCAGCTCTGTGAATATCCTGAACATCCGTCCTGTGGAACACATATGCGTTCCAGCAACAGGAAGTGACATTAACCAGGAAGTCATGCAGACTACCAATAGGGCTATGGGGCGCCAAGTGGCAGCACTTTAAATACAGCTGCAGCATCAGTAACAAACTGCCTACCAGGGGGAACATGAACACAGGGAAGGACTCCAGCATGTAAGTTTTATACATCTTGTCACTAGGACTCCAAGGCTTTGGATTATCTAGCTCTTATTCAACATGAGCATTATTTGTGACTATGATTTTTGGATTCTAGTGTGGGTCTCACTAGGACTTCATGATAGGGGGACAACAGGAATAATCTCTTACTGGGATCTTCCCTACCATCTAAACCGTGAGTCCACACTGATCTCTGCACCTATATATTTCTGGATGATAAACGTCAAACTGACTTAGGTATATGATTATTTTCTGCCCTATAGGATGCGGAATATACTGTCTACCTCTGAAGGAGTCCGCTGCAGGCACGATCATCAAAATGTGCACGTAACTAGCCAGATATGATGCTATCAAACATATCTACTGGCCTGATTACGTTCCCCCTCAATCAATTTTTGTAGAGCGACTATCTCTTTTTTCATATGTGCGACCTGGCTTTATGCTGGTGTACATTGTGTAGCACTTTTCTATGTGACCTGGCTATATGCCAGTATCTATATGGTTGCATCTACTTTGTATAGACCAATGTTATATTATACCTCCTGATGATCCCATGGCACTGTTTATGGGGGAAACGCGTCGAGGTAGTTTAGGTGTATGACTATATAGTCAACCCTGACTGAGTGTATTTCTGTATTTGTCTGTACCACGTTATTATTGTTTTTTTCTTTTCTTTCTTTTTGCATCCAGTCGATATATATATATATGTATATCCATTAGTGTTTTACATCCTCGCCTTATTTCTTGGTAAACTAGGAATATCCCTGCTGTACCCCCATAGGGACCTGTGAGGGGTAGAAGTCTAGGTACGTGGACAGGGGGCCTCCACCATTAGGAGCTCTCCCTGGGCTGAGGTTATAGGACAGGGGTAGCTATAGGGACAAATATCCCCATACCCCAGGTTAACAAGTATACTGGATGCAATTATAGGATACACTATTCTGTTTTCATATTATTTGCTTTATAATAAGTGGACCCAAGTGGGATCCTTTTTAAGGTATACTAATAAAATTATTGTTTTAGGGGTTACTCTATATGCTGGAATTGTTTACAACTATTTACCCCATTATATATCCATGTATATTGATATTGCTGGAATTTGTTTTACGTAACGTAGATTCGCTAACAGGGATGTTAGCATATGCCAGAGACTTTTGTAAGTCTTTAGCTGACACTCTAGGATTCTTCTTCACCTCATTGAGCAGTCTGCGCTGTGCTTTTGCAGTCATCTTTACAGGACAGACACTCCTAGGGAGAGTAGCAGTAGTGCTGAACTTTCTCCATTTATAGACAATTTGTCTTACCATGGACTGTAGATAGGTATGAAAGGCACACTCTCATATGTTGCTGCACGGAATAAATACAGAGACAGTGATAGTATTAAAATAGTGTATTTTTATTTTTATATATATTAGAAAATTGGTAGATAATGTAGATAGGGGTGGGGAGTCATCTTTGTGTGTTGGATGACTGTGTTAGGATTTAGGACGGATATTTGGCTGGGATATATGGGAATAAGGTGTTTAGTTGCGGTCATATTCACCTTCACTGAATACATCAAATACATGAAGTGCCAAGTGCTCAATTTAGTGCTGGGTACATAGATAGGCTGAGTACATAGATATATCAAAGGTAAACTTGTGCTGAATAGATTTGGCGTGTTTACGTTGAATAAAGTGTCTAGTGCTTAATATGGTGCTGAGTACATAGATTTGCCGGGTATATGGATATATATATAGGCCGGATACATGTAGTGACAAATCTTGGCTGAGTATCAATAAAGTGCTGAGTATAACTGGACTTTAGTAATAATATGTATGTGTGTGTGTGTGTATATATATATATATATATATATATATATATATACAGTATATATATATATATATATATATATATATATATACACTGCTCAAAAAATAAAGGGAACACTTAAACAACACAATGTAACTCCAAGTCAATCACACTTCTGTGAAATCAAACTGTCCACTTAGGAAGCAACACTGAGTGACAATCAATTTCACATGCTGTTGTGCAAATGGAATAGACAACAGGTGGAAATTATAGGCAATTAGCAAGACACCCCCAATAAAGGAGTGGTTCTGCAGGTGGTGACCACAGACCTCTTCTCAGTTCCTATGCTTCCTGGCTGATGTTTTGGTCACTTTTGAATGCTGGCAGTGCTTTCACTCTAGTGGTAGCATGAGACGGAGTCTACAACCCACACAAGTGGCTCAGGTAGTGCAGCTTATCCAGGATGGCAGATCAATGCGAGCTGTAGCAAGAAGGTTTGCTGTGTCTGTCAGCGTAGTGTCCAGAGCATGGAGGCGCTACCAGGAGACAGGCCAGTACATCAGGAGACGTGGAGGAGGCCGTAGGAGGGCAACAACCCAGCAGCAGGACCGCTACCTCCGCCTTTGTGCAAGGAGGAACAGGAGGAGCACTGCCAGAGCCCTGCAAAATGACCTCCAGCAGGCCACAAATGTGCATGTGTCTGCTCAAACGGTCAGAAACAGACTCCATGAGGGTGATATGAGGGCCCGACGTCCACAGGTGGGGGTTGTGCTTACAGCCCAACACCGTGCAGGACGTTTGGCATTTGCCAGAGAACACCAAGATTGGCAAATTCGCCACTGGCACCCTGTGCTCTTCACAGATGAAAGCAGGTTCACACTGAGCACATGTGACAGACGTGACAGAGTCTTGAGACACCGTGGAGAACATTCTGCTGCCTGCAACATCCTCCAGCATGACCGGTTTGGCATTGGGTCAGTAATGGTGTGGGGTGGCATTTCTTTGGAGGGCCGCACAGCCCTCCATGTGCTCGCCAGAGGTAGCCTGACTGCCATTAGGTACCGAGATGAGATCCTCAGACCCCTTGTGAGACCATATGCTGGTGCGGTTGGCCCTGGGTTCCTCCTAATGCAAGACAATGCTAGACCTCATGTGGCTGGAGTGTGTCAGCAGTTCCTGCAAGACAAAGGCATTGATGCTATGGACTGGCCCGCCCGTTCCCCTGACCTGAATCCAATTGAGCACATCTGGGACATCATGTCTCGCTCTATCCACCAACGTCACGTTGCACCACAGACTGTCCAGGAGTTGGCAGATGCTTTAGTCCAGGTCTGGGAGGAGATCCCTCAGGAGACCGTCCGCCACCTCATCAGGAGCATGCACAGGCGTTGTAGGGAGGTCATACAGGCACGTGGAGGCCACACACACTACTGAGCCTCATTTTGACTTGTTTTAAGTACATTACATCAAAGTTGGATCAGCCTGTAGTGTGTTTTTCCACTTTAATTTTGAGTGTGACTCCAAATCCAGACCGCCATGGGTTGAAAATTTTGATTTCCATTTTTTTATTTTTGTGTGATTTTATTCTCAGCACATTCAACTATGTAAAGAACAAAGTATTTCAGAAGAATATTAAATTAATTCAGATCTAGGATGTGTTATTTTTGTGTTCCCTTTATTTTTTTGAGCAGTATATATATACACTCACCTAAAGAATTATTAGGAACACCATACTAATACGGTGTTGGACCCCCTTTTGCCTTCAGAACTGCCTTAATTCTACGTGGCATTGATTCAACAAGGTGCTGATAGCATTCTTTAGAAATGTTGGTCCATATTGATAGGATAGCATCTTGCAGTTGATGGAGATTTGAGGGATGCACATCCAGGGCACGAAGCTCCCGTTCCACCACATCCCAAAGATGCTCTATTGGGTTGAGATCTGGTGACTGTGGGGGCCATTTTAGTACAGTGAACTCATTGTCATGTTCAAGAAACCAATTTGAAATGATTCGAGCTTTGTGACATGGTGCATTATCCTGCTAGAAGTAGCCATCAGAGGATGGATACATGTTCTCATTCTGTTTATGCCAAATTCGGACTCTACCATTTGAATGTCTCAACAGAAATCGAGACTCATCAGACCAGGCAACATTTTTCCAGTCTTCAACAGTCCAATTTTGGTGAGCTCATGCAAATTGTAGCCTCTTTTTCCTATTTGTAGTGGAGATGAGTGGTACCCGGTGGGGTCTTCTGCTGTTGTAGCCCATCCGCCTCAAGGTTGTGCGTGTTGTGGCTTCACAAATGCTTTGCTGCATACCTCGGTTGTAACGAGTGGGTTATTTCAGTCAACGTTGCTCTTCTATCAGCTTGAATCAGTCGGCCCATTCTCCTCTGACCTCTAGCATCCACAAGGCATTTTTGCCCACAGGACTGCCGCATACTGGATGTTTTTCCTTTTTCACACCATTCTTTGTAAACCCTAGAAATGGTTGTGCGTGAAAATCCCAGTAACTGAGCAGATTGTGAAATACTCAGACTGGCCCGTCTGGCACCAACAACCATGTGTCACGGAACCATGAACCAGACGTACAACAAGGGATAAGTGAAAATAAGAAGGCTTTATTGAAAATAAAGCTGTAAAGCAAAAGTCCAAACGGATGGCGAAACCGAAGCAGAGTCTTTGCGAAGCCAGAGGTCAGGAACCAGAAGGGTAGTCAGACGAAGCCAGGATCAGGAACCAGCAGGGTAGTCGGACGAAACCAGGATCAGGAACCAGCAGGGTAGTCGGACGAAACCAGGATCAGGAACCAGCAGGGTAGTCGGACGAAACCAGGATCAGGAACCAGAAGCAGCAGCAGTCTAGAAGCATGTGAACACAGGAGGACCAAGCAAGGAACTGAAGCCACAGACCTCCTATATATATGAGCTAGGCATCCAGCTCCTCCCAGTGGGAAGGAGGAGCCGCAGGGTGGGAGGCTACAAGAAACCCAGAAACCAAGATGGCCGCCAGCACATGTCAAACGAAGGAGAACAGCAAGAAGGTAAGACCATGACAGTACCTCCCCCTCAAGGGCCCCTCCTCCGCGGAGTAAAGAACGGTTTCTGAGGGAAGCGTGCGTGGAAGGCTCGGAGCAAGGCAGGAGCATGGACATCTGCGGAGGGAACCCAGGAACGCTCCTCTGGACCATAACCACGCCAATGGACCAAAAACTGCACCCGACCGCGGACCAGGCGTGAGTCCAGGATATTGCTCACCTCATACTCCTCACGATTACCCACTTGGACCGGGCGAGGCCGAGGAACCGAGGAAGTGAAACGATTACACACCAGTGGCTTCAACAGGGAGACATGAAACACGTTGGAGATCCGCATGCCAGGAGGAAGCGCAAGGGCATAGGCTACCGGGTTTACCCTGCGAAGCACTCGAAAGGGACCAACAAAGCGAGGCGCCAGCTTGGGAGTGGGCACTCGAAGGTTGAGGTTGCGGGTGGACAACCATACACGGTCTCCGACCTGGTAGGAAGGAGCAGGCGCTCGTCTGCGATCAGCCTGGAGTCTCTGGCGCTGCGCAGAAACCTCAAGGGACTTCTGGATCAGTACCCAAGAAGCACGTAGGACGGAAAGGTGATCCTCCACAGCCGGAATATCATGGGGAGAGAATACCTCCGGTAACACGGCAGGTTGGAACCCATAATTGGCCATGAAGGGAGACGTCCCAGAGGAAGAGTTCACCGCCGTGTTCCTGGCAAACTCAGCCCAAGGCAGGAGGTCAACCCAATTGTCTTGGTGATCGGAGACATAGCAACGAAGGAATTGCTCCAAGGCCTGATTGGATCGTTCTGCGGCCCCATTGGACTGAGGGTGGTAGGCCGAGGAGAAGGAGAGATGAATCCCCAACTGGGAGCAAAAGGCGCGCCAGAACCTGGACACAAACTGACTCCCCCGATCCGACACAATCTCCTTGGGCAAACCGTGCAACCGGAAGACCTCCCTGGCAAAAATCGTGGCCAACTCTTGTGCAGAGGGTAACTTCTTGAGAGGAACACAGTGGCACATTTTGGAAAACCGATCCACAATCATGAGAATGACCGTATGGCCTCGGGATGCAGGGAGGTCCACAATGAAATCCATCCCCAGGTGTGACCATGGGCGCTCCCCGGTGGCTATGGGTTGCAGAAGGCCCAACGGAAGGTGCCGAGGGGACTTACTCTGGGCACAAACGGAGCATGCCGCTACATATGCGGCGATGTCGGAACGTAGGGAAGGCCACCAGAACAGACGTGAAACAGCCCAGGACAGCTGATTCTTTCCAGGATGCCCCACGGTCTTGGAGTTATGGTAGGTTCGCAACAACCGAGTGCGCAACTCCTCAGGCACAAAACATCTGCCGTTGGGTCTCCCAGAGGGAGCACCAGATTGAGCCGCCAAAATCTGCTCACCCAGGGGAGAGGTCAGGCTGGTGCGAATGGCGGCCAAGATCTGATTCGGAGGTATGACCGAAGTCGGAATCGACTCCTCCCTGGACAGCTCGGAGTACTGCCGTGATAAGGCATCCGCCCTGATGTTCTTGGAACCGGGTAGGTAGGAGACCACGTAATTAAAACGTGACAAGAACAGAGCCCATCTGGCCTGACGTGGTGTCAATCTCTTGGCCTCAGAAAGGTAGGTCAGATTCTTGTGGTCCGTCAGGATGAGGACCGGAACCACCGAACCCTCGAGCAAATGCCTCCATTCTTTAAGGTCCTGCACGATGGCCAATAACTCCCTGTCACCAATCTGATAGTTGCA
This sequence comes from Bufo bufo, assembly GCF_905171765.1. NCBI lineage: Eukaryota > Metazoa > Chordata > Amphibia > Anura > Bufonidae > Bufo > Bufo bufo. The sequence continues at coordinate 436,076,498 of NC_053393.1, forward strand.
CTCCGCGGAAGACAGTTTCCGGGAGTAAAACCCACAAGGAAGCAGAGGACCCTCTGGTGTTCTACGCTGAGACAGAAGGGCGCCTACTCCCGTCTCAGACGCGTCCACCTCGAGGACAAAGGGCAACCCAGGGTTGGGATGCGACAGAATCGGAGCCGACACAAAGGCGGACTTTAGAGCCTCAAAAGCTCGGATGGCCTCGAGCGGCCAGACCTGGGAATTACTGCCCTTCCTGGTCAGATCCGTGAGAGGCTTGGCTAGCATGGAAAAGTCCCTGATGAACTTCCGATAATAATTGGCGAAGCCCAAAAAGCGCTGCAGGGAACGAAGACCACTGGGCTGGGGCCACTGTAAGACAGCCGAAACCTACTCAGGATCCATGGAGAACCCCTAAGCGGAAATGATGTAACCTAAGAAGGTTACCTGGGATCGGTGAAATTCGCATTTCTCAAGCTTACCGAACAGCTTGTTCTCTCGTAACCGTTGCAACACTCGTCTGACATCCAGAATGTGGGCCTCCATGGATTCAGAATATACCAAGATGTCATCCAAATAGACCACCACACACTGCTGCAACAGGTCACGGAAAACATCGTTGATGAATTCCTGAAAGACTGCGGGCGCATTGCACAACCCAAAGGGCATAACCAAGGATTCATAATGACCGGTCCTGGTGTTAAACGCGGTCTTCCACTCATCGCCCGCCTTGATCCTTACCAGGTTATATGCCGCCCTCAGGTCGAGTTTGGTAAAGACCGTGGCCCCTTTAAGGCGATCGAACAGCTCGGAACTCAAGGGTATCGGGTAAGCGTTCTTGATCGTGATGCGATTGAGACCCCTGTAATCGATGCAAGGCCTCAACTCACCGCCCTTCTTTTTCACAAAGAAAAATCCAGCCCCAGCCGGGGACGAGGATTTGCGAATGTGTCCGCGTGAAAGCGCCTCCCTCACGTACTCCTCCATGGCCTCATTCTCCGCTACCGACAGTGGATAGACTTTGCCACGAGGAGGAACGGCACCAGATTGTAACTCTATGGCACAATCGTATGGGCGGTGCGGAGGTAGGGCAACCGCTCGCACCTTATCGAATACATCCCGGTACTCCTCGTATTCAGGAGGCAACAGAGAGTCCGAGGAAGTACACAGCAACTTGACAGACCCATGGATGCAACTAGCCCCACACTGCGGTGACCACGAGAGGATCTCGGCCGATCTCCAATCGAAAGTCGGATTATGCTTCCGGAGCCAGGGGTACCCCAAGACCACCGAGTAGTGTGGAGACGAAATAACCTGGAGGCAGACCGACTCTCTGTGAACGGCACCAATGGCTATCCCCACTGGAAGGGTCTCATGAGTCACGTGTGGCGGCAGAAGGGGTCTGCCGTCTATCGCCTCAAGAGCCAGTGGGGAACCTCGAGCCTGCAGAGGAATGGAATTGGCGGCAGCGAACACATTATCAATGAACAAACCACCAGCACCAGAGTCCACCAACGCCTGGGTCGTCACCGAGCCCCCGACCCAGGAGAGGACAACAGTGATCAGTGGTTTGTCAACACGGGAAACCGGGGACGAGGAGACTCCACCCAAGATCTGCCCCCGACAGGATCTCAGGTGCGAGCGTTTCCCGGACGGTTCGGACATGCCAACCGAAAATGCCCACCGAGACCACAGTACATGCATCGGCCTTCGCGTCTCTGGAGTACCCTCTCCCCCTCGGACAGGCGAGCAAACCCCAGCTGCATGGGTTCACCCCCAGACAAGTCATCCCCAGGAGGCGTGGGAGGAGAGGGAGGCACGGGTGGGACAACAAACGTAGGCGCCAATCTGTTAGAAAACCTCCGCAGGCTCTCCTTAAAGGAAGGTCTCTCCCTGAGTCTGGTGTCAATCAAAATCAGGAAAGAAATAAGAGACTCGAGCTCCACTGGTAGGTCCTTAGCTGCAACCTCATCCTTCAAGGCATCTGAGAGACCATGAGAGAAAGCAGCGACCAGAGCCTCATTATTCCAGCCCACCTCTGCTGCCAGGGTACGAAACTCAATGGCGTATTCAGCTACGGATCGTGAACCCTGTCTGATGGACATAAGGAGCTTCGCAGCAGAGGCAGCACGAGCCGGCACATCGAATACCTTCCGAAGAGAAGCAACAAAACCGGAAAACTCGGCAACCACCGGATTGTTGTTCTCCCATAAAGGGCTGGCCCAGGCCAAGGCCTTGTCCGAGAGCAGCGAGATCAAGAAGCCCACCTTTGATCTCTCAGTGGGAAAGGCATGTGGCAGCAACTCGAAATAAATGCCCACCTGGTTAAGGAAACCTCGGCACTGAGTTGGCTCTCCCCCAAAGCGCTGTGGAAGAGGGGCAGAACCGGTCATACCCCGAAACACCGCAGGTGCAACAACAGGTGTCGGGGTAGACTCTGGCGCAACAACCGGAGCGGCAGTAGGAGCGGACCCAGGAGCGACAACCGACCCATCGGCAACGGGAGCGAAATGAGCCGTGCGTTCAAGCAGGGTTTGCAACGCCACAGCGAACCGACCCAACAGGTGATCCTGCTGATCAAGTCTGGCAACCAGCGTGGGTAGCGAGGATGGCCCTGTACCGTCAGAATTCATGGCTTGGTCCTAATGTCACGGAACCATGAACCAGACGTACAACAAGGGATAAGTGAAAATAAGAAGGCTTTATTGAAAATAAAGCTGTAAAGCAAAAGTCCAAACGGATGGCGAAACCGAAGCAGAGTCTTTGCGAAGCCAGAGGTCAGGAACCAGAAGGGTAGTCAGACGAAGCCAGGATCAGGAACTAGAAGGGTAGTCAGACGAAGCCAGGATCAGGAACCAGCAGGGTAGTCGGACGAAACCAGGATCAGGAACCAGCAGGGTAGTCGGACGAAACCAGGATCAGGAACCAGAAGCAGCAGCAGTCTAGAAGCATGTGAACACAGGAGGACCAAGCAAGGAACTGAAGCCACAGACCTCCTATATATATGAGCTAGGCATCCAGCTCCTCCCAGTGGGAAGGAGGAGCCGCAGGGTGGGAGGCTACAAGAAACCCAGAAACCAAGATGGCCGCCAGCACATGTCAAACGAAGGAGAACAGCAAGAAGGTAAGACCATGACACCATGCCACGCTCAAAATTGCTTAAATCACCTTTCTTTCCCATTCTGACATTCAGTTTGGAGTTCAGGAGATTGTCTTGACCAGGACCACACCCCTAAATACATTGAAGCATTTGCCATGTGATTGGTTGACTAGATAATTGCATTAATGAGAAATAGAACAGGTGTTCCTAATAATTCTTTAGGTGAGTGTATATACTTTGGCTTTTTGAGGTAGTATGCTTCAAATATTTCCTAAAGGTGGCTTTCATATTCTGTTAGCAAAAAAAGACTTTTTTGGCAATCTACAACATCGGTATTAGTCGGTAGAAATACACCCATCATTTTCCGAGGTTTGAAAAACACACTTAAAAAAAAATAAAAAACAGTATTTTACAGATCTGCAAGTGTTAAGTTCAAGTTTAATATCTACAGCTTTCATATTCTGTTAGCAAAAAAAAGACTTTTTTGGCAATCTACAACATCTGTATTAGTCAGTTTACAATTTAAGGTAGAAATACACCCATAATTTTCTGGGGTTTGAAAAACACACTTTAAAAAAAAACAAAAAACAGTATTTTCCAGATCTGCAAGTGTTAAATTCAAGTTTAATATATACAGTTTTCATATTCTGTTAGCAAAAAAAGACTTTTTTGGCAATCTACAACATCTGTATTAGTCAGTGTGCAATTTAAGGTAGAAATACACCCATCATTTTCTGGGGTTTGAAAAACACACTATTTTTTCAAAAAACAGTATTTTCCAGATCTGCAAGTGTTAAATTCAAGTTTAATATATACAGCTTTCATATTCTTTTAGCAAAAAAAGACTTTTTGGGCAATCTACAACATCTGTATTAGTCAGTGTGCAATTTAAGGTAGAAATGCACCCATCATTTTCTGGGGTTTGAAAAACACACTCTTTTGACAAAAAACACTATTTTCAGGCCTTGCAGCATCAGCACGTGTGAAATTACAGGCTTATATACTGCTGTCAAATTCAGTTTTTAATCAAACACTCATTTGGGCACAAAAAATGTAGTTGCCAGCCTTTGATGCAGATGTCATTGTGAGATACACCCTTAATACATTTGGGTTACATTCAGAGATTTTAAATACCGCCATTTGGTGCACCAATATTGAATTCAGGCCTACACTGGTTCAGGCCCTATGAGATACCCCCTGTACATACAGGGGCTTGAATTAGGCATTTGAAACACAGCCATTTGAAATACAGCCATTTTGTGCAAAGATATATTTACTTCAGGCCTACACTGATTCAGGGCGTGTGTGATCCCCCCTATACATACAGGGGTTTGATTCAGCCATTTTAAATACAGCCATTTTTTGCAAATAAATGTTTACTTCAGGCCTACACTGGTTCAGGGCGTGTGTGATCCCCCTATACATACAGGGGTTTGAATTAGGCATTTGAAATACAGCCATTTGAAATACAGCCATTTTGTGCAAAGATATATTTACTTCAGGCCTACAGAGGTTCAGTCCCTCTGAGATACCACCTCTACATACAGGGGTTTGTATTAGGCATTTGAAATACAGATATTTGAAATACAGCCATTTTGTGCAAATATATATTTACTTCAGGCCTACAGAGGTTCAGGCCCTCTGAGATACCACCTCTACATACAGGGGTTTGAATTAGGCATTTGAAATACAGCCTTTTTGTGCAAAGATATACAGTACAGACCAAAAGTTTGGACACACCTTCTCATTCAAAGAGTTTTCTTTATTTTCATGACTATGGAAATTGTAGATTCACACTGAAGGCATCAAAACTATGAATTAACACTTGTGGAATTATATACATAACAAACAAGTGTGAAACAACTGAAAATATGTCATATTCTAGGTTCTTCAAAGTAGCCACCTTTTGCTTTGATTACTGCTTTGCACACTCTTGGCATTCTCTTGATGAGCTTCAAGAGGTAGTCCCCTGAAATGGTTTTCACTTCACAGGTGTGCCCTGTCAGGTTTAATAAGTGGGATTTCTTGCCTTATAAATGGGGTTGGGACCATCAGTTGCGTTGAGGAGAAGTCAGGTGGATACACAGCTGATAGTCCTACTGAATAGACTGTTAGAATTGGTATTATGGCAAGAAAAAAGCAGCTAAGTAAAGAAAAACGAGTGGCCATCATTACTTTAAGAAATGAAGGTCAGTCAGTCAGCCGAAAAATTGGGAAAACTTTGAAAGTAAGGGCTATTTGACCATGAAGGAGAGTGATGGGGTGCTACGCCAGATGACCTGGCCTCCACAGTCACCGGACCTGAACCCAATCGAGATGGTTTGGGGTGAGCTGGACCGCAGAGTGAAGGCAAAAGGGCCAACAAGTGCTAAGCATCTCTGGGAACTCCTTCAAGACGGTTGGAAGACCATTTCAGGGGACTACCTCTTGAAGCTCATCAAGAGAATGCCAAGAGTGTGCAAAGCAGTAATCAAAGCAAAAGGTGGCTACTTTGAAGAACCTAGAATATGACATATTTTCAGTTGTTTCACACTTGTTTGTTATGTATATAATTCCACATGTGTTAATTCATAGTTTTGATGCCTTCATAGTCATGAAAATAAAGAAAACTCTTTGAATGAGAAGGTGTGTCCAAACTTTTGGTCTGTACTATATTTACTTCAGGCCTACACTGATTCAGGGCGTTTGTGATCCCCCCCAATACATACAGGGGTTTAATTCAGCCATTTGAAATACAGCCATTTTGTGCAAAGATATATTTACTTCAGGCCTACACTGATTCAGGGCGTGTGTGTGATCCCCCCTATACATACAGGGGTTTGATTCAGCCATTTGAAATACAGCCATTTGAAATACAGCCATTTTGTGCAAAGAAATCTTTACTTCAGGCCTACACTGATTCAGGGCGTGTGTGATTCAGGGCGTGTGCAATCAGAGCCTGAAGCGAGGCATAAACGTTCTCAACCTGAGCACAACCTGCATAACCAGGCATTTAAGTGCAAAGCACGAGCTGCAGTGGAGTAAACACCTCAAAAACCAAGAAAGGTCTCTGGCTCCTCCTGCTTCCATCTTCTGCTGCAGTCGCGGCCCCTTCATCCACCTCTGGAGTGACAGTGCCACCTGGCACCCCGCAAACAGAGGATCTGCCAGCAACACCAACACCTGGGTCACCAAGCATCTCCACAATGTCCCACGGAAGCGTTCAGCTCTCCATATCCCAAACGCTGGAGAGGAAGAAGAAGTACCCCCCTACCCACCCGCGATCCCTAGCCCTGAATGCCAGCATTTCTAAATTACTTGCCTTTGAAATGCTGTCATTCCGTCTGGTTTTAATATAGCTTTAAAGGCCTTATGGCGGTGGCTGTCCCACAGTACGTCGAGCCCAGCCGCCACTACTTTTCAAGGCGAGCCATCCCTTCCCTTCACAGCCAAGTAGTGGACAAAATCAGGTGTGTACTGCGCAACGCCATCTGTGGCAAGGTGCACCTGACTACGGATACGTGGACCAGTAAGCACAGTCAGGGCCGTTATATCTCCATAACAGCACACTGGCTAAATGCAGTGGCGGCTAGGCCTGAGGCGGATAGCAGTTTGTCGCATGTCCTTCCACCAATGAGGATTGCATGGCGCTTCAGTTTGCCTCCTGTTGCTTCCTCCTCCTACTCTGCTTCTCATCCTCTACCAGCTCCTCATCCGGTCAGCGTAACACCTTCACCACCAACTTCAGCACAGCCAGGGGTAAACGACAGCAGGCAGTTTTAAAACTTATCTGTTTGGGGGACAAACCCCACACCGCGCTGTGGACGGGCCTTGAACAACAGACCGATGAGTGGTTTGTGCCAGTCAGCCTCAAGCCCGGCCTGGTGGTGTACGATAATGGGCGAAATCTCGTAGCAGCTCTGGGACTAGCCGGTTTGACGCACATCCCTTGCCTGGCGCATGTGCTGAATTTGGTGGTGCAGAGATTCCTTAAAAATTACCCCGACATGTCAGAGCTGCTGCATAAAGTGCGGGCCGTCTGTGCGCGCTTTCGGCATTCTCACCCTGCTGCTGCTCGCCTGTCAGCGCTGCAGCGTAACTTCGGCCTTCCCGCTCACCGCCTGATATGCGACGTGCCCACAAGGTGGAACTCCACCTTGCACATGCTGGCCAGACTGTGCGAGCAGCAGCAGGCGATAGTGGAGTTTCAGCTGCAGCACGCACAGGTGAGTCGCTCGGCGGAACAGCACCACTTCACCACCAATGACTGGGCCTCCATGCGAGACCTGTGTTCCTTGTTGCGCTGTTTCGAGTATTTCACCAACATGGCCAGTGCCAATAACGCCGTTCTCAGCGTTACTATCCCACTTCTATGCCTCCTTGAAAAAACGCTCATGGCGATGATGGAGGAGGATGTGGCACAGGAGGAGGAGGAGGAAGAGGGATCATTTCGTAGGGTTTCCGGCCAGTCATTCCCAAGTGGCTCCGAGGGTGGGTTCCTGCACCCACAAATCCAAGGTACACAATTGTCCAGCCAGGGCACAGTTCTGGAGGATGAGGAGGTGGAGGATGAGGAGGAGGAGATGCAGGAGGAGGAACCATGTTCACAGCAGGGTGGCACCCAGACCAGCTCATGGCCATCACTGGTGCATGGATGGGGGAATACAGAGGACACAGACGATACACCTCCCACAGAGGACAGCTTTTCGCTGCCTCTGGGCAGCCTGGCACACATGAGCGATTACATGCTGCAGTGTCTCTGCAACGACTGCCAAGTTGCCCACATTCTAACTTGTGCTGATTATTGGGTGGCCACGCTGCTGGATCCCCGTTACAAGGACAACGTACCGTCCTTAATTCCGTCACTGGAGCGTGATCGTAAGATGCGCGAGTACAAGCGCACGCTGGTAGACGCGCTGCTGGTGGCATTCCCACCTGACAGCGTGGGCACAGTGGGAGCACAAGGCGAAGGCAGAGGACGAGGAAGAGGTCGCCAACGCAGCTGGGGCACCGCCAGCACCTCAGAAGGCAGGGTTAGCATGGCCGAAATGTGGAAAAGCTTTGTCAGCATGCCACAACAACCAGCACCACCAGCTGATATGGAACGTCTTAGCAGGAGGCAGCATTTCACCAACATGGTGGAGCAGTATGTGTGCACACACCTACACTTACTGAATGACAGGTCTGCCCCCTTCAACTTCTGGGTCTCCAAATTGGGCACATGGCCTGAGCTTGCCCTTTAGGCCTTGGAGGTGCTGGCCTGCCCTGCAGCCAGTGTATTATCTGAACGTGTGTTTAGCACGGCAGGGGGCGTCATCACAGACAAGCGCAGCCGCCTGTCCAGAGCCAACGTGGACAAGCTGACGTTCATTAAAATGAACCAGGCTTGGATCCCACAAGACTTGTCTGTACCTTGTGCAGAATAGACATTTATACCACCATCAAACATACAGTACATTCTTGTACTCAAGTCAAGTGCAATGATTCTTTGTTTTATTTTTTTTTTATTTGTCGCAATAAAAAATAAAAATAAAACATTGTTGGCTACCTCCTCCTCCTCCATTGCTTCCTCCACCTACAACACCACATTCACCGCCTCCTCAACCTCCGACTCCATATCCACCTCCTTCTCTGAGTTGCAGGTTAATAATTTGTAATTTTTAGTTATTTTATTTTAAGTTATTTCCCTATCCACATTTGTTTGGAGAGCAGTTGACATGCTCTTAAGCACATTTTACTGTCTTTTACACCCCTCTAGCCTTTTCAAGGACTATTTTAGAGCCATTTTAGTTTCAAAAACATTTATTTGGTTTTTGAGAAATTACCGTAAACAAAAAAAAACATACAGAACAAAATATTTCAAATGAAATACAGAAAGAACATTAGGTGTTCAAGGCATATACATGTTTGTTCAAATGTCAGTATATTCATAGTAGATGAAGTCTCGTCAAACCCGGGTAAGGGCATCATGCATCAGATAGAGACTCAAACATCAAGTGGAGCTTGGCATAGAAGCTTACAAGGAAATACTGTAGCGCATATCCGGGGCATAGGAGGAGGACAGCCATGGATCCCAAACCCTCTCAAATGAACAGAATGTATCAGTGCGTATGGCAGATAATTTTTCACACTGGAGAATTTTGTTAATCTCAAGTCCGATAGAGGGACAGGTACTGGGAGGGCTCTAAATAAGTACAATAATCTTGGAAGTATAACCATCCTAATTATGTTAATCCTCCCCACCCAAGATACTGGAAGTTTCTGCCATGAAGCTAGATCCTGACGTATCTTACGATACATTGGTAGGTAATTTATTTTAGAGCCATTTTAATGCAAAAAAGTGCCAATTTTAGTAGCCTAAATTGAAAAAAATCTTATTTTCAATTGTCGTGTGACATTTTACCATTTTTGGCGTATACAAACCCCTGCTGTGCCTGGGTGACAGGGGCCTAAATCTCTCAAAATCCTCTGTTCTATTGCTGGGTGACATAAACCCCTTTTGCCGTGAATGAATCCCTGCTGTGCCTGGGTGACAGGGGCCTAAATCTCTCAAAATCCTCTGTTCTATTGCTGGGTGACATAAACCCCTTTTGCCGTGAATGAACCCCTGCTGTGCCTGGGTGACATGGGCCTAAATCTCTCAAAATCCTCTGTTCTATTGCTGGGTGACATGAACCCCCTTTTGCCGTGAATGAACCCCTGCTGTGCCTGGGTGACATGGGCCTAAATCTCTCAAAATCCTCTGTTCTATTGCTGGGTGACATAAACCCCCTTTTGCCGTGAATGAACCCCTACTGTGCCTGGGTGACATGGGCCTCGTTCTCTCAAAATCCTCTGTTCTATTACTGGGTGACATGAACCCCCTTTTGCCGTGAATGAACCCCTGCTCTGCATTGCTGACAGGGAACTAAATTGAGTGAAAACATCTGTTACTGATCGGAAGATGCGCGACTACAAGCGCACGCTAATGATGGCATTCCCACCTGACAGTGGGGGCACAGTGGAAGCACAAGGCGAAGGCAGAGGAGGAAGAAGAGGTCGCCAATGCAGCTGGGGAACCGCCAGCACCTAAGAAGGCAGGGTTAGCATGGCCAAAATGTGGAAAAGCTTTGTCAGCCTTGGAGGTGCTGACCTGCCCTGCAGCCAGTGTATAGTGTGTACGTGTGTTTAGCACGGCAGAGAGCATTATCACAGGCCACAGCCAATGTGGATAAGCTTACGTTTATTAAAATGAAATATCATACTAAAAGGCAATAAAATAAAACATAATATATCAAAACACAATATGCATGTTCACAATTTTGAAAATGGATTGAAAAACAAATTTCAGCAGGGACTGATCACTCCAAAGCTCTCTCTCCTATAGGTCCTGGTATGGACTCAATAGGATCCTAGGTGTAGTGTGAGGGTTAACGTTAGAGAGAAATTTGTGTGAGCAGTATCTGCTTGTTCAAATAACGATCCTCCTAGTAGATCGCACTTCATTCATATGTCTATCCTATATTGTATAAAATACACCACTTGTAATAATGGGTTGCTGAGCGTTATTGTCCCCAGTTAAATCGCTGAGCAGTAATAATGTCCTGTATTTAATAGCAAGTTGTATCCAGGAATATATTCAAAGTAGCGCTCCCACTTTCAAATCTTTTAGGAAACAGTTGCTGGCTTGTATACTGTTTCAATTGCTTGTATAGCAATCTCCGGAAAGAAAAAGAGAAAATCCTTGGAGGGTAGCTATATAAGTTCGTATCGCTTCACCTCCTAATGTCTCGGTAATGTAACTTTTTATATCTCACCCACAAGTGTGGGCTTACCTGCGCCTGTGTTGTTACTTCAGTAAGACTTTTTGGTAAGTCTCTCCTCCGTTCTAAGTCGGCGTCCCGGCTCCGGAGTGCTTTAGCGTCCCTCGTGTCTCTCACAGCTGATGATGAAATGGTAGTGAGGATCACAGACCTTGATTTCCAGGCGCTGGTATATGACGTATTGCAATACTTGGTAGAGTGAGGAAAGTCCTTCTTTGTTAAAGTACACTTGGTTCCATAAAAAAGTTCAGGGGTATCAGTCCAGGATTCACGCCAAACGCGTTTCGGGGAGACACTTTCCCCTTCCTCAGTGGCACTCCCCAATTCCATAGGTCGGTGGGTTTTATAGTTGCTACTGGTTTTCCACAAAATCCGATCTGGACCTTGTTTGCATGCAAAGACCTGGTATGGATCTAGTTCCTGGATAGCAATTTGTATCTTTGCGGTTTGCTTGCGGTTTAGGTGCGGTTTCTTAGTAAAGAAGCGTTTTTTCTTTTATGCTTGCAGTTTTGTACATATAATTAAATCCATACAACATAAATTCGTATTAGGCCTTCAATTAGTGTATTCTACCTTATAATATTTCATATAAGGGAATATCTTCCAATTTTTATATATTATAAATACACTGTATTCTATGTAAATGATAGGTCTAATCATAACATAGTGTGGAAATATAATAAATATTATACAACATAAAAATGTCGTAAAAGGTATATGTGATAAAAAGAGTAAAAATAGATATAAAATTAGATATAAAATTAATATCGTATCAGTTCAATGCAGATTCCTACAAGTTCTATATGGGAGGGATGTATTCTCTCCAATAATGAAACTCCGAAACAAAAGGTCATTTGAAAAAACGCATGTGTGATTCCAATTGCATTTAACTGTAGATGCGTTTTTTTCTCTTGCTTTCACAATATCATATTTATTGGGCTAATCATATAGGGATATCTATGTATCATCTTTCTTACATATATTGAGCAAAGCATATTTCAGTTTATTCTAGAGGCTGCGGTGGTATGGAGAAAGGGGGAGGCCCATGTGGGGTAGAGGGAGAGTTGCAGTGCTGAAAAACAGCCTGACATGCAACTCTGCATCGACACCCACACGGACTACCCAATTTTCATATAAAACCAAAAATTTCTAATTCCGCATTTAAGCCCCTCGGCAAAAGACTGCCGAATTCATATATTTTTCTAGACTCTGCCCTGGATAGTCGCTCAATCTGATTACTACCCTGCCAATGTTTCTCCACCTTCTCCAGTGCCATGAAAGAGAGACCCTTTGGATCTTGGTTATGCACCTCCTTGAAATGTCTGGATAGCGAGTGTTTTTCATAACCCTTGGTAATGTTATTCAGGTGTTCTGCTATCCTGACTTTCAAGGTTCGTTTTGTTCTTCCTATATATTGTCTCAAACATGGACACTGGATTAGGTAGATAACATCGGCGGAGTTGCATGTCAGGAAATGTTTGATGGTTAAAGAATGGGAATTTTGAGTGGAAGTAACTATAGTTGTTTTTCTCGGGAATTTTGTTTTCCAACATCCCAAACATTTCCCACATCTAAAAAAGCCTCGGTTGAAGCCAATTTGATGCTGGGCCTTTTTTAATTCTCTCTTTCACTGATGGGGCTACTTGAATTCCCAAATTTGGAGCCCTTGAATATGTAATTTTAGGAATCGGAGGTAAAAGCATCCCTATTGTTTTATCATTCTGTAAATGATGCCAGTGGGATTTAATAATGGATTCTACCTGCTTTGCCTGGATGTTATATAGAAGGATGATTCTGAAGTCCGAATTATCTCCTTGCCCAGATTTTTGTGTTGGTTCGAAAAAGGTCTTCCTATCTAGATTTTTTACTTTAATAAGGGCCTCATTGATGATTGTTTCAGGATAATTTTTTTCTTTGAATTGATTACTCATGGAGCTAGCCTCTTCCTCAAATTTATTATCCTCTGTGCAATTCCGCTTAAGTCGGTGGAACTGTCCGAAGGGAATATTTGTTAGCCACCTTAGTAGGTGGCAACTCGAGAAAGGGATATATCCATTTTTAGCGGTGGGTTTGTGGAATGTATTACATTGGTATTTATTGTTTTTGTATGTAATTTCAATATCCAAAACCTCAACTTTTTCATTTCCAATATTGGAGGTGAACTTCAAGTTGTTTGTATTATCATTAATCCTGACAATAAATTTGTCAAGGTTTTCTTGTGTTCCACCCCAAATGAAAATGATATCGTCTATGTATCGCCGCCATAGGACCAGGTCTGCCCCCAGTTCCGGGTCAATGTTGTTAGCCTCCCACTGTGCCAAAAATAAATTGGCATAACTGGGAGCAAACCTGGTACCCATGGCGGTTCCTCTCTTCTGTAAATAAAATTGATCCGAAAAGAGGAAATAGTTGTGATATAAGATGTGATTTACTCCCTCTAGTACATAATCAATTTGATTTTCCCTCCAAATCTTATTCCCAAGTAATTGTTCTCTCAGGGCTGCAATGCCCTGATCATGATTGATAATGGACGTCCAATGTACCCATAATCCAATGGTCATGGGCGTCCAGGCCCTCCAGAATACCCACAATCTCAGTCGTGTCACGTATGTAGGATTTTATTTTCTTCACCTCTGGCTGCAATAGGGTGTCTATATACTGTGACAAATTGACTGTTAGGGATCCAATGCCCGAAATGATAGGGCGACCTGGGGGGTCGACAATGCTCTTGTGGACCTTCGGCAGGCAATAGAAGATAGGTAATCTACCCGGTGTATCCATGATAAAATGATATTCTTGTTGCGTTAAAATTCCCTGTTGTATCCCTTTTGTGCACTGGAGAAGGTGGAGAAACATTGGCGGGGTGGTAATCAGATTGAGCAACTATCCAGGGCAGAGTCTAGAAAAATATATGAATTCGGCAGTCTTTTGCCGAGGGGCTTAAATGCGGAATTAGAAATTTTTGGTTTTATATGAAAATTGGGTAGTCCGTGTGGGTGTCGATGCAGAGTTGCATGTCAGGCTGTTTTTCAGCACTGCAACTCTCCCTCTACCCCACACGGGCCTCCCCCTTTCTCCATACCACCGCAGCCTCAAGAATAGACTGAAATATGCTTTGCCCAATATAGGAAAGAAAGATGATACATAGATATCCCTATATGATTAGCCCAATAAATATGATATTGTGAAAGCAAGAGAAAAAAACGCATCTACAGTTAAATGCAATTGGAATCGCACATGCGTTTTTTCAAATGACCTTTTGTTGGGGAATTTCATTATTGGAGAGAATACATCCCTTCCATATAGAACTTGTAGGAATCTGCATTGAACTGATACGATATTAATGTTATATCTAATTTTATATCTATTTTTACTCTTTTTATCACATATACCTTTTACGACATTTTTATGTTGTATATTATTTATTATATTTCCACACTATGTTATGATTAGACCTATCATTTACATAGAATACAGTGTATTCATAATATATAAAAATTGGAAGATATTCCCTTATATGAAATATTATAAGGTAGAATACACTAATTGAAGGCCTAATACGAATTTATGTTGTATGGATTTAATTATATATACAAAACTGCAAGCATAAAAGAAAAAACGCTTCTTTACAAAAAAAACGCACCTAAACCGCAAGCAAACCACAAAGATACAAATTGCTATCCAGGAACTAGATCCATAGATCCATACCAGGTCTTTGCATGCAAACAAGGTCCAGATCGGATTTTGTGGAAAACCAGTAGCAACTATAAAACCCACCGACCTATGGAATTGGGGTATGCCACTGAGGAAGGGGAAAGTGTCTCCCCGAAACGCATTTGGCGTGAATCCTGGACTGATACCCCTGAACTTTTTTATGGAACCAAGTGTACTTTAGCAAAGAAGGACTTTCCTCACTCTACCAAGTATTGCAATACGTCATATACCAGCGCCTGGAAATCAAGGTCCGTGATCCTCACTACCATTTCATCATCAGCTGTGAGAGACACGAGGGACGCTAAAGCACTCCGGAGCTGGGACGCCGACTTAGAACGGAGGAGAGACTTACCAAAAAGTCTTACTGAAGTAACAACACAGGCGCAGGTAAGCCCACACTTGTGGGTGAGATATAAAAAGTTACATTACCGAGACATTAGGAGGTGAAGCGATACGAACTTATATAGCTACCCTCCAAGGATTTTCTCTTTTTCTTTCCGGAGATTGCTATACAAGCAATTGAAACAGTATACAAGCCAGCAACTGTTTCCTAAAAGATTTGAAAGTGGGAGCGCTACTTTGAATATATTCCTGGATACAACTTGCTATTAAATACAGTACATTATTACTGCTCAGCGATTTAACTGGGGACAATAACGCTCAGCAACCCATTATTACAAGTGGTGTATTTTATACAATATAGGATAGACATATGAAAATGTTTAATGATATTTTATGAAGTTCGATCTACTAGGAGGATCGTTATTTGAACAAACAGAGACTGCTCACACAAATTTCTCTCTAACCCTCACACTACACCTAGGATCCTATTGAGTCCATACCAGGACCTATAGGAGAGAGAGCTTTGGAGTGACCAGTCCCTGCTGAAATTAGTTTTTCAATCCATTTTCAAAATTGTGAACATGCATATTGTGTTTTGATATATTATGTTTTATTTTATTGCCTTTTAGTATGATATTTTATTGTATTTTTACCCAGTGCTTTAAGTGGGCCAAAAGAGGTGCCGGTACTCTATTAGGCGCCGGTGCTCCCCCCCCCTGCACATCAGACCCCCCCATCACACACATATATATTAGTTCCTCTATGTACCAGTACAGTACCCCCCCCCACCACCGCACATTCGTTCCTCTCTGTACCAGTACCCCCCTGCACATCAGACCCCCCCCCCCCACTCATCACACACACACACATTAATTCCTCTCTGTACCAGTACCCCCCTGCCAGGGGGGTACTGGTACAGAGAGGAATTAATGTGTGTGTGTGTGTGATGAGGGGGGGGTCTGATGTGCAGGGGGGTACTGGTACAGAGAGGAACGAATGTGCGGTGGTGGGGGGGGTACTGTACTGGTACATAGAGGAACTAATATATATGTGTGTGATGGGGGGTCTGATGTGCAGAGGGGTACTGGTACAGAGAGGCACTAATGTGTGGTGGTGGTGGGGGGGGGGGGGTACTGGTAAAGAGAGGAACTAATGTGTGTGATGAGGGGGGGGGGGTCTGATGTGCAGGGGGGTACTGGTACAGAGAGGAACGAATGTGCGGTGGTGGGGGGGGGGTCCTGGTACATAGAGGAACTAATATATATGTGTGTGATGGGGGGGTCTGATGTGCAGGGGCCCCCTACACATCAGACCCACCCATCAGACACATATATATTAGTTCCTCTATGTACCAGTACCCCCCCCCCACCACCGCACATTCGTTCCTCTCTGTACCAGTACCCCCCTGCACATCAGACCCCCCCCCCCCTCATCACACACATTAATTCCTCTCTGTACCAGTACCCCCCTGCCAGGGGGGGGGGGGGTACTGGTACAGAGAGGAACTAATGTGTGTGGGGGGAGGGGGGGGTGCCTGTCACTCACCAGTACTCTTCAGAAGTTGGATTCCAAAGCAAAGTCGATGTTCTTTGCTGCACCGTCCGACTCCTGACTCCAAGGAGGACCAGTCACTGGTCGCCGCACTGATCGCTCCTCAGTCACAGGCGCGCGGGAAGGAGTTGACGTCACCTAACGTGAGGTCAACTCCCTGCCTGCGCCAGCCTGAGCCGTACTCTGCAACGACCCGCCCCCCTCCACTAGCTGCCCAGCCAACGACATTAGGGAGGAGATACTGCCAGCTCTCCGCTGCGCTCCGGCAGGGCCGGCCTTAGGTGTCCAGGCGCCCTGTGCGAGCTAACCTTGTGGCGCCCCCCCCCCCCAAAAAAAAAACAAAAAAACACTGCTTGTTGCTGGCATCATGGCATAGGCTGGCTGACTATCCAACCAAGTAGTTACCAGCCCGCACACCCCAAAGGCCGGTGTAATGTTATACTTCCCTACTTCGTGAGATTTCCCTACCTTCGTCACTTCCGGTCGCACCGGACATGACGTGAGGAGGTGTGCAGCGCCGCGCAGGCGCACAATGACAGGTTAGGGAAGTTTCACAGCAGAGTGCGCATGCGCCAGGAGTCTCGCCGGCGGTTAGGGTAGGGAAAAACTATGGGCCAGTGCGCAGGCGCAGTGATCGGATGGATGTTCTCAGCTGGACACCGGCCGACACTGCGCATGCACCGGGAGCCTCACCAGCGGTTAGGGAAGGGAAAAATTATGTACGGGTCAGTGCTTTTTCCCTACCCTAACCGCTGGTGAGGCTCCCAGCGCATGCGCAGTGTCGGACGGTGTCCTGCTGAGAACATCCATCCGATCACCGCACCTGTGCACTGGCCCATAATTTTTCCCTACCCTAACCGCCGGCGAGGCTCCCAGCGCATGCGCACTCTGCTGTGAAATTTCCCTAACCCGTCATTGTGCGCAGTGCGCCCCCCCAATATAATAAACATTGGTGGCGCAGTGCGCCCCTCCCAACACTCCAGTATAATAAACATTGGTGGCGCAGTGCGCCCCCCCAACACCCCAGTATAATAAACATTGGTGGCGCAGTGCGCCCCCCCAACACCCCAGTATAATAAACATTGGTGGCGCAGTGCGCCCCCCCAACACTCCAGTATAATAAACATTGGTGGCGCAGTGCGCCCCTCCCAACACTCCAGTATAATAAACATTGGTGGCGCAGTGCGCCCCCCCAACACCCCAGTATAATAAACATTGGTGGCGCAGTGCGCCCCCCCCAATATAATAAACATTGGCGCAGTGCGCCCCCCCAATATAATAAACATTGGTGGCGCAGTGCGCCCCCCGAACACCCCAGTATAATAAACATTGGTGGCGCAGTGCGCCCCCCCAACACCCCAGTATAATAAACATTGGTGGCGCAGTGCGCCCCCCCATCACCCCAGTATAATAAACATTGGTGGCGCAGTGCGCCCCCCCTCAATATAATAAACATTGGTGGCGCAGTGGGCCCCCCCTCAATATAATAAACATTGGTGGCGCAGTGCGCCCCCCCTCAATATAATAATCATTGGTGGCGCAGTGGGCCCCCCCTCAATATAATAATCATTGGTGGCGCAGTGGGCAGTGCCAATGAGGGTTAAAAAATAAAAATAATAATTAACTCACCTCCTCCAATTGATCGTCTTCTGTTCTTTCTTCATGACCTGTCAAAGGACCTGTGGTGACATCACTGTTAGCATCACATGATCCATCACCATGGTAATGGGTCATGTGATGAGCTCAGTGACGTCACCACAGGTCTTGAAGAAAACAGGAGACCGGCAGCTACGCGATCATCTGGAGGAGGTGAGTTAAAAATTTTTTATTATTTTTTAACCCTCACTGGCACTTCCCACTGAGCCACCAATGTTTCTTATACTGGGGTGTTTGGGGGGGAAAGCGCACTGCCTACCAACGTTTCTTATACTGGGGTGTTGGGGGGGGGGGGCGCACTGTGCCACAAACGTTTCTTATACTGAGGGGGGGGTGGGGGCGCACTGCCTACCAACGTTTCTTATACTGGGGTGTTGGGGGGGGGGGGGGGCGCACTGTGCCACAAACGTTTCTTATACAAAAACAGGAGGCGGGTGCTGGAATCAAATAGCCGGCACCCGACCTCTGTGACAGGGAGCTGCGATCAGCTACAATTAACCCCTCCAGTACCGCACCTGAAGGGTTAACTCAACTGCAGCTGATCGCAGCTCCCTGTCACAGAGGTTGGCTGTCGGCTATTTGATTCCAGCACCCGCCTCCTGTTTTTGTATTCAGGTCAGTTATCTTCATTGGTGGCGCAGTGGCCACAGCCCCTCCCCTCCTCCTCCCGTCTCTCTTCTTATTGGCAGCGGCGGGGGCAGCAGGCAGGTCAGACAGGGGAGGAGGAACGAATCAGGTCAGACAGGGGAGGGCTAGATGGAGGGGGCGCCCCGAGGGAGAACACAAGTTCAGCCTCGCCTGCCGCATATTACATTGCGAGCTGTCGGCCGCCCAGCGCCCCTGTTACTATGGCGCCCTGTGCGGCCGCACAGCCCGCACACCCCAAAGGCCGGCCCTGCGCTCCGGTACCGGAAACCCACGTACTGGGCGCACGGAGAGGTGCTGGTACTCTCCAGGGCAATTTTTGGAAGTGGCGGTACTGAGTACCGCCGCGTTCCGGCCCACTTCAAGCACTGTTTTTACCCATTAAATAGTATCCTATATTTCCATATATGAGTGCCCAATCCACATTCTTTTACATACATTATTCATTTTGAGGGGTGTCTCAAACCCGTGTTTGGAGCACCTACCGTGAGAGAGCAGAAGTGAGCGGATCTCTATATCTTTTTCTTCGTTTATTAAAATGAACCAGGCATGGATCCCACAGGACTTGTCCGTACCTTGTGCAGAATAGACATTTATACCGGCCTCAACCATCCATTCTTATACTCAAGTGCACTTATTCTTTGTTTTGTTTTGTTATATGTCCCAATATTTTGGGGGATACCCCAATTTAAAAATAAAAAAATAACACAAATCAGTGTTGGCTACCTATTCCTCCTTCACCGCCGCTTCCACCTACACCGCCACGTCAACCTACACCGCCACATGCACCCATCCACCGCCTCCTCAACCTCCTACTCCTAGATCCAGATTGTTATTTTACATTTTTCTGTATTTTATGTTATTTTAAGTCATTTCCCTAGCCACATTTGTTTGCAGAACAGTTGCCATGCTCTTAAGTACATTTTGATGCCTTTTGCAGCCCTCTAGCCCTTTCCAGGACTATTTTAGAGCCATTTTAGTGCCCAAAAGTGCAGGTCCCCATTGACTTTTAATGAGGTTCGGGTTCGGGTTCGGGGTCAAGTTCGGGTAAAGTTCGGGTCCCGAACCCGAACTTTATTTTCAAGTTCGGCCAAACTCGTCGAACCCGAACATCCAGGTGTCCGCTCAACTCTAGACCTATGAATATGAACTTCCCTGGGCACTGGCTGATCTTCTTTAGAACTGCTGGGATGAGTGGAATCGGTGGAAAGGCGTATGCCAGGTTCATATTCCATATTTGCGACATAGCATCTACTCCTAAGAAATTTCCCCTGGGGTATAGGGAAAAATAATCTTTTGTCTGGGTATTTTCTCTGGAGGCAAAGAGATCGATTTGAGGCAATCCCCATTTGCAGCACAGATCCTGAAATACCTGTCTGTCTAACCTCCATTCCCCTGGATGTAATTTGTTCCTGCTCAGGAAGTCTGCCGTGGTGTTTTCTGCCCCTCTTAGGTGTAGGGCTGTAATTGACAGAACATTGTCTTGGGCCCAGAGGAAAATCTGATCCGCAATTCTTTGAAGTTGAGGGTTCTGAGTTCCTCCTTGGTGTCTGAGGTAGCAGACTGTTGTCATATTGTCTGATAAGATCCTCAGATGCTTTCCCCTCAGGCTCTGGCCTGCGACTCTTAAGGTTTTCAGAACGGCCGCCAGTTCTCTTGCATTTGAAGATCTTTGACTTTCTATTGCCGACCAATCTCCCAGAAAAAAACTGGCCCCTACCTGGGTTCCCCAGCTCTTTTTCCTGGCATCGGTAGTCACTATCGTGAATGGAACTTTGTTCCAGCATACCCCTTTTTGAAGATTGGCTGGGTCTATCCACCAGTGCAAACAAATAAAAAAAATTGTGTGGTGTTAAACAGGCAGGAAGTGCTCAAACCCATATGCAGTTGTGTATATATAAACAGGGGAGCAAATCCTGCACTTGTGGCCCGTTGCTAATGGCGATCCCCAGCAAAAATACATACAGTGAAGGATGCCCGCGGCGGACCACAAGTACCACAATAGACATCCTACACAAGATAGCAATTATGTGGATGTGATAATCAATATAACAATATAATAATAGCAAAGACAGATGCACTCTGCAGACTTACTAGACCCTCAAACTGATGATAAAATTTAGAGATTAGCCAACATGTCCTACTAGGAGGACATGTCTGAGCCCGAGCACCGCGCCAAAGTTTCTCAAGTAGCTCGGGTCCTGGTCTATCCACCAGTCTAGCGTATTCTTTACTTTGGTGGGTATAACAATTTTCTTGTCCAAGGTATTCTGTCTTTTGTTCCAGCTGGATAGGATCAGGTTCTGTAGGGGTCTGGTATGGATCTGAGCCCAAGGAACTATGGGAATACAAGAAGTCATTATGCCTAGTACATGCATTGCTTCCCTGATAGTACAGCTTCCTCTTTTCTGGAAGGAAGATATTTCTTTTATAAACGCTTTGCTTTGGGTGCTGGAAGAAAAGATACTTGACTTATGTAATCCAAGAGGGTCCCCAGAAATACCTTCCTGTAATTCATCTGGAAATCTGACTTTTTTAGGTTGATGAGACAACCCAGGTTGTGGAGTAGATTCAGAGTTATCTGAAGATGCTTTTCCAGAAGTTCTTGTGATTCTGCTGTCAAGAGAAAGTCGTCTAAATATGGAACGATTAGTACATCCTGATGTCTCAGATGGGCCATGATCTCTACCACTATCTTGGGAAATACCCGAGGGGCACATGAAATCCTGAAGGCACATGAAATCCTGAAGGGCAGACATTGAAACTAGAAGTGATACACTAACCCGTCTAACTTTATTGCAAACCTGAGATACTGATGGTGCTCCGGATTTATGGGAACATTGTAATAAGCATCCATAAGGTCGATCGTACACATTAATGCTCCTGGTGTAATGAGAGGGATTGCTGTCTGGACTAATTCCAAAAGTTTATTATAGTTCGGAATGTGCCATCTGTTGTTTTTTTACAAGGAACAGTTTTCAATAGTGGCCTCTGAACTGCTGCGATTTTGGAACTGGTACTATGGCTTCCAGTTTGCATAGTTTTTGTATGTCCTGTATCATCAGATTTTTTAAGGAGGTTGTTTGGGGAACCGTCATACAGAAACATTGAGGAGGAAGGGATCTGAATTCTATTTTGTAGCCCTCTTGGATCGTCTGAAGTACCCAAGGGTTCTGCGTAATTTGAGTCCATTTGTGACCGAAGAACCGCAGCCTTCCTCCTACTGGTCTGGCGTCATTGTTTACCTGTATTGCTGGTGGTATTAGGATTGAGTAAGAACCCTCTGCCTTTTCCACCTTTAGGGTAGCTCCACCTTCCGATCTTGCCTTTCCCTAGCCCAGAATAATTCTGCGTTTGTCCAGGAGTTCTCCGAAAGGACTAAGATTTCTTAGGCCTTTCCTCCGGGAACCCTTTCTTCTTATCGGCCGCTCTTTCTAGGATTGTGTCCAACACAGGCCCGAAGACATAAGAACCCAAAAAGGGGATGGAGCATAATTTGTTCTTAGAGGCCAAGTCACCAGACCAGTTTTTTAGCCATTATGCTCTACTAGCCGTATTGGCTAACGTGCCGTTTTTGCAGCAAAACGGATCGATTCGGCAGACTCATCTGCTAGGAAAGCTGTAGCTACTTTCAAGAGGGGAACCAAATCCAGAATCTCTTCTTTTGATGTTTTAAGTTTGAGGTGGTTTTCCAATTGGTTTAGCCACAGCCCTATCGCTCTGGCTCGCAATGTCACCGCAATATTGGTATTAATTAAGGCTGTCGAACATTCCCAGGTTCTTTTAAGTAGGCGTTCGGTTTTCCTATCCATAGCATCCTTCAAGTGAGAAGAGTCCTCAAAGGGAATAGATGTTTTCTTTGCGACCTTGGCCACCTAAACATCTATTTTAGGTATATCGTCCCACAATTTCGTATCCTCTGTATTGAACAGTAGACGACTTTTGAACTCCCTTGGGATAGTTAACTTCCTTTATTTTTTTAAACTTGTTTTTTTGAACAAGTAAAGTAGATATAACAGACATTGAGATTGTCATGTAAGTAGCAGACGAAAAATGTTACCATTGTACATTGGTGATCAGTACAATACAAAATATAGATATAAATGACATTCAATCCGACTATTGTCATGAATTATTGAACCAATAAGCCAGAATATAGTGACATTCAATTGTATACATAAGCAGCAGGTTTACAAATGCATCAGCACATATACATCAGAATATAGGCAAGAAGCCAAATTACTGGAAAAGTATATAATAAAAGGTTGTTGCCCAAACCTAATGATCTATGAACCTGAAGGTAATTGGGTTTGTATAAAAGACATAGAATGCAATGTATTTGGAGAAGACCACCAGGCCCCCCAAACTTTTTCAAACTTAGGTTCATACTTCCTATGCTTATAAACAATATTTTAGTACGGGATAATTGTGTTAATTAAACCTTTCCATTGGGAAATTGAGGGAGCAAATAATGTTTCCCGAAGGAAGTTTTTAGTGTAGTGGATATACAGTACAGACCAAAAGTTTGGACACACCTTCTCATTCGAAGAGTTTTCTTTATTTTCATGACTATGAAGGCATCAAAACTATGAATTAACACATGTGGAATTATATACATAACAAACAAGTGTGAAACAACTGAAAATATGTCATATTCTAGGTTCTTCAAAGTAGCCACCTTTTGCTTTGATTACTGCTTTGCACACTCTTGGCATTCTCTTGATGAGCTTCAAGAGGTAGTCACCTGAAATGGTCTTCCAACAGTCTTGAAGGAGTTCCCAGAGATGCTTAGCACTTGTTGGCCCTTTTGCCTTCACTCTGCGGTCCAGCTCACCCCAAACCATCTCGATTGGGTTCAGGTCCGGTGACTGTGGAGGCCAGGTCATCTGGCGCAGCACCCCATCACTCTCCTTCATGGTCAAATAGCCCTTACTTTCAAAGTTTTCCCAATTTTTCGACTGACTGACTGACCTTCATTTCTTAAAGTAATGATGGCCACTCGTTTTTCTTTACTTAGCTGCTTTTTTCTTGCCATAATACAAATTCTAACAGTCTATTCAGTAGGACTATCAGCTGTGTATCCACCTGACTTCTCCTCAACGCAACTGATGGTCCTAACCCCATTTATAAGGCAAGAAATCCCACTTATTAAACCCTGACAGGGCACACCTGTGAAGTGAAAACCATTTCAGGGGACTACCTCTTGAAGCTCATCAAGAGAATGCCAAGAGTGTGCAAAGCAGTAATCAAAGCAAAAGGTGGCTACTTTGAAGAACCTAGAATATGACATATTTTCAGTTGTTTCACACTTGTTTGTTATGTATATAATTCCACATGTGTTAATTCATAGTTTTGATGCCTTCAGTGTGAATCTACAATTTTCATAGTCATGAAAATAAAGAAAACTCTTTGAATGAGAAGGTGTGTCCAAACTTTTGGTCTGTACTGTATATCTTATCATCTAGTACGTTTAGTAGACATAGCTTAGGGTCCTTGGGGACCGGTATATGGATCAGTCCGGAAAGGAGGTTGGTGACTTCCGACCAGAATGTCTCAATGTAAGGGCAAGCCCATATGAGATGCCAGAAATCTGCGTTCTCCTTGGCACATCTATGGCATCTAGTGTGATTCAATCTCCCCATTTTATTTAACCTAACCGGGGATAGATAGCTCTGATAAACGATGCACACCTGTATGAATCTATTATTTATTGCCGGGGAAACGTACATAGCTGATTCCAAGACCTCGGATATATCATCCTCTGTTAAGTCAGGGATCAGATTTTGCAGTTTATGTATCACAGGCAATTGAGTTGATTTAATTCGGGTATTTATTAGATGAGTGTATATGAAAGAGATGAGCCCCTTAGGGCCCTGTGACTTTAGGACTCCTATAAGGGGAAATTTAGATATAGGAGGACCTCCTTGAGATTGGGTGTTAAGAGCATGCCTGAGCTGTAGGTAGCGATAAAATGCATTATGGGATAGTTGGAGTCTAGTCTGAAGATCCGTAAAAGACATGACTAATTTGTTTTCATAGATATCCTATTTGTGGCAAATATTGTGATTTCTCCAAAAAAGGGCATCATGAAATGACAATAAATCAGGAAAGAGAGGGTTATCCCATAGTGGAAGCCCCTTCATTACGTCTGAGTACTCACATAATTTTTTTGCTGCCGTCCATACTTGGATGGCTACTCTGTGAATGGGTAACAATTGACGTGGAAATAATTGGGGGTTTTCTAACACCGGCCAAAGGTATTAGATATTCAGGTAGAAAGCCAAATGGGCCTCTGAGTTTGGCATCTGGATTCTAGGGAGTAACCAGGATTTCAGATATCTCAGTTGGCCTGCCATGTAGTACAGATGCATGTCGGGTAAAGACATACCTCCATTGGGTCTAGGACGAATTAGAGTGGATAATGATAGTTTGGGTCTTCCCGATCCCCAAATAAATGGTGAGAATAAGGAGTTCAGCTGCTGAAAAAATTGAATAGAGACAGTATAAGGGGCATGTTCCAAAATATATAGGCATTTGGGTAGCACTATCATCTTTATAAGGTTTATGCGGCCCGCAACTGACAGTGGGAGTGATCCCCAAAGTTTGAACTTATCTCTGCATAACGTCAATAATGGAAGTGTGTTGAAGGAATGAAAACATCCTGAGTCTTTGGTATTTGTAATTCCTAAGTATTTTAAATGTTGAACGATAGGCAACTCATAAAAAGTGGTTCTATCATGGACCATGTATAATGGAAAGAAAAAAGATTTCGACCAGTTTATACAAAGACCAGAGTATCTGCCGAAATCGTTAATTAGTCGCATTGCCTGAGGGAAAGTGTCCTCCACATCAGACATAAATAATACCATATCATCTGCGTACAGACCCACTCTGTCCTCTCTGTCTCCCAGGACAATGCCACGAAACAATTCATCTTGTCTTATACTAATCGCCAAAGGTTCAATGGCCAATGCGAATAAAAGGGGTGATAGTGGGCATCCTTGTCTAGTGCCCCTATCAAGAGTGAAGTAAGAGGAGGGGATACCATTCACATTAACATTAGACCTGGAATTCTTATACAAAATAGATACTCATTTAATAAAGACTGGGCCAAAACCAAATCTTCTGAGAGTTTTCAGAAGATACGGCCATTCAACCGAATTAAAAGCCTTAGCTGCGTCAAGAGACGCAAAGGCCCATCTCTGTTGTTGTGTGATACCTATTTGTGCCAGAACCTAGACTCTTCTAATGTTTTCCGATGTCGATTTCCCCGGCATAAAGCCAGATTGATCAGGGTGGATGACACTCAGGATACACTTATTCAATCTGTTCGCAAGTATTTTCGCTAAGATCTTATAATCAATATTAAGCAGAGACATTGGTCTATACGACCCACAGTCTAGAGGATTTTTGTCCGGTTTTAAGATAACTATTATAGTAGCATCATACAATGACAGGGGTAGGGAGTCTTCGGAAAGCGCCTTGGTATACATCTGCTTGAGGGGCTCTATAAGTGGGTCTATATATTTGGTATACACTTCCAATGGAATGCCATCAGACCCTGGGGACTTCCCATTAGACATAGATGAGATTGCCAATTTAATTTCCTTAGACGCAATAGGGCCGTCCAGAGAGCCCACATCTTGGGAAGAAAGTTGAGGTAAAGCCAATGCAGAAAGGTATTCATCTATTTTACTTATGGGGACCTGTAAATAAGATCTATAAAGATCTTGATAAAACTCATGGAAGCGGTGAGCAATCGCTTCTGTTTCGATCAATGTGGATCCTGTGGTACTATAGATTTTCAACACCGCAGGGGAACGTTGATTTTGGTGTACTATGTGTGCTAATAATTTACTAGACTGATTACCTAATTCAAAATATGATTGCTTAGTGAAGAAAAGTTTACGTTGAGCATTTTCTTTCAGGAGGTTGAGATACTGGCGGCCCTGGGAAAGCCATGCATGCTTGTTAGGATCAGAAGGGTTAGCGACATATGCATCCTCCTGTCTGACGCAGTCCTGCGCCATATCACACTCCTGTCGGGCAGAAGCTCTTTTAATGTATGCTATAGATTAGAAGATCTCAGACAACCCCTGAGATAAGCCTTCAGTGTCTCCCAAAGTAAAAGAGGATTCTCGGAGGGGTCCTGACAAGCCAGGAACACTGATAATTGATCAGGAATTCAATCATGTAGCGTCAACAAGGTCAACCATAAAGGGTGGATTCTCATACTACCAAAGGGACTCATTGTTGTTGCAGTGACAACTAAGTATAAAGGGGAGTGGTCAGAAATGCCTCTAACCCCGTATTCGACCTGGGAGATACGATTATACAGGGTGGGCCATTTATATGGATACACCTTAATAAAATGGGAATGGTTGGTGATATTAACTTCCTGTTTGTGGCACATTAGTATATGTGAGGGGGGAAACTTTTCAAGATGGGTGGTGACCATGGTGGCCATTTTGAAGTCGGCCATTTTGAATCCAACTTTTGTTTTTTCAATAGGAAGAGGGTCATTTGACACATCAATTTCACAAGAAAAACAACGGTGTGCTTGGTTTTAACGTAACTTTATTCTTTCACAAGTTATTTACAAGTTTCTGACCACTTACAAAATGTGTTCAATGTGCTGCCCATTGTGTTGGATTGTCAATGCAACCCTTTTCTCCCACTCTTCACACACTGATAGCAACACCGCAGGAGAAATGCTAGCACAGGCTTCCAGTATCCGTAGTTTCAGGTGCTGCACATCTCGTATCATCTGAAGGCAATCGTCTATGCTGTGAAGATACGAGATGTGCAGCACCTGAAACTACGGATACTGGAAGCCTGTGCTAGCATTTCTCCTGCGGTGTTGCTATCAGTGTGTGAAGAGTGGGATAAGAGGGTTGCATTGACAATCCAACACAATGGGCAGCACATTGAACACATTTTATAAGTGGTCAGAAACTTGTAAATAACTCATGAAAGAATAAAGTTACGTTAAAACCAAGCACACCATTGTTTTTCTTGTGAAATTCCCAATAAGTTTGATGTGTCACATGACCCTCTTCCTATTAAAAACAAAAAATTGGATTCAAAATGGCTGACTTCAAAATGGCCCCCCCTACAAAGTTTCCCCCCTCACATATACTAATGTGCCACAAACAGGAAGTTAATATCACCAACCATTCCCATTTTATTAAGGTGTATCCATATAAATGGCCCACCCTGTATAGTGAAGAATTGCTGAATACATAGTCAATGCGAGACAAAGTTTGGTGGGAAGAGGAATGGCAGGAATAGACGCGGTCGTGCGGGTGTCTGTGTCTCCATACATCCACCCATCCCATCTCACCCACCAAGCTCGCCAGCGGAGTGGGAGTGACAGGAAGGTCTGTCGGAGCCCCCTGTGTAAATCTATCCATCAAGGGGTCAAGTACCATATTACAGTCGCCCATACATAAAGTCAATGCTTGTGGATGCGCTGCAGCGAACGCGGCTGCTTGGTTGAGTATCCCCATATTAGCTGGTGGGGGGATCTAAACAGCTATAATAACATAATGCATGCAATTAATGAAGGCTGAGACGAAAATATATCGTCCTTCCGGGTCCACAACCAAACTCTCCACCTCCCATCTGACAGACTTGTGTACCAAAAGGGACACGGCTCTGGAGTGTGTAGTATGATAGGCATGTCTCGCCCACTGGACCCAAGGTTTTTGTAGTCTGCTAGAATGGTGTGGAATGAGATGTGTTTCCTTAATACACAAAATATGAGGCTTGTAACGCCTGATGTGTGAAAAAACCATCGATCTTTTCCCTGGGGAGCCCAATCCTCTAACGTTCCATGACAGAATACGTATTTCAGCCATAACATTGGTTAAAAAGAATCCTAATAATGAGTAAACCAACTAGCATTGTGAGATAGGGGTATGCAACCAGTATGAATCATGTGACACACCCTACCGCATAGGACATCATATCTAATTGTGGAAATTGAGACATGTACGAGTGCATATAGCAAGATATTATTGTCTCAATAGTAATCATAATTCGCCCAAACTTTGAGAAAATACAACTGACATACAAACTATCGCACATAAGTGCGGCTTGATTAAAACTCTAAGCAGATGCTAACTAGTAACAATTTAGAAATCTAACAGCCGTGGCTAAAAGCTGTACGGGAAGTGCAGATAACTAACATCAGTGTCCGCACTAACAGAGCCACGTGATAGGACAGAGGTCTAGCTCTATTTGGGGAAATATAGCCGCCTTCGAATTTAGCTCAGAGTTAAGGCCCAGATTCCATATATTATGGTATAGGTTTTAACCATGTGGAGTCACTGCTGGGATCAGAAAATACCTGTATTAGAAAAAGGTTAGACAGGGGGAGGGGTGAATGAAGGGGAGGAAGAAGGGAAAGGGACATGAGCAAAAAAAAAGGGGGGGGGAGTATAAAAGGAAAAGGTTAGGTCAAATATCCCGCCAGAGAATACACAAGTAACTCAGGGAGAGCTTACAAAAACTGGAATGAGCGGCCCGCTGCTGAGTACAAGGTGAGCCTGAAGTAACTTATATAAGCGGGCCGCGCATTCCGTTGCCGAGTACACCCATAATCATAAGGTATTATAGAAGAGAGAAAGGCCAAGCCTCCCACCGTTAATACACAGATGGTCACGGAATAACAAATGGGAGTAAGGCTAAATAACCTGGTGTTAAGTAAAAGGTTAAATGCAAAATATGGTAGGTAAGGAAGACTGAATAGTCCCCTGCTGAGTAGACAAAAGGTCATAAGATGATGTAAAGAAGCAGGACTGAATAGCCCAAAGCTGAACACCTGAGTAAATAAAAAAAGGCGAGGTCAAACATACCGCCGCTAAATACACTAAAGGTTACATAGAACCATACTCAACGACGCACAATCTGGCGGGGTACGCCATGGAGTATGGAAATTTCAGTTCTTTGAGGCGTCTTTTGACTCCAATAAAAGTGGCCCTCCTTTTCTGTAAATCAGCAGAAAAATCCGGGAACACCATAACGATGGTATTGTCATAGTGTATTTCTTGCTGCTTCCTAGCCAGCTGTAATACCAGATCCCGGTCATTGGAATTTAGGAGCCTGGCAAGAAGCGACCTGGGTGGAGCGCCTGGGGAGGCAGTTTGGCGGGAACCCGATGCACTCGCTCAACGGCAAATGCTGGAGAAAATTTAGCTCCTGGGAAGGATTCCGCCAGCCATTTTGATACAAATTCGCTGGGATTCGATCCTTTGGCCCGTTTGGGTAACCCGATTATTCGCAGGTTATTTCTTCTCTGGCGGTTCTCATATTCGTCGCATTTTTGCTGCCAGAGATTAACCTTTGCCTCCAGGGCAGTGATTTACACAGGCAGAGGAGCGGTGCGATCTTCCAGCTCAGAGACCCGGGTTTCCGCCTCTTTAACTCTGTCTCTCAGATTGTGCATATGTTGCCGGAGCAACCCCAGGTCCACCTTAACTTCTTCCAACTTGCCCGACAATGTGGATCTGTAAGTAGTGATGGCGTGCAGGAGTTTGTTAGTAACCTGCGCCAGTGTGGGTTCTTCCTCCTGTTCTGGATCCCTCGACATTGCACTTTCGGCATCCAACGAGGAAGCCCTTGAGACAGAGTCGGCACCATCTTGGTCGCTCGTTCTTGCGAATGCCTTGAGCTTTTCAGCGGTGGTAGGGGGTTTGTTTTTAGACATGCTTCGCCCTCTGGGTCTCCCCGATCTTTTCTCCTTGGGCTGAGGAATGATGGCGGCAAAATATTACTCAGGATGATAGTTGTTAGGGCTATACAAGAGTGGAGCTCACTCAGACACGACTGACCACACCCCCCACACCCCCCAGGAAATCAGTTAACTTCCTTTCTGCCTCTCCCCACTCCTCTAAAATTATTTCTTTTAAATTAGCATTGACCGGAAATAATTTTCTTTTCTTGGCTCTTAAACCGCCAAACATCTTGTCCTGAAGAGATCTAGATGGCTGCACGTCCTCTATCTCCATAGTCTCTCTTACTGCATAAAGTAAGGAATCCAGATCCTCCAAAGAAAATAAATACTTTTCAGTATCGTCTGAAGTAACAGGAGGTTGAGCTGCTACATCAATTTCGTCTTCAGAATAACACAGATCTTCCATGCGTTCATCTGATTCTGATTCTACCTCCATTCGCATTCTCTTTGGGGCCGTAGAGGAGGAGGAGGGGTTAAAGAAGATACTGTCGCTTGCACTTCTTCGCGAATCATGCTTCTAAGATCCGTTAGGAAGGACGGTTGCTCTTCCTTAAGAAGTCTGGCTATACAGTCTGAACATAACTGTTTCCTGTATGCCTCCTGCAATTTTTTCCCGCAGGTTGCACATCTCTTCGGTCTTTTCCTAGGTTCAGACAGGGATTTTTGAAGAAAGAACCGAAGATGCCATACTTTTAATAAATGTTAAACCGGGTAACTACACAGGTAGCAGAAGTAACACTTACATGCCCCTGGGCAGAGGTGTCAGACTGTTTCTGTCTTGGACGACATCAGGGCCTCCATAGTAGGAATCACAGCCTAACCTGGAGAGGTTTCTTCCCCTTTTATGGGGCTTACTTTACTTGCCCCTCCTCTGCAGCCACGACGCTTCTCCTTCTTTTCTAGGGGACTCAACCCCCCAGGGGGGATCAAACCTGACGCAAGACCGCATCAGCCGGGTCTCCAGCATCTACAGGGCGCCGCCATCTTACTTCCGCCGATGCCGGAAGGGACGTCAGACGCTCTCCCACGTGACCCAAGTGAAGGAGGAAGCGTCCTGCCGAGCCGAGAGCCCCCGGAGGGGAAACGGCCTCAGCCTTTAATGCACCGCGGCCCTCAGGTGAGATGATATATGCTAGAGAACCCCCGGAGGGATAGCTAGCCGGGCTAAAAAATCTGAGCTGAAAGGGGAGACCGGGATCCCCCGACCAGCTCTAGCCCCACAGATCCCCAGAGGGATAGCTTTCTTTATCTTCTATCTTCTTATCTCCATATATGGGAGCTCACTCCCTATCCCTGTAGGGACAGGAAGACACTGGAGACGGGGAGTGGGGGGGGGACCTTTTAAAGGGAACCTGTGACCTGGAAAAGACAATTTACACTAATCACAGTACCTTAAAGTATCTCTCATAGCGTGCCCAAAGATGTATTCATATCTTCTTTCTGCATTGTGCTGTCTCATAAAATCGACTTATAAAACTGTGCGCCTGCGTTGCAGTGCAAGCAGACAGTGATCGCGCTCACGCCGCAGGGGAGAAGCGATGGGCGCGAGCGCGCTGTATAGGAACGGCGCAGGCGCAGTGAACAAGAAGATGCTAGGGAGGGAGCCATAGCCGGGATCGCGCTGCGGCAGGACGCGCACGGCGCATGCGCGAGAAGACCGCGGTCGCGGCTACAGGGAAAACTGTCCATCAATATGCGGAGGAGCGACATAGGGGCGGGCTTATCCGACGGTTGAGTCAAGGAGGCCGCTGCCCCTGTGACTTCAGCACGACTTCAAAAAGGTGCGAAACACAGTTTTATAAGTCGATTTTATGAGACAGCACAACGCAGAAAGAAGATATGAATACATCTTTAGGCACACTATGAGAGATACTTTAAGGTACTGTAATTAGTGTAAATTGTCTTTTCCAGGTGACAGGTTCCCTTTAAACTTATCTCACTTCCTGTCCCTACAGAGATGGGGATGGACATCCTCCCATGTCGTCCTGGAAAGTGGGGATAAGAAAGAAACCAAGTGGTGTTATATAGGAGGGGCATTGTGGGGAAATGGGACATGGGGTCACAGAGACCCAAACATTCAACTGGACCTGTTTCTGTGCTCCCTGACCCCCACCAACAGTTTACCATGTAAGAGTCAGTCACTGTCACTAGAGCTTCTAAAGCTCCTCTTGCTCCTGCTGCACACTGCTGGTCTTCTGGTGGGCTGACACTTCCCTCCACCTTATGATTTATACTGGTGGTTCATCATTACAAACAATCATTTGCAGACAGTCAGCCTACTCAGTCAACATTGGCCATGGGTCACCTTTTTTGTCAGCATCACTTCTCTGAAGCTGTAGAATACAGGACATTTTATTGTCCTTCAGCAGAGGTTCTGTACAGAATAGTGTGCAGTCAGAGCTAGAAGTGACCAAGTGTTTCCAGAATGGGGATCTCCTTTTTGCGGAGCCTGAGGTGGTGATCTACTAGGGGAGCAGAGACAGGTACACATAACAGATGGTGAATGCTGCTGCATGCTCCTTTTTCAGATGCTTCAGTTCCCCCATAACCATGATATCAGCCACAGTCAGTTACCTTTGCACTTGCCCCACAGCCAGGTCTTCCTTATATATAGCCATGCTGCTGTGGCTAAAATGTACATTAGCCACCAGAGATTTTGTGAGACCCACACCTGGTTGAGTCTCGAAATAAAACTCTGATATGGTGCTGCAATCCCTTCGAAACAATTGATGACTTTCATCAAATTATGGATTTATTAGTTATAATTGCATTTTTGGGGTTTCAATAATGAAGATTACATGTAAACACACTTAAAATTACATTAACTCTGTATGTGTGAAAACATATTATTGATTTTCATATTGAGTCTCCCTTTGGTTAAAGGGTTTGTCCAACTCAAGTGTTTTTTGCCTTCAGTGCCACTGCTCCAATCCTCCCCATCACTACGGTCATGATGTCATCTCTGGCTACAGTGATGACATGCCTGTATACAATAGACATTTCTGCAGTTAATCACTGGTCTCAGCAGTGTATGGCATAAGGACGCTGAGGCCAATGATATGCTGCAGTGGTCACACGGAGTATATGACTACCGCATCTCTGCAGCCAAAGTCTTCGGAGAGGATTGGAGCAGCAGCGCTGGAAGTGGCGATGGATGAAATGGGTGAATACACCTTCTTTTATTATTTTATAACAAATGCTGGCTTTGGAAAGACAGCCCCTTTAAGGTTAATTGAAAACTGCAGAGGTGACCATCCAGGAAGCACAATTACTAGATGAACTATGTACTTTTAAAAGAAATAGTGCACGTCATTGTCAAGCGGTTCTGTACTTCCATGATCAGCATTACAGGTACTATGTGCACTGAATATACGTTATGGAGCCGTCACTGTGTCCGGAACTGGAAGACCTTTAAGGATATCAGACGCACTTTGTACAATTTTTTCACAAATTCTTCTTCTTGTCTGATTTGTTGCATTTCCAATATGCGGTGTCACAATAATATTCTTTGCTGTCAGCAAAGGATGATTTCTGGAGAAAGAGATTTAAAACATTGTAACTCTCATACCTAATATTTTTGAACTTCCTCAAACATTATCAGTGGTGGAAGGGCCCATGCACACGAGCGAATTTCACATGCAGGTGCTATTCGTGTTTGAAAGAGACAGCACCCACAATTAAAAGTAACCCATTGAAGATTGCCCTGCGTGAAAAAACATGCAGCAAGTTCTTATTTTGCATTTCTCATGTACAACTTCTGATTCAAATCAGTGGTTCAGTGAATAAAAACTGAAGCACTCTGAAGGACGGTCAGTTTTTGGCCTTATGCACACGACCGTTGTGTGTTTTGCGGTCTGCAAATTGCGGATCCGCAAAACACGGAAGGCATCCGTGTGCGTTCCGCAATTTGTGGAACGGCACGGACAGCCATTGATATAACTGCCTATTCTTTTCCGCAAAAACGGACAAGAATAGGACAGGTTATGTTTTTTTTTGAGGACCACGGAACGGAGCAACGGATGCGGACAGCACACGGAGTGCTGTCCACATCTTTTGCGGCCCCAATGAAGTGAATGGGTCTGCATCCAAGCCGCAAAAACTGCGGCTCGGATGCGGACCAAAACAACGGTCGTGTGCATGAGGCCTTTCAATGATGTTTTTTAGGAAATGCTGTGTGTTATGCCTCATGCACACGAACGTTGTTTTGGTCCGCATCCGAGCCGCAGTTTTTGCAGCTTGGATGTGGACCTATTCACTTCAGTGAGGCCACAAAAGATGCGGAAAGCATTCCGTGTGCTGTCCGCATGCGTTGAACCCCAAAAAATATAACCTGTCCTCAGGGGCGGATTAAGTGCATGATAGGCCCGGCGCTGTTTACCCAACTTGGGCCCCCCCCCCCCTCCATTTTAGTTTAGTTTGGTTTTTTTTATGAAGAGGCTGTGGTGCTTCATGAGCGCCACAGTCTCTTCCTAAGCCATATGACATCTTCAGACTAAAAAAAATACCCCAAATTTGGTCCTAAACTGAAAAATTTGGTCGCCAAATTTAAAATACATTGAATTATAATAAAAAAAAACATGGAGGAGAATACAGCACCACATACTTCTTACATCCAGTGACATCTCCTGTCATGTAGACCTTCTCTTTCCTCTTCTCCTCCATTTGACCCAGACCACCATGGCAAATTCTTTCAGCCACATCTCGTCTCTACAGTTTGTAACACAGACACGTTAGATTTCTCAATTTTTCCATCAACCTCCTCATCCTGGTGTCCCCACAGTGTCCTCCTACTGCCACCCCCAATACTGTGTCCGTTTTGCTCCCCAATGTCCAAGGTACTATACTGCTGAAAAAACTGTGACCCTAATAGACATAATTAGAGTCATTTATCAAACTGGTGTAAAGTAGAACTGGATTTCCAAAAGAGCTGTCAAATATGAAAGGTGGAATCTGATTGTCTGCTATGGGCATACTTTACACCAGTTTGATAAATTACCCCAAATGTTCCTATAGTGTCCACAGCACTATAATGTCCCCTAGAGTGCCCGAGTAATAATACCACCCTCTATTGTGCTCCAGGCAATAATCCCTGTATAGTGTCCCCCAAAAATAATAGAATTGCCCCTACAGTGCCTCCCCAATAGCAACACCCCCATATAGTAATTTCCACCACACTGCCCCATATAGTAATCCCCCCATAGTAATTTGCCCCCACACAGTAATTTCCCCCAAACTGCCCCCATATAGTAGTTTGCCCCCACACAGTAATTTCCCCTACATAGTAATTTGCCCCACACTGCCCCCACATAGTAATTTCCACCACACTGCCCCCACATAGTAATTTCCACCACACTGCCCCCACATAGTAATTTCCACCACACTGACCCCACATAGTAATTTCCACCACACTGCCCCCACATAGTAATTTCCACCACACTGCCCCCACATAGTAATTTCCACCACACTGCCCCCACAAAGTAATTTCCACCACACTGCCCCCACATAGTAATTTGCCCCCACATAGCAATTTCCCCACACTGTCCCCACACAATAGTTTTCCCCCACATAGTAATTTGTCCCCACATAGCAATTTCTCCACACTGTCCCCACATAGCAATTTCCCCACACTGTCCCCACATAGAAATTACCCCACTGTCCCCACATAGCAATTTCCCCAGACTGTCCCCACATAGCAATTTCCCCATACTGTCCCCACTTAGAAATTACCCCACACTGTCCCCACATAGAAATTACCCCACACTGTCCCCACATAGAAATTACCCCACACTGTCCCCACATAGAAATTACCCCACACTGTCCCCACATAGCAATTTCCCCACACTGTCCCCACATAGCAATTACCCCACACTGTCCCCACATAGCAATTACCCCACTGTCCCCACATAGCAATTACCCCACACTGTCCCCACATAGCAATTACCCCACACTGTCCCCACATAGCAATTACCCCCACACTGTCCCCACACATAGCAATTACCCCCACACTGTCCCCACACATAGCAATTTTCCCCACACTGTCCCCACACAATAGTTTCCCCCACACTGCCCCCACATAGTAATTTTCCCCCACACTGCACCATATAGTAATTTGCCCCAACATAGTAGTCCCTCCCATAATAATTTGCCCCCACACTGCCCCATATAGTAATTTGCCCCCACATAGTAGTCCCTCCCATAATAATTTGTCCCCACATAGTATTCCCTCCCATAATAATTTGGCCCCACAGCCCCCACATTCCCCCCCCCATGTACTC
This sequence comes from Bufo bufo, assembly GCF_905171765.1. NCBI lineage: Eukaryota > Metazoa > Chordata > Amphibia > Anura > Bufonidae > Bufo > Bufo bufo. Next base: position 436,113,275 of record NC_053393.1, read on the forward strand.
GATGTCTCTTAATATGTCCTACTGTTTGTCCCCCAAAGTAGGCACATGAAATTTAAAAAAAATTAAAAGCTAAATACTCACCTATGTCCAGGGCCAGGCGCTTGCTCGCAGAGGAAGGCGGGATGAGGCAGTGCTGCGTCCCGGCACAGGCGCGCGAAGACGTCATCACGCACGCCTGCGCCGGGATTTCACTACCGCATAGGCCTCAGGCCTATGCGGCCTGAAGCCTATGGCGGTGATCGGCGAAGGGACAGGGAGCTATGCGCTCCCGTGCCCCGCCGCAGTATGTGGGCGTTCGGGTCGGCATTGGGCCCCCCAGCGGTGCTGGGCCCGGGGCTGCTGACCCGAACGACTCTATTGTAATCCGCCACTGCCTGTCCTATTCTTGTCCGTTTTGGGGACAAGAATAGGCAGTTATATTAATGGCTGTCCGTGCCATTACGCAAATTGCAGAACGCACACGAACGCCATCCGTGTTTTGCGGACCACAAAACACACAACGGTCGTGTGCATGAGGCCTTATTCTTCCATTTTTTTCACACGCTGGAAAAATGTGTGAAAACTGAAGACAATCCACGTGAAAAATAAAAAATGCAAGAACCAGAATTGCAGAAAACAGAGATGCAAAACTGAGGCCAGTTTTCAGTAGCAGAACTTGCACAGATATAATATCATGGAAAAAAGTATCTGTGGATTACTCCAGCTGGACAATGTGGAACAGGTGCTCTTGGTCTGAGTGGCCCACCCAGCCACTGAAGGAAATGAAAAGCTTTGTAAAGATAGACCAGGCACTCTATATATGTTACCAACAGACGAGATATTTATTATAAAATCAGTTATCTAAAATAGCATAAAATAACAGCATACAGTATCAGCATATAAAAGTATCACTAAAATATCAGTAATGGCAATTAAACATATATAATATCAGAATAGCAGCAGTAAATGGCAAATAGCAGCAGTTAGCAGCAGTAAATATATCAAAAGGCGATGGTATATATCAAAAGGCAGTGGTGTATAAAGTCCGTCCACATAAACCACAGATATAGAACGTATATTCCTCTTTGACTGCAGCAGAGGATATGGCACTAATTAGCGGCCAGATGTAAAAAAATGTCTTTTCTCAGAATAACTTTCGCACATTCCGGGTCAAGATATTTTATAACTTTTAAGTTCCACTCCTGGCTAGTTTTATTTGCGCATATATAGATCGCCAGTCTTTGCACTATCACGGAGAGAGAAAGAGGTACAATGCGGTGAGCAAGGTGGCGTCCCACCTAGTTGTATTTACTCATTCAGTGTTACCTTACTCTTATTCCTCTCCCGTTTCTGAATGTCGACTCGGCGTGGATATCAGCTGACTCTGTGTCCAGTGTCGTCAGCAGGTTTTGCACTTGGTGAAGTTTGAATATCGCCAGGGTTTTTCGTTCCAGAAGCGTTAGATTCAGAGGGGACTCTCTGCCAGCATGCCGGTGCAAGGTGTAATCCATACGCGTTTCGGGGACGTGGACCACTGAGGAAGGGGCCACGTCCCCGAAACGCGTATGGGTTACACCTTGCACCGGCATGCTGGCAGAGAGTTCCCTCTGAATCTAACGCTTCTGGAACGAAAAACCCTGGCGATATTCAAACTTCACCAAGCGCAAAACCTGCTGACGACACTGGACACAGAGTCAGCTGATATCCACGCCGAGTCGACATTCAGAAACGGGAGAGGAATAAGAGTAAGGTAACACTGAATGAGTAAATACAACTAGGTGGGACGCCACCTTGCTCACCGCATTGTACCTCTTTCTCTCTCCGTGATATTGCAAAGACTGGCGATCTATATATGCGCAAATAAAACTAGCCAGGAGTGGAACTTAAAAGTTATAAAATATCTTGACCCGGAATGTGCGAAAGTTATTCTGAGAAAAGATTTTTTTTTACATCTGGCCGCTAATTAGTGCCATATCCTCTGCTGCAGTCAAAGAGGAATATACGTTCTATATCTGTGGTTTATGTGGACGGACTTTATACACCACTGCCTTTTGATATATACCATCGCCTTTTGATATATTTACTGCTGCTAACTGCTGCTATTCTGATATTATATATGTTTAATTGCCATTACTGATATTTTAGTGATACTTTTATATGCTGATACTGTATGCTATTATTTTATGCTATTTTAGATAACTGATTTTATAATAAATATCTCGTCTGTTGGTAACATATATAGAGTGCCTGGTCTATCTTTACAAAGATATAATATCATATCGTATGCATGAGCCCTAACTGTAAAACAAAAATAATAGTCACATATTTACACAGTGGCAAAAAAGATTGCGTTATCATCGTTGCCCATTATCCTTGCACTTGTGGTCGGATTACAGTTGGCTGATTTAAAAGTCATACCTTGGCAGTGGTTCTGGGTATGTGACATCTAAAGCGGCAGCCTTAATTACTCCTCTGTTTAAGGCATCTACCAGGGCATCTTGGTCAACTACCTGACCTGAAATACATTTGTAGAATATCAGTTTTGATTATTATAAATATTAAATGTGGTCATTTATCTGCCTCACAATTGAAGAAACAAATTATTAGTAGGGGACATTTGATTTTGGTTTTATATATACAGTATATATACACAGACCTTTCCTCCTGCCTTATTTGCTAACAACTAGCAGATGCCTGTTTACACGATAGGATATGACATAGACAAGTTATAATTTTAGGTCATCAGAACACTTATTTCACACGACTGATCATTCCATCCCCATGCAGTCAGTTTTTAAAACGGACAGCATCCGGACTGAACACTGACCCATTCATTTCAATGGGTATACGCACCGTCTGTCCTTTTAGGAAATATTGCAGCATGTTCTATCGTTACCATTTTTTTCATACAGAACTGATCCATTGAAGTCAATGGGTCAGGGAAAAAACCTGACTGCACACAAACGGGATCTATGTGTGGTCTGTTTTTCACTGGTGTTTGCTAGGAGATGCTGTGTGCTATTCTTCAGTTTTTCTTCACATGCATGAAAAATGGATGACAGATATTATAATGGCGGAAAAAGTAAAAACTGAAGGCAGTTGCAGACATAACCGATTCAACTTGCATGTAGAATTAGCAACTTTTCAATGAACAGTGTTTAAAGGGGTCGTCTCACTTCAGTAAGTGGCATTTATCATTTAGAGAAAGTTAATACAAGCCACTTACTAATATATTGTTATTGTCCATATTGCTTCCTTTGCTGGGTGTATTCATTTTTCCATCACATTATACACTGCTCGTTTCCATGGTTACAGACCACCCTGCAATCCATCAGTGGTGGTCGTGCTTGCACAATATAGGAAAAAGCACTAGCCAATGTGCACTCCCATGGTCCCGGCAACACTTTTTCCTATAAAGTGAGGCAACCCCTTAGTGACCAGCCTGTTTTGGGACTTACTGACCAAGCGTTTTTCTTCAGTTTTTCATCGTCGCGTTCCAAGAGCTAAAACTTTTTTATTTTTCCGTTTATATAGCTTTATGAGGGTTTGTTTTGTAGTTGTAGTTTTTAATGGCGCCATTTTGGGGTACACAACTTTCTGATTAACTTTTATTAAGGCCTCATGTACACGACCGTTGTGTGCATCCGCGGCCGTTGTTCCGTTTTCCGTGATTTTCTGCGGACCCATTGACTTTCAATGGGTCCGTTGAAAACTCGGAAAATGCACCGTTGTTCATCCGCGGCCGTGATCCGTGTTTCCTGTCCGTCAAAAAATAGGACCTGTCCTATTTTTTGGACGGACAACAGTTCACGGACCCATTCAAGTCAATGGGTCCGTGAAAAAACACGGATCACTTTGTGAAAACTCATATCCGACAGTATAGTCTAACACAGAGGCGTTCCCATAGTGATGGGGACACTTCAAGTTAGAATATACTAAGAACTGTGTACATTTCTGCCCCCTGCTGCCTGGCAGCACCCGATCTCTTACAGGGGGCTGTGATCCGCACAATTAACCCCTCAGGTGAGTTTTCACGATCTAACTCAAATCCAATGGTATATTCTAACAGAGGCGTTCCCATGGTGATGGGGACGCTTCAAGTTAAAATATACCATCGGATTGGAGAAAACTCCGATCCGATGGTATAATAGGGACTCCTGACTTTACATTGAAAGTCAATGGGGGACGAATCCGTTTGCAATTGCACCATATTGTGTCAACGTCAAACGGATCCGTCCCCATTGATTTGCATTGTAAGTCAGGACGGATCCGTTTGGCTTCGCACGGCCAGGCGGACACCAAAACGACTTTTTCCTTCATGTCCGTGGATCCTCCAAAAATCAAGGAAGACCCACGGAAGAAAAAACGGACACGGATCACGGAAATACGGAACCCGTTTTTGCGGAAAGCAAAAAAAAAAGGTCGTGTGCATGAGGCCTAACTCTTTCTGGGAGGGAGATGGAAAAAACAGCAATACTGCCACTGGGTTTTTAAGTTATAAATTTTACAGCGTTCATTTTTCGGCATAAATAACATAATATCTTTATTCTCTGGGTCAGTACGATTACAGTAATAGCAAATACATATATTTTTTTTTTTTACATTTTACAACTTTTTGTTGCAATAAAACCCCTTTGTTTAAAAGAAAAAAAAAGTTTTTGCATTGCGCTTCCCAAGACCCATAACCTTTTTAATTTTCTTTCTATGGAGTTGTGTGAGGGCTTGATTATTGGGACAACTTTTATTATTCATTGGTATCATTTTGGAGTAAATGGCGCTTTTTGATCGCTTGGTATTATGTTTTTTTCAGTGGCAACTAAGAATAAATTAGCAATTCTGTATTTTTTTTTATGGCATTCACCATAGGGGATACGTTACATGATATTTATGTAGTCCGAGTCGTTGCGGATGCGGCAATACCAAACATATGGGAAATGTATTTATTTTTTGCAATTTTTTTCATTGAATAAATAAGTTTTTTTAAACTTTTTTTTACCACTTAATAGTCCCACAAGGGGACTATAACAGACAGCTTTTTCATTGCTTTTAAAATGCAATGCACTATCCTGATAGGCAGCCTTCACACAAATACGATTGCGGGGTGCCGATGGGAGGGAGTCCGCTCCTTCTGTCAGCACTTTACATGTGGCGGGCGCCATTTCCCGCTGCATTTAAAGTGTTAAACAGCCCGGATCGGCACTCCTGCCAAATCGGGCTGTCAGAGCAGGGCCGCAGCTCTCATGTGAGAGCCGGGTCCCCGCTGCACGGGGGACCTGTGCAGAGCTTAGACTGGGCTGCCGTAAAAAAGCGGCAGCCCAGCCTAAGGCCCCTTAGTGACCGCCATAAAAACGCGTATGGGTGGTCACAAAGGGGTTGTCTTGCCATTTACTGTATATTGATGACCTATCGTCAATATCCTACACCAGGCACCCCTGACGATCAGTTGTTTGAAGAGGAGACGATGCTCCATGTGAGTGCTGCTTCCTGTTCATTACACTGCAGAGCTTAGACTGGGCTGCCGTAAAAAAGCGGCAGCCCAGCCTAAGGCCCCTTAGTGACCGCCATAAATACGCGTATGGGTGGTCACAAAGGGGTTGTCTTGCCATTTACTGTATATTGATGACCTATCGTCAATATCCTACACCAGGCACCCCTGACGATCAGTTGTTTGAAGAGGAGACGATGCTCCAAGTTAGGATGGTGCAGTGTAATGACAAGTACTAGATCCATTCACTAGGGTTGTCCGATACCAAAATTTTGATTCAGTTTCAATACTCGATACCATGCGAAAAATATAAAAAAACACCAAAAAAAGCTGCACGCATTCCGCATTTTATGGAATGTCCAGCCCATAATAGAACAGTCCGATCCTATTTTTTGGGGGGACAAGGTGACTAAAAAAAAAAAATGGCGAATCGAACTGTTTTATTGTTTTTTTTTTTGCTGTTAGTGCGTTCACCTCATAGGACATTTTTTTATATTTTAATTATGTTTGTTTGGACTTTTCGGACGTGGCGCTATTTAATATGTTTATTTATTGTTTATATATTTTATATGTAAAATTGGGAAAGGGGTGATTTATACTTAATATTTTGCTGTTTTTTTTTTTTTACTTTTTATTTAATAACCATTTCCCCCTTAGGGGCTAGAACCTGGGATCTTTTAATCCCTTGTCCTATTCACCCTAATAGAGCGCTATTAGGGTGAATAGGATCTCACACTCTCCCTGCTGCCCTGTGCATAGTACACACAGCAGCAGGGAGATTACCAGGGCAGCCAGGGCTTCAGTAGCATCCTGGCTGCCATGGTAACCGATTGGAGCCCCAGGATTACACTGCTGGGGCTCCGATCAAAAGCTGCCACTGAGGAGGAGGGGAGGGGACCCAGTGGAGGAGGATGGGAGGGGACCAAGTGGCCACTGCCACCAATGATTTTAATACTGGGGAGGAGGGGGGGCGCACAGCGCCACCAATGATAATTAACATTTAATACAGGAGGCGGGTGCGGCACCTGAGGGGTTAACTGCCGCTGATCGCAGCTCCCCGCCAGCACCCGCATCCTGGATTTGTATTAAACGTTTACTTTCATTGGTGGCGCAGTGTGCACGCCCCTCTCTCCTCAGTGGTGGCAGCGGCACAGGGGGGAGGGAGAGAGTGCTTACTTCTCCCCTGTGCTGCTGAGTAGAATACAGAGCGCGCTGAGAGCAGAGCGCTCTGTGTTCTCTGATACTAGACTGCGCAATAGCGAAGCCTAGTATCGAAAAAAAGGCAAATCCCGGTATCGAGGTCGATACCGGACAAAAGTATCGATTGGGTATCGAAAATTCGATACCCGAAACAACCCTAAATTACAATATGCTGCGCTACAGGGGAGACAATGAGTAATTTAATGAGCAGGAAGCAGTGCTTACATAGAGTGCCCTCTCCATGTCAAATAGCTGATCGGCAGTGGGTGCTGGGTTTTGGACCCCTGCCGATCAGACATATATAGGCTGCACAACCCTTTTAACATATTTGCAGAAAACAATGAAGCACACTAAAGCAAAACTTTGAAAAAATGTCTGTTTTGGATCAGTCATGTGAAAGAGGCCTGAGGCTAATTGTACTGGGTGATTATTTATTCCCTTTAGGCTGAATGCACGATCTATACGAGTGTATTACTGTAGTGCGGCGGCGGCATGAAGCACACGACGTCATAGCAACCAATGACGCCGTGCGCTCCTGCTGTCAGCAGGAATCCAGGTCGGCATACCAACTACCGCTCATGGCCGCGGAACACGGCCGTGTGCATTCGGCCTTAAGAAGTCAGATGTTTGAATGTCAGGTCTTCCTTCAGAAAATACTATGCATATATGTGCATGCATTTTACTTCAGCTGCCCATCTGGAAACCACAAAAAGCACATAAGATATACAGTGCTTTGAAAAAAGTATTCATACCCCTTGAACTTTCCACATTTTTTCACGTTACATCCACAAACTTAAATGTATTTTATTGGGATTTGATGTGATAGACCAACAAAATAGCAAGTACAGTATGTGTGAAGTGAAAAGAAAATGATACATGGTTTTTAAAATCCAGCCTCCTGTACTCTGATACCCCTAAATAAAATCCAGTGTGACCAATTGCCTTCAGAAATTACTTAATTAGTAAATAAAGTCCACCTGTACGTACTGTAGTCTCACTATGACTACAGCTGTTCTGTGGAGGCCTCAGAGGTCTGTTGGTGAACATTAGTGATCAAACAGCACAATGAAAACCAAGGAACACACCAGACAGGTCAGGGATAAAGTTGTGGAGAAGTATAAAGCAGGGTTAGGCTATAGAAAAATATCCCACGCTCTGGACATCTCATGGAGCACTGAAAATGGAAGGAGTATGGCACAACTGCAAAACTACCAAGACATGGTCATCCTCCTAAACTGACAGCCCATGCAAGGAGAGCACTAATTAGAGAAGCAGCCAAGATGCCTATGGTCACTCTGGAGGAGCTGCAGGAATCCACAGCTTAGGTGGGAGAATCTGTCCACAGGACAACTTTTTTGTACTCCACAAATTTAGCCTTTATGGAAGAGTGGCAAGAAGAAAGCCATTTTCGAAAGCAAGCCATAAGAAGTCCCATTTGCCACACGCCATGTAGAGGACACAGCAAATATGTGGAAGAAGGTGCTCTGGTCAGACAAGACCAACGTTGAAGTTTTTGGCCTAAATGCAAAACACTAGGGGCCAGATTTATCATTACTCTGACAGCTCACTCTACTTTAACATATGGCTAAAGTCATAAATGTGGTTTGATGGTAGCAGTTTATCCGTCAGTAAGCAGCTTTACAAAAGTTGCACATCTTTACAAAAAAGTTGCAAGTTTTTATGAAAAAGTCGCATGTTCTATTAAAAAGTCTCATAAGATAAGAATGATCCTCACTGGAGTGAAATTGCGACTTTTTTGCGACTTTTTAAATAGTCCCAATAGTAAATTTGTCTAGAGATTCATTTACATAAGAAAACACGCCCACTTTCAGAAAACTGGCGAGCATAGTGCAGAGCAGAAAAAAGTCGCAAATTTGTGCGCAGTTTTAGCGTTTGGGACTTTTTTTGGGACTTTTTCACTCCATTATTCTGACCTGAGCTAATGATAAATCTGGCCCAATGACTTCAACTCGTTATAAAAATGGCAGTGTGATGGCCTTTACTTAAACGGCCATCAAACAGCCATTTTTTCCATTCGAGTGCATAAAGCCTTACTGTAGACAGTTGTCAGACATAATTGTGAAAAGAGGGAGGGGAATGGGGGATATCCTGGAACTCACGCAGACATAATTTTCTATGTGTTACAGTAGGAAACTACAGTGTAGCTGACAATCATGCTGCAAGGTTTGATCAGCCTCATGGTATAGGTAAAAATGTCAGAATGCTTGACATTATGTCTCAAATAGCATTTGGATGCATTTTATGTACATTATATTTGAGAAACATACCTCTGCTAATGTTGATAAGAGTGGCTGTGGGCTTCATTAATTGAAATTCCTCTCGACCAATCAAATTGTGTGTGTCTGGTGTCAGCCTGACAACCAGCATTACAAAGTCAGACTGCTGAAGCAAATCAGCCATGTTACTACAGTATTCAGCTCCGACTTCCGTTTCTTCTTCCACAGTTCTGTTTGAAAATCATAGTAGTACATTTATGTTAGTGCTGGCATAAAAAATGTTAATCAGGTCATGTTCACAGCCTGCCAGAGTTCACCGGATCAGTCATTGCCGGATTCAACAGATCACCGGCAGATCACTATTGGCTATAATGGAATCCGGTGGTGATACGGCATACATGCAGCGGCTCCAGAATGACGTCAGAGCGCCCCATGCGCATGGATGACGTGATCCATGCGATCACATCATCCATGCGCGTGGGGCGCCCTGACGTCACTCTGAAGCGCCCCGGGAGCCGCACGGACGGTAAGTATACTGCTCCCCCGCTCCCCACTACACTTTACCATGGCAAACAGGACTTTAGCGTCCCGGAAGCGTCCCGGCAGCCATGGCCATTCAGAAAAAGCTAAACGTCGGATCCGGTAATGCGCCGAAACGACGTTTAGCTTAAAGCCAGATCCGGATTAATGCCTTTCAATGGGCATTAATTCTGGATCCGGCCTTGCGGCAAGTGTTCAGGATTTTTGGCCAGAGCAAAAAGCGCAGCATGCTGCGGTATTTTTTCCGGCCAAAAAACGTTCCGGTCCGGAACTGAAGACATCCTGATGCATCCTGAACGGATTTATCTCCATTCAGAATGCATGGGGATAATCCTGATCAGGATTCTTCCGGCATAGAGCCCCGACGACGGAACTCTATCCTGGAACAAAACAACGCAAGTGTGAAAGAGCCCTTAGATTCTGAAGTTTGGGAAAGGTTCAAAAGAACACATAGTGGTTGGATGAAGGATCAGGAATGTGAGGAGGTTGTGGAATGTTGGTGTTGGGCAGCAGAGAAAGTGAAGAATGAAAAATGGGCAAATGTAACATTTGGAGGAAATTTGTATTATGACACAAGCGTAAAACATGACAATGACAGTGAGACAGAAAAGAAAATATGTCCGCCACCTTCTGCTCCCCCACCGTCATATTTTGGGACAATGGATAGACTAGGCTGGATATGTACAATGTGTATAAACCAGAATCCTGACTGGACGGAAACTTGTAGAGTATGTGGGGCATCCTGACCTAGACTGCGTACAGGCCTCTATCCGGTCAACATACATACTGGATTCACCTCACAAGTCCCTCCACCTCCACCAGTGGATGGAGGAGGGGGACCAGGAGACGGGGGAGACAATCAAGCCCCTCAGGCACCACCACCCGGTGATCAAGTCCAATATATGCAACAGCACATATTGTCTTACTCCCCATGGAGTCCTAAGGACCAAATGGGACTTTTAGGTAGAATTCCTGACCCATTGACAAGACCTATGCCTGTCCACCCTATGTTACAACAGATACAAGCTACATATAAGGCTACATGGGCTGACTTAAATGACTTAGTGGCCTTAAAAATGGGAGAATCACCATTTAACCCTCTAAAAGAACAATTACTGTCTGAAAGGGTAAAAACTGACCAGTCCTCATGGTCTGACTGGAAAAAACTGACGCATCAGGCATAGAATATTGCAGATTTTTTGGTAGATGGTACAGGACAAAGGAAGATGACCGTGCCCGTAGTTTAAAATACATAATACAGGAGACTAAAGAAGACGTAGTGGCATTTGAGTCTAGACTACGGACAGTGTGGACGGACATGGGTTGGGATACCACTGGACCTATGGAGACAGAAGATACTGACATCTGCTATCATGGAGAGACTGAGACCTGCCCTCCAGACAAAACTGAAGGCATGTAAGCCTGAATGGAGGGTGACAGCACTACCTCAGTTAGTTGCTGCTGCTAAGGGTTTGGAACTAGACATATCCACTACCAAATCCTCAAAAATCAATATGGTACAAGGACAACAGAGACCATGGTCTGGTCAACAGGGACAGACCAGACAGAAGAGGGGTGACTTCAGATGTTACAATTGTGGCAAACCTGGTCAGATACGCAGAAATTGCCGGTTACCCCCTCAAGGACAACAGATGAACTCACAGAACCAGGGTTCAGTGCACACCCCTGGTCCAGTGACCTCACAATAGGAAGCCGGCAACCCCGTGTCCTTATCTGCCATGACTGCATCCAGCCGTGGGCTGCCAAATTGAGATACCAGTCCAGGTATGCAACCAACAGGTTCCTTTCTTAATAAACACAGGGGCAGCCAAGACAGTGATCAATCCTGATTATATTAAGCCATGGCAGATAAGCACACAGTGTGTCCCCGCATCAGGGTTCCCAAGGGAAGTGGTATTCATCCCAGAGACCATACCTATGAAGTTAAAGATCAAAGACAGTACAGTGGTGACTCAGTTGTTAGTAAAAGAAAATATCCCATTCAATTTGTTGGGTACAGATGTCCTGCAGGCACTGGGGGCTCATATTTACTTTAATGAGGATGGTACCACACATGTAGATGTTGAAACCCCCGATGATGTTTTAACCCGGATTCTAGCTTTACACCTGGAGCCAGACCAAACATCCTGTGTTCTACAATTGGAGCAGGACCTGCAGCCAGTCCCCGAAAAATTGTGGGCAAAGGGTAAAATTGATATTGGCAGATTAGATGTCACTCCTTTCATGGTACATTTAAAACCAGGATGCACAAGAACAATCTGTGGTCACTCAGATTGACCAGTATGTTCAAATTGGGGTCCTGGTGGTGACTAATTCTCCCGCAAACACCCCCCTGTTTCGGGTAAAAAAGAAAGCAGTAAAATGCCAGCCTGTGACTTATAGGATGGTGCATGACTTATGGGAAGTCAATAAGGTTACTGTCCTGCAGACTCCAATTGTCCCGAATCCACACACCTTGTTGTCACAGTGCCTCTGAGGGCATCGTGTTATACTGTGATTGACCTTGCAAATGCATTTTTCAGTGTCCCAATCCACGTGACATGTCAATATCTTTTTGCATTCACATTTAAGGGTAAACAGTATACATGGACGGTATTGCCGCAGGGAGCTCAAAACTCACCCACCATGTATACTCAAGCCTTCCAATCAGTCCTGACAGGTTGGTGGGTTCCTGATCAGGTTGTTTTGTTACAATATGTTGATGATCTATTGTTATGTGCTCCTGACTATGACACTTGTAAAAATGCATCTCTGTCACTGTTGATTTTCCTGTCAGAAAATGGGTGTAAGTCTTCCAAAGACAAGCTGCAGTTTTTCCAATCCCGTGTCACTTTCCTCGGTCGCTGTTTGTCAGAAGGTGCCCGGCACCTCACCGAGGAAAGAAAACAGGCTGTGAAGGACATTCCACTCCCTCAGGGGCTGAAGCCCCTCAGAATGTTTTTAGGACTGGTGTCCTATTGTAGACCTTGGATCCGGAATGCATCAGTGTTGATGCAACCCCTTTATGACTGCTTGGCCTCTGATCCTTTTTCAATCAGCGGCCCTGCAGAGGATTCTTTTTACTCACTCAAATTGGCAATCCTGTCAGCACTGGCACTGAGCATACTAGACTATGACCAGCCTTTTAACCTGTTCTGCTCAGAACTGAGTGGCCATAGTACCTCAGTCCTGACCCAGAAACATGGTTACCGATTGCCTATTTCTCTGCCAGATTAGATCCAGTCTCACGCGGCGCCACCTCCTGTGTCAGCTGATGGTGCAGCTGATGGTGGAAAAAGATTCTGAAGTTGTACTTGACTATCCCCTGGTGGTACAGACCACTCATGACATCCAAGGTATCCTAAGTCAGGTGCAACCAAAGCACATATCCATGGTACTCCAACTACGGTTGCAATGTTCTTTACTTATGCCTGAGTCCATTACTTTCAAGAGATGTACTACTCTGAATACTGCAACTTTCCTACCATTTTCGGATTCAGAAATGGGGGAAGGGAGTACAGGCCCTCTTTTCCAAAAATTACAAGATACTGATGAACATTATTGTGTCTAATTAATGCGACAAGAAACTTCTGGCTTGTCACATGTACATGATCAACCCATACTTAATCCTAATTTTGAGTTTTTTGTAGATGGCAGCAGATACATGGGGGAGAATGGCCGATTTGATACTGGATATGCAGTGGTCACGCAACATGAGGCAGTACTGGCTAAACCACTCCCTCCTCACATGTCAGCACAGGAGTTGAAGGCAATCTCTGAAGCATGTAAAATGGCACAAGGTAAACAAGCAAATATTTTTACAGACTCCAGGTAGGGGTTTCGTATTGCACATGATTATGGCCCTATTTGGAGAGCCAGGGACTTCCTTACCTCTGCAGGAAAACCTATAAAGAACAAAGACTCAGTGTTTGAACTAATGAACTCACTACTGCTTCCAGAGAAAGTAGCCATTGTCAAGGTTAAGGCACATACCAGACAACAAACCCGTGAGGCTAGGGGCAACAACAGGGCAGATGGGGCTGCAAAAGAGGCAGCAATGAAGCCTTGTAAACCCAAGGTAATCCCTGTCGGCATCCTGGAGCCTCACCACATGTCTGAAGACCTGTTGATTAAACTGTCTGCACAGGCAGATGGAGAAAAGACCTCCTGGACTCAGAGAGGAGCAGTGCCAAATGGGCAGGGACCCTAGGAAGTGTCATGAAAAATATGCCTACCCAGAGCCCTCTATCCTATGATCTCGCTTTATTTACATATTGCCCCCTAACACGTGTTGGGACTTTACATTCAATTTATTTACAATTGGTCACTAGGACCATTAATCGTCCCTGGGTTGACACGTGTTATTAAATATAAAATATAACATTTATTTCTTGTCCTTAATATAACTAGAACTCTAAAATTAAAATGATCAGCTATGCCTGCCTTGTAAGTATTGATAGTCACAGTAGGTCTGAATATTGCGTGAATCCACTAGAGGGCACTCTTCACTTATAGCTGTTTAGCTCTTTGCTTTTCTTATGGCATCATCTGTGCTCAGTTGGTGCACACTGTTGCTTTCACAGCGCGTGCACCTCAGGTGCCTTCGTGGAGTACACTACTATTACTAATATATCTACCAGACCTTTATCTAGTCTAGACATATGCTGGCTAAAACACACTAATGTCACTTTCTGCCCCCCGACATGTTTCGCCAAACACTTGGCGTCTTCAGGGGTATGGGCAGTGAAGTGTGTGTTGGGGGCGGGGCCGAGCTTATAAAACCTCCCTGCATGTGTAACAGTTCTATTGACCAATGTGTGTCTCTGTTACTGTGGGCCAGACCGATCGGCCAATCCATGCATGTCTACTAAATGAAGCTTGACGACAACTCCTCCTACTACTTCATTAACCAATGAGCATTCAGCTGCGCCGTTTGAGTTGCGCTGACACTTAGTGCCAGTTGCTAATATTGTTGGTCACTGCGCATGTCTAAGCACTTAATCGCTGACTTCGTTTTCGGTCATATGTATGCGCACGCTTCCGCTCTTCGTGACGTATGAACTCTATCCTATGATGGCACAGGAGGCCCACGGGCCCCCACACTAAGCAAAGGGTCCTATGGTGAGCACGGTACTGAAGAGATGGGTCGCACCTGGTTTCTCCACTATTGCCAGTAGATTTGTACAAGGCTGTATGATCTGTGCTCTAAACAACCCCGGACAGGTAGTTAAGACACCTAAGAAACATACACCTAGGCCATTTTACTCATTCCAGAGACTGCAAATAGACTATATACAGTTACCAAAGGTAGGAACATACGAATATGTGCTTGTGTGCGATGATCTCTTTTCAGGATGGCCGGAGGCTTACCCTGTATCTATTGCAAATGCCAAGAATACTGCAAATAAAATGGTCAGTCAACTTGTGTGCAGGTATGGAGTCCCTGAAGAGATAGAATCAGACAAAGGAAGCCATTTCACAGGGGAGGTGATGAGGGAGGTGATGGGAGCCTTGGGGGTCACTCAGTCCTTTCACACGGTCTATCACCCACAGTCCAGTGGCCGTGTGGAGAGACTGTGGGTGATAGACACTATTAAATTAAAAATCTAGAAGGCTATGAAGGAGACCGGGAAGCCCTGGACGGAGTGCCTTCCCCTTGCCCTGTACTCAGGCTCGGACTGACCCACAGGGGTACATGCGAATCCCCCGATGGGCCCCTAGTCTCCCACCCCCTGCACAAATGGCACATAACAGATTAGATTTACTGCACTCCATACATATATTCAATGTACAGCACCTCAACCAGCTTATGTTCATATAAAAAAACTTTTTAGATTATTTATTATATTTGAATGTATCCGTACGGTGGGCCCCCAAAATAAATTTTACTGGTGGGCCCTAGGTACCCCAGTCCGACATTGCCTGTACTCCATCCGCACCACCCCAGGGAAAAGGTCTGGCCTATCCCCATATGAAATCTTGTTTGGTTCTGTACCCAAACTGGGGCTGTATTTTCCTCAACAGTTGCAGCTCCAGACTGACAGCATGGTCAGTTACATGAAGGCCCTCACCCGCAGGTTGGAGCACAATCATAAACAAGTGTTTGCTTCCATTCCAGATCCAGACTCAGTGGAAGAGACACACACCCTGGTGCATGGTGATTGGGTTGTCATAAAAAGGCACGTGAGAAAGACATTTGAGCCCAGATTTGATGGTCCCTTCCAAGTTTTGTTAAAGACTGAGACTGCTGTAAAAGTTCATGGAAAACCCAACTGGATACACGCTTCTCACTGCAAGAAAGTCTTGAAACCACAGGATGAGGGTCCTTCTGTTGGCAGTGGCTCTGACCTTGAGCGTGTCAGCAGTGTTTTATCCACTGAATGATGAATGGGACAATGCTTTGATACGGCACCATCAATTGTTGTTTAAGGGGCTAAGCGACACTGAAAATTTGAGAGACTGTTGGATCTGTACTCACAGTCCTGTGAGTTCAGCCACTATGCCCTATTTTACTGTGCCCCTCAGTTTTTCTGAATTAACTGAACTTTCCAACTCTACTATCTTTTTCACAGGCATGATGTAGGTTAAGTCCAAAACCTAAAACAAGGAGGTACCCTTACCCATTGCAGGATGGGGCGGGCTGAGCCTCCCTGGCTCATGGAAAACAGATCAGGGCCACCAGTTGATTATAGCTCTACCCCCTGGAACGAGAACATGTGGTGCAATGTGTCATGTTTTCCAAGTTAGTCACACTGTCATTGCTTGCAAATGTAGTCGAAAGGTATGTCTTTTAGTCTTTATGACAAATTCTGCTGCAATGACTCTAACCCGAACAGCCTGGTACAGTGTGTTGGTATAGATCCTGTAAAGGGTATAAATCTGGCCTGCACCAACTGTACCTTGGTTGATTTCATTGCTGGAATGACCTCTAACGCCTCAGAGAGTCAGGAAAAGAGACAAAAACTGGCAGAAGGTGTCCAGATGGCCAAATTGATAACTCAGTTGTTTAATAGTACGGTAGTTGCAGTCCCAGAAAGTATATACCTAGTCTGTGGGGATAAGGCATACAAGTGGTTGCCCAGAAATGTCACTGGTTTATGTACAATTGCCCGACTTACTCCTGCAACCTTCATAATACCCCATTCTGACATAGATATAAACACTGTACCAAAACATACTTTGTATTGAAGGGCTAAGGACAATACAGCCACATGTTGTAGAAATTAGCATTTCCAATAAAATTCTTAGTAGTCTTTTCATATATCCCATGATAGTGCAGATGTGGGATCATTTGGTGGTGGCAACTGATTATCTAGATGATCAAACATGGGAAGTGATGAGACTGATGAATACCTCGAACATTGTGCAAAACCAGTTGATCATTGTCACCAACCAACAAACATTAGTTCTAGACTATGTTACAGCCAAAAATGGAGGAATGTGCCAGGTTGTGGGACCCGCTTGTTGCCCATATATAGATCCCCAAGGTAACCTACAGATGTACATTTCATCCATGAGGTGAAACATCTGGGGTAAGGCCAGCCAGATCTTATGGGCTCCCCATTGTCTCAAATAAGGTAAATGTGAGGGATAGTAGATCTTTTCTTGTCTAATGTCAGCCATCTTAAAAGGTTGAGGACAAGAGATCTTTCCTTGTCTTATGTCAGCCATCTTAAAAGGTTGAAGTGCTTGTGATTATTTTAAGACAATGGTTACATATTTCACATACTTCCTCTTTTTCATTTTTAAATGTCATTGCAGTTTTAGCTGTCTGCACCTGATTTTGTTTCCTCTTATAATTTTCAGAGAAACTAATTTGTGGTTAAGCTGGTTGTTTCATATTTACTGCTTCTGTAAGCAAATGTGATCATGACCTTTATGAGACGTGTGTGGGTGGTTTTCTTCCTCCCCCAAATCAGTATAGGATTATGTACATTTTGCTTTGAATAAACAGAGACTTGTTTGATCACTGAGTATCAGTCAATCTAAATCTATGGGCAATGATGATTTGGAACTCAGCATAAATTAGAGTAAGGGGTCTTTGCCCCCACAGGGATCCATACTGGTGAGTTAAGAAGTATATATAGGAGCAGCTGCATTATCACCTTGCCTATTAGAGACAGTGGCAACATATGCCAGGAAGCAGCTTTAAGCTTAAACTTAGCCAATAGCAGCACTACATTGTCTTGTATGTATCTATGTGGATTAATAGATACCTCAACACCCAGATATTTAAAGGATGGCACAACTTTGAGATTGGTATGAAGAAGACAAGAGACTCTGTGGAGGCGGGGACAACAGCAGTATTACTGACTTGCTCCAATTAATAAGCAACCCAGATTACTTGCCAAATTCAGAAATCAGAAATATGATAGGGTCTATTGATGAGGCCAAATCTCCAACATATAGCAGCACATCCCCTTTTAAAGCCAGCTATTAGTGGTGTAGTTCTGTGCATACACGCTGGAGGCTCTATAGCAATGGCAAAAAGAAGAGGGGACAAAGGACAGCTTTGCCTTGTCCCCCTCTCTAAGGACATGCCCCCATTGACCCGGATTTTAGCTCTTGGCTCCTTATAAAGCAATTTTACCCACTTTAGGAAAATAGGGCCAAACCCTTTTTTGGTCATAACTGCCCACAGTATTAATGACACTCAATAACCTATTAGCTAGGACCTTGGCTAGTACTTTAATGTCCAGTGTTAACAGGAAAATGGTCCGATAAGAATCCACCTGTGTAAGAGCTTTACCAGGTTTTGGGATCACCACCACAAATCGCCTCTCTCTTCGAACTGGGAAGGATGCCAGTCCGAAGAGAGTCATTTTAGACATCGAGGAGATGTGGGAGTAAAATCACTTATAAAATTCTCCCGCCAAGCTGTCCCCACCAGACGCCTTCTCAAGTTCCTCCAGCACTATCTCAAGTTCCTCCAGAGAAATGTCTTCATCAAGAAGCTGTCTATGCTCCACAGAGAGAGTAGGCATGAAAATGGCTGATAAATAATCATCTCTATCGAGTTAACTAGCGCCTTAGACCTATGTACATCCTTGAAATAAGCATGGAACACTCCCAAGATATCAGTAGCTCCAGTAACCAATTCCTCCTCTACATTCTAATGGAGGTCACACAGTAAGTGACCAGCACTCTCCTCCTTCTTGAAAAATTGCTTATTTCCGGTTCTAACTTGCAAATGTTCTTTCAACAAGCCCTTGGCTTCCTTCCAGCTAGCTGCATTTTCGGGTGACAGACATTCAATATATTTACACTCTGTGGAGAAAACCCTATTGGAGAGCTTCACTGTCAGAGCCTTGCTTTTGGTCTTGTGCACACTAATACTTTTGATACATAATCCTCTGACATATGCCTTCATTGCGTCCCATACCATGGGTCCAGATGCAGACCCTATATTGTGACTGAAAAAGTCTACAATGGCACTAGAAATTGTAGTACCCGTGTCCACTAGATGGAGCCAGAACGGGTTAAGATGCCATAGGGGCCTTGGACCTTGTCCCAAATTCCCTAGGCGCAGCTGTATCAGAACTGGGGAATGGTCAGAGATGCTGCCGGGAAGGTAGGTGACCTCCTGAGTTATAGCCATTAAGGATGGAGATCCAATCACCAGGTCTATTCTGGACTGCGAGTTATGTGAGCAGGAGTAGCACGAGTACTGCCGCTCCCCCTGATACATAACCCTCCATAGGTCATATAAATCAATCTCCATCAGTAACCTAGCCAGTGAGGTGGGGGAGATACCAGGGCCACGGACAGCTGAATTAAAACTTATCTAGGAACCTGTCGAAATCCATATTTTTTATTTTATTTTATTTAAATTTGTATTATTTTTACAAACTTCTTACAAAAATTTAGCAATATATATACAATTTACATATTTCCACCCACCCACCCACCCTTTACCTGCTGCCTGCTCCCTCCCTCAGGAGGACTAAAATAAATAAAATAATAAAATAAAATAAATTCCCCCTCCTTTCTCCCTCTCTCCCCCGCCCCACGGCCCCAACTCTTAATAACCGCCATCCCCAAGAAAAGCCACTATTTTAGCCATTTCTGCCACGTTCTGATAAATCTATTTTTTCTTGGTATTTACCAGGCACTTTAAATTGGTGGTATTTCTCTATTCTTTCATTAACCTTTTCCCAAAACTCTTGAATCTTTATACATGTCCAAAGTATATGGACATCGCCCACCCCTACCTCCCCGCATTTTTGACAACTAAATTCTTTAGATTTATAGCACTTCATTAAAAACTTAGGGGAGTAGTATAGACAATATAATATATTAAATTGAGTAATTCTATGGGAAAAGTTGTTTGAAACCCTATTTTTTGCCTGTATGGCCAATTCCCAAAACTCCCCCCGTTGAGAATTTAAAACATCTTGCCATTTGTGCATTAGGCTATTAACTGCTCTTCTCTTAGTCTTTTGGTGTGACAGACATTCATATATTTTAGAAACTAATTTACCCCCCTGCTGTTAATTTAGAGATATTGGCTAAAGGCTGCGGAAGGGTAACAAGTTGTGTACCTTTTCCTAACATCGTTCGCAGTGCTTGTTTTAATTGTAAGTAGAAAAACCTCCGCTCTTTATTACCCAGTCCATACTCATTTTTAAGATCTTCATATGGTATTATATCCCCCTCTTTCCATACCTGGCCCAATTTGTAAACTCCATGTTTCCATCACAGATTTTCTGTTCGATTGACTTTAATTCTATAAGGTGAGTATTATCCCACAATATGGTGTCAGCATGGAGTCCACTCTGAGGCCACAGTTCTCTTGCTTCAGTCCAGACCCTGGCCATCAGCTCAAATAACGATATTTTACTCCATTTCTGTTATGCCAAAATACCAGCTTCCGCTAATTGAAAAATACTGCAGTTATACAACCTTCTATTAATCCCTGCTATCATGGTCTTGTATCTTTGCGTATTACTCCATGTAATCTTGTTTTTAATATGGCCAGAAATAAAATAAAGTTCAAAATTTTGGGACTGATAATCCGCCCTCCCTCTCATGGATGCACAATATTTGTGCTTTTATCCTTTTTTTGCCTCACCATATCAAATCCATTAAAAGGCTAAGAATTATTTAAAAAATTCTTTTGGGGATTATTACCGGTGTATTCCACAAAATGTAATTCATTGAGGGTAATAAACACATTTTCACCAAAGAAATACGGCCTGCCATTGAGACATATAATCTTTTCCATACGTCTATTTTCTTCCTAATTTCCTGTATTTTGGGGACCACATTCAACTGAATGTAGTCTTTAGGGTTATTTGAATACCCAGATATTTAACAGGTTCGTTAATCCTCTTAATTTCCAGTGATCCCGGTTTAGAGGATCAATCGGGCCGATTTCGACCAGTTCATGTTAAGTCCAGCATATTTGCTATAATAATCAAATACCTGGAAAATCTTAGTAAGTGATCCATGAGAACCTACAAACAGCATAATGTCATCTGCATATAAAGCAATTTTTTCTTCATGGTCACCAAACCTGAACCCCACGATTTCTTTATCTTGTCTGATCATATCAGCTAACGGCTACATGGCTATGGCAAAGAGCAGAGGGGAGAGGGGTCAACCCTGTCTAACCCCTCTGCCAATCTGTATGTTATCTGAATTTTCTCGATATATCACCCTTGCAGAAACTTCAGTGTATAATAACTTGACCCATGAGACAAAGTTGTCCCCAAATCCCATTTTCTTCAGTGTTGTAATTAAAAAGGGCCATTCTATAGTGTCAAAAGCCTTTGAGGCATCTATAGTTACAATCATTCGTTCGCTGCAATTTGTGGGTTCAAGTTGGGTGTTCACAAAGTATCTCATGATATTATCAGTTGTAGTTTTACCCAACATAAATCCCGTCTGATCCTCATAAATGAGTACCGAAACCACGCTCCTGAGTCTGGCTGCCAGAATCCTAGCTAATATTTTATTGTCCGTATTAATTAATGAAATGGGACGATATGAATCCGGAGGGCCTGGATCTTTTCCAGGTTTTAGGATAAGTGTAATTAAGGCTTCTCTCAGGGAATCTGACAGTTTTCCTACCTTCCTCGATGCAGCTTACATTGAAAGCAATTTTGGAATTAATATTTCTTTATATTGGGCATAAACCATCTATTCCTGGGGTCTTGTTCTTTGTTATCCTGGATAATATTTTGTCCACTTCTAAAGAGTTTAAAGGGGCTTCCAGATTTTCCCTTTAAACTATTGTTAAAGGGATTCTGTCACCAAGTTTTGGGCTATAGAGCTGTGGACATGCACGGGTAGATCGCCGCTAGAATGTCCGCAATATACCTGTCCCATAAAGCTGTGTGCTTTTATTGTGCTTAAAAAATGATTTTATATATATGTAAATTAGTCTTGTATGTGTCCAAGGGGCTGTACTAACCTTCCTGGAGCCCAGCCACGCCCGCCTGTGAAGGAGCCCATGTCCTCCGAATCTCCTCCTTTCATCAACGATAGATTGCCGTAATCTCGCGATGCACGAGCGCAGTTCTTTCCCTGAGGCTGATGCCAGCACAGGGAAGGAACACTATACCGGCACTGCGCATCGCGAGATTATGGCAATCTATCGTTGATGAAAGGAGGAGATTCGGAGGACATAGGCGGTGCTGGTCTCTTTTACAGGCGGGCGTGGCTGGGCTCCAGGAAGGTTAGTACAGCCCCTTGGACACATACAAGACAAATTTTTTAAGCACAATAAAAGCACACAGCTTTATGGGACAGGTATATTGCGGACATGCTAGCGGCGATCTAGCCATGCATGTCCGCAGCTCTATAGCCCAAAACTTGGTGACAGAATCCCTTTAACATGGAAATAGTGATTTTATCCAAAAACTGTTGTATTTGCACCGAGTTCTTATTTATCTTGCTACTATATATATCTTCAAAATATTCTTTAAGCAGTTCTATTTTGGCCGTTTGTTCAACAGTTTTATATCCTAATTTATCCACTAAACAGTGGATATAGTTGTTTTCTTTTATCTGGACCGCTACCAAAGCCGCTACCAAAGCCGCTAGCTTTTTACCCGGTGTATGTGCGTAGATATAATTATCCCTCAC
Organism: Bufo bufo; assembly: GCF_905171765.1. Lineage (NCBI taxonomy): Eukaryota > Metazoa > Chordata > Amphibia > Anura > Bufonidae > Bufo > Bufo bufo. Next base: position 436,135,805 of record NC_053393.1, read on the forward strand.
ATAATTTTCTTTTTGTTGTTCCGCCAATAAAAACAGATCATCTTCCAATTTGGAAACTTTTTCTATCCACTTATTATATAGTTTTGCTCTACGGGGTTTTCAATATACTTTTTTTTCATATTTTTCCACCTCTTGTTCCAAATCCCATATTTTTTTCCTCATTCCTTTCTTATATATTACTGTGTATTTTGTGATGATCCCTCTATTAAAGGCCTTTGCAGCCTCCCATACCATATTAATTGCCGCTGAACCATCATTCATATCAACTCCGTTATCTCTTTCAAAATCTTATCGTGTATACCCATTATATTTATCCATCCTATATTTATATTCATCCCTCTTTTTTTTTATTGTTTTTATATTTATAATAATTGAGTTGTGATCCGAAATCCCGCATTGTCCATACTTAACCCGTTCAATATCAAATGAACCTTTTTTGTTTGTGAAAGCTAAATCAATCCATGGTAGACTCCTGTGAGTCTTTGAAAAACATAAGTATTTTTTTAATTTTGGGTGCATTACCCTCCAAATATCAATCCAGCCCATTTCCTCTGTGATATTTTTTAATTTAGATCCCGTGCAAAAATCTTGAGTATTACCTAATCTACATCTATCTATTTTACCATCTATTACATTATTAAAATCTCCTATAACTAAGAGTGATTTATCCCCCGCGTTAAGCGCAAAATCATGAATTTTTAGTAGGACGTCTGTTTTAAAGGCTGGGGGTATGTAAACATTTGCTATTATCCATGCTCTTCCTTCCAATATATAGTCCATCAGGACATAACAGCCCTCCCTGTCTATAGCTGTTTTCACTATTTTGATATCTATATCACGATGTATTAATATACTCACTCCTCTCGCATATGATGAATAGACTGAGTGAAAATACATATTAAAGTCTCCTACCAACAGAATAGGTACATTAGGGCATTTAGCTGCGAATGCTAGAATTCTTTTCAGAATCTCACTAGAATACGGCGGGGAGATGTACACTGCCACCAATATCAGGTTAAAGTGGAGTATGGAGCATTTAACACATACAAACCGTCGTCCCTTACTATCAATACAGGTATCTCTAGCAACAAAAGGGAGAGTTCTATGTACCAGGATACTAACTCCCCGTGCATGTGTGCAGTAGGTAGAGTGAAACTCATGCGCCATCCACGCCTTATGAATCAGATGTTTTTTTTCGGGAGTAAGATGTGTTTCAGAAAGACAGAGTACTGCCGATTGCTGTGTTTGCAAAGCGTGAAAGACAGCATGCCGTTTAGAGGTCTGGCCTAATCCCTGCACATTCCAAGCAATAATCTTAAGGGAAACCATCATCAAACCATCTCCAGAAAAGAACTAGCCCAATGCTGCTTACCCCGAGAGAGCTATTGCACAGCCCAAAGTAAAACATATATAGTGTCTTGTCTGCCCCCCAAACCCACCATTCCCACCCAAATAAACCCGCTAACAAAACAGACATTTCTCCATGCATTGGAGAAGCTGGGGTAAAAGAAATTCCTGATCCCTGAATGTAGATACGGACTAACAGAAATAGCATATTATATGCTCTAACAGTGCTACCACGGCATTGGGACCTGGCACAACTCAATGTTGTGACTTGCCGCAGTACAGAATAAGTCTACTTTCACACCAGTGTTTTTGCAGGATCCATCATGGATCAGCAAAAACGCTTCCGTCACTATAATACAACCGCCTGCATCGTTTGTATTATCTTTAACCCCTTCCCGACCAGCGACATAATAGTATGGCGCTGGCCGGGTCTTTAAAGATGGCGCCTGCTCCTGAGCGCTGCGGGCTCAGGAGAAAACACCCACGGCTCATTTCCACAACCGGCAGTAATGCCGATCGCGGATATTTAACCCCTCACAAGCAGTGGTTAATCCTAACCACGGCATCTGAGCGCGCTGAAAACCGAAAGCGTGCGCTTCCGCTGGTGCTCTGTCTCCCCGTGCAGCGATCGGAGGAGACGGAGCTTGTGTGCAGCAGCCCCTTTCTTTGTGAATGACAGGAGGCTGCTGCATAGTATTTCCTATGGAGCCCTTGCCTGTAATAGGGCTCCATAGGAAAAAAGCTATTTTCTCATAGACTCCAATGCTAGTGCATTGGAGTCTGAGAATAGCAATCTAATGATTGCATGTTATAGTTCCCTATGGGAACTATAAAAAAAAAAGTGTAAAAATATATATATATTCAAATCACCCTCCTTTCCCCCCCAAAAAAATAAAAGAACTAAAAAAATACACATCATGGGTGTCGGGATGTGCGAAAATAGTGTAAAAATATATTCCCCATACGGAAAACAACAAAACTGAAAAAAAGCAGCAAAATGGCCAATTTGCCGTTTTTGGTCGCTCCATTTTCTACAAAAAAATGTAATAAAAATTTATCAAAAAGTCATACACCCCAGAATGGTGTCAATGAAAAGTTCAGATCGCCCTGCAAAAAAATTAGCCCCGTACAGCTCCGTACACATAATTACAAAAAAATTATAGGGGTCAAAATATGGCAACAAAAAAAATAAAACAGATTCTTCCCACTTTATTTTTTTATCACTATCAAAACGCAAGAAAAACTATACATACAAGGTATCGCCGGATTCTTACTGACCTGTAGAATAAAAGTAACTGGTCAGTTTTATCGTACATCGAACTTCGTAAATAAAAAACCTGTAAAACTGTTGTGGAATAGCTTTTTTTTTTGCAATTTCACCCCATTTGGAATTTTGTTCCTGCTTTCCACTACATCATATGCAATATTAAATGATGGCGTTGGAAAGTACAACTTGTCCAGCAGAAATCAAGCCCTCATATGGCTATGTGAATAGACAAATAAAAAAAGTTATAGGTCTGGGAAGGCAAGGAGCGCAAAACGAAAACGCAAAAAAAAAAAAAAACTCAGTGGGTGAAAGGATTAAAATAACCAAGACGGATCCGTCATGAACACCATTGAAAGTCAATGAGGGACGGATCCATTTTCTTTTGTGTCAGAGAAAACTGATTGGTCCCCATTGACTTACATTGTGGGTCATGACAGATCCGTCTTGCTCCGCACCACATCGCAGACAGAAAAACAATGCTTGCAGCGTTATTCTGTCCGCAATGGGGACGCACCAGAATGCATTCCGTTTTGTTTAGTTCAGTTTTGTCCCCATTGACAATGAATGGGGACAAAACGGAAGCGGTTTCCCCCGCTATTGAGATCCTATGATGGATCTCAATAGCGTAAAGTGAAAGCGCAGATGTGAAAGTAGTCTAATAGGAACTAAGGTCTGAAAAGAAGGTCATAATAAAACTCCCCCTGCCAAGTGCAACATTTATCTAACAGAGTCCTGCCAGGAACTGGTATGTAACCAGCTAACCCGCAAAGTATTGGACCCAGCGCAAATACCACATAAAGTCCACACTATCCTCAAGTGTTGGCACGCAGATCCTTCTCATGGGCGTCTAGCCACTGGCACGCTGCTGCTGGATTATCAAACATATGTGTTGCATCTCCTGCCACCACACACAGTCTGGCGGAATAGATCATGGAATAGGGTAGCTGTAGAACGCTTGGTCGTCTTTTGACATCTAGGAAGTGTGCTCCGCAGAAAAATCAGGAAACAAGGTTACACGAAGATCTGCACAGACTCTTGCGCCTCTCAAAATCGCATCCTGATCTCTAAAATGCATAACTTTGATTAGAAGAGGTCTCGGCGGCGCAAATAGGGGAGATAGTCTCTCTCTCTTGCAATTTTATCAGCCAGCCATATCTCCATAAAAGTAACAGCATCAGCTCCTTCTGCATGTTCAGGCACACCAATTATTCAGACATTGTTAGGTCTCAATCTATTCTCAAGATCATCAGATTTAGATTTAAGGAGGGAGACGTTATATATTACACGCTGAAGGTCTCTTTTTACAGGCGGTACCTGATCTTCCATTGTACTTAGTCGACCCTCCATCTCACCAATCCGCTCCTTCACTTGCATCATGTCTTGTCTGATAAGTAGAATGTCCTCCTTAAAAACCCCATATGCGTATTCAACGAGGTAAGCGCCATGTTGCACTGCGCCACCGCCGCAAAGACATCCTTGATGGTGGGTTCTATCTCAGGAGCAGCTCCCATGTCCAGCACTGTACTGACCTCCGTCCCTGTGAGTGGTATGGGGCAAGGGCAGTTATTCCCAGTGGCGTCTTTAAGTTCAGATGCCTTGTCCACCTCCAGATCTGGGACGCTTGCTGAGAGTGTCGGAGAGCGGGCAAACTTTTCTAGCCGCGCAGCCACTTCCGACATCTTCGCAGCTTGCGTGGCCCCATGTTGTTTGGTCGCCGTAGCAAGGCCGCATTCCTTCCCCTCCTTTTCTTTGGACTTTTGGCGCGTCATATTGCTGACAGGTACTGGGTCGCAGGGGGAGCAGTTCCACACGGGCTAGTTGTAAGTTGTCCAATAAAACAGCAGGTAAACGGAGAATATACAGGAGACTTAGCCAGAAGCTCCACACCATGCATCTGCTTACATGCCCGCTCACGCCATGCCTCCCGCATTAGGACCATTTTACTAGTATTCTTCTAAGTCTTAAAAGGCTTGGGCTGAGTTCAAACTTCAGATATTTGGTCAGTTATTTCCATCAGTTATTGTTAGCTAAAATCAGGTATGGATCAAACATGCAGAACAGGTGCAAATCTTTCCATTATACCTTGTCACTGATTGGGCTCCACCATTGGTTTTGGGTCACAATAACTGATAGAAATAACTGACCAAATAACTGAAGTGTGAACCAGGGGCGGACTAGGAACTTAAAGTGGCCCTGGAAAAAAAAACCTGAAATGGGCCCCATGTTGTAGATGAGTCCAAATTGACAGAAGGCGGAGCAACATAAGTAGGAAGGGAGAACACAAGCCACAAGTAAGCAGGGACAAAAGAAGTAGGTGGGGCCAGCAATATTTTAGTGCAATGCCATGGTGCAGCACAAAATACTGCTGTATCACCAGGACGGTGATGCAGTTGAATTCAGGAGGGCACCTGCAGATGCTGGCCAGATACAAAAGTATCTAATGCACCTAGCATTAATTAATCCTGAGAGCATCACGGTGTCATGTACCTGGCCAGTGGCCGTGAGGAGGGCTTGGGTGGCTCCCAGGGCATCGGCCTGCCGGGAAACTCAGCCTTACTTGGTCGTCACATGCTATCACAACCTGTTGGCAGTAGTGTGAAAAATGCAAACTTGTGGTACCTGTCACTCCTGTGACAGGTCTTAGAAGGTCTGAAAGATTATCTGCACATTAGTGATCCGACAGCCCCTTTTGGTTTTACTTTGTCTGTGTGCTGCTGGTATGTCCAAACCTCCTGTTTTTCCCCTTCTTTCATCATTTGCCCTCCATTATAATTCCTCTGGTTCACATCCAAATAATCATGTTTGACAAACTACATTCAACTACTATGAATATATGAATTTGTCCATTAATTTATACGTATACGTCTTTACCAACCCCTGGACGCCTATCCACTCTGCTGTTATAACTTTATAAAATTTTGCTTGTAAATTAATTATTGTCTTGTTATGTTATATTATTATTTATGTGACTTCATGCTCTGCCATTCATATAAAAACACTTCAAATATGTATTTAATACTGTTCCAGATAACATGACCACTGATGAAGGTCCACCGTGACCGAAACGTCTGGTCAGAAATAATCTGTTATTCCTTAATTTACCACGGGCATATGGATGATGCAGAAAAATGAAAAAATAAAAAATACATTTGAATTGCAAAACTTCCAGACCGAGTGCCTCAAATTTTTATCACTTGGATACGGCCTAATAAGCCCTTGATCGGCACCAGTGATACTACTTAAACAGAGTGCGGTTCCTCACTTCTCTACAGCCCCCAGGGCATCGGCCTGCCGGGAAACTCAGCCTTACTTGGTCGTCACATGCTGTCACAACCTGTTGGCAGTAGTGTGAAAAATGCAAACCTGTGGTACCTGTCACTCCTTTGACAGGTCTTAGAAGGTCTGAAAGATTATCTGCACATTAGTGATCCGACAGCCCCTTTTGGTTTCACTTTGTCTGTGTGTTGCTGGTATGTCCACACCTCCTGTTCAGGTGTGGATATTGTGACCTTTACCCATCCCTATTTAGTCTGACTTTACCCATCACTCCTTGCTTTGGATAGCTTCATTTGGCTTTGGAAGAGCTGGAGTGTGGTTCGTGTTGAAGTCCTTCTCATCCATCATCCTCAGAAGTTAAGTGTTCCGCTTGTTGTGTTTTGTATTTTCCCCCCTCTGGTTGTTTACTAGGCCTCAGTGAGACGCTGGTTCCTTCACCAGGGAAGGAACAGGTTGTCTCTGCCCTGTCATTACCTTTAGGGCATCCGAGGGTCACCAGGGTTTTCTAGGTTCCTGTGTATAGGCATCTCTACCATTGAGAAGTGCCAATACGGATAGGAGTTAGGGTCAGGAGCAGGGTTTTATAGGTGGTGATCCTTTTCCTTCCCTAGCGGTGAGGCCTAGTGTCTTTCCCCTTCCTCTTGTTGTCTTTTGGTGTTCTCCCCTATTACATCCGTGACAGTACCAGAACCTAATGAAATTAATTAAATGAAAAAAATAAATGGAAAATACTGAACTAGGCTAAGTTAGTTAGTCTAGACCAGTGTTCCTCAACTCCAGTCCTCAGGGCACACCTGCCGGTCATGATTTGAGAATATCCTACAGAATGAATACTTGTGGTAAGTCCTGATGCATTGACACTAATTATATCACCTAATCAATACTAAGGAGATTCTAAAAACATGACCGGCAGGTGGGTCCTGAGGACTGGAGGTGAGGAACACTGGTCTAGACGGCTAGAAATAATGGGGTAGACTTACTAACAAGCTAGAACTATGGCTCATACTGTCAGAATTCTGTCGCAAAAGACCATGCCCCACATTTCACAGGCACTTATTTTGCCTTTGCCGACAAGCTGAAGGAGAGAAAGCGTGACTTTACACGCACCAAAATTGTGCCAGATAAGAAAGTCTAAAGGTGCCCCAGATTTATCATCCAACATCAGCCATTGTGATAAATCTGGTGCATTTTCAGACTGTCTAGTCTGAATCTGGCCATTCACATTACCATCTAATGTGCATGGTGGCCTCTCGACTCTTCCCTAGTGGCTGATGTCAAGAGACATAAGGATCGGACATGCTGGATTTCAATGCCCAATCTTTTTGTTAATGGGGAGATAAGCTTCTAACAGAGGGGTCTGGTAATGGCTTTCTGCGCTCTCTCATTCACTACACGTATCAGAGATGACCCCATCATGACATAAGTATTTCAGTTTGAATTTACGTTTACTCTTTTACGTGCCCATTAGTCAATTAAATGGTTAAAGGGGTTATCCAATTTCAAGAAAATCCTCCACATGTGCCGGGCCCCTCACCGGTAATATACTTATCCCGCTCCCCGTACCGCCGCTACTGCTTCTCCCTGCACACAGATGAAAACATCCGGTGTGTGTGGGGGGGGGGGGGGGGGGTGTCAGCCAATGGCAGGCGAGGACAGGGACGAGCCTCCCTAGCATTGCGGGTGACCAAGGGAGGCTCGTCCCCGTTCGCCATTGGCTGCTCCCCCCGATACTGAATGTTTTCATCCGTGTGCAGGGAGAAGCAGCAGCAGTGGTGCGGGGACCAGGAGCGGGGCAAGTATATTACAGGTGAGGGGTCAGGCACATGTGGGGGGTTTTCTCGAAATTAGATAACCCCTTTAACTTTTTGAAGTAAGACATTAAATAGGTAGCCCCGTTGACCTTACCTCCTGTTCCTATTGTGGTAGAGAATCTTCATCCTGAAACCTTTAGCTCGCTGAGCGATGCAATAGCCAATGCTTCCCATTCCAATGATGCCCAGTGTGGCCTCTGTGATATCATCACCCACCCAGTTGAAATCGAACTCTTTGGTGTCTGATGAACATGATATTCTGTTCCCTGTAGGAGAAAATTTTTACTGAGAATAAAAATTGAGGCTTTTTAGGGCCTATCACTGACCACACTGCTGAATTCTAGTATTGAAAAGCAATCCTGGTAAGTAGTGTTGAGCGAACTTGTGGTTTCAAGATCGGTGTACAAGGTTCGGGTTATCTAAGAATTCCGTTATGGATTCCACTACCACGGACCATAACTTATGGTCCGTGGTAGCGGAATCCATAATGGAATTCTTAGATAACCTGAACCTTGTACACTGAACTTGAAACACAAGTTCGCTCATCCCTACTGTTAAGTCCATTATGATCCACAAAGCTACACGTAGGTGACCCCCCATGACCAAACAGATTTACTGAATTATAATGAGTTTAGCAGATAATGAATTCAGTTTAGTATATAGCAATAGATTGTTAGGACATATAATGAGGATGGCTGAAATATAAAACCACCATATACTGAATTGCCTATTGCAACCAGTAAGATTACAAGGTTAATTTTTTTCCGGATGGAAAATCCACTTTTAGGTCAGTACCTTATGAGGACGGTCAAGCCATTTGTTTAAGACCATCCCCAGCGAGGCACAATTGTATACCACTGCAATTACTTACCTTCTACTACATTTTTAGCAGATGCCAACATTAAAGCCATTCCCATATCTGCTGTGGCATTATCTCCTACACCAGGTGTATTTATGACTGTTATACCATAATTTGTGATCAACTTTAGGTCCAGATGATCTACCCCTGCTCCAGAGCTTGCTATAACTTTAAGACTGGGAAGAGAATCCAGAAGTTCTTTGTCAACTACAGGCAGGTGCCACCACACTAAGAGAGCTTGTATGTTTGGAGCATACATATTCTTATTATTGGAAAATTCTTCCAGGTAGAGTAGTTGGAAATGCTTCTTTACAATAGCTTCAAAGTTTTTTGGAAATCCACGGGACCCGTCACTGTATGACATCAGAGCATATGGAAGTTCCTCCATTTTTTTCTACAAAGTAATTGAGTACATTGTTGGCATTATAAAACAAACATTGAAACAACTGATGGCATTGAACTCTTTGAATCTTTAAAATTGCTAAGAGTGCTGTACAAAAATTAAAGCAATTACTGGTACAGCGATGATGCAGTCACAAGGGCATGTGATCTCTGCAGTCAATCACTGGCAGAGTGGTGATCTGCTACAGCCATGATTAGCTGCAGCTAATCTGTTTCTGATCTACATGTGCTTTTAGACCTCATGCACACGACCGTTGTTTGGGTCCGCATCTGAGCCGCTGTTTTGGCGGCTCGGATGCGGACCCATTCACTTCAATCGGGCCGCAAAAGATGCGGACAGCACTCCGTGTGCTGTCCGCATCAGTTGCTCCGTTCCGTGGCCCCGCTAAAAAAATATAACTTGTCCTATTCTTGTCCGCGCTTTGCGGACAAGAATAGGCATTTATATTAAAGGCTGTCTGTGCTGTTCCGCAAATAAAAAAATGCAGCCATGTGAACACCGTTTTCTTTTTATTTATTTTTTTAGAGTTTGATACTGAGTAAGGTCACACACAGTTTTTGAGCCAAAACCAGAAGTGGGTTGGAAGGGAATGAAAAGTATAAAGAAAAGACTTCTAGTTCCTGCTGGGTCCACTTCTGGCTTCAGCTCAAACCATGGGCGGCTGGCCATAGACCCTACAGGAAAATTTCCTGGTGGGCCAACGTTCAGATGACTGCTCGAGCCCTCCTTATGCTCTCAGCATTAATTAACGTAGGAGTATCAGGTACTTATGCACCTGACCAAAAGTTGCAGGTGCCCTTCTGAATTCAACTGCATCGCCTTCCTCAGGACAGTGATACTGTTGAATACTATGGTGAATGTGGCAGTATTTTATACTGCACTGTAGTATTTGGTTCTGCTGAGGCAGTATTTTGTGCTGCACTACGGTATTTGGTTCTGCTGGAGCAGTAGTTTCTGCTGCACTATGGTATTTGGTTCTGCTGGGGCAGTATTTTGTGCTGCACTATGGTATTTGGTTCTAGTGGGGCAGTATTTTGTGCTGCACTATGGTATTTAGTTCTGCTGGGGCAGTATTTTGTGCTGCACTATGGTATTTGGTTCTGCTGGGGCAGTATTTTGTGCTGCACTGTGGTATTGCTGGCCTCACCTACCTCTGCACTGTTCTGTGCAGAAATTGGCCTGCCGTGCAGATTTTAAAATCCGCAGCATATCAATTGTTTGTGTGATCAGGCACCTTATGTAAGGTGGGATTGTTAACATGTGCAGAAAATCCCTGTCAAAATCCACACAAAAATCTCCCCTGATTTTCTGCACACAAATCTTCAAACAAAAAAAGCAATTATCAAGTGTTTTTGCTGCATAAATGCACAGAAATATGCAGGGCAATTAGGGTGGATCCTCTGCATGTTCACCTTATGGTCACCTGCACACTTTGCGGAACACGTGCGGTTTTCTGCGTGGATTTCCTTGTGGAAAAACTGCAGCGCAGTACAGTACCAGCAGAGTGTATGCAATTACACAAATCTCATGTACTCTTTGCGGATTGTGTCCGTACGGAAAATGACCTGCCGTGCAGATTTCCAAATCTGCAGCATGTTAACTATGTTTGCTGTTTTAGCTGCCGATTTCACCCTTTTCAATGGAAGGTTGAGATCTGCGGCAAAACCGCATCTAATCCATACGAAAAACCACAATTAGACCTTGCAGATTTTGGTGTGGATATGGTGCCGAAACACCCATAAATCTGCACGGAAATTCATGCAGATCTTATGTGCGTTCACCGGCAGTCGTGTGCAGGTGGCCTAAGGGTACCTGCACACGACTTCAGATTTCAAAGCAGAAACTCTGCATGTTATTTTGTGCTGTCACTATGATTCTGTAACAGTAAAGTTATGCAGAGGCACAAAGCATATAAATCAGTATAATGCCGTGCGCTCCGGCAAGACGAGCAGCGTCCAGAACAGAGAATCACGTTCACACATGGAGCGTGATTCCCACAGAGGACTCGCTCGTGTGAAACAGCCCTAAGGGCTCATGCACACGACAGTATTTTGCGTTCAGTATACTGGCCGCTTTTTGAGTTCAGTATGCGGTACATATACTTAACCATTCATTTCAATGGTTCAGAAAAAAAAACCTGAAGTGTCTCCGTGTGCATTCCGTTTCAGTATTTCCGTACCGTGAAAAGATAGAACATGTGCTATTCTTGTCCGCAAATCACGGTGCTTGGCTCCATTCAAGTCAATGGGTCCGCAAAAAAAAATGGTATCTGTTCCGTTTTTGTGGAACCATCTATTGAAAATGTTATGCCCAGCCCAATTTTCTCTATGTACAGTTGTGGCCAAAAGTTTTGAGAATTACATAAATATTGGAAATTGGAAAAGCTGCTGCTTAAGTTTTTATAATAGCAATTTGCATATACTCCAGAATGTTATGAAGAGAGATCAGATGAATTGCATAGTCCTTCTTTGCCATGAAAATTAACTTAATCCCAAAAAAACTTTCCACTGCATTTCATTGCTGTCATTAAAGGACCTGCTGAGATCATTTCAGTAATTGTCTTGTTAACTCAGGTGAGAATGTTGACGAGCACAAGGCTGGAGATTATTATGTCAGGCTGATTGGGTTAAAATGGCAGACTTGACATGTTAAAAGGAGGGTGATGCTTAAAATCATTGTTCTTCCATTGTTAACCATGGTGACCTGCAAAGAAACGCGTGCAGCCATCATTGCTTTGCATAAAAATGGCTTCACAGGCAAGGATATTGTGACTACTAAGATTGCACCTCAATCAACAATTTATAGGATCATCAAGAACTTCAAGGAAAGAGGTTCAATTCTTGTTAAGAAGGCTTCAGGGCGTCCAAGAAAGTCCAGCAAGCGCCAGGATCGTCTCCTAGAGAGGATTCAGCTGTGGGATCGGAGTGCCACCAGTGCAGAGCTTGCTCAGGAATGGCAGCAGGCAGGTGTGAGTGCATCTGCACGCACAGTAAGGCGAAGACTTTTGGAAGATGGCCTGGTGTCAAGAAGGGCAGCAAAGAAGCCACTTCTCTCCAAAAAAAACATCAGGGACAGATTGATCTTCTGCAGAAAGTATGGTGAATGGACTGCTGAGGACTGGGGCAAAGTCATATTCTCCGATGAAGCCTCTTTCCGATTGTTTGGGGCATCTGGAAAAAGGCTTGTCTGGAGAAGAAAAGGTGAGCGCTACCATCAGTCCTGTGTCATGCCAACAGTAAAGCATCCTGAGACCATTCATGTGTGGGGTTGCTTCTCATCCAAGGGAGTGGGCTCACTCACAATTTTGCCCAAAAACACAGCCATGAATAAAGAATGGTACCAAAACACCCTCCAACAGCAACTTCTTCCAACAATCCAACAACAGTTTGGTGAAGAACAATACATTTTCCAGCACGATGAAGCACCGTGCCATAAGGCAAAAGTGATAACTAAGTGGCTCGGGGACCAAAACGTTGACATTTTGGGTCCATGGCCTGGAAACTCCCCAGATCTTAATCCCATTAAGAACTTGTGGTCAATCCTCAAGAGGCGGGTGGACAAACAAAAACCCACTAATTCTGACAAACTCCAAGAAGTGATTATGAAAGAATGGGCTGCTATCAGTCAGGAATTGGCCCAGAAGTTGATTGAGAGCATGCCCAGTTGAATTGCAGAGGTCCTGAAAAAGAAGGGCCAACACTGCAAATACTGACTCTTTGCATAAATGTCATGTAATTGTCGATAAAAGCCTTTGAAATGTATGAAGTGCGTGTAATTATATTTCACTACATCACAGAAACAACTGAAACAAAGATCTAAAAACAGTTTAGCAGCAAACTTTGTGAAAAATAATATTTGTGTCATTCTCAAAACTTTTGGCCACGACTGTAATTACTGTATACTGAAGGAAACGGAAACACAACGGAAATAAAAAAAAGAACAACGGATCTGTAAAAAACGGACCGCAAAACACTGAAAAAGCCATACGGTCGTGTGCATGAGCCCTAAGGGTGAGGCCACACAGGGTTTCCCGGTTCTGCAAAACAAATGAAACATGTCCTATACTTGTCCATGAAAATCAGGACATGGCCCATTGAAGTCTATGGGTCCGCAAAAAATACTGAATGCAATCAGTTTTGTTTGCAGATCCGCAAAAAAACGGATAGCATTCAGTATTTTTGCGGACAGCATATGGCCGTCTTAACGAGCCCTTATACTTTATTTACTTTTGAGATCTACTCCTGATTTTGGCTTCCAAAACTTCAGCAGCAAAGCTGACCATGTGGTCGTACACTAAGAGATGCAATCAGCTGTAAAAAGTTAGACACCCAGGTGACCAGTACTTACCACACACTTGACTTTCTCTTCTCAGACACACTTGGACTTAGTGGTGAAAGTTGCTTGCTGGTGAATACGTTATATATTAGCTTGAAGAAAGAACCAGTTTTATGGATTAACTTCTTGGAATGTGCATATGTCATCACATCTACAGATCTGCAAACGAAGTACAATCCTGCCGTCCTCCGGACTGTAGTAATTATATCAGTGACTACTCCTTCAGCAGTCATGTGAGGTAGGTGGGTACATCACAGCTGTAACAAGAGTGATGATGTGTCCAAATACTACACATGACCTTAAGCAGGTTAGTAAGGGTGCCTGCACATCACACACGATTTTCCCACGCTGATTGTGTGCATCCGTGGCCGTTGTGCCGTTTTCAGTTTTTTTTCGCGGACCCATTGACTTTTAATGGGTCTGTGGAAAAATCAGAAAATGCACCGTTTTGCAGCCGCATCCATGATCCGTGTTTCCTGTCCGTCAAAAAAATATTTTTTTGACGGACAACGGTTCACGGACCCATTCAAGTCAATGGGTCCGTGAAAGAACACGGATGCACACAAGATTGGCATCCGCATCCGTGGCCGTAGGTTACTTTCATACAGACGGATCCGAAGATCCATCTGCATAAAAGCTTTTTCTGAGCTGAGTTTTCACTTTGTGAAAACTCAGAACCGACAGTATATTCTAACACAGAGGCGTTCCCATAGTGATGGGGACGCTTCTACTTAGAATATACTACGAACTGTGTACATGACTGCCCACTGCTGCCTGGCAGCACCCGATCTCTTACAGGGGGCTGTGATCCGCACAATTAACCCCTCAGGTGCTGCACCTAAAGGGTTAATTGTGCATATCATAGCCCCCTGTAAGAGATCAGGGGCTGCCAGGCAGCATGGGGCAGACCCCCCTCCCTCCCCAGTTTGAATATCATTGGTGGCCAGTGTGTGGCCGCCCCGCCCCCCCCTCCCTCTATTGTAATATCATTGGTGGCCAGTGTGCGGCCTCCCCCGCCCCCCCCCCTCCCTCTATTGTATTATCATTGGTGGCCAGTGTGCGGCCCTCCCCCCCCGGCCCCCCCTCTATTGTATTAATATCATTGGTGGCCAGTGTGCGGCCTCCCCTCTCCCCACCGATCATTGGTGGCAGCGGAGATTCCGATCGGAATCCCAGTTTAATCGCTCTGGGGCTCCGATCTGTAACCATGGCAACCAGGACGCTACTGCAGGCCTGGTTGCCATGGTTACTTAGCAATATTACAATATTAGAAGCATCATACTTACCTGCTGCGATGTCTGTGACCGGCCGGGAGCTCCTCCTACTAGTAAGTGACAGGTCTGTGCGGAGCATTGCTTAATGATCTGTCACTTACCAGTAGGAGGAGCTCCCGGCCGGTCACAGACATCGCAGCAGGTAAGTATGATGCTTCTAATATTGTAATATTGCGAAGTAACCATGGCAACCAGGCCTGCAGTAGCGTCCTGGTTGCCATGGTTACCGATCGGAGCCCCAGAGCGATTAAACTGGGACTCCGATCGGAATCTCCGCTGCCACCAATGATCGAAGGGGGGGGGGGGGGGGGAGAGGAGGCCGCACACTGGCCACCAATGATATTAATACAATAGAGGGGGGGCCGCACACTGGCCACCAATGATAATACAATAGAGGGAGGGAGGGGGGGGGGCGACGGAGGCCGCACACTGGCCACCAATGATAATACAATAGAGGGAGGGAGGGGGGGGGCGACGGAGGCCGCACACTGGCCACCAATGAAATTACAATAGGGGGGGGAGGGGGGCCGACGGAGGCCGCACACTGGCCACCAATAAAATTACAATAGAGGGGGTGAGGGGGGCCGACGGAGGCCGCACACTGGCCACCAATGATATTACAATAGAGGGGGGGGGGGCCGACGGAGGCCGCACACTGGCCACCAATGAAATTACAATAGAGGGGGGGAGGGGGGCCGACGGAGGCCGCACACTGGCCACCAATGATATTACAATAGAGGGGGGGGGCGCACACTGGCCACCAATGATATTACAATAGAGGGGGGCGGGGGGGCCGCACACTGGCCACCAATGATATTCAAACTAGGGAGGGAGGGGGGTCTACCCCCTGCTGCCTGGCAGCCCCTGATCTCTTACAGGGGGCTATGATACGCACAATTAACCCTTTAGGTGCGGCACCTGAAGGGTAAATTGTGCTGATCACAGCCCCCTGTAAAAGATCGGGTGCTGCCAGGCAGCAGGGGGCAGTCATGTACACAGTTTGTAGTATATTCTAACTAGAAGCGTCCCCATCACTATGGGAACGCCTCTGTGTTAGAATATACTGTCGGATATGAGTTTCAAGATGTAACTCAAATCCGATGGTATATTCTAACATAGAGGCGTTCCCATGGTGATGGGGACGCTTCAAGTTAAAATATACCATCAGATTGGAGAAAACTCTGATCCTATGGTATATTAACTCCTGACTTTACATTGAAAGTCAATGGGGGACGGATCCGTTTGAAATTGCACCATATTGTGTCAACGTCAAACGGATCCATCCCCATTGACTTGCATTGTAATTCAGGACGGATTCGTTTGGCTCCGCACGGCCAGGCGGACACCATAACGACATTTTTTTCATGTCCGTGGATCCTCCAAAAATTAAGGAAGACCCACGGACGAAAAAACGGTCACGGATCACGGAAAAATGTAACCCGTTTTTGCGGACCGCAAAAAAAAAACGGTCGTGTGCATGAGGCCTAATACATTACCAACAAAGGGCCAGATTTATCATTACACCTACATCTTACTCCACTTCTATATATGTCCAAAGTCACTTTTGGCCAAGTCAGATTTATTAATGGTCCTTTTATACTGTGATAAATGTGGTTTGACGGTAGCAGTTTATCCTTCAGTAAGCGGCTTAACAAAAGTCACACGTCTTTACGAAAAAGTCGCATGTTCTATAAGGCTACTTTCACACTCGCGTTTGGTGCGGATCCGTCATGGATCTGCACAAATGCATCCGTTCAGATAAATACAACCGCATGCATCCGTTCAGAACAGAGCCGTTTGTATTATCTTTAACATAGCCAAACCGGATCAGTCTTGAACACCACTGAAAGTCAATGGGAGACGGATCCTTTTTCTATTGTGTCATATTGTGTCAGTGAAAACGGATACGTCCCCATTGACTTACATTGTGTGTCAGAACGGATCTGTTTGGCTCAGTTTCATCAGACAGACACCAAAACTCTGCAAGCGTTTTGGTCTCCGCCTCCAAAGCGGAATGGAGACGTAACGGAGGCAAACTGAGGCATTCTGAGCGGATCCTTATCCATTCAGGGCAAAACTGAATGCATTAAGGGCAAAACTGATCCGTTTTGGACCTCTTGTGAGAGCCCTGAACGGACCTTGTAAACGGAAACCAAAACGCCAGTGTGAAAGTAGGATAAGATAAGCATGGTCCTCACTGGAGTGAAATTGTGCAATTTTTTTTGCAACTTTTTTAAATTGTCCTAATAGTAAATCTGTCTAGATTCATTTACATAAGAAAACATGCCTACTTTCAGAAAACTGGCGAGCATAGCGCAGAACCAATAAAAGTCCCACGTGGTCCGTTGTGTGTATGTCGTGGCGTCCCACGTGACAAGGCGGGGCAACACGTCACTCCTGGCGGTGGTTGTGATTCGTTCTTAATTTTACGGCGGAAGTTCCCTTTTGGAGTTTCGGATTGTGATTGGTTTTTAGCTTTTAGCTCTTTGCGATTGGCTTTAAGCTTTTAGCTCTTTGATCTTGCGGAAAAACAATATTTCGAATAATTTCTAACAATTTGTATAACCCTCGAATTCCTTTTACCATGGTAACGTGGGACGCCACGACATACACACAACCGACCACGTGGGACGCCTCGTAGGTCCTTGCAGGGCAAAGAAAGAGATCGAACGAATGGAACAGATCGGCAGCCATAGTAATACTGATGCAGAGGATAACTTAATTGAAGTTTTACAAATTACATTCACTTGTCGTTCTACCAGCTCCCAAAATGGTTGGATATTCGGGCAGAACCATAAAATATGACCTAAGGTACTCCTCGCCCCCCCACACCGCCAACATAGATCGTTCATTGAGAGTCCCATTCTGAAAAGCTTTAACGGGTCATTATACCAGCGAGTCATAGTTTTAAACATATGTTCCTGTATTTTGATGCATTTGGAAAACCCATGGGATCTCTGGTATATCTGAGTTATTTCATAGGAGGAGAAAGAGCAGTCTAAGTCAGACACCCAAGCCCTAATAACGGCTGGGGTGCTACCAGGTCTCTTAGTCAGTAACCATTTATACAAAAACGAGATGCTACGTCTAGGTAGTTTATCATGGGACGCGAGTTGTTCGAACCAAGTAGGGATAGGGGGTCTGTCATATCTGGCTATTAATTCTTGGCAAGCATTCTTAAGCACATAAAGTGCCAAGAAATTTTCCACTCCCACTATGTCTGAACAGAACAAGGTTATGTCTCCCTCTGTCTTTAATCTGGTAAGGAGGGATGCCAATGGGGTGTTCTTGAGTATTCCCCAGAATTGCGGAATGGATGGCGTATCAGTTTTTAACAGGAAGGGGATAGCCATAGCTGGTAGGTTGTAGGGTGGAGTCGAAAAGGGTTCCATATGAACCATTAACTGTCATAAAAAGGCTTGTGGTTAACCCCGTTGGTTTAGCATCAGGTAAATCGAGTCCCCATAGGCCTGCTAACTGCTTTTCTGTCAACATTGCAAGCTCAATATCTGCTCCCATGGGTCTGTAGGCTGGTACACAAAGAAGTAACCATCTCTTTAGTTGTATAGCTTTATGGTAAGAAGCTAAGTCTGGGAGTCCGAACCCTCCATGTGACCGGGGACTAATTAATCTATCATAAGCCACTCTGGGTTTCTTACTCCTCCAGAGGAATGCCGTAAACAATTGACAGACACACCGGAAGAATGATTGTGGTACACTAATCAGTATCATTTGTAGCAAATAAAGCAATTTTGGAACTATATACGTTTGTAGGACGTTCTTGCGACCAATCCATGAGACCCATGGGAGCGTTAACGAGTGCAGTTGGGTTTGAAAATAATTAATGTTATACAGTTTTGAGGGGTCGCTTGTGAGTTCCACGCCCAAGTATGTAATGGAAACGTCGTTCCAATTAAATAGGTATGTCGTTTTGAGAGTCTTCAACGTGACAATTGGTATCCATATTCCCATCGCCACTGATTTAGAGTAATTATTTTTTTTAAATAAATCTTTTTAATTTATTACTTAAATAAAGCAAGCACTTAGTAATACAAGGCATCGTCAGACAATCAGATTCTTGAGTATACAGAATATACAATGAGAAAAGAACGGATAATTCAGCAAATTACATTGGCTTAAGTAGATAGCATCATTCATGTAGGTTTAAGAAATCAATCTTGGGGACTACGATACATAGTCTAAAATCAGTTTACTTCACATACCCATATATACAAACTAAGAAGACAGGTTGGCATTAGCAGGAGGTGCTTCAAACCCACATGCAGTTGTGCATATATATAGGGGAGCAAATCCTGCACTTGTGGCCCGTTGCTAATGGCAATCCCCAGCAAAATGCATACAATGGAGGATGCCCGCGGCGAACCACAAGTACCACAATAGACATCCTACACAAGGTAACAAGTGCGGATGTAATAATTAATATAACAATATAACAAAACAATAACAAACACAGGTGCACTCTGCAGAATCACTAAATCCTCAAACTGATTATAAAATTGAGAGATTAGTCAACATGTCCTACGGTGTAGAACATGTCTAAGCCCGGACACCACGACAAGGTTTCTCAAGTAGCCCGGGACCCTACACTCTCCTACCTGAGCCGTATGGGCGATACCAGGAGCCAGTGGGCAAATTACAGGAGCATAAGGCCGACTCACAAACAACTCACCAGTTACCTCCAGCATGTGGCCATGCTTGCAATGGGAGGAGGGAGGAGTCTGTGAGTCCCACTCAAGACTTGCTGATATGTCCCAGGCCTCACAGGTGCACCTAAATGTGGCCTGAAGATGGAAAACAGGCACATTTAAATAGGAGTTTATACACCTCCAGAAATCTATATATACAAACTAAGAAGACAGGTTGGCATTAGCAGGAGGTGCTTCAAACCCACATGCAGTTGTGCATATATATAGGGGAGCAAATCCTGCACTTGTGGCCCGTTGCTAATGGCAATCCCCAGCAAAATGCATACAATGGAGGATGCCCGCGGCGAACCACAAGTACCACAATAGACATCCTACACAAGGTAACAAGTGCGGATGTAATAATTAATATAACAATATAACAAAACAATAACAAACACAGGTGCACTCTGCAGAATCACTAAATCCTCAAACTGATTTTAAAATTGAGAGATTAGTCAACATGTCCTACGGTGTAGAACATGTCTAAGCCCGGACACCACGACAAGGTTTCTCAAGTAGCCCGGGACCCTACACTCTCCTACCTGAGCCGTATGGGCGATACCAGGAGCCAGTGGGCAAATTACAGGAGCATAAGGCCGACTCACAAACAACTCACCAGTTACCTCCAGCATGTGGCCATGCTTGCAATGGGAGGAGGGAGGAGTCTGTGAGTCCCACTCAAGACTTGCTGATATGTCCCAGGCCTCACAGGTGCACCTAAATGTGGCCTGAAGATGGAAAACAGGCACATTTAAATAGGAGTTTATACACCTCCAGAAATCTATATATACAAACTAAGAAGACAGGTTGGCATTAGCAGGAGGTGCTTCAAACCCACATGCAGTTGTGCATATATATAGGGGAGCAAATCCTGCACTTGTGGCCCGTTGCTAATGGCAATCCCCAGCAAAATGCATACAATGGAGGATGCCCGCGGCGAACCACAAGTACCACAATAGACATCCTACACAAGGTAACAAGTGCGGATGTAATAATTAATATAACAATATAACAAAACAATAACAAACACAGGTGCACTCTGCAGAATCACTAAATCCTCAAACTGATTTTAAAATTGAGAGATTAGTCAACATGTCCTACGGTGTAGAACATGTCTAAGCCCGGACACCACGACAAGGTTTCTCAAGTAGCCCGGGACCCTACACTCTCCTACCTGAGCCGTATGGGCGATACCAGGAGCCAGTGGGCAAATTACAGGAGCATAAGGCCGACTCACAAACAACTCACCAGTTACCTCCAGCATGTGGCCATGCTTGCAATGGGAGGAGGGAGGAGTCTGTGAGTCCCACTCAAGACTTGCTGATATGTCCCAGGCCTCACAGGTGCACCTAAATGTGGCCTGAAGATGGAAAACAGGCACATTTAAATAGGAGTTTATACACCTCCAGAAATCTATATATACAAACTAAGAAGACAGGTTGGCATTAGCAGGAGGTGCTTCAAACCCACATGCAGTTGTGCATATATATAGGGGAGCAAATCCTGCACTTGTGGCCCGTTGCTAATGGCAATCCCCAGCAAAATGCATACAATGGAGGATGCCCGCGGCGAACCACAAGTACCACAATAGACATCCTACACAAGGTAACAAGTGCGGATGTAATAATTAATATAACAAAACAATAACAAACACAGGTGCACTCTGCAGAATCACTAAATCCTCAAACTGATTTTAAAATTGAGAGATTAGTCAACATGTCCTACGGTGTAGAACATGTCTAAGCCCGGACACCACGACAAGGTTTCTCAAGTAGCCCGGGACCCTACACTCTCCTACCTGAGCCGTATGGGCGATACCAGGAGCCAGTGGGCAAATTACAGGAGCATAAGGCCGACTCACAAACAACTCACCAGTTACCTCCAGCATGTGGCCATGCTTGCAATGGGAGGAGGGAGGAGTCTGTGAGTCCCACTCAAGACTTGCTGATATGTCCCAGGCCTCACAGGTGCACCTAAATGTGGCCTGAAGATGGAAAACAGGCACATTTAAATAGGAGTTTATACACCTCCAGAAATCTATATATACAAACTAAGAAGACAGGTTGGCATTAACAGGAGGTGCTTCAAACCCACATGCAGTTGTGCATATATATAGGGGAGCAAATCCTGCACTTGTGGCCCGTTGCTAATGGCAATCCCCAGCAAAATGCATACAATGGAGGATGCCCGCGGCGAACCACAAGTACCACAATAGACATCCTACACAAGGTAACAAGTGCGGATGTAATAATTAATATAACAATATAACAAAACAATAACAAACACAGGTGCACTCTGCAGAATCACTAAATCCTCAAACTGATTTTAAAATTGAGAGATTAGTCAACATGTCCTACGGTGTAGAACATGTCTAAGCCCGGACACCACGACAAGGTTTCTCAAGTAGCCCGGGACCCTACACTCTCCTACCTGAGCCGTATGGGCGATACCAGGAGCCAGTGGGCAAATTACAGGAGCATAAGGCCGACTCACAAACAACTCACCAGTTACCTCCAGCATGTGGCCATGCTTGCAATGGGAGGAGGGAGGAGTCTGTGAGTCCCACTCAAGACTTGCTGATATGTCCCAGGCCTCACAGGTGCACCTAAATGTGGCCTGAAGATGGAAAACAGGCACATTTAAATAGGAGTTTATACACCTCCAGAAATCTATATATACAAACTAAGAAGACAGGTTGGCATTAGCAGGAGGTGCTTCAAACCCACATGCAGTTGTGCATATATATAGGGGAGCAAATCCTGCACTTGTGGCCCGTTGCTAATGGCAATCCCCAGCAAAATGCATACAATGGAGGATGCCCGCGGCGAACCACAAGTACCACAATAGACATCCTACACAAGGTAACAAGTGCGGATGTCTATTGTGGTACTTGTGGTTCGCCGCGGGCATCCTCCATTGTATGCATTTTGCTGGGGATTGCCATTAGCAACGGGCCACAAGTGCAGGATTTGCTCCCCTATATATATGCACAACTGCATGTGGGTTTGAAGCACCTCCTGCTAATGCCAACCTGTCTTCTTAGTTTGTATATATAGATTTCTGGAGGTGTATAAACTCCTATTTAAATGTGCCTGTTTTCCATCTTCAGGCCACATTTAGGTGCACCTGTGAGGCCTGGGACATATCAGCAAATCTTGAGTGGGACTCACAGACTCCTCCCTCCTCCCATTGCAAGCATGGCCACATGCTGGAGGTAACTGGTGAGTTGTTTGTGAGTCGGCCTTATGCTCCTGTAATTTGCCCACTGGCTCCTGGTATCGCCCATACGGCTCAGGTAGGAGAGTGTAGGGTCCCGGGCTACTTGAGAAACCTTGTCGTGGTGTCCGGGCTTAGACATGTTCTACACCGTAGGACATGTTGACTAATCTCTCAATTTTAAAATCAGTTTGAGGATTTAGTGATTCTGCAGAGTGCACCTGTGTTTGTTATTGTTTTGTTATATTGTTATATTAATTATTACATCCGCACTTGTTACCTTGTGTAGGATGTCTATTGTGGTACTTGTGGTTCGCCGCGGGCATCCTCCATTGTATGCATTTTGCTGGGGATTGCCATTAGCAACGGGCCACAAGTGCAGGATTTGCTCCCCTATATATATGCACAACTGCATGTGGGTTTGAAGCACCTCCTGCTAATGCCAACCTGTCTTCTTAGTTTGTATATATAGACTTCTGGAGGTGTATAAACTCCTATTTAAATGTGCCTGTTTTCCATCTTCAGGCCACATTTAGGTGCACCTGTGAGGCCTGGGACATATCAGCAAGTCTTGAGTGGGACTCACAGACTCCTCCCTCCTCCCATTGCAAGCATGGCCACATGCTGGAGGTAACTGGTGAGTTGTTTGTGAGTCGGCCTTATGCTCCTGTAATTTGCCCACTGGCTCCTGGTATCGCCCATACGGCTCAGGTAGGAGAGTGTAGGGTCCCGGGCTACTTGAGAAACCTTGTCGTGGTGTCCGGGCTTAGACATGTTCTACACCGTAGGACATGTTGACTAATCTCTCAATTTTAAAATCAGTTTGAGGATTTAGTGATTCTGCAGAGTGCACCTGTGTTTGTTATTGTTTTGTTATATTGTTATATTAATTATTACATCCGCACTTGTTACCTTGTGTAGGATGTCTATTGTGGTACTTGTGGTTCGCCGCGGGCATCCTGTCACGGCTGAGGATGGGGGAAATCCTCAGCCGTGTGGAGCCCGGTGATGTTACGGCTGCTTGGCCATGAAGACAGGATTAGGGAGCAGGTCACCTCCTAAAGCATCCCTAACCTGACCCTGGCTCCTAGCTACATGAGCCAACCTTGATGGTAGGAGGGCCCATGCTCCGGAACCTAAAAGTCCCTGCTAGCCCTCAAGATGACCCTCACCTAGGAGCTGAGTAAGACAAGCCCACTCCTCCTAGACACGGAGGAGCAGGAGTCTCAACGGCCAAGCTGCAGGAAAAGGGGAGACATAAACAGCTCTATGGATATGGCAGGTGAACCAAGAGTTCCACCTACCTGCCACAGCCTTGCTGACTGGATCCCTGTGTAAGCAGGGTGCAGATCACAAACGCATCCCCACACAGGGACCCAGATCCATAGCTGCACAAGATCACAACAAAACATCAAACGGACATCACACATAACTAGAAATAAACTTAAAGCGACATTATGGTTATGACCACAGGGGTGGCTCTTACTGGCAGGTAATAAAGACAAGAGGCTGCTCTCAGCTAAGCATGGCTGAAGCAACCTCCAGGCCTGCAAAAGCAGTGAGGCTTTATAGGCCAAGAAGCCACACCCCACAGTCGGACACACCCAGTGCACACACACACTAGGAAGGAGATTAACCCCTCCAACACCAGGGAAGGGAAAACACCACTTAAAGGAGACGTGCACACAATAACATAAAAAGGAAGTGCACACATACACACATAACACAAAACCGCATGCACAACGTAGCGAGCTGCAATGGCACAGCTCAGCCTGCTACGCTGCCACATACACCCCGTTGCCAGCGGCAACCACAGGTGAGGCAAATACCACAGCCCTCACCTGTGATTGAACACCAAAGAAAACCGCTGACAACCGCATGCGGTTCAGGAGTCACGGTCATAGCCATGGCCGTGACACATCCTCCATTGTATGCATTTTGCTGGGGATTGCCATTAGCAACGGGCCACAAGTGCAGGATTTGCTCCCCTATATATATGCACAACTGCATGTGGGTTTGAAGCACCTCCTGCTAATGCCAACCTGTCTTCTTAGTTTGTATATATAGATTTCTGGAGGTGTATAAACTCCTATTTAAATGTGCCTGTTTTCCATCTTCAGGCCACATTTAGGTGCACCTGTGAGGCCTGGGACATATCAGCAAGTCTTGAGTGGGACTCACAGACTCCTCCCTCCTCCCATTGCAAGCATGGCCACATGCTGGAGGTAACTGGTGAGTTGTTTGTGAGTCGGCCTTATGCTCCTGTAATTTGCCCACTGGCTCCTGGTATCGCCCATACGGCTCAGGTAGGAGAGTGTAGGGTCCCGGGCTACTTGAGAAACCTTGTCGTGGTGTCCGGGCTTAGACATGTTCTACACCGTAGGACATGTTGACTAATCTCTCAATTTTAAAATCAGTTTGAGGATTTAGTGATTCTGCAGAGTGCACCTGTGTTTGTTATTGTTTTGTTATATTGTTACTTCACATACCCAAAATCAAAAAGAATGATTCAATGCAATAGGGAATAATACAACTGTAGGGGCGACACAATTTAGGGGGTTTCACCCAGTCACCATACACAACACCCCTATAGATGGGGTGACGTGGACAGGAAGTGGGCAAAATAACCCCAATTTTCAATCAGCTTTTGACCCTCTGGGCAGCTATATACTGTTTCCAGGGTAACCACAGTTTGAGAAAGCGGTCATGCCTCCTAGCCATCCAACCCACCAACTCCTCCATTCTGTATATTTGGTTAATTTTGTCGAACCATTGCTCCTTAGAAGGAGTATCAGTGCTAAGCCAATATAAAGGGATCAGCAGACGAGCGGCTTGCACCAGAAGAGTAGGCAAGTTGGACTTAGCTGGGAACCACGTCTCGTTAGGCAGCCAGAGCAAAACCGATTCTGGGGTCAGTTTAACATGTGACGCACACAATTGATTGATTTTGCCCTCTACCATTTTCCAGAACCCTTGAATGAGAGGGCATTCCCAAAAGATATGAAGGAGGGAGCCAGGTCCCTGTTTGCACCTCCAGCAACTGTCACTTTGAGACAGACCAGCTATGAATAGTTTTTTCAGGTAATTGTACCACCTAGTTAAAACTTTGAAAGAGTGTTCCTGTATGCGCACACATTTGGAAAATCCATGTGATTTGAGCCTTATCCTGACTAATTCTGCGTCTGTAAAAAACCTGTTCAGTTCCTTTTCCCAACTCGCAATAAATGCAGGTTTTTTCAAGGAGGCTTTCGATAATAAGGAGTGGTATAGGAAGGAGATCCACCTAGGACGCTTAGCTTGTGGATTTAACACCTTTTCCAACCAGGTTGGGTCTCTAGGCGTACCGCTCTGGGGTATGATCCTCCTAAGGGAGCATGTTAATTCATGGGCATCAAGGAAATTTCTTGTAGACACCACCCCAGAGCAATAGACCAAGATATTGCCCGCAGCACTCACCTCTAAGAGGAGATCTTTGAGGGACTTCCCCCTAAAACTGTCCCAGAAGCCGGGGACACTAGCCCTAGATGGTAAAATATAGTAAGGGATCAAGTGAGCTGGTAAGTATATAGGGGAGTTCGACAAGATCTGGCTCCCTCCTTGTATGGAACCCAAAACAGCGAATATGCCTTTCGTGAGGCCAGTAAATGCTGAGTGTGATGTAGGTATACCCCATAGTCTGGCCCACTGCTGATCATCAAGCGTGGCCTTTTCTATGTCGGAGCCCAGTGGGGGATGGTCCTCCGCACACAGCGAGAGCCACCTCCTCAGTTAAATCGCTTTATAATATGTCTGAGCATCTGGCATCCCAAAGCCTCCAAGAGATCGGGGGAGGATCAGATGCGCATAGGATATTCGAGGTCTCTTTGCCAGCCATAGGAAAGAGGAAAAAATGGATCTCACTATATGGAAGAACTTTTGAGTCAAAAAAATGGGAACCATTTGCATGAGATACAAAAGTTTGGGCATCACATATGTGCTCAGCAGGTTCTTTCTCCCCATCCAGGAGACATAAGGGATGGAGAGAGAGGACAGCATCCTTTTGATGTCACCAATCAGAGGGGTATAATTCGCTCCATACAGATCTGACAAGTCCCTGGTCAAGTATATGCCTAAATATTTCAATCTGGACGATTGCCATTGAAAATGGTAGTGTTTTTTTCAGTTTATTGACTAAATCTGACTTAGCATACAGTGGGATGCGAAAGTTTGGGCAACCTTGTTAATCGTCATGATTTTCCTGTATAAATCGTTGGTTGTTACGATAAAAAATGTCAGTTAAATATATCATATAGGAGACACACACAGTGATATTTGAGAAGTGAAATGAAGTTTATTGGATTTACAGAAAGTGTGCTAAAATTGTTTAAACAAAATTAGGCAGGTCCATAAATTTGGGCACTGTTGTCATTTTATTGATTCCAAAACCTTTAGAACTAATTATTAGAACTCAAATTGGCTTGGTAAGCTCAGTGACCCCTGACCTACATACACAGGTGAATCCAATTATGAGAAAGAGTATTTAAGGGGGTCAATTGTAAGTTTCCCTCCTCTTTTCTCTGAAGAGTAGCAACATGGGGGTCTCAAAACAACTCTCAAATGACCTGAAGACAAAGATTGTTCACCATCATGGTTTAGGGGAAGGATACAGAAAGCTGTCTCAGAGATTTCAGCTGTCTGTTTCCACAGTTAGGAACATATTGAGGAAATGGAAGACCACAGGCTCAGTTCAAGTTAAGGCTCGAAGTGGCAGACCAAGAAAAATCTCGGATAGACAGAAGCGACGAATGGTGAGAACAGTCAGAGTCAACCCACAGACCAGCACCATAGACCTACAACATCATCTTGCTGCAGATGGAGTCACTGTGCATCGTTCAACCATTCGGCGCACTTTACACAAGGAGATGTTGTATGCGAGAGTGATGCAGAGGAAGCCTTTTCTCCGCCCACAGCACAAAAAGTGCCGCTTGAGGTGGGCTAAACCACATTTGGACAAGTCATTTGGCCATAACAAGGGGCGTTATGCATGGAGGAAAAAGAACACAGCATTCCAAGAAAAACCTGCTACCTACAGTAAAATATGGTGGTGGTTCCATCATGCTGTGGGGCTGTGTGGCCAGTGCAGGGACTGGGAATCTTGTCAAAGTTGAGGGACGCATGGATTCCACTCAGTATCAGCAGATTCTGGAGACCAATGTCCAGGAATCAGTGACAAAGCTGAAGCTGCGCCGGGGCTGGATCTTTCAACAAGACAACGACCCTAAACACTGCTCAAAATCCACTAAGGCATTTATGCAGAGGAACTAGTACAACGTTCTGGAATGGCCATCTCAGTCCCCAGACCTGAATATAATTGAAAATCTGTGGTGTGACTTAAAGAGAGCTGTCCATGCTCGGAAGCCATCAAACCTGAATGAACTAAAGATGTTTTGTAAAGAGGAATGGTCCAAAATACCTTCAACCAGAATCCAGACTCTCATTGGAACCTACAGGAAGCGTTTAGAGGCTGCAATTTCTGCAAAAGGAGGATCTACTAAATATTGATTTCATTTCTTTTTTGTGGTGCCCAAATTTATGCACCTGCCTAATTTTGTTTAAACAATTATAGCACACTTTCTGTAAATCCAATAAACTTAATTTCACTTCTCAAATATCACTGTGTGTGTCTCCTGTATGATATATTTAACTGACATTTTTTATCGTAACAACCAACGATTTATACAGGAAAATCATGGCGATTAACAAGGTTGCCCAAACTTTCGCATCCCACTGTAGTTTACTTTAAAGTTGGAAACAGTCCCAAACTCCCTGAATAGCTCAGATATGTGGGGAAAAGCTGTGCCAGGGTTAGTGATTAGGATTAGCAGGTCATCAGCAAATGCTGCATTTTGATGACATACTCCTCCCACCTGCAAACCCTGGATTTGCTTGTGCTTTCTGATGGCTTGGAGTAGTGTTTCCATAACCAAAATAAATAAGGTTGGGGACAAGGGGCACCCCTGTCTGGTCCCATTAGAAATCTCAAAAGGAGCAGATAAGGTGCCATTAACCTTGATCCTGGCACTGGGGTGATTTTAAAGGGACATGATAGCTTGTACAAGTTGACCCGGTATTCCAAACTGGAGTAAGACAGACTGGAGGTAGGCCCAGCACACTCTGTCAAAGGCCTTCTCAGCATCGGTGCTGAGTAAGACCAGAGGAACCTTTTTTGACACAGCATGGTTTATGGCATGTATTAGCTGCACAGAGTTGTGATTACCTTCCCTACTTTTGACAAATCCGGTTTGTTCAGGGTGTACTAAGCTAGGGACTAGAGGACTAAGTCTATTTGCTAGCACTTTAGCCCAGATCTTAACGTCCATGTTAATTAAAGATATAGGACGATATGAGGCACATAAGCTAGGGTCTTTCCCTTCTTTTGGTAGAATGGTTATCGTAGCATTGAGAGCTTGCTTAGGGAGCGTACCACCTAAAAGGAGTGCATTGCACCAGGCCGACAATCTAGGGATCATGATTGGGGAGAATTTTTTGTAATAGCCTATAGAGATGCCACCAGGGCCTGGGGCCATCCCCAGAGGCATAGAATTTAGGATTTCTGAAATTTCCTCATCCGAGATTGGCGACACTAGTTGTGCTCTCGCTTCTTCGGAAAGTTTAGGTAATGTGATTTTGCACAGAAAACGGCATATTGCAGCCGACTTAGGTGAGTCTCCTTCATCTACTGCGTTGTTGGGTAAATTATATAATTGACTGTAAAAGGCCACAAATTCTCGTGCAATAACTTTCGTGTCTACAGACCTACTGCCCGAGCTAGTAGTGATGGAATGTATATACCCCAATTCTCTTTGTTTTTTAATAAGGTGGGACATCATTTTGTTGCCTCTGTCTCCGTAAGCGTAAAACTTATATTTGGCGTATTGGTACTGTTTCGCATATTGGACATTCAAGTGGTCTTTCAGTTGTTGGCGCAGGGACACCAGATCTGCCTGAGCTTGGGTGAAATGAGATCTTTTCTGGATCTTTTCAATAGCGGAAATTTGCGCTAAGAGTGAGTCAGTTATTTTTTGGCGCTCCCTCTTGATTCTGACCCCAAGGCTTATGAGCTCACCTCTTATGAAGGCCTTATGAGCTTCCCGAATGTTTGAGACCGACGTATCCCCTGGTGTATTCTCTTTGAAATAGTTGTTTAATTTTTGGGAAATATCTGAAACATCTGAAGGCCTATCTAGCAACGTTTCATTCAGTCTCCAAACCCACTCTCGCTCAGGCAATTCTTTAAAGGAGATTGTAGCAAAAACCGGTGCATGGTCAGATTATTACACCTATGTCTACTCTTTTAAGTGCGCTAGCTAGGTTGGTCAGGACTAGTATATAATCTAATCTCTGAAACGAGGAGTGGGCAAGAGACTGAAATGAATAATCCTTGGAAGACGGGTTGTGAAGTCTCCAAGAGTCTGTTAAATGTGTGTCTTTAAGAGACTTGTAAATGCTACTCAGGGATTTCTGTGAGTCGGCAGAGTTGCCCGTGGATGAGTCTAAGAGAGGGTTGAGGGCAATATTTAGATCACCTCCCACCAGGACGATACCTTCTGCTATTTGCTTAAGTTTGTTAAGGGTGTTTTTAATCCACTTAGCTTGACCTTTTATTAGGGGCGTAAAGGCAAGCGAGGGTAAGTTTAAGGCTACCTAAAGTGCCCTTGACAAATAGACACCGCCCCTCTATATCAGGTAGGACAACCGTGGGTGTGAATGGGATATTTTTGCCTATACCTATACTTACACCCCTGGAAGAGGATACATAGGTGCTATGAAACCATTGCTTGAAATGTTGCTGGGGAATTTAGGAACTCTACTCTCCCGCAAATGTGTTTCCTGCAGGAAGCATATTTCTGCTCCTGCTTTTTTTAACATTGTAAGGATTTGCGCTCTTTTCTGTGGAGTATTCATACCCTTTACATTGAATGAGGTGAACGTGATGTCAGCCATAGACAAACTGTGTTTCCAGTCTCATTGTGTCTAATGACCTCTGATGTCTAACAGTGCCCATATGGAATGGATGAGTATACAACACAAAACATTGAAAAAATGCAATAAACATGTGAGAAACAGTGAACGTGAACCCTAAATGAGATCCCCGACTATAGTTGTCAAGGGGACTTAATGTGGGAGCAGGAGGACTTAAACAAGTCATTCCTAACCAGGATCCACAGACCAGCCCCCATATGTAACCGGGTGTAGATAAATGGCCCAAAAATACTGATAAGACCCCACTAAGCCATGAGACTATACCGTGGCAATGCTGGAGCAAGATTAAATCCTAGGATTATCTGGAGGCTGGTAATGGTAGTCGCAAGGACCCAAACATAAGAAACGTCAAACTCTAACCTAAGGGTACTGTGGCTTATTAGTGAGGCTCATGAGTTCCGAAATACAAGATGAAAACTGAAGAACCAGTGTGACGGATGTCGATAACTCTACAAATTGAGGTCTTACGATCAACCCAAAGGTTTCTTCTGGCCAGGCTGCTTGAATCTTCTGACTTCAGACCAAGCAGTAGTTTTAGGTAGAGGAGGTATTTGGGCTAGTTGAAGGGCTTGAGGTAGCCATGATGGAATGTCTAACGGTTCCATGTTGAGCAGTGTCTCCTGTCTAGATCCGCAGGAGATTTAATGACACATCACTTGCCTGCTATTGTCGCTTGTAGGCCAAAAGGGAACAGCCAGCGATAAGCAATTTTCAGCGACCTGAGGTGATCACATAGGGGCTTGAGAATCCTCCTCTTTTGTAGTGTGGATGGTGCGATATCTTGAAAAAAGGAGATTGGATGACCTTCATTGGACAAGTCAGGGAGATCCCTGGCTCCCTTCAGGATGGCCCCAGTGTCCAGGTAGCTCAACAGGCCACACACCACGTCTCTTGGCGGTTCTCCTTCTCTGGGAGGAGGCTTCAGGGATCTGTGAACCCTCTCAATTGTAATGGATTGAGCCCTCTCCTCTCCCAGTATGCTGCAAAACAGGCACGACATGGCCGCTGGTAGGTCATCATGTAGGACCGTCTCAGGTAAGCCTTTTACCCTCACATTTTTGCGACGGCTCCTATTCTCTTGATCCTCAATTAGCCCAAAAGCAGTGTCCAAAGCAGCATTATGGGCCGCAATATTATCTGCCATAGCTGAGCTGTGAGCCACATGTAAGAACTGATTTTCTTCTAACAGTTCGACTCTTTGACCAATATGGCGCACTTCTGCTTTTATATCAGCTAGCTCTTTCATGACTGGAGCAAGAGCCCCTTTCAGGGTCTTTTTAAGGTACCTCTTTGAGAAGGTGGCTGTGTCTGTATGTGCTCCTTCATCCTCGATATCAGCCGCGCTGTCAGACTCATATGCCTCTGCTGCTATCTCAGCTGCCCGCTTTGGACTCGGCGCCATCTTGGCCTCAGGCGGTGCAAGAGTTAGCGGTTTCTTTTTCAGGAACTGAGCCATCTCCACCTGGGTTTTCTTCGCCCCACTGGGATCCGGGCAGTCCCTGGTACGGTCCCTGCCGATTTTCACCATGCTAGTGGGCTTTGAAGCGATATAGAAAGCTGGAAGCTGGTCTGTGTGACGGGAGCTACAGTTCAGACGTCGCAGAATAGTCACAGATAATGGAAGTATTGATATTACTTTCGGATAAGTTCTAATATAGTCCGAAGAATGATAGTATTGTAACTAGTCATATGACTTGATGACGACTTTTAGATGATGTTCTCGGCTATTCAGCCGCTTACCTCCTTCCTACGGGGGTTATCCGTGGTGTCTCCACTGACTTGACGAGGGGCAAGCGGTGCGGGAGACTTCCGGCGTCTCGCGTCGCAGTCCTTGAGTATGTATTATCGAGATCTGTATTGATCCAGAAATGTCTGCATGGCCATGCAACTGGAGATACTTCAGCAGGTGTGCGATGTTACCAGACGCGTTTCGGGATATGTCACTATCCCTTCCTCAGTGGTCACGCTACACAGGTGTAGCGTGACCACTGAGGAAGGGATAGTGAATTATCCCGAAACGCGTCTGGTAACATCGCACACCTGCTGAAGTATCTCCAGTTGCATGGCCATGCAGACATTTCCATAAAAGAATCTAAAAACTGGATTTCGAGTTTACATACAAGAGACGCCAGACCCGGATGAAACCGAAGTATCACGAGTGTGTTCCCGCGAGTTTTCGATAATACAGATCTCGATAATACGAGGAGTGCGACGCGAGACGCCGGAAGTCTCCCGCACCGCTCGCCCCTCGTCAAGTCAGCGGAGACACCACGGATAACCCCCGTAGGAAGGAGGTAAGCGGCTGAATAGCTGACAACGTCATCTAAAAGTCGTCATCAAGTCATATATGACTATTTACAATACCATCATTCTTCGGACTATATTAGAACTTATCCGAAAGTAATATCAATACCTCCAATATCTGCGACTATTCTGCGACACAATACCAATCCCTCAGGCGTCGCATATGAAACAAAGAGTATTACATGCGCATGTATGGTAAAGAGATCCATATCACAACACGGACATTTATGGTGGCGCATTTGAATTGTCCCCTTGCGAATATATTGCGATTATTTGTTTTATATTGGGTATATTGCTATATTGTTTTATGTATTTTATGCAATAAATGTGTGATTTGTGTTAGCCCAAGCCGGATGTTAGAGTGCTCGCCCAACACATACTTAATTTATTTTGAAGTTAGATAATTCTCCAAAGGTGGAAAAAAGATCCAAAATCAAAGGAAAGGCTTGTCTGGGGTTTGTGACTAGTAGCATTAAGTCGTCAGCAAATGCTGCACATTTATGTTCAGTAGGCCCAACCTGCAGACCTCTAATCAATCAGTTATCGCAAAATGCTTGTAGTAAAGTTTCCATAACCATTATGAACAGGGACGGGGATAATGGACATCCCTGACGGGTGCCGTTGGTGATAGGGAACTTGTTTGACAGTGTGCCATTGACTCGTACACTGGCGCTGGGTGCGCTATAAAGAGACATTATCGCTTGTATGAACTCAGAGGAAACTCCAAACCTATGAAGGGTACGCTGCATGTATAACCAGTCGACCCGATCGAAAGCCTTCTCCGCGTCGGTACTCAACATCACAAGAGGTTGTGATTTAAGTTTAGACCACAGGATGGCGTTAATGAGACTACATGATTGGAAGTGACCCTCTCTGCCCATCACGAAGCCTGCCTGTTCCTTATTAATAATCTTGGGTATCAAAGAGGACAGCCTGGAGGCTTGAAGTTTGGCCGAAATCTTTATATCCAAATTTAACAACGAGATCGGACTATAATTACCACACTCTTTTGCGTCTTTACCTTCTTTATGAATGATTGTGATCGTGGCCTCTAGAGCCTGGTTAGGGAGAGGTACACCCTTCGCCAGCGCCTGACACCAGAGAAACTTCTTATAGTACCCTATCGGTAGACCATCAGGGCCTGGTGCTTTGCCCAAAGGCATTCCCTTGATCACCTTTTTTACTTCCTCTTCTGAAAAAGGTTCCGTCAGACTGAGGCCATCATCCCTGCTTAGGACTGGAAGTTTCAAGGCTGTCAATTATCAATTATCTATGCGGTGTACTCTTTCAGCCCCTGTGAGGTTGTTCCCCAAGAGGTCCCAAGATTGTATAGCTTTTTGTAAAAAGAGCAAAAGTCTGCCGCTATTTTAGAAGTGTTGGAGACATACCCACCTCCCGAGGATTTAATGGAGGAGATGAATTGTGCATCTCTTCTCTGTTTGATTTGGTTGGATATAAGTTTGCCTCCCTAGTTTCTGTGTAAGTATTGTTTAAATTTGGCATACTGATACGCTTTTGCGCACTTAACGTTAAGTAGCTCCTTCAACTGCCTCCTTAAGGATTTGAGCTCATCTTGAGCATGGGTAAGTTTGGACTGTTTCTGAATAGATTCAATGGTCGCTATTTGGCTTAACAGTGAGTTCAGTTTCTTTTGTCTTTCTTTTTTAACTTTAGCACCTAATGCAATAAGTTCTCCGCGGATAAAGGCTTTGTGAGCCTCCCATATAATTGTCTGGGACGTACGTTTACCCTGTTATCGTGGCAATAATGGGACAGTTTGATAGACAAGTCAGAAATGTGTGCATCTGCATCAAGCAAAGTTTCGTTTAGGCGCCACGACCATTCCCTCACGGGGAGGTTGGCGAATAAAAGCGTAGTCGTGACGGGGGCGTGATCCGAAACTGTGATGGAATCTATTTGCGACTGTCGTAACATGCCCATGAGTGAGTTGGAGAGAAAAATATAGTCAAGTCTTTGGAATGATTTATGTACTGAGGAGTAAAACGTGAAATCCTTATCTAATGCATGTAGAGCTCTCCATGTGTCTGTCAGTTGCGAGTTTCTTAGTAAACTGTTAATTCCGCCTATTGTTTTCTGTGATGCAGTAGACTTGCATAGGAATGTGTCAAAATTTGAGTACAGGGAAACGTTAATGTCGCCCCCAATAATCCTCATACCTTCGGCAAAGTCCTGGAACTTCAGTAGGGTCTTGCGTAACCATCTATGTTGTCTGGTATTGGGTGCATAGAGGCCTGCTATTGAGACCAGAAGGCCTCCTATTTTGCCCTTTACGAATAAGAATCTGCCTTCGGGGGTTGTCCTGTATCAGGATAAGTTCAAATGGGACATTTTTGCCAATGGCAATGCTTACTCCCCTAGAGGCTGACGAGTAGGTACAGTGAAACCAATTGGGGAATTGCGGATTCGAAATAAGAGGAATTTTCCCCTTTTTAAGGTGTGTTTCCTGTAAAAGACAAATGTCACTACCTAGTTTTTTCAGGAGCGTATAAATCTGGGACCTCTTCTGTGGTGAATTAAACCCTCTGACATTGAAGGTAGTAATTTTGAGTTCCGCCATTTAATAACGGTAACCGGACCTAGAGCAGATAGCTGACAGTACACCGCATAGACATAGCACATAGCAAATATAGACCCGTCGAGCCAAGTCCATGCAGGGCGTGCTCACAGTGAGGGGATGCCTGAGTATCAAATGGGGCGCGTCCGAGGAGGCTTGGATTACTAAACACATATAAGGAAACAAGTAAGCTGAGTACATAATAAATGGAGATTATGCTCAATACACAATAGCGGGCAAATACGCTGAGTACATAAATAAAGATGCTGAGTACATAATAATTGGGGAGTATGCTGAATACACAATAGCGGGAAAATACGCTGAGTACATGAATAACAATGCTGAGTACACTAGTGCAAGTAGAAAAGCTGGGTACATTACTTTGAAGAACTAAGCTGAGTACATCTGTATGCATGGGGGAGCCACGCACACCTGGGTATGTGTCTACACTGAATACATAAATAGAAGGGAGAAGGCTGAATACATATGATGGGACAGGTAGATCAACTATGAAACACCAGGCAAGTATGCTGGCTTTCTGTTAAGACAAAGACCGGCAACCTGGGCATCTGGTTATTATTTCGAAGTCTGGGCACTAACCAAGAAATAGAAATGGTAGGTAACTGACATTGAGCATAGTAGACACTCACCGAGGGCGCATCCGGGCTGAGCACACGACCACCATACGAATCACGTTGAGCAAAAATAAAATTATAACAGGAACTGCATAAAACCATAAGCATTGGAAAATAAAAGAATACGGCTGAGGTTATACACCAAGGCTGCAAGGCGGGGGGATAACTGTATGACCGGAGGAACATCCTAACCCGAAACCTCCCTCCCCCTACTTTAAAGGGTTAACTGAATGTCACGGGTGTATGTGAGCAACGATAGTAATTCACAGTACAGAGCAACTGACTGGACCCAGAACTAGGGAGGATAAAGGGTGACCCCTGTCCGACCCTCAACGCTTTCCCTATTCTGCTAAAGCACATGCCCGGATCCAAAAGGCGGAACGAGGCATGCCCACGTGCCTAAGACTAATGACCACTGTAACCCCTACAATAGTGGAAGGGGCACGGCCACCAGTGCCCTACTCAGTATATGGAGGGAACCGTGGCCACCTCAGATCCAGTCAGAAAACAAACAGGAATACAACAATGTCTGCAGACTTAGCTGAAGGTGTTGTAGCCGCAGAGAAGACGGATCCAAGGACAGGCTGGAAAAATCCGGAGTGCTAGCTGCAGCAGAACACAGGTCCAGTGGACTGATAGCTACAAGTGAAGAAACCAAAGCAAGAGCCACAACTGAAGTGAGAACTATAATCCACATCCTATCATAGGAGGAGG
This sequence comes from Bufo bufo, assembly GCF_905171765.1. Lineage (NCBI taxonomy): Eukaryota > Metazoa > Chordata > Amphibia > Anura > Bufonidae > Bufo > Bufo bufo. The sequence goes on from NC_053393.1 coordinate 436,172,549, forward strand.
GGTGATATAAAGAGAGGGAAATCAAACACATGAAGGACAGCTGTGGTGAAAGAAACCAGAAGTAAACAGAGTAGTGAGAACGCCTCCCAGCTCTAGTAGTGACATCATCACAGGGGTGGAGAAACAGAGCTGTGAGAACGTCCCAAAGCTCTGGTAGTGACACTGAAACCTTGCCTGGTACACAAGACCAGGACTGGTGTTAATAACTGGAATGCACAATTTGAGAGTTATAAAAAGACATAAACTCTACAGATGGAGATATCTAAATCTCCTGAAGACATGGTATAGGAATAAACAAACTCAGAAGCAGATGGAGAACAGAACAGCTAGAGATGGAGAGTTCAGAGTTAATCCTACTGGATAAGAAAAGTGGACACAGGAACTCCAGGGGTTAACATGGGCTCTACAACCCGGCATCTTTCTGCTGGTAGAGGATCTCTGCCGGGACACTGCCGCCCAAGGGTCTGAAGACGGTAATTGAGGCAGACGAGAGGTAGAGATATCAATCGCCAATCAGGAATCTATTTCCAGGGGAGCGATTTCCAGGACTTTCCATGCAGCCCGCAAGTCCTGGGGTGATCTAACTGAACATCTTCTGCCGTTCTTAGCAAATGTGATCCCAAAAGGGAATAGCCACTTATACATCACTTTCTGATTTCTCAGATGATCTGTGAGCGGCTTCAAGATTCTGCGCTTGGCCAATGTAGATGAGGCTAAATCTTGATAAAGAGATATGGGCGAGTCCTCATAGGTTAAGGATGGCTTTTTCCTAGCGGCTTGAAGGATCACAGCCGTGTCCCTGTAGCTTAAGAGGCCACATATGACATCCCTTGGGGGGTTCTCATTTTTAGGCACTGGGCGTAATGAGCGATGGATCCTTTGTACAATAATGGTGGATGCCCTTTCATCTCCGAGAAGGTTTGAAAAAAGGGCTAAAGCAGTCCGCTCTACAGAATCTGGTAGTCCCTTCATACGTATATTCTTTCTCCTGCTCCTATTTTCCTGGTCCTCAATCATGAGGAAAGCATTATTTAGGGCAGTAATTTGATCTTTTGAGATGTCTGATAGAGCTGTGAGCTATTACTTGCTCTTGGCGGGACTCCAGAAGCTCAACTCGGGATCCCAGGGCCCGCATGTCATGGTGCAAGTCTCTTATCTCCTGTAACAGAGGAGCCAGGGCCTGTCGCAGCGACTCTGTGAGGAAGGACTTAGTGATGTGTTCGGCATCATTCTGTGGATTGTCCTCCGCTGGGGACTCTGCATAGTCCAGTTCCTCATCGGCCTCTCCGCCTGACTCCCGCTCTTTGAGCTTGGGCGCCATCTTGGCTAGGCGTGCAGGAGACTGCGTGGATCGTTTGTGTACAAATTTATCCAGATCAGCTTGGATTTTCTTCCCCCTTGGGGTGTCAGGGGCTTCTCTGGAACGTTCTCTGCCGATCTTCCCCATTTTAGTTTATCAGAGAGTATGCAAAAGCTGTGAAGTGGGGTTAATGGAGGAGAAAGCTCTCACTCACAGCTCCGTCCTGCACAGCGGCTAGGCTCCGCCCCACCTTTAGGAAATATTTGAAGCATACTACCTCAAAAAGTCAAAGCATATGTGTATATATATATATATATATATATATATATATACAGTACAGACCAAAAGTTTGGACACACCTTCTCATTCAAAGAGTTTTCTTTATTTTCATGACTATGAAAATTGTAGATTCACACTGAAGGCATCAAAACTATGAATTAACACATGTGGAATTATATACATAACAAACAAAAGTGTGAAACAACTGAAAATATGTCATATTCTAGGTTCTTCAAAGTAGCCACCTTTTGCTTTGATTACTGCTTTGCACACTCTTGGCATTCTCTTGATGAGCTTCAAGAGGTAGTCCCCTAAAATGGTTTTCACTTCACAGGTGTGCCCTGTCAGGTTTAATAAGTGGGATTTCTTGCCTTATAAATGGGGTTGGGACCATCAGTTGCATTGAGGAGAAGTCAGGTGGATACACAGCTGATAGTCCTACTGAATAGACTGTTAGAATTTGTATTATGGCAAGAAAAAAGCAGCTAAGTAAAGAAAAACGAGTGGCCATCATTACTTTAAGAAATGAAGGTCAGTCAGTCAGCCGAAGAATTGGGAAAACTTTAAAAGTAAGGGCTATTTGACCATGAAGGAGAGTGATGGGGTGCTGCGCCAGATGACCTGGCCTCCACAGTCACCGGACCTGAACCCAATCGAGATGGTTTGGGGTGAGCTGGACCGCAGAGTGAAGGCAAAAGGGCCAACAAGTGCTAAGCATCTCTGGGAACTCCTTCAAGACTGTTGGAAGACCATTTCAGGGGACTACCTCTTGAAGCTCATCAAGAGAATGCCAAGAGTGTGCAAAGCAGTAATCAAAGCAAAAGGTGGCTACTTTGAAGAACCTAGAATATGACATATTTTCAGTTGTTTCACACTTGTTTGTTATGTATATAATTCCACATGTGTTAATTCATAGTTTTGATGCCGTCATAGTCATGAAAATAAAGAAAACTCTTTGAATGAGAAGGTGTGTCCAAACTTTTGGTCTGTACTGTATATATATATATACAGTATATACATATTATTACTAAAGTCCAGTTATACTAAGCACTTTATTGATACTCAGCCAAGATTTGTCACTACATGTACCCGGCCTATATATATATATCCATATACCCGGCAAATCTATGTACTCAGCACCATATTAAGCACTAGACACTTTATTCAGCGTATAAACGCCAAATCTATTCAGCACAAGTTTACCTTTGATATATTTATGTACTCAGCCTATCTATGTACCCAGCACTAAATTGAGCACTTGGCACTTTATGTATTTGATGTATTCCGCGAAGGTGAATATGACATATAATTGCAACTAAACACCTTATTCCCATATATCCCAGCCGAATATCCGTCCTAAATCCTAACACAGTCATTCAACACACAAAGAAGACTCCCCACACCTATCTACATTATCAACCAATTTTCTAATATATATAAAAATAAAAATACACTATTTTAATACTATCGCCGTCTCTGTATTTATTCCGTGCAGCAACATATGAGAGTGTGCCTTTCATACCTATCTACAATTTCTTCTTTTACATTTACCGGCTTTTTGGGTGTGCTGATGATAGAGCACCTCATTCCATAATACTAGACTGGTGAGCCACTGCATAAATATATGTTAGTTTAGTGCTCTCATCAAGGCCTCATGCACACGGCCGTTGTTTTGGTCCGCAAACGGCGGCTCGGATATGGACCCATTCACTTCAATGTGGCCCCAGAGACATGTTAACAGCGCAAATTTCCGTTATCCCCAAGCCAAATAAGGACCATTCACTCTGTTCAAACTATAGACCAATATCGCTTCTTAATAATGACCTAAAATTATATGCGAAAATGCTAGCTAACAGGTTAAAGGTATACTTACCAGACTTTATATCAGCAGAGCAAGTCGGCTTCATACCTGGTAGAGAAGGGAAAAACAATATAGTTAGAATTATACAGCTTATGCAACTGGCTAAAAAATTAGCTACACCGCTAACTCTGCTAAGTATGGATGCTGAAAAAGCGTTCAACAGAGTGAATTGGCTATTCATGTCTCATGCACTGACCAAATTTTGTATTCCACAAAAGTATATAGATGGGGTTATGGCGATGTACCATTCTCCAACAGCGCGAGTCCTGGTGAACGGCACTCTCTCCCCCTCATTCGCTATATCAAACGGTACTTGTCAGGGCTGTCCTTTATCTCCCCTGCTATTTGTTCTGGTTATAGAAACTCTTCTGCAGGCTTTTAGACAGCATGCAGATTTTAAGGGAATGACTGTTGGGAATACAATACATCATACAGCTGCATTTGCAGATGATGTATTATTGATCATAACGAATCCAGCTAAAGCTTTCCCGGCAGTCATGTCAATTCTCCAAACTTTTCATGCCCTATCTAATTTCTCAGTAAATTTCTCCAAATCCATAGTTTTAAATGTTTCCATTCCACTAAGTGAGCAATCCGATTTACAAGGTACTACTCCTTTTCAATGGACTGACCACTCTGTTACGTTTCTAGGTATAAAACTTACTCCTGAATTTACACATCTATTTCAGGAAAATTTCCAGAAGATGCCAAGACAGTTGGAAGACCTGATAAGTTCCTGGGATATCCCCTTTTTTTCATGGCTTGGCCGTAGATCTCTCATCAAAACAATACTCTTGCCGGCTGTCTTGTATCATCTTCAAGCCCTTCCTATTCCAATCCCCAAGACCTTTTTTAAGAGAATACAGAAAATAGGATACCTTCGAAATATATAACCTTACACTCCACTAAAGGAGGACTAGCTATTCCAGATCTATATAGTTATCACAGGGCTATTTTATGTCTTAGGTGTCTGGAATGGTTGCGGCCATACACAGGTCGATTAGATATACTAGCGGAAGAAGCTATGGCTAATCTCCCGTTAAGATCCCTGATCTTTTTGGACCGCTCTCACAAAATCAAAATGCTACAGACACACAGCTCTATAACCAGATACTCTATCGAACATTGGATCGACTCAAACCTTCTGGAGCACTTGATGCCCAATCGTTTAGCTCTCATACAAGTTAGAGATATACTATGTCATTACTCCATTTACTTTTGGAAAACACTTCCTGAACAGGCAAAATTGATAGATACCCCGGTTCTGTCCCTATGCCCGGACGATGATACCCCCTCTTACGCGGACTTAAGAAATCACCCGGAGTTAGCCAGTCTATCTACGTTTCAGGTTGCTCACTGCTTGCAATTTATCAAACATCTGAAAAATGTTCCTAGTCAAACTGATCACTCTGTGTTTGAAAAAATTATATTGCAAACAAGAAAATCTCTCAATTATATACCCTCATTCTCTCCTTAACGTGCCCCAAAAGTTACCCATTCATTTCCAAATGGGAACAGGAACTAGATATCCGGTTCTCTCGGCAGGAACTAAACAACTTATTGATTGCTCAATGGAGGGTATCCAGGTGCGTCCAGCTGCAGGAAAACAGCTACAAGGGCCTCATTATTATACACCACAGCGTTTACACCGTATGTTCCCTGAGGTTAGCCCCATTTGTTGGAGATGCGGCACAGATATGGGGACACAGACAGGGGTGTAGCAAAAGGCTCATGGGCCCTAGTGCAAGAGTTCAGCTTGGGCCCCCCTTCTCCCAGTGCTTTGTGGCCAGGGGCAGGGAAGCACATAGCCTTTGTGCTGCCTGAGGCAAAAATTTAAACAACATTCCCCCCCATGGCAAATTCTTGACCTAACCCCTTACCTCTAGCCAGAGGTGTAACTTGAATAGCATGCACTTTCTTTAAAGTGGACCTTTCATCGGTCCAAACATTGTGAAGAGGTAGCAGTCGCTACCGGGCCCAGGAGCCTGAGGGGGCCCCAAAGACCCTTGTGCCGCATGTGAAGACAATGGTATTAAAGAGGACCTTTCATCGGTCCAAACATTGTGAACTAAGTATCATGACATATACAGCGGCGCCCAGGGTTCTCACTGCACTTACTATTATCCCTGGGCGCCGCTCCGTTCTCCCGTTATGCCCTCCGGTATGTTCGGGGACTTGGTTATAGTAGGCGGAGACTTAGGGGACTTGGTTATAGTAGGAGGAGTCTGCCCTTGTTCTGCTGGGCATCTCCTTCTCCTAGCTGGCCAATCGCAGCGCAGAGCTCACAGCCTGGGAGTTTTTTTCTCCCAGCCTGGGAGCTCTGCGCTGCGATTGGCCAGCGCTACAGCCTAGGAGAAGGAGACGCCCAGCGGAACAAGGGCAGTCTCCGCCTACTATAACCAAGTCCCCGAACATAGCGGAGGACATAACGGGAGACTGGAGCGGCGCCCAGGGATAATAGTAAGTGCAGTGAGAACCCTGGGCGCCGCTGTATATGTCATGATACTTAGTTCACAATGTTTGGACCGATGAAAGGTCCTCTTTAATACCATTGTCATTTACATGCGGCACAAGGGTCTTTGGGGCCCCCTCAGGCTCCTGGGCCCGGTAGCGACTGCTACCTCTGCACCCCCTATAGCTACGCCCCTGGACACAGAGCCATATATGGTGGACATGCTCAAAAATCAAACCATATTGGCAAAGTGTCTGTAAGACTCTTTCAAATATATGTGAGTCACACATTCCAGTCTCTCCGAGAGTATGTCTATTTGGAGTGTTCGGGATCTTAAAAGCTCTAAACAAACACAAAATCTATGTAAAATTTTACTTGCATCGGCTAGATTACTTGTTGCGGTGCACTGGAAACAACCGGAGCCCCCACCTATGCAACAATGGTTTCAGAGATGTGATCGATTGGAACAAATTGCTCACTGGGATTCCCGAACACCCCAAAGATTCTCAAGCATATGGAGTCCTTGGCAAAAATTTAGACGTTTCATTAGTCCCTTGATTCACTTAGGTACTTTAAATGTTGCAGTACATTCGCCCTATAAGACGCACTTTTTTCTACCAAAAGTAGGGGGAAATAGCAGTGCTTCTTATGGGGCGAATGCTGCATTTTGCCGAATTTTCAATGATACACCCGCCGCGATGCCGCGCGGCGAGTGTATCAGCTGAGAGGGAGGAGGGGCTGGGGGCCGGCATCTGCTTTTATAATGACAGCGGGGCCCGTGCAGTGACTGTATTCTACTACACGGGCCCCGCTCACTGTATAATCGTATCTGTAATAGTTAATTGTTATGTATATAATCGGGTAATCAGCGCCTGTATACTGACAACTACAAGTGCTCGGTAGCAGAGAGGAGGCAGGCCGGGAGGACGGGCGCTGGCAGCGTGAGTCACTACATCACGCGCCTGCGCCGCCCACTTTATGAATGAAGCAGGCGGTGTGGGTGCATGACGTGGTGACTCACGCTGCCAGCGCCCGTCCTCCCGGCCTGCCTCTTCCCTCCTCTCTGCTACCGAGCGCTTGTAAGTATACAGGCGCTGATTATATACATAACAATTAACTATTACAGATACGATTATATACAGTGAGCGGGGCCCGTGTAGTAGAATACAGTCACTGCACGGGCCCTGCTGTCATTATAAAAGCAGATGCGACCCCCACCCCCTGTATTGAGGGTCATTCACACTACAGGGACACTGTTATGGAGGGGATCTGTGGATGACACATAGCATAAGATGCTATATATGTGTCATCCACAGATCCCCCCCATAACAGTGTCATCCACAGATCCCCATAACAGTGCCATCCAGAGACCCCAATAAGAGCCATCCAGAGATCCCCCATAACAGTACGTCACCCACAGATCCCCCATAACAGTGCGTCACCCACAGATCCCCATAACAGTGCGTCACCCACAGATCCCCATAACAGTGCGTCACCCACAGATCCCCCATAACAGTGCGTCACCCACAGATCCCCCATAACAGTACGCCATCCACAGACCACAATTAGTTCAAAACCCACCAAAAGCACACCTTTTGGTTCAAAATATTTTTTTTCTTATTTTCCTCCTCAAAAACCTAGGTGCGTCTTATGGGCCGATGCATCTTATAGGGCGAAAAATACGGTATGTTACATATGCGGTCATAATCTCTACTTGTACCAATGGTTCTGACACTGGTTTGCTTCTACAGTGGTCCCCCCTTCCCTCTCCCCACCTCCTACCTTCCCCTCTGACTTCCCTCGTAACCCCTCTGTTCATTTGTTCTACTATTACGATTTCTTTTCAATGATATATGGCAAGTTATTACAGCACAGTGATGGGAAGGTATCGTTTATTCTACTCGCCGCGTAGACCTCATTCAATCCTGTATAAGATGATCACTGTACCAGCACTGTATACTTCTCTCCTTGGTTATGATGCCAATATTTGAGCTCATGTACTATTGTTCCTTCTATATGTCTTCTAAAAGCATTAAAAACTCATTTTAAAACACACTTCAATGGGGCCCCAAAAGATGCAGACAGCACTCCATGTGCTGTTCGCATCCGTTGCTCCGTTCCGTGGCCCCGCAGAAAAAATATAACATGTCCTATTCTTGTCCGCGCTTTGCGGACAAGAATAGGCAGTTATATTAAAGGCTGTCCGTGCCGTTCCGCAAATTGCGGAACGGGCACGGACGCCATCCGTGTTTTGCAAAACACACCATGGTCGTGTGCATGTAGCCTAAGAGAAACAAAATAAGAGTATTGCAGGTTTGATACCTTTTAATGGCTGACAGAGCTATGTAACATCATTACTTCTATTTTTGTTAGCCATTAAAAGGTATCAAACCTCTTATTTTGTGTCTCTTAATGAGAGCACTAAACTAGTTTTTGGCTATCGGCTAATAACACGGTACCAGACTTTTTTCTTTTATCCCTAATTATATGTAACGTTATTGCTCTAGTGCGCCATCTGCTGATCATGAACGAAAGTAGTTTGTTTCTTCTGGTAAGGTCTGAACAGTCAAACCAGCCGATCGCCTATCTACAGGAGGGCTGCCATGAGGATGTCTGCTGTCGTTTTGTCCGGACTCCTCCGTGTCACTAACTGTAGGAAGGCATCACTGTGCCCCCGCTCACTCGCCAGACCCGAGCGGCCATCCGCATGTTGGCACAGAAGATGTGTTCACCTCTCGCCAGCCCTGTCCGCTAAGACCCTGCTCCATAAATTCACTACCAAATCCAAGTAAGCAGAGCGCCACCTGCCGGCGTCAGTGAGTTTTGCTGCGGTTGACTTACTGTACTTCTTTATGTAACCCTTTGTTTTCTTCCCCTCTGGACAGAAAGAAGCCTTGGTATGACAGTCCCTCGTTTCCCAGGCCTGTAAGTATTGTGTGGTTACATTTCTGCAGGGGCCACAATTACCAAAGTGTAACCACCCCCCCCCCCCCCCCCCCCACAGTAAAGAAGGGTCGATGTGCTCTGTGTTTGCCCTCATGGCAACCGATGCTTCCCAGTTTGGTACTCTGTGGATTTCCAGTTGCAGATGGTCTTTATCAGAGTATGTTCACATGGAGTGAATACGCTGCAGTTTTTCTCTCTGGACTTGCAGCATATTACAGTAGCAGCAAAGTGAAGGAGATTTTAACCTGCGGTGCTATTCTCTCTGTGGACTTTGCCCTTTGCATTGCATAATGCGACATCCATGGTAATTCTGCCTGTAAAATTGGATTTTCCCTTAATTTCGTTACACATTGTTCTGCAAATTCGCGCAACAGGCACTGAAGCTGTAATTCGAGCGTTGGAAGCAGCGGCTGCACATACATAAGTGTAGCAGCGCATGCGCAGTTGGTGCTCCTGAAGCTGAATTTGAGCAGCTTTGCAGGGACCATATTGTCAAGGCCGTGGCGAGTAGTGTCCAGTTCTGTCAGTCAGGTGGGCGCTGTTTTACCGCGTGGACAGCCCCTTACAGGGAAGACCTCTTAATGAGAGATTGAATCGATTCACTCATCCCTACTTTAAAGGGTTTCTACCACCACATTTTCACCTATTTAGCTGTCAGACACTAGCGATGTGCTAGTGTCTGCTCTACCTAACCATGCTATTGTAATCCCTTTCTGTGCAGCGGTTACCCTAAAAAACGTACTTTTATTGGTATGCAAATGAGCCTCTAGGTGCTATGGGGGCGTCTTTTCAGCACCTAGAGGCTCCGTCCACTCACCATTTCTGCTGCCCAGCGCGCTCCAGCCTGCCCCTCTGCTCTAGATTGACAGACTACTTCTCTGCATCTCGGCCGAATTCCCGCGTCTGCGCCGATTACGGCGCAGGGAGCAGTCCGACAGTGCCTGCGCCGAATACAGAAGCACGCGGCGCAGGCGCGAGTGGGCTGTCAATCTAGAGGAGAGGGGCGGGCTGGAGCGCGCTGTGCGGCGGAAATAGTGAGTAGACGGAGCCTCTAGGTGCTGAAAAGACGCCCCCATAGCACCTAGAGGCTCATTAGCATAGCAATAAAACTAAGTTTTTTAGGGTAACCGCTGCACAGAAAGGGATTACAATAGCATGGTTAGGTAGAGCAGACACTAGCAGATCGCTAGTGTCTGACAGCTAAATAGGTGAAAATGTGGTGGTAGAAACCCTTTAAAGGTAATCTGTCAGCTCGATTTTGCATTATAATCTACAGTAATCTGTCTAATACTGCAGAAAAGGAGTCCAGATCACTATTTTTTATTTTCTTTCTTACTGCCCCCGGTTCCCCCACTGTCCGGACTGCTGTGCTGCTCTAACATTATGGAGAGGACTCGTGCGCATGCAGTCCTGACAACTCTGAGCGATGGCAGCGGAGGAATGGGGGGGGGGGGGAAGGTAGGAAAACTTTAAAAAATGACCTGGACTCCATATCTGCAGTACTAATCATGTATTACTGTAGATAATAGTCCAAAATCGGGGTGACAGATTTCCTTTAAAGGCTATGTACCCCTTCGGGCACAATTTTTTTCTTTTTTTATGATTGTATTTTACTCATTTTGGGCTAAAATTAATTTTTTCAGTTGGTCATTATTAAAAATATTCAGCCATACTGTCACAGAGGGTTAACTGTTTTTCTAGCAGTGTGAATTGTACTTTTTACTTTTACTTTGTGCTGGTCATGTAATAAATAAATCTCTTTTTGGGCCTTTTTTTGCGTTCCGTATACGGAACCATTCATTTCAATGGTTCCGCAAAAAAAACTGAATGTACTCCATATGCATTCCGTTTCCGTTCCGTTGAAAGATAGTCCTATTATTGCCCGCAAATCACGTTCCGTGGCTCCATTCAACCCAATGGGTCAGCAAACGGAAACACAACGGAAACAAAAAACGGAACAACGGATCCGTAAAAAACGGACCGCAAAACACTGAAAAAGCCATACGGTCGTGTGAAAGAGTTTCACACGACCATATGGCTTTGTCAGTGTTTTGCGGGCCGTTTTTTCCAGATCCGTTTTTCAGTTTTTTGTTTCCGTTGTGTTTCCGTTTCGGTTCCGTTTTTCCGTATGGCATATACAGCATACAGTAATTCCATAGAAAAAATTGGGCTGGGCATAACATTTTCAATAGATGGTTCCGCAAAAACCTACGGTGGCATTTCCGTATGTGTTCCATTTTTTTTTTTGCGGACCCATTGACTTGAATGGAGCCAGAGAACGTGATTTGCGGGCAATAATAGGACATGTTCTATCTTTCAACGGAACGGAAATACGGAAACGGAATGCATACGGAGTACATTCCGTTTTTTTTTGCGGAACCATTAAAAATGAATGGTTCCGTATACTGACCATATACGGAACGCAAAAACCGGTCGTGTGAAAGAGGCCTTATACTCTCCACCACTTTCGCTATTTTAGTTGTTCTGCTCCTGTAACATAGCGGAACAACAGAAATAAGTAGCGGTGATGTGAATGGCGCCTTAGACTTGTAAAGTTGCATTTGTATTAATCTAATACTACAAGAATTTCAACTCCCCTTCTAGATATGGAAGGAGAAGTGTGATTCTTTTTTCAGTGACATTTTTGCCTATCTGCAGGATTTTCCGACGGTGCTTTAGGAGTCTGTAGAAGTTTTTTCTCCATAATCCGCTGTAGGGTTAAAGGGCTTTTTCAGCCATAGTAGATCATGTCCTATTGCTTGGACACTCATGGATCGGTAGGAGTTCCATCTTATACTTCATTCACGTAATATAATTTATACTACAATTTGTTTTCATTGGGTTGCTTTGCAGGATGATAGGCCGCATGGGTTAATGAGTTTGATGAAGGCACAACAGAATGAAAAGCGGGGAAATAACGCTCGTGTTAGGATTCTGAATTCAATCCTGTACAAAGCGTTGGCCGGTCTGCTGAGCACGGCCGAAGTCAGCGAGGAGGTTTTTGATCTTCAAATTGAACTATCAAAGGTAAGCAGCTCGTTTTTAACCCCCTTCCGCAATTGTATGTACACGTATACCATGGAATGTGGTTAGTTGCAGTATTGTCACATACAGGTATGCCATGGTGATCCCCCGCAGAAGCCTGGCTATACTTGACAGATGGGGTCCGGCAGCAACAGCCGGGATTGGAGATAACCCATTAGATGCCGTCGATAACATCCACAATGACTGACCTCTCTGTTTCCCCCTGCACAATGCAGTCACAGGATCAATGGGTTGCTAAAGCAGCCAGAGGCCCAACATTGGCTTTCAGGCCTCCAAGGTGCCTGAGGCCTACTAGGCCTTGTCTGAGGCAGGGTCTAATTGGTTGCCTGTAGGCAGGGGCGTACATAGAAATCATTGGGCCCCCATGCCCGTTCCTAGTCCCTCCCACTATACGCCCTGGCTCCTCTCACTACCCTCCCTAACTTCTCCCCTGCCCCACCTCATGCAGCAGTATTTTGCTCTACAAAATGGCAGTACTCATGCCGGAACCCAATAGACCCATTATAGTGAATGGGATCTGGTAGGTTCTGGCGGTGTTCAGCATATATTGACAAGAATCTAGGGCATTACATGATGTAATACCACCCAACTTTCCTGCTGTCCAGCATTGCACATGCGCAGAGACATGAGAAAAGTTTGATGAAGTGAGTGCCCCCTTCCCCCATCCTCTGTGTCATGCAGGACAGCTGGGAGACACTGACATTACTTGCTATCCTCCATGACACATGTGCAGAGACAGGAGTCTCTGGGAAAGCTGGGTGAACCCCTCCCCCCTGCCTTTCCATGTTCTTATTATCTGCATTTATGCCTTGCAGGATAGCAGGAAATCTGGGTGACATTACATGATGTAACAGCACCCAGCTTTTCTGCTGTCCTGCATGGCACATGTGGAGAGACATGAGAATAGTCTGAGAAAGCTGAGTACAACTCCCACCTACCCTCACATCTTCTCATGCCTCTGCACTTGTGCCATGCAGGACATCAGGAAAGCTGAGTCACATTACATAATAGCACCCAGCTTTCCTCCTGTTCTGAATGGCATATGTGCAGAGGAATAGCCTGGGAAAGCTGAGTGACCCCCTCCCCCTTCCTCCACACATACACCTCTGCACTGTCCCGACTCCTCACCTACAAGTCGTCACTTACTTCATTACTGGTGGGGTTGTGGCAATCCAGAGGAATCAGGCGGGAGGCGGAGCTAGCAAGTGGGAGGTGGAGCAAGCAGATGGGGCGGGGCTAGGAGGTGGGGCTAGCAGACGGGAGACAGTTAGGAAGATAGACAGGGGCGGGGATTCTCCTCCACTGCGGGCCCCTCTTCCTCACGGGCCCCATAGCAGCTGCGTGGTCTGCCTACATGGTAGGTACGCCACTGCCTGTAGGTATCATACTGACAGGTATAATATACTGGAAAATAGAGATATTCCTGTGTATTATACCAGTAACCAATCTTATGTCAAAATGTAAGAATAAAAAAAAGAACATATAATTGGTATTAGCCATAACTATTAAATTATGACAGCATTTTATACGCACGGTGAACGCCTTAAAAAATAAAAATTGCCAACAATGTTTTTGTTTGTGCCACTTCCCAAAAAAACAAATGTGATCACAAAATAATATGTACCTCAAAGTCCTACCAGGGAAAATGTCAATTCTTCCCTCATGCAACTCTGTGTATGGAAAAATGAAAAGTTATAAGAGGTCCATAAAAATGGCACAAAAAAGTCACAAACCATCGGTTTATCATTTAAGTGCCATTGTGACCAAATTTAGTGCCAGTTGGTGTTTCTATGCCGGTATGACCTGTTGTAGATCTCAATCTGGCAGCAAGGGACATCAAGACCGACGTAGAAAACGCTGGTCTTAGTAAACCCCCCCCCCCCCCCCCTCCAGAAAAAAATAGAATAAAAAATAAATCAACATATGTTCAAATTTTGCTATGAAATCTACAACTCATCCTGTAAAAAGTAAGCCCTCATACAGTTATGTAGAAAGAAAAATACAAAAAGTATGATTATTTGCACTGTGAGGAATAAATATCAATGAAAAGTTATTAAATGGGTTGTCCAGCCTAGGAGCTGACGTAACCTCTCCCAGTAACGTGTTTGAAATGAATAAGGAGTCTTGCAGTTTCCTCCATTGTTGCTTCGGGTACAGTATGGGCAGACAGGTTAAAGGAGAACTGTAGACTGCTGGAAGCTAAAGAATCTTGATCTTTCTCCTACTAAGGCCTCATGCACACGACCGTATTTTTTCACGGTCCGCAAAACGGGGTTCCGTTGGTCCGTGATCCGTGACCGTTTTTTCGTCCGTGGGTCTTCCTTGATTTTTGGAGGATCCACGGACATGAAAAAAAAGTCGTTTTGGTGTCCGCCTGGCCGTGCGGAGCCAAGCGGATCCGTCCTGAATTACAATGCAAGTCAATGGGGACAGATCCGTTTGACGTTGACACAATATGGTGCAATTTCAAACGGATCCGTCCCCCATTGACTTTCAATGTAAAGTCAGGAGTTAATATACCATAGGATCTGAGTTTTCTCCAATCCGATGGTATATTTTAACTTGAAGCATCCCCATCACCATGGGAACGCCTCTATGTTAGAATATACCATCGGATTTGAGTTGCATCGAAACTCAGATCCGACAGTATATTCTAACACAGAGGCGTTCCCATAGTGATGGGGACGCTTCTAATTAGAATATACGACGAACTGTGTACATGACTGCCCCCCTGCTGCCTGGCAGCACCCGATCTTTTACAGGGGGCTGTGATCAGCACAATTAACCCTTCAGGTGCCGCACCTGAAGGGGTTAATTGTGCGTATCATAGCCCCCTGTAAGAGATCAGGGGCTGCCAGGCAGCAGGGGGCAGACCCCCCTCCCTCCCCAGTTTGAATATCATTGGTGGCCAGTGTGCGGCCCCCCCCCCCTATTGTAATATCATTGGTGGCCAGTGTGCGGCCTCCCTTGCCCCCCCCCCCCCCCTCCCTCTATTGTAATATCATTGGTGGCCAGTGTGCGGACCCCCCTCTATTGTATTAATATCATTGGTGGCCAGTGTGCAGCCTCCCCCGCCTCCCTCTATTGTAATATCATTGGTGGCCAGTGTGCGGCCCCCCGGCCCCCCCTCTATTGTATTAATATCATTGGTGGCCAGTGTGCGGCCTGCTGCCTGGCAGCCCCTGATCTCTTATAGAGGGCTATGATATGCACAATTAACCCCTCAGGTGCAGCACCTGAGGGGTTAATTGTGCGGATCACAGCCCCCTGTAAGAGATCGGGTGCTGCCAGGCAGCAGGGGGCAGTCATGTACACAGTTCTCAGTATATTCTAACTAGAAACGTCCCCATCACTATGGGAACGCCTCTGTGTTAGAATATACTGTCGGATTTGAGTTTTCACGAAGTGAAAACTCATCTCTGAAAAAGCTTTTATGCAGACGGATCTTCGAATCCGTCTGTATGAAAGTAACCTGCGGATGCCAATCTTGTGTGCATCCGCGTTCTTTCACGCACCCATTGACTTGAATGGGTCCGTGAACCGTTGTCCGTCAAAAAAATAGGACAGGTCAATAGGACGGATCACGGATGCGGCTGCAAAACTGTGCATTTTCCGATTTTTCCACGGACCCATTGAAAGTGAATGGGTCCGCGAAAAAAAACGGCACAACGGCCACGGATGCACACAACAGTCGTGTGCATGAGGCCTAAGGTAAACTTTCATGTATGTACTTCTCAACACTATACATCTTATACTCTTTAGGAAATCATTTCAATGATCATAGAAGCTCCTTGATGTTCGATTACCACTAGTTACTTCCCATGTAGTCCTGACAATGTATGCTGTGTATGGTAAATGGCGGATATGTAGAACATGTTTCAGAGATCACTATGCATTTTAATATTTTATTTTATTTTTTTATAATTTCAGGTGTCCGTAACGGTGGACTTTTCAGTCTGTCGTGCCTATTGGTTAACCAGCGGCAATAAAGAAACTGATGCTGAGATTGAAACAGTTCTTCAGAAATGTGCTCCTTGTTTTCGGTACTGCATTATTATTTTTTTTCTCCTTTGTATTATTGTGCAGTATTTTATTTTAAAGGGAGTCTATCAGCAGTTTTGACCATGCAAAACTGCTGACAGCATTAGGTAGGGGCTGGGGAGTGCAGAACAAACATATTATCAGGAGTAGTGTGAATATTAACTTTTATTCTGCCAGGCACTGCTCCTGCAAGTGCATTGGAGGTGGTGCTTTGTTGTGCAGTGCTTTCTGCATTGAGCTGCTTCAGAGCCCCTCCTACCTGCTCTGAGTGACAGCTGTAGTCATCTCCTGGTTGAATGCCACAGCTGTCACTCAGAGCTGAGGGGAGTGGTGGTGAAGCGGCTCAATACAGAGAAGAGAGAGCACTTCACAGTGAAGCTGCACCTCCTGGACACTTGCCGGAGCAGAATCTGGCAGAATAAAATTCATATTCACACTACTCCCTATAATAAAGCTCCACAAAAGGTATGTTTGTCCTTCTCTCCACAGCGGCCCTACTCCTCTTTAATTATACATGCATATATTATGACATCAGGCGGCGGACTAGGTATCGGTTTCTCAATGGCTTCTATGGCCAGTCAGCCCTGCCAGTGGTGAGGTAGCTATATACAGCAATCAGCCATCATATTAAAACCACAGAAAGATGAAGTGAATAACATTGTTTATCTTGTTACAATGGCACCTATCAAGGAGGGGAATTTATTACACAGAAAGTGAGAAGTTAGTTCTTGAAGTTGATGTTTTGGAAGCATTACATTTGGTCGAGCAAAGGGAAAATGGCTCTTTTCAAAGTCTATGGGGCTCACAGAAATGGCTGTGAATAGGAGTTAAATGGATTTGCTGGACAACCCAGTTATCCCTATTCTGACCCCCTTATGCATATATATGTCGGAGGTCGGCACTTCAAATATGCACGCAAGTTTTAAATGGGGTTGGGGGACGCTGCATAGCCTGACTCCAATGTATTGGAGTCTATCAGAAAAGCTATCTAATGATTTCTTGTTATAGTTCCCTAGGGAAGCTATTAAAAAAAAAATAATAATAAATAAAAAAAAATATATATATATATATATATTCAAATCGCCTCCCTTTCCCCAAAATTTAAATAAAAAAAGCATAATTTAAAAAAATAAACATGAGCATCACTGTGTGTGAAAATGCCTGTAGTATTAAAATATATTTTAAAAAAATTAATAGGGTACCAGTAAGGAGAGACTAGGGAATCAATGAGGTGAGTATCACTTTTATTTTATTTATTTTTTAACTCATTTAATAAGGTGAAAAAAGTAAATACCGGATCCGTTTTGCCGGATGACACCGGAAAGACGGATCCGGCATTTCAATGCATTTTTTTGACTGATCATGATCCTGATCAGTCTTACTAATGCCATCAGTTGGCATACGCTTTGCCGGATCTGGCAGGCAGTTCCGGCGACGGAACTGCTTGCCGGATCTCTCTTCCGCAAGTGTGAAAGTACCCTAATGAAGCTATTTCGGATGCAAAGTACATTAAATACATCTGATTCATATTTTACAGACATCTTCTTATAACTCATCAAGTTCTTGGAAATGTTCCAACGATTGTGTTTTTAAAAGACCAAGAGGATGAAAAAAGACAAGAGGTATTATTGCATTAAGTGTGTGTAATAATGTTTTCTGAACAAGGCCTATAGTGCCAGTGATAAGAAGTGTGAATTGTCCCTAATAAGATGCTTTTGCAAGACTTATTTAAAAAGGGAGTCTTTCACGCCGATTGACCCTATTAACCTATTAACAGACTTATGTCCACGGCATCCCCCCTATTAAAACTGTTCTTACCATATGTTGCTTGCTATCATCGTTCCTCCGAATGAGGCTGTGAAGGTGCCCAGGGGCGGCCTTACAACGGCCGGTGCCCAGGCCCCTGGGTCATTTTCATATCAATCCACTCCCCCTCCGCCGCTTCTGCCCGCTCATCCACCGCCGCCGCTTCTGCCCGCTCATCCGCCGCGTCTGCCCGCCCTTGGTCTCTTCTCTATCCTTCCTCCTACTGTCCGTAATCCCACGCATGCGCCGATGACCGCGATATCACAGTTTACCATGCGCCTGCCCCGGCCTAACTTACATTCTTGCCGTGATGCTGTGATCACGGCAAGAACGTAAGTTAGGTCGGGGCCGGCTTTTTAAAGAAGCAACTTTACAAACATTCTGAATTGAAAATATCCTACCATTTAGAGTGTATGCAACCTCAGCAAACCTATGCGTATCCATGGTAACAGACCGCAAACAAACCCTGCGTAGTCTGATCATGCAGTCATCATCTTTTCATCTATCCCCTGTTTTTCCTAACCTACATTTGGTAGATTAGAAAGAAGTAGGGGATAGATGGAAGAGAATGCTGATTCTTTGTTTAGATTGAATATTAGAAGGGGGCACAGAAGAGACTTATTCATGTTACCAAGACAAGCAGTAACTAATACACACATTACTGCAGCCCTATTTGAAATGTACATATTACATATTATTATTTTCTTTTATAACTTGCATCCTTTTATAGTTATAAATATGAAACCTTAAATTTTATTTTCAAATATAGATTGAAGACTTATTGGCAACTCTAGATTTTGGAGACAGTAATGACCCTGCAGTAAAAAGCTGTGATATATCCAGGTATTCTCATTTTTGTTTACTTATTTATTTTTCAGATGCTTCTTAAGATAGAAGTAGAGAAATATGTGTATGTGACATTACATTTCCTTTTACATCATGTAAAATTTTGCCTGTGGTGTCAGCTGCAATATATGGCCAATATCCCAGTGCAGCGGTCTGGATTTCCCTAAGTGGTTTTCCCATAACTAAAGCCCCAGGCTTGCAATGTCTTTGAGGGTATTAGGTATTCAGATCCACAAAAGTTTCCAAATTATAAAAACTTTTTCTCTCCATAAAAAATGTCCTCATGGTGTGCAGTTTTTAGGCTACTTTCACACTAGCGTCTTCATTTCCGTTATTGAGATCCGTCATAGGATCTCAATAGCGGAAGAAAACACTTCAGTTTTGTCCCCAGTCATTCTCAATGGGGACAAAACTGAACGAAACGGAATGCACTAAAATGCATTTCATTACGTTTGGTTGCGCTCCCATCGCTGTACGCAGCGTTTTTCTGTCCGCGATGTGGTGCGGAGCAAGACAGATCCTTCCTGACACACAATGTAAGTCAATGGGGACGGATCCGTTTTCTCTGACACAATAGAAAACTGATCCGTCCCCCATTGACTTTCAATGGTGTTAATGACGGATCCGTCATAGCTGTAGAAGACATAATACAAGTGTATCCGTTCATGACAGATGCAAACGGTTGTATTATTGTAACGGAAGTGTTTTTGCAAAAAACGCTAGTGTGAAAGTAGCCTTAATTTCCCACGCCGTCCCGAATACTAAACGGAACTGCGCAGGCGCGGGATTTACTGGACAAAGAGCAGAACTCGCCAGTCAATCAACTGGACCTGGGCGTGCCAAAGGGTGCGTAGACCGAGCCTCTAGGTGCTGAAGCAACGCCCTCATAGCACCTAGAGGCTCATTAGCACATTTTAAAAGTCTTTATTTTAAGAGAACGGCTGCAGGCAGGGAGTTATAAGTCATACTGTTATGTAGTACTGACATTAGCCCATCACTAATGTCAGTCAGCTACATAACGTAATTTCTGATGACAGAAACCCTTTAAGGCTGTAATGTAACAAAATACAGAATATATTTTTATACTATGGGCGTTTTCGCACATGGCGACATCCATGATGTTTATTTTTTTTTTTTTTTTTATTTTTGATTTGGCAAAAGGGGGGTGATTTGAGTTTTTTGTTTTTTTGTTTGTTTTTTTTTACACTTTTTTATAGTTCCCATAGGGAACTATAACAAGCAATCATTAGATTGCTATTCCCATAGACCCCAATGCACTAGCACTGGAGTCTGTGAGAAAATTGCTAGTTTCCTATGGAGCCCTATTACAGGCAAGGGCTCCATAGGAAATACAATGCAGCAGCCTCCTGTCATTCACAAAGACAGGGGCTGCTGCACACAAACTCCGGGCTCCTCCGATCGCCGCAAGGGGGAGCCGGAGCATTACCGGAAGCACACGCTCAGATGCCTTGGTCAGGATTGACCACATCATCTGAGGGGTTAAATGTCCCCAATCGGCATTACTGTCGGTTGCGGGTGTTTGCTACAAGAAACAGCAGGCCTCCCGCGGCTTTGGCACCCTCTCCGCTCAGGAGGGGGTGCTATCTTTAAAGACCCAGCCAGCGCCGTACCATTACGGCACTGGTCGGGAAAGGGTTAAAGGGGTTATCCCATGATTAATGTAAAAAATGAAAAATCGGACACCATACAGTACATTACAATCTCTTTCTAACAAAGCTAGAACCAGCCCTGTACCTCACATGGATCCAGAGATCTCCCCATTTATTGCTCTGCTAGATTTATATCAGGCTGGAAGCTCAAGGGGAGTGTCTTTTCTGCTGGAGCTCAGGGGGCGTGTCCATGCTCTCCCTATTACAACTCAGGAGGCAGTTAAAGGATAAAACTGAGCATGTGCGGCCTTCTCAGTAAGCAGGTCAAAGAAATAAACCAACAGCAGATAGCGTTATGCAGATACATTTTATTGAATAACTCAGTGGCTATGGTAAATTTTTTATTAAATTCAATTACAAAAGAATTCAGATCAAGGTGCTGGTTTAAAAACTATAGAATATTTTCTATGGGACAACCCCTTTAATCACTATTTAACCGCCTCCGGACCGCCTAACGCAGGATCGCGTTCCGGAGGCGGCAGCCCTGCGCAGAGTCACGCATATATGCGTCATCTCGCGATGGCCGAGATTTCCTGTGAACGCGCGCACACAGGCGCGCGCGCTCACAGGAACGGAAGGTAAGCGAGTGGATCTCCAGCCTGCCAGCGGCGATCGTTCGCTGGCAGGCTGGAGATGTGATTTTTTTAACCCCTAACAGGTATATTAGACGCTGTTTTGATAACAGAGTCTAATATACCTGCTACCTGGTCCTCTGGTGGTCCCTTTGTTTGGATCGACCACCAGAGGACACAGGTAGCTCAGTAATATGTTGCACCAAGCACCACTACACTACACCCCCCCCCCTGTCACTTATTAACCCCTTATTCACCCTTGATCACCCCTGATCACCCCATATAGACTCCCTGATCACCCCCCTGTCATTGATCACCCCCCTGTAAGGCTGCATTCAGATGTCCGTATGATTTTTACGAATCCACTGATACATGGATCGGATCCGCAAAACACGTACGGACATCTGAATGGAGCCTTACAGGGGAGTGATCAATGACGGAGGTGATCACCCCATATAGACTCCCTGATCACCCCCCTGTCATTGATCACCCCCCTGTAAGGCTGCATTCAGATGTCCGTGTGATTTTTACGGATCCACTGATGCATGGATCGGATCCCCAAAACACATACGGACATCTGAATGGAGCCTTACAGGGGGGTGATCACCCCATATAGACTCCCTGATCACCTCCCTGTCATTGATCACCCCCCTGTCAGGCTACATTCAGATGTCCGTATGATTTTTACGGATCCACTGATGCATGGATCGGATCCGCAAAACACATACGGACATCTGAATGGAGCCTTACAGGGGGGTGATCACCCCATATAGACTCCCTGATCACCCCCCTGTCATTGATCACCCCCCTGTCAGGCTGCATTCAGATGTCCGTATGATTTTTACGGATCCACTGATGCATGGATCGGATCCGCAAAACACATACGGACATCTGAATGGAGCCTTATAGGGGGGTGATCAATGACAGGGGGGTGATCACCCCATATAGACTCCCTGATCACCCCCCTGTCATTGATCACCCCCCTGTAAGGCTCCATTCAGACATTTT
The DNA here is from genome assembly GCF_905171765.1 of Bufo bufo. Taxonomy (NCBI): domain Eukaryota; kingdom Metazoa; phylum Chordata; class Amphibia; order Anura; family Bufonidae; genus Bufo; species Bufo bufo. The sequence goes on from NC_053393.1 coordinate 436,194,375, forward strand.
TTTTGGCCCAAGTTAGTGGAAATTATAATTTTTTTTCTTACAAAGTCTCATATTCCACTAACTTGTGTCAAAAAATAAAATCTCACATGAACTCACCATACCCCTCACGGAATCCAAATGCGTAAAATTTTTTAGACATTTATATTCCAGACTTCTCATGCTTTAGGGCCCCTAGAATGCCAGGGCAGTATAAATACCCCACATGTGACCCCATTTCGGAAAGAAGACACCCCAAGGTATTCCGTGAGGGGCATATTGAGTCCCTGAAAGATTAAAATTTTTGTCCCAAGTTAGCGGAAAGGGAGACTTTGTGAGAAAAAAAAAAATATATAAATTTCCGCTAACTTGTGCCAAAAAAAAAAAAATTCTTTGAACTCGCCATGCCCCTCATTGAATACCTTGGGGTGTCTTCTTTCCAAAATGGGGTCACATGTGGGGTATTTATACTGCCCTGGCATTCTAGGGGCCCTAAAGCGTGAGAAGAAGTCTGGGATCCAAATGTCTAAAAATGCCCTCATAAAATGAATGTGGGCCCCTTTGCGCATCTAGGCTGCAAAAAAGTGTCACACATGTGGTATCGCCGTACTCAGGAGAAGTTGGGCAATGTGTTTTGGGGTGTCATTTTACATATACCCATGCTGGGTGAGATAAATATCTTGGTCAAATGCCAACTTTGTATAAAAAATGGGAAAAGTTGTCTTTTGCCGAGATATTTCTCTCACCCAGCATGAGTATATGTAAAAAGACACCCCAAAACACATTGCCCAACTTCTCCTGAATACGGCGATACCACATGTGTGACACTTTTTTGCAGCCTAGGTGGGCAAAGGGGCCCACATAAAGAGCACCTTTAGGATTTCACAGGTCATTTACCTACTTACCACACATTAGGGCCCCTGGAAAATGCCAAGGCAGTATAACTACCCCACAAGTGACCCCATTTTGGAAAGAAGACACCCCAAGGTATTCCGTGAGGGGCATGGCGAGTTCCTAGAATTTTATATTTTTTGTCACAAGTTAGCGGAAAATGATGATTTTTTATTTTATTTTTTTCCTTACAAAGTCTCATATTCCACTAACTTGTGACAAAAAATAAAAACTTCCATGAACTCACTATGCCCATCACGAAATACCTTGGGGTGTCTTCTTTCCAAAATGGGGTCACTTGTGGGGTAGTTATACTGCCCTGGCATTTTAGGGGCCGAATGCGTAAGAAGTGGTTTGAAATCAAAATCTGTAAAAAATGGCCGGTGAAATCCGAAAGGTGCTCTTTGGAATGTGGGCCCCTTTGCCCACCTAGGCTGCAAAAAAGTGTCACACATGTGGTATCTCCGTACTCAGGAGAAGTTGGGGAATGTGTTTTGGGGTGTCATTTTACATATACCCATGCTGGGTGAGAGAAATATCTTGGCAAAAGACAACTTTTCCCATTTTTTTATACAAAGTTGGCATTTGACCAAGATATTTATCTCACCCAGCATGGGTATATGTAAAATGACACCCCAAAACACATTCCCCAACTTCTCCTGAGTACGGCGATACCACATGTGTGGCACTTTTTTGCAGCCTAGGTGGGCAAAGGGGCCCACATTCCAAAGAGCACCTTTCGGATTTCACCGGTCATTTTTTACACATTTTGATTTCAAACTACTTACCACACATTTGGGCCCCTAGAATGCCAGGGCAGTATAACTACCCCACAAGTGACCCCATTTTGGAAAGAAGACACCCCAAGGTATTCGCTGATGGGCATAGTGAGTTCATAGAAGTTTTTATTTTTTGTCACAAGTTAGTGGAATATGAGACTTTGTAAGAAAAAAAAAAAAAAATATCATCATTTTCCACTAACTTGTGACAAAAAATAAAAAGTTCTATGAACTCACTATGCCCATCAGCGAATACCTTAGGGTGTCTACTTTCCGAAATGGGGTCATTTGTGGGGTGTTTGTACTGTCTGGGAATTGTAGAACCTCAGGAAACATGACAGGTGCTCAGAAAGTCAGAGCTGCTTCAAAAAGCGGAAATTCACATTTTTGTACCATAGTTTGTAAACGCTATAACTTTTACCCAAACCATTTTTTTTTTTTACCCAAACATTTTTTTTTTATCAAAGACATGTAGAACAATAAATTTAGAGAAAAATTTATATATGGATGTCGTTTTTTTTGCAAAATTTTACAACTGAAAGTGAAAAATGTCATTTTTTTGCAAAAAAAATCGTTAAATTTCGATTAATAACAAAAAAAGTAAAAATGTCAGCAGCAATGAAATACCACCAAATAAAAGCTCTATTAGTGAGAAGAAAAGGAGGTAAAATTCATTTGGGTGGTAAGTTGCATGACCGAGCAATAAACGGTCAAAGTAGGGTAGGTCAGAAGTGTAAAAAGTGGCCTGGTCTTTAAGGGTGTTTAAGCTATAGGGGCTGAGGTGGTTAATTAATCTTGGGTACAGCTGTTGACCATAATAAGAGAAGTCTCTAATGCATAAAACATTCTGTTTAGTACCCAGACAATTTACTGTCTTGACTGTAAAATTATGGTTTCTGTGGTTTCCCATTAACATCTGGAACGATAGCATATATTTTCTCATGTCCATTTTTCTTTTTTACATTTAATATCTCATTTGTTTCAGGAAACGGGATGCTACATCCCTTGCCGAATTGTCAGCACCCTCAGCCCCTAGTATGTTTGGAATAGACCATAATGAATTTAACAAGAAAATTGCAGAGTACAAGAAAAGAGTGAAGGAGAAGCAAATAGAAAATGAAGCCACTGAATTCTCACAGCAGCAACAAGAACAGTTGGCAGAGATTAAAAAGCAAAAGATTCGAAAGAAAAAATTGAAAAAGCAAAGATGGACTGAGCTCAATAATGAGAACCCACAATACTATTTAATGGCCTCAGACAATGACTTGTCCTATGACGATCAGGAGGAGTATGATGCAGAACTTGAGGAGGACACTGAGGACAAAGATGATGGCAGCAGAAAGTTGCGCTAACCACTTTCTATTTGAACAGTGTATAAATAAAAGTATACATGTATATATCTTCCACGCTATCCATATTTTCTGATTTATAGTAATAAAGTAATTGTTAACTAACTGAAAGTGGACTTCTAAGAACATTTAGTAAATTCCTTATGGAAAGTGCTTAAAGAGGTTTTTCCGGGACTTGGATACCGATGATCTATCCTCAGGATAGGTCAACAATATTAGGTCGGTGTGGATCTGTCACCTGGAACCCCCGTCAATCAGCTGTTTTGGGACTGTGCTGGAAACTATACAATGGATGGAGCCTTCTGCTTTTATTATTTCAGGCGGCTGCCTGGAACAGCTAATTGATAGAGGTGTTGGAACCCAACAATCTGGTATTGAAGACCTATCCTGAGTACAGGTCATCCATATCTATGTCCTGGAAAATCACTTTAAGGGTCCATTCACACATCCGTTGTTCTGCAATTTTGCAGAATGGGTGCGGACCCATTCATTTCTATGGTGCCGCAAAAGATGCGGACAGCACACCGTGTGCTGTCCGCATCTGTAGTTTTGCTCCGGCCCCGCAAAAAAGATAGAGCATGTCCTATTCTTGTCCGCAATAACTGACAAGAATAGGCATTTGTATCATAGGGCTGGCCATGTGCAGTCTGCAAAACGCAAGTCTAGGCAAGTCCCACAACACATTTGTCCACATCAAGCAGCCCACAGTAATGCAGCCCCGTTAATGTCGCCCTATGAGTAAATATTGTAGAATTATCAAATAGTAAATTAAAATATCCATTAGCACTATACAAATTGCCACATTTCTTAATCCAGAAAACACTATTGGTAATCTATTCTACACATACATATACACATACAGGCTTAAAGCAGGATGTTCTCAGACAGAAGTGGCCACTGAACTTAGTGTCACTGAGTGTCATCAGCAGGTTGCAACAGAGACTGGAAGAGTCACAGAAAGGCATAGAAGGGGATGTCCTTTGGCCATATCCCACACTGATGACCACTTCATTGTGGGCAAAAAGTATACATCTTAGGTATCGCCGTGTCCGTAACAACCAGCTCTATAAAAATATCACATGAGGTAACCCCTCATATGAATACCTTAAAAAATAAAATAAAAACAGTGCCAAACAAAAGGCCAAACGAGCAAAAAGGCGTATGCTCCCCAAAATAGTACCAATCAAACAGTTACCTCATCCTGCAAAAAATGAGAACTTACCTAAGACAATCGGTAAAAAACAAAACTGACTCTCAGACAATGGAGACACTAAAATGTTTTTTTTTCCTTCAAAACTGCTATTATTGTGTTAAAGTGAAATAAATTTAAAAAAGTAGACCTATTTGGTATTGCCGCATCCGTAAAAAACAGCTCTATAAAAATATCACATGACCTAACCCCTCAGGTGAACACCGTAAAAAATATAAATAAATAGTGCCAAAAAAACTATTTTTTCTCACCTAACATCACAAAGTGCAACACCAATCGATCAAAAAGGCGTATGCCCCCAAAAATAGTAGCAATCAAACTGTCCCCTCATCCTTCAAAAAATGACGATTGTCAAATAATAAAAAATCTACGGCTCTCAGACTATGGAGACGCTAAAACAATTTTTTTTTGGTTTCAAAAATGCTATTATTGTGTAAAACTTAAATAAGAAAAAGTATACATATTAGGTATTTCCCCGTTCATAACGATCTGCTCTATAAAAATATCACATGACCTAACCCCTCAGGTGAGCACTGTACAAATAAATAAATTAAAACTGTGCTAAAACAACCAAATTTTTGGTCACCTTGCCCCATAAAGTGAAATAATGAATGATCAAAAAATCATATGTACCCAAAAATGATACCAATAAAAACATCAACTCTTCCTGCAAAAAACGAGCCCCTGCACCAGAAAAAAATAAATAAATGGCGTTCAGAAAATGGACACAAAAACATTATTTTTTTTTTAAATGGTTTATTATGTAAAACTGAAACAAACAAAGAAAGTAGACATATTTGATATCATTGTGCCCGTAACAACCTGCTCTATAAAAATAGCACATGATCTACCCTGTCAGATGAATGTTGTAAAAAATAAAAACAGTGCCAAAACAGCCATTTTTGTGTTACCTTGCCTCACAAAAAATGTAATATTAGAGCAACTAAAAATGATATGTACCCCAAAATAATACCAATAAAACTGGCACCTTATCCCCTAGTTCCCAAAATGGGGTCACTTTTTGGGAGTTTCTACTGTAAGGGTGCATTAGGGGGGCTTCAAATGGGACATGGCATCTAAAAACCAGTTCAGGTAAATCTGCCTTTCCAAAAACCATATGGCGCTCCTTTTTCTGCGCCCTGCCGTTTGCCCTTACATCAGTTTTACGACCACATGTAGGGTGTTTCTGTAAACCGCAGAATTAGGGTAATAAATATTGAGTTTTGTTTGGCTGTTAACCCTCTATGTGTTAAAGAAAATCTGCCAAAAAAGTGAAATTTAGAAATGTTATCTCCATTTTCCTTTAATTCTTGTGGAACACCTAAAGGTTTATAAAATCAGTTCTGAGTAACTTGTGGGGTGTAGTGTCACGGGTGAAGTTGCAGATAGCGGGAACTTATAAATAAACGACCGACTGGCTTGATGCCAAACTAAGGAGCATATAGGTGAGCCCTATAAAACCCTAATAGCTCTCCCTGACTGCTAAGCACATGCAAGGGTCTCAATGGTAGACGATTGCATGCCCACGTACCTAATACTGTGTGGCACCTGAAAACCCTATAACAGTGAGGGGACACGACCACCGGCTCCCTGCACTTAATACGGACGGAGTCAGGGTCACCTAGAATCAAGCCAGCACGGAAACACAATAAAGGAAAAGACTTATCTGAGCAAACAGTAGCAGCAGCCTCCAGCAGTGAACACTTCATCCAGGAAGTAGTATAAACTGCAGTATGGGAGGGAATATAAAGGAAGACAATTAGTCTAAATAAGTGACACCTGGCAGAAGGAAAGGAGATGACAAAGTGAAACCAAAACAAAGAACGTCATACAAGAGGTAGAGAAGAACGTCTGTCAGACCTTCTCACAGAACTGGCGGTGACATGTAGTTTCTACAATGGGGTCATTTATGGGGGGTTTCCACTATTTGAGCCCCTACAAAGTGACTTTAGACCTGAACTGGTCCTTAACCCCTTAAGGATTCAGCCCTATTTCACCTTAAGGACTTGGCCATTTTTTGCAAATCTGACCAGTGTCACTTTAAGTGCTGATAACTTTAAAACGCTTTGAATTATCCAGGCCATTCTGAGATTGTTTTTTTCGTCACATATTGTACTTCATGACACTGGTAAAATAAAGTAAAAAAGATTCATTTTTACTTATAAAAAAAATACCAAATTTACCAAATTTTAAAAAAAAAATTGCACATTTCTAAGTTTCAATTTCTCTACTTCTATAATACATAGTAATACCTCCAAAAATAGTTATTACTTTACATTCCCCATATGTCTACTTCATGTTTGGATCATTTTGGGAATGATATTTTTTGGGGGGGGATGTTACAAAGCTTAGAAGTTTAGAAGCAAATCTTGAAATTTTTCATAAATTTTCAAAAACCCAATTTTTAGGGACCAGCTCAGGTCTGAAGTCACTGTGCGAGGCTTACATAATAGAAACCACCCAAAAATGACCCCATTCTATAAACTACACCCCTCAAGGTATTCAAAACTGATTTTACAAACTTTGTTAACCCTTTAGGTGTTCCACAAGAATTAATGGAAAATAGATTTTTGGCAGATTTTCCATTTTAATAATTTTTTTCCAGTTACAAAGCAAGGGTTAACAGCCAAACCAAACTCAATATTTACGGCCCTGATTCTGTAGTTTACAGAAACACCCCATGTGTGGTCGTAAACTGCTGTACGGGCACACGGCAGGGCGCAGAAGGAAAGGAATGCCATACGGTTTTTGGAAAGCAGGTTTTGCTGGACTGTTTTTTTTGACACCATGTCCCATTTGAAGCCCCCCTGATGCACCCCTAGAGTAGAAACTCCAAAAAAGTGACCCCATTTTAGAAACTACGGGATAGGGTGGCAGTATTGTTGTTACTAGTTAAGGGTACATATGATTTTTGGTTGCTCTATATTACACTTTTTGTGAGGCAAGGTAACAAGAAATAGCTGTTTTGGCACCGTTTTTATTTTTTGTTATTTACAACATTCATCTGACAGGTTAGATCATGTGATATTTAAATAGACCAGGTTGTCATGGATGCGGCGATACCTAATATGTTTACTTTTTTTTTATTTATGTAAGTTTTACACAATGATTTCTTTTTTGAAACAAAAAAAAATAATGTTTTAGTGTTTCCATAGTCTGAGAGACATAATTTTTTCAGTTTTTGGGAGATTACCTTGGGTAGGGTATGATTTTTGGCACTATTTTGGGGTGCGTGTGACTATTTGATCGCTTGCTATTACACTTTTTGTGATGTAAGGTGACAAAAAAATGGCTTTTTTTACACCGTTTTTATTTTTTTACGGTATTCACCTGAGGGATTAGGTCATGTGATATTTTTATAGAGAAAGTTATTACGGACGCGGCGATACCTAATATGTATACTTTTTTTTATTACACAATATCATTTTTGAAACAAAAAAAAAATAATCATGTTTTAGTGTCTCCATATTCTGAGAGCCAAAGTTTTTTCAGTTTTTGGGCGATTATCTTAGGTAGGGTCTCATTTTTTGAGGGATGAGATGACGGTTAGATCGGTACTATTTTGGTGGGCAAACGCCTTTTTGATCGCTTGCTGTTGTACTTTTTGTGATGTAAGGTGACGAAAAAATTGTTTATTTAGCACAGTTTTTATTTTTTACGGTGTTCATCTGAGGTGTTAGTTCATGTGATATGTTCATAGAGCCAGTCGATACGGACGCGGTGATACCTAATATGTATACTTTTTTTTCCCCCCTATTTTTTACCAATTTTTTTTTACTTTATTTGGGGAAAATTACGTTTTTGTTTTTTACTTGAAACTTTTAATTTTTTGGGGGGAAAACTTATTTTTTTCAACTTTTTTTTTCACTTTATTTTTTGTCCCACTTTGGGACTTGAACTTTTGGGGGTCTAATCCTTTACAATGCATTCCAATACTTCTGTATTGGAATGCATTGGCTGTATGAGTAATACTGTGTGTATTACTCATACAGCTTCCGACCTGTGAGATCCAGGGGGGTGGATCTCACAGGCTCGTCACCGGAAGGCAGCGCGCTGCCTTCCATGCCATCGGGTCCCCCCTACAGCCGCATGGGGACCCGATGGCACCCCCACTTGCCGCTGCAAACCGCAGGTCTGAATTGACCTGCGGTTTGTGGCGATAGCCGACACGGGGGGGGTCACGGGCCCCTCCCCCGGCATTGTGACAGGATGCCAGCTGAATGATTTCAGCGGATATCCTGTTCCTATTAACCCCCGCCGCGCCGCGATTTAGTTTTAAAGTTATGACGTATCAGTACGTCATGGGTCCTTAAGGACTCGGGAAACATGCTGTACCGGTACGTCATAAGTCCTTAAGGGGTTAAAAAGTGGGTTTTGGAAATGTTCTTAAAAATTTGAAGAATTGCTTCTACAATTCTAAGCCTTCTAACGTCCTAAAAAAATAAAATTACATTTCCAAAATGATGCTAACTAGTGTTGATTGAGCATCATAGTGCTTGGGGGCTTGGGCCGAACACATCGGGATGCTCGGGTGCTCTACCGAGCACAATGAAAGTCAATGGGAGAAACCCAGCATTAAACCAGGCACCCCCTGCTCTGAAGAGGAGGAGAGGGTGCCTGGTTCATAGGAAAAGGTCAGAAATTGATGAAAAAAAACACAGAAATGGTTCGGGAACAGCATGGGGAGGATGTCTGGATGCATCTTGGACTCCCAGGTCGCTGCTGGGAATGATGTTGTCCGAGTAGTACGCCACTTTTACAGACTGACAATAATACGCACCAAACCAAAGATAAAATCGATTTTAGAGGAAAACATTTTTCCCCTGTATATTTATGGTTCAATAAGATTTTATTATTATTATTATCAAATACAATCATAAGAGAACATCCCAAATTGCAGTATACATACCGCATACAAAGATACATTGCGACATGCAATCATGAACAGCAGTACAGCATAAAGGACAAGGTATAAGCATGTATCTGTATCTGTATAACAAACAGTCAGCTGACAAAAAGTCAGAGGAAACAAAGGCCCTAAAGGGCTTAATAAGGCCTCAAACAAATGATGTATAGGCCAATAATTCTAGACAAACTTGACATAAAAGGGGGGAAGACAGGGTGACACACAAGAGGAGGGGAGGGGGGGGGGAGAAATCATAGGTCATATCTAGAGAATAGCTAGGTACTATTAAGGAGGAGAATCAGGGAGAACCCCAGATGCCAACCAAACCGAAAACGACATAGATGATCTAAACCTTGACCATGGCTCCCAACCCCTAAGAAACGCCGGAATCTTGTTGTGATCAGAGGCATACATCTCTTCCCTGTGTAACCGCTCATCCAGTGCAGCGGCCCAAGTGATCCTTTTCAAACTCTCGGTTGACTTCCAATTGCGTGGGATAATTTGCCTCATGGCCAGCATAAAGAGCCGCAATGAACCTTTCTTAACATGTGAGATTCGCCCCGGGAAAATAGAAAGCAGAGCGATGGAAGGGGAAAATGCAATGGAGGCCCGGAATAGAAAATTATAAAGCTTGAAGACATCTTTCCATAATGGGTTAAGCCTCGGACAATCCCACCATATATGGGTCATAGTCCCCCTAGCACCATGGCATCGCCAACATAGTTCAGAAACCGAGGGGTAGAACCGATGCAGTTTCTCCGGTGTCCGATACCATCTGGTAAGTATTTTATAGTTGAGTTCTTGTAAATTACACGATATAGAGATCTTATGCGTGAAAAGCAAAGAGCGTTTCCATTGATCCCCAGTAAAAGTATCACCTAATTCCGTCTCCCAATCAAGCATAAACTTGAGTTTGGGGTAGGAATCTCCAGATTGGCTGCCCTCAGTGACCTCGGTGTTCAGCATGATGTAAAGCAAGGAAATAGCATGGCCAGGGGCAGCCTGAGCAACACATAGCTTTTCAAAATCTGTTAGAGATGTATGGGACCGCAAACCAGGCATCAGAGATCCAACAAATCCCCTGAGTTGAAAATAGAGGAACCATCTTCCAGGAGATGATGGGAATATGTGCGATAGGTCCTCAAGAGGGCGTATCCCAGTAGAAGAACAGACGTCTCTCAGTCTGACAGTAGATGTGTGGGTAGTTCGGAAGGCGGGCACCTGTCTCAGACCCATAGGTAAATCTGGATGGTCAGTGAGCATTGAGAGGGGACCTGGGATCTTAGCCAAATTCAGTTTAGGTGCAAACTTTATCCATGAGGCTGCTAAAGTAGGGAGGAGCATATCAGATTGGGCATGCGGGAGGTTGCATAGGGAGTTAGGGGACAGCCAAAATATACCTGTTGCAAGGTGGGGATTCGTAACATGCTCTATTTCTACCCATATCTTAGTATTCTTATTATGAAAAAGATCTAAGACGCAGTTCAAGACTGCAGCCCTGTAATAAGTCAAAAAGTTAGGTAAACCTGTCCCTCCCTTTAATTTAGGGCGAGTCAAAAGACTATGGCCAAGCCGCGCTCTGGATTGATTCCACACGAATTGGGAAGCCAAGCGCCGGAGGCGAGTAAAGTAGATCAGGGGGATTTTACATGGAATTGTTTGAAATAGATAAAGCAGGCGCGGTAATATGTCCATTTTAAGGGTATTAATTTTACCAAACCAAGAGATTCGTAGGGACAACCATTTTTGAAGGCTCTCTGTAATGGATTTGAGGAGAGGAGTATAATTCAGTTTAAATAGATGTGAGGGATTGGCAGGTATGTGAACTCCCAAATATTTGATAGAGTCTTCCGTCCATTTAAAGGAGAAGGATTCTCCAAGGGATTGCACTTCCCTATGGGGAAGGTTAATATTCAGAATTTCGGACTTGTGTACATTAACTTTGAAGTTACTGACGCGTCCAAATATATCAAATTCCTTGAGAACGGACGGAAGGCCTATTCTGGGGGAAGTAAGGTATAAAAGCAAGTCGTCTGCAAACAATCCCCTGTATATTTACTTGTATATAAAGTGCAAGTGCTGCCAAAAATTACAAGTAAGAGGCACTCCGATACAACCTGTATATCACATAAAGGAGGGCCTCATTCACATTATGGTACAATTTTTCAGGTAGTGGGACTCCTACACTTAAAGCCTATGCACTAAGAGAAAGGGCTGCAAAAAATTACAAGGAACAGGCACTACAATACACCCTTTGTTACACATAAAGGAGGTGTAATGACCGGCGACACGCACAGGGAGGGAAAAAGGGAAAGCCCTGCCTAAGGGAGAGGGAAAGGTGGTGACCCCTAACTCATCTTGCGGCTGGCACCTGACTGCCCTGACGTCCCTAGACGGGTTCCTCACCCGTGCGGCGATCACGTGCCTAAACCCTGGCTTTCCCTAAAATGAGCTCTAGATAGTGAACGGGCCGGTGGGATCGCTAGTCCGCACCACTATCACTAAGAAGGAAACACCAGGGAGAGGACAGACAAAACAGACAAACACATACACCCGGGTGACCGATCACAATAGACCACAAAGGTCCAACAGGGATCCGGAGGGTAGCGTTCTGGACCAACTACCAGAGAACGCAGCAACACAGCTCCAGAAGGTCAGAATAGATGTCCAGGCAGGAAGCTCTATCTCTGGCAACCAGAGAAGTGTGAGAGAGGAATATAAGGAGGATTGGGAGTGCTGGACAAGGAACAGCTGAGGAGAAAGAGCTACGGATCCCTGAGTGAGCCAAAAGGGTTTGCAAAGCAAACCCAGAAAGCTACCATAAGGAAAACAGCCCTATCTTAAATAGAGCGTGCAGCCAACCGCTGCGACTTCCTGACCCCGGGTATAACGGAGTCAGGCGTGGTTCTCGATACCCTCGTGACAGGAGGGCATCATACACAGCCTTGAAAAATTATGATTCATGGGCTGCTGGTGACGCTCAAAAACATTTGGAGCAAGGGCCAGCTGATCTGACCATCTAAAACATTATGGGCGAGGGCCTGCTGCCACTATGGTGACTCTAGATAACTTGGGCCCGATCGCACGTCCCCGTGACGGCAACGATCCATTCGGATGTCTGCCCTATCAACTTTCGGTGTTACTTTCAGTGCAAACCATGGTGACCATGGGTAACAGGGAATCAGGGTTTGATTCTGGAGAGGGAGCCTGAGAAACAGCTACGGTTACCACTTCAAAGCAAGGCAGCATGCGTGCAAATTACCTATTAGGTATAATAAGGTGATGGCCTGCAGATGAGCGGACCCTCTAAAAAATTATATGCGAGGGCCTGCTGCTGAGCTGACCCTCTAAAACATTATGGTTGAGGGCCTGCTTCTGAGCTGACCACTTAAAAAATTATGGGAGAGTGCCTGCTGCTTAGCTGACCATTAAAAAAAAATGTACAGTGTTCAAAGCAGGCCGGGTCGCCTGAATACATTAGCTAGGAATAATTGAATAGGACTCCAGTTCTATTTTGTTGGTTTTTCCAACTGGGGCCATGATTAAGAGGGACGGCCGGGGGCATCCGTATTGCGCCCCTAGAGGTGAGATTCTTGGACCGGCGCAAGACGTAGCAAAGCAAAAGCATTTGCCAAGAATGTTTTCATTAATCAAAAATGAAAGTCGGAGGTTCTAAGATGATCAGATACTGTCGTAGTTCCGACCATAAATGATGACATCCAGCGGCGTTATTACCATGACCCGCGAGCAGCTTCTGGGAAACCAAAGTCTTTGGGTTCCGGGGGGAGTATGGTTGCAAAACTAAAACTTAAAGGAATTGACAGTGAGTGGAGCCTGCGGCTTAATTTGACTCAACACGGGAAACCTCACCCGGCCCGGACACGGAAAGGATTGACAGATTGATAGCTCTTTCTTGATTCTGTGTGGTGGTGGTGCATGGACATTCTTAGTTGGTGTCGAGCGATTTGTCTGGTTAATTCCGATAATGAACGAGAATCCTCTGTGATAACTAGTTACGTGACCCCCGGCGGTAAGGATTGTGTTGACCAGACTCTTGTATAATGAGACTGGACTTGTAGGTGAGGGCCTACTGGTGAGCTGACCCTCTGAAAAATTATAAGCGAGATCATGTAGGTGAGCTGACTCTGTAAAAAATTATATGTGTGGGCCTGCAGGTGAGCTGACCCTGTAAAAGATTGTAGGTGAGGCCATGCTGGTGAGCTGACCCTCTAAAAATTATATGCGAGGGCCTTCAGGTGAGCTGACCCTGTAAAGGATTGTAGGTGAAGGCCTGCTGGTGAGCTGACCCTGTAAAACATTAAATGTGAGGGCCTGCTGGTGATCTGACCCTGTAAAACATTATATGCGAGGGCCTGCTGGTGAGCTGACCCTAGGAAACATTGCAGGTGAGGGCCTGCTGGTGATCTGACCCTGTAAAACATTATATGCAAGAGCCTGCTGGTGAGCTGACCCTCTAAAAAAATATATGCAAGGGTTTTCTGGTGAGCTGACCCTGTAAAACATTATATGCGAGGGCCTGCTGGTGAGCTGACCCTCTAAAAAATGGTATGCAAGGGCCTGCTAGTGATCTGACCCTGTAAAACATTGTAGGTGAGGGTCTGCTGGTGAGCTGACCCTGTAAAACATTATATGCGAGGGCCTGCTGGTGAGCTGACCCTCTAAAAAATGGTATGCAAGGGCCTGCTAGTGATCTGACCCTGTAAAACATTGTAGGTGAGGGTCTGCTGGTGAGCTGACCCTGTAAAACATTATATGCGAGGGCCTGCTGGTGAGCTGACCCTGTAAAACATTGTAGGTGAGGGCCTACTGGTGAGCTAACCCTCTAAAAAAATTATATACGAGGGCCTGCAGCTGATCTGACCATGTAAAACATTATATGCGAAGGGCATATATGTGAAGAATAAGCATGTTGATATGATGGAAGAGGAGAAGTAGGATGAGAAAAGGAAGATTCAACCATATACCCTTGTTTGTGGTGGAAGGGGTGCATGGGAATACAGTGTATTCAGTACATTATAAACAGCACATTTAAAGTGCCTTTATGTTCATCAGCTTTCCTCTGGTGGAGTCGAGAATCATGGTCAATCCAGGCCTTGTTCATTTTTATAAGAGTCAACCTGTCAGTATTTTCAGTTGACAGGCGGATACGCTTATCTGTTATAATGCCACCAGCAACACTAAATACCCGCTCAGACAAAACGCTGGAGGCAGGGCAGGCCCGCACCTCCAAGGCATAGAGCGCCAGTTCATGGCACGTATCCAGCTTGGACACCCAGTAGTTGTAAGGCACAGAGGGATCATTGAGGACGCTGACACGGTCTGCTATGTACGCCTTCACAATCTTCCAAAAATTTTCCCTCCTTGTGACACTAGGCCGCGCATCAGGGTGAGGGTGCTGGCAGGGTGTCATGAAACTGTCCCAGGCTTTGGAAAGTGTTGCCCTGCTGCTGTTGGAACTGCTGTGTGTTCCCCTTGTCTCCCCTCCTCGGCTGGCCAGGAAACTACGGACTCTGCCGCCAGCGTTGTAAGATGGATTTTATTATTATTTTTTCAACAAGGGTCTTCTGGTATTGCACCGTTTTGCTCGTCCGACTCACCAGAGGAATGAGAGATGAGAAGGGTGAACAACCAGTAATCCGTGTTGTCTAAAATGCGTATAACACGGGAAAGGCAGCCTAACATGAAGTCAGCCATGTGTGCCAGAGTACCAAGAGGCAAGACTTCGCTGTCGTCATCAGGAGGATCACTCTCAATCTGCTCATCCTCTTCTTCTGCCTACCCATGCTGAACAGATAGAATTAAACTTCCATGGGTACTACCCTCTGTAGCTGAGGCAACGTCTCCTGCTCCTTCTCTTCATCGTCCAATTCGCTCTGAGAAGACGAACTGAGGGTGGTCTGGCTATCACCCTGTGTAATGTCTTCCCCCATTTCCGCCTCTTCCGCATGCAAAGAGTCGTCCTTAATTGTGAGCAGCAAGCGTTTGAGTAGACACAGAAGTGGTATGGTTACGCTGATAATAGCGTTATCGCTGCTCACCATCTGTGTTGATTCCTCAAAGTTTCTTAAAACCTCACAGAGGTCAGACATCCATGCCCACTCCTTGCTTGTGAATAGCGGAAGCTGACTGGAAAGGCGACGACCATGTTGCAGCTGGTATTCCACTACTGCCCTCTGCTGCTCACAAAGCCTGGCCAACATGTGGAATATTGAGTTCCAGCGCGTGCTCACGTCGCACAACAGTCGGTGAGCAGGCAATTTCAAGCGCTGCTGCAGCGTTGACAAACCAGCTGAAGCTGTTGATGACTTGCGGAAATATGCACACACGCGGCGCACCTTCACCAGTAGTTCAGGCAAATTCGGGTAGGTTTTGAGAAACCGCTTAACCACTAGGTTTAAGACGTGGGCTAGGCATGGGATGTGTGTGAGCTTGCCGAGCTCCAAAGCCACCACCAAGTTACGGCCATTATCAGACACAACCATGCCTGGTTCTAGGTTGAGTGGCGAGAGCCACAGCTCAGTCTGGTCTCTTATCCCCTGCCACAGCTCTGCGGCGGTGTGCTGTTTGTCCCCTAAGCATATCAGCTTCAGCACAGCCTTTTGCTAATTCCCCACTGCAGTGCTACACTGCTTCCAGCTACCGACTGATGACTGACTGGTGCTGCACGCGGATGATAATTCATGCACGCGGATGATAATTCAGAGGTGGAAGTGGAGGAGGAGAAGTGGGGGTTGGAGACACTAACGTAGGTGCTGCCGGAAACCCTGATTGACATAGGGTCCGCACATTTAGTGCTATGGCCAGTGGGTGGGTGGCTGGGTATTTGTGATTGCGTTCAAATGCCTGGGGTAAGGACATTTGTACACTGCACTGGGACACTCTGCTCATACTCCTGACTTGTTGACCTAACCCCTACCTCACTGATTGATAACTGTGTCTCATCTTCTTCCTCAACCTCAAACGTGCTTGGCGAGAGCGCCAAATCAAGGAATGGCGCTGAAAAGAGCTCCTCAGAATATCCGAGTGTGGGATCACTTGCCCAGACTCTCCATGGTGGGAGGAAGGAGGATCAGGGTGAGGATTAGGTTGAGCAGACTCTTGGCTACTGAGACTGGACTTGGTGGAAGACAGGGTGGTGCTTAACCGACTGGAAGCATTATCTGCTGCAATCCAACCAACCACCTAGTCGTACTGGTCTGGCTTCAAGAATGGTGTCTTGCGCCACTCTGCAAACTGGGACATGAAGCTAGGTATCGTGGATGATTGTTTTTCTTGTGCTCAGGCAGCAGGCACAGTTTCACCGCGCCCAGGGCCACGGCCTCTGTGTGCACCATCAGCATCATGGCCACTGCCCCGTCCATTACTGCTTGCCTTCTTCATATTAAATGTTATATATGATTGAAAGTCTGTCACACGTACAGTAGGGTAGGAATTGGAAGTGTATGCGCAAACAAATTTAAAAAGGTATTTGAGATGTGGAAACGTCACACAGGAGATATCTCGCAGATAATGTCAATGCTGTCACCAGCGGCTAATGAAAAATTACAGGGAATGTCACTGGTATTTGGGATGAGGAAACTTTATACAGGAGAGGTACCACCGGTAATGTCACTGTACGCAGCGTCTACGCAAAAAAGTACACTGTATGTCACAGATACATTTTTGAAGCGCACACATTACACTGGAGATGTGGCACTGGTAATGTCACTGTCAGAAGCAGACAGTCTATTGAAAAAGTACACTGTATGTCACAGATATTTTTGGGATGTGCACACTTTACACAGGAGATGTGGCACAGCTAATGTCACTGTCCGCAGCAGACACCATCTATGGAAAAAGTACACTGTATGTCACAGATAAATTTTAGAAGCGCACACGTTACACTGCAGATGTGGAGCTGGTCATGTCACTCAAAAAATAGTGGTAGGTTGTGGTGGCTCACTAGCAAGTAGTTAAGGTATGGTGCTGCAAGCTAATATAGAGGGAATCACCCCACCCTCTCTTAAAGGCAAATGTAGTAATAGGAAAATGAGCGAGCACTCATACACTTGGCAACCAGATTGACATGTGCAGAAAATATTTATTAAATCCCCATAAAATACAAGTAATAAAATTTATAAGAACAATGTAGCAATAATATACAACATTACAGTCACATATATTATGGTAGATATGATCGACACTATATTCATATGACTCAATAGTGTCGATAAATTCAATAATATACAGTCATGTGAAAAAATTAGGACACCCTTTGAAAGCATGTGGTTTTTTGTAACATTTTTAATAAATGGTTATTTCATCTCCGTTTCAACAATACAGAGAGATTAAAGTAATCCAACTAAACAAAGAAAACTGAAGAAAAGTCTTTTCAAGATCTTCTGTAAATGTCATTCTACAAAAATGCCTATTCTAACTGAGGAAAAAGATAGGACACCCTCACATGTATTCCCTCTTAAATTGGCTCAGATCTCACACAGGTATATCACACCAGGTGCACATAATTAGTAGATCGTTACTCTGCATGTTGAATGAGGCTTGCCCTATTTAAACCTCAGACATTTAGTTTGGTGTGCTCCTGACTGTTGAAGTGAGAGTGAGCACCATGGTGAGAGCAAAAGAGCTGTCAGAGGACTTCAGAAAAAAGATTGTAGCAGCCTATGAGTCTGGGAAGGGATTTAAAAAGATCTCAAAAGATTTTGAAATCAGCCATTCCACTGTCCGGAAGATAGTCTACAAGTGGAGGGCTTTCAAAACAACTGCCAACATGCCCAGGACTGGTCGCCCCAGCAAGTTCACCCCAAGAGCAGACCGCAAGATGCTAAAAGAGGTATCCAAAAACCCTAAAGTGTCATCTCGAGAACTACAGCAGGCTCTGGCTACTGTTGATGTAGAAGTACATGCCTCTACAATCAGAAAGAGACTGTACAAGTTTAACTTGCATGGGAGGTGTGCAAGGAGGAAACCTTTGCTTTCCAAGAGAAACATCGAGGCCAGACTGACATTTGCCAGCGATAAAGTTGACAAAGACCAGGACTTCTGGAATAATGTTCTTTGGACAGATGAGTCCAAAATTGAATTATTTGGACACAACAGCAGAGGACATGTTTGGCGTAAACCAAACACAGCATTCCAAGAAAAGAACCTCATACCAACTGTGAAGCATGGAGGTGGAAGTGTCATGGTTTGGGGCTGCTTTGCTGCAGCAGGACCTGGTCAGCTCACCATCATAGAATCCACGATGAATTCTACTGTGTATCAGAAGGTGCTTGAAGAACATGTGAGACCATCAGTTAGAAAATTAAAGCTGAAGCGGAACTGGACCATGCAACATGACAATGACCCAAAACATACTAGTAAATCAACCAAAGATTGGCTGAAAAAGAAGAAATGGAGAGTCCTGGAATGGCCAAGTCAAAGTCCAGATTTGAATCCCATTGAGATGCTGTGGGGTGACTTGAAAAGGGCTGTACGTGCAAGAAACCCCTCAAACATCTCACAGCTGAAAAAGTTCTGCATTGAGGAGTGGGGTAAAATTTCCTCAGACCGATGTCGAAGACTGGTAGATGGCTACAAGAACCGTCTCACTGCAGTTATTTCAGCCAAAGGAGGTAACACTCGCTATTAGGGGCAAGGGTGTCCTATCTTTTTCCTCAGTTAGAATAGGCATTTTTGTAGAATGACATTTACAGAAGATCTTGAAAAGACTTTTCTTCAGTTTTCTTTGTTTAGTCGGATTACTTTAATCTCTCTGTATTGTTGAAACGGAGATGAAATAACCATTTATTAAAAATGTTACAAAAAACCACATGCTTTCAAAGGGTGTCCTAATTTTTTCACAAGACTGTATATCACACCAAAAAACTTCAAGTATATGCTGTTATTTGGGAAAGAGGGGGTATTATCTTCTAGCGCTCTATCCCAATTTGGGAAACTGAATTTCACTGAAAATGTTGTAGGTGTATTCACTGGGAGCGCAATATGTTCATAAAGTGTCCACAGGAATCCTGATAATGTGAAAAGTCTCTTATAGCATATCCTTTTAAGGTCTATATGAGCTTTGAATTGAAGAAAATTTTAAATCGATATTTGGCTTACCCTCTAGCGTCTGCTGTCTCCCTATTGCTTCAATGGAGCTTTAAATATTTGCCGGCTTATTCAATCGCTCCATACAGCAAGCTGGTTTAAATTTCGCGGGAGTTCCAAAGATCGCGGGAGTTGCCACTCTGTTCCGCAATTTCCTTTGGTGCAGCTTTCGACGATAAGAATAGTTAATCCTTTACTGTACAGATTTTCTTCTGTATGGCCATACAGTATTATCGGAGGATTTTCAATGCAGGTACTCACTTGTTTCACCATACGCGTTACGGGTAGATTCACTCTCCCTTCCTCAGTGGTCAAGTGTCTGCCTGCCGTCACTGTTCGCAGCAGCCGCCATCTACGGAAAAAGTACACTGTGTAAGGGGTTACACTCTCAGGCAGGGCGGCAGTGACAGATTCTCTTGCAGACCACAGGGTTAAAGTCCAAACGTTGCTTTATTTTTAACACTCCTGGCAATACAGGCACCCCAGTTATAATTCACGGAGTAAGGGGAAGGTCCAGTACCACAAAACATAAACCAACCCTAAATAAACCCCTGTCCGTCTGGGCTCTGGCTAATACAGTGAAGATCCTAGCTCACCTATTGAACACAGGTCACACAGAGAATTCGGCTTCTCTAGCCAGCAGCGCAGCCAGCTTCCCAGACTTTCTCCAGGCATTACTCTCCCCAGACTGACAGCCTGGACTGTGCTTTATTTCCCCTTGACGATCCCAGCTGGGTTCAGCTGGGGATCCATCAGGCTAGGAGAAAACCTGTCCCGGAATGGGGTGGACTGGGGAGGTCCCTCTACCAATCCTACCTTCTCCCAGTCCAATAAAATCCAGCCCATAAACTTAACAAAACTGTCTCAGCAACCTACACATTGCTGAGACCATTTTAGCCTTCTGGATTTTATTTACCTCACCCAGTTGAGGAAGCTGGGTGGGATATACACCCCATACGCTTTACCATACACTTTTCTGTTCACCTTACCACAACTGTATGTCACAGATAAATTTTTGAAGCGCACACGTTACACTGCAGATGTGGCACTGGTAATGTCACTGTCAGAAGCAGACACCTTCGATTGAAAAAGCACACTGTATGTCACAGATATTTTTTGGATGCGCACACTTTACACAGGAGATGTGGCACAGCTAATGTCACTGTCCGGAAAAAGTACACTGTATGTCACAGATATTTTTTGGATGCGCACACGTTACACAGGAGATGTGGCGCAGCTAATGTCACTGTCCGCAGCGGACACCGTCTACTGAAAAAGTACACTGGATCTCAGATATTTTTCTGATGCGCACACTTTACACTGGAGATGTGGCGCAGCTAATGTCACTGTCCGCAGCGGACACCGTCTACGGAAAAAGTACACTGTATGTCACAGATATTTTTGGGATGCGCACACTTTACACAGGAGATGTGGCGCAGCTAATGTCACTGTCCGCAGCGGACACCGTCTACTGAAAAAGTACACTGTATGTCACAGATATTTTTGGGATGCGCACACTTTACACAGGAGATGTGGCGCAGCTAATGTCACTGTCCGCAGCGGACACCGTCTACTGAAAAAGTACACTGTATGTCACAGATATTTTTGGGATGCGCACACTTTACACAGGAGATGTGGCGCAGCTAATGTCACTGTCCGCAGCGGACTCCGTCTACTGAAAAAGTACACTGGATCTCAGATATTTTTTTGATGCGCACACTTTACACTGGAGATGTGGCGCAGCTAATGTCACTGTCCGCAGCGGACACCGTCTACGGAAAAAGTACACTGTATGTCACAGATATTTTTGGAATGCGCACATTTTACACTGGAGATGTGTTGCAGTTAATGTCACTGTCTGCAGCGGACACCGTCTATTGAAAAAGTACACTGGATGTCACAGATAATTTTGGGATGCGCACACTTTACACAGGAGATGTGGCGCAGCTAATGTCACTGTACGCAGCGGACACCATCTATGGAAAAAGTACACTGGATGTCAGATATTCTTTGGATGCACACACTTTACACAGGAGATGTGGCGCAGCTAATGTCACTGTCCGCAGTGGACACCGTCTACGGAAAAAGTACACTGTATGTCACAGATATTTTTGGGATGCGCACACTTTACACTGGAGATGTGGTGCAGCTAATGTCACTGTCTGCAGCGTACACCGTCTATTGAAAAAGTACATTGTATGTCACAGATAATTTTGGGATGCGCACACTTTGCAGCGGCCTAACTATTGTACGCTATTTAGCGCAGGATGTGCTAAAAATAGATATTGCTGCCACACACCTCAGAAGGACATTTGGGTCTGTAAAGTTTTAGCTATTTAGCGCAGGTTGCGCTAAAAATATAGATTGCTGCTGCCACACACAATAAAAGGACTTTTGGGTCTCTGAAAAGTTTTGGTGGTAATAATATTCTTAAATCACTCACTACACTAAATAGTGGTAGGTTGTGGTGGCTCACTAGCAAGTAGTTGAGGTATGGTGCTGCAAGCTCATATAGAGGGAATCACCCCACCCTCTCTTAAAGGCAAATGTAGTAATAGGAAAATGAGCGAGCACTCATACACTTGGCAACCAGATTGACATGTGCAGAAAATATTTATTAAATCCCCATAAAATACAAGTAATAAAATTTATAAGAACAATGTAGCAATAATATACAACATTACAGTCACATATATTGTGGTAGATATGATCGACACTATATTCATATGACTCAATAGTGTCGATAAATTCAATAATATATATCACACCAAAAAACTTCAAGTATATGCTGTTATTTGGGAAAGAGGGGGTATTATCTTCTAGCGCTCTATCCCAATTTGAGAAACTGAATGTCATTGAAAATATTGTAGGTGTATTCACTGGGAGCGCAACATGTTCATAAAGTGTCCACAGGAATCCTGATAATGTGAAAAGTCTCTTATAGCATATCCTTTTAAGGTCAATATGAGCTTTGAATTGAAGAAAACTTTAAATCGATATTTGGCTTACCGTCTAGCATCTGCTGTCTCCCTATTGCTTCAATGGAGCTTTAAATATTTGCCGGCTTATTCAGTCGCTCCATACAGCAAGCTGGTTTAAACTTCACGTTACGGGTAGATTCACTCTCCCTTCCTCAGTGAATCTACCCGTATTCAGGAGAAGTTGGGCAATGTGTTTTGGGGTGTCATTTTACATATACTCATGCTGGGTGAGAGAAATATCTCGGCAAAAGACAACTTTTCCCATTTTTTATACAAAGTTGGCATTTGACCAAGATATTTATCTCACCCAGCATGGGTATATGTAAAATGACACCCCAAAACACATTGCCCAACTTCTCCTGAGTACAGCGATACCTGATGTGTGACACTTTTTTGCAGCCTAGATGCGCAAAGGGGCCCACATTCCTTTTATGAGGGCATTTTTAGACATTTGGATCCCAGACTTCTTCTCACGCTTTAGGGCCCCTAAAATGCCAGGGCAGTATAAATACCCCACATGTGACCCCATTTTGGAAAGAAGACACCCCAAGGTATTCAATGAGGGGCATGGCGAGTTCATAGAATTAGTTAGCGGAAATTGCTATTTTTTTTTTTTTTCTCACAAAGTCTCCCTTTCTGCTAACTTGGGACAAAAATTTCAATCTTTCATGGACTCAATATGCCCCTCACGGAATACCTTGGGGTGTCTACTTTCCGAAATGGGGTCACATGTGGGGTATTTATACTGCCCTGGCATTCTAGGGGCCCTAAAGCGTGAGAAGAAGTCTGGAATATAAATGTCTAAAAAATTTTACGCATTTGGATTCCATGAGGGGTATGGTGAGTTCATGTGAGATTTTATTTTTTGACACAAGTTAGTGGAATATGAGACTTTATGAGACTTTGTAAGAAAAAATGTCTGAATGGAGCCTTACAGGGGGGTGATCAATGACAGGGGGGTGATCAATGACAGGGGGGTGATCAGGGAGTCTATATGGGGTGATCACCCCCCTGTCATTGATCACCCCCCTATAAGGCTCCATTCAGATGTCCGTATGTGTTTTGCGGATCCGATCCATGTATCCGTGGATCCGTAAAAAACATACGGACATCTGAATGCAGCCTTACAGGGGGGTGATCAATGACAGGGGGGTGATCAATGACAGGGGGGTGATCAGGGAGTCTATATGGGGTGATCACCCCCCTGTCATTGATCACCCCCTATAAGGCTCCATTCAGATGTCCGTATGTGTTTTGCGGATCCGATCCATGTATCCGTGGATCCGTAAAAAACATACGGACATCTGAATGGAGCCTTACAGGGGGGTGATCAATGACAGGGGGGGTGATCAATGACAGAGGGGTGATCAGGGAGTCTATATGGGGTGATAACCCCCCTGTCATTGATCACCCCCCTATAAGGCTCAATTCAGATGTCCGTATGTGTTTTGCGGATCCGATCCATGTATCCGTAGATCCGTAAAAAACATACGGACATCTGATTGGAGCCTTACAGGTGGGTGATCAATGACAGGGGGGTGATCAATGACAGGGGGGTGATCAGGGAGTCTATATGGGGTGATCACCCCCCTGTCATTGATCCGATCCATGTATCCGTAAAAAACATACGGACATCTGAATGCAGCCTTACAGGGGGGTGATCAATGACAGGGGGTGATCAATGAGTCTATATGGGGTGATCACCCCCCTGTCATTGATCACCCCCCTATAAGGCTCCATTCAGATGTCCGTATGTGTTTTGCGGATCCGATCCATGTATCCGTAAAAAACATACGGACATCTGAATGCAGCCTTACAGGGGGGTGATCAATGACAGGGGGGTGATCAGGGAGTCTATATGGGGTGATCACCCCCTTGTAATGCTCCATTCAGACGTCTGTATGTGTTTTGCGGATCCGATCCATGTATCCGTGGATCCGTAAAAAACATACGGACATCTGAATGCAGCCTTACAGGGGGGTGATCAATGACAGGGGGGGGATCAGGGAGTCTATATGGGGTGATCACCCCCCTGTCATTGATCACCCCCCTATAAGGCTCTATTCAGATGTCCGTATGTGTTTTGCGGATCCGATCCATGTATCCGTAAAAAACATACGGACATCTGAATGCAGCCTTACAGGGGGGTGATCAATGACAGGGGGGTGATCAATGAGTCTATATGGGGTGATCACCCCCATCATTGATCACCCCCCTGTAAGGCTCCATTCAGACGTCTGTATGTGTTTTGCGGATCCGATCCATGTATCAGTGGATCCGTAAAAATCATACGGACGTCTGAATGGAGCCTTACAGGGGGGTGATCAATGACAGGGGGGTGATCAGGGAGTCTATATGGGGTGATCAGTGGTTCATAAGGGGTTAATAAGTGACAGGGGGGGTGTAGTGTAGTGGTGTTTGGTGCTACTTTACTGAGCTGCCTGTGTCCTCTGGTGGTCGATCCAAACAAAAGGGACCACCAGAGGACCAGGTAGCAGGTATATTAGACGCTGTTATCAAAACAGCGTCTAATATACCTGTTAGGGGTTAAAAAAATCACATCTCCAGCCTGCCAGCGAACGATCGCCGCTGGCAGGCTGGAGATCCACTCGCTTACCTTCCGATCCTGTGAACGCGCGTGCCTGTGTGCGCGCGTTCACAGGAAATCTCGGCTATCGCGAGAGGACGCGTATATGCGTCCACCCAGAAGAGCAGGGCCGCCGCCAGGACGCAATCCTGCGTACGGCGGTCCTGAGGCGGTTAAGCGAATTATTAAAAGTTACATTTTATTATCTGGGACAAGAAAGGAAATAAGCCTGTAGCTATGTGATTGTGTACCACATAACGTGACACGTCAGATTTGCAAAATTAGGCTCTGTCAGGAAGGGGGAAATGGCCCGGATATGAAGTGGTTAAAGGGCCAAGACTTTCAGGTTTAAATTTTTTACCATTGATATCATGGTAGAACATTTTAGGGTTAGTTTTACTCTCTCTAGCTTGGCTGCTTTATCTCGTCTTTTGCATATTCTATTTTTTTCCTTATAGTTTTGTTGTGCTTCTTCACTATCTTCCTGTTTTAATAATTTAAATGATTTCTTTTTGTCATTTATCGCCCCCTTTACAATTCGTTTTATCCACATTGGGGTTTCCTTTTCATGTTCCTGACCCTTTTATTCCCATAAAGTATATATCTCCCACAAAGAGAGTTTAGGATGTGATTTTTTAGTTGTATTTTTATTTTTGAGGACATTGTCCCAGTTAGTGAAGCTGATGGATTCTCTTGCTTTTTGGAAGTTTAGTGTTTTTGCACCTCCCTGAAAAAACTATCTTTTTATATTATGGTCACTATTTCCCAGTTGTCCTCCAACCTGTACGTCTTTTATTCTGTCAGGTCTATTGGTTATTAAGTCCAGTATGCATTTTCATAATCTTTTTCTTTTTTTTATGGTGCACTTTTACCAGAAAGGTAGTCTGTGAGCTTTAGGTGACCAAACAGCATGCACAGCTCACCTTTGTTTTCCTGTTGGTGGTTCCATGTCCCAGAAAGTGTTTGATCCGATATGCAGATGAAGTATCAAGTGCCCAGTTGGGTGGTCCATAAGGTGGCCAGTTCCCAGGCCCTTCTCTCCTAACCAAGCAATTTTCCTCTCCTTTGTTCCTGATTGATATCTCTCTATTCCTGATATCACGCATCCCCACTCCAAAAACCTGTGCCGGTGTAATGTACAGCCAGTCCTTACATTATCAAACAGGAGCCCAGGATATCTGTCACAGCACTTTAAGGGCTTGTCCGAGATTTTGATGGTCTATCCTCAGGATAGGTCACCAGTATCTGATTGGTGGGGGTCCAACTCCCAACACCCCCGCCAATCAGTTGTTTGAAGAGGTTGCTGCACTCCCGTAAGTGCTGCGGCCTCTTCCTAAGCCAGTGACACCGCTTTCTACAGTCACATGGCCTAGGTGCAGCTCAGTCCCATTCCAGTGAATCTAGCTGAGCTGCAATACAAGGAAGGGGCTATACAATGTGCGGCAGCACTCTTCAAACAACTGATCGGTGGGAGTGCAGCGA
This sequence comes from Bufo bufo, assembly GCF_905171765.1. Lineage (NCBI taxonomy): Eukaryota > Metazoa > Chordata > Amphibia > Anura > Bufonidae > Bufo > Bufo bufo. The sequence goes on from NC_053393.1 coordinate 436,220,643, forward strand.
CTCAGATCCCCACCAATCAGATATTGATGAACTATCCTGTGGATAGGTCATCAGTCTCAAAATCTCTGACAACCCCTTTAAAGTAACATAATCTGACAGAATAAAACCTGATATTTACACTACTCCCAAAAAGCTATGCTGTGCTGCTAGTGCTGTCAGCATTTTAGCATGGTCAACTGTGACAGATTTAACGCAGCATCTAAGCAGGGAACTTGCAGCATAGTAGCAGAAAAGAAGAGCTCTAGCCATTATAAAGATTTACAAAAAAAGAAGAATATTAGACATGATATAAAAGACTGACTTACTGATCTTTTACTGGTCCAGCCTTTACTGCCTTGTCACATGCTGATCAGGTAGAGTGCTCTAGAATTGCTCTGCCCAATCACAGAGACACTGTAGAACTGTACAGTTACAGCTGCATAATCCTACCCTCCCTGTGATCTTCTTTATTATCAAAGCAGAAAGCAACGCTGGAAACTGGAGAGGTAAGTAACCACTGGATGTAACCCTTCCACTACCCACCACCAAGATTCCTACATTAACCCCTTCACTACCAAAGATACCCAGGGATGCTGACTCTAACACCTTTAGGCCTCATGCACACGACCGTTGTGTGCATCCGCGTCCGTACCGTCATTTTTCACAGTTTAGCGGAGGTCCCATTCATTTCTATGGAGCTGTGAAAAAAAACTGATAGTCCTCTGTTTTTTTTTCTCCGCGTCCATGATCCGTGATTCCAGTCAGTCCAAAAAATATAACCTGTCCTATTCTTGTCAGTGGAAAACGGCGGACGGACCCATTCAAGTCAATGTCGTGTGCATGAGGCCTTTCTGTCATGAATACTACATGGATGCTATGTGAAATAAAACAAAAAAATGTGCCCCAAACTGCCAGAATAGAACATTTACTGTTTTAATGATTCGGACATGTTTAACCAAAAAAAATCATCAGGCTCATTGTAAGGTCAATGTGCCATACGAAAGTGGGAGAGACTTGCCTCCCTACTTGCAGCGACACGCTCCTCTTACTTAGGGCTCACGCACACGACCGTTGTTGTTTTGCGGTCCGTTTTTCACTGATCCGTTGTTCCGTACCTGAGGGTTTTTTTTCGCCGATTTAAGTCCTCTTCCGTTCCGTTATTGCACAAAACATATCCGTATGGTTTCCGTATTTGATCCGTTTTTTGCGGATTGTATACATAAACAGTAACTTATTAATCACCAAACACATGAGCAATATGGGCTGGGCATAGCATTTCTACAGTATGGATCCGCAAAATACGGATGTGTTCCGCGTGTGTTCCGTATTTTTTGCGGACCCATTGACTTGAAGGGGGCCTCGAACCGTGATTTGCGACAATAAGAGGACATGCACTACTTTTTTGCGGAACGGCCATGCGGACAAACGGAAACAGAATGCACAAGGAGTAACTTCTGTATTTTCTACAGCCCCATTGAAGTGAATGGTTCCGCATACGGTCCGCCCAAAAAACGGAACGGAAGCGGAAAGAAAATATGTTTGTGTGCATGAGCCCTTACAGTCATGCACTGCCCTGCACTGGAAACATATTTGGTGTTATAGTAATGCCTGTCTTTTAAACACCTGCATCAAGCCTGACTACACTTTTTTTTTGGTCTGAAATATATATTTTTTAACACGTCAGAATATAGTAGATTTTTTTTAAGTGTTATGCCCAGTTTTAGTTGTTCAGACAGTTGGATACTATGTAGCCCTGTACATGTGGACGTTTTGTAGGTCATTATTTGGGTGCTGTATGTTAATATTTATTTGATGTGATTGTGTATAGCCCAGCTTAAAAGGAACTGTTCCTATGCTAGTACCTTAAAGGGGTTATCCCATGATTAATGTAAGAAATGAAAATCCAATATCATATAGTACATGACAATCTCTGTTTCACACTTGTGTTGTGGCATTCCGGCAGCAGAGGATCTCAAAACCGGGCCCAAACGGTTCCATTTTGCCCCCATCAATGTCAATAGGGACAAAACTGATCAGGATGCATTCCGTTCCGTTTTTTGATCGGACACAAAACCGCTGCAAGCTGCGGTTTTGTGGCCTGTCTGCGAAACGGAACAAACCGGATTCGGCAGCAAAATCAATGTAAGTCAATGATGCCGGATCCATTTTGTTTGGATCCCAAAAAAACTGATCTGTCACCCATTGACTTACAATGATTTTAGTGCTGCATCCGGTTTGTTACGTTTCGACGTAACACAACCGCATCTTAATGGAACGGATGCATCCGGATGTGTTAACATAAAACAGAACCGTTTTGGTTTCCGGTTTTGAGATCCTCTGCCGGATCTCAAAACCGGAAACCAAAACGCAAGTGTGAAACAGGCCTAACAAAGCTAGAACCAGCCCTGTACCTCACATGGATCCAGAGATCTCCCCATTCATTGCTCCAATTGCTCTGGGGTGTGTCCTTTCTACTGTAGCTGGTGGCAGTTGAAGGATGGAACTGAGCATGTGCTTCCATCTCAGTGAGCAGGACAGAGAAATTAGAAAAAAAAGCAAACAGCAGATGGCGCTATACAGATAGCTTTCAGTGAATAACTCAGCGGCTGTACTAAATTTCTAATTAAAGGCAATTTCAAAAGTATTCAAATCCAGATGCTGGGTTGCAAAATGTAGAATATTTTTCGTGGGACAACCCCTTTAACTGTCCATCTCTCTGTCTACAAAGACTTAGAGGGAGCATGGGTAGCCAGCAACAGTCATGTGCTGTTAAAGGGGTTGTCCAAGTTATATTTATTGCTGAACTATCCTCAGGATAGGTCATCAATATCAGATCGTCTGGGGTCCGAGTCGTCCGTCAACCCCCGCTGATCAGCTGTTTGAAAGGAAGGTGTGTGCCGTGCCAGCGCTGCCTCCTCTTCATTGTTTACCTGCTCGCCGTCGCATCTGCAGCGGTGAGCAGGTGTAATTACACCCAAGCCGTCCCATTCATTTCAATGGTACGGCTCGCTCCTATACAAGTGTATGGCAACCATCCATCCCATTGAAATGAATGGGGCGGCTTGGGTGCAATTACACCTGCTCACGGCTGCAGATGCGACGGCGAGCAGGTAAACAATGAAGAGGAGGCAGCGCTGGCACGGCGCGCGACTTCTCTTCAAACAGCGGGGTGCCGGACCCTAGCCGATCTGATATCGATGACCTATCCTGAGGATAGGTCATCAATAAATATAACTTGGACAATCCCTTTAAAGGCGCCACCTACATTCAAGGGCAGATTTATCATTACAATATCCCACTTTTTGTGGCATTAAAAAGTGGCAAACTTGTGCAAAACTTTTTTTGCAAGTGGCATTTCTCCACTTTACATTTATCATCTTTTACGCCAGTTTTCTGAACTGGCACAAAATCTACGACAGCCGGGGTGTACGCCTTGTTATAAATTCGGTGCAGCATCTGCCATACACTGCCTATCTATGATAAATCTGAGCCATAGAATTGTTTGAAACAATGTATAAAATCCTATATAGATAAGTCTCGATTTACTTTATCATCAGGGCTTTTGTTCCTAATGGAGAAGACTTTACTAATCATCTTTATTCATCTAGCACCAACCTATTCTTCCTATATCATGGCCAAGGCTCTTCACAAATATGATCACGGAAGCCATTCATTAAGTACATCACGGCTCCCTCCTCTCCCACCATCCTATTCCCAGAGACTCATCTGACAGGAAAAGAGAAAACTAAAGACTATAATGTGTGGGGTTTTTTAAGGTCTGGGTGTGAGGGAATGATTGAATCTTCCTTTTTAATATCAAAAGATGAATACAAATTGCATGATAAGAAAATGATTCGGTATCACGGTAACTGTATCCGGGAAAGCTGGTTTACAACTTAAGATGGCCTCCATTACAGTTTTGCTTCTGTTTCTTTAGACAGATTTTCCATTCAGGAATCAGCAAAATCTAAAATGGCGGCCACTCAGCTTTTTCAGAAACAGATAAACACAAGCAATGGTGTTTGAGGGAAATAATGGCTTTCTTTCTTTTTGATACCAATATATGAATACAAATTGCATGAGGAGAAAATGATTCTGTATCACGGTAAAGAGTCATCATTATGAACAGGAAAGAAAATGTCTTCTTTTTTCCTTCCCATTTCTGTCAAATTTCTTTTGACAGAAATGGGAATGTAAATTGGCAGCTACTTAAATTTTTTTCACACAAAATTAAAAAAACATGGTGTCACCCTCTTCTGCCAAGCCATTGAATATTTAGCCATGTCTTAGTGTTACTGTATCTGGGAAAGCTGGGTAACAGCTAAGACGGCCTCCATTACAGTTTTGCTTTAGTTTCCATTCAGGAGTTAGTGAAATGTAAAATAGAAATGGCGTTGAGAGAAATAAGGGCTTCTATTTACTGGGAGACAGTTCTTCAATGTATTTTTTTTTTACAGATTCTTTGATTCCAGTCATATTGCAATGAATTTCCCAATGGTAAAACATGACAAAGTGATATATGTCTGTCATGTTGGCTAGCACAGGATAAATTTGTGCATAATCCAAGATGGTGTTTTTTAGGTCTTTTTTGTTTATTTTTTTAGCTCTATTGTGTTTCCCATGCTAGTTTAGTGAAAAGAAAGTTATTATTTTTGACCATAACTAAAAAAGTCATAGGGGAAATGTTAGCAAAGCTGATGTAAGGGAGAGCTGGCTTAGCTGCCCACAGCAACCAATCAGATGCCACCTTTCATTTTCCAAAGGTGCTCTGAAAAATGAAAGGTGGAATCTGATTGGTTATTGTGGGCAACTATGCCAGTTTTTCTTTACCCCAGTACCCCATAGGATTTTATATAATTTTATTTCAGATTTTGTTGTAAATTGTCCAACTTCATGGCACTGTGGTCTTATGTAGCCATGATGTGCCACACACATTATATTCTGCTCCTCATGAGAGCTTCATTTCTGTTGGACATTGAGATTTGCCAACAAACCAAAGTGGTTCTCTCCAATAAGAAAAACACGCCCACACCATGCACAGGAGCATTTTCCTATTGGCTCTGTAGTAGTGGGCGGAGTTAAATCACACCACCTACTAAATTTGCATAAAAGAGGCGGGCATGGATGCAAATCACGGGACTAGCTGTCGTCACTATGATGAAATTTTCCCCGCCCCCAAACTTGACGTCACTGGATTTTGAGTAGGTAGCGAGACTTTTGTAGGTAAGCTCAACACTGGGGACAATAGAGGGGGGTGTGGTAGGGTTATTTAGGGGTACACACTGGAGCTTTCTAGACACCCCCCAAACTTCCTGAACCCCTAATTCTTCCAATAAACCCTGAAATGGGACCCTAATGGTTTTTCTTTTTGAATGTAAAGGGGGCGTGGCCAGACTGGGCAGAAAATGCATGCAGATTATAGGGACCCTGACGTCACTTCCTTGCTATATACCCGTCCGCCATTTTCTGGCGGTGAGACAGTTAGGGGGACGGCGCACCGGTGGCGGCAGAGGAGCGGACGCAGTTTCCTGGATAGCACGCCCACCCACACGGTGACTGATACCGGACCTATCCGAGGGGAGGGGCAGGGAGAGCGGCGGCTGAAGCAGGCGGGAGGAAGCGGCGCTGGGAGGCGGAACCTCTTGGCCCGGGCTCTATTAATCGGAGCGGCTCCCTCTGGGTAAGTGCAGCACGTGCGGCCATTGTGTGCGCGGCGGCCGCTGACTGAGACCCGATAACGGGCGCCGGAGCGCGGGCTTTTCTCGGCACTTCTCCTGCCGCTGACTCCTCCCATGGGTCTCTGACGGGGGCGCCATGTTTCTCGGTGGCCACCGGGGGCCCTTCCGCGGCCCTTCGGCTCCCCTGCCACGCTGCCCCCTAGGGGGTTGTACCGAGTACTCGAGGAGGCAGAGAATTGGGACAGCGGTCGTTGTACCGTCCACGGCTGGAGGTCGTGGCCAGTGTCCTGCAGTGAAGCCAGGCGTTCTCAGGGCTCCACGAAGAGCCACAAGAATCCTCCCCTCATCCATTTCTAGCCACCTGGTGGTCTCCAGCCATCATCCCCATCTCTGTGTACCTGGAGGGCGGGGACATGGATGTGTGTGGCCTGCTCTCAAGTGTCTAACATTGCCGGACTGAGCCAATGACCAGGGGAATTAACCGAAATAGTATTGAACACACAGTGTACATCATTAGTGTCTAGTTACACTTCCATCTAATGGGGGAATACATGAAAGATACATGTCTGGTCCCAGGTGGTTGGGGGGGCACAGAATAGTATCAAGGGCCCTGATCTAAAGTGTATGGCCGCGCTGGGTAGTTGGGCACAGGTGCCCTCTTACACTATAGATTCACATACAATTTAGTTCTTATGTTCTGCTCCCGATTCTATCACAGGACATATCTATTTTTTTTCACGGTCACCTATTTTTACGGACTGTTCAGAAATTTTGTACGGTTGGGAAACATGGAGAGACATATCTACGATGGAGCTATTTGATGGTATTATTTCCATCTCATACTTTTAAGCCTTACATGCACTACAACATGTGGTGCAGTGTAAGAAGTATGGAGCGATCCTTCCAATTAGAGCCCCCCCGGGGACTAAAAATTAGAGTTGTCCGGGTTTAGAGCTGAACCCGGACGTACCCATGTTTTCACCCAGGCAGCCCCCCCTGATGTTAGCATCGGAGCATCTCATGCTCCGATGTGCTCCCTTGGATCGCGCAGGGCACACGGGCTCTTTTGTTTACAATAACACACTGCCGGGCGGAGTCTTCTGGTTGGTTGACGTCACCGGCTCTGATGGGCGTGCTTTAGCGCTGCCCTAGCCGTTTTACTGGCTAGGGCAGCACTAAAGCCCGCCCATCAGTGCCGGTGACGTCACCGGGCCTCCTGGCAGCCCCATGGAGAGCGCCGGTACATCACCGGATCTCCAGAAAATGCATCGGAGTATAAACTGCTCCAATGTTCAAGTCAGGGGGGGCTGCCTGGGTGAAAATGGAGGTATGTCCAGGTTCAGCTCTGAACCCGGACAACTCCTTTAAAAACACAAAAATAATACATTCAAATCACCTCCTTTCCCATTTTCACATATAAAGATAAACAATAAAAAAATAAACATAAGTGATATCGTCCTTTCCAAACTTTTAAAATATAAAAATATTGTTCCTGCATGGTGAATGTACATATACTTTAAAATGGTACCATTAAAAACTACAGTTTGCTCTGCTAAAATCAAGCCTTTATTCAGCTCTCTAGACAGAAATATAAAAAGTTGAAGCCGTCAGAATATATAAAACAATACAACTGTATACATTTATACAGATCTACAGAATAAGGATATCATGTCATTTTTAACGCACAGTACATCATACAAAAAATCCCTCCCCAACTCCCTAATTTTCCAATACAAGTTATGGTAAAAAAAAAACAGTGCCATTAGAAAAATCCAACCACCTATACGGCTATGTGAACAGAAAACAAAACAAATGATGGTTCTTGGAAGACAGCTAGAAGAAACGAAAATGAAAGAAAAAATTAAAATAGGCCACGTCCCAGAACGTTTACATAAAAGTCTAGAGTTCATGTGGACATTGGTGGAGGTCTGACCCCTGTGATCACTATTGAGAGAAGTCCATTTAAATGATAGTTTACTGAAAGTCTCATTGGTACGTGGATAACGGGAAAGCTGAGGGTTCCGGCTCGGTGGGCACCGCATAGCTTGGCATTTTTCATTAGTGTTGGGTGGAGGCATCTCCCTACCAAGCTGCTTTAGAGAGAAGTTTACTGTGAAATTTTTGACCACAAGCCTGTCCACAGCTAAGGCCCCTTTCAGACGAGCGAGTTTTCCCGCACGGGCGTGATGCGAATGCATTGCGCCCGCACTGAATCCGGACCCATTCATTTCAATGGGTGTGTGTACATGAGCGTTGCGTGAAAATCGCAGCAGGTGCTATATGTTCTGCGTTTGTCATGCAGCCTGGCCCCGTAGAAGCGAATAGGCCTGCGTGAAAAACGCATTGCATCCGCAAGCAAGTGCGGATGCAATATGTTTTTTTACTGATGGTTGCTAAGATAAACAACTGAAGGCAATCGCAAACAAAACTGACTGAACTTGCTTGCGAAATGGTGCGAGTTTTCCTGAACGCATCCGGACCTAATCCGTATCGTTCGTGTGCAAGAGGCCTAAGAGGCTGGTTCTCTATACAGCTTTATGTAACCGTGATAGGATCTAGTGCTATCACCGTATCTGGTCCAGTACTCTGTCCAGAGAGTAACTGACTATTCATTCCAGGTACTCAGAATGATTCTTGGACTAGGTGGGGCCTGTTCACACGGGCGTGGACTCGCCTCTATCTCCAGCACAGTCTATCTGCAGAACAGCTGCTCATTGCAGACACAGCCCTTTCCATGTGAGATCTGTCATTGAGGGAAAAATGATGTTGGTTCCAGTTGATTTATTTAAAGCATAAGCCACAGCTGTAAGTGACCTACTACATATATGGTAGGTATGTGTCGTGGGGCCTTTACGCAGGCTAATTATCTGGAACGGGTGAACGTGGGTTTCCTATAATGGCCTTCATCCTCGGCCCATGTAAATATCTTCTTACTGGGTCGCCACTAGTAACAACTTCCTGACCCGGTCTTGAAATAGGAAATCCAAGATGGTGCCTGCTTAAAGGGGTTATCCAGGAAAATATATTTGACTTCTCATGATAGGTCATCAGTATCAGATCTGCGGGAGTACGACTCCCGGGGCCCCCATTGATCAGCTGTTAGAAGAAGCCTTGAGTGCTGCAGGCTCCTCCTAGGCCAGATACCTCACCATGTATCTGTCATGTGGCCCAGTTGCATCTCAGCCCCATTCAAGTTATTGGGGCTGAGCTGTTATACCAAACATGGCTGGCTATACTATGGCTGGAGCTGTCCTTGGGAATCTGCATCCCTAACAATAGATCATTTCTCTCCAGTCATTTCATTATCTATAAAGCGAGTGACATGTAATATAGGAGTAGACCATTGAGTTTAAGTAATGGTCATGGCACACCTCTTCACTCTCTCTGCACAGGTCACAGAGCATGCTCAGAACACTCTCCTGTTGAAGTCAATAGATAATTTTTCTGCCAGAGGTTTCCTTAGAAAGCTGTTAAGCAAATCTCTGTTAATAGCTCAGGCAAGATGGCTTCTCCCATAATTATGTACAGAAAAATATGTACAGTTAGAAAAATGAAAGCAGATTAAAATAGGCAATTGTACAAGTGCTCCCTCAAGTTACAATATTAGTTGCTTCTGGGGAAACTATTGTAACACAAAGAAGTAATTCACCTTTCTTGAGCTGTTCTACAGCTCCTACGGCATGGCCAATCCCATGTGGGTAACCCTACTTACCTAATCCATGCGCTGGATTCCGGCTCCGTCGACCCTGTCATGTTTTTCATATTGCTATTTATTGAAAAGAAAAATCTTGCATTGATAGATGTATTCAGGCCCTTTACTTAGTTTACTTTGGCAGTGGTTATAGCCTCCAGTCTTTCCTCCCTGAGTTTGGAGGAGCGGCCAGCTCTGGGAAGAGTCCTGGTTGTTCCAAACTTCTTCCATTTTTAAGAATTATGGAGGCCACTGCGCTCCTGGGAACTTTCAGTGCAGCAGAATATTTTGTTCCCTTCTCCAGATCTGTGCCTCCACGCAATCCTGTCTCTGGGCTCTACAGGCAGTTCTTTCTCCTCATTATTCTAATATGCATTGTCAGCTGTGAGGCCTTCTATAGACACGGGTCTGTCTTTCCAAATAATGCCCTGTCAATTGAATTTACCACAAGTGACCTCCAATCAAGGTGTAGAAACATCTCAAAGGTGATGAAGAGAAATGGGAGGACCCCAGAGCTAAATTTCAAGTGTCATAGCAAAGGGTCTGAATACTTACGTCCATGTAAAATTTAAGTTTTTCCTTTTTAATAAATTAGCAAAAATTTCCAAAATTCAGTTTTGACTTTATTTCATTAGTCGATGATGAGTGCAGATTGATTGGGAAAATTAGAATTTTTGTTTACGTTAACACAAGGCAGCAACATAACAAAATGTTACAGTGATATATATATAATGGTTGTGGTCATCTTTATGATAAATGTGAGATTATTACATCAGAAAGTATACGTTTTTTTCCACTGAGACAGAAGATGGAAATAGAACTAAAGAGAGAGAGACTGGGAAAAGGCATAATAGTCAGCAATTATAACCTTCTTATCTGTGCTGAACTTGTCATTTGTTTTCTGAAAATACAGCTGAGATTTTGACAGCGACATTTGGCTGGCGTGTTGTTTCCCTATAGTACAGCACGTCCTCCGACTACAGAATCATATGTAAGTGCACACAGCCAGTACTGGAGTTGTAGACCACCTTGGGGGGGGCTGAATTTTCACAGAATTCAAATCACTAACTTTAAGCACTTTTATTATTGTCAACCTACTTATTAATACAATATGAATGTATGAAAAGGTAGTGTCCATGTACGTCCCCATTTAAACTTCTACTATTTAGAACAAATAAATGTGCCAGGTTCCTATAATGCAGAGGGAGATGTACGTTACAATGTATAGTTCTGCAGTACATCCACAGTGGAGCACTCCAGCAAATGCTTTCATACGAGCGTGTCCCTTGCGGGAATCACATTGCGTGTGAGAGTGATCGCGCGTTCTGGACTACAGAAGCGCATGGCATTATCATGATTGATAATGTCTTTCTGTAACAGAAATATACTGACAGCTTTATGTCAGTATGACTCCGTTACAGAAAGGTCAGGCAGAGGCACACAGCCTTATCAGTCATGATAATGCTGTGCGCTTCTGTAGGCCAGACCACATGATCCCCCACTAAGGCTATTTTCACACTAGCGGCAGGACGGATCTGACAGGCTGTTCACCCTGTCGGATCCGTCCTGCTGCTATTTCGCCGTGCCGCTCCATCCCCATTGACTATAATGGGGGCGGAGCTCTGGCTCAGCACGGCAGTTCGCGGTAAGAGGCCGCCGGACTAAAAAGTCGGACATGCAGTACTTTTAGTCTGGCGGCCTTTCACCGCGCACTGTTGTGCTGCGCCGGAGCTCCGCCCCCGTCCCCATTACCGTCAATGGGGACGGAGCGGCGGCACGGCGAAATAGCGGCAGGACGGATCAGACAGGGTGAACAGCCTGTCAGATCCGTCCTGCCGCTAGTGTGAAAGTACCCTAATAAGGGAGGACACACTTGTGTGAGAGAGCCCTATTCACATTTTCGTAGGACACTTCATTGTGTGCACGCAGCACTATAATTTTCTATCAAAACATACACCATGTTGGAATCCAGTGGACCTGATTATAAAGGCTCCTTTACTCAGGCCGAGCATCAGACAGATAATCGCCAACAACAATTTTTTGTGGCGGTGTAAAGGTGCCACTGATTACCCGAAGTGAAATCCTTGTACATGGGGTAATATGATCGTTTGTACGGTCACCTCTATCAGTGTTTGCCGTGTTTGCCTGAGGATAGGTCATCAATAAATATAATTTGGACAACCCCTTTAAGTCAGTGAAATTTGTCACATGCTGCTGGTGTCCTCAAGGCTGCCATACACATTCAGTAGCGGTCTGCTGACAGCTATCTCTCCTGACTCCGCCATGTGTGTTCAGTTTATGTGTATGTGAATTCAATAGGGAGAGCAGAAAAATGCTGTCAGACACTTCTGGCAGGAAAGAAGAAAAGGATGGGGAGAAAATATTCACTTCCCCCAATCCTTCTCTGTCGGGAGCTCTCCTCACACCATTGAACACGCCATTCTCAGCGGGTTCAGCTGACAATACACTGATGGGTATAGGGTGTTCAGTTTGGTGGATCTGGCAGAGCATTATGGCTCTAGTTTATAACTGAACAGTGAACAGAGTGGAGGAAAGCCGAGATACATTTGGATATACATCTTAAAGTAACAGGAACCTGATGTAACTAGGTCTATAGTGTGAATTGTGTATAAAACGTTTTTCTGTCTTTTGTTTAGTGCTGCCAAAATGTTCCAAACGCCTGTCAATAATCTTGAGAAAATAAGGAAGGCACGAAAAAGGGTGAAGCAATTGTTACTGCAGATTGGTCTAGAAACTTGCAGAGAATCTTTTGAGGTAAGGAGCACTAGTACTTGTATATGTGGTTACTGAACCCCAGGAACCCTGTTCAGCTCCCCTTCTAATATCTATCATTATATGACACCAAAGAAATCAAATTGTTGGAACCAAGCATCAAGTGTCCTTTCTCCGTTTGTGGTGACATGCCGTATTAGAGTTTACTTACCTAAACTAGTTAGTTATGTGTAGATCTTGCTAAAACAAAAAAATCCATATCAATATATTCTAACTGCGAAACACCAGAGCATAACCTCGTGAGGTCACAGTATGTGTAGGTTCTTACAGAAATATCAACAAAATTATTTAGGGTTGCGGGGCATTTTAAGAGCCAGCAGAACCTTGTGTTAATCCATTTTAAAGGTCTTATTATTCATAAGGAAGATTGGATCTCTGCGCAAAGCAAAGGGGAAAGTTTTATCTCCTCTCTGAGCATAACCACACTGTACTTTTAAAATATATGCTCCTATTCAGCTATAGGTTGAGTCCAGATGTGGTGTGGATTCTACAGAGCGAATCTGCAGCAATTTACAGTACCAAACATGTGGATGGTGTCTTATAAGTGGCAGAAAAACTATGCATGGGAAAAGTAAGCATACTGAGGATTCTCAAATCTGCAGCCTGGTCAGTTTGTGGCAGACTTACAACCCTTCAATGTACAGGGGCGAAATCCACAGTAAAATCCACACATTACTGCTGCAGCCAATCGCTGTCCTCAGCTGTAGACCACTGAGAACAGCTATTGGCTGCAGAGGTCACAGAGAACGCCACTGGAGAAATGGGTAGGTATGTCACGTTTTTTTTTTTTTCTTTCCATTTTAAGATATTGTAAGGGTTGTTAGAGATTTTTATTGCTCTTAGTAGCAGTTTTGTCTGGTATTAAGATTCACTACAGCTTTATCCCACTGAAATCAAAGCGACAGCTCTAGTGCCAAGCACTGATACTACTAAAAGTACAGAGCTATGCCTGGTAAAACAAAATGAACAGAATGTGGCACTCACAAGAGCCCCCCGGCCCTTTTAAACAGCTAATCAGATCGGATGCAGATAGTCCTGCCAGTATGATGTTGATAACCTGTAACAACGATAGCTTAAAATACCCAGAGGGCCGTTTAATGTCTCGCCAAATATTGCATGCTTCTATCTAATCTATCTTAAGTATGGGGTAGGAACACACTTTCCTATAATTGCCCTGTGTAAATCTGCCGCTGATCAGCCGATAAATGAGAAAACAGTCGTTCATCTGATGAAAGTATTGTTGTGACGTCGCAGTCATTATTTCTGGGCAGCAGATCATCCTGCGTAAACATCGACCTGCTTCCTGGATACAATGATTATCTATGGGAACAAGTGATGACCGTAGTGATCATTCATCCCCATACAGCAGATATGATGGCTGCATGTAAATGCAACTCACTCCTACTCACAGTTGGGCAATTATTGGAAACAAACTGGTCATTCCTGATGGTTGCCTACACAGTTTACCATGTAAAGGGCCTTAATGGTCCAGCTTTTTTGGACTTTTTAAAGTTTGTTAAAAAAAATATATATAATCGTACTTCCCTGCTGCTCTTTCCCTTCTGCGTTGTTTTGATCTCCATTCTGTAGACTTCTGGACAGACGGGGTCATGTGCACTGCTACATCCAATTACTGGCTTCAGCTTGATGAGTCCCCAAGAGGCATATGACCCAGCTGAGGCCAGTCATTGGCAGCAGCGTTGACTCTGTCAGAAGTTTATAGGATGGAAACTGAAAGAACCCCAAAGCTAGCTGAAATAGAGCGGTGGGTAGTAGGTAAATGTGATTTTTATTTTTTAAATGGTTATATCAGGCTGGGGTTCAATGTTAAAGAAGGAAATAATTCCTAAAATGTTTGATTTCTGTCTACAATTGAAAAGAACACTAAATCTAGAAATGAATGGTAAGTAAACAGAAGATAAATTTGTCCTCACTTTTTAGGGGCGTTATAAACAGGATGTCACTCACATTTAGGACTCGTGTACATTTAGGACTCATGTGGTTTTTGTCCACAACTGATCCACATTTTTTTGCTGGTCGGAAGCAGACCCATTCACTTCAGTGGGGCTGCCAAAGATGTGGACAGCACACCGTATGCTGTCCACATCCGTACGTTCATTCAGCGGCCCCGCAAAGACAAGAATAGGACAGTTCTACAGAGGGCAGGATGTTCCGTGTTAAAATCATATAGTACTTGTCCTTAATGCTTACACTGTGTCAGCTGCCATGTTGAACAGGACAACCTCTATTTCAGGGAGTCAGCCACCATGTTTTTTTATTTGCTGCCCTAACCAAGTACACCATAAATTAGTGATAGATCCCCTTGGCAAAACACTACGTCACTTTCTTTAATTAATCCAGCCTTTTTGCTTAAAATCCTATATTGAACAGCCTCAGTGATAGAGTTAAAATATACGTTTTTACTGTTCTCTGCAGGTTAGAAATGCGGGGTGTGCTATGCGTTTATCCTTTTTCCAATGTATATGTTAAACAGATGGCAAAACCGTGATATGAACCCACCCTTATACTGAAGTTTCTGTGGCAGTTTTCTAAATCTTGCGTCAGTAACTGATTAAAGATGGCCTAGGATTAGGAAAAAGCCGACTAATTAGCCAGGGTTTGATGAAGGTAGCTGGGACTGAAAAGGGATGAGAATAACCCTAACATAATATGTACAGATTTTTGGACCTTCTGTTGGTGAACGCACCACGTGTGTGCTATGAGAGTAGTGGAGTGCTGAAATATATGCTTTAGGCCTCATGCACACGACCGTTGTTTTATTCCGTGTCCGTTTTCTGTGATTTTCTGCGGACCCATTGACTTTCAATGGGTCCGTTGAAAACTCTGCTAATGCACCGTTTGTCATCCGTGGTTCCAGTCCGTAAAAAAAATATAACCTGTCCTATTTTTTTTTTTCACGGAAAACTGTTTGCGGACCCATTCAAGTCAATAGGACCGTGGAAAAACGCGGAGGCACACAAGATTGTCGTCCGCGTCCGTTTTTTTCCTATCATTTGCAAAAAGGAAGACACACGGAAACAAAAACGGAACAACGGAACCCCATTTTGCGGAACGGAACACAACAACGGTCGTGTGCATGAGCCTTAACATACATTTTGTAGCATGGAAGGAAATGCTAAGTGTTCTCTGCCGTTGGGGTTGATCACCTAAAATGTGCAATGGCCGTAATTTTTTTCATTGCAGGAATCACGTGGCCGGTTAGTCCTGTGTGCTCAGTGGGGAAGCGACTGGATGATACACTGCGGGTACATTGTGTACAGGGATGACTGGGTGGGCTCCGTCCAGAAGTGCATGAGTTTGATTGAGCCGCAGGAACGCTTGCAGTACATTCAGTATCAAAACGTATATTCTTTTGTTTTTTAGGAAACCAACACTTATAATCCAGGAGACACACATTTTTCCAGTACATCATGGGAGGATGTCTCGCTTTGGGAATCTATTGGACGCAGAAATGTATGTCTAACACTAGCTGTTGGAAACTAGAGTAGAACAGGTTTTTAACAGTACTCTGCTCTGCCACATGTGCACAGATAAGGATTTACATGTGTGACTTTCCTGCAAGGGCTCTGTGCTTTATTTTATTTTAGAATCTGTTACACAAAGTTTTTACTTGTACATGAAGTAGTTTTTGTGTTGTATATACAGCAATAATGTTGCCTTTTAGAAGGTCTCCTATATGTAAGCTACAGATTACCTAGTACTTTACATCCAAAAGGAAACAATGAAATTGCAATCTTTCCAAAAATGTCATTCAGATCCTCCCTTGATGTCACTGCCTTGTGAAATGTTAGTAGGTTTCCTCTAATTCTGTTTGGTATTTAGTTTTATTTCTCTTTTTTACATGAAGACATGTTTTGGGCCGATGCTAATCTGTTTTCTGGCTTCAGTTGCATGCACGGCACATGAGTGGACATCGCTTCCCTCTCTCCCTTTCAGCCAAACAGATTTCAGTAAATGGGATGGGGTTACACAGTTCTCGCAGTCATTCAGGTCCCAGTGATCAGATCCTGGCCATTCTAACATACATCACCCATTCTCTGGATTTGTGATGGTGGTTGTAGTTGATGCATATTATACATTGACAAGGCTCACTTTGTGGATGGTGACACCGTGCTGCATTTGGTCGAAATAAATTCACGTGATAATTACACATTCTCATCTCCCCATCACTACTTACACAGTGACTTACAGGAATTATTTCAGATCTATGCTCTCCCCCTTTTTATTGGGTTTGTTAAAATTGGTGCCTTAGGATAGATCATATAGCTAGTATTAGATCTGTGAGAGTCCACTGCTTAGCTGTATGAAGGGCCCACATCCCGACTTTGCTTACTAGGCACCACTCAATACTTTTAGTAGTGGCTGTGCTGTTTTCAACAATCTCTTCCTATTCAAGTGAATGAGAATGAGCTTTAAAAGCAGGCACGACCACAATAGCAAGTACAGAGCAATGTAAGCAATCATGCCAAGAGTCAGATCCCTCTCTGATCCAATATCGATGGCCTATCCTGTGGATGAGCTGTGTTTTTTAAAGAATGAGACAGCTCCTTTAGCATTCAGGGAATTGTTATTCAACCCTTTTCAATGTACATTAAAGAGGACCTGTCACCGCTCCTGACATGCCTGTTGTAATAGCTTCACCCATCCTCCCATGTAATAACAATTCTGGAGCCTCTATTCTTATGGCTCTTTGTTGTACTATTCCTTTATTATTTCTACTACACGTTATGAATGAATTGCTAGCAGTCTGCAGTAAGGGTACAGAAGGGAGGTAGCCAGTTGGGGAGGGAGTGGGGGGGTGTACCTGCACAGTCTGACAATGGCAGCATTGATTGGATAGAGTGAGTCTGTGTAGGTACCCCCCCCCCAACTGGATACCTCCCCTCTGTACCCTTACTGCAGACTGTTAGCAATTCATTCATAACTTTTAGTTGGAATAATAAAGGAACGGCACAACATAGAGCCATAAGAATAGATGCTCCAGAACTGTTATTACACGAAGAACGCATGAAGCTATTAAAACAGGCATGTCAGGAAACGTGACCGCTCCTCTTTCATGTAGAGTTGCATATTTAGAGTTTTTATGTATATAAAGCTTTTTGACTGTATAATGAGATGTCCCTCAACTTTGCCAGAATCTAGGTCTAGATAGACTTGCGACATTTGTATTCACCTTTCAGCAGTATTTAGGTCTGTGTGGTTTTTCAGCCCCTGGATGTAAACAAAAGACCTTGAAAATGGCAAGGAATTAAACTATCGGCACTTTTACACCGTCAGTTTTTGTAAAGGAGGCCATACGCATCAGATTAAAGTCGGCTGACTGTCATTTGAAAAACTAGTGTGATGGCCGACGGTAGAGTCTTGTCTGCTGAACATGCATTCTGCCATGCTGGAAAACTTAGGCCGTTCATCTTCCCAAACTGCATGTCGATGGCATGATTAGCCAAATTTAACCGATCACGTACCGTTCTGCCCAAGTACAAGGGAGTTTTCTTTGTTTGTTTTTTAAACTGACTTCCTGGTTGGCCAGTTTAGGGTACTTTCACACTAGCGGTTTTCTTTTCCGGCATAGAGTACCGCTCTATACCGGAAAATAACTGATCAGGTATATCCCCATGCATTCTGAATGGAGAGTAATCCGTTCAGGATGTCTTCAGTTCAGTCATTTTGACTGATCAGGCAAAAGAGAAAACCGTAGGCATTTTTCCCCATGGAATGTATTAGTGCCGGATCCGACATTCAAAATACCGGAATGCCAGATCCGGTGGTAATGTGAAGAAAGATACAATCCACATCCGGATGCGTCTCCCAAATGCTTTCAGCCACATCCAGATCGGCGGATCCGACAGGCAGTTCCGACGACGGAACTGCTTGCCGGATCACACTGCTGCAAGTGTGAAAGTAGCCTTAGTTGGTGGGAACAATCGCATGGACTGTTGATTAGCTACAATGTGGCCGTTCATTACCTCAAATATATATTCAGCTTAAAGAGGTTGTGCAGCGATTTATATTGATTGATGACATATCCTCATCGACCCTCGCCGATCAGCTGTCTGCACGTTGTCACCGAAGTGCAGTGTTATGAAGAGCACTCGCTCCATTCACTTGAGTAATTACCTAGGCCGCTGCTCCACAGGAGACCACGCATATTGTAATGAGCAGGAAGCGGTGCTCGCATGGAGGGCCGGCTCCTCATCAGACAGCTGATCAGCAGGTCGGACCCCCGCAGATCAGATATTGATGACCTATACTGCACAACCGCTTTAAGCCAAAGCCAGGAGTAAAACCTGCAGAGAAAAAGTATACTGGAAAGCTCTGCACATTTTGGGCTCACTCCTGGATGTGGCTTACAAATACTAGTAAAATAATATCCATACCGATCAAATACTATCCAAATACTGACCATGTGAAAGTGGCCTGTATTAGAGAGTTGTAGAATTTTTCTTTGCGTAGTCTTCAAACATTGTTGTCTGAAACAAACCCTTTTTCTGTGTACATTATTGATAAAAAATTTAATTTAATTTAATTCTGCATCAGCCAGACCTCATGCTGTAAGGCACGAAAGCCGATACAGGGGTGGCGGCATGTCCTGTCTACTAGCATAGAGTTTAAACTGCTATAAAAGTTTGTCTTACATTCTTTATGTAGATGAATTTTATATATAATGCTAAATAAATTCCTTAAATTACCTTTTACCTTTCCTGAGTTACTATGTGTATTCTAGTTAAGTCAGTAAATTAAAGGGGTTTTCTAGGAGTAAATTATGTCCCGAGGAAAGATAATGTCCTCGATATCGGATGAGTGGGGGTCTAATTCCTGGCATCCCCCCACAGATCAGCTGTGATCAATGCATCCTAATGGTAGGCCAGTGACATCATGTTATAAGCTTATGGCTTTTGTGCAGCTTAGTCCCATTCAAGTGAATAGGTCTGGGCTGCACTAAAAGCACAATCACTATACAGTCTAAAGCACCGTGGTTAGTATACTGTGAGGAGGCCCTTGCAAGCAGACCCCACTTTAAGCTCTGAAAACCTCTTTAAGCTGTGTATGAGCACTGAACAAGCAGGAAATGCTAGCTGATTTTAGATCTGCCTTTGTGAAGGCTACATATTATGCTGTAACTCAAGATTGGTACAGGGGTACACTATTCAATTCAGCTTGTGTAGTATTATAATATGCAGAGACCTTATTTGTCAATTTTAACAGTGTTTCTATCTTTCCATTTTTTTAGGGTTACAGAACAAAGCAATTCTGCTGTAGTCTCTGTAGTTTCGCAACTAGACTGCCCTCGTCATTCAAAAGTCATCTACAACGCTACCATGAAGATGAGAAGGACCAGGAGCTTATGTCGGCTTGTCCAAGCTGCCCATTCACATCACAGACAAAGAATGTTGTAAAGCACATGCGGTTGTTTCACTCTAGTGTTCGAAAAGTTCAGGCTCCAAAAGAGAGTCCAAACCCAGTAAATTCAGTCCGGTTTTCTTGTGCAAAATGTAACTTCACTGACACGCTGTATTATAGTTTGAAAAGGCATGTTCTTTTGACCCATCATCAAGCTGAGCTTGAAAATTATTTTGGGGAGAAGTCTGAAGAGGAACTCAAACATTCTCCTCAATTAAAGATCAGTCTAGATAGTAGATACTATTGCAAAAAATGTAGTTGCATTACTAGTAACCGTGATGCTTTGATGTACCACATATTAACATCTGATAAGCACAGAGATCTGGAACTCAAACTTAGAACTGACATTTCTGATATTAGTCGAGCGCGTGTAAGAAGACCATACAAAAGGTTCTTTGCAAGAAGTCCCACTGTAGCTCAGGCACTTAAACCACAAGTGGTGGTGCCAAATGCCACACCGGTAACCCCTTCAGCCACTAAAGATGTAAAAGTTATTTCCCTTCCACAAAATGGTCCTAATCCGCCTTCATTGGGGACACCTAGTTCACTCATCCAGAAAACTGTACCAGTATCTACGACTGCGTCTGATCCTGCAGGAGGTTTAGGCCAGACAATATCTACCACGGTTGCTTCTTCAGCTCAGGTTGGGTTTGTTACTGCTCAGCTTCCTCAAAACCAGAGCATTACTCTTCAAGCTTCCCTTCCGCAATCTGTCTTCCTGTCTCCGCAATTTCCTTTGAACCAGCCTGTTACCGCAACTGTCCTTCCATCAGGAGCTCAGGTTATACCCGGTACCCAGACGTTGGCTCTAAATCAGTCAGCAGTTTTAACCTGTCCGCAGTCTTTGCAGTCTGCTGTAATAAATATGAACCAGGCTGGGAGACCCGCACTCTATACTGTAAATCAGTCTATAACGCCGAACAATGTTGTTGGCAATCAACCTGGCATTCCTCAAAATACCATCCTTGCTTCCCCCTTACTTAGGCAGCTGATTCCCACTGGTAAGCAAGTAAATGGCATACCAACGTACACACTTGCCCCAATCTCTGTAACATTACCAGTCGCTCCATGTGCTATACCTGCTGTCAATCCCCCAACAATGCCAGTGCCGTTGTCTCAGCCTGATAAAGTGACGCAGGTTTCAAATTCTCCAGCCAGTGCTTCATCTAATCCTACACCAAAACAAAAAGCATCAAAAAAGCCCAATCCTAGTGTTACAAAAAGTCCAGCCATTGCTCCAGCTGCTTTAGGCAAGGAGACGAAGCAGTGGAAGACATGCCCTGTTTGCAATGAACTCTTTCCCTCTAATGTGTATGAGGTACATATGCAGATTGCGCATATAAAACAAGAAAATAGTCCTAACAGGCCAACAGAGTCTTCTACTGCCAATGAGGCAAAGGAAACTATTCTCATCGCTGCTCAGGCATCATTTTTGAAAGTCCTGAAAGAAAAATCAATTAGATGTGTCACTTGCAAGACATTTGCTCAAGAAGGCGAGGTGTTGAAACACTTACTTATGCATGGCATGGTGTGTCTCTACTGCAAAGCGGTTTTCCACGAACTAAGAAACTTAATCTACCATATGAAAATTTTACATGTAGGCAAAAAGAAGGTGCATGCTGATTTTGTCAAGAAAGGTTTCACAATATCAAGTGATGCAAATGGTAATGCACTTTTTCCTCATTTTGACTTTACATTTAATTTATCTAGAGAAGAGCTTGGGGACAAAGATATGCACCTTGCGATAGTTACTGGAGCAAACGCGAACACTGCTAGTCCAATTTATATCAAAATTCAGTCCCCACCAGTGTTTTGTGGTGCAAAAGATCAGCGAGCCTCAAAGTGTTCATTCTGCAATTGTGCGTTGTCAAGGTCTGAGGTATATGAGACACACTTGAAAGATAAGCATCATATAATGCCCACAGTGCATACAATCTTAAAGACTCCTGCTTTTAAGTGCATCCATTGCTGTGGCGTTTACACTGGCAGTATGACGTTGTCAGCCATTTCTGTCCATCTTCAGCGTTGTCGCAACGCACCGAAAGATAGTACCTCTGGAGAGGAGCTGATGCTTGAAAACAATGGTGAGCCTAAGCAGAAGGGCAGCGAGTATGTAAAAACCAAACCCAACGCTACTGGTGATACTCAGGGAGCCTCAAATGAGTTTAAGAACCATTACAAATCTGGTCCGAATGCCTCAAAAGACCTAGTGCCTTCTAAAAGGAGGAGGCTCGAAACCAAACCTGATCCTTCAGAGTCTCTGGACGCGCTGCAGTCTCTTGATAGCCTTGAGTTAATTCCAGAACCTAATGCATCTGTGTCTAATGAGTCTAAGAAAGAGTTTTTGTCAAAGTATTTCCACAAGAAACCGTACCCCAGCAAGAAAGAAATTGAACTGCTGTCTGTTGTACTGGAGATGTGGAAAAGTGATGTGGCCTCATTCTTTGGTACGAAGCGTTACATGTGCCTGAAATTTCTCAGAAGTCACAAACAGAGAGTATTGCTTGGATTCAAGATGGCTGATCTCAAACGTTTGCAACATGACTTAGATTTGCAGGAAGACTATTAATTGGCACCTAGCTGCAGTGGGAAACACCTGGTTAGCATCCCCATGTCTTCTGTGATTTCACACAAAATTTAAAGGAAGCCAGGCAGAAGATTAGATGTTAACACCCTTTTTTGTCAGTTTGCATTTTGTGGTTTTCACGTTCCAGTGCTCTCATTTATCAGCCCTTTAGGTCTTCACTGTCTAAGTGTCCTCTGTATAAGCTTGTCAGTGTCCTTCAGAATGTTCCATTTGTCTGAATATTCCTTTCCATTTTGTACATTTCTGTACGTTTTGATTTTAACTTTTTTTATTTTTTATCTTTCATATTTGAAAAAATAACATGTTAGCTTGACAGCTTATGCATGGTGTAGACAGTGGTTTTACTATGCAGTGCTGGCAGATGATGGAAGGTGTAGTACATTACTTGTTCTGCTCATGTCTCTTGTAGGTATGTCAGGGTAAGTGCCTATAGCACATTAATAGTCTTGAGTACACTTGTTTGCTCTTGGTGCCGTTGTGCACAGTGGTTGCTGAAACCTGTATATTAACTGGAAGTTTTCTTCTGTAACTGAAGAATGTGCTGCTGTGTGGTGGGTGTTTTTCCTCCTCTGGGCAGATTTCCCCTTGTGAAGACGCACGATGTCCTGGGCGAAGCCTTTTTAGTTTCTCTACAAATGGCACTAGCAGCATAAATAAGTTCATCTACATACCGGGTGGAGCATTATTTCTGCATCATTTTGGGTGTGCTTAACAAGACATTTTTTTTTTTTTCCAGTATGGAAATTCTAATTCCAATTTTTTTATTTTGCAATTTAGTTTTAAATGTGTGATACAGGACACTTTTATATACATAAATAAATATTATATAATTTATTAGGAACTTTGGGAAATCAGGAACCCCTAGTTGTAGAATATGTATCTATGGTGCCAGTTGGGCTCCCTCATTTCTACTCTATTGTATTATGTGTAGTACAAAGGAAATGTAACTTTGGCCAATTTGGACTTGCTTTTGTTTAAAATAAACCTCTCAAAACATTTTGCATGGGTTTTGTATTTGTGTAGTATTTTGTTGCATTTTCTCTCTCATAAATTGTTCCCCAGATTAGTGGGGAAGATTTCTGACACTGTTTCAAAGGGAAACTGTTGCAATGCTGTGGGCAACAAACATCCCCTTTTAATCTTCAAAATGGTTCTCTCTAACTTTGCTATTGGGGCCAGTAGGTGTCAGCATTAAAGTAGCACTCCCAACAATTTTTCCCCTCCACCCATGGGACTAGGACCTCCCATCCAGGACAGGAAACCTGATGAGATAAAAAGGTTCACACCCCCACCACACCTCAGTTCAGGTTTCCTGTCCTCCAGATAGGATGTATCTAGAGAGCTCTTGCGCTCAGTTTCTGGTTCAAACCCTGGAACTGGAAAAGGTCTGGGTCTACTAAGCGTGAAGGGACCTATCCCAGGTGGCGTTAGTCTCCTTTGGGAGCGGCTGGCCAAGTCTGCCTCCTCCCAGCCTCTTGGGGGGCTGCTGTGGCCGTGTTCCCTTCTCCAAGATGGCTGCCGGGGTAGTTGCGCTTACTAAGCATACACGGGGCAGGCGGCAATATGCAGCTTCATGTGTTCCGACGTCACTTCCTGTAACGCTGTAGGAAGCATAGGCCTCTGTCGGTCTGGATTAGGAATGGGCCTAGAGGAGGCCAAGGTGCGTTATAAGTGGCAGCAAGATGAGGCAGCTAGCTCTCAATGGTGCACACAGTGCTTTGCTGGACCCGGTGTCTGGCACCATGTCGTAACCGAGGATTCTGTACGGGCCAACCCCTTGGAATCCTCGAGGCCTTCAAGCCCAGTACTAGTCCTGAAGAGCGAGGAAGTATACATCTACATATGGTGAGATCCACCCTAATTACTCTGGGTTGTTGTTTGCTTATTGTTTTAGGTAGCAAAAACACCTAAGAAAGCTTCTAGCAAGACTAAGCATAAAGAATGTAGTGGGTGCAGGTTACCTGCTTCTTAGCCTAGGCCTCTATGTCCAGGGTGTGTGGATTAATTGGTGTTGGAAGAATCACAGTCTTTATCCCCAAAAATTAAGGCTTTGGTGAGGTCTAAAGTCAGATCCTCACTTAAATCCCTGAAGCGGAATCGGCCTCTGTCCCCAGAAAGGGTCAGTAAAAATACAGATTCTGAAATCTCTGACGTGGAAGATTATGATGTTTCCAGCCAGAATATATCCATGAATTTTCTATTTTTGAAGAGGACATGGCAGGGAGGGCACTATTTCCAGCAGAAAATACCGAACTTTTTTTTTCTTTTTTTTACGGCGGTCAAAGCTACTATGCAGTTAGAAGACATTAAGCAACCAAAAACAATTGCCAGGCAAGTTTTTGAAGGGTTAGGTCCCAAACACCATAGGGTTTTTCCAGCACATAAGAATATGGATAGGAATTTTTTTTATTCCAACCTCAGTCAAAAGGAAATATCCTTTTGAGGAGTCTGCTTCTGAGATATGGGATAGGGCCCCTACAGTGGATGCTCCGGTTGCTAAGATAGCAAAAAAATCAGCACTTCCATTTGAGGATCTAGGATGCCTGGGAGATTCGTTAGACAAGAAAGCGGACATTTATTTAAAAAGAGTCTAGGAATCTGCATCTACAAGTCTCAGGCCTGCTATTGCTGCTTTCAGGGTATCTAGATCCTTAAAATTATCGCTGAACCAGTTGGAGTCTCATATTAAAGATAAGATGCCAGGAGAGGAGCTTCTTTCTTCAATCAGCCAATTTTCTAGCAGATGCATCCACTGACTGTTCGGTTTTCTGCTATGGCAGTGGTTATGTCTAATGCGGCCAGGCGTGTGATGTGGCTGAGATCTTGGAAGGGAGATCAGGGTTCTAAAGCTAGACTTTTGTGCATTCCCTTGTGTAGGTTCTAGGCTGTTTTGTCCCTCTTTAGATGATATTTTGGAAAGGGCTTCTGATGAAAAGAAGGGGTTCCCAGTTCCACAGAAGCCCCAGTCTAATTTCAGGAGGCAGAAGGGCAGGCAGTGTGATAAGAGAAAGGTTCCCTAAAAAAAATCTAGTGGTTTCTTGTTCAAACTCCAGGAAAATAAGTCTAAGGACAAGCAGCAATGATGCCAGAAGTCAGGTGGCGGAAGGTTAGCTCAGTTTCTTCCAGCCTGACTGTCCCTTACCCAAAACAGATGGATTCTAAAGGTGATAAGGGAAGGTTATCTGATAGAATTACTTTCTCGGCCACCTTACATTTATTTTTATTTTTATCCAAACAAAGCCACCCATAGACGTAGTAAAAAGACAAGAGTCAGAAGTTCTGTCCTTATTGAGCAAGGTCCCCGAGAAAGAATGGGGAAGGGTTTCTATTCCCCTCTTTTTATGATAAATAAACCAAAAGGATCGTTCAGACTGATTCTGAATCTAAAGAATTTGAACAAATCTCTGTCTTACTAAAAAATTGCGCATGGAGACTATAAAATCAACTACGAGTCTACTCTTCCAAAACTGTTGGATGGCAAGCATAGATCTGTAAGATGCTTACTACCATGTGCCGATACACAGCTCTTCCCAGAAACTTTTAAGGACAGTTTGGATAAAAGGGAGATGGTTACATCTTCAGTACAGGGCTCTAACTTTCGGAATTTCACAGGCTCTATGGTTATTTACCAGTAGTGGCCTGAGATTGTGGCCTTTGTAAGACAGAGTAAGAGTCACTATGGTACCCTATTTAGATGACGTTTTGTTAACTTCTCAGTCAAGGGAGGGGTTGTTAGAGGACATAAATTTCCTTTGCTCCACTTTAAAAGATCTAGGTTGGAAAAAAAATTGGAACAAGTAAAGTCTTGTTCCCTCAGATATGTGTGTTTTTGGGAATCCAATTGAACTCCTGTCAGCAGTTTTCTTCCCATAAAGAAAAGGGATATGATTATACAACAGATTCGTTTAATGTTTCTCTCCTACCTGTGCTCTTTCAGAGAGGCTATGGCGGTATTGGGTCTGATGACATCCACTATTCCAGCAGTAGCTTATGCTCAAATTAATTCCAGGGATCTGCTGGCAGACATTCTGAGGTCCTAGAATGGCTCCCCCCTTTCTCTAGACAGGGATTTCCACATTTCTTCAAAGGCCAGACTTTCCCTTTTATAGTGGATACATTTGGTGAATCTGTCTGCAGGGGTTCCATGGTCCTTTCAGGATCAGTTGGTAATCACCACGGATGCCAGTTCCTGGGGTTGGGGAGCTCACTCCCAGAACAGGTTCTGGCAGGGGAGATAGATCTAGCCTCAAGGGAAGCATTCTACAATTTCAAGGAGTTGAAAGCTATAAAAATGGCTTTAGAGATAGAGGTTCCAAACGGGGAAATATTTTTCCATTCAGATGGTAGCCTATATAAATCGCCAGGGGGGTACCAGAACCCCGTCTGTTACATTTTTCCCAAGAGATTTTCAGTATAGCAGAAAAGTTTTTTATTTTTTTTCTAGCAGCAGTACACTTGAAAGGGAAGGACAATACAATTGCAGATTTCCTGAGCCGCACTTCTCGCAACCCCTTCCAGACATATGACGTAATAGTACGTCATAGTGGCAGGTGCATTTTGACATACTATTACGTCATGGTGATCAGGTGGGCACCAGAGCCAGGTTGATAGCCAGGTCCCTGCTGTATCCGCCGGCATCTCTGTACAAGCCGATGCCGGCGGATTAACCCCTTCTATGCCGCGATCAGCACTGACCGCGACATAGAAGGGATTTCAGGTGGGTGAGGGAGCCCGTCGAGTCTCCGTGCTGCTGTGGTGGGAACCCGATGGGTGACAAGGCCGTGCAGAGGCTGCTCAATGCCCTGCATGGCATCCGGACCTCCCTTCTTCGGGTGCCCAGGAGATCCAGCCTCAGGCTTGGTCTCCTAGGCAACCTGTTAGTGTATTAGTGTAATACACTAACCGGCAATGCATTACAATACAGATGTATTGTAATGCATTGCAGAGTGGATCAGACCACCAAAAGTGAAGTCCCAGAGTGGGACAGATAAAAAGTTTTTAATAAAAAAAAATAGTTTTAAGTAAAAAAATAAAAAAAAAGCCGCTTTCCCCTGATTTTATATTTTAAAAAAAAGGAAAAACACATTTGGTATCGCCGTGTACGTAAAGACCGGCTCTATAAATATATTACATGATCCACCCCGTCCGATAAACACCTGAAAAAAAAAAAAAAGTTTTAAAAAATGCCATTTTTGTCACCTTACATCACAAAAAGTGCAACATCAAGCGATCAAAAAGGCGTATGCCCCCCAAAATGATACCAATCAGTCACCTCATCCCGCAAAAAATGAGACCCTACCTAAGACAATTGCCCTAAAAATAAAAAAACTATAGCTCTCAGAACATAGAGACACTAAAACATTCTTTTGGTTTCAACACCAAAATTAGTGTTAAAGTGAAATAAATAAAAAAAAGTAGATATGTTAGATATCGCCGTGTCCGTAACAACCTGCTCTATGACCTAACTCCTCAAGTGAACACTGTAGAAAAAATAACATAAAAACCGAGCCAAAAAAGCAATTTTTTTTGTCACCTAACCTCATTTAAAGTGCAACACCAAGCGATCAAGAAGGCGTATGCCCCCCAAAATAGAACCAATCAAGCACTCATCTCATCCTGCAAAAAATGAGCCCCTACCTAAGATAATCTATAAAAATAGCGCATGATCTAACCTGTCAGATGAACGTTGTAAAAAATAAGTGCCACAACAGCCATTTTTTGATTACTTTGCCTCACAAAAAACTTAATATAGGGCAATTAAAAATCATATGTACCCCAAAATAGTACCAATAAAACTGTCACCTTATCCCCTAGTTTCCAAAATGGGGTCACTTTTGGGAGTTTCTACTGTAGAGGTGCATCAGGGGGACTTCAAATGGGACATGGTGTCTAAAAACCAGTCCAACAAAATCTGCCTTTCAAAAACCATGCGGCAGTCCTTTCCTTCTGCGCCCTGCCATGTGCCCTTACATCAATTTACAACCACATGTGGGGTGTTTTTGTAAACTTCAGAATCAGGGTAATAAATGTTGAGTTTTGTTTGACTGTTAACCCTCAATGTGTTAAAGAAAAAAATGTATTAAAATGGAAAATCTGCCAAAAAAGTGAAATTTTGACATTTTATCTCCATTTTCCTTTAATTCTTGTGGAAAACCTAAAGGGTTAACAAAGTTTATAAAATCAGTTTTGAGTAACATGAGGGGTGTAGTTTCTAGAATGGGGTCATCTATGGGGGGGGTTTCTATTATGTAAGCCCCACAAAGTGACTTCAGACCTGAACTGGTCCTTAAAAAGTGGGTTTTGAAAAGGTTCTTAAAATCTTTTAGAATTGCTTCTAAAATTCTAAGCCTTCTAACGTCCCCAAAAAATAAAATGACATTTACAAAATGATGCAAACATAAAGTAGACATATGGGGAATGTTAAGTAATAAATATTTTCTGAGGTATCCCTTTCTGTTTTAAAAGCGGAGAAATAGAAATTTTAAAAATTGCTAATTTTTCTAACTTTTTGGTAAATTTTGGATTTTTTCATAAATAAAGGTGAACTATATTGACATAAATTTATGACTGTCATAAAGTACAATGTGTCATGAGAACACAATCTCAGAATGGCTTGGATAAGTAAAAGCGTTCCAAAGTTATTACCACATAAAGTGACACAAAAAATGGCCTGGGCAGGAAGGTGAAAACTGGCCTGGAGTAGAAGGGGTTAAACAGGGAGAGTGGTGTCTGAACGAGGAGATCTTCCGGCAGATAGTCCAGAGGTGTGGTCTTCCCAAGATAGATCTATTTGCGTCCAGGGCCAACAGAAAGGTGGAAAGATTCTTCCCCCTCAATCGTTTGGACAATCCACTAGCAATAGATTAACTCAGGACTGGAGTCAGGAGTTGGGATATGCTTTCCCACCTTTTTGTCTCATTCCCAGAGTGTTAAGGAAAATAGAGGAGGGTGCATCAGTACTTATGATAGCTCCAAAATGGCCAAAGAGATCTTGGTTCTCAAGCCTAATGAGGTTAACTGTAGAACCTCCTTGGTCCCTTCTCTATCAGGCGCCACTTTTTCATCCCAGTCCAGAGATACTTCATCTATCGGTTTGGAGGTTGAAAGGCAGATCTGGTCTAGAAGAGGTTTATCAGACAAGGTAGTTTCCACTGTATTGAAAGGCAAGAAATTAGTTACTTCAAAGTATGGAGTATTTTTTCTGATTTCATGGGAGGCAGTCCTGACCCGTTAAAGGCTTCGGATGTACCAAAGGTTCTAGAATTCTTACATTCTGGTCTTGAGAAAAACCTTAAAGCCTCGACTCTCAAAGTTCAGGTCACTGCTCTCAGTTTTTTTTATGACACCAGTCTTGCTGAGCATCCCTGGATTAAGAGGTTCTTGTCTGCAGCCTCCCGTATGCATCCTTTCCTAAGACCTCTTTCTCACCTGTGGGATCTTAATACGGTCCTTTCTGCCCTATCTCAGGAGCCGTTTGAGCCAATTGTTAAGATTTACATTAAGTTGCATTCCTTTAAGATGGCCTTTTTACTTGCAATAACATCTGCTAGGGGAGTCTCAGAGATCCAAGCCTTCTCAGCCTTTCCTCCTTACATTACTGTGTCAGAGGATAAAGCAAGTATTAGGCCCATTCCATCCTTTCAGCCTAAGGTAGTTTCGGACTTTCACAGGAGTCAGAACATAGTTTTGCCTTCTTTTTGTCCTAATCCTGTAAATCCATTATAGGTAAAATTCCAGTATTGATGTCAGATGTTTATTGGCCTATTTAGTTTCCATGGCCTCCTGGAGATTAGATGAGAACGTTCTAGTACAGTTCCAAGGAAAATTTAGGGGTCACAGGGCCTCTGCTAGTACCATTGCTAGATGGGTCAAGAGTTCTATTTCCCTTGCTTATACATCTCTAAATTTGCCTTCCCCGTCGGGGTTTGGAGCATATTCTACTAGAGCAGTTGCAACCTCTTGGGCAGAAAGGGCAGATGCATCTTTGGCCCAAATTTGCAGGGCAGCCACATAGAGCTCTCCTTATATCTTTTTTAGGCATTATAGGTTGGGGGGGGAAAGTACTGCAGGGGGTAGTCCCCCTCCTAATTCTGGCGTATAGTCTATTCTCGCATGGGTGAGGGGAAAACAAAAATTGCTTACCGGTAATTGTTTTTCTTGAAACCCATGACGGCACCCCAAAATTATCCCACCATTAATGTTAAAAAAAAAAATTGACGATTGTCATATTTAGGGGAAGTCCTATGCACCTTTACCTAATAGCCTTTATTCTCTTAGATAGGGATATAATTTATCGTAGTGGTTCCCTGTCTTTTTTTTCTTTTTTGAGTCTTCCTTTTTGGTGGTAGGCATGCCTCTGGAAGTTTGATCATTAGAATCACTGAGGTGTACTGGGGGTGTGAACCTTTTTATCTCATCAGGTTTTCTGTCCTGGATGGGAGGTCCTAGTCACATGGTTACTGTCATGGGTTTCAAGAAGAACAATAACAGGTAAGCAATTTTTGTTTTACTCTCTGAAAGGTGCATGATGTAATCTGTAGTGAAGGTAATCTTCCTACCAGTGACTGAATGATTCCTACATAGACCAAAAACAATAAACCATCCCATATATAGCATTATTCCTTTTCAGCCAATGATTCATGGTTATGATTACTTACACAAACCTACCAGTGCTAACCACTGAGCCACCGTGCTGCCAAGGGAAGCACGGTGGCTCACTGGTTAGCACTGGTGCCTTGCAGCGCTAGGGTCCTAGGTTTGAATCTGACCAAGGACAACATCTGCATGGAGTTTGTAAGTTCTCCCCATGTTTGCGTGAGCTTCCTCTGGTTTCCTCCCACACTCCAAAGACATACTGATGGGGAACTTAGATTGTGAGCCCCATTGGGGACAGTTGGATGTTAATGTCTGTAAAGCGCTGATGAATATGGTAGCGCTATATAAGTGCATAAAAGTAAAAATAATACAATGATCTGCAAGCAGTTATACACAATGAAATACATTTCAAAAGATAGCCATTACCCATAATCCCACAATCCAATATAGCTAATTTCACCATGCCTTCATCCAGGGGTGGTGTCATCGCTGCGAGACCATCCATTTATATACCCCTCACTTCCACCATCACCTTTTATTTGTTAATTACCTCCACATGTCATCAATAATCAGGCCACTTAAAGGGGTTGTCTCAGCATAGACAATGGGGGCATATCAAGAACAGAGGCCTGCAAGGTGGTGGCCGTAGGACTCCGGTCCGGCCACCACCAAGCTGGCTCCCCATAGAAG
Organism: Bufo bufo; assembly: GCF_905171765.1. Lineage (NCBI taxonomy): Eukaryota > Metazoa > Chordata > Amphibia > Anura > Bufonidae > Bufo > Bufo bufo. Next base: position 436,252,078 of record NC_053393.1, read on the forward strand.
TGAATGGGAGCGCACCCCGCATGACCGAACACCATTTCCATTCACTTCTATGGGCTCGCCGGACCCATAGAAAATGAATGGAGGGTGACTCGCTTTCGGAGATCCGTTCTCGATATAGGTGTGGGTCCTGGCGGTGGGACCCGCACCTATAAGATAATGGGGGCATATCCTAGCCATATGCCCCCATTGTCTGTCATGAGACACCCCTTTAAATTCCCCTGCATCCTGTCGCAATTGCAATACATCACGGCCCATGTGATGTGTCACATGCACATCACATGACCAGGGCATAGCGGCATAAGGAACATTCTCCCTCTGCTGCATCATCAAACAAAGCTCATGTAATGTGTCACATGTACACATCACATGACCAAGGCATAAAGAACACCTCCCCCTGCTGCATCTTCAAACAGTGATCATGTGACACGTCACATGTACACATAACATGACATCAAATACCTCACTTGCTTTATGTGCAACTGAATACTGGAAGATGCTGCCATCTAGTGGTAGCTATTTACAATGATCACTGATTCTAACATCCATGAAACCTCATAGTGAAATGACATTAAAGGGAACCTGTCACCGGGATTTTGTGTATAGAGCTGAGGAGGACATTGGTTGCTAGATGGCCGCTAGCACATCCACAATACCCAGTCCCCATAGCTCTGTGTGCTTTTATTGTGTAAAAATTTTATACATATGCAAATTAACCTGAGATGTGTCCTGTCCCTGACTCATCTCACGTTCAGGACTCATCTGAGGTTAATTTGCATATGTATCAAATCGTGCTTTTTTTTACACAATAAAAGCACACAGAGCTATGGGGACTGGGTATTGTGGATGTGCTAGCAGCGATCTAGAAACCCATGTCCTCAGCTCTATACACAAAATCCCGGTGACAAGTTCCCTTTAAATAAATTCATTGCACACAATGAAATACCATGATTATAGGTGTTAGTAATCAATAGATCCATGATTTCATATTCAACAAAAATTACTTATATGCGCATGATTGTATAGCCAACATTGAAAGTGCTACAAAAATAAAAAAATGTAAAAAAAATTTTTTTAAGTGAAAGTGATAGAATAAAAGTGAAAAATGTGTAAAAATCCCCTGAAATAGAGATCATTGTTAGTCAAGGACCACAATTCATATACAAGAGCAGCAATCATAACGAGATTAAAACATAATTAAAAACATGGCAAGTAGGGGGTCAGAGGAACGACACAAATCCAGAGGATTTATTTAAACCAGGAATTGCTTAACCTGCGGCCCTCCATCTGTTGCAAAACTACAATTCCAAGCATGCCCTAATAGCTGTAGGCTGTCAAGGCATACTGGGAGTTGTAGTTTTGAAACAGTTGGAGGGCTGCAGGTTGGGCATCCCTAATTTAACCACCTCAGCCCCCCTAGCTTAAACACCCTGAAAGACCAGGCCACTTTTTACACTTCTGACCTACACTACTTTCACCGTTTATTGCTCGGTCATGCAACTTACCACCCAAATGAATTTTACCTCCTTTTCTTCTCACTAATAGAGCTTTCATTTGGTGGTATTTCATTGCTGCTGACATTTTTACTTTTTTTGTTATTAATCGAAATTTAACGATTTTTTTGCAAAAAAATGACATTTTTCACTTTCAGTTGTAAAATTTTGCAAAAAAAACGACATCCATATATAAATTTTGCTCTAAATTTATTGTTCTACATGTCTTTGATAAAAAAAAAATGTTTGGGTAAAAAAAAAAAATGGTTTGGGTAAAAGTTATAGCGTTTACAAACTATGGTACAAAAATGTGAATTTCCGCTTTTTGAAGCAGCTCTGACTTTCTGAGCACCTGTCATGTTTCCTGAGGTTCTACAATGGCCAGACAGTACAAACACCCCACAAATAACCCCATTTCGGAAAGTAGACACCCTAAGGTATTCGCTGATGGGCATAGTGAGTTCATAGAACTTTTTATTTTTTGTCACAAGTTAGCGGAAAATTATGATTTTTTTTTTATTTTATTTTTCTTTTATATATACCCATGCTGGGTGAGAGAAATATCTTGGTCAAATGCCAACTTTGTATAAAAAAATGGGAAAAGTTGTCTTTTGCCAAGATATTTCTCTCACCCAGCATGGGTATATGTAAAATGACACCCCAAAACACATTCCCCAACTTCTCCTGAGTACGGAGATACCAGATGTGTGACACTTTTTTGCAGCCTAGGTGGGCAAAGGGGCCCATATTCCAAAGAGCACCTTTCGGATTTCACAGGTCATTTTTTACAGAATTTGATTTCAAACTCCTTACCACACATTTGGGCCCCTAGAATGCCAGGGCAGTATAACTACCCCACAAGTGACCCCATTTTGGAAAGAAGAGACCCCAAGGTATTCGCTGATGGGCATAGTGAGTTCATGGAAGTTTTTATTTTTTGTCACAAGTTAGTGGAATATGAGACTTTGTATGAAAAAAAAATAAAAAAAAAATCAGCATTTTCCACTAACTTGTGACAAAAAATAAAAAATTCTAGGAACTCGCCATGCCCCTCACGGAATACCTTGGGGTGTCTTCTTTCCAAAATGGGGTCACTTGTGGGGTAGTTATACTGCCCTGGCATTTTCCAGGGGCCCTAATGTGTGGTAAGTAGGTAAATGACCTGTGAAATCCTAAAGGTGCTCTTTGGAATATGGGCCCCTTTGCCCACCTAGGCTGCAAAAAAGTGTCACACATGTGGTATCGCCGTATTCAGGAAAAGTTGGGGAATGTGTTTTGGGGTGTCATTTTACATATACCCTTGCTGGGTGGGAGAAATATCTTGACAAAAGACAACTTTTCCCATTTTTTTATACAAAGTTGGCATTTGACCAAGATATTTCTCTCACCCAGCATGGGTATATGTAAAATGACACCCCAAAACACATTCCCCAACTTCTCCTGAGTACGGCGATACCAGATGTGTGACACTTTTTTGCAGCCTAGATGCGCAAAGGTGCCCAAATTTAGGAGGGCATTTTTAGACATTTGGATACCAGACTTCTTCTCACGCTTTGGGGCCCCTAGAATGCCAGGGCAGTATAAATACCCCACATGTGACCCCATTTTGGAAAGAAGACACCCCAAGGTATTCAATGAGGGGCATGGCGAGTTCATAGAATTTTTTTTTTTTTGGCACAAGTTAGCGGAAATTTATATTTTTAATTTTTTTCTCACAAAGTCTCCCGTTCCGCTAACTTGGGACAAAAATTTCAATCTTTCATGGACTCAATATGCCCCTCACGGAATACCTGGGGGTGTCTTCTTTCCGAAATGGGGTCACATGTGGGGTATTTATACTGCCCTGGCATTCTAGGGGCCCTAAAGCGTGAGAAGAAGTCTGGAATATAAATGTCTAAAAAATTTTACGCATTTGGATTCCGTGAGGGGTATGGTGAGTTCATGTGAGATTTTATTTTTTGACACAAGTTAGTGGAATATGAGACTTTGTAAGAAAAAAAAAAAATAATTCCGCTAACTTGGGCCAAAAAAATGTCTGAATGGAGCCTTACAGAGGGGTGATCAATGACAGGGGGGGTGATCAATGACAGGGGGGTGATCAATGACAGGGGGGTGATCAGGGAGTCTATATGGGGTGATCACCACAGTCATTGATCATGCCCCTGTAAGGCTTCATTCAGACGTCCGGATGCGTTTTGCGGATCCGATCCATCTATCAGTGGATCCGTAAAAATCATGCGGACGTCTGAATGGAGCTTTACAGGGGGGTAATCAATGACAGGGGGGTAATCAATGACAGGGGGGTGATCAGGGAGTCTATATGGGGTGATCACCACAGTCATTGATCACGCCCCTGTAAGGCTTCATTCAGACGTCCGGATGCGTTTTGCGGATCCGATCCATCTATCAGTGCATCCGTAAAAATCATGCGGACATCTGAATGGAGCTTTACAGGGGGGTAATCAATGACAGGGGGGTAATCAATGACAGGGGGGTGATCAGGGAGTCTATATGGGGTGATCACCACAGTCATTGATCACGCCCCTGTAAGGCTTCATTCAGACGTCCGGATGCGTTTTGCGGATCCGATCCATCTATCAGTGGATCCGTAAAAATCATGCGGACATCTGAATGGAGCTTTACAGGGGGGTAATCAATGACAGGGGGGTGATCAGGGAGTCTATATGGGGTGATCACCACAGTCATTGATCATGCCCCTGTAAGGCTTCATTCAGACGTCCGGATGCGTTTTGCGGATCCGATCCATCTATCAGTGGATCCGTAAAAATCATGCGGACGTCTGAATGGAGCTTTACAGGGGGGTAATCAATGACAGGGGGGTAATCAATGACAGGGGGGTGATCACCACAGTCATTGATCACGCCCCTGTAAGGCTTCATTCAGACGTCCGGATGCGTTTTGCGGATCCGATCTATCTATCAGTGCATCCGTAAAAATCATGCGGACATCTGAATGGAGCTTTACAGGGGGGTAATCAATGACAGGGGGGTGATCAGGGAGTCTATATGGGGTGATCACCACAGTCATTGATCATGCCCCTGTAAGGCTTCATTCAGATGTCCGGATGCGTTTTGCGGATCCGATCCATCTATCAGTGGATCCGTAAAAATCATGCGGACGTCTGAATGGAGCTTTACAGGGGGGTAATCAATGACAGGGGGGTAATCAATGACAGGGGGGTGATCACCACAGTCATTGATCACGCCCCTGTAAGGCTTCATTCAGACGTCCGGATGCGTTTTGCGGATCCGATCTATCTATCAGTGCATCCGTAAAAATCATGCGGACATCTGAATGGAGCTTTACAGGGGGGTAATCAATGACAGGGGGGTGATCAGGGAGTCTATATGGGGTGATCACCACAGTCATTGATCATGCCCCTGTAAGGCTTCATTCAGACGTCCGGATGCGTTTTGCGGATCCGATCCATCTATCAGTGGATCCGTAAAAATCATGCGGACGTCTGAATGGAGCTTTACAGGGGGGTAATCAATGAGAGGGGGGTAATCAATGACAGGGGGGTGATCAGGGAGTCTATATGGGGTGATCACCACAGTCATTGATCACGCCCCTGTAAGGCTTCATTCAGACGTCCAGATGCGTTTTGCGGATCCGATCCATCTATCATTGCATCCGTAAAAATCATGCAGACATCTGAATGGAGCTTTACAGGGGGGTGATCAATGACAGGGGTGTAATCAATGACAGGGGGGTGATCAGGGAGTCTATATGGGGTGATCACCACAGTCATTGATCATGCCCCTGTAAGGCTTCATTCAGACGTCCGGATGCGTTTTGCGGATCCGATCCATCTATCAGTGGATCCGTAAAAATCATGCGGACGTCTGAATGGAGCTTTACAGGGGGGTAATCAATGAGAGGGGGGTAATCAATGACAGGGGGGTGATCAGGGAGTCTATATGGGGTGATCACCACAGTCATTGATCACGCCCCTGTAAGGCTTCATTCAGACGTCCAGATGCGTTTTGCGGATCCGATCCATCTATCATTGCATCCGTAAAAATCATGCAGACATCTGAATGGAGCTTTACAGGGGGGTGATCAATGACAGGGGTGTAATCAATGACAGGGGGGTGATCAGGGAGTCTATATGGGGTGATCACCACAGTCATTGATCACGCCCCTGTAAGGCTTCATTCAGACGTCCAGATGCGTTTTGCGGATCCGATCCATCTATCATTGCATCCGTAAAAATCATGCGGACATCTGAATGGAGCTTTACAGGGGGGTGATCAGTGAGTCTATATGGGGTGATAACCACAGTCATTGATCACGCCCCTGTAAGGCTTCATTCAGACGTCCGTATGCGTTTTGCGGATCCGATCCATCTATCAGTGCATCCGTAAAAATCATGCGGACATCTGAATGGAGCTTTACAGGGGGGTGATCAATGACAGGGGTGTAATCAATGACAGGGGGGTGATCAGGGAGTCTATATGGGGTGATAACCACAGTCATTGATCACGCCCCTGTAAGGCTTCATTCAGACGTCCGTATGCGTTTTGCGGATCCGATCCATCTATCAGTGCATCCGTAAAAATCATGCGGACATCTGAATGGAGCTTTACAGGGGGGTGATCAGGGAGTCTATATGGGGTGATCACCACAGTCATTGATCATGCCCCTGTAAGGCTTCATTCAGACGTCCGGATGCGTTTTGCGGATCCGATCCATCTATCAGTGGATCCGTAAAAATCATGCGGACGTCTGAATGGAGCTTTACAGGGGGGTAATCAATGACAGGGGGGTGATCAGGGAGTCTATATGGGGTGATCACCACAGTCATTGATCACGCCCCTGTAAGGCTTCATTCAGACGTCCGGATGCGTTTTGCGGATCCGATCCATCTATCAGTGGAACCCGTAAAAATCATGCGGACGTCTGAATGGAGCTTTACAGGGGGGTGATCAATGACAGGGGGGAAATCAATGACAGGGGGGTGATCAGGGAGTCTATATGGGGTGATCAGGGGCTAATAAGGGGTTAATAAGTGACGGGGGGGGGGGGTGTAGTGTAGTGTAGTGGTGCTTGGTGCTACTTTACTGAGCTGCCTGTGTCCTCTGGTGGTCGATCCAAACAAAGGGGACCACCAGAGGACCAGGTAGCAGGTATATTAGAAGCTGTTATCAAAACAGCGTCTAATATACCTGTTAGGGGTTAAAAAAAAACACATCTCCAGCCTGCCAGCGAACGATCGCCGCTGGCAGGCTGGAGATCAACTCTCTTACCTTCTGTTCCTGTGAGCGCGCGCGCCTGTGTGCGCGCGTTCACAGGAAATCTCGCGTCTCGCGAGATGACGCGTATATGCGTCCAGGCGGAATGAATCAACCACCTCCAGGACGCGTCTGTGCGTACAGCGGTCCGGAGGTGGTTAAACCATTTGGGCATAGAACATTCAAAGTCCAGATCCATCTATATCTGCCACTTTGAAATGTCACCACCCCTTTATACATGGGTGTATACAATCAATGACCCTGTACCTCCAAAAATTGAGGATCACAATTATGGTATAACTTGAAATGTTTTGGAATAGGTTTTAATCTACTGAGGTCCCGCTCCATGCTGGCAGATGCAATGTCCCAAACATGTTCACAAACAGTGATGGTCAGTTTGCAGTGTTCGCCAACGAACACATGCGAGCTGCCATCTTGACTCACCCGTCCGGCGATGCACAGGTAAGCCCTTTACCTGTGACGGGAGCCGGCCTGAAATCCAATGCGGTCACCGGGAGCAGGCAGTTCCGAGAACAGCCGCCGGGGGCCTTCATCGGGCTGTTCTCGGAACTGCCTGCTCCCGGTAACCGCATTTGATTTCAGACCGGCTCCCGGCACAGGTAAGGGCTTACCTGTGCATCGCCAGACGGGTGAGTCAAGATGGCAGCCCGCATGTGTTCGTTAGCGAACACTGCGAACTGACCATCACTGTTCACAAACCCTTACCCTAAGGCTACTTTCACACTAGCGTTCGGGTGTCCGCTCGTGCGCTCCGTTTGAAGGGGCTCACGAGCGGCCCCGAACGCATCCGTCTGGCCCTAATGCATTCTCAGTGGAGGCGGATCCACTGAGAATGCATCCGCCTGCCAGCGCTCAGCCTCCGCTCCGCTCAGCAGGCGGACACCCGAACGCAGCTTGCAGCGTTTTGATGTCCGCCTGGCCGTGCGGAGGCGTGCGGATCCGTTCAGATTTACAATGGAAGTCAATGGGGACGGATCCGTCTGTCCTGGCTCCGCTTTGACACGTATCCGTTCGAAACCGTTCACCTCTCTGCGCATGCCCAGTAACTTCCTGTCCCTCCCCCTCATCGTCGGCCATTTTGGATTATCGACTTGGTGAGACTGGTAAGTATGAAGTTTTGTCTGTTTGTCTATCTTTCTTTTTTTACTATCTATCTATCTATCTCTATATTTCTAGGGTGGGGGGGGCTGCTGGCACTTGGGAAGGGGTGTGTGTGGCTGGAACTGCGCAGTGCTTCTGACATTGCGGGGGTGTTTGTGGCTGGAACTGTGCGGTGCTTCTGACATTGCGGGGGTGTGTGTGGCTGGAACTGCGCGGTGCTTCTGACATTGCGGGCGTGTTTGTGGCTGGAACTGTGCGGTGCTTCTGGCACTGCGGGGGTGTTTGTGGCTGGAACTGTGCGGTGCTTCTGACATTGCGGGGGTGTTTGTGGCTGGAACTGTGCGATGCTTCTGACATTGCGGGGGTGTTTGTGGCTGGAACTGTGCGGTGCTTCTGACATTGCGGGGGTGTGTGTGGCTGGAACTGCGCGGTGCTTCTGACATTGCGGGCGTGTTTGTGGCTGGAACTGTGCGGTGCTTCTGGCACTGCGGGGGTGTTTGTGGCTGGAACTGTGCGGTGCTTCTGACATTGCGGGGGTGTTTGTGGCTGGAACTGTGCGGTGCTTCTGACATTGCGGGGGTGTTTGTGGCTGGAACTGTGCGGTGCTTCTGACATTGCGGGGGTGTTTGTGGCTGGAACTGTGCGGTGCTTCTGACATTGCGGGGGTGTTTGTGGCTGGAACTGTGGGGGCTGCTGGCATTGGGGGGGCTGAGGGCACTGTGGGAAGGTTGTTTGGAACTGGGGGCCTGATGTCATTGTGGGGGGCTGCTGGCACTATGCGGGGCTGCTGTCTCTGGGGGTGTTTATGGCAGTTGGGGGGGGGGGATTATGGCTCCTGTCGGATTCATTTTTTTAATCATTTTATTATTAGGGTCGTTCCCTAAAAAAGAAAAAAAAGAACAGGAAATATCTGCGGTGGGCAAGCCCAGATCTATATTTTAAAAAGTAAGTATTGAAAAAAAAAATTGTTGATATATGAGGAAATAGTGCTCTACAAGTTCCTTTAACGTTATCTGCATTTTGTCTGGTATTCTGTTGCGTACAGATGTCCTCAAAGAAGACATCGATAGACTGGAGTGACCCACCCAGAAGGCGCCGCCGTATTCAGTGGCCAGTAAGTATAAAATCAACACTTGGAGTTTTTACTGTTTGATTCCTTGCATTAATCAGTATGTGCTCTTATTATAGATTTCATCATCATCATCTGCGGAGGGCTCTCCAGCAATGGGCAGCTCACCTGCCCAATCGCCAGCGTCCAGGGGAGGTGGACCAAGCCCGGACCGGGGCTGTCAAGAAGTAAGTATATATATATATATATATATACATACAGCAAAAACGAAGGCAGCACTCCAAGTTTGTGAAAAAAAGTGGAAGGTTTATTCACCCAACCAGCAGCAACGTTTCTGCTCTCTCTATGGAGCCTTTGTCCAGCTGAGTAACATGTGCATAATGGCATACATAAATAGTGACAGTGATTAACATGATTACACACCAATTCCAATGGTCATAAACATAAATAAGATGAATATAAAAATTTACAGTCATATAACAGTCATCCATACAACTAGTGTACATATAGTGACGAGTAGGCGCATACATAAAAATTCATAGTGTAATTCGTAATGTGTACAATATGCCCCAATCTTGCATAATCAGTGATTATTGCAGAAGTGAACAAATATGTGAATAAATTAAAGAAATTACTTAAAAACCTTTGAATGGGTAAGAGGCTGAAGCAACATGGTGGAGACTGCTGGCGTCCGGAAACCAGCAGCTGCGCATATGCCACGCCGTATATTATCGCGAGACTTGTATCGAAACTGAGTGACGTTGCTGGCCATAACAAAGATGGCCACAATAGAAAAAATGGAGTAAGGGCGCATGCTCCACCAGGCGTTAACGCCCATCCAGCTTCACAGAGTACTAGTTGATAAGATATATACCGCATTTTCAGCAGAGAAGCCGATCCATAGAGAATGTAAATGAGGATCGCCGACACAGTTCCTCCAGTCTTCACCCCAACTACCATTCATAGTATGAAGTCATAGTAAGATCCTGTATAAAACAGAGAAGATAAGGAGAAAACCAATTAGATAAATAGCACATGTTATTTTCCATAAACGTAATCAGAAAAAGAAAGGACATGCATAGTCAGCAGTCAGACTATCCTGAACTCCACATTTAAGCCCTGGGGTTTCAGGGTGCCCAAAGTATAGATCCAGTATAGTTCACGTTTTTTTAAAAGTTTGACACGATCACCCCCACGTCTGGAAGGGGTTATTTGTTCCAGAATTCTAAATCTTAGGTCATTTTGTGTGTGTTTGGCATCAGCAAAATGTTTTGACACTGGGAGGTCCATTTTTTGTTTCCGAATGGAATAGCGATGTTGGTTGAGACGGGTTTTGACGTCCCAAGTAGTCTCCCCAATGTATAAAAGGTTACAAGGGCAAATCAGCAAGTAAACAACATAGGACGAGTCGCATGTTAGGTACTGTCTGATTTTCACATTCTTTACTCCCTTACTCCATTTTTTCTATTGTGGCCATCTTTGTTATGGCCAGCAACGTCACTCAGTTTCGATACAAGTCTCGCGATAATATACGGCGCGGCATATGCGCAGCTGCTGTTTCCGGACGCCAGCAGTCTCCACCATGTTGCTTCAGCCTCTTACCCATTCAAAGGTTTTTAAGTAATTTCTTTAATTTATTCACATATTTGTTCACTTCTGCAATAATCACTGATTATGCAAGATTGGGGCATATTGTACACATTACGAATTACACTATGAATTTTTATGTATGCGCCTACTCGTCACTATATGTACACTAGTTGTATGGATGAATTATACTCTTTATATGACTGTAAATTTTTATATTCATCTTATTTATGTTTATGACCATTGGAATTGGTGTGTAATCATGTTAATCACTGTCACTATTTATGTATGCCATTATGCACATGTTACTCAGCTGGACAAAGGCTCCATAGAGAGAGCAGAAACGTTGCTGCTGGTTGGGTGAATAAACCTTCCACTTTTTTTCACAAACTTGGAGTGCTGCCTTCGTTTTTGCTGTATGTCTACAATCTGGACCTTGGTCACAGGTCTCATAAGGAGGACTTTTTGCACCCGCATTTATTTTTTGAGTGCTGCTTCTTTTCTTTTCTCTTCTATATATATATATATATATATATATATATATATATATATATATATATAGATATCGTAATTTTATATTTTTTTTTAAGTACAGTCTTCTAAAAAAAAAAATATTTGTTTTTAGCAATCTGCACCTAGAGCCGCCAGCGAGGATCCCCCAGTCGCCTCCAGAGTCCGCGGGAATGAGCGTGGCGGTCGTAGACGTGTAAGTATTGAATTAAGTAGTTTTAATTAGCATTTTGTATTAGGATTTACATTAAATTTTGTATTTCCTTTTTTTCAGGGTTCCGTAGGCTCCACCAGGGAAGATGAGGAGTTCGGGGTTCCGAGCATAGATAACCTGCTCCTCATCCAACTGGTGGAGGCGCGTCCAGCATTATGGGACCACTCCGACCGCCACCACGCCGATCATCGTCGTACCCAGCGGCTCTGGAGGGACATCTGTGCTGAAGTTTTTGAGACCTGGGGGGATCTCGATGCGGCGGCTCAGGAGAAATATGGTAAGTAAAACAATATGTATTTTAGTACTTTAAAATATTGTTCTTTTCCTTTCATCATGCTGATTTTAGTTTTTATTGTTTTTTTTTTCGATAGTCAAACTGGTTACAACGCGTTGGCGATCTATCCGGGACCGCTTCAGGAGGGATTACAACAAGGAGGTTCAGGCCCCGAGTGGCTCCGGAGGAACCTCAGGGGCCACCTACATCCATACAGCGGCCCTGGGGTTCCTACGAAAGGCAATGGCACCAAAAAGGTAAATATTTATAACAACTGTTCAAAAAATAAATTGTAAAGGGGCTGTCTGAGACAGGGTAGCGTTTGGCTCCTCTGTTTTGGCCAGCCCCCCACAGTCAGATGGACAACTTTTCTCTCCGTCTGACTGTAAGGGGCTGTCTGAGACAGTGGAGCGTTTGGCTCCCCTGTTTTGGCCAGCCCCCTACAGTCAGATGGACAACTGTTCTCTCCGTCTGAGTTTAAGGGGCTGTCTGAGACAGGGTAGCGTTTGGCTCCCCTGTTTTGGCCAGCCCCCTACAGTCAGATGGACAACTGTTCTCTCCGTCTGAGTTTAAGGGCCTGTCTGAGACAGGGTAGCGTTTGGCTCCCCTGTTTTGGCCAGCCCCCCACAGTCAGATGGACAACTGTTCTCTCTGTCTGACTGTAAGGGGCTGTCTGAGACAGCGGAGCGTTTGGCTCCCCTGTTTTGGCCAGCCCCCCACAGTCAGATGGACAACTGTTCTCTCCATCTGACTGTAAGGGGCTGTCTGAGACAGTGGAGCGTTTGGCTCCCCTGTTTTGGCCAGCCCCCCACAGTCAGATGGACAACTGTTCTCTCCGTCTGAGTTTAAGGGGCTGTCTGAGACAGGGTAGCGTTTGGCTCCCCTGTTTTGGCCAGCCCCCCACAGTCAGATGGACAACTGTTCTCTCCGTCTGAGTTTAAGGGGCTGTCTGAGACAGGGTAGCGTTTGGCTCCCCTGTTTTGGCCAGCCCCCCACAGTCAGATGGACAACTGTTCTCTCCGTCTGACTGTAAGGGGCTGTCTGAGACAGTGGAGCGTTTGGCTCCCCTGTTTTGGCCAGCCCCCACAGTCAGATGGACAACTGTTCTCTCCGTCTGAGTTTAAGGGGCTGTCTGAGACAGGGTAGCGTTTGGCTCCCCTGTTTTGGCCAGCCCCCTATGGTATACGGTAGACATAGCATAGAACATGGATGTTTTATTTAAAGAACAATTCCTAACTTTCCTTTTTTTTTTTTCCTACAGAAGTGCCAGCAGCACTCGGGAGCCTGACCATCCTCCTGAGGCGGAACCGGAACAGATCGCCAGCCCCAGCGCTCCTGTCCCTCATGCATCGGCTCAGGATAATCCGAGTCCCCTACCGGGTCCCTCCGCTCAACAGAGGCTCTTAGGTTTTCGTCAAAATTTGAGAGCCCTGGTGAGCAGGCAGAGATCCGGTAGGCCAAATCGAGCTGATTATGCGAACCTTGTAGAGGTCGTTTCCGATGCTCTAGAAGGTTTTGCCCAACATCAGATGGAGTTTGGTGCTGACTTGATTCGCCGCTGGGAGGGGGCAGATTCGGCGTTTCAACGCAGCCCAAACTACCATTATGGGCTAAGCATGATCAGTTTGATGGACTCAATGACGCCCGAGCAGTTGCATGAGTTCAAGATCATGCAAGAGAACGGGGCATGGGAAATTATGCACCGCCCCCAAATCCCACACGAGTGGCCAGTACCGCCAACCTTTCCCTTCCCACCCCCCCGAGCATGTGTTTCCTTCTGCTTCTTTTTCTTCTCCTGCCCCGTATTTTCCTCCTACTTCTTTTCAAACTCCCTCCACCTCTACACATGCTCGGGTCCCCTCCTCCTCAGACCCTTCCTTTCTCCACACCGCGCAATTACGCCCTGCATCCTTTCCTGTGGCCCATAGTTTTACCTCAGTGGATCGCCAGGACAGGGGGGCTACCATTGCCAGCCCCAGACCATTAACCCCACGACAGTCCACCTCCCCTCACCGTTATGAACAGTTGTAAATAAAAATTTTGTTTATATTTATTTTATTTATTTTCTGTATAAAAAATAAAAAAATGTTTATACTTTACTGCACTGTGTCTGTGTTTTTATTGTCCTGTACAGGGAACCTTGGCACTATAGCTGTGTTGAAATTAAAACTACCCTAGTCTCACTACTGTGCGTTTATTACAACACCCTTGGTAGTTTTTATATCAAAACAGCATTAGTGCCAATGTCGTAAGATCCATTAAAACCGGACCATCAATAATGAGCTATCTTTTGGCTCTTTATTGATCGTAGACCCTATGATTGGCACAATGAACAAGCAAATGCTTGTTCATTGTTCAATCTTGTGCCCTTTCATATGAGCCCTTGTGGGAGTCACGGTCCATCAGCATCATCAGGAATTCATTAATAAATTGTGATTTTAACGTTTAATGATTTCCTGATGACGCTAATATAACTAGTGTGATTACCACAAGGGACACGCAAGGGACATACAGTTTTTAAAGGGGTATTCACATGGACAATGGGGGGATTTCACTTGAATATGTCCCCATTGTCTAATAGGTGTGGGTAAACATTGGTAGGACCCGCACCTATATCGAGAACGGAGCGGGGAGCACTGTTGCTGTAGGACACATTTCCCATGGTATGTCCACCACCAAGCGCTAATCCCCGCCTCTCACATAGAAGTGAATGGAGGGCGGCAGCACAGTGCGACCTCATCTACTTTCTTTGCTTCGTTCTCAATATATGTGAGGGTACCAGCCGTGGGACCCGCACCTATAAGACAATGTAGGTATATCTTAAAGTGGTATGCCCCCATTGTATGAGATGAGAAAACCCCTTTAAGGCCTCTTGCACACGACTGTATGCCCCAAGAGACATACGGTCCGTGAGCGGGCCATATGTCCCGTAGTGGCATTGATCGTGCGCACGAGAGCACACAGCATCATAGTGTACAATGATTCTGTGCAAGTCGAGCTGCCCGCGGGGATATACTCTTGCACTAATAGATCATATGAGTGCGGGACAATAGCCCAGTTTGCGGCACAACATGGTCAGCATCATGATGCTCTGTACTCCTGTACGCACGATCAATGACGATCAGGGACATATGGCCCTCTAACGAACACTATACATCTTTAAGTGCATGTAGTCATGTACAAGAGTCCGAAAGGTGTGGTCCATTATCAAAGCCGGACCAGCTTTGGAACTTCAACAAGATAGCCCTGGAGAAATATAGGAGCATTACAACCCTATAGATCTGAATACATGAAGATGGAACCTAGAGATGCTTTTCCTACCAAAACGGATCCGCTAAACGGATGACAAAACGGAAACTAACGTGACAAACGGATCCGTAAAACAGACGGATCCGTACAAACGGATCCATCTGAATGTCTTCCGTTTGGCTCCGTTTAGTCAGTTTATTGACGGATCCGTTTGAAATGCCCTTCAAACGGATCCGTGAAACGCTAGTGTGAAAGTAGCCTAAGCTGCCTGGAAGTAAGGCCCACATGAATTTTGGGCCATTTACATCTGGCATAATAAACTAGAACA
Source organism: Bufo bufo (assembly GCF_905171765.1). Lineage (NCBI taxonomy): Eukaryota > Metazoa > Chordata > Amphibia > Anura > Bufonidae > Bufo > Bufo bufo. The sequence continues at coordinate 436,267,176 of NC_053393.1, forward strand.
GGTCAAGTGGTGCGTGATTACAAATGTTTTTGTGCCCGAGCTATCACAAAAGTCAGTGACTCTCTCCATGTTTGGTCAAGCAATGCATCTGCCACAAGATATAACACCCCCTTCCCCCCCACCCAGGTTTACTTTGACCAAAAATTGGGGAATCTATTTTCTCATAATAACTCTTTACTAAATAGTCTTTTTATGTTTTTGGACATCCTTGCAACCACTGATGGTTTTGGTGGTAGATATCTTTGAATCACAGGATCTGTGAGTAAAACAGGCCAGAACTTCTCCAAGCAGGTTTTCATCTTAGCCCATCTTGTATGGTAGTTTGTGATAAATCTAACCTTATCACTGGTAGGTTTCACAGTTTTAGAAAAGAGAAGATTGTGATGTCTGCTTTGTTCTGCCCGTCTGTATGCTTTCTTAATTGCCCTTTGGCTATATCCACCATTTTGAAATTGTTGTCTTAGGTCCTTGCCTTGCTAGTTGAATGTTGAGTCAGAGGAACAGATCCTACAAAGTCGCAGAAATTGGCCAGTGGGTATCACAGTTATCATGTGGGGAGGATGAGAAGATGATGCATGTAAATAAGCATTTACCACTGTAGATTTACGTTTACATTTGTCTGAAGATAGCATTGTGAATCCTGATTCAGGATGTAAGCATTTAAGAAGTTTAGTAACACTAAAGCTGAATTTCATGTTTAAATATTGCATTTTAAAACCATGTAATTTACCCTTTACACGTACACAACAGTTTTTTTCTTATTTATGGTTTACACCTTGACCATCTGTTGTATCGTTCATAAGATGAGTGCAACAAAGTGCTTACAAGATTTCACAGTCTAATATCCTATAGAAATTTCTGTTCAGAAGTAGATTATTTGTGTAAAGTTCATTCGCGACTACAGAATGTAGTAGTGGGAACTAGTAGAGATTATTTTTCTCAAATTAAATATCACCAGGTAGTAAAGGGAAATTGCATAAGAAAAGACTTGGTTAGATGCCTACGAAAAAAAGTCAGGGAACCATCCATACTACATAGTCATGTCACATTATTACCGCTTTCGACATCAACAGCGTGCAGTTCATAAACAAAGTCACGTGTCTTAAACTGGCTTGTGGTTATATAAGGGGTGGGATAGGTTGTCTGCACAACTATCCCTTGTAGTCATGGGTAAAAGGGGAGATTTATCAGAGTCTCACTGATGTGAGAGATTAAAGAGAACCTGTCACCTCTCCTGACATGCCTATTGTAATAGCTCCATGCATTCCCCACGTGCTAACAATTCTGGAGCATCAATTCTTATGTCTGTATGTTGTGCCATTCCTTTATTATTTGCACTAGAAGTTATGAATGAATTGCTATTAACCTTCAGTAAGGGTACAGAGGGGAGGTAACAAGTTGGGGGGGTGTACCTGCACAGTCTGACTCTATCCAATCAGTGCTGCCATTGTCAGGCTGTGCAGGTACACCCCGCCAACTGGTTACCTCCCCTCTGTACCCTTACTGAAGGCTAATAGCAATTCATTCATAACTTCTAGTGCAAATAATAAAGGAACGGCAAAACATAGAGACATAAGAATAGATGCTCCAGAGTTGTTAGTACATGGGGAATGCATGGAGCTAGGTTTACTTAAAGGTAGATAGAAAAACAAAAAAACTTTATTAGAAATCTTAATTATAAAAGGCTATCTGCCCACTAGATAATACTCATTAAAAAGGATCGGAATATCCTCATCACCCTATATAGTATATGTAGCGTGTAGCTAGGTTGCCACCTATAAATGCTTGAGGTGTGTCTTGGTTCAGTTAGATCAAAGTCACCTCAATCAGCCCAGACAGAGCCACAGTATTTTGGCAACACATTCAACTAGCACACACTACATTAAAAGGGTGAAGGGTGAAGCTTACAAACATATGCAGGGTCATGCACAGAGCTCCGCACCTATCTGTGACCTCTTTGTAATGTTATCACTGGGTACGCTGTTATACGGTGCAGTCCTGCTTTCCCTGCCTGTCACGCTCGATTAAACCTCCCAATTCTGAGGCTACATTTGAAGTCTCTCCTTAATGCTCTACGCGTTTCATTGTTGTTACAAGAATCAACAACTCATCAGGAGCGGCGTGGAGAAGTAGATCAGGATAGATTGTATCACTACAAAATAACATTGCTGTGTGCCTCTGATGGCGTGCACATAGCTGAACAGAGCCTCCGGCACTATGACGTCGTGAGCGCGGCCGCCCAGCGTCAGAGCTAAATGGTAGCCGCCACACCTACAGGGAGGAGCCTTCCCACGGGGATGTCCAATCATGTGAGAGGCAGAAAGTACAATGTTCCCCCCCCCCCCCCCGCGCGCGTATGAAGTTATCGGCTTGGTCCCGGGTGAGGATAATGTGTATTTTTTTCAAGGTAAATCACTGGCAGTTTCATAATCTGTCTCCTGTATAGGACAAAGCGTTTTATAGTGATTGGGCATATATAGGGAGGTCATCATAATACAAACCTGACACCGTCTCTCCAGTGAACAGTACTGGATATGCTTATACTGGAATGTCATAACTGTATGATATCGGACAATGAGAAATGCAGTACAGTGTGGCACGTACTACGGTTTCTTTTTGCGTGAATCTTAGAATTCCAGGCACATAACACCTAAGTGTAGCCTAGACCATCATGCCCGCAACTCGTTTAGACTAATGGACACGAAGAGCCAGCAAGCAAATCTCTTAGGGGCGGGGGGGAGATAGAAAGAGATAGAAGATCCCTATATAAAGCATGTGTACGAGATAAATTCATTTAGGCCCTTAGGTTTTACAGTGTGTAATCTGAAGGTCCATTCCACCTCCTTACATAGTAGGAGATTATCAACATCGCCTCCTCTAGGGGTTGATCTCACATGCTCAATTCCCTGGAAGTTCATACAATCAGATCTTCCTGAGTGGTATGTCATGATGTGCTGTGACAATGGGGTATCATTCTGTCTGGCAATATCCGAAAGATGCTCCCCTATACGTCTCCTGAACTCTCTCTTAGTTTTCCCCACATACTGCTTGCGGAAAATACACATGACCAGGTACACCACCCCCACCGTTCTGCAGTTAATAAAAGTTCTTATATTATAACCGTGTCCAGTGACGGAGCTGGTTATCATGTCGTCTTTACAAATCACTTTACAGGCTACACAGTTGCCACATTTAAATGTGCCCAGTGGTCTCCTTGGGAGCCACGTACCACTGATCGGAGTGTTAAACGTACTGTGCACCAACCTGTCTCTCAAAATTCCCCCTCTTCTGTATGTGATTAGTGGATATTCTCCCACCAATTCACCCACAACAGGGTCCGATTAAAGAATATGCCATGAATCCTGTAGAGTCCTTCGTATCTCATTGTGAGCCACATCAAATGTCCCTATTCTCATCTTCCAGGACCAAGCCGATAACTTCATACGCGGGGAGGGGGGGGGGGGGAACGTTGTACTTTCTGCCTCTCACATGATTGGACATCCCCGTGGGCAGGCTCCTCCCTGTAGGTGTGGCGGCTACCATTTAGCTCTGGCGCTGGGCGGCCGTGCTCACGACCGTCATAGTGCCGGAGGCTCTGTTCAGCTATGTGCACGCCATCAGAGGCACACAGCGATGTTATTTTGTAGTGATACAATCTATCCTGATTTACTTCTCCACGCCGCTCCTGATGAGTTGTTGATTCTTGTAACAACAATGAAACGCGTAGAGCATTAAGGAGAGACTTCAAATGTAGCCTCAGAATTAGGAGGTTTAATCGAGCGTGACAGGCAGGGAAAGCAGGACTGAACAGTATATCAGCGTACCCAGTGATAACATAACAAAGAGGTCACAGATAGGTGCGGAGCCAGGGGCGTGGCTAATGGCTCATGGGCCCTGGTGCAAGAGTTCAGCTTGGGGCCCCCCTTCCCTCAGTGCTTTGTTGCCAAGGGCTTTGTTGCCTTGAGCCAGAGGTGTAACTTGACCAGCATGGACTTTCTATAATACTGGTGTCTTCTTATGCACCACAAGGGTCTTTGGGCCCCCTCATGCTCCTGGGCCCGGTAGCGACTGTTACCTCTGCACCCCCTATAGCTACGCCCCTGTGCGGAGCTCTGTGCATGACCCTGCATATGTTTGTAAGCTTCACCCTTCACCCTTTTAATGTAGTGTGTGCTAGTTGAATGTGTTGCCAAAATACTGTGGCTCTGTCTGGGCTGATTGAGGTGACCTTGATCTAACTGAACCAAGACACACCTCAAGCATTTATAGGTGGCAACCTAGCTACACGCTACATACACTACACTGCTCAAAAAAATAAAGGGAACACTTAAACAACACAATGTAACTCCAAGTCAATCACACTTCTGTGAAATCAAACTGTCCACTTAGAAAGCAACACTGAGTGACAATCAATTTCACATGCTGTTGTACAAATGGGATAGACAACAGGTGGAAATTATAGGCAATTAGCAAGACACCCCCAATAAAGGAGTGGTTCTACAGGTGGTGACCACAGACCACTTCTCAGTTCCTATGCTTCCTGGCTGATGTTTTGGTCACTTTTGAATGCTGGCGGTGCTTTCACTCTAGTGGTAGCATGAGACGGAGTCTACAACCCACACAAGTGGCTCAGGTAGTGCAGCTTATCCAGGATGGCACATCAATGCGAGCTGTGGCAAGAAGGTTTGCTGTGTCTGTCAGCGTAGTGTCCAGAGCATGGAGGCGCTACCAGGAGACAGGCCAGTACATCAGGAGACGTGGAGGAGGCTGTAGGAGGGCAACAACCCAGCAGCAGGACCGCTACCTCCGTCTTTGTGCAAGGAGGAACAGGAGGAGCACTGCCAGAGCCCTGCAAAATGACCTCCAGCAGGCCACAAATGTGCATGTGTCTGCTCAAACGGTCAGAAACAGACTCCATGAGGGTGATATGAGGGCCCGACGTCCACAGGTGGGGGTTGTGCTTACAGCCCAACACCGTGCAGGACGTTTGGCATTTGCCAGAGAACACCAAGATTGGCAAATTCGCCACTGGCGCCCTGTGCTCTTCACAGATGAAAGCAGGTTCACACTGAGCACATGTGACAGATATGACAGAGTCTGGAGACGGTGTGGAGAACGTTCTGCTGCCTGCAACATCCTCCAGCATGATCGGTTTGGCATTGGGTCAGTAATGGTGTGGGGTGGCATTTCTTTGGAGGGCCGCACAGCCCTCCATGTGCTCGCCAGAGGTAGCCTGACTGCCATTAGGTCCCGAGATGAGATCCTCAGACCCCTTGTGAGACCATATGCTGGTGCGGTTGGCCCTGGGTTCCTCCTAATGCAAGACAATGCTAGACCTCATGTGGCTGGAGTGTGTCAGCAGTTCTTGCAAGACGAAGGCATTGAAGCTATGGACTGCCCCGCCCGTTGCCCAGACCTGAATCCAATTGAGCACATGTGGGACATCATGTCTCGCTCTATCCACCAACGTCACGTTGCACCACAGACTGTCCAGGAGTTGGCAGATGCTTTAGCCCAGGTCTGGGAGGAGATCCCTTAGGAGACCGTCCGCCACCTCATCAGGAGCATGCACAGGCGTTGTAGGGAGGTCATACAGGCACGTGGAGGCCACACACACTACTGAGGATCATTTTGACTTGTTTTAAGGACATTACATCAAAGTTGGATCCGCCTGTAGTGTGTTTTTCCACTTTAATTTTGAGTGTGACTCCAAATCCAGACCTCCATGGGTTAAAAAATTTGATTTCCATTTTTTTTATTTTTGTGTGATTTTGTTGTCAGCACATTCAACTATGTAAAGAACAAAGTATTTCAGAAGAATATTTAATTAACTCAGATCTAGGATGTGTTATTTTTGTGTTCCCTTTATTTTTTTAGCAGTATATATAGGGTGATGAGGATATTCCTATCCTTTTTAATGAGTATTATCTAGTGGGCAGATAGCCTTTTATAATTAAGATTTCTAATAAAGTTTTTTTGTTTTTCTAAATGCTATCTACCTTTAAGTAAACCTAACGATTTTGATACGCGTATACCTAACATTGTTTTTGAGTAAATCAGTTCAATGCATGGAGCTATTTAAACAGGAATGTCAGGAGTGCTGAAAGGTCCTCTTTAATATCAGCTACGAAGGTGTGCGAGGGTGGAGCAGCTCACCACCAAAATGCACCAAGGGGCTTCTAGATGGGCAGCACGGTGGTCAGTGGTTAGCGCTGGGGTCCTGGGTTCGAATTCGACCAAGGACAACATCTGCATAGAGTTTGTATGTTCTCCTCGTCTTTACGTGGGTTTCCTCTGGGTACTCTGGTTTCCTCCCACACTCCAAAGACATACTGATAGGGAACAGATTAGCCCCATTGGGGACAGCCTGATGCAAAAAGTCTGTAAAGTGCTGTGGAATATAGTTGCGCTATAAAAGTGTATAAAATAAAATAAATAAATACTAGATGTGTGTGCAACTCTGTTAACGAAGTTGCACCTGCAGAAAAGGCTTCAATTTTCATGGCAGTATTGGAATTGGCCCTCCACTAATTGGCAAAGGGTTGCGTTCTCCAATAAGTCATGTTTTCCGCTTCATCGAGTGGATGAAACATTCCTCTTCTTCCTCATCCAGTGATGAGGGGCCCTCTAGAAGGTGTCCCAGGACAACAGCAGAGGCAGTCCACTAGCTTGCTCTCATAGACATCAACTCATGAGGATTATCAGCCTCAAACTCCAGAGGTTGTGGGCATCTCAGGAATACAGAAATAGATTTTTTATTCCTCTGAAGATTTTGTAAATTTACTGGTGGCCCAAACTAACTTATATGCTCTATAATGTACTGCTCAACATCATCATTTGCTTGATCTCTGAGTTAGACCCCAGAAAATACAGCAGAGATGATGATGTTTTGGAGGCTCGGGCTGCATCTAGGCCTTGAAAAAAAAAAGAAAAAAAAAGACCCAAGTTAGACATTATTGGAATACAGATCTTTTGTACCACATAATCTACAGTATTGCCATGACCTGCACACAATTAGAAAATGTGTACATTACAGTGATAATGCACAATGTCTGCCCCAAATGACCCTAGATTTGACCAACTATTTATAATTAGGCCGGTCCTCGACCACTTTAGCACGAAGTTTGTGAGGTGTACACTGGACTTCTGGTTCCGGCGCCAACATGAAAGGAAGCACGCGTTAAGAGCTCCATTCCCTGAAGCAGCGATTGTGCAAATCCCCCATCATACGGCTAGCTAACTTGTTCTTGGCTGGCAGATATTTTCACCCTCTTTCTACAGCTCCGGTTCATGGACCGGTTCGTCTTCTCTATGGGGAGCAAATCTAAGAGGAACCGACACCAAATCTAAAAAGTCAACAGACACCAATATGGCGAAGCAAAATAAAGAGATCGCAGATATACAACCTCCGCCTACACTGGCGAGCACAGAGCATGTATCGGAAGGTGAGCGAGAGGAGATGGGCATCGATTACAAGCTTCTGGCGATTGAGGTCGCAGCGTGCATACTACCTGACTTGCAAGACGTCCTTTCTTCCACTGTGTCGCAGTCGTTTTCAGCGCTTCAAGCGGAGGTAACACAGCACGCTTCCCAGTTGGAATACATGGAAAACAGGATCCAAAGCCTGGAATCCCACAAGGAGGCAGTGCACTCACAACTTAAAAAAGCTTTTTCGGAAAATGCTAAGTTATGGGATAAACTGGAGGACCTTGAAAATCGCTCCAGGCAGAGTAATCTCCGCATCATAGGTCTACCGGAGACCATACCGCCCAGAGACTTAATTAAAATGTGTGAGGAAGAGCTTCCAGAGGCCCTGGGTATCATGGCCTGTTGTAAAGTGGAGAGAGCCCACAGGGTGGGACAAAGTCTCCCCCAACCACCAGCTACCAGACACAAAAGATCGGACGCTGTCTTGTCCCGGAACGAGAAACCAAGACAAGTCATTGTGAATTACTTGGATTACTCAGACAAGGCTGCTTTATTAAGAGCATACAAGCAAAGCAGAGGGCAAGTGTTGGTGCGTGACCACAAAGTCCTCATCTTCGGAGACTTTTCTGCTGAGGTGTCTCGTCGCAGGAGAGCCTTTACCCCCCTCTGCTCAGAACTGGTCAAGGAACAAGTCCGCTTCTCTCTGCTGTTCCCGGCCATGCTGAAGATCTTCTTTCCAGATGGCTCCACAGCGACCTTTACAGATCCGATGGAGGCAACTCGTGTTCTACAGAACTCCCAGTGCCACGACAGGCAATTGCCGGCCATTACCTACAAGAAGGACTATGTCTGTTCCAGCCAACCTGAAGCCCAAGACAGGGGCTGAACTGCTATAGGGGCCGGGAGTGAGATAAGTGTCTTGAACTCTGCTAAGTGGCGGAGCCTAATTATTGGCCCTTTATTGTCCTTTAGGGGTTAATGTATGACATGCAGTACTTCCCTAGTAAGGACATTGTTTATGGGCCTTTTTGTTATCGAGTTATTAGGTCCATGCTAGTAGATACGTTGCCGATACGATATATCAGACATAGGGGTTCATTTTAAGGGGGCTGCTCCCCTCAGGTGGTAGCGGTGCAGTCTTTCCATGCTCTCCGACATTCATCGGCGAGAGACCTGCTTTTTGTCCCCCTGTGAATGTCTATTACTGTCACGGATGGTGTACAGGAAACAAGACAATGCAATATATTCAATGACTCACTGGATCCACAACTAAGGAATAAAAGGGAGACCCCTGCATGAGACCTGCCACTCTCCCTGACTGCTCAGCCTATGCGAACACCCCAAAGGTGGATGGGCGCATATCCACGTACCTCGGCTATCTAATACCTGAAGACCCTACAATAGTGAGGGGCCACGACCACCGGCTCCCTACACTAGACACGGAGGGAGTCAGGGTCTCCTGAAATCCAGCAGACAGAAAATCACAAATAAAGGAACAGCACTTATCTTGCAGAGGACTGGGAAATAAGGAACAGCATGCACACACACTCCAGGAAGTTGTATAAGCCGCACACTACTGCATTATGGGGAGGAACTTAAAGGGAAGCAATCAGTCCAACTGCATGACAGCTGAGATAGACTAACGAGATGAGGAACTGAAACCAAAACAAAGAAACTCAAGGAGGAGGATCTGGAAGGCTCCTGTCAGAGCTTCTCAGCTGTCTGGTTGTGACAGTACCCCTCCCTCTACGAGTGGACTCCGGACACTCAGAGCCCACCTTCTCAGGATGGGACCTATGGAAAGCCCTGATGAGACGAGTGGCCTTAATGTCCGTCACTGGGACCCACATCCTCTCCTCAGGACCATAACCCTCCCAATGAACGAGGTACTGGAGGGAACCGCGGACAAGACGAGAATCCACAATCCTAGAGACCTGAAATTCAAGATTTCCATCAACCATAATCGGAGGAGGAGGCAAAGGCGAGGGTACAATAGGTTGAACATAAGGTTTCAATAAGGACTTATGAAAAACATTATGGATCTTCCAAGTCTGAGGAAGATCAAGACGGTAGGCAACAGGATTGATGACAGACAGGATCTTGTAAGGCCCAATAAACCTAGGACCCAACTTCCAGGAGGGAACCTTCAATTTGATATTCTTGGTAGACAACCACACCAGATCACCAACATTCAGGTCTCTTATCTGCCACACGCTTATATCTCTCACTCATGCTCTTTAGATTATCCTGAATCTTTTGCCAAATAGATGACAAAGACGAGGAGAATCTGTCCTCATCAGGTAAACCAGAAGACCCCTCTCCCGAGAAAGTCCCAAACTGCGGATGAAACCCATATGCACCAAAAAATGGTGACTTATCAGAGGACTCCTGACGACGGTTATTTAAAGCAAACTCAGCAAGGGACAAAAAAGAACACCAATCCTCCTGATTCTCCGCCACAAAACAGCGCAGATATGTCTCCAGATTCTGATTGACGCTCTCTGTCTGGCCATTCGACTGCGGGTGGAAAGCAGAAGAGAATGACAACCGAACCCCCAAGCGAGAACAGAAAGCCTTCCAGAATCTGGAAACAAACTGCGTGCCCCTATCAGAGACTATGTCTGAAGGAATACCATTCAATTTGACAATGTGGTCAATAAATGCTGGCGCCAGCGTCTTAGCATTGGGCAAACCAGGAAAAGGGATGAAATGCACCATTTTGCTAAAACGGTCCACCACCACCAGAATCACAGTCTTCCCCGAGGAACGAGGCAAGTCCATTATGAAGTCCATGGACAGATGTGTCCAAGGACGGGAAGGAATGGGTAAGGGAAGGAGAGGACCTGATGGCCGTGAATGAGGGACTTTGGCACGAGCGCAAGTCTCGCAAGCTGCCACAAAACCCTCAACCGACTTACGAAGCGCAGGCCACCAGAATCTCCGAGCGATGAGATCCAGTGTGGCTCTTGCCCCCGGGTGCCCAGCAAGGACCGTATCATGGTGTTCCTTAAAAATCTTGTGTCTCAAAGCGAGAGGCACAAACAACCTCCCAGGAGGACAAAGATCAGGAGCCTCTGACTGGGCTGCCTGCACCTCTGCCTCCAATTCAGGAAAAAGAGCAGAGACCACCACACCTTCAGCCAAAATGGGACCCGGGTCTTCAAAATTCCCACCTCCCGGAAAACAACGTGACAGGGCATCTGCCTTCACATTCTTAACCCCAGGGCGGAACGTGACAACAAAATTAAACCTTGAAAAGAACAAAGACCATCTGGCCTGTCTCGGGTTCAGACGCTTGGCTGACTCCAAGTAGGCCAGATTTTTATGGTCAGTAAACACGGTAATAGGGTGTCTGGCTCCCTCTAGCCAATGGCGCCATTCCTCAAAAGCCAACTTGATGGCCAACAATTCCCTATCTCCCACATCATAATTTCTCTCTGCGGAGGAGAGTTTCTTCGAGAAAAAGGCACACGGTTGCCATTTGGCAGGAGAGGAACCCTGAGACAAGACCGCACCCACCCCTACCTCAGAAGCATCAACCTCAACTATGAAGGGTAACGAAATATCAGGTTGTACCAGGATGGGAGCGGAAGCAAAACTCTCCTTGATATTAGAAAAGGCCTTACGCGCCTCTACCGACCAGGAAGAAAAATCTACCCCTTTTCTGGTCATATCAGTGAGTGGTTTAACAACAGAGGAATAATTCAAAATAAATTTCCTGTAATAATTGGCAAAGCCCAAAAAACGCATCAGCGCCTTCTGATTCTCAGGAAGCTCCCACTCAAGCACAGCGCGGACCTTCTCGGGGTCCATGCGAAAACCAGAAGCGGAGAGAAGAAACCCCAGAAATTGAATTTCTGGAACCGCAAACACACATTTTTCCAGTTTCGCGTATAATTTATTCTCCCACAGGATGAGCAAGACCTGACGTAAGTGTTCCTTATGAGTCTTGAAATCAGGAGAAAAAATCAAAATGTCATCCAAATACACTAATACAAATTTTCCCATTAAATGATAAAAAATGCTGTTCACGAAATGCTGAAAAACGTCTGGGGCATTCATCAAACCAAAAGGCATAACCAAATTCTCAAAATGGCCCTCAGGGGTATTGAAAGCCGTCTTCCATTCGTCTCCTTCTCTGACCCTGACCAGGTTGTATGCACCTCTTAGGTCTAATTTGGAAAAGACTTTAGCCCCAACAACCTGGTTAAACAGGTCCGGGATCAGAGGAAGCGGATAAGGGTCACGAATAGTGATACTGTTCAGCTCCCTGAAATCCAGACAAGGTCTTAAAGAACCATCTTTTTTCTTAACAAAGAAAAAACCAGCGGCAACAGGTGACTTCGAGGGTCGTATGTGTCCTTTTCTCAGACTCTCAGAGATATAAGCACGCATAGCGACCCTCTCAGGTTGGGAAAGATTGTATAAACGAGATTTAGGCAGCTTGGCGCCTGGGATGAGATTAATAGGGCAATCGTACTCCCTGTGCGGAGGCAAATCCTGAACTCCACTCTCAGAGAAGACATCCGAAAATTCAGAGAGGAAAGGTGGTACAGTCTTAGTAGAAACCTCAGAAACAGATGTCATGAGGCAATTCTCTCTGCAAAAGTCACTCCAACCATTTATTTGCCTCGCTTGCCAATCAATGGTGGGGTTATGTTTAGTGAGCCAGGGTAGCCCCAACACTAGAGGAGTAGGCAAACCGCTAAGGACGAAACATGACACATCCTCAACATGAGCATCACTCACAATTAAACGGATATTGTGAACTATGCCCTTTAATGATTTCTGAGAAAGTGGAGCGGAATCAATAGCAAAAACAGGAATATCCTTTCCCAAAGTGCATACCTGGAAACCATGAGTTATTGCAAATTGATTATCAATGAGATTGACAGCTGCTCCACTATCCACAAAAATCTCACAAAAAATGCTCTTGCTCTCTAGCGCCACCCTAGCAGGCAGGACAAAACGGGAACTACAAGCAAACGGAAAACCTTCAATTTCCGCCTCAACCCTGCCAATAGTAACAGACGGAACATTTTTAAAAGATTTTTTCCTTTTTGTTTCTTTATTACTCCCAGAAGACTGCCTGAATCTCCTAGAGAGACAAACATTTGCCAAATGATTTATACCTCCTCAACAAAAACAAACCCTCCCATGCGGGCTGAATCTTCTATTGTCAGAGGCAATCAACCCCAGCTGCATGGGCTCCTGCTCAGAAGGGGCTGACAGCGACTGAGACCCCTGCGCACAGAATGAGACCGCTGCACTGTCCCGGGACTGAGTATGACAGGAAGGAGAGATCTCTCCTCTCTCTCTAAGACGCCTGTCAATACGAACGGCCTGAGACATAGCAGAATCCAAGGAGGTAGGTCTCTCATGAAAGGCAAATGCATCTTTCAATCCCTCTGAAAGACCATGGCAAAATTGACTTCGGAGTGCAGCATCATTCCAACCAGTATCAGCTGCCCATCACCGAAATTCTGAGCAGTATATCTCTGCGGATTGTTTACCCTGGCATAACAGACGTAGTCTAGACTCAGCCAGAGCAATACGATCCGGATCATCATATATCTGACCCAGGGCTAAAAAGAATTCATCCACTGAACGGAGGGGCCGTGCCCCCTCCGGCAGCGAAAAGGCCCAGGACTGAGCGTTACCCCTGAGCAGCGATATAATGATCCCCACCCTCAGTTCCTCATCACCAGAGGAATGGGGAAGAAGGCGAAAATGGAGTTTGCAAGCCTCTCTAAAACGCACAAAATACTCACTACCCCCGGAGAACGTAACCGGGAGCGAGATCTTAGGCTCAGAACAAACTCCATGAACGCAAGCTGAACCGGTCACTTGAAACTGAGAAAAAGTCTTACGGAGATCAGCTACCTCCAATGAAAGACCCTGGAAGCGTTCAGCCAAAAGTGAAACCGGATCCATGCTTGAGACGGTTTTGGTGGCTTATAATGTCACAGATGGTGTACAGGAAACAAGACAATGCAATATATTCAATGACTCACTGGATCCACAACTAAGGAACAAAAGGGAGACCCCTGCATGAGACCTGCCACTCTCCCTGACTGCTCAGCCTATGCGAACACCCCAAAGGTGGATGGGCGCATATCCACGTACCTCGGCTATCTAATACCTGAAGACCCTACAATAGTGAGGGGCCACGACCACCGGCTCCCTACACTAGACACGGAGGGAGTCAGGGTCTCCTGAAATCCAGCAGACAGAAAATCACAAATAAAGGAACAGCACTTATCTTGCAGAGGACTGGGAAATAAGGAACAGCATGCACACACACTCCAGGAAGTTGTATAAGCCGCACACTACTGCATTATGGGGAGGAACTTAAAGGGAAGCAATCAGTCCAACTGCATGACAGCTGAGATAGACTAACGAGATGAGGAACTGAAACCAAAACAAAGAAACTCAAGGAGGAGGATCTGGAAGGCTCCTGTCAGAGCTTCTCAGCTGTCTGGTTGTGACAATTACGATCTGGCGGGGACCGGTGGCTGCCTGGTGGGATTAGCGCTTGCATAGGCAGGTGCCTCCTCTGTTAGAAGATCGTCCCCTGTCCTACTATTATACAACTGACGCTTATTATGCATTCTTATGCCATTTATAAGGTCATAGGCTATGAAGGGATAGAGGCCGGAAAGGAAGCATGCGGTCTTTAAATATAATGTGGGGTTGAGATATACTACTGATCCCCTGACACCCTTTAGGGGATCATTTCTGTTCTAATGTTCTATTCTATCAAGAGCAATGTTTAATGTTTCATGTCCTGTTCATGAGGTGTTGGATCCATGATGATAGACCCGTTAAATATGTATCAGTTCGGGCAGATTGTCGCTATGGTGGGATACGGCTCCTCTGAGGTGGAGAGGATAATGCTTAGTTCCTCCCGCCTTATACCATGCAGGTGCGGGAGATTTTAACTATTTTCTGAACGTTCATTGTGACGTTCATTGCGTCTCTCAAACAACCCACTGTTACCTGGAGGGGTCAGCGCTTACCATGGCTCAACTTCTAACACATGCATATCGCTCTCTAGAGAAATTATCTGATAAATATTGTTTGCTATGTATTTCTCTATCGTATACATTTGGGAAATATGTTGAGACACTATAAGCTCCTAGATAGCTAGTCCGTTCTTGGCTTGAAGCTCCTAGAAGCTTGATTGCTTGCATTATTTCACATAGTGCATCTCTCCCTTTTAATGCACTGTGGGGAAAATTTCAGACTTATTTTAGTCATGATCCTTTTGTTGGAAAAAAGTGAAGTAACATAGTACATAAGGCCGAAAAAAGACATTTGTCCATCCAGTTCGGCCTGTCATCCTGCAAGTTGATCCACAGGAAGGCAAAAAAACTGTGAGGTAGAAGCCAATTTTCCTCACTTTAGGGGAATAAAAAATTCCTTCCCGACTCCAATCAGGCAATCAGAATATCTCCCTGGATCAACGACCCCTCTCTAGTAGCTATAGCCTGTAATATTATTACACTCCAGAAATACATCCAGGCCCCTCTTGAATTCCTTTATTGTACTCACCATCACCACCTCCTCAGGCAGAGAGTTCCATAGTCTCACTGCTCTTACCGTAAAGAATCCTTTTCTATGTTTGTGTACAAACCTTCTTTCCTCCAAACGCAGAGGATGTCCCCTCGTCACAGTCACAGTCCTGGGGATAAATAGATGATGGGATAGATCTCTATACTGACCCCTGATATATTTATACATAGTAATTAGATCTCCCCTCAGTCGTCTTTTTTCTAACGTGAATAACCCTAATTTTGATAATCTTTCAGGGTACTGTAGTTGCCCCATTCCAGTTATTACTTTAGTTGCCCTCCTCTGGACCCTCTCCAGCTCTGCTATGTCTGCCTTGTTCACTGGAGCCCAGAACTGTACACAGTACTCCATGTGTGGTCTGACTAATGATTTGTAAAGTAGTAGGAATATGTTCTCATCACGGGCATCTATGCCCCTTTTGATGCAACTCATTATCTTATTGGCCTTGGCAGCAGCTGCCTGACACTATTTTTTGCAGCTTAGTCTGCGGTTTATTAAAATTCCTAGATCCTTTTCCATGTCAGTGTTACCGAGTGTTTTACCATTTAGTATGTACGGGCGACTTGCATTATTCCTTCCCATGTTCATAACCTTATATTTGTCAGTGTTAAACCTCATCTGCCACTTATCTGCCCAAGCCTCCAATCTATCCAGATCCCTCTGTAGTAGTATACTGTCCTCTTCAGTGTTAATTACTTTACACAGTTTAGTGTCATCTGCGAAACTTGATATTTTACTATGCAAGCCTTCTACAAGATCATTAATAAATATATTGAAGAGAATAGGGCCCAATACTGACCCCTGAGGTACCCCACTAGTGACAGTGACCCAATCTGAGTATGTACCGTTAATAACCACCCTCTGTTTTCTATCATTGAGACAGTTACTTACCCACTTACAGACGTTTTCTCCCAGTCCGAGCATTCTCATTTTATATACAAACCTTTTATGTGGTACAGTGTCAAATGCTTTGGAGAAGTCCAGATACACGACATCCATTGATTCGCCGCTGTCAAGTCTAGAACTTACCTCCTCATAGAAACTGATAAAATTAGTTTGACATGACCGATCCCTCACGAAGCCATGCTGATATGGCGTTATTTGCTTATTTCCGTTAAGATGCTCTAACATAGCATCTCTCAGAAAACCTTCAAACAGTTTATCCACAACAGATGTTAAACTTACCGGCCTATAGTTTCCAGGCTCTGTTTTTGGACCCTTTTTGAATATTGGCACCACATTTGCCATGCGCCAAAGTCCAAAGTAATATACTATCACTGGTTATCCAACCATTTGCAGTGAATAGGGACAGTTTCGTCCTTTTCAGCTTTTTGTTATGGCAGTTTAAGTTGAGGCTTAGAGTTTGGGGAAGGGAAGGGAAAATTTGTTCTGATGCTTCACAACTCACATTAGGGCAACTCAGTGGATTTCTCCTGTTAATCTCCAATGGCTAACCCCCTGAAAAAGGTATCCTGAAACGTTAAAGGGTTAAAATCACAGAGTAAGCGAATGATGATATTAAAACACCTTAAGAGACTTGGCGCAGATGTAGCCCTCTTACAGGAAACTCATCTGGCACTTAAAGATTTCTCCCGCATGAAAAGTCTATGGGTAGGAGAGGTATATGGATCTGAAGCCCTAGGAAACAAGGCGGGCGTCCTTACTTTACTAAAGAAAGGCCTCCGATATTCAGTGCTATCACATGACCATGATAACACTGGCCGAATATCACATTTACA
Organism: Bufo bufo; assembly: GCF_905171765.1. Classification (NCBI taxonomy): domain Eukaryota; kingdom Metazoa; phylum Chordata; class Amphibia; order Anura; family Bufonidae; genus Bufo; species Bufo bufo. Next base: position 436,283,918 of record NC_053393.1, read on the forward strand.
CCTCACCTCCCCTCCCCAGGGGGGGACTTAAGTATATATAATATATATGGCCCCAATGATTTTGATGCAGCGTTTTTTTAAGAGTCTTGGCCAGCGTCTGATACAGGATCCCCTAGAGCTGAAAATAGTAGCGGGAGATATGAATGCGGTAGTAAATCAAATGGAAGATAGGAGAGATTTGAGGACGCCAGATAAAAAAAGGAACTGGAGATTATAGGCTATCACTCTTACTGAAAGATGCCAATTTAATAGACACATGGAGATTATTTAACCCGGAAAGTCGAGAATTTACGTTTTTCTCACCCACGCATAGGTCATGGTCACGTATTGATTATGTTCTGGTCAGCAGAAGGAGCATAGGCTGTTTCACAGATCGAAGATCTAGTGGTATCTGATCATGCCCCAGTGTCGATTCTGTTTCAGGATAAGATTCCGAGAGGCTCAGACGTTCTGTGGAGGTTTCCCTCCTTTTTATTAAAGGATGAAAATTTTAGTGACATGTTCCGTGGCTGGAATATAAACAAGACAATGAGAGTTCAGCAAATCCCCAGTTGTTGTGGGATGCTGGTAAGACAGTACTCGGGGGTAGAATCATGGCATACGTGTATAATAAGAAGCGCATAGCCAAGACAAAACTCTCTCAGTTAAGTGATTCCCTGAGGACAGCATATACTGCCTATCAGTGCAATCCGAACCCTCTTCTGCAGGAAAATTGGCAACAGGCCGAACGGGCATATGATGACTGGCTGTTGAATTGGGAAAAAATGGCTCAATCAAAATGGGAGGCACATCTGTTTAGATATGGGAACAAAGCGGGGAGCCTCCTGGTGAGGCTAGCTAAAGGACAGAGGCCTCAGACTAACATCATGGCCCTTAAAGAAGGTACAGGGCGTCTGGTCTCTCACCCAAAAGAGATTAATACTATTCTAAGAGATTTCTATGCAAATTTGTATCAGGAATCGGGTTGTTCCACAACGGGGGCTCAGGATTGGCTGCAGCAATCTAAGATCCCGAAAATTTCTGATCACGGCAGAACAGCACTTAATGCCCCAATTACGACACAAGAAATACCACAATTAAAAACCTAACACTGGGAAAGGCCCCGGGACCCGATGGGTTTACAGGAGAATTTTTCTGCATCTTAGCATCAGATATTTCTCCAACACTCTCCCTAATATATAATCGGTACATGAAGGGCGAGACCATACCGTCTCACACCAACACGGCGTATATCAAGGTGCTGCCAAAGTCTGGCAAAAATCCTGAATTAGCCTCTTCTTATCGCCCAATCTCATTAATTAATGTAGATCTCAAAATAATCTAAAAAATTTTGGCCGATAGACTTGTGCTCCTCCTACCCAAACTAATTTCCCATGAGCAAGTGGGATTTGTGCAAGGTAGAGCTGTAGTAACCAACATTTGCAAGGTTCTAGCAGTATTGGATGAAATAAAAATGCACCCTTCATCCCACCCATCTCCAGCCATAGTGACCATTGATGCCGAAAAAGCATTTGATAATGTGGACTGGAGATGGATGGGATCAGTATTGGATCATATGGGGGTCACGGGTCAGTTTTTGCAGTATCTCACAGATCTCTATACTGATCCCCTGGCCAGAGTACACACACCTGGATACTTGTCTGCCCCTTTCAACCTATACAAAGGCACCAGACAAGGATGTCCGCTATCCCCCCTACTATTTAATATCGCAATAGAACCTCTATCCCGTCAACTACTACTAAGAACGGATATCGCAGGAGTCAAAACAGGGGATTTATGTATTAAACATGCCCTTTTCGCGGACGATTTATTATTGTTCCTAGAACACCCACACAGGGATCTAAGTCGAGTGTTTCAGCTTTTGGGGGACTTTGGCAGGGTATCTGGGTTCAGGGTCAATCCTGGCAAATCGGAGCTTATGTTCCTTAACAACAGCCTTAAAGGGATTCTGTCATCAAGATTTTCGATATGGAGCTGTTCATATCATCCTCTCAGTCTCCATTAATTATCTGAATTAAAAATATACTAGTTTTACCCCCACTTGTCCTTTCATTTTGGATAAAAATCGGTTTTATTGACATGCTAATTACCTTACTAACATGCCCAAGGGCCTGTCCCTCCGGCCGTTTGTGCCCAGCCGCGCCCCTTATCTCATAGCCCAGCGCCGCCCCACTGCTAATTATTCACTCCTTTCATCGCCGATGGTGCGCCGTAATCTTGCGCGAAGTGCGCAGACAGCTGGTGCATGCGCGCTTCGTTCGCTGAGGCTGCTGCCAGGACACCGCGCGGGCGCTGACCAGTGGATTACTAGGGTCCCCCTTGGGGACCCTAGTAAGGTAATTAGCATATTAATAAAACCGATTTTTATCCAAAATGAAAGGACAGGTGGGGGTAAAACTAGTATATTTTTAATTAGATAATGGAGACTGAGAGGATGATATGAACAGCTACATATCGAAAATCTTGATGACAGAATCCCTTTAAGGGAAAAAACCTACCGCACCTCAATGTTCCCATTCAGATAGCTAAAAAAAATCTATCAGATATTTAGGTATATATATTGGGAGACGCCCTGAGTCGTTATATCACTTGAATTATCCCCCTTGCAGACATAGAAAGGTGGATGAATCTTCCCTTATCGCTAGGAGGGAGGAGCCAGCTCCTGAAAATGATAAGTATCCCAAAACTCTTGTACCCTATGCAGAACATCCCCCTCCTTCTCAAACAGTCTGATTTAACCACATTAGAAACAGCATTCTGATCATTTTTATGGGCTGGGAGAAGCTCCAGGATAGCATTATTCTAAATTGCAGCTACCAAAACACAAAGGGGGGCATTCGTTTCCACATTTACGGCTCTATAAGTTAGACAGTTTAACAAGACATTGTATTGATTGGATCTTCAATACCAGGTTTTTCACCAATACATCATTAGAGACCCACCTGTTACGGCCATGGTCACTAGTGGCGTTGCTACATACCAAACTCTCAGTGATACCCCCCCTAATAAAACAGAGTCTTCTGGTAAGGGATACACTAGCCACATGGAAGGCAGTGTGTAAATTGCTTAACCTACCTTTTCGATTTTCTAGATATATGCCACTTTGGGGTCATCCGGTATTCCCAGCGGGGATAGACTCACAAGATTTTGTAAAGTGGAGGGAAAAAAACAAAAATGGTAAGACACTTGAGGAACAAACAGTGCAATCGCTTTTACTGTTTTGAGGAGCTTCATGTCTTGCTATACACATGTACGAATATATTCATTATTCTATGAGAAAAATCTTAATAAAGATTATATTTCAAAAAAATTAAATAAAACATTATCTGCATACATTTTAAAGGGGTTTTCCCAGTTATAATGATTTTTAAGCAAGTGCCTGCTATCTGCCTCTGAAACAGTGGCATGGAGCAGGCAAGTATGAATCTTCTTTGGTACTCCGCACTGACTCCATCTTCTGGTCCCCACACTGTTTTCTTCCAGCAGTGCATGGACATGGTCATGTGCACCGTTCCAGCCAATGACTGGCTGTAGCAGTGATGTGGCCACAAGCAGCAAGTCACCGCTGAAGCCAGTCATTGGCTGAAGCAGTGCATGGTCACATGAGTGATGGTCACTGCATGTAAATAGTGCGGTGACTGGAAGATGGAGGCAGGTAAATATGATTTTTTTGGTTTCAGGGGGCAGGCTGCAGGCACTTGCTTAAAAAGCATCATAACCAGAAAACTATTTTAAAGGGAGGATAAAGTTGTGACAATACCTGCCTAGCAGGTATAAGCTGCGTGAGAGTACCTCTGGGTTGAGCCACAGGTTCTGGATTTATGAAGGCAAGGACAACTGGATTGAAACCCCAGAATGCCCTCCCCCCCCCCCTCATTTTAGGAGTTAGTCGGAAAATAGTGTGTGGACCCACTGCTGGACCAGGCTTACCACCTCTATGTGGATAACTTTTACACTAGCATACCACTGTTTAAGTCCCTAAATTCCAGAGGTACTGTAGCTTGCAGTACAGTATGCAGAAATCAGAGGGGCCTCCCTAGGTCCCTGCTTGGGCAGCATTAGAGCTCTCTGTAATGAAAACATGTTGGTGTTTAAATAGGAGCTTTCATGGGTCCCAGACATTATGAAATAAGTAGCAGGATGAGAGGAGCTGCGCTGTTCGCCGTCGCAGTAGCCTACTCCTGATCCTGCACTCCTGATTTACAGTAAGTGTGGGGCGGGCGGCAGCAGTTAAACATTCAGTGAAACTGAATGCCGCCAGCCTGCACGTCCCTAATACGTAGCTGCCGCCTGGGTCTGCTCCACAGAAGAGGAGGAGGAGAGAGTAGAGCAGTTCTTCTCCTCCGTTCTGCCGCCCACATATACTGCTGATTGGTGGTGAGCGCAGGCGGGAACAGCCGCCTTCACTAATAAGCCTACTCCCTCCCTCCAGCCCGGCTACAAGCGATGTTGCTACAGCGCGCCGCTGATAGGAGGAAGGAAGACGTTTTAGTGGCCTCTGTTGCCCTGTGCTATCCCCTGCACTGTCACCTAAAGGCCCTGGGTGAGTGACAGCACAGGGGCAGACTTAAAAATTAACTGTTTGTTAAATATGACTATAACCCCCTCAGTCATAGGAATGGACCCATGTACTGCAGTACATGGGTGTATTCTTAAGGATGAGTGGGTTATAGTCACATTTAATATAAACACATGTCAATTTCAGTAAAGTCTCTGTACAGTGTTAATATTAAATATGATTATAACCCCCCTCATCCTTAAGAATACACCCATGTACTGCAGTACATGGTTGTATTCTTTAGGATGAGGAGGATTATAGTCACACAAGAGTGCATCATCCACCGATCTCCCAATTATCCTCATAATAGTGTGTCATCCGCAGATCCCCCCTCTGTAACCTAGGTGCGTCTTATCATTGGGTGCATCTTATAAAGCAAAAAATACGGTAATTTTTTGGTGGTTTCTATTATGTAAGCCCCTCAGAATGACTTCATAACTGAATTGGTTCCGAGTCGGTTTGGGAAATTTTCTTTTAAAGAATTGTATCTAAAATTTTAAACCTTCTAAAAAATTCTAAATGTCCTAAAAATTTAAATGACATTTACAAGATTATGGCAACTAAAATTAGACATATGGGGAATGTTTATTATTAGTGATGGACGAATATCGGCCGGGACGGTTCGCAAATGTGCGTTCGCGGCAGGGCTCCATTGACTTTAATGGCAAGCGAACCTGACAAACCTTCAGGTCATATTTGTAGCCACCAAATACTTACTAGAAGTGCACAAATAAATATGGACAGTGACATACCAGAGGGGGATCATTGGAAAAAATTCCCACAAAAAAGATGTATTTTAATCAGGAGCCATAAAAATGTGCCCTACTGGAGCCTAGAAATTTTTTATTTTAGGCCACGGGAGTACAGGCCCCAAAAATTAGGCATTCACCTGACAGAAAAGAACTTGTGATGATGTGGCTAGAGGTACATTAGGTGGTTACTGGATGCAAATTTTACTGTCGGCCACGAGAGTACAGGCCCCAAAAATTAGGCATTCACCTGACAGAAAATAACGTGATGATGTGGCTGGAGGTACATTAGGTGGTTGATGGAGTATAAGTAACTCCATTTTGTCTTATTCAGCCATGTGTATTACATTTGGTTGGTGCACTTACAAAATGTCCCTCCCCCTTATGGAATGTGTGAAACTTCCTGTGCTGTTTCAAGAATACCCATACATTCCTTAGTTTGTAAGTTTGAACAGTCCTACCATATAAGGTCATCTGGCTCAACTGTCTGCTAGCCTATGTGTATATACCTGATTGGTCAAATGCTGTTACTATGAGTCATCTATTATGTTAATGCAGAGCTCATGTGTGATCGATACCATAGGTCGAATACTAATGCTAACATATGATTGGATGTCAAGGAAGCTCAACCCCCTCTATTATAACTGTTTGCCAACTGTGAAATAAACCAGAATGGATTAGAACTACACACGTATTCAGTGTTATCTTATTCATTCTCCCGGTACCGGTTAGACTTAATTCAAGCTGATCACCGAAATCTGAAGACAGGGACACGTTAGTCAAAAGAGAGTAAATTGCCTAACAGTGGTCACTGGATACAAATTTTACTGTAGGCCACTGGATTACAGGCCCCAAAAATTAGGCATTCACCTGACAGAAAAGAACTTGTGATGATGTGGCTGGAGGTACATTAGGCAGTCACTGGATACAAATTTTACTGTCGGCCACGGGAGTACAGGCCCAAAAAATTAGGCATTCACCTGACAGAAAATAACTTGTGATGATGTGGCTGGAGGTACATTAGGTGGTCACTGGATACAAATTTTACTGTAGGCCACTGGATTACAGGCCCCAAAAATTAGGCATACACCTGACAGAAAAGAACTTGTGATGATGTGGCTGGAGGTACATTAGGCGGTCACTGGATACAAATTTTTACTGTTGGCCATGGGAGTACAGGCCCCAAAAATTAGGCATTCACCTAACAGAAAAGAACTTGTGATGATGTGGCTGGAGGTACATTAGGCGGTCACTAGAAACAAATTTTACTGTAGGCCAGTACAGGCCCCAAAATTAGGCATTCACCTGACAGAAAAGAACTTGTGATGATGTGGCTGGAGGTACATTAGGCGGTCACTGGATACTAATTTTACTGTAGGCCACGGGAGTACAGGCCCCAAAAATCAGGCATTCACCTGACAGAAAAGAACTTGTGATGATGTGGCTTGGAGGTACATTAGGCAGTCACTGGTAACAAATTTTACTGTTGGCCAGTACAGGCCCCAAAATTTAGACATTCACCTGACAGAAAAGAACTTGTGATGATGTGGCTGGAGGTACATTAGGCGGTCACTGGATACAAATTTTATTGTCGGCCACAGGAGTACAGGCCCCAAAAATTAGGCATTCACCTAACAGAAAAAAACTTGTGATGATGTGGCTGGAGGTACATTAAGCGGTCACTGGATATAAATTTTACTGTAGGCCACTGGATTACAGGCCCCAAAAATTAGCCATACACCTGACAGAAAAGAACTTGTGATGATGTGGCTGGAGGTACATTAGGCGGTCACTGGATACAAATTTTACTGTGGGCCACGGGAGTACAGGCCCCAAAAATTTGGCTTTCACCTGACAGAAAAGAACTTGTGATGATGTGGCTGGAGGTACATTAGGCGGTCACTAGATACAAATTTTACTGTAGGCCAGTACAGGCCCCAAAATTTAGGCATTCACCTGACAGAAAAGAACTTGTGATGATGTGGCTGGAGGTACATTAGGCGGTCACTAGATACAAATTTTACTGTAGGCCAGTACAGGCCCCAAAATTTAGGCATTCACCTGACAGAAAAGAACTTGTGATGATGTGGCTGGAGGTACATTAGGCGGTCACTGGATACAAATTTTACTGTCAGCCAGTACAGGCCCCAAAAATTAGGCATTCACCTGACAGAGAAGGTCTTTTATGCCGCTGTATATACATAAGACAAGGACCATTCTTTGTTCTGGGTGGTGGCGGATATGTGTGGGCTAGCATGAGGAAATTCAATTACACGTGGTCGTCACAGGTGTTGAATTCTTCAGAGATCCATGCCTCATTCATTTTTAGAAATGTGAGGTAGTCCACACTGTCGTGAGCTAGGCGAATGCGCTTATCGGTCACAATCCACCCTGCTGCTCTGAACGTCCTTTTGGACAGGACACTTGACGAGGGGCAAGCCAAGAGTTCCATGGCAAATTGTGCCAGCTCTTGCCACAGGTCAAGCCTGCACACCCAGTAGTCCAGCGGTTCCTCGCTTCTCAGAGCATCCACATGGGCCGTTAACCCGATGTAGTCGGACACCTGTCAGTCTAGGCGTTCCCTAAACCTGGATCCGGAGGGCGGCTGTCGATGGGTTGGCTGAAAGAATGATCTCATATCCGAAGTGACGAACACATCTTCAAACCGCCCTCTTCTTGCAGGCACGGTAGGATTGGTACCCGCACCTGTTTCTCTGTGGGTGGAAATTCCTCTGCCAGCGCCCCCAAACAGAAGAATGCAGCATCTCTCGCAGCAAGGCCTGGAAATACTGCATTCTGCGAGCCCTCTGTGATGCTGGTAACATGTTCCCGATTTTGTGTTTGTAACGGGAGTTTAAGTACGTTGCCACCCAGTACTGGTACTTGCTCTTTATTCGGGGGTCCCTCTTCAAACACTGGAGCATGAAAGCCCCCATTTGCACTAAATTGGAAGCGGTGGAGCGCCCTGGCTCCTGCTCATCGCCCAGGAGAATGTTGTCCTCGTTCCCCCCCTCCCAGCCACGGACAACACCAGGGATCCCCGAAAAGTATAAAGCCTGCTCTTCTTGCTCCTCCCCCCTCTTCAGACTCCTGCTGATTTGTTTCAGATGGAGTAGCCCCCCCTGGGAATTCATTCAGCATTGCGACTTCCTCATCTTCCTGCTCCTCGACGGCTTGATCAATGACATGATGCAATGCACGCTCCAGAAAGAAGGCGTAAGGTACGATGTCACTGATGGCGCCCTGGCTGCGACTGACCAGTTTGGTGATCTCATCAAATGGCCGCAGAAGTCTGCATGCATCGCGCATGAGCGGCCACTAGCACGGTGAAAAGAAACCAAGCTCCCCAGAACCTGTCCTGCTGCAGAGTTCGTACAGGTAGTAGTTAATGGCACATTACTGCTGCAGCAGACTATCAAGCATATACAAGGTGGAGTTCAAGCGCGTCGAACTGTAAGAAATCAGACTGACAGGCAGGTGGTGTTGCCACTGAACGTCAGCAAGGCGAGCCATGGCCATGTAAGATCTTCTAAAATGGCCAGAGATTTTCCTGGCCTGCCGCAAGACGTCCTGGACCCCGGGGTATTTGGCAACTAATCGCTGCACAACTAAGTTCAGGATGTGTGCCATGCACGGCATGTGTGTAATTTTGCCGTTTCAGCACGCTCAACAGAGTGGCACCATTGTCGCACACGACTTTACGAACTGCCAAATTGAGCGGGGTTAGCCACTGATCGGCCTATGATCGCAGAGCTGAAAGCAGGGCAGGACCGGTGTGGCTCTTGGTTTCCAGGCACAACAGCATGGCAACGTCTCACGTGGCACGTCGAATAGGTTCTGGGGAGCTTGGGGGGCGCAGCGGAAGAGGCGGTAGCAGTGGAAAAGGAAGAGTCAGCCTAGGAGGAGATGGATGATGGAATAGGAGGAGAAAAGGAGGCAGGCCTGCATGAAATCCGTGGCGGTAATACCAAATCCACACGGGAGCCACGGGTTACATGCTTGACGGCCGTCAGAAGATTCATCCAGTGGGCAGTAAAAGTTATGTACCTCCCCTGCCCGTGTTTGCTAGACCATGTGTCTGTGGTCAGATGTATCTTGGCACCGACACTGTGTGCAGGAGATATATTCATTTGCCGCTGAACGTGGCCATATAGCTCTGGGATGCCCTTCTGGGAAAAATATTTCCTTCCGTGGACCTTTCATTGAGGTGTGCCAATGGCCACAAATTTTCTAAAGGCCTCAGAGTCCACCAGTTTATATGGCAGTAGTTGGCGGGCTAGCAGTTCCGACAAGCCATCGATCAGCCGTTGGGCAAGAGGGTTATCGGCGTCATCATCTTTTTACACTCTAACATTTGGGCCACAGAAGCCTGCCTTCTGCCAGATGAATGCGATGACAGCACGGTGGAAAGTGGAGTGGAGAACAAATGGGAGGAGAGAGAAGAGGCAGGACGTGGAGCGCCGGGAGTGTGGCTTTGTGGGTTATGACAGCGTTGCTCCCACTGGATTCGGTGATGGGAGGCCAGGTGCCTTCTTAAGGCGGTCGTCCCTAGGTGAGTGTTGGGCTTAACGAGACTTATGCGTTGACAGCACAGGCTGCAGATGGCAACACTATTGTCAGTAGCTGACACGTTAAAAAAAAGCCCACACTGCGGAGCCATGTGCCGGCGTCCTGCGAGCGCTAGAAGTAACCGTGCCTGGTGGATGGCTCGCTCCAGATACATTTGCAGTCTTTTTGCCTCCTGTGCCCTGCGAGCTCTGCCTGCTTCTCTGTCTCTCTCTGAACTCCCCTCCTCTATTGTGGGCACCCACGTGACGTCCATCGACACGTCATCCTCGTCACCTTCAACACCACTGACATTTGAGGTCTCAGAGTAGGCAGCAACAGCGGGGACCTCCCTCCTTGGGCTGATCTGGGTACTGTGGTCAGACCACTGGGTGGCGACCGTTGCTACCTCCTCATCCAATGTCAAGAATGGCTGCGCATCGGTAAGGTCTGGGAAAATAATTCCTCTGACTCAAGTTGAGGGGCTATGGTGGTGGTGTCTTTGGGGGTGCACACAGCAGAGTGAGGAGGGTGCAGATACAGAGGATGAGGAGGGTGCAGAAGCGGAAGGCTGAATGAGCCACTCAACCAACTCTGGTTCGTCCTTTGAAGTAATCGCACATGCCTTCTCCAACTTCCTACTTTGGCTCTGGCCTGGTGCACCTGCCCAACCCCTACCACCCTTGCAGAATGGTCTGCCTCTTCCTCTGCCTGTCATTTTCAAAATGACCCTGTGCCTAAGTCCCTAGAGAAGAGCAGTATTTTGTCCAAGCAGGTATATCGCAGGCCTCAATCAATATTTGGTGGAAACAGGTATATCAATCCCATTAATCAATATTTTGTGGAAGCAGATATATCGCAGCCCTCAATCAGTATTTTGTGGAAGCAGGTATATCAATCCCCTTAATCAGTATTTTGTGAAAGCAGGTATATCGTAGGCCTCAATCTATATTTGGTGGAAGCAGGTATATCGAACCCCTTAATCAGTATTTTGTAGAAGCAGGTATATCACACACCACATTTTTTATTTTATTTTTTGCCACAACAGTTATATCACACCACCCTGTTTATTTGGGGCAACAGGTATATCGCAGCCCTCAATCTGTATTTTGTGGAAGACGTTATATTACACCCCTCAATCAGTTTTCTTGGGGTGCAACAGGTATATCACACCCGCTGCAAATAGTTGTTCCAATAGTGCTTGTCCCTCTATATAGCTGCGGTATTGCAGCAGAACCGCACACAACTGCTGCACAATACAAATGTACTATATACTTTCTATGATGGAAAGTATATTATAGGTATATCACACCCCTCAATCAGTTTTTTTGGGGGCAACAGGTATATCACACCAGTTGCAATTAGTTGTTCCAATAGCGTTTGTCCCTCTGTATAGCTGTGGTATCGCAGCAGAACCGCACAAACTGCTGAACAATACAAATGCACTTTAATATACTTTCTATGTTATAAAGTATATTATAAGTATATCACACCCCTCAGTATATCACACCTATACCAGTCCTTAAAAGGACTTTTGTGGCCCTATTAGCTAGCGTATGGTGTCCCTAACAGCCTGTCCCTGCTCCACAAAGCAACCTCTCCCTATACTGGCAAAACACAGAATGTAAAATGGCTGCCAGATCGTGTTCTGTGATAGGGTGGGGGTGTGTCCATGTGCTGAAACGTCTCAATTGGCTGTCCTGTCCCACCTGATGGATGCGTGATGGGTCAAAGTTCGGCGGAATGCAAAAGAATATGGCGCCGGTGGACATCACCATATGTTCGGCGAATCGCGAACGTGTAAAGTTTGCCACCAAACCATCTCTATTAATTATTATGTTAAAGGGGTTTTATGGGATTTTATTATTGATGGCCTATCCTCAGGATAGGTCATCATTATCAGATCGGAGGGGATCTGACACCAAGCGCCCCCTCTGATTAGCTGGTTGAAGAGAAGGCTGCGCTCCGAACGCAGCCTTCCCTGCATTGTTTACCTGCTCGCCATAGACATTGCAGCGGTGAGCAGGTGTAATTACAAGCCATCCCATTCATTTCAATAGGACGGCTCGTTCCTATTCAAGTGTATAGGAAAGAGCCATCCCATTCAGTGCGATGTTGACTGTGACCAGATAAACATTGAAGGGAAGGCTGCGCTTGGAAAGTGCGGCTTTGTCTTCAACCAGCTAATGATTATTTGAAATATCTTAAAAAAGTAGAACTGTTTGGGTGACAGATTCAAATGAATGGTGTTTCTGCACAGCTGTGCAGGGAATACCACTCCTCTTCAATCTAAGGGCTCATGCACACAAACTTTTTTGCGTTCCGTATACGGGCCGTATTTTTATTCCGTATACGAAACCATTCATTTCAATGGCTCCGCAAAGGATGCTGTCCGTATCCTTTGCTCTGTTCCGTGGCCCCGCAAAAATTATGAAGCATGTCCTATTCTTGTCCGTTTTGCGGACAATAGGCATTTCTTTAATGGGCCTCCTGTTCCGTTCAGCAAATTGCGGAAGGCACACGGGTGGCATCCGTTTTTTTGCAGGCCTAAAAAAATGGCACGGTCGTGTGCATGAGCACTAAAGGTGCATTTAGACGCCCAGATAATCGGTTAGATAGGGCTAGGTACGCTCACGTTAGTAAATATAGGCCACTCTATTCTATGGCATTTTAAAAATATAGTGAAACCTTACCACTGCTATGAGATGATCACCTCGTTATCCAGACCAGGCTTCTTGTGGCAGATTTTCGGTTCCACCACATATTAAGCCTACTGGCCATCTTCTTTGATAAGACCTGACCAGAATGTCAAAAACCCAGTTGCATAAAGTTTGTATATTAAAAAGGAGAACAAGATAAAAGGAATTGGAATTATTATAAACTATAACCAATACTGATTTTAATGGAAGACTCTGATATTACAGTATATACAAAATTAAAGTTAAGTATATTATATTAAGTTATTTCTAAGATTGGGTGGATCTTGCAGTAGGAGCACCCTTTCCTTGCTGGTCGGAGGGTTTTTTTCATATACAAAATTAAAACTTTTTTCAAGAAAGTCTATCAGGAAGACTAGTGTGTAACAGTGATCAGTCTGATGTAAAAAGTGCAGTGCTGTATTGCCTGTGGCAATGCCCCGAATATAAGCCGGAACAGTTCCAGTCTTCTGCTGCTCAGCTGCTGCCTGGGAAGTAGTCTTCGGTTCTGAACACTGTGGGAGGCTCGTATCTTGCTGGCTGAGTTCTCTGAGAAGATGCTGCTTTCTATATTCATGATACAAAACAAAAACACATAGAAATACAATCTGGACCAAATATACAAATAATATATTTCAAGGAGACCTACCAAACAAAGGTCTAAAAAAGTATTTAAAGAGAACCGTTCACCTCTCCTGACATGCCTGTTTTAATAGCTTTATGCATTCCCCATGTAATAACAATTCTGGAACATCTATTCTTATGTCTCTATGTTGTACCATTCCTTTATTTCTACTAGAAGTTATGTATGAATTGCTAGCAGTCTGCAGTAAGGGTACAGATGGGTGTTACCAGCTGGAGGTGTGTCCCAGCATAGTCTTACTGTATCCAATCAGTGCTGCTGGTGTCCGACTGTGCAGGTACCCCCCCCCCGCCCACTGGTTACCACCCCTCTGTACCCTTACTGCAGACTGCTAGCAATTCATTCAGAACTTCTAGTAGAAATAATAGGAATGGCACAACATAGAGCCATAAGAATAGATGTTCCAGAATTGTTATTACATGGGGGATGCATGTAGAGATTAAAACAGACTCAAAGGAGCTGCTAAAGTTTGCACGTCGACCTCTCCTGTAGGTGCAGTATTTGATGATTTCCATCCGCACAATGGCGCTCACTGGCCACAGCTACCAATTGCAGACCAGTTGAAATGAGCTTTGATTGGTTAGCTTGGGTAACTAGGCCAGTTTGGCCCAGTATCTCCATGACAGAAATGTCCCTCTTCAAGTCATCTTCCGTATTTTTCATCCCATAAGACGCACCTTTTCCTCCCCAAAAGTGGGGGGAAATGCCCCTGCGTCTTACGGGGCGAATGCTGCCAATTTACATCGCAGTCTGCGATGTATCAGTGGGGAGGAACTGGAGTTCGGGAACTTTCGGTGGAGCCCGGTGCAGTCACTGTACTCTTACACTGGGCCCGCCGCTCACAGCAGTATTTCTAGTAATCACTTCTCTGGTAACAGTAATCCTTAACCTCTTAATAAATGTAACTAAAGTTGTGCTCTCCCCTGTATCAGCACTTACTAACAAGCATCCGGAGCAGGCAGAGTGGCTGGCAGCGTTACGTCACTCACTGACGTCGCGTGCCTGCTCCGCCTGCTTAATTCATAAAGTGGGAGGAGCAGGCACGCGACGTCAGTGAGTGACGTAACGCTGCCAGCCACTCTGCCTGCTCCGGATGCTTGTTAGTAAGTGCTGATACAGGGGAGAGCGCAACTTTAGTTACATTTATTAAGAGGTTAAGGATTACAGTTACCAGAGTAGTGATTACTAGAAATAATACTGTGAGCGGCGGTGGGACAATGTTATGGGGGGGGGAAAAATCGGTGGATGATACATATATAGCAGTGCCATCCACAGATGCCCCTCCCCATAACAGTGCCATCCACAGATGCCCCTCCCCATAACAGTGCCATCCACAGATGCCCCTCCCCATAACAGTGCCATCCACAGATGCCCCTCCCCATAACAGTGCCATCCACAGATGCCCCTCCCCATAACAGTGCCATCCACAGATGCCCCTCCCCATAAAAGTGGCATCCACAGATCCCCCATTGTCATCCACAGAATCCCCCCATAACAGCGCCATCCACAGATCCCCCCATAACAGCGCCATCCACAGATCCCCCCATAACAGCGCCATCCACAGATCCCCCCCATAACAGCACCATCCACAGATCCCCCCCATAACAGCGCCATCCACAGATCCCCCCCATAACAGCACCATCCACAGATCCCCCCCATAACAGCACCATCCACAGATCCCCCCATAACAGTGCCATCCACAGATCCCCCCCATAACAGCGCCATCCACAGATCCCCCCCCATAACAGCGCCATCCACAGATCCCCCCCATAACAGCGCCATCCACAGATCCCCCCCATAACAGCGCCATCCACAGATCCCCCCCATAACAGCACCATCCACAGATCCCCCCCCATAACAGTGCCATCCACAGATCCCCCCCATAACAGTGCCATCCACAGATCCCCCTCCATAACAGCGCCATCCACAGATCCCCCATAATAATGTCATGTACAGAGCACCATTAGTTCAAAACACACCAAAAGCACACCTTTTGGTTAAAATTTTTTATTTTTTTATTATTTTCCTCCTCAAAAACGTAGGTGCGTCTTATGGGTCGGTGCGTCTTATATGGCGAAAAATACTGCATGTGTTCTGAATGGGAAGATGGAAATGCTGATCTCCCCTGAGAATAAAAGGATTGGGCATGTTGAAATTAAACATGCCCAACCCTTATTTTCCCTGACATCAGCCAACAGTGAAGAGTCCTGAAACCCCACACACATTAGTTGGGCTGCGTACAACGTTTTTCTTCTGGCCGATTCTTGGCATATTTGCCGGGTTGCATAGATATTGGGGCTAGATGCCGGAATGCAGAGAGGTCCAGCTGGCTGTTCCCTCCTGGAACAGCCGGCTGGATCTCAAGCGTTAGTGTAAAACTAGCCTTATGTGCACCGTAAGCCTAAGATCCAAGTTGACAGATACTCACAGAAGGAGAAAAGAGAGGGGAAGAACTGAAATTCTGGAAGATTTTCTTAAGTGGATTAGGGAATGTCCCAAGGTTGGTTTCAGCCTGTGTAACCTGTTCCTCCATCTGTGCAACATTACTTCCAACTCTCTTCACAAAGGCCTGTTTGGAACCAAATACAACAGCACAATATTCACTAAGAAATGTCCAGCTTTAATGTCATGAAAAACAATGAAGCAGATTTATTAATCCAATAGGTAACGTAAAATTCAAGGTGTTGTCCTACAAAAAATTTTTTTTGTTTTTTCAAACCAACACCTGGATCTGAATACTTTTATAATTGCATGTAATGAAACAATTTAGTATAGCCACTGAGTTCAATAAAATCTGTATAGCGCCACCTGCTGCTTTGGGAAGGACATGCCCCCTGAGCTGTGACAGGAAGACAGATGCAGCAGAAAGGACATTGAAATCTAGAAGAATAACTGAGGCAATTAATGGGAAGATCTCCAACATTACAGAATGTGCTACCCAACTTTACCAGGTGCCTATGGGTACTTTCACACTTGCGTTTTTCTTTTCCGGCATAGAGTTCCGTCCTAGGGGCTCTATACCGGAAAAGAACTGATCAGGATTATCCTAATGCATTCTGAATGGAGAGCAATCCGTTCAGGATGCATCAGGATGTCTTCAGTTCAGTTTTTTTGACTGATCAGGCAAAAGATAAAACAGCAGCATGCTATGGTTTTATCTCCGGCCAAAAAAACTGAAGCATGCCTAAATGCTGGATCCGTCATTTTTTCCCATAGGAATGTATTAGTGCCGGATCCGTCCTTCCGGTCTGTGCATGCGCAGACCGAAAAAAAATTGAAACTGATCCATTTGTCCATATGACAAACGGACAGACTGATCCGTTCTTGCAATGCATTTTTAAGACGGATCACTTACTTGGGGCAGTCGCAAAGGGGTTAATCTTTAAGGGGTTGTCCACTTAGTAGATATATTCCAGTAATGCCACACACTAGGGCTGGTCAATTTATTAAATTAATTAATGTGCCCTTTTTATCCATATGATTTCCTTTTTAAGAAAACTGCAAAAATCTAATTTTTGGTGAGGAGTCATGCATCATCACATCCTAAGTAATCCTGGCGCGGGTGGCAGGGACTGAACAGACCTAACACAGGCTGCACTGATACACTGCTTCAGATCAGTGTGGGAGTCTGGCATTTACCGACAGCTGGGCTTAATCCCCCTAGATGCAGCAGTCAATAGCAACTGCATCTAGGTAGTTAGAGGATGGGGGCTCCTTCTGTCCTATCTGCCTCCCCTTCACATTGAGCCGATGCACTGCCATGGCAGCCGGACGCCTAACGAAGGCCCCAAGAATTGCCACGACTATATGCCTACAAGGCTGTGCCATAAGCGGAATGTCACTGTTATAGTGACGGGATATAATGCATTGTCATACAAGATATACCAATGCATCATAAAAGCGATGTCCCCTAGATGGACTCAAAAATAATAATTAACCCCTTCCTCACCAGCGTATAAATTTACAGCGCAGGGCAGGTCTTTAAAGAGGTTTTCCTCAGCGTAGGCCATCAGTATGTGATCGGTGGGGTCCAATACCCGGGACCCCCGCCGATCAGCTGTTTGAGAAAGCACTGGGACCTTCTCCGTGCTTACCAAGCACACTGCCGTACATTGTGCAGTGGCTGTGCTTGGCATCTCTGAACCCGGACAACCCCTTTAATATCTAATTACCAGAGGACCCCTTTAAACTGCCCTTTGAACAACATAAAAATTTGAAAAAATAACAACTGTTATTCTTCCTATTCCCTTCCCCCGAATGAAATAATAAATGTGAACCGAGAAATCCCATAAATAACTACATCTCATTGTGCAAAATAGGAGCCTCATATGGTGACAAAGATGGACAAATGAATGAGGTACGGCTCTTGGGATGAGGCGATATATTTGGGGTCTCCAATTTCATATGGAGGCACGACAGGCTTTTTTGTCTGATCCCCCTTGAAGGTTGTAAAACATTATATTGCCATGTTCTTATGATGCTCAGATATGTGACAGACACCACAACCCTCTGATCCTACATGAGATATTTCCACTTCAAGCATTTGGCTTACTGTATTTAAGGGTAGTTTGTACAAAGCTTTGACTGGGCAGCGATCTGGTCAGAAGAACTGATAATTAGGAGACTAAACTAATAGTTGGAAAGTGTTTGCTCCAGATGGTGGCTCTTCTACCATCTTACAGTCACTGCAGATGCTGCAGCAATTACCAGTACGCGTTTCAGTATTTCCCTTGCCTGTCCCAACAATGCCAGGTTTTCCATCATAAGGAGCAGTTTGACTCCTCGACTTTCAGGGTCTGGTTTGATCAGAGTTAATTATATAAACCATGTGGATCGTCATACGACATGAAAAGCTTTACATGTGCGGGCAGCATTAGTGGCAACACAAGCATCATTTATCATGCAGAGTAGCGTCTGAATCCATACCTCAAGCAAGTCTATTTTCTGGTACAATTTTCTCATTTCTGCAGCTTTAGTGTAAATCTGAGGCACTTTTTCATTAACCACTTGAGAAGTGTCATTTCTAATCTGGGGAATAAAATCATTGGAATCAGTGATAAATAGCAGACTCAAGTGGCACTAAAATGTGAAGGATCTTCTGGTAACATGTAGTAGGTGGTCAGTATGCAGTATATCAGGATGACATGATTATTCAGTATTAAACCAGGCACAATCCCTTGAGGGACAAACTCATCTGAATGTAGCGATACTTTTCACGTATCAATCTGCTGCTTCTTTCTGGAGAAAATGTACTTTTAATCCATATGCAAATTAGTAGTTAAAGGGAACCTGTCACCGGGATTTTGTGCATAGAGTTGAGGACATGGGCTGCTAGATAGCCGCTAGCACATCCGCAATATCCAGTCCCCGATTTGATACATATGCAAATTAACCTGAGATGAGTCCTGTATGTGAGATGAGTCAAGGACAGGACTCATCTCAGGTTAATTTGCATATGTATCAAATAGTTTTTTTGCACAATAAAAGCACACAGAGCTATGGGGAATGGGTACTGCGGATGTGCTAGTAGCCATCTAGCAACCCATGTCCTCAGCTTTATACACAAAATCCCGGTGACAGATTCCCTTTAAGTGCACTGGGGCAGGTCCAAGTCCACATTTACTCCTCCCCTTCATTATTGATTGACAAGGCCAGGTGAGATGATTGCCATCACCATTTTAGCAATGAACCTAGCAGTAAAGGTGCAAGTATAAATGGAGACCACCTATGCTTCAGCTAACCCTTTCAGGACCCTGCCATTTTTCACCTTAACCCCTTAAGGACTCAGCCCTATTTCACCTTAAGGACTTGGCCATTTTTTGCAAATCTGACCAGTGTCTCTTTAAGTGCTGATAACTTTAAAATGCTTTGACCTATCCAGGCCATTCTGAGATTGTTTTTTCGTCACATATTGTACTTCATGACACTGGTAAAATGAAGTAAAAAAAAATCATTTTTATTTATTAAAAAATACCAAATTTACCAAACATTTGTAAAAAATTGCAAATGTCCAAGTCTCAATTTCTCTACTTCTATAACAGATAGTAATACCTCCAAAAATAGTTATTACTTTACATTCCCCATACGTCTACTTCATGTTTGGATCATTTTGGGAATGATACTGGTGGGGGATCTGTGGATGACACTGGTGGGGGATCTGTGGATAACACTGGTGGGGGATCTGTGGATGACACTTATGTCATCCACAGATCCTCATAAGTGTCATCTACAGATCCCCCATGGCCCCGCAACTGTTAAATACATTCAATCCGATCTATATCTAAATCTGCCCCAGCTCCCTCGGTCATGCGCCGCCTGCCCCAGCTCCCTCTGTCATGAGGGAGCTGGGGCAGGCGGCGCATGACAGAGGGAGCTGGGGCCGGCGGCGCATGACAGAGGGAGCTGGGGCCGGCGGCGCATGACAGAGGGAGCTGGGGCCGGCGGCGCATGACAGAGGGAGCTGGGGCAGGCGGCGCATGACAGAGGGAGCTGGGGCAGGCGGCGCATGACAGAGGGAGCTGGGGCAGGCGGCGCATGACAGAGGGAGCTGGGGCAGGCGGCGCATGACAGAGGGAGCTGGGGCAGGCGGCGCATGACAGAGGGAGCTGGGGCCGGCGGCGCATGACAGAGGGAGCTGGGGCAGGCGGCGCATGACAGAGGGAGCTGGGGCCGGCGGTGCATGACAGAGGGAGCTGGGGCCGGCGGCGCATGACAGAGGGAGCTGGGGCAGGCGGCGCATGACAGAGGGAGCTGGGGCAGGCGGCGCATGACAGAGGGAGCTGGGGCAGGCGGCGCATGACAGAGGGAGCTGGGGCAGGCGGCGCATGACAGAGGGAGCTGGGGCAGGCGGCGCATGACAGAGGGAGCTGGGGCAGGCGGCGCATGACAGAGGGAGCTGGGGCAGGCGGCGCATGACAGAGGGAGCTGGGGCAGGCGGCGCATGACAGAGGGAGCTGGGGCAGGCGGCGCATGACAGAGGGAGCTGGGGCAGGCGGCGCATGACAGAGGGAGCTGGGGCAGGCGGCGCATGACAGAGGGAGCTGGGGCAGGCGGCGCATGACAGAGGGAGCTGGGGCAGGCGGCGCATGACAGAGGGAGCTGGGGCAGGCGGCGCATGACAGAGGGAGCTGGGGCAGGCGGCGCATGACAGAGGGAGATGCCGGTCTGTGCAGTCTTAATGCTATACTTACGGTACTACAGTAAGTACCGAACAGTGCGTATACATTTAGATATAGATCAGATTGAATTTATTTAACAGTTGCGGGGCCCAGTGTATTAGAGTAGAGTCACTGCACCGGGATCCGCCATGAGTGTCCCCGCTTCCTCCCTCCACACTGATACTTCGCTGGCCGCGCTGTGCAGCATGGCGGCCAGCAAAGTATCCGCTTTATAAGACGCACGGCCATTTCCCACCCACTTTTGGGGGGGGGGGCGTCTTATAAAGCGAAAAATACGGTAATAATGAATGATTTCAGCGGACATCCTGTTCCGATTAACCCCCGCCGTGCCACAATGTAGTTATAAAGTTAGGACGTACCGGTACGTCATGGGTCCTTAAGGACTCGGCAAACATGGTGTACCGGTACGTCCTAAGTCCTTAACCACTTAAGGACCACAGGTTTTTACAAATTGGCACTGAACAACTTTGACGGTTTATTGCTCGGTCATGCAACTTGGCACCCAAATGAATTTTACCTCCTTTTCTTCTCACAAATACAGCTTTCTTTTGGTGGTATTTGATTGCTTCTGAGATTTTGACATTTTTCTGATATTAATCAAAATAGACCGCAATTTTCTCAAATAATTTGTATTTTTAACTTTTTCTGGTAAAATTGTTCAAATATAATTACATTTCTATACAAGTTTGTGTCAGAATTTATTGTGCTACATGTCTTTGATAAAAAAAAAATCCAATAAGTGTATATTTATTGGTTTGCGCAAAAGTTATAGCGTTTACAAACTATGGTACAAAAATGTGAATTTCCGCATTTTGAAGCAGCTCTGACTTTCTGAGCACCTGTCATGTTTCTTGAGGTGCTAGAATGCCAGGATAGTATAAATACCCCCCAAATGACCCCATTTTAGAAAGACACCCCAAAGTATTCGCGGAGGGGCATGGTGAGTTCATGTACGATATAATTTATTTAATATAATTGACACTTTCTGAGGAAAAAAATAAATAAATACAGTTTCCATTTCTGCTAACTTCTGGCAAAATATTTTTTTTATCTCCCACGGACTCACTATGCCCCTCAGTGAATACCTTGGGGTGTCTACTTTCCGAAATGGGGTCATTTGTGGGGTGTGTTTACTGTTCTGGCATTTTGGGCGGGGCTAAATTGTGAGCAACCCTGTAAATGCTAAAGGTACTCGATGGACTTTCTGCCCCTTTACGCACCTAGGCTGCAAAAAAGTGTCACACATGTGGTATCGCCGTACTCAGGAGAAGTAGGGCAATGTGTTTTGGGGTGTATTTTTACATATACCCATGCTGGGTGAGAGAAATATCTCTGTAAATTGACAACTTTGTATAAAAAGGTTTTAAAAAAGGAGACTTTTGTATTACTTACCAGTAAAGTCTCTTTCTCGCTCTTCCTTGGGGGACACAGGAAACCATGGGTATAGCTCTGCTCCCTAGGAGGCGTGACACTAAGTGAAAGCTGTAAGCCCCTCCTCCATCAGCTATACCCCTCAGCCTGGAGAAGAGACTGCCAGTTGCGTGTCCAAGTAGTGAAAGATAACCACCAACCGGAAAAAAGAACTGTCGAGCCCCAACGGGGGCAACCAAGCCGGAACCACAACTGTAACCCAAATGAAGGGCGGGTGCTGTGTCCCCCAAGGAAGAGCGAGAAAGAGACTTTACTGGTAAGTAATACAAAAGTCTCCTTTTCTCGCCCATATTCCTTGGGGGACACAGGAAACCATGGGACGTTCCAGAGCAGTCCCAGAAGGGAGGGACCAGAACAAACTAGACCAACACCAGAGGCATCAATCAACTGCCGCCTGCAACACCAGACGGCCTAAAGCAGCGTCAGCCGACGCATGAGTATGCACCCTGTAGAACTTGGTGAAGGTGTGCAAGGAGGACCAAGTGGCCGCCTTGCAAATCTGCTCCGTAGAAGCCCGATTCCTCTGAGCCCAGGAAGCCCCGACCGCTCTAGTGGAGTGAGCGGTAACACCAAGGGGCGGAACCTTGCCCTTGGCGAGATAAGACTCAGTAACAGCCATCTTGACAAAACGGGCGATAGCAACTTTGGATGCCGCCATCCCTCTGCGCGACCCCTCCGGAACCACAAAGAGCGAGTCAGTACGCCTGAAAGAGCTGGTTACCTCCAGGTAAACCTTGAGCGCCCTGACAACGTCCAGGCGATGAAGCTCCCTCTCCCGCGGGTGGGAAGGGGAAGGACACAAAGAGGGGAGAACGATGTCCTCGTTCAGATGAAAGGCGGAGACCACCTTAGGAAGGAAGGAAGGGACCGGACGAAGAACCACCTTGTCCTGGTGGAACACTAGGAAAGGTTCCAGACAGGAGAGTGCAGCCAATTCGGACACCCTCCGAAGAGAGGTGACGGCTACAAGGAAAATAACCTTGCAGGACAGAAGTCGCAAGGAAACCGTCCGCAGAGGCTCGAAAGGGGAAGCCTGGAGCGCTGAGAGAACCAGGTTCAGGTCCCAGGGCGGTACCGGAGGACGGTACGGGGGAACCGCGTGAGCCACACCCTGAAGGAAGGTCTTGACAGGACCAAGGGGGGCCAGTGGGCGCTGAAACAAAATGGACAGCGCAGACACCTGACCCTTCAAAGAACTAAGGGCCAGCCCTTGGGCCAGTCCGCTCTGCAGGAAGGACAAAACGGTGGGGAGAGAAAAGCGGAGCGGAGGAATCCCCAGATCGGCACAGAACCCCAAAAAGGTCCTCCAGGTCCTATAATAGATCCTAGAAGAGGACGGCTTACGGGCGCGGATCATGGTGCGGACGACGTCCGCAGAAAAACCCCTACGCGTCAGGACGGTGGTCTCAACAACCACGCCGTCAAACGTAGGGACCCTAAACGCGGGTGGAAGATCGGTCCCTGAGAGAGAAGATCTTCCCTGGCGGGCAGCGGCCAGGGCGCGTCTGCCAGGAGCAGCATGAGGTCGGCATACCAAGACCGGCGGGGCCAGTCCGGAGCGACCAGAATCACCGAGACGCCTTCCGCCGCTATCTTCCGAAGGACCTTGGGCAGGAGAGGGATGGGAGGGAATATGTATGGGCGCGCGAAGCCTCGCCAAGGAAGAACGAGGGCGTCGGCTCCGCAGGCTCCCGGATCCCTGGCCCTGGACAGATATGCGGGGACCTTGTGATTGAATTTTGAGGCCATGAGGTCCACGTCCGGTATGCCCCAACGAAGGCAAATGGCCTCGAACACCTCCGGGTGAAGAGACCACTCGCCGGGGTCGACGGTGGTGCGACTGAGGAAGTCCGCCGCCCAATTGTCCACCCCTGGAATAAAAATTGCAGATAGGGCCGGGACGTGGGCTTCCGCCCAACGGAGAATGCTGGTGACCTCCCGCATTGCTGCAACGCTGCGAGTGCCCCCCTGGTGGTTTATGTACGCCACGGCCGTGGCGTTGTCCGATTGCACACGAACTGGATGACCCTTCAGCAGATGAGTCCAGTGTCGCAGAGACAGAAGGGCCGCTCTCAGCTCCAGGACATTGATCGAGAGTTTGGACTCCGATGGAGACCAAATGCCCTGGACGGATCGGGGAGGAAACACGCCTCCCCAGCCCAAGAGACTGGCATCGGTTGTAACCACCAACCAGTTGATCGGCAGAAAGGACCTGCCCAGAAGAGGGGACTGCAACCACCAGCGGAGAGATGACCGTACCGGAGGCGATAGATGGAAGGGATGATCCAGAGACTCCGGCGATTTGTCCCAGGAGGAGAGGATCGCCCGTTGGAGAGGGCGGGAGTGAAACTGCGCAAATGGGATTGCCTCGAAGCAGGCAACCATCTGCCCCAAGACCCGCATGCAGAAGCGGAAGGACGGTCGACGGTGGAGAAGGAGACCCTGAATCGCCCGACGGAGGGTCAGACGTTTTTCCGAGGGAAGACGTACCTCCGCCGCTTCCGTGTCTAAAAGCATTCCCAGGAAGACCAGTTGTCTGGCGGGAGGAAGGGAGGACTTGGGGAAGTTGATGACCCAACCGAATCTCGCCAGAGTCTCTAGAGTGAGATCCACGCTGGCAACCGCTTGGGAAAGGGACGGAGCCTTGATGAGGATATCGTCCAAGTACGGTAGCAGAAAAACACCCCTGGAACGGAGTAAGGCCAAAACCGGGGCCAGGACCTTGGTGAACACCCGGGGGGCTGTTGCCAGCCCAAAGGGAAGGGCGACAAACTGGAAGTGGAGGTCCCCCACGGCGAATCGGAGGAAGCGATGGTGACACCGGGCTACCGGAACATGGAGGTAGGCATCCTGTATATCGATGGAAGACATGAAATCTCCCTGCTCCAGGGAAGCCACCGCGGAACGGAGGGACTCCATCCGAAACCGTCGAAGGAAGAGAAAACGGTTGAGCTTTTTGAGGTCCAAAATGGGCCGCACCGAACCTCCCTTCTTGGGAACTACAAAGAGGTTCGAATAGAACCCTTGGAACCTTTCCTCTAGAGGAACGGGGGTAATCACCCCTCTGTCCAGTAAGGCTTGAACAGCCGCGGAGAACGCAGCCGCGCTTTTCGGGTCCCGCGGGGGGCGGGAGCGAAAGAACCGATCTGGAGGGAAAGACGCAAATTCGATTTTGTATCCTGAGGACACAATTTCGAGAGCCCAGGCGTCGGAGATGTGAGCCATCCAGATGTCCCTGAAAAGGAGGAGCCGGCCCCCCACCCGGGTGGGTGGGGGCGCGCCTTCAGGCAGAGGATTGCTTTGCTGCGGGTGTGCGGGCAGCCTGCGGCCTGCGCCAGGAGGGCTGTGCCCGAAAAAACGGCTTCCTACGTTTATCCTGGGGAGGGGCCGAAGCGGCAGCTGCGGGGGGAGCCCCAGAGGTCCTGCGGGAGGACCGAAAACGAGACGCACCGGGGCGTCCGCGGGGGGCGCCCCTGGCTTGGGGTTGAGGGAGATGGGTGCTTTTACCACCCGTGGCCTCCGAAATAAGCTCGTCTAGGCGGACCCCGAAAAGGCGGGAACCCGCAAACGGTAGCCCCGCCAAGGAACGTTTGGAGGCAGCGTCCGCTTTCCAAACTTTCAGCCAGAGCTCCCTCCTGACGGAAACCGCCAGGGCGGAGGAGCGTGCAATAAGGGCTCCCGCATCAAGGGAGGCCTCACAAACAAAATTCCCGGCCCGAATAATAAGCTGGGCCAAGGAACGTAGGTCCTGGATGGGGACGTCCGAGTCCAACTCCTGTTCCAGCTGCGCACCCCAAGCAGAGATTGCTTTACCTGCCCAAGCAGAGGCAAAAACCGGTCTGAGAGCAGAACCGGAGGCAGCAAAAATGCCCTTGGAAAGGGTCTCCATGCGACGGTCCTCCGCTGACTGAAGAGAGGACCCGTCGGGAACAGGGATGGCCGTGTTTTTTGACAGACGGGCCACAGGGGGGTCCACCTTGGGTGGGGACGACCAGGTGGCCACGACATCGGCTGGAAATGGATAGCAAATGTCCAGCTTCTTGGGATTGACAAAACGGGCGTCCGGGCGAGCCCAAGCCTTAGACACCACGGAGGAGAAATCAGAGTGGATTGGAAAGACTTTTGAGGCCTGCCTGGGTCTGATAAAGGAGACGCTAGCTGCGTCAGAGCTAGGGGGGTCATCCTGCACCTTAAAGGTGTCACGAATATCCGAGATGAGTTGACTCATCGCTGAGGCTAGCTTGGACGGCAGGGCCGAGTCCATTTCCAAATCTGAAACCGCCAATTCACCTTCAGAGAGCGAATCCTTTGGAGAGGAGAGGCTCGTCTGGGTGCGCACGCGTGGCGGGGAGAGGGAGGCATCCGAGGAGGAGGCTCGCTCTACTCTAAGACGCTTCTGAGAGTGCCTAGCTCGGGAGGGGTCACTAAGAGGGAGTGAACCCGCTGCAGCGGCAGAAGCGGTGGACCCGGAGGGCGCGACAGTAAAAGTAGCGTCCTGCGGGGTAGGTGGCCTGTCTATTAGGCGGCCCACGACATGAGTGAGGCTTTCCACGGCCTGGGACAGGGATCTAGCCCAGTCAGGCGGGTCAGAGGAAGCAGGGAGCGACACAGCGGGCGACTGAGGCTGCGGTGGAGCTCGGCATGCAGGACAGTGCGGATCAGACTGCCCCCGGGGAAAGGGTTCCCTACAAGCAGTACAGGCATGGTACCAAGGCTTGGCAGCTGCAGAAGGGTCTGACATGGTGGAAAAAAAATGTTGCCTTATGGGAGACCCCAGGGCAAAAGGAACGGAGATTACACCCAACAACAGTACTGGCACGGAGGGGGTTAACAGTCCTACCAGACCCTGCAAGCGGCAGCAGCAAGGGAAGCAGACTGAAGGAGGCTGTGGAGGAGAGGCAGCCGGCACGGGGATGAACAGCTTCAGGATCGGACGTAGAGAGGATTCCACGCAGTATGCGATGTGGAGCCCGACGAAACCGGAAGTAGCGGAGCGCTATGAAGCTCCGCCCACCCCTTGCCGCGCTGAAGAGACGCAAAGCCGCGCGCGCGCGGCAAAATGATTTTAACCCCCAAGATTGGATGAGTGCCGGCCAGCTATGGCGCCTGTTCGTGCCAAGGAAAAACGCCCCCCCCCCCCCCCCCCCCGCCGCGCCTGATGTGGCAGACGGCCCCAGCCTACAGCCGTCCCTGAAGGCATGAGTTCGTGCCCTGCCGCTAATAAAGTGAATTTTTGCCCTGACAAAGTCCCCCCCAAATGATACCCGGTAAGGTGCCGGTAAGATATGCCCATGGGGGGGGGGGGGGGGGGGCTCGATGTAGCAGCAGTGGGAAGGAAGGGGAGGCTGGAGCAGCCACTCTCACCATACGCTGTCTTCGCCCTCAATCCATCCAGCAGGGTCGCCCCTTCAGCTACTGGCACCGCAGTGGCAGGAAGCCGGGGGAGGGACTTGGCGTGCGGGCGACCCTTGAGCTGGCGGGACGCAGGGGAGCGAGGCTGCCCTGGTCCACCTTGTCTTCTGTGGGGGAGGCGGCAGTGCGGAATTACCGGCACTGGCGCAACTCAACCCCGGGAGAAACAGAGGGGTCTAATGCGCCTCTGTTGTCCCTGTAAGTAGAAAAAAATCGAATTAAAACAACAAATAACGCAAAAAAATAAAAAATTATAGGAAAACAACCCTGCATAAGCAGGGGGTGTCTTGCCTCCTTGGACACTAAGCAAAAACTGGCAGTCTCTTCTCCAGGCTGAGGGGTATAGCTGATGGAGGAGGGGCTTACAGCTTTCACTTAGTGTCACGCCTCCTAGGGAGCAGAGCTATACCCATGGTTTCCTGTGTCCC
This sequence comes from Bufo bufo, assembly GCF_905171765.1. Taxonomy (NCBI): domain Eukaryota; kingdom Metazoa; phylum Chordata; class Amphibia; order Anura; family Bufonidae; genus Bufo; species Bufo bufo. Next base: position 436,311,558 of record NC_053393.1, read on the forward strand.
CCAAGGAATATGGGCGAGAAAGTTGTCATTTACAGAGATATTTCTCACACACAGTATGGGTATATGTAAAAATACACCCCAAAACACATTGCCCTACTTCTCCTGAGTACGGCGATACCACATGTGTGACCAAGATGCGCAAAGGGGCCAAAATTTCAATGAGTACCTTTAGGATTTCACAGGGCATTTTTACGCATTTGGATTCCGTGAGGGGTATGGTGAGTTCATGTAAGATTTTATTTTTTGTCACAAGTTAGTGGAATATAAGACTTTGTAAGAAAAAAAAATATATAAAAAAATCAATTTCCGCTAACTTGTGCCAAAAAAAAAAAATCTTCTATGAACTCGCCATGCCCCTCAAAAGTGATTTTTATAGTGCCGCAGCGATTTTACGATGTTTTTGAAGTGATCAGAAAGAAAAAAAAATTCTGTCACTGCGGTGGGGCAGACTGAACGCAAGTGTGCGCACAAGATCAGGCCTGATCGGGCGAACACTGCGTTTTTTGTAGAGCTTATAGAACATGCCCTATTCTTGTCCGCGGACAAAAAAAGGCATTTTCTATATAGTTCTGGCATTGTGCGGATCTGCAAAATGCGGAAAGCACATTGCCGGTGTCCGTGTTTTGCGGATCCGCAAAACACATACGGATGTCTGAATGGAGCCTTACAGGTGATCAATGACAGGGGGGTGATCAGGGAGTCTATATGGGGTGATCAGGGGTTAATAAGCGACAGGGGGGGGGGGGGTGGTGTAGTGTGGTGATTGGTGCTACTTACAGAACTGCCTGTGTCCTCTGGTGGTCGATGCAAGCAAAAGGGGCCACCAGAGGACCAGGTAGCAGGTATATCAGACGCTGTTAACAAAACAGCGTCTAATATACCTTTCTGATGCGATTATTTTAACATCTACAGCCTGCCAGCAAATGATCATCGCTGGCAGGCTGTAGTATAACGTCCGAGCAGCGCGCCACTGTTCACGCGAAATCTCGGGTCTCACGAGATGACGCCTATTGGCGTTAGTGTGACCTGAGAGAGCCGCCACACTCACGCCTTTCGGTGTTAGTGTGACGGCAAGCGGGATTAAGAAATGAAAATACTTAAAATATTACTTTATCGTAAATATATTCCCAAATACCTTTCATTAGTTATAATGGCTCGTTTTGTCTAGGGAGCAATCATTAGAGGAAATAAAATGGCCGCTATCCTATTAGTACACACAAAACCTGTCCTAATCACACAGCAGGACAATTTACCTCATAGCACTGAGGTAAAGAGCTGCCTCATCCTCTTCTCTGCTCTACTTGTCAGGGATTATGATCCTGAATACATCTGATAAAATCTTCAGCCAAATCTCTGTGGCAATGGAGTTTATGAGGAGAAATGAAGTACAGAGAAGACAGGCTGTGATAATGGAGACTGCATACAAGTGCTGCTGTTCATTATCCACACCCCCACCTCCTCTCTGTACTTCATGTCTCCTCATGAAATCCATACCTACAGAGATTCAACTGAAGATCTTATCTTCTGTATTCAGGATCATAATCCCTGATAAATAGGAGAGGAGGATGAGGCAGCTCTTTAACTCAGTGTTGTGAAGTAACTTGTCCTGCTGTGTGATTAGGACAGATTTTGTGTGTACTAATAGGAAGGCGGCCATTTTATTTCTCCTAATGATTGCTCCCTAGACAAAATGAACCTTTATATCTAATGAAAAGGTATTTGGCAATATATTTATTATAAAAGTAATATTTAAGTATTTTCAGTAATTTTATTTTCTGAAAGGTAGAATCCCTTTAAGAACCAGGCAATTTTTTGGAAATTTGACATGTCTCAATTTATGTAATAAATTGGGATCACTTTTACTTACCGAAGCCATTCTGAGACACATTGTACTTCATGATAGTGGTAAATTTGAGTCGACATGTTTCGCCTTGATTTATAAAATAAAATCCCAAGTTTACTGAAAATTTAGAATAATTAGCAATTTTCAAAATTTGAATTTCTCTGCTTTTAAGATGCATACTAATCCTCAGGATTGTTTTTTTTCCTGTTCTGACGGATCAGAAGAATGGAAAAATAAATGGTGATGTGAACTCAGCCTCAGCCAGCGTGTCCTATGCATAAATCACACGTGATTCCCAGTTATGGACACTGTCCCCAGTAAGAGTGATTCCCAGTTATGGACACTGTCCCCAGTAAGAGTGATTGCCAGTTATGGACACTGTCCCCAGTAAGAGTGATTGCCAGTTATGGACACTGTTCATTTCTGAGGAGCGCAGAGCATTGTACTGATTTATAATGCTGTGTGTCTCTGCATGACCTGTATCTACTGAATTATACTGGAATAATGCTGCGAGTATAATTCTGTACAAGTAAGGTCATGCAGAGACAAACAGCATTATAAATCATTATAATGCTGTGCGCTCCTGCAAAACCAGCAGTGTCCATATCAGGGAATCACGCTCACACACAGAGCGCGATTCCTGCACAGGACACAATCGTCTGAATGAGCCCTTAATCAGAAGGGTTTCTTTAAATAAGGGAGTGGTTGGTGTAACATGTGCAGATATGCATTTAAAACATCTAGCACTAGGGACACTTTCATGGTTGATCGCTTTATAGATTGTGACTCTCATCATATCGTATATGTTATTTTTTGTGTTAAATGTGATCAGTATATTACGTAAAATGTACTCCCAGAAAACTAAAAATTCTCAACTTAAAAATTAGACTGCTATATTTGGTCAAACATATAATTATATCAGACCCGAAAGCTCCATCCGTGTCAGATCAGAGCCCCCCAACCTCCCATCAGACCCCCCCAGCCCGCATCATACTCAGATCAGCCCCCATCAGCCTGATCGATCTCCTAACTCCTCCCATCAGACCCCTCCGTCTCCATCAGACTCAGATCAGATCTTATCAGTCTCAGAATGAACCACCCAGCCCCAACTGCTAAACGTACATTATAAAGTGTGTAAAACACCATACAAATGTTTTACACTGATGCCCAGGACTTACCATATCCAACATCCCAACAAACTCATCCACTCTCACAAGTAAATCTTCCAAGCTCTTTTCCAAGTTCTCAATCTGAAACAACACAGGCAGATTAATCAGTTTAGAGATGAGCAGTCTGTGCTTTCTGCTGCTCTGTTATCCCTTTCTTTCCAGAGTGGATTCTATTTTGCTTAAAGGGGTGTCCTTAAAGGGGTTGTCTCACTTAAGCAAATAGCATTTATATGTAGAGAAAGTTAATTCAAGGCACTTACTAATGTATTGTGATTGTCCATATTGCCTCCTTTGCTGGCTTGATTCATTTTTCCACCACATTATGCACTTCTGGTTTCCATGGTTACGGCCACCCTGCAATCCAGCAGCATTGGCAGCGCTTGCACACTATAGGAAAAAAAGTACTAGCCTATGTGAGCTCCCACGGTCCCAGCTACCAGAGAGGTTGGCGCTTTTTTCCTATAATGTGCATGCACGACCACCGCTGATGGATTGCTGGGTGGCCGTAACCATGGAAACAAGCAGTATATAATGTGATGGAAAAATGAATCCAGCCGGCAAAGGCGGCAACATGGATAATAACAATACATTAGTAAGTGCCATACATAATTTAAAATAACTTCTAAAATTCCCTACACGTGGTCGGCCGACCCTAAATGTCGGCAGGTATACAGAAACCGCAATATGAGTGTGTGACAATCACACACCCATATTGCGGTTTCTGTATACCTGCCGACATTTAGGGTCGGCCGACCACGTGTAGGGAATTTTAGAAGTTATTTTAAATTATGTATTTTATGCTATAACATATATGTGATTGAATTTTATGAACTATTGGATTTTATTTATAACTAATAAATATATTGAATTGACGCCATAGTGAGAGTGCTCGCTTATACTGTTTTCCATTTACCCATTTCATTAATTGAGGCAGGGAGTCCTCTATTTGAGCTAGTAGCACCATACCATCTACAATCAGAAGTGAGCCACCCCATTGAACTTATTCAAGAATAGGACATGTTCTATTTCTACATCGTGCTGCCCCATAGAAATGAATGGGTCCGCAAAATCAGGCCAATTATCAGGGATGAGCTTTTTTTTTTTTTTTTAGAAACACTTATTCCTGATAATTGGCCCGTGTAAAAAAGATGGTCATCACCCGATGAATGCGCAATTTCTCATTTATTAGGGGATTGTCTTTCGGAAGTCATCGAAAATGGTTTCTGTGCAGCAGATTGGCCTGTATGAACAGCGGTCTGCCAAAAAAAAAACGCCCCAAAAAAGTTGCGTGCATTCCGCATTTTATGGAACTTCCGGCCCACAATCGAACAGTCCTATCCTATTTTTTTTTTGGGGGGGGGGGGGGGGGGGGCAAAGGTGACTAAAAATAAATAAATGGCGAATCGCAGTTTTTATTTTATAATTTTTTTTTACAGTGTTCACCGCATAGGAGATATGTTTTTATATTTTAATAGTTTGGACTTTTCGGACGTGGCGATATGTTTATTTATTGTTTATATATTTTATATGTAAAATTGGGAAAGGGGATGATTTATACTTAAAGGGGTTCTGCAGTTTGTTTTAACTGATGATCTATCCTCTGGTTAGATCATCAGCATCTGACCGGCGGGGGTCCGACACCCGGGACCCCCGTTGATCAGCTGTTTGAGAAGGCAGCAGCGCCGCAGCCTTCTCACTGTTTACCGCTGGCCTAGTGACGTCACGACTAGTATCAACTGGCCTGCATTCAAGTGAATGGAGCTTAGCCGCTCCCAGGCCAGTTGATACTAGTCGTGATGTCACTGGGCCAGCGGTAAACAGTGAGAAGGCCGCGGCGCTGCTGGAGCGCCGCTGCCTTCTCAAACACCGACACCCGGGACCCCCGCCGATCAGATGCTGATGATCTATCCAGAGGATAGATCATCAGTTTAAACAAACTGCAGAACCCCTTTAATATTTGTTGTTTTTTTACTTTTTATTTAATAACCATTTCCCCCTTAGGAGCTAGAACCTGGGATCTTTTCAACCCTTGTCCTATTCACCCTGATAGATCTCTATCAGGGTGAATAGGACCTCACACTGTCCTTGCTGCCCAGGGCATAGTACACACAGCAGCAGGGAGCCGACTATGGCAGCCAGGGCTTCAGTAGCATCCTGGCTGCTATGGTAACCGATCGGAGCCCCGCTATTACACTGCTGGGGCTCTGATCGGAACTGCCACTGCCACAAATGAGAAGAGGTGAGAGGACTCTGTGGCCATTGCCACCAAAGATTTTAATACTGGGGACAGGGGGTGCACTGCGCCACCAATGATAATTAACGTTTAATATACAAATAAAGCCGGCGGCAGAAACACATTGCCCGCACCCGACAGGTGCATGCGATCAGCATGCAGCACCGAGGCGTTAATTGCCGCGGATCACAGCGCCCTGTCAGAGGCAGGGTGCCGGCAATGTGTTTCTGCCGCCCCCTGCATTTGTAATGTATTAAACGTTAGTTATCATTGATGGCGCAGTGGCCACAGACCCTTCCCTCCTCCGCGCTCTCATTGGAGGCAGCAGCACAGGGGGGAGGGAGAGACTGCTTCCTTCTTCCCTGTGCTGCTGAGGGAACATGGCGCACGCTGAGAGCAGCGCGATCCATGTTCTCTGATATTGGGCTGTGCAGTAGCTCAGCCTGGTATCGATAAAAGATAAATCGAAAGTTCGATGACCGAAACAATCCTACGCTAATCCTGCATTTATGCTGCCCAACCAGGAAGGCAATTATAGGGAAGGGATTGTTCCCTCTCAATAATTGCCTGCTTGTCAGTGGAGGAAAGAGCTACATTAACATGCAGCGATCACTTCCACTGTATGTCGGTATACTGTATTGTGCTTAACTGGGGTGTTTGGTTCTGCTGGGGCAGTATATTTGCTGCACTGTGGTATTTGGTTCTGCTGGGGCAGTATATTGTGCTGCACTGTGATATTTGGTTCTGCTGGGGCAGTATATTTGCTGCACTGTGATATTTGGTTCTGCTGGGGCAGTATATTTGCTGCACTGTGGTATTTGGTTCCGCTGGGGCAGTATTTTGTGCTGCACTGTGATATTTGGTTCTGCTGGGGCAGTATATTGTGCTGCACTGTGATATTTGGTTCCGCTGGGGCAGTATATTGCGCTGCACTGTGGTATTTGGTTCTGCTGGGGCAGTATATTGCGCTGCACTGTGGTATTTGGTTCGGCTGGGGCAGTATATTGCGCTGCACTGTGGTATTTGGTTCGGCTGGGGCAGTATATTGTGCTGCACTGTGGTATTTGGTTCTGCTGGGGCAGTATATTGCGCTGCACTGTGGTATTTGGTTCGGCTGGGGCAGTATATTGTGCTGCACTGTGGTATTTGGTTCTGCTGGGGCAGTATATTGTGCTGCACTGTGGTATTTGGTTCCGCTGGGGCAGTATATTGCGCTGCACTGTGGTATTTGGTTCTGCTGGGACAGTATATTGCGCTGCACTATGGTATTTGGTTCTACTGAGGTGGTATTTTGTGATCCAATATAGCATTGCTGACCCTGCCTACTTGTGTTGCTCCGCCTTCTGTCAATTTATACCCGCCTACAACATGGGGTCACTTTTAGTTGTTTTTTTTATAGGACCCCCAGTCCACCCCTGGTAAATATGGAAGCTTCTAGCTTCCATATAACCTGGCTGGTTGGTGGGACCCAGAGCTAGGTATGGCATGGTCAAGCAGCAGGGCTGCTGTTTGGCCACTGGGTCCCGCTGCTGGCCGGGATGGCGCCACAGCGCTGGTGGTCGCCGTGCAGCGCCGCGCCAATTTTAGGTTAGGACCCACTCATAGAGGCGACCTTGGCGTGGTGAGTGGGCTTATTGCCTTTTGATCAAAATGTACACAAATGTCTCATTTAGCATGTAGCATGGAGGTAGTACACATGCGCTATTCAGTGCTGTCTCCTGCAGGGATGAGATCATAGCAGTGGATGTGCGATTCATTTCTTCTTCTCTCTTATTATTTTATACATGGAAGCTTCTAGCACCTGGTAGTTGTAACCCCCATCATCCTACTACAATATGTCCATGGCACACCCCATTAGGAAAGCAACCTGCAGCGGTCACATGGACGAGACCCCGGAGTACAGGGGCCCCGGATCAGATGAAATCCGCTCCAACATCATCAGGGACTGCTGCCGCCGATTTCCCTGTGGATTCCTCCCGACATTTCCCACAGCCATTCTGGTAAGTGTGCAGACACCGCATTCACTGTTAGGGAAGCAGTTTTACGTAAAGTGGGTCAAATCCGTAAGGAGCCAGCACTAGAGCGCCCAAATGCGAGAAGGATGGGGTTAATAACGACGGCCGTTAGGCCAGTAACCGTCTAACCGACCCCGAGAGCTCGCGGCCTAATGCACCTGACAAGCGGCAGACCGACAATCACATGACCTTCCAGGCCACGCCCTCACCTCAGAGCTCTGCTGCGCAGGGAGGAGGTAAGTGGACAGCTGAGCCGCTGTGGATCTTCCGTCGTCACATGACTCTGTGGCGACCAGTTCCTCGTCAGCCAGGAGCCCCAGTGAGGCGCCGCTGCAGGCGCTTTGACTTTGGGAGACATGACCGCTGTCCCCTGGGCTCCCGCGGGAAACGCCACCTCCCGCCTCTTCTAAGGGCTCCCACTGCCCCGCACCAGCCGCCACCTCCATACGACTTGAATCCCGAGCTCCCTGCCTGATGCACGTGACACGGTAGTTTACACATCTCTAACGGGCGCCGAGTCGGGTCAATCTTGTACAGGAAGCGTTTAGCCCACAGCGCGGGGCTAGAGCACGTGACCGTCCTGTGGAGACCTGGAACAGGCTTCCCGCTCCGATGCTGCTGCTTCTATAACTCGCCTTATTGTTTGGTCCAAGTAGCAGACATTGGGGGAGATTTACTAAGCTACATACCTTAGACTTCTGCCTGAAGTTGCACCACAAAACCAGCATACCGTCCATGCCTTGTGCTAGATTAACCCCTTAAGGACCCTGGGATTTTCTTTTTTTGTGTTTTCATTTTTCCCTCCCCGCCTTCCCATAGTCCTAGCTTTTTTCCCCCTATAATCTCTGTTCAGGTACTGCGCCATGCCCTCCCTATACACCTTCACTATCTGTCAGTGCCCAAGAACACACAGTATACAGTAGCTATACACCTTTAGATTGGTGATTACCTGTTTCTGAGTCTATTCCACTGTATGTCCTGTGTCTTCTTTTTCTTTCGCTCTCGAATTAAAAGGGGAAAGGGATTCGGGAGGCTGAACCCTATTGTTTTAACTTATACTGAGCTGGCCCCGGCCAGTGGCACAGCTTAGTTTGAAAAGTCTGCTTACTCGCGCTTGCACAGAGCGCTGTGTGACGTCACAGTAAGAGCTACGGATGGCTAGGAGGACGAAAGTTACTCCAACGCGTCTCGAATAATACGTTATTCTTCGTCGGGGATGCTCGTTCAGACTCCTAGTGTTACTTATATAGGTCCAGATCTCCTCCTTCATTTAACCCCTTCATACCTTCTACACTGAACCGCACACATACAGCGGCAGTGTACAGAACCGCACACCTACAGCGGCAGTGTACAGAACCGCACACACACCTACAGTGGTATTGTACAGAACCGCACACACACCTACAGCGGCATTGTACAGAACCGCACACACACCTACAGCGGCATTGTACAGAACCGCACACACACCTACAGCGGCATTGTACAGAACCGCACACATACAGCGGCAGTGTACAGAACCGCACACATACAGCGGCAGTGTACAGAACCGCACACACACCTACAGTGGCATTGTACAGAACCGCACACACACCTACAGCGGCATTGTACAGAACCGCACACACACCTACAGCGGCATTGTACAGAACCGCACACACACCTACAGCGGCATTGTACAGAACCGCACACACACACACACACAGCGGCAGTGTACAGAATCGCACACCTACAGCGGCAGTGTACAGAACCGCACACACACCTACAGCGGCATTGTACAGAACCGCACACACACCTACAGCGGCATTGTACAGAACCGCACACACACACACACAGCGGCAGTGTACAGAACCGCACACACACACACACACACACAGCGGCAGTGTACAGAATCGCACACACACACAGCGGCAGTGTACAGAACCACACACACAGCGGCAGTGTACAGAACCGCACACACACACACACATACAGCGGCAGTGTAAAGAACCGCACACACACACACATACAGCGGCAGTGTAAAGAACCGCACACACACACATACAGCGGCAGTGTAAAGAACCGCACACACACACACATACAGCGGCAGTGTAAAGAACCGCACACACACACACATACAGCGGCAGTGTACAGAACCGCACACACACACACATACAGCGGCAGTGTAAAGAACCGCACACACACACACATACAGCGGCAGTGTACAGAACCGCACACACACACACATACAGCGGCAGTGTACAGAACCGCACACACACACACACACACATACAGCGGCAGTGTACAGAACCGCACACACACACACATACAGCGGCAGTGTACAGAACCGCACACACACACACATACAGCGGCAGTGTACAGAACCGCGCACACACACATACAGCGGCAGTGTACAGAACCGCACACACACATACAGCGGCAGTGTACAGAACCGCACACACACATACAGCGGCAGTGTACAGAACCGCACACACACATATATAGCGGCAGTGTACAGAGTAGAGTTGTTGCGATACCAAATTTTTGATTCGATTTCGATACAATAAAAAAGTATTGCGATACTCAATACCATTTGATACCACGTGAAAAAATAAACAGAAAAAAATGGTTTATATATTTTATATGTGAAATTGGGAAAGGGGGTGATTTATACTTAATATTTTGGTGTTTTTTTGTTTTTGTTTTTTTTGTACACTTTATTTAATAACTAGATCATCAGTTTAAACAAACTGCAGAACCCCTTTAATATTTGTTTTTTTTTTTGTTTTTTTTACTTTTTATTTAATAACCATTTCTCCCTTAGGAGCTAGAACCTGGGATCTTTTAATCCCTTGTCCTATTCACCCTAATAGAGCTCTATCAGGATGAATAGGATTTCACACTCTCCCTGCTGTCCTGTGCTTTGTGCACAGGGCAGCAGGAAGCTGACTATGGCAGCCAGGGCTTCAGTAGCGTCCTGGCTGCCATGGTAACCGATCAGAGCCCCAGGATTACACAGCTCGGGCTCCGATCAGAAGCTGCCACTGCCACCAATGAGAAGGGGAGGGGACCTTGTGGCCACTGCCACCAATGATTTTAATACTGGGGGGTTGAGAGGGGCGGGCGCACTGTGTCACCAATGATTTTAATGGGGTGGGGGGAGGGAGCACTGCGCCACCAATGATAATTAACCCTTAATACAGGAGGCGGGTACTGGCAGCAGATCAGCAGCACCTGAGGGGTTAAGGGTCCATTCACACGTCCGTTGTTTCTTTCCTGATCTGTTCCGTTTTTTGCGGAACAGATCTGGACCAGTTCTGTACCCCATCATTTTCAATGGGTCCTGAAAAAAAATCAGACATTGAGCTGTCCGATTTTTTTTCAGGACCTATTGAAAATGAATGGGTACAGAACTGGTCCAGATCTGTTCCGCAAAAAACGGAACAGATCAGGAATGAAACAACGGACGTGTGAATGGACCCTAACTGCCGCTGATCGCAGCTCCCTGTCAGAGGCAGGGTACCGGCTATGCGATTCTGCTGCCGGCACCCGTCTCCTGTATTATGTGTTAAAGACGACCTTATATGGGTCCAGACTTTAAGTAGCAGGCAACACAGAGCGGCGCCCAGAGATGTCCCTGCACTTACTATTATTCCTGGGCGCCGCTCCGTTCGCCCGCTGTGCCCCAGTACTGTCTCCTGCTCCATATGCTAATTACTATCGGAGCAATGGGGAGGAGAAATCAGTTTCTCTCCTGGGCGTTCCTTCTCCCTGTGCTGCGCTGTGATTGGACAGCGCTACAGCCAGGGAGAAGGAACACCCACTAGAGAAGCTGATGTCTCCTGCCCATTGCTTCGATAGTAATTAAAACGGGTATAGTAGCAAAATATAAATATACTTTATTGAGTGATACATAAAAAATTATACAGAATGTAATACATCAGATAAAAAAGGTGGACTACACCTGAGGGGACATAACATAGTCACACAAAAATAAGGAAAAAAGGGTCAGGGAAGCAACCAAAAAATTTGGATATATATCGAACACCTTGACACATAAGGATATCATATATACAGGGTGGGCCATTTATATGGATACACCTTAATAAAATGGGAATGGTTGGTGATATTAACTTCCTGTTTGTGGCACATTAGTATATGTGAGGGGGGTAAACTTTTCAAGATGGGTGGTGACCATGGTGGCCATTTTGAAGTCGGCCATTTTAAATCCAACTTTTGTTTTTTCAATAGGAAGAGGGTCATGTGACACATCAAACTTATTGGGAATTTCACACGAAAAACAATGGTGTGCTTGGTTTTAACGTAACTTTATTCTTTCATGAGTTATTTACAAGTTTCTCTTTGTTTACAGCCATTGACATGTCGCCGAGGTTAACACGTGAGGAGCGGATAGAAATTGTGTTGATGTCTGGTGAACGCAGTAACCGGGTCATTGCAGCAGATTTCAATGCAAGACACCCTACGAGACCACCCATCTCCTATGCTACAGTTAGCAAACTGCTTGCTAAGTTTCGTGAAACTGGTTCAGTGTTGGATTTGCCAAAATGTGGACGCATGAAATCTGTCTCTAATGAAGAAACATCAGTGGCTGTCCTAGCTTTATTCAGCAAGAGCCCACAGCGTAGCACTCGCTGCATGTCACTGGAGAGTGGCATTAGTCGAACATCCCTTCGGCGGATATTAGCTACTCACAAATGGCACCCTTACAAACTCCAGCTACTGCAACATCTCAACGAGGATGACCCAGATCGGCGCACTGAATTTGCAGAATGGGCAAAACAAAAATTGGAACAGGACCCTCAGTTTACGCAGAAGATTTTGTTCAGTGATGAGGCAAACTTTTATGTGAATGGTGAAGTTAACAAACAAAACCACCGCTATTGGTCTGACACTAACTCACATTGGATAGATCCCTCCAAGACTGTTGGAACAAAAAAATTTATGGTATGGTGTGGTATATGGGGTACAAAGATAGTGGGGCCATTCTTCATCAATGGAAACCTCAAGGCCACTGGATATGCGAAATTTGTACATGATGATGTGTTTCCCTCTTTATGCACTGAAGCTGGCACGTTCCCTGAGTTTTTCCAGCAAGATGGTGCACCACCACATTATGGGTGTCAGGTCCGAGCATTCCTAGATGAACAGTTTCCTGGAAAGTGGATTGGTCGTCGTGGGCCAGTTGAATGCTCCCCAAGATCTCCTGATCTGACCCCCTTAGACTTTTATCTTTGGGGTCATCTGACGGCAATTGTCTATGCTGTGAAGATACGAGATGTGCAGCACCTGAAACTACGGATACTGGAAGCCTGTGCTAGCATTTCTCCTGCGGTGTTGCTATCAGTGTGTGAAGAGTGGGAGAAGAGGGTTGCATTGACAATCCAACACAATGGGTAGCACATTGAACACATTTGGTCAGAAACGTGTAAATAACTCATGAAAGAATAAAGTTGCGTTAAAACTAGAGGTGGGACGAATCCAATTTTTTCGAATCTGAATCCGAAAAGGTTCTCGAATATATAGAATCTTTCGAATCTCGAATCCTACGAATCCTGTACATAATTGTGTGAACGGTGTAAGAAACAAAGTCAGACTGCGTCAGTTTGTCTGAACCTCCACCTCCCAGTCATGGTCGCACCCTATATGACCGCGATGACCCCTGCTCCTATCACTACAGAACATACAGGGTAATACACCCCCATACCTCTTACATTCAGTGACGTCTCTTATATGTAGATGTTCTCTTTCCTCATCTTCTCCTTTCAGACCAGACCACAATTTTTCAGCCATTTTTCGTCTCTGCAGCCTGACAAAAAAAAAATCTTAGTTTACTACTTTTCCATCATCCTCCCATCTTCTGGACAAATCACCCTAACACCCCCAATACTGTGCCGCTGTGCTCCCCAATACTATACTGCAGAAACAGATAATACCCCTGATAATACTAGTACCACACAGAGCCCCCCATATAAAATACCCCTTCTTTGTGGCCTCAGTAGATGTCCCCTTAGATGCCCCCCTAATCATGTGCCAGTATCAAGTGCGGAGTGCCTCTCTCCTCCCCCCATGTGCCAGTATCATAGTGCCACCTCCCCACATAATGTGCCCGTATCATAGTGCCATCTCCCCCCATAATGTGCCAGTATCATAGTGCCTCCCCCCAATGTGCCAGTAGTATCATAGTGCCTCTCACCTCTCCCCCTGGCATCCACAGATCCCCCATCCTATAACAGTGCCATCCACAGACCCCCCATCCTATAACAGTGCCATCCACAGACCCCCCCCCCCCCCCACCCACCCCCCCCCCCCCCCCCCCCCCCCCCCCCCCCCCCCCCCCACCCCCCCCCCCCCCCCCCCCCCCCCCCCCCCCCACCCCCCCCCCCCCCCCCCCCCCCCCCCCCCCCCCACCCCCCCCCCCCACCCCCCCCCCCCCCCCCCCCCCCCCCCCCCCCCCCCCCCCCCCCCCCCCCCCCCCCCTCCCCCACCCCCCCCCCCCCCCCCCCCATCCCCCCCCCCCCCCCACCCCCCCCCCCCCCCACCCCCCCCCCCCCCCCCCCCCCCCCCCCCCCCCCCCCCCCCCCCCCCCCCCCCCCCCCCCACCCCCCCCCCCCCCCCCCCCCCCCCCACCACCCCCCCCCCCCCCCCCCCCCCCCCCCCCCCACCCCCCCCCCCCCCCCCCCCCCCCACCCCCCCCCCCCCCCCCCCCCCCCCCCACCCCCCCCCCCCCCCCCCCCACCCCCCCCCCCACCCCATAACAGTGCCATCCACAGACCCCCCCCACCCCATAACAGTGCCATCCACAGACCCCCCCCACCCCATAACAGTGCCATCCACAGACCCCCACCCCATAACAGTGCCATCCACAGACCCCCCCACCCCATAACAGTGCCATCCACAGACCCCCCCATTGCCGCTCCAGTAGTTATAAAATGTGTAATTCTGATAAATAATCATGCTGCCCCCTCTGTCTGTAGTATAACATTCAATGAATCTTACTCACAGGGCTACTGCTATCGTAATGCAGGCCGGCCGGGCAGACGAGCGGCAGAGTGACTGACGTCACCTGCCTGCGCCGCCTGCTTTATGAATGAAGCAGGCGGCGCAAGCAGGTAACGTCAGTCAGTGACGCTGCCGCTCGTCTGCCCGGCCGGCCTGCATTACGATAGCAGTAGCCCTGTGAGTAAGATTCATTGAATGTAATACTACAGACAGAGGGGGCAGCATGATTATTAATCACAATTACACATTTTATAACTGTACTGGAGCGGAGGGGCCGGAGCACAGTGAACGCACCGGCCCCCAGCTCCGCCTCCCAGTCCCTCCCACCGGGATTCGTATCATGTAAATTACGTCGGGATTCGAGTCCACGAATCCCACGAATCCAGCAAGATTCGAGGGATTCGTGGATTCGACGAATCCCCCGTCCCATCTCTAGTTAAAACCAAGCACACCATTGTTTTTCTTGTGAAATTCCCAATAAGTTTGATGTGTCACATGACCCTCTTCCTATTGAAAAAACAAAAGTTGGATTCAAAATGGCCGCCATGGTCACCACCCATCTTGAAAAGTTTCCCCCCCTCACATATACTAATGTGCCACAAACAGGAAGTTAATATCACCAACCATTCTCATTTTATTAAGGTGTATCCATATAAATGGCCCACCCTGTAGATCTCCAAGCATACATATGCATATGAAAGACCTATCCAATGTGTCTAGAGATGTCAGTATGCACCTGCATGTCTCCACATAGACAAAAAACTGCGCACTATACTAAATCCCACATGAAGACATGCATAACATGTGCATAACAATCAATCACTTTAATGGTCCCATGCATGTAAATGACCACTGTAAGTAAAACCATATATAAAGGTAGCGGGGGTTAATCACCCAGACGCCCGCATCCACAAAGTGAAAAACAGGGATCACAGAGATCAACCCCCGCAACATGCACAGAGTAGCTAATTGTGCCAAGAGAAGTGATAGTTGCAACAAAAGGTAGCCTCACACTATAAGGTTACATACCCATAAGAATAAAGACCTGTTCTACTAAGGAGAGCCACGTACCCCGACGCGCGTTTCGGCTGCAATGCCTTCTTCTGGGGGATGTGGCTCGTCCTTAACTTGTGTCCATATTTAAAATACCTGGCTCACCTGTATGTAATTAGATTTAATTCGCAGACTCCTTCGTCTGCCAAAAATGACGTCACATCACCGGAAAAATAGTGGGCGTGCCCTGCCGCCCGATGGCCAGTCAGACGGCAGCGCACGCAGTACCGCCCCATGACGCGGCGGTCACGTGATGGCCAGTCACGTGACCGCTCGCGTCATGTGTCAGAAAGGTCCTTGAACCATAGTGCAAGAAATACTTCTGCGCCAGGAACATCCTCAAACCCGGTGATATATTAAATTTAGGGGTATAGATTGAATACCGCCATACATAGATGCGGATATCCCATCATATATTGATAAAATATTTCACCATATGTATGTGTCGTTATTTCCATCTTTGATGACCTCTGAAGAAACCAGAAGAAAATATATATTGAAGGCCCATTAGTTTGGCTAACTTGAATTGCTGCTATCAACATGTAGATATATGTGTTAATGAGTATGGATGTTTGTCTACATATGAGATACACTCTGCACTATAGTTTTGTACTTTTTAATTATACCACGTATACGTTGATTTGTATTTACATATATATCTTTATACACTTATCTATATATATTAATGTTTTTTCCACGCATTATTAATTGTGTCACATGGTCTCGTGCTCTATGCACAATCTTGGAGTGTTTCACATCTTTTCATTCACCACATGTATTATTATTATATTTGTATTATTATTCACTATATTATTACTTATCACATATATGGCAATGGATATGGATGGGAGATGTGATGGATATGGATGGGAGATGTGATGTTTCACATCTCTTACTATTCTTTACGTGTATTTTGCTCATTATAAATTGTCCCTTTTCTTTAGCACTTATTTATTTATTATTATTTGTTGTATATATACATGAACTGGGTATGCAGCTATTTATTTATTTTATCAATATATGATGGGTTATCCGCATCTATGTATGGCGGTATTCAATCTATGCCCCTAAATTTAATATATCACCGGGTTTGAGGATGTTCCTGGCGCAGAAGTATTTCTTGCACTATGGTTCAAGGACCTTCCTGACACATGACGCGAGCGGTCACGTGACTGGCCATCACGTGACCGCCGCGGCATGGGGCGGTACTGCGTGCGCAGCCGCCTGACTGGCCATCGGGCGGCAGGGCACGCCCACTGTTTTTCCGGTGATGTGACGTCATTTTTGGCAGATGAAAGCGTCTGCGAATTAAATCTAATTACATACAGGTGAGCCAGGTATTTTAAATATGGACACATGTGAAGGACGAGCCACATCCCCCAGAAGAAGGCATCGCAGCCGAAATGCGCGTCGGGGTACGTGGCTCTCCTGATTAGGACAGGTCTTTATTCTTATGGGTATGTAACCTTATAGTGTGAGGCTACCTTTTGTTGCAACTACAGTGGGATGCAAAAGTTTGGGCAACCTTGTTAATCGTCATGATTTTCCTGTATAAATCGTTGGTTGTTACGATAAAAAATGTCAGTCAAATATATCATATAGGAGACACACACAGTGATATTTGAGAAGTGAAATGAAGTTTATTGGATTTACAGAAAGTGTGCTATAATTGTTTAAACAAAATTAGGCAGGTGCATAAATTTGGGCACTGTTGTCATTTTATTGATTCCAAAACCTTTAGAACTAATTATTGGAACTCAAATTGGCTTGGTAAGCTCAGTGACCCCTGACCTACATACACAGGTGAATCCAATTATGAGAAAGACTATTTAAGGGGTTCAATTGTAAGTTTCCCTCCTCTTTTAATTTTCTCTGAGGAGTAGCAACATGGGGGTCTCAAAACAACTCTCAAATGACCTGAAGACAAAGATTGTTCACCATCATGGTTTAGGGGAAGGATACAGAAAGCTGTCTCAGAGATTTCAGCTGTCTGTTTCCACAGCTCGAAGTGGCAGAGCAAGAAAAATCTCGGATAGACAGAAGCGACGAATGGTGAGAACAGTCAGAGTCAACCCACAGACCAGCACCAAAGACCTACAACATCATCTTGCTGCAGATGGAGTCACTGTGCATCGTTCAACCATTCGGCGCACTTTACACAAGGAGATGCTGTATGCGAGAGTGATGCAGAGGAAGCCTTTTCTCTGCCCACAGCCCAAAAAGGGCCGCTTGAGGTGGGCTAAAGCACATTTGGACAAGCCAGCTTCATTTTGGAATAAGGTGCTGTGGACTGATGAAACTAAAATTAAGTTATTTGGCCACAACAAGGGGAGTTATGCATGGAGGAAAAAGAACACAGCATTCCAAGAAAAACACCTGCTACCTACAGTAAAATATGGTGGTGGTTCCATCATGCTGTGTGGCCAGTGCAGGGACTGGGAATCTTGTAAAAGTTGAGGGACGCATGGATTCCACTCAGTATCAGCAGATTCTGGAGACCAATGTCCAGGAATCAGTGACAAAGCTGAAGCTGTGCCGGGGCTGGATCTTTCAACAAGACAACGACCCTAAACACTGCTCAAAATCCACTAAGGCATTGATGCAGAGGAACAAGTACAACGTTCTGGAATGGCCATCTCAGTCCCCAGACCTGAATATAATTGAAAATCTGTGGTGTGACTTAAAGAGAGCTGTCCATGCTCGGAAGCCATCAAACCTGAATGAACTAAAGATGTTTAATAAAGAGGAATGGTCCAAAATACCTTCAACCAGAATCCAGACTCTCATTGGAACCTACAGGAAGCGTTTAGAGGCTGTAATTTCTGCAAAAGAACGATCTACTAAATATTGATTTCATTTCTTTTTTTGTGGTGCCCAAATTTATGCACCTGCCTAATTTTGTTTAAACAATTATAGCACACTTTCTGTAAATCCAATAAACTTCATTTCACTTCTCAAATATCACTGTGTGTGTCTCCTATATGATATATTTAACTGACATTTTTTATCGTAACAACCAACGATTTATACAGGAAAATCATGACGATTAACAAGGTTGCCCAAACTTTCGCATCCCACTGTATCACTTCTCTTGCCACAATTGGCTACTGTGCATGTTGCGGGGGTTGTGATCCCTGTTTTTCACTTTGTGGATGCGGGTCACATCATCAATAAATACAAGAGAACCAGTTCCATTGGCAGCCATACATGCCCACGCTATGACACTACCACCACCATTCTTCACTGATGAGGTGCTATGCTTAGGATCATGAGCAGTTCATTTCCTTCTACATACTCTTCTCTTTCCATCACTCTGGTACAAGTTGATCTTGGTCTCATCTGTCCATAGGATGTTCCAGAACTGTGAAGGCTTTTTTAGATGTCGTTTGGCAAATTCTAATCTGGCCTTCCTGTTTTTGAGGCTCACCAATGGTTTACATCTTGTGGTGAACTCTCTGTATTCACTCTGGTGAAGTCTTCTCTTGATTGATGACTTTGACACAAATACACCTACCTCCTGGAGAGTGTTCTTGATCTGGCCAACTGTTGTGAAGGGTGTTTTCTTCATCAGGAAAATAATTATTCGGTCATCCACCACAGTTGTTTTCCGTTTGTCTTCCGGGTCTTTTGGTGTTGCTGAGCTCACTGGTGCGTTCCATCTTTTTAAGAATGTTCCAAACAGTTGTTTTGGCCACACCTACTGTTTTTGCTATCTCTCTGATGGGTTTGTTTTGTTTTTTTTCAGCCTAATGATGGCTTGCTTCACTTATAGTGACAGCTCTTTGGGTCTCATCTTGAGAGTTGACAGCAACAGATTCCAAATGCAAATAGCACACTTGAAATGAACTCTGGACCTTTTATCTGCTCATTGTAATTGGGATAATGAGGGAATAACACACACCTGGCCATGAAACAGCTGAGAAGCCAATTGTCCCATTACTTTTGGTCCCTTAACAAGTGGGAGGCACATATGCAAACTGTTGTAATTCCTACACCGTTCACCTCATTTGGATGTAAATACCCTTAAATTAAAGCTGACAGTCTGCAGTTAAAGCACATCTTGTTCGTTTCATTTCAAATCCATTGTGGTGGTGTATAGAGCCAAAAATGTTAGAATTATGTCGATGTCCCAATATTTATGGACCTGACTGTATATCCTAATTTTTTGGTTGCTTCATTGCCCCTTTTTTTCTTATTTTTGTGTGACTGTTATGTCCCCTCAGGTGTAGTCCACCTTTTTTATCTGATGTATTACATTATGTATAATTTTTTATGTATCACTCAAAGTATATTTATATTTTGCTATTATACCTGTTTTAGTCTCAGTATATCTTCTGTTTGTGTATGTTTATGTACACTGAGTGGGTACGTTATTATAGGGTACTCTTTATCACATAGGATCACTATTAGTGAACGCAAATCTATGTGTATTTTGTGACTGTTGTATTTTATTCGATAGTAATTAGCGGATCCGGGTAACTCCTTCTCTGCCAGACTGTCTGAGAATTCCACGTAGAGGCGGCGGAGTGCCGGGAGCGCCCCGGATTACTGGGGGGCAGCCATGTGAGGGCAAATACCCAGGCGCCAGGACAAAATTCCTGATCGCCATGGAGACCTGGGATTTGTCGAGCCCTGGCCTAATCTATTCAACAATATGGGAGTCCAAGCACACAGACTGCAATTTATTGATAAGCCTTCTATGTGGGACAGTATCAAAAGCCTTACTAAAGTCTAGATAAGCGATGTCTACTGCACCTCCGCAATCTATTATTTCCCTTACGCCCATGACAGCACCCTTGAGAGACCGCCTCCATCCAGGACAGGAAACAGGAACTTTCGTGGAGAGCTCATAAGGAGGAGCATGGCCCCAAGACCACCAGTTCCTGTTTCCTGTCCTAGACAGAGACGGTTCGTGGAGAGAAGAAGAAGGTTAGGCTGCAGGGCCCCTGAGAATTATTCCGAAGTGGGGTTACCTGTTCCGGCGTAAGTCTCCTCTAGGAGCCGCCGGCCGGAGTCTGGTGCTTGCTGCTGGTGTCTGGGTTACGCCGCGCTGCCGCTACTCTGCAGTCCCGGCCGCACTGAGAGGTGCGTCCGGCACGCCGGCCCTTCCTGACAGTGTTCAGGCGGGCCGGGGCCTCCTCCTCACCACGCTTCTCAGGGGGACAAAATCTCGCGATCCAAGCGAGATCCGGTTCTCGGCGTCGAGACTTCCGGTATTTGGAACGCATGTAGCGTGCGTTCCGGAAGTAGGAAGTGCTTTTCCTACTTATGGCCGCAGATAGTTTCAGCAGGACCCGACCGAGGGAATTGGACCCACAGGAGGCGCACGGTCAGCAGCAGCCCAGCCAGCCTTATAGGAAGCCGGATTTTTGGATCCTGGGAGTCACTCTATCCCATAGCAGCATGGAGGAGGAGAGTGCCCAACGCGACGATCAGCAGGAGGGTCATGAGAGCAGACCGGTACTCCTGGTGGGGTAAGGGGGATCATTCCCCATCACTTGTTTTCTTTAGTCAGGCTAAATCTCCTTTCCTCTTTTTCTTTTCTTGCCTTTTAGACTATAAAAGAGGGCCCTAGAAAGGCAATTTCAAAAACCAGAGGGAAGGAATGTGCAGTCTGTAAAAAGAAACTTGCCCCCTCTTGGTCGAAAAAGCTATGTCAACATTGCATTGAGAAGCTAGTGGAGGAGGAGTCCCCATCCCTTCTGCAGAGTATTAGGGAGATGGTGAAGACAGAGGTCTCTGATTCCTTGAAAGATTTCAAAAAGAGATTCCCCTCTGTAGCCTTAAGCTCCCTTGGAACCAGATCAGGCATGTCTAATAAATCTGACTCGGATCCTTTAGAAGATAGTGATACAGGGGAAATCCTAGATAGCCCAGACTCGCCCCAGGATGAAGAATCCACGAGCAGGCCACTTTTTTCCCCGGATGATACGGAAGCTTTACTAAAAGCAGTTCGTGCGACCATGAAGGTAGACGAATCCAAAGACCCAAGATCCGTTCAGGATATCATGTTTGGTGACCTCAGGCAGAAAAAATCTAGAGTTTTTCCCGTAAACGAGAATATAAAATTTTTGATACAGAAGGAATGGGAAAGACCTGATAAAAAAAATTTTGTCCCTAAAAATGTGAAAAGGAAGTATCCTTTTGATGAGGCAGACTCAGTTAATTGGGACAGGCCTCCTAAGTTGGATGCACCTGTTGCAAAAATCTCAAAAAAATCGGCTCTACCGTTTGAGGACTTGGGTACTCTTAAAGACCCTATGGATAAGCGAGCAGAGGTTTACCTAAAAAAAAGTTTGGGAGACCTCAGCTCAAGCGTTCAAACCAAATATTGCCGCCACATCCACTGCTAGGTCTCTGAAATTATGGCTAGAAGAATTAGAATCTCACATTCAGAATAAAACCCTGAGAGATCAATTGTTAGCCGTTTTTCCCACTCTACTTAAAGCAGTAGACTTTATTTCTGACGCCTCGGCAGATGCTTTAAAATTAAATGCTAGGTCAGCTGCTCTTTCGAATTCAGCCAGACGAGCTATTTGGCTAAAAGGATGGTCGGGAGACACTGGATCAAAAAATAAGCTTTGCGCAATTCCTTGTCAGGGCGATTATCTTTTTGGGTCCGTCTTGGACGACCTTTTGGATAAAGCTTCAGACAATAAAAAAGGATTCCCTGTCTCCAGACCCCCGAAAAAACAACGTTTTTTTTGCAAAAACAAGAAGGATTTTTATAGGGGCCAGAGAAAAGACTTCAGAGCAGACAACAAGAATAGGAAAAGTAAGGGTTTCCTCTTCAGTTCCCAATCCTCCTCAACCTCTAAACCATCTCAGCAATGACTGTTTCTCTCCCGTGGGTGGCAGACTTTCTCTCTTCCTTTACGCTTGGGAAAAAATCTCCTCAAGTCCCTGGATTTTAAGCGTTATAAGAGAACTCTAGACAAAACCCTTGTCTAGAGTTTGTCTCTCACCCACCGGACAGATTCAAAATTACAAATTTTCTAGGAAATTCGAAAAAAAATCTAGCTTTACAACAGGAGATTGCATCTTTACTTCGAAAAAATGTTCTAATCCCGGTGCCAGAGGCGGAAAGAGGCAGGGGTTTCTACTCTTCCCTTTTTCTGGTTCCCAAACCAGATGGAACATTCAGAACTATCATAAATCTAAAAGATCTAAATCAGTCCCTCTCTTACAAAAAATTCAGAATGGAGTCGATCCAATCAGTTTTAAAACCTCTTTTCGGGGGCTGTTTCATGGCTACGATAGATATAAGAGATGCGTACTATCACATCCCTATTCAGGTAGACTGTCAAAAATTCCTCAGAGTCGCTGTTTCAATAGGAGGTCACATTCAGCACCTACAATATACAGCCCTTCCCTTTTGGGATTTCTCAAGCTCCCAGACTTTTCACGAAAGTCATGGCAGAAGTCATGGCTCATATAAGAGAAAGAGACATTCTAGTGATTCCTTACCTAGACGATCTCCTGGTGGTAGCAGAGTCAGAATCCCTTCTCGAATTACACCTCAAAAAAGTAGTGCAGATCCTAGAAGACCTCGGCTGGCAAATAAACTGGGAAAAATCACATCTAATACCTTCCCAAGTTCGTGTCTTTCTGGGAATGATGCTGGACTCAAAGAAACTACTCTGTATCCTACCGCAAGACAAGATTCAGAGATTAATACAACAGGTTCAGTCCCTGATGTCTACAAAAAACCCTACTATCAGACAAGCAATGGCGGTCTTGGGCAGAATGACTTCCACTATACCAGCGGTCAGTTGGAGCCATCTTCACTCCAGACCCCTACAGTGGCAAATCCTGAGGGAATGGCAGGGTACCCTCCGCCCATTAGATACACCCCCTCACACTCACCCCCCAAGTGATCCAGTCTCTTCGCTGGTGGCTGAATCCTGTAAACCTGTCCCAGGGGCTCCCTTGGATCCAACAAAATTTTGTTACCCTTACCACCGATGCAAGTCCTTCCGGTTGGGGGGCCTGTTGCCAAGGGTACTTAAGGCAAGGTGTTTGGGAAAGAGAGCAGAGTCTAGACTCTCAAAACATGAGGGAACTGAGAGCGGTTTTTCTCGCCTTTAAAAGAGTTTCTTCCTCTACTTCAGGGAAAAGCTATAAAAGTTTTTTCGGACAACGCCACAGTTGTCTCCTTTTTGAACAAGCAAGGAGGAACCAGATCAGAAAATCTTGTGCAGTTAACAGCAGATATCTTTTCCCTTATAATTCCTTCTGTTCCGTCCCTTATGGCAGTACATCTAAAAGGTACGAAAAACAAGGTGGCAGATTTCTTAAGCAGAAATACACTAGACCAGGGGGAATGGTGTCTGAATCAAATGGTCTTCGATCAAATAATTCAACTTTAGGGTCGCCCTCATCTGGACTTATTTGCTACCAGAGAAAACAGAAAGTGTCATCTTTTCTTTTCCCTCAGCGCGAGAGATTCACCAACAGGGATAGATGCCTTCTCCCTTCACTGGCCGAACCAGCTCCTCTACGCCTTTCCTCCGTTAAGACTTCTTCCAAGATTCCTACAGAAGTTGAGACAAGAAAGAACGACAGTGATCTTAATTGCTCCATTCTGGCCCAGAAGAACCTGGTTCACCTGGTTGAGGAAGCTATCCTTGACAGACCCTTGGATTCTCCCAGAGAGGCAAGACCTTCTGTCCCAAGGACCGGTCAACCATCCGAGTGTGAGGCAGTTACACTTAACAGCATGGCTCTTGAGGGGGGAAATCCTAGAAAGTAGAGGACTCTCCAAGAAAGTAGTTTCCACTTTGCTATCCTGCAGAAAGGACATCACCTCTTCCATTTATCTCAGAATTTGGAACACCTTCCAGAAGTTTGCCAAAGATCCGGTGAATCCTTTAAATCCCCCACCTATGTGTAAGGTCTTAGATTTTCTGCAAGCCGGTCATGAAAAGAATTTGAGGCCAAGTACTCTTAAGGTACAGGTATCCGCTTTGAGTGCATTCTTTGATTCTCCCATCGCTAACCACCCCTGGGTCTGAAGATTTTTTAAAGCCATCAGCAGGCTTAGACCTATATCTGGTCCTTCAGTTCCCCCCTGGGACCTCAACTTGGTCCTCACTAGCCTCACAGAGCCTCCCTTTGAGCCACTTAAAGAGTTACCCATAAAAATCTTGTCCTTCAAAACAGCTTTTCTTGTGGCAATTACCTCAGCAAGGAGGGTTGGTGAGATTTCGGCTTTTTCTACTTCGCCACCTTACACTAACATCCTAGATGATAGGGTGCTCATTAAACCAGACCCTTCCTTCTTACCGAAAGTGGTTTCTATGTTTCATAGAACACAGGACATTATCCTTCCTTCCCTGTGTCAAAATCTGAGGAATGAAAAAGAGGAAAAACTCCATTGTTTAGATGTAAAAAGATGCCTATCCCATTATCTGGAGGTTACTAGTCAGTGGAGGAAAACCTCAAAGCTGTTCATTCAATTTAGTGGGAAAAATAAGGGTCTCCCAGCCTCTACTAAAACCCTTTCCAGATGGATCGTGAGAGCCATTAATTTGGCCTATTCTTCAGCTGGAAAGGCTCCCCCGGGGGGTTTTGGTGCTCATTCCACAAGATCAGTTTCCACCACTTGGGCAGAAAGGGCCGACGCTACCTTTAGAACAGATTTGTAGAGTAGCCACATGGCAGTCGCCCGGCACCTTCTTTCGTCACTACAGATTAGACCTAGGCACTAGAGAACAACTAGCCTTCGGTAGAAAAGTCCTCCAGGCAGTAGTCCCCCCCCTAAAAAAGGGATTTCTATT
The DNA here is from genome assembly GCF_905171765.1 of Bufo bufo. Classification (NCBI taxonomy): domain Eukaryota; kingdom Metazoa; phylum Chordata; class Amphibia; order Anura; family Bufonidae; genus Bufo; species Bufo bufo. The sequence goes on from NC_053393.1 coordinate 436,336,643, forward strand.
CTAGTCGTCTCTCAAGGGTGCTGTCATGGGCGTAAGGGAAATTTAAGATTACACTTACCGGTAATCACTTCTGCATAAGCCCATGACAGCACCCGGGTTTATTCCCACCCTATATAGAATTAATATTAATTTCTAAAAAAAATAAAAATAATAATAAAAAAAAATAATAATATATATATATATATAAAGAAAATAATAGAAAATATATATAAAATGTGTAAGAGTGTGTTCTAGGACAAGTTCTTGCGATTAGTGGTGGTCTTGGGGCCATGCTCCTCCTTATGAGCTCTCCACGAAAGTTCCTGTTTCCTGTCCTGGATGGAGGCGGTCTCTCAAGGGTGCTGTCATGGGCTTATGGAAAAGTGATTACCGGTAAGTGTAATCTTAAATTTTAGTCACCCAATCAAAAAAATCTATAAGATTAGTTTGACATGATCTCCCTGAAGTAAACCCTGCTGTTTTTAATCTTTCAATCCATGGGATTTTAGATATTCCACAATCCTCTCCTTAAGTATGGTTTCCATTAATTTCCCCACTATTGATGTCAGGCTTACTGGCCTATAGTTGCCAGCTACTAAACTAGTACATGGATTGCAGGATAAAACTTACCAGGAAAGGTTAAAGGACCTTAATATGTATAGCTTGGAAGAAAGAAGAGACAGAGGGGATATGATAGAAACTTTTAAATACATAAAGGGAATCAACTCGGTAAAGGAAGAGAGCATATTTAAAAGAAGAAAAACTACCACAAGAGGACACAGTTTTAAATTAGAGGGGCAAAGGTTTAAAGTAATATAAGGAAGTATTACTTTACTGAGAAAGTAGTGGATGCATGGAATAGCCTTCCTGCAGAAGTGGTAGCTGCAAATACAGTGAAGGGGTTTAAGCATGCATGGGATAGGCATAAGGCCATCCTTCATATAAGATAGGGCCGGGGGCTATCCATAGTATTCAGTATATTGGGCAGACTAGATGGGCCAAATGGTTCTTATCTGCCGACACATTCTATGTTTCTATGATTCCTCCCTACTACCTTTCTTGTGAATGGGCACATTTTCTAATTTCCAATCTTTTGGGACGGCTCCTGTTACCAGTGATTTGTTAAATAAATCTGTTAATGGTTTTGCTAGTTCACCGCTGAGCTCTTTTAATAGCTTTGGGTGTATCCCATCAGGCCCCTGATAAACCAAAAGGACAAATTCCTGCTGGATATTTCCAGCCTTCTGTATAATACACTGCTCAAAAAAATAAAGGGAACACAAAAATAACACATCCTAGATCTGAATTAATTAAATATTCTTCTGAAATACTTTGTTCTTTACATAGTTGAATGTGCTGACAACAAAATCACACAAAAATTTAAAATGGAAATCAAATTTTTCAACCCATGGAGGTCTGGATTTGGAGTCACACTCAAAATTAAAGTGGAAAAACACACTACAGGCTGATCCAACTTTGATGTAATGTCCTTAAAACAAGTCAAAATGAGGCTCAGTAGTGTGTGTCGCCTCCACTTGCCTGTATGACCTCCTTACAACGCCTGTGCATGCTCCTGATGAGGTGGCGGACGGTCTCCTGAGGGATCTCCTCCCAGACCTGGACTAAAGCATCTGCCAACTCCTGGACAGTCTGTGGTGCAACGTGACGTTGGTGGATAGAGCGAGACATGAAGTCCCAGATGTGCTCAATTGGATTCAGGTCTGGGGAACAGGCAGGCCAGTCCATAGCATCAATGCCTTCGTCTTGCAGGAACTGCTGACACACTTCAGCCACATGAGGTCTAGCATTGTCTTGCATTAGGAGGAACCCAGGGCCAACCGCACCAGCATATGGTCTCACAAGGGGTCTGAGTATATCATCTTGGTACCTAATGGCAGTCAGGCTACCTCTGGCGAGCACATGGAGGGCTGTGCGGCCCTCCAAAGAAATGCCACCCCATACCATTACTGACCCAATGCCAATCCGGTCATGCTGGAGGATGTTGCAGGCAGCAGAACGTTCTCCACGGCGTCTCCAGACTCTGTCACATCTGTCACATGTGCTCAGTGTGAACCTGCTTTCATCTGTGAAGAGCACAGGGCGCCAGTGGCGAATTTGCCAATCTTGGTGTTCTCTGGCAAATGCCAAACGTCCTGCACGGTGTTGGGCTGTAAGTACAACCCCCACCTGTGGACGTCGGGTCCTCATATCACCCTCATGGAGTCTGTTTCTGACCGTTTGAGCAGACACATGCACATTTGTGGCCTGCTGGAGGTCATTTTGCAGGGCTCTGGCAGTGCTCCTCCTGTTCCTCCTTGCACAAAGGCGGAGGTAGCGGTCCTGCTGCTGGGTTGTTGCCCTCCTACGGCCTCCTCCACGTCTCCTGATGTACTGGCCTGTCTCCTGGTAGCGCCTCCATGCTCTGGACACTAGGCTGACAGACACAGCAAACCTTGCCACAGCTCGCATTGATGTGCCATCCTGGATAAGCTGCACTACCTGAGCCACTTGTGTGGGTTGTAGACTCCGTCTCATGCTACCACTAGAGTGAAAGCACCGCCAGCATTCAAAAGTGACCAAAACATCAGCCAGGAAGCATAGGAACTGAGAAGTGGTCTGTGATCACCACCTGCAGAACCACTTCTTTATTGGGGGTGTCTTGCTAATTGCCTATAATTTCCACCTGTTGTCTATCCCATTTTCACAACAGCATGTGAAATTGATTGTCACTCAGTGTTGCTTCCTAAGTGGACAGTTTGATTTCGCAGAAGTGTGATTGACTTGGAGTTACATTGTGTTGTTTAAGTGTTCCCTTTATTTTTTTGAGCAGTGTATAATACAGAATCCGTAATATAATACGAATCCTGAATATAGCCCTGAAGTAGCTCAGATGAAACAACCAAATGTTAACTGTTTATTAAGGCCCATTGGGTTCACAGTTTTTAGCCTGTGAATCTACTGGGCCTCTTCCTGTAGTATCCGTCTGTCTCAATCCCCTTTCCTTTGACTGGCGTACCACTTCCACTACCTGAAATTTTAGGCAGTCCAGTTTCCCATCATGAAACTCTAAGACATGTCTTGCAACGGCAGTGTCTCTCCTATGAGTAATATCCCCTAGGTCAAGCATGTCAAACTCAAAGGCTAACATGGGCCAAAAAAAAAAAAATTTAGGTTTATGTGGGCCGCATCAAAAAAAAAAAAATTTTTTTACAATATAATGCAGACGGATCCGTTCTGAACGGATCCACCGTCTGCATTATATGAGCGGATCCGTCTCAGACGGATCCGCTCTGAACGCAAGTGTGAAAGTAGCCTTAGGGGCGAGAACCTGGGATCTTTCATCCCTTGTCCTATTCAGCTCTATTAGGGTGAATAGGACTTCACACTGTCCCTGCTGCTCTGTGCCTTGTGCACACAGCATCAGGGATGTTACCATGGCAACCAGGGCTTCTGTAGCGTCCTGGCTGCCATGGTAACTGATCGGAGCCCCAGGCTTACACAGCTGGGGCTCCGATCAGAAGCTGCCACTGCACCACCAATGAGGGGGAGGGGAGAGGTCCCTGTGGCCACTGCCACCAATGATTTTAATACTGGGGGGGTTGAGAGGGGCTGGCGCACTGTGCCACCAATGATTTTAATGGGATGGGGGGTTGAGGGGGGCACACTGCACCACCAATGATAAATTTCCCCTTTATACAGGAGGCTGGTACTGGCAGATCAGCAGTTAACCCCTCAGGTGCGGCACCTAAGGGGTTAACTGCCTCTGATCGCAGCTCCCTGTCAGCGGCAGGGTGCCGGCAATGCGATTCTGCTGCCGGCACCCGCCTCCTGTATTGTGTTAAAGACTGACTCTTACTATCAGGCCACACAGAGCGGCGCCCAGCGATGTCTCAGCACTCACCATTAGTCCTGGGCGCTTCTCCGTTCGCCCGCAGTGCTCCATTACTGTCTCCTCTCCTGCTCCACATGCTGCTGATTACTATCGGAGCGATGGGAGGAGACATCAGCTTCACTAGTGGGCGTTCCTTCTTCCTGGCTGTAGCGCTGTCCAATCGCAGCGCAGGGAGAAGGAACGCCCACTAGTGAAGCTGATGTCTCCTCCCATCGCTCCGATAGTAATCAGCAGCATGTGGAGCAGGAGAGGAGACAGTAATGGGGCACTGCGGGCGAACGGAGCGGCGCCCAGGACTAATGGTGAGTGCTGAGACATCGCTGGGCGCCGCTCTGTGTGGGAAATGGGAATAGTCCTATCATTGGTGGCTCAGTGCGCCCGCCCCTCCTCCGCCCCTCTCTCCTCATTGGTGGCGCAGTGCGCCCGCCCCTCCTCCCCCCCTCTCTTCTCATTTGTGGCAGCGGCAGCAGCACAGGGGGGAGGGAGGACAGCTTCCTTCTCCCCGTGCTGCTGAGAGAACATGAGCGCGCCGATAGCAGCGCTCATGTTCAGAGATAATAGACTGCCGGGCCGCAAAGATATTCATTGCGGGCCGCATGTTTGACACCCATGCCCTAGGTGATCTCCAATTCTTCTTCTCAACTCCCTTTTGGTCCCCCCCCACATAATTTAAAGGGCAACTACATGTGCACATATAGACCACACCCTGGGATCTACAGTTAGCGAAGTCCCTTATTTAATAGTCCTTTCCAGTCGTAACACTGGTGAATTTATTTGACTTTACGATGTATGGACAAGCAATACAACCTCCGCATCTGTATGGTCTCTGATACATACTGTGCACCGATCTGCCCTTCCTAAATGTTTAATGTAACTAGTTATTCCACTAGTGCTCCTCCCTTGTTCCTCTATATATGGCTGCAGTATCGCAGCAGAACCGCACAAAACTGCTGCAAATTTTCAAATACACTTTGGAGTAAATCAGTGATACCACACACTCTCTTAAATTAAGTGTAGTGCCTCCTAAACCTTTGGCCGCTTCTCCGGACTACCTATTAACTGGTCCAAGTCAGCTCTGATGCCCCTTAAACCTGCAGATTGGCCCACGACATATTGTAATCTCCCAGTTGTAGACCGGTTTAAGTACCTAGGTATCATAATAACCAGAGACCCTCCCTTGGAATATACTTTGAACACTGAGCCCCTCATATCAACATTTGCTGGGAAATTTGCAGCATGGAAATCCCTTCCCATCTCAATCATGGGACGTCTGAACCTCATAAAAATGGTTCTTCTACCTAAAGCATTGTACATACTAGAGCACGCTAGCACGACTGTCCCGCAAAGGTTCTTGGATCGCCTCCATTCCATGATATCGGCCTTTATCTCGGGAAAAGCTAGAAGGAAACTGGCGCTCCGGACTTTGCAAAGACCTAAACTACAGGGGGGGGGGGCAGCACCAGGGGCGTAACTAGAAGTGACTGGGCCCCATAGCAAATATTTGTAAGGGCCCCTCCAGCGCGCTTCGCACCTCCCTCCTCCTGTGTAAACCCCACTCCTTTGGCACAGTGGATGCTATATGTGTATAACATAAACATATTTCATATGAAAACTTAGTTACTTGACCCTTGGGGATCTCGGACACCACTTCCACACTTTGGCCGGGGGCTCGGCGGAGCTGATGTTGTGCTTTATCCTAATGAGAAAGATTTCATAATAAGGATTTGGAGAAGTAGCAGAGCCGGGAGAGGCTGGTGCTGCTACTAGGGGGTCATACCATGGGGAGTAATAAAGCCCACCATAATGCTGCCCCCCCCCCCCCCCGAGTAGTAATAATTCTCCTTATAATGTGACAGTGCAAAAATATCCCCTTGTAATGCCCCCAGTTGAGCTAGTGTCCCCATAGTGCCCCCATAATGTCCCAGTATAAAATACCCCTATATAGTGCCCCCAGTAAATTCCCCCATAGTGCCCCCCATAATGTACCAGTATAAAATGCCCTATATATAGTGCCCCAGTAGATGCCCCTCAGTGTCCGGCCTCTGATAGGTTGCCGGCCTAGTGTCCCCCATAATGCCCCCCAATAATGTGCCAGTAAGTGTCCCCATAGATGCCCCCCATCATGTGCCAGTATCAAGTGCCTCTCTCCTCCCCCCACATGTCCCAGTATCATAGTGCCATTCCCCCCCCCACAAAAAAAGTGCCAGTATCCAGTGCCTCTCTCCCCCCCCCCCCCATGTGCCAGTATCAGGTGCCTCTCCCCCCCCATGTGCCAGTATCAGGTGCCAACCCCCCCCCTCTCCCCCCCCAGGTGCCAGTCCCTCTCCCCATGTGCCAGTATCAGGTGCCTCTCCCCCCCCATGTGCCAGTATCAGGTGCCAACCCCCCCCCCCAGGTGCCAGTATCAGGTGCCAACCCCTCTCCCCCCCCAGGTGCCAACCCTCCTCCCCCCATGTGCCAGTATCAAGTGCCCCCCGCTCCCCCTATGGCAGTAACAGTCGTGTATTAAAAATAAAAAATAAACACTTCTACTTACCTCCATGTCAGCGTTGCGATGCAGCCTCTTCCTGTGTCCCGCCCCCCCCCCATGTGCCAGTATCAGGTGCCAACCCCTCTCCCCCCCCCCCATGTGCCAGTATCAGGTGCCAACCCCTCTCCCCCCCCCCATGTGCTAGTATCAGGTGCCTCCCCCCCCCATATGTGCCAGTATCAGGTGCTAACCCCCCTCCCCCCCCAGGTGCCAGTATCAGGTGCCAACCCCCCTCCCCCATGTGCCAGTTTCAAGTGCCCCCCGCTCCCCCTATGGCAGTAACAGTCGGGTATTAAAAATAAAAAATAAACACTTCTACTTACCTCCATGTCAGCGATGCAGCCTGTGTCCCGCCCTGTATGTCCATATATGCAGTCAGTGCTTGTATTTCAGAAAAGTTTCTGCTGGGATTCGAACCCACGACCTTCTGTATCAGAGGCAAAGCATTTAACCTCAAGACCATAAGAGCTGCCTTGCTGCTGACTGAAAAAATGAGACTTCTACTGTTATAGCTGGCTAAGTGTACATCTATACACATGACAGCTGCTCATATATAGAGATATAGCAGAGCTGAGTGTGCTGGGACAGCTGTCATATAGAGATATAGCAGTGCTGGGTGTGTTGTGGCAGCTGTCATGTGTATGGATGTACACTTAGCCAGCTATAACAGTAGAAGTCTCATATTTTTTCAATCAGTTGTAATGCAGCCTTTATGGCTGTGTGGTAAATGCTTTGCCTCTGATACACTGATACATTGGAGGTTGTGGGTTCGAATCCCAGACACATCAGGAGACAGTAAGATTAGATCACATTAGCGAGGGAGCCTGGTCAGCCGGGGAAGCAGCTGCTGTGAAGGGGCCCTGAACATTAAGACAAGAATCGATATTTAACTAACTTGAAAATAAACTGTCACACACGCTGCCGGGGCGCCAGGCCCCGAAGCGGCTGCTTCACCGGTAGTTACGCCACTGGGCAGCACTTCGGGACCTTTTCTTATACTTCTTAGCAGGGCAGTTACGCTACCTCTCAACCTGGGTATCTTCACAGCCTCTCCCCAACGCAGAATTTTATCTGCAACATTTTTTGCAGATCCACTCGTTGTGGCCGGTGCTGGAGGATATTGGTTTGTTCCCTGGCAGGGCCCTCCAATTACATAGCTTAGCCCATCAGGTCTGGGAAGCAGCTAAACTCAAAGCCTATAGGGACCTGCTGGATGCAATACCCTTGTGGGAGAACCCTATGTTTCAGCACCTGAAGCGACATGATGGAGCGGTGTTGTGCAGGGACCATGGAATCCTGACCCTAGGGGACTTCTATGAGGTCCTTTTCTCAACTCCAGGATAAATTTGCGACCCCAAGACACATGTTCTTTAGGTATCTCCAAATTAGACATGCCCTTTCTGCACAGTTTGGAAGGGGTACCAGAAAGATCTCCAAATATCCATTGATTGGAGTGATGTCCACACAGGGGTCTCATATCGGCTATCTATACACACCTCATAACTGCAAAAATGAACACATACCCACTACTTGCAGAAGACAAATGGAGGGAATGCATTCCTTCGCTCTCTGAGACAGAATGGGCCGAGGCCCTAGCAGCTCCTACAAGAGTTTCTCCCTCTTGTGTATGATGTCTCAGATGCCAGGGTCTATGAAAAACTTTCTTTTATCCTCCGTCCGTGCCATTTTCCAGTCAGTCTTGAAGGCAAGGGGGGCAGCGGCCTCCTTGCTTCAAGTCAAGGTAACCATGCCTCCTTCCCTGCCCCTTCTCCTGTGATTGACAGCCAGCTGTCGGGCATAAGCGCTGTTAGTCACAGGAGAAGAGGTTACCTTGACTTGAAGCAAGGAGGCCGCTGCCCCCCTTGCCTTCAAGACTGACTGGAAAAAAGCGCGGACGGAGGATAAAAGAAAGTTTTTCATACTTCTGCCTCATCAGAATGCAGTAAGAAAAATCATCATTCGAAACTCGCTGCCGGCTACTTGAAGGTACTGCTGGCCGCTGACGGGTTCCCTTTAAAAGAGTCTCTGTCCCCAGAATTAACCCTATTAAACTGGCTGACATTAGCGATGTGCTAATGTCAGCAGACCCTAACTAGCCTATTCTTATGCTTATGGATGCGCCCCTTACTGCACAATTTTAACTTTGATATACAAATTAGCCTCTAGGAGCAGGGGGGGCGTTGTTCCTGCTCCTAGAGGCTTCGTTCTCTGACCTCAAATCACGCCCTGCCGTGCTTAATTGACAGGGCCAGGCAGCATTAGTCTCCTCCTGCCGACCCTGTGTGCTGGGTAAACGGCACTGCGCAGGCACAAGATTTATCCAGCACACAATGCCGTGCAAGGCATTGGGCTGCCTCGTCTCCCATCAGGTCCCCACCACAGCAGCATGGGGACCCGATGGGCTCCTGCACCCTTCTATGCCACTGTCAGCTCTGACCGCGGCATAGAAGGGGTTAATCCGCCGGCAATGGCTTTTACAGCAATGCCGGCGGATACAGCAGGGGCCGCCAGGCCCCTGCAGTGATCTGGCACACACCACTCCAGTACCCACCCGATCAACCTTAACGTAATAGTACATTAAAATGCGGCAAGTCACATCATACGTCGGAAAGGGGTTAAAGCGACACTGCCATCAAATGTTACCACATTAACAGTCAATATTCAAATCGTATAGATGTTTTTCCCGAAATAACTTTTTGGGTAACTCCATGCATTCTGCTTCTTATCCTGGCTCTTAAAGGGAGTTTCCATCTGCAATAAAAAAGTGATAAGTACTTACTGCTCTGATAATTCCCCCCCACAGGCTCTATTTACCCGGCTGCATTGGTGAAGTCACATCGACAACACTTTGATTTTTGTCCAGCGATTCTTGGAATTTGTGCTGGGGTCCGGCGGGCACACGGCACTCTCCAGATCCGGAGAACTCTAGCAGGTTGTTCTTGGCTGGAACAGCCTGCCGGATTGATGTGCTCAGAGTGTGAAAGTAGCCTTAGGCCTCTTTCACACGGGCATCATGTTTTTTTGCCCGGCTAAGATGCGGGTGCGTTGCGGGAAAATGTGCAATTTTTTCGCGCGAGTGCAAAACATTGTAATGCGTTTTGCACTCGCGTGAGAAAAATCGGCATGTTTGGTACACAAACCCGAACTTCTTCACAGAAGTTTGGGTTAGGTGTTCTGTAGATTGTATTATTTTCCCATATAACATGGTTATAAGGGAAAATAATAGCATTCTTAATACAGAATGCATAGTACAATAGGGCTGGAGGGGTTAAAAATAAATAAAAATTTAACTCTCCTTAATCCACTTGTTCGCGCAGCCCGGCTTTTCTTCTGTCTTCTTTGAGATATAGGACCTTTTAATGACATCACTGCGCTCATCACATGGTCCATCACATGATCTTTTACCATGGTGATGGATCATGTGACGGACCATATAATGAGTGCAGTGACATCATCACAGGTCCTATTCCTGTGCACAGCAAAGATGAAGACAGAAGAGAAGCCGGGTTGCGCGATCAAGTGGATTTAGGCTACTTTCACACTTGCGTTCGGAGCGGATCCGTCTTGTGTCTGCACAGACGGATCCGCTCCTATAATGCAAACGCTTGCATCCGTTCAGAACGGATCCGTCTGCATAACAGTTTTTTTCAGATCCGATTTTTCACTTCGTGAAAACTAAGATCCGACAGTATATTCTAACACAGAGGCGTTCCCATAGTGATGGGGACGCTTCAAGTTAGAATATACTAAAAGAACTGTGTACAAGACTGCCCCCTGCTGCCTGGCAGCACCCGATCTCTTACAGGGGGCTGTGATCCGCACAATTAACCCCTCAGGTGCCGCACCTGAGGGGTTAATTGTGCGGATCATAGCCCCCTGTAAGAGATCAGGTGCTGCCAGGCAGGAGGGGGCAGACTCCCCAGTATTATATTCATTGGTGGCCAGTGCGGCCCCCCCTTCCTCCCCAGTATTATATTCATTGGTGGCCAGTGTGGCCTCCCCTCCCCCTAATCAAAATCAGAAGCATTATACTTACCTGCGATGTCTGTGACCGGCCGGGCGCTCCTCCTACTGGTAAGTGAAAGGTCTGTGCTATAAGCAATGCGCCGCACAGACCTTTCACTTACCAGTAGGAGGAGCGCCCGGCCGGTCACAGACATCGCAGGTAAGTATAATGCTTCTAAAATTGCTAAGTAACCATGGCAGCCAGGACTGCAGTAGCGTCTTGGCTGCCATGGTAACCGATCAAAGTCCCAGCGATTAAACTGGGACTCCGATCGGAACTCTCCGCTGCCACCAATGATGGTGGGGTGATTTTAATTAGGGGGGAGGGAGGGGGGCCGCACTGGCCACCAATGAATATAATACTGGGGAGGGAGGGGGGCCGCACTGGCCACAAATGAATATAATACTAGGGAGGGGGGGCCCGCACTGGCCACCAATGAAGATAATAAGGGGGGGGGGGGGGGGGGGGCCGCACTGGCCACCAATGAATATAATACTGGGGAGGGAGGGGGGCCGCACTGGCCACCAATTAATATAATACTGGGGGGGCCGCACTGGCCATAAATGAATTTAAAACTGGGGAGGGAGGGGGGGTCTGGCCCCTGCTGCCTGGCAGCACCTGATCTCTTACAGGGGGCTATGATACGCACAATTAACCCCTCGGGTGCGGCACCTGAGGGGTTAATTGTGCGGATCACAGCCCCCTGTAAGAGATCAGGTGCTGCCAGGCAGCAGTTATTACACAGTTCTCAGTATATTCTAACTGGAAGCGTCCCCATCACTATGGGAACGCCTGTGTTAGAATATACTGTCGGATCTGAGTGTCACGATCTAACTCAAATCCGATGGTATATTCTAACATAGAGGCGTTCCCATGGTGATGGAGACGCTTCAAGTTAAAATATACCATCGGATTGGAGAAAACTCCGATCCGATGGTATATTAATAGGGACTCCTGACTTTACATTGAAAGTCAATGGGGGACGGATCCGTTTGCAATTGCACCATATTGTGTCAACGTCAAACGGATCCGTCCCCATTGACTTGCATTGTAAGTCAGGACGGATCAGTTTGGCTCCGCACGGCCAGGCGGACACCCGAACGCTGCAAGTCTTCTCAGTCCCATCCAACCTCTTTCAATTGGCTGTTAAATTGCTTAGGCTACTTTCACACTAGCGTTCGGAGCGGATCCGTCTGATGTTTCATCAGACGGATCCGCTCCGATAATGCAGACGTTCGCATCCGTTCAGAACGGATGCGTCTGCATTAAAAAAGTGTGAAAGTTGTCTGAGCGGATCCGTTCAGACTTTACATTGTAAGTCAATGGGGAACGGATCCGCTTGAAGATTGAGCCATATGGTGTCATCTTCAAGCGGATCCGCCCCCATTGACTTACATTGTAAGTCTGGACGGATCCGCTCGCCTCCGCACGGCCAGGCGGACACCCGAACGCTGCAAGCAGCGTTCAGGTGTCCGCTCACTGAGCGGAGCGGAGGCTGAACGCTGGCAGGCGGATGCATTCTCAGTGGATCCGTCTCCACTGAGAATGCATTGGGGCCAGACGGATGCGTTCGGGACCGCTCGTGAGCCCCTTCAAACGGAGCGCACGAGCGGACACCCGAACGCTAGTGTGAAAGTAGCCTTAGAACAAGGATGATCAAGCTGTTGAAAAATTACAACTCCCAGTATGCCCTAATAGCTGTAGGATATACAGGCATACTGGGAGTTGTACTTTTTCAACAGCTGGAGGACTGCAGGTTGGGCATCCCTGGCTTAGAACACCTACCTGATTCACAAAGAGCATTTTAAGTTGTGTTCGCTAATGTATCTTTTTATTTATTTTTTACATTACTTCAGCTTTTTTCCTGTATAAAGTATACCGTGATGTGAACAGTTTCTAGAGTTTTGTACACAACACCCTAAAGCACCATTCACACTTATAGTGAAATCCAGACATTTTCTGGAGTATACCCAGAGGGGCTGTCTGTATATGTGGACTTTAGCTTTTCTCTCCAGAGCCCGAGTACTAAATCCGGGTTTTGTCCTTTGAACAGCAGTAAATGTTCCAGTATCACAGTGGGCCATGTCTAAGGTTCCTGCCCCTTGACTAGGGACCTAAAACATTTCCTTTGTATTGAGAAAGCATCCAACATCTCCGGTGTGATAGCTACATGTGTGAAAGGCCAACTCCAGTAAATCTTCACACCCGATAATATGGAATATTCCGTAGTTTAGATGTGAAAACAGTTTAAGTGTACAATAAAATGCAACAAATCCACAATTGGTTCTACCTTACTCTGCAAGCAGTAATACTTCATGCTCATGTCTTTGGTTTTTTGTACCCAAATTTATTATTTTATTTAGAAACAATTACTGTACATATTTTATCAAGCTGTCAATGAAACTTGTAATGACTATGGTGCAAAATATTATTACAACTTGAAATGATGGATTTATAATTATTCACATGGAAGCATGTTTTTAGCGACCAGTACCACAGGGTCAGAAATGACAAACTTTTAGATCATCCTTAGGGTGCATTCACGCGACTGTAGTGTTTTGCGGACCACACATGGCCAGCACTGTGATAGAAATGCCTATTCTTATCCACAATCGGACATGCTGTATTTTTTTTTGCAGGGCTGCGGAACGGAATTACGGATGCAGACAGCACAAAACGAATGGGGCCACACCCATTCAGCAAAATTGCGGAACGGATGCAGGACTATTCATATGGTCGTGTGAGTGAGCCCTTGTTCTGTTCCATGTAGCATGCAAAACCTCTCTGAAAACGTCACTGTAGTATGACATTTGAAGAGTTCAAAAGTAGCAAAATAAAGGCTATTCTACATGTTCTGGATCCTTGTATGAGAAGATTTCATACAACAGCTGAAAAAAGAAGTGTATATTAAACAAAGTAAATGTAACATTTTTGTGGCTGGCTAATGTGTATGGGGGCATCCCGACTCTCCTCTGACAGATGACGGAGCAGGAAATAAGGATCAGGCATGTTGAATTTCAACAGGCAATCCTTTTATTCGCAGGGGACATAATGCACCTCCAACTGTGTCTCTGTGGCTTACTCCACTCTTCCCACTGACAACACATACACTTGGCTGAACTGAGCTTATGTGTATCGGTGGTCATGAGCTGTCCATTACTGAAGTTGTATAGGAAGTTTAAGGGTCCACTCACACATCCGCAAAATGGGTCCGCATCAGTTCCGCAATTTTATGGAACCATTCATTTTTAATGGGGCCGGAATGTGCTGTTCGCATTTGCGGATCTGCACTTCCGTAAAAAAAATTTAAAAATGTCCTATTCTTGTCCGCAATTCCGGACAAGAAAAGGCATTTTCTATGAGAGTGTCGGCGATGTGCGATCCGCAAAATGCGGAACGCACATCGCCGGTGTTTTGCGGATCCGCAAAACACATACGGACGTGTGAAAGGACCCTAACAGGTGGTTTCACACTAAGGCCCACATTAAAAGGGGTCTTCCTCCCCCAATTGTGTGAATGTAGCCTTAGTGTCTCCCTCACATGTTTGTAAATATTTTATTATGTCTTTTCATGGGACAACACTGAAGATATTACACTTTGATACAATGTAAAGTAGTCAGTGTACAGCTTGTATAACAGTGTAAATGTCCTGTGCCATCAAAATAGCGCGACACAGCCATTAATGTCTTAACCCGCCTGCAACAAAAGTGAGTACACCCCTAAGGGCTGTTTCACACGAGCAGATGCTGTGCGTGACATCCGCTCCGTGAATGACAGCCAAGACCCGATGCAGACTGCAGAAGCACGGAGCATTAACATGACTGATAATGCTCCGTGCCTCTCTGTGATCTCTTTACTACGAAATCACAGTGACCACTTTATCTCACTGTGATTTCGTATTAAAGAGATCACAGAGAGGCACGGAGCATTATCAATCATGTTAATGCTCCGTGCTTCTGCTGTCCGCATCGGGTCTTGGCTGTCATTCACGGAGCGGATGTCACGCACGGCATCCGCTCGTGTGAAACAGCCCTAAGTGAAAATGGCCAAATTGTGCCCAATTAGCCATTTTCCTTCCCCGGTGTTATGGGACTCTTCTGTGTTACAAGGTCTCAGGTGTGAATGGGGAGCTCTCACACTCCTATTCAGCATCTGTGGGGTATCCTCAAACAGAAGTTGGAGCAGTGCAAGGTCTCCAACATCCACCAGCTCCATGATGTAGTCATGGAGGAGTGGAAGAGGATTCCAGTGGCAACCTGTGAAGCTCTAGTGAACTCCATGCCCAAGAGAGTTAAGGCAGTGCTGGACACACAAAATATTGACACTTTGGGCACAAATCGGCCATTTTCACTTAGGGGTGTACTCACTTTTGTTGTCAGTGGTTTAGACATTAATGGCGGTGTTATTTTGAGGGAACACCAAATTTACACAGTTATACAAGCTGTACACCGACTACTTTACATCGTGTCAGATCTTCAGTGAAAGAAATAGAATAAATTATTTACAAAAATGCGAGGGGTGGACTCACTTTTGTCAGATACTGTATGTTGACAGGAATGATGGTTACACATTGTCATTTGGTTCCAAACAAAAAAGATAGACATTTCAATTTGTAACATTGTAAACCCCGACAATTATATAATTTACATTTATTTTAGACACCACATGCAGATTTCTGTACATAGAAACGCAAATCATGACAATAAAAAGAGTTCTGGCTTTATTTAACATCTTTTAAAATACAAATGTATAAAAACACTGGTAGCTATCCATTCAGATTTGAAGCCTTAAATTAAAGAAAAAAACAAAACAAAAACTGGAATGTACTGTGTGTATCTCCGACTTAGTCCTTGTTGTTCACCCACAGAATAGAGGTTTCTAAAGGCAGATTCTCTGGGATATTACAATGACACAACAATGGAAAATATTAAAATGACCTTTTTTTATATATTTAGTGGTATTGTATAGTAAACGACAAGTTGATGTTTAACACAAAAAAAAATGACAGTACCATAGCCGCTTGCTTACTATAGTGAACAGCACCAGTTTAGTTTTATAGGTTTTATTGTAAAATTAGAGTTTTTTTTCCTAAATTGTAACATGGTTAATAAGCGCATTTCTTGGAATCTGAGTTCAACACTGTTTTTCAGACAAATATTTTAGCCGTTCTTTTTTAGAATTTTTTAAATCCCACAGTACGGTATATGTGTTTATTGTACATGAAACACATTGTAAGATATTGGAAGCACAACGATCCATTATTTCAGGAATGGTCTTAACAGTAGAGCATGATTTGCAGACAACAGTATTCACAGACGCACAGAAAAGCATGAACACTTGTGGTGCATGGAGCATTTTCTCCATGAAGTGCAGCTCAAGCATGATTTGTTTTTGTCTTCTCACTTTACCACGCTTGACCAGCAAGTGGCGCTGTTGAGCCAAGTAATCTGGATGCAGTTTGCACTGCCTCCCTGACTGAAGACATCCTGGACTAAAAAATATACAGCTCTGATTTTTTTTTTCATGTTCTGTTACATGGTCAATATAGGACAGTTACAGGCCACCACATGAAGAACGTACCACAGAAATACGGAGTGGTTTTAGATGATTAATAACCAGATGCTATGACCTGATTCTACTTACTGTCTAACAGTACACCGCCCTGCATGTATTAAACATAGAATGAGCTAATGTTGTATTCATGTAGATTTACTATGAAACGAGAAGCTTTGGTAATGTACCCTGTGAAGAAACAGACGCCAAAAGAAAGGTTGCTTCACACAGGCACAAAACAGCGTCCAAGCAAACCATTTTCCAGTACTAGCATGGGATTCAAAAATATACTTAGGGAACAATGTACCATTGAACTGCTCGTCTTCAACGTCACAGCCATTCCTCCTTTAAGACATGTACCCTGTATGCCAATGAACTCATTGACAAACTATGATACCAGTCATATAGTTTAAAGTGTAATCACAGTGCCATCTTCCTCAACACCTCCCTTGGGCATCACCAAGCTGTTCCTTGGGTCAGCCTTTAAACTGCTCAAGATTTTGTGAATACTTCCATTACTCTCCCGGCCAGAATGGTTAAGAGCCAAGTCTCTTTCCAATCGGTGGCTGAGGCTGCTGCCATTGATTCGGGAAAGGCTGCCGGAGGGTAGGCTGTGAGATTTGGGAATATTGCGTGTCTCAAGGCTACCTTCAATGACAATATCAGCATCATCGTCACTCTCCATGTCATCAGGGTTAAAATTCTGTAATAGATGAGCAGATGGTAGGCTATGGTGGCTAGCTGTGCTGTCTGTCGATTGCCCAGAGCTGCCAGACATCCGGCTACTACGGATAACATTGTTTCTTTGGTTTGCAGGTTTAACAGTAATAATGAGATTGTGGCTATTAGCAATCATCATATCTGTGACCTGGTCAAGAGTCTTTCCAGCTACCTCAATGCCATTGACTTCTAGAACCTCATCATTCACAGCTAGCAGCCCAGTGCTCTCCGCCAATCCACCGGGAACCATCCGAGAAATGAATATCCCTGGTACTTTCTCCAATCCATGAGGGGTAACTCTGACGCTGGTTCCATCACGAATATAGAATCCCAGAGGTTTTTCACATCCATGCCTGTACAATCTCACACGTCTATGTGTCTCAGGAAGTATGTCCACATCAATGATGGAGGAGACAGGTCTAAAGTCGTGAGGCATGCTAATGTTGATATGAGGTTTCTTATGGCGAAGGCTGTCATTCCGTAACGCCACCAAAGCATTCTTCTTCTTTCTGTTCAATGTTGCAGACCCAAAGGTGCTGTAGTCGACTTCTTCTGCAAAAAGATGGGAAAATTGTTCAGAAAGACTAACAAAACATTGTAATAAAAATCTGCAATATTGACCTAGTCTGCTGCCAAGGGCCTGAAGGTAGAATTTGGAACACAATTAGGGATCATTGTGGTCCTAGCAATATGTCATAATTTAAAGGGGTTATCTGGGAATTGCTATTGATGACCTATTCTCTGGATAGGTCATCAATATCAGATCGGTGGGGGAGTGATACCAGAGACCACCTGCCGATCAGCTATTAGAGACTAAGCACTCCATTAGCTTCTCCCTAGGCCAAGTGACATCACTCTACATCAGTCACATGGCATAGTGCACCTCAGCCCCATTCAAGTCAATGGGGCTGAGCTGCAATACTAAGCACACCCGCTATACGATGTATGGCGCTGTGCTTGGAAAGCTGCAAGCGCTCGGGTGATCCTATCGGCTCCCTGAAACAGCGGATCAGCTGGCGATAGGTCATCATGATCTTTACCCGGACTACACCTTTAATTATGGGAATACCCCCAAGGTCGACCAACAGAATTATAGTGGCAAGGAAAGATATCCACATGATCAGGAGAAACATAATGCTATTATAAACCACATTTATGTTAAGAAAATAGATACTGCAAGAGACAGGGAAAATACAAAGCTGAGAAAGGTTGGCAGAACAGATTAGAACGTCACTGCAAGCAGAGATTTTATCAGTACGTCTGTCAGGTTCAGTCATGTCACAAGCACAAAGAGACCACAACATGGATTAGCAAATCCACAAAGGCATGCCAGCACATAAAATGCAAGGAATCAAAAGGAGTCATGGAATGAAAGATGCATTGAGGACGTTTAACTACTAGGATATAACAGACTATGGCTTAAAGGGGTTCTCCGGGAATTAAGGAAATGAAAATACTTAGGGTACTTTCACACTAGCGGTTTTCTTTTCCGGTATTGAGTTCCATCCTAGGGGCTCAATACCGGAAAAACTGATCAGTTTTATTCTAATGCATTCTGAATGGAGAGCAATCCGTTCGGTATGCATCAGGATGTCTTCAGTTCAGTCACTGTACGGTTTTTGGAAAGAGAAACTGCTGCGGTACTTTCTCAGTCTAAGATTTCGGAACACTTGCCGATATTATTTTACATTGAAATGCATTAATGCAGGATCTGGCCCTAAGTGTTCCGGAAAAACGGATCCGGTTTTGCGGTCTGCGCAGACCTTTAAAAATGTGAAAAAGATAAATACCGGATCTGTTTTTCCGGACGACAACCGGAGAGACGGATCCGGTATTGCAATACATTTGTGAGACGGATCCGCATCCGGATCAGTCTACAAATGGTATCCGTTTGCATAGAAATTGCAGGATCCGGCAGGCAGTTCCGGCAACGCTAGCGTGAAAGTACCCTAAAATATTAATTTATTATAAATACATTCCCATATACCTTTCATTAGTTATAATGGGCCGTTTTGTCTGGGCAGCAATCAGGGGAAATAAAATGGCCGTCCTATTAGTACACACAAAACCTGTCCTAAATCATACAACAGGACAAGATGCAGTCTGCATCTTTTGCGGCCCTATTGAAATGAATGGGTCCGCAAAATTGCAGCCGTCTGAATGAGCCCTTAGGGTGTATGCACAGTGTGCATATTAGGCGTGGATTTTCATTCAGAAAATCCACAGCATTAGGCCTCATGCACACAACTGTGCTGTTTTTTGCAGTCCGCAAAACGGACAAGAATAGGACATGCTATTTTTTTTTTGCGGGGCCTCGGAACGGAGCAACGGATATGGACAGCACACTGAGTGCTGTCCGCATCTTTTGCGGCCCCATTGAAGTGGATGGGTCCGCACCCAAGGCCGCAAAAACTGCGGCTCGGATGCGGACCCGAACCCGAACCGTCGTGTGCATGAGGCCTAATACAGTACCAGCAAAGTGAAAGATTTCCCCAATCTCATATACACAATGCGTGTTTTGTAAGTGTGGAAATGAACCTGTGGCACAGGTTTTAACATCCACAGCAGGTCAATTGTTTGCACGGATCCGTGGCTCCCATCCTCAGATGCCCAATGTACTTCTGCTACACTTCTTTACATGCAGCTTTCAGGGCATATGTTTCACTGCACACTCCCTAGGAAGCTTTGACCAAAAGCTGCATATAAAGAAGCGAAGCAGGAGTACATTAGGTATGCACAGGATGCTTCCATCGGCATCTGCGCAGTCCAGATGATAAGGTAAGACAACACAGATGAAAGAGTTGTATGACACCAAGTATGCGCAGGACACTTCCTTCGAGTAACATGAAGAACGGGAGAGCGCACTGCTAAACAGGTGGGTGAAGCTAGACATCCTATGTATGTCATATGAACAGGTTGAGAAAAGCACAACCCCTGTTTACATCTGAGGATGTGAGCAAAAAAACAAGCTACATAACAGGAATCGGGAAGTAAGGTAATTTATGCAATGCAAGCAGTACATAACATACAGTAAGGTAACAAAATACTATAAAAGTGAACAACTTCAAAGGTTTTTGCATCTAGACATCTGCTAGACTACACAGTAATACAGTTGTCTGCATAAAGGATTGACAGTCTACTAGCAAGGATACAACTTGGGCCCATCTGAGGTCCTGCTTGATACAACCACACATCTATCCACCCAGAACCGGAGGTCCATGTACTGTCAACCAGTTTTTGAGTACATTTTTCATTTGTTTTCTAACATTGTATTACCAGAGAAGACCACATCCCCGGATTACACTGCCTAACTACCTATTGAAGTCCTGTCAACTCTCTTGACCTATCAAATTTTAGGTCATGGCTGCAGCCAATGATTGGTTGAGCAGGCACTCCAAGCCATTTCCTGCGTGTTGAGCTGGGACCAGGAAGCAGTGAGGACCGAGCAACATCAGAATGGCAGCGATGAGGTATCGGAGAGGGTGAGTAATATTTTTTTTTTTCTACTCTTTCTGGCCCTTTTTTTTTTATTTTATCCCGTCAGAACACATTAGACGCAGGGGCTTAAATCCCTAAAGAACAAAAAGATTGGGCAAGTTGAAGTCCAACTGCCTGAGCCTTCCCTAACATCTGCCAACAGGGAGAGTTAGGAGGCCTACTACACATTAGGTGGTTGGCTGGTCCGGTTGACATCAATGTAAATGATGTCAACCGGACCAGCCAACCACCTAATGTGTAGTAGGCCAGCTAACTCTCCCTGTTGGCATTTGTTAGGGAAGGCTCAGGCAGTTGGATTTCAACTTGCCCAATCTTGGCCTCCTTTTATCATCATTTTGATGACTACGGATATATGGACAGCAGGCTGGCTCAGTGCTTAGCACCATCGTCTTAAAACACTTGATCAAGGACATCTGCATGGAGCTTGTATGTTCTCCCACAAATTGAAAATCGCCCAGTGAGGTTGTGCAGCCCGTTTGTATTGATGACCTATTCTCAGGATCAGCCGTTTGAAGAGGAGGCGGCGCTCCATTCGAACACTACTTCCTGTTCGTAACACCGCCTGTAGTCTTGGAATCTAGTATGATTACAAGTTCTCGCTCCATTCACTTGAATGGAGCGAGTACTTGTATTTGCACTATACGCTGCTGCTGTAAGGGAGATGACACGTAGTGTAATAAAGAGGAACAGTTGATCGGGTGTCAGACCCCCGCCGATCAATATAAAACCTCTGCACTACCCCTTTAAGATTGTGAGCACAATTGGAGAAAGGCACTGTTGTGAAAAGGTACAAACTTTGAAAAGTGCTGCAGATATGCTGTAAATATAAAAATCAATAGTGAATAATGGGCTTAGTATATATAGTTTATTTAAGATGTAATCTCACGCTGATGGTTGAGGAACAGCCATATGGTCATAGAATATGTAAGTGCACAGTTCTGGACCAACAAACTACAGTGGGAAGTGCTGCTCCTTTCAAGCTGCCAGATGCAAAATCCCATTACATTGCCAGATACGTTTCTATAAACAGAATGTCAGGTTCTTACAGGGACACGTGGTCTCACAACCGCACACTGCTCTATGTACCTTCCTTAGGGAACCAAACAACTCTAATTGACAGCTCTGGAATATACTTCAAAGGCTCAACAGCACCAAAGAAAAAGGAAAATCTCTTCAGACAGCTTAGGAGTCAGGCCAATAGAGATGTGTCATCCCTTTAAACTACAAATGGCTGGGCAGTGTCAACATTAGACACAACTTCTCCCCATAGTCATTTTAAACAATGTATTATTTAGACCATTGGGAATTATCAGCACCTCACACATGCAGCGTCTTTAACAGAAGCAATTTACAAGGGAAGCCCGTAATGTTTAAAGCTTTACATCAGACCATTAATATTTCTACAGTTCATGGTAGACATAATTAAAGACTTGGTTTAACTGTGAGATTCAAGCACATCCTGTTAAGATACGTATAAAATACTGTACTTCCTGCTTCATAAGACACAGTTTTTCCGGGGAAAAATGGCAGTGCGTCTTATAAAGCAAATAGTATTGAGCGCTTTCATTTCAGATCAGCCACTGTAGGTTTGGTAGATGCGGGATGCACACGGATGTGTGTTCTAGACTCCTGTATTAGTGGGGGTACTGGCTCTCCTTAACCTCTCCTACCCCGGCCCAGTTTTCACCTTCCTGTCATTTTTGGCAAATCTGACATGGGTCACTTCATGTGGTAATAACTTTGCAAAGCTTTGACTTATCTAAGCCATTCTGAGTGTCTTCTTGTGACACATTGGACAGTGGTAAATTTGAGTCGATATATTTCACCTTTATTTATAAAACAAAATGTACCCAAAATTCGCTATTTTAAAAATGTCAATTTCTCTGCTTTTAAAACATTCAAATCATTCAGAATCAAGGCCAAAAAATTGATAACTATAAAGGATCCTTCAAATGTGAGTCCAAACGCTGTTTATGCTGTCGGAGCATCTCTGACAACTTGAACCTAGTAATTGTCTCCCATACCAGAGAATCCATTTCTCTTAAACACCACATGAATTGCAACTCCAAATACGTTATCTACATGGTGGAGTGCCCTTGTGGTTTACAGTATATTGGCAGAACACCACAAACCTTTAAGGGAAAGACTCAATAACCACCGTTCTAACATCCAACGACAATATCTGAAACACAGGGTATCTAAACATTTCTCAGAAGCACACGCAGGTAACTTTACGGGCCTGAAACGGACTCCTATAGATCTGATCCCACAATCATATTCCCAGCTGTGCAGACGAGAAGTGTACTGGATTTATCGGTTCAATACACTCTCCCCCTTTGGTTTAAATGAAACCCTGGAGTACAGTCACTATTAAATTAATAGGAAATGACTCAAATTCCGTCGAATGGGAACAAGAGTAACAGGGGGGTCACCCATTATATCTCGACGTTCTGTCAAAAGGAGGGCTAAACCATGACAACATAGTTGTGAACTAGGTTCCTTCTGTACTTAAAACTTTGTATTATATTATCCATAATTGATACTTTTTGATTCAATGGATCATTCCATATTTCAAATTCAACACCGGACGGTTCTCTCATCTTCCTACTGTATATATTTTTTTCCATGACGGAACTTTCAACGTTCACATATGTATATACCCTCTCAAAAATGAGATAGGACTTTTAGTGTTTATATATCTATAATGTGTCTATATACAGTTTGACCGACATTTCTATGAGCAACACTTGGGCTTGTCCGAAGTCCCATGGTGATAGGGGGGTCTTTTACGATGGCCCCTTCCCCCTCCCCTTTTCCTCTAAAGCAAAAAAAAATATTTTGTACAGTCCTGATCAAAAGTTTAAGACCACTTGAAAAATGGCAAAAAATCATATTTTACATTGTTGGATCTTAACAAGGTTCCAAGTAGAGCTTCAACATGCACCAAGAAGAAATAAGAGTGAGACCAAAAAAATTTTGAGCATTCAATTTATTGAAAATAACAATTAAACTGAAACAGGCTGTTTTTCAGCTGATCTAAATTTTAGGACCACATGCCTTTAAAAGGCCAAATCTGTGCAAAGATGTGGATTCATTGTCATTTTCTGTCAGGTAGTCACACGTTGTGATGGCAAAGGCAAAAAAACTCTCCCTTTTTTAACGTGGTTGGGTTGTTGAACTGCATAAGCAGGGTCTCTCACAGCTGCTGAGGTGGGACGCAGTAAGACAGTCATTTGGAATTTCTTAAATGATCCCGAGGGTTATGGAACAAAAAAGTCAAGTGGAAGACCCAAAAAAAATGTAATCAGCACTGAGCCGGAGGATCCAATTGGCTGTCCGTCAAGACACTGGACGATCCTCGACCCAAATTAAGGCCCTTACTGGTGCTGACTGCAGTCCCATAACCATCAGACGGCATCTGAGACTGAAGGGCTTCAAAAACAAAAAACGTCTTCAAAGACCTAGTCTCCTTGAACGCCACAGAACTGCTCGTTTGGACTTTGCAAGAGAGCACCAAACATGGGACATTCAAAAGGTGGAAGAAAGTTTTATTCTCTGACGAGAATTTTTTTTACCTTGATGGTCCTGATGGTTTCCAACGTTACTGGCATGACAAGCAGATCCCCATCTGAGATGTTTTCTAAAAAATGTTTTGTCTCACTCTCATTTCTTCTTGTTGCATGTTGAAGCTCTACTTGGAACCTTGTTGAGATCCAGCCATGCTAAATATGATTTTTTTTGCGATTTTTCAAGTGGTCTTAAACTTTTGATCAGGACTGTATTTAATAATTTTATACAATTCTCTCACTTAATGTTATTTGTCATGTTTATGTCTCATTACGGGACAGGGAGCCCCGAGACTTTTTTATAACGATGTGCCTTTGTATTTTTCTCATATTTATTTATTATTATTATTATTATTATTATTATTATTGCTTTTATGGAAAGTTCCTCTATATTATTATTTGTGCCGGTTTTAAAGCCCCCTTTAATGAAAACCAATGTTGCATTATAGATGGGATGCGTTCCACTTCTGGAATGCATACTCAGCTCCTATGGTCACATGACCGGAAGCAGACCTCAGATACGGAACACTCAATGATTCTCCAGGCAGTGGCGCGAATGTTATGCGTTCCACCGGGGGGCAACGCACGTCTTGTCTGTATGGCCATGTGACCGGAAGCACATTGGGGTCCTGGCGTCAAGTGTCTTGTGCTTTATCTTGCGCCGCCGAGTAAAAATATATGCGTATGTACGCTCCTGATCAAAGTGTAATATTACATTAGTAATATCTTTATACACAGTTTTTTATCTGTATACGTTTTTAAGAAAATCTGCGATAGTGGCACCTCTAGCCTAATCCTATATAAAAACACTAATTGAAATTGGTGTCACGTGGATTAAAGGAAGCCAAGTTGTATATTCACCGTAGCACTTTTCTATATTACTATTCACCATTTGGCGCTCCACTGTTCCTTTTTTCATGTCCTCATCATTTGTCACGGCTCCTTTAGTGTGAGCAGCCTCATGATCTTGTCCTTCCTCTCGGTTCTATTTTTGAAATCCCCTGGCGCCTCTCTTCCTATTTCTATCTTTTCCTCTTCACCCATCCGTCTATACCTTTACTAACACCCCCCCCCCCCCTCTTTCTTACATAGACCTATTCTCCAAGTCTATTCCTTCCTATTATTTGTCTAATCTACTAACCCACTCCATTCTATAATTTACACTCCCTTTTTTTTGCCTATATCTTTTGCTTTTAACACATAATTAGACCTCATAAAATAGTTGTAATTTTTTACATTTCCCATGTCTACTTTATGCTGCCATCATTTTGTAAATGTAAATTTTATTTTTTTTAGAATGTTAGAAGGCTTAGAACTTTAGAAGCAATTCTTAAAATCTTTAAGAAAATTTCCAAAACCTACTTTTTAAAGGAACAGTTCAGTTATGTAGTCACTTTGTGTGGCTTACATGGTAAAAATCATCCATAAATGGCTCCATTTTAGAAACTACACCCCTCAAGTTATTCAAAACTTATTTTACAAACTTTGCTAACCCTCTAGGTGTTCCGCAAGAATTAAAGGAAAACGGAAATGAAACTTCCAAATTTCACTTTTTTCTTGGCAGATTTTCCATTTTTTTATTCATTTTTTTCTATAACAAAGCAAGGTTAACAGCCAAACAAAACTCAAAACCTATTGCCCTGATTCTGCAAGTTACAGAAACTCCCCACATGTGGTCGTAACATGCTGTAACGGCACACGGCAGGGAGCAGAAGGAAAGGAGCGCCATATGGTTTTTGAAGGGCAGATTTTGCTGGACTGGTTTTTAGGCACCATGTCACATTTGATGACCCCCTGATGCACCCTACAGTAGAAATTCCCAAAAAGTCACCCTATTTTGGATACGGTATCTGTTTTATTGGTACTACTATGGGGTAAATATGATTTTCGATCGCTCTATATTAAGCTGAGGCAAGGTAACCCAAAAATGGCTGTTCTGGCAGTTTTAATTTTTTTGCTTTTTACAATGTTCACCTGACAGGTTAGATCAAGCATGCTCAACCTACGGCCCTCCAGCTGTTGCAAAACTACAACTCCCAGCATGCCCGAACAGCCTTCAGCCATCAGCCTACAGCAGCGCATTGTGGGAGTTGTAGTTTCACAACAGCTGGAGGGCCGCAGGTTGAGCATGCCTGGGTTAGATCAACGATACGAAATATGTCTGTCTTTTTTTTGTTTCAGTTTTACATAAAGCATTTTTGAAAACAAAAATCATGTTTTTGTTTCTCCCTTTTCTGAAAGCCATATTTTTTTTTTAACATTTTTAGGCCGATCGTCATGTTTGCTTTTTTTGCGGGAAGAGTTCACATTTTTTATTGGTACCATTTTTGGGTACATATGATTTTTTTGATCACTCAACATTACATTTTATGGGGCAAGATGACCACAAAATTGGTTATTTTGGCCCAGTTTTTATTTTACAGCATTCACCTTGGGTTAGATCATGTGATATTTTTATAGAGCAGGTTGTTACAGATGCGGCGATACCTGATGTGTACTTTTTTAAAAATCCATTTAAGTTTTAGACAAAAGCATTTTTGAAAGAAAAAATTGTTTCAGTGTCTGCTTTTTCTGAAAGCCATAGTTTATTTTATTTTTTTGGGCGATTGTCTTCTGTAGGGGCTAATTTTTTTGGGATGAGGTGACAGTTTGGTACAATTTTGGGGTACATATTACTTTTTGATTGCTTGGGATTAAACTTTTTGTGTTGTAAGGTGACAAAATTTTCTTTTTTTTTTACAACATTCAACTGAGCGGGTAGGTCATGTGATTATTTATATTTTGTATTTTTTTTTTTACTGGAATTTTTTTTATTTATTATGAAAACCCCCTTTTTAAAAAAAATAAAAAATTGTCCTACTGTGGGAATTCAACTTTTGGGGGTCTGACCCCTTCTGCAATGCATTACAGTACATGTGTATTGTAATGCATTGCCTGTCAGTGTATTACCAGTGCAATGCACTGACAGTTGCCAAGCTGCAAAGAGGTATCTCCCAGAGAAAGAGAACGGTTTTCTTATTGGAAGTGACTCCCTATGAGTCAATGTTTAACTTTTTAACAAACCTTGAAACAAGATAAAAGAAAATGGCCAAGCCATATATCCATCCGCGGACAGCTGTTTCATGGTCACTTGCCCCTCATCCCTACAGATTAGGATTCTGGTTCGTGGAGTTATTTATGACTACAGAGTACCCCCTCCTAAGCCGCGTAAGAAGTACTGTACCCTGAAACAGCTGTCTGCGGATAGATATATGGCTACTTTCCCTTGTCATGTTACAAGGCTTGTTGAAACACTGGCTCATAGGGAGCCCTAGTAAGATGGTTCTCTATTGTCTGGGAGATATCGCTTTCCATACACTCCTATATAACAGGGTTACATAGTATGAACAGATAGTCAGCCATCAACTCGGTGACTAGAAAATAGTCCTTGGTGATTCGGTCTGTGTTATTAGAAGGTGCTACCAGCCAGAGCTGAATGCATGGAGGACAGTCTACAACTTATGGCCAATGTCAGTGCAATACCCAGTGTGTGGATAAGGGTACTTTCACACTTGCGTTTTTCTTTTCCGGCACTGAGTTCCGTCCTAGCGGCTCTATACCAGAAAAGAACTGATCAGTTTTATCCCCATGCATTCTGAATGGAGAGCAATCCGTTCAGGATGTCTTCAGTTCAGTCTTTTTGACGGATCCGGTATTGCAATGCATTTTTCAGACTGATCAGGATCCTGATAAGTCTTAAAAATGCCTGATCAGTCAGAAAAAAATTACATGCGTTTGCATACAGGCAACGGAACTGCCTGCCGGAAGCAAACAACGCAAGTGTGAAAATACCCTAAATCATATTGTATTACGTGTTGTGGATGTCACACATGAACTAAAAAAAAAAAAAAAAAAAAATAGCACATGAAATTCCAAGGGGATTCTCCATGATTAGAAACAATACCACAACTGCTAAGTGGATGAAATACTGTGGAAATGTAACACTCAGGCAGACTGTGCACTGAGCCAAAGTGAAATATTGGTAAGTGTAGGCTTATTAAAAGGGAATCTAATCTTTAAAGCAGGGGTCTCAAACATACTGCCCATGGTCCCCATGCAGCCTCCCCCTGAGGCAATCATCAACGTTCACTTCAAGCTGCGCAGTCGCACAGGCGGGAAATCTGTCTAGAAGTTGCTATTCCTGGTGGTATTCCCTTTAGAAGGGGTTTTCTCACTTAAAGGGGTTATCCCATCATAATGATCACTGTTAAATCTGTTAATGATAAGACAGTGATCATTTTTGTAAATATACTTTATTAACAAATTCCCACCGATTAGGAGAAAATTCATCCCCACTTACCTTATTGTTGTGACTCGGTCTCCCCTGGTTACGACCACCGCTCTTCCGCAAAATCCCGATGGTCGTGCTTGCCCAGAAGACTTCTTCTTTTCTCCCGGCCGGGCCACTCGCTGTCCTGAACGCGCACGCTGCCGCGCATGCGCGACGGTGACTTCTTCCCGGCCAGAATAGTACAGAGCTGCGAACGCGCACGCCGGCTCTGTACTATACTGGGAAGAAATAAGTCACATTGCGCATGCGCGGCAGCGTGCGCGTTCAGTCCAGCGCGCGGCCCGGCCGGGAGAAGACTTCAATCAAGATGAAGCCCGCCCCCAGCCAGAATCCAGGAAGTGAACGCGCGGTGGCAGCAGGTAAGTATGAAACTGCTAAGTGGGATAACCCCTTTAATTAAATGGCATTTATCATGTAGAGAAAGTTAATACACTTACTAACGTATTGTTGCTATCCATATTGCCTCCTTTGCTGGCCAAATTAATTTTTCGATCACATTATATACTGATCGTTTCCATGGTTACAGACCACCCTACAATCCAGCAGAGGTGGGCGCGCTTGTACAATATACGAACTCTTAGCACCCCTGGCGTTTAGGCAGGCATTGCAGCCCCTTCGTTATTTCCACTGCACATCATCTACTTCGTAGCACCTCTGCAGGGTATTGCTGCTTCCCCAGGCTAGCCATCAGTATTGTGAACCCGGAAAAAACAAACTTTAACCTCTACCAAACGGCCTCTAGTAAATGAATGTTTGGTCAATCCTGTGTATGTGGAGGGAATCCATCCCTCTCTGCTCAGTTTTAGGTATGAGTGGGTGCCATTAGCTGACTGGAGAACACATACATGAATAATGCCTGGCTGAGACCTACCTTACTGGTTTCCCCAGCTACACAATAAAAGGGAAGATTAGCAGCTTCTCTCCTACGCACACTTTCATATTTCCTTACAAAGACTAACAACCTAGTATTAATGTAATTTTAAAGAAGCTCAGGTAAATAATTTATTGCCTCGCAATTCTGAAATCTGACTGTGCAACCAGATAATGATCTTTCCATTATTCTTTCTGCTGAGAGTTCTAATTTAGGCATAAGAGATGCCTCTTCCATTGATTATTGCAGTAAACATTATTTAGATCATTGACAAATTTCTACGACACAGTAAAAAGCAAGTCCCATTCTTGCTTGGTTCAGGACCCTGTGGCTGATCTCCAACAATAGCATGAGTGAGGACGGTCAAATGATGTGATAGGCAAACTGCGGCTCTCCAGCTGTTGCAAAACTACAACTCCCACCATGCCCTGCTGTAGGCTGAAAGCTGTAGGCAGTCTTTGCATGCTGGGAGTTGTAGTTCTGCAACAGCTGGAGAGCCGCAGTTTGCCTATTACTGTGTTAGAGCCTTTCTCCCCACTAAACTAATTACAGAGCTGCACGTGTATGTGGCCAATATAAAGTACACCACTGAAGCTGATGCTCACAGGCTGGAGAGTACTGCACATGATCCATCCCACCATCATATCATATGTGCCCAACTAGCAAAGGGGAGGCATATGGAAGGTATTACAGAGGAGCATATTGAATAAACCTTCATTTTCTCTTTAATTCTCGCTCCCCATGAATAAAAGGTATGTTTACAAATGTGTTTTACAACCTCTACTGTAATTAATTCAATGGTGAAACCGTTACAATATTTTCTTAGAGAACCAATATCAATACAGTTCTTGTCCACACAATACTAGCCATACCGATAGCACATTGTGTGCTGTCCAGATCCTCTGCAACTCCGCAAAAAATGAATGGTTCAGCATCTCAACTGCAAAAATGCGGATCAGATGCAGACCCAAAATATGGTTGTGCGCATGGGCCCTTAAACAACTACTATTAGTCATAATCGTCAGATATACTCTCACGTGGCAGATTTGTTACATAAATTTCTTCAACTGAAAACCAATTAGTCTAAATAGGGGTTGTTTATGCAGAAAGTGCATGGGACAGTCATATACATTTCTTCAACAAACCTGCTATACATATATGCTAAGTTCCCTGTAGGTTGAGAGGTGGGGCCTCCATGAATCAAACTTGCTTGACTGGATTAAGATCTGGTCAAGCCAAAAACCTTGAATCCTTCATAATGTTCTCAAACAATTCCTTAATTTTTGTAGGGTAAAAAGAGAGGTACACTTGGTCTACAGCAATGTTTAGGTAAGATGTATTTATCAAAGTAAGGCTACTTTCACACCTGCGTTCAGGTGTCCGATTGTGAGCTCCGTTTGAAGGGGCTCACGAGCGGTCCCGAACGCATCCGTCTGGCCCCAATGCATTCTCAGTGGAGGCGGATCCACTGAGAATGCATCCGCCTGCCAGCGTTCAGCCTCCGCTCCGCTCAGTGAGCGGACACCTGAACGCTGCTTGCAGCGTTCGGGTGTCCGCCTGGCCGTGCAGAGGCGAGCGGATCCGTCCAGACTTATGATGAAAGTCAATAGGGACGGATCCGCTTGAAGATGACACCATATGGCTCAATCTTCAAGCGGATCCGTCCCCCATTGACTTTCAATGTAAAGTCTGAACGGATCCGCTCAGGCTACTTTCACACTTAGAAATTTTTCTAAGTAATAATGCAGACGGATCCGTTCTGAACGGATGCAAACGTCTGCATTATAGGAGCGGATCCGTCTGATGAAACATCAGACGGATCCGCTCCGAACGCTAGTGTGAAAGTAGCCTAACATCACTATGAATGCCAGGACTAAGAACATTTCCCAAAGCATCGCACTGCCTTTGCCGACTTGCCTTCTTCCCATAGTGCAAGCTGGTGCCATCTCTTCCCCAGGTAAGTGACACACATGCACATAATATAATACAGAATGCACCAAACCACACCATCGTCTTCTATTTCTCCACGCTTCAGTTCTGATGTTCACATGCCCATTGCAAGAGCTTTAAGTGGTGGACAGGGGTCATCATGGGCACTGTAACCAGTCACCCCATACACATCAAACTGTGAAGATTTCTGTGTCCCGACATTTTTGCTTGGTGGACAAGACTTTGTCATCAGTCACCAGTTGTCCTTCCATGGTCCACCTTTGGTAATTACTAACTACTGCACACCAGGAACACCTCCCAGAAGACGTGCCATTTTTGGAGAAGATCTAACCACTAAAATGTGGCTTTTGTCAAAGTTGCTCAGATCCTTATGCTTGCTCATTTCTCATGCTTCCAAAACATCAACTTCAAAAACTAACTGTTCATTTGTTGCCTAATACATCCCGCCCCATGACAAGTGCCACTGTGACAACATAATAAAATGTCATTCACTATGTTTTAACTGATTGGTATATAAAACAGGTATCCTTGTAGTTTCCTCCAGAAGTAGGAAGATACCACAGAATCATCAGAAACTAACGGCTAGAAAATAGCTCCTGCTGGGGTTTCTTCTTGACCATTTGCCAAGAGCACTACCAGGAACCTTGCTGCATCTTCTCAAACAGCACTGCAGATTTGTTAGCAGTCTGGATTGTAAACCTCCTACGTTCACCAAATGCCCCGTTTACTTTAGACCATTTAAAGTGCAATATAAAATAACAGTTAACAGCTCATTTATATCTCCAGTTTTAGCAAACACAGTCAGTGGAAAAAGCTTTGGGGAAATGATGCAATGTTGTGAGCCAGATCATAAGGGTTCCCACACTTCCCAGCACAACGCTGGCACCTGCTCAACTGAATTAAATGCTTGAGGCAGGTTTCCAGCTGGCTTTCTGCACAACTGGAATTCCATGCAGCCTCAGCCACACAGCACAGTAGCCTTGTGACAGGCCTAGAGCAATGCATCACCGGTATGAGGAACCCACCCGAGACCTGCAAGTGGTTGTGTGCGTATTCTATGTTCAAATAGTTTTTATTAGGTTATCAGACGTGTCTCATATCTGCATTGAAATACACAAAGGCTATACAGAACAAGGTATTCCTGCACAGTGGTGTGTACATCTGTTGCAGAAGGCAAAACAAAAGTAAAGCAACAAAACAAGGTATAACAAGCCAGATTTTTGTATAAGGTCCATACCTGAGCTGTGAGTGTTAGAGATAGATATAGCAAGTCCAGGACAATGAAGGTGGGTTAGCCCATAGATCCGTATGTACTCTTGAACCACAGATGCCATGTATGGTGTAGAGAGTTAAAAGACATGATGGAGGGAGTTAGAGCTCTCTCATATTGGCATGTAGTAGTGATGGTAGATAGCACCTCTTCTACTGATTGAGCGGTTTGTTCTTTCCAGTGTCTAGTAATTACCAACTTAGCGATTACTAAAATCCTACCCCTCTTCGGGATTTTGTCCAGTTCTAAAAATAACAATGCCATTTGTGCAGAGTTGTGTAATGTAAATCCCAGGATCGAGGATAGAATACAAATTCTACCCAATATTTCTTAAGTTTGGGGCAGGACCATAGGATATGCATCAGTGTTCCTACCTGGCCACATTGTCTCCAGCACATTGGAGAGGTCGTAGGATATATCCTATGAAGTTAAACAGGGGTCATTGCCGCTTTGCGCACTACATTTACAGGCCAAGTTGACTGTCCGCAGAGCAGACATCCACTGCTTTGCTTCAAAGGTACGCCCCAGATCCCTTTCCCACTGCATGTATGGTCGAGATTTACAAAAGGAAGTGTGGGAGTCAATTAAGCCATATATATGTCACATGATCTTCGTCCTGTTTCGGAGGATTGGCAATATTTCTGGATGTCCTGCACTAATTACCGGGTGTTTATTGTTGAGAAAGTGCCTTATTCGCAAATATAAAAAAAAATCTGCATTAGGTAAAGATTTTTTATTTTTTTTTGTTCAAAGGTAAGTAGCGATCCATCAGTGTATAACTGAGAGACCTGTGTAATGCCTTTCTCCACCAATCTCAAGATTTCTAGATCCTGGATATGAATACTCAGGTATTGCAGGGGTACTGTTTCCAAGGATAGCTGAGACTCCCCTGAGGTTTTTTAAATAAAAGTCCCTCAAACATTGTAATGTCAGTGACTTGCGACTTTTTTCTAAATGAGTCCAATTTGTAACATCCCCCCTTTTCCATCTAGAGATCATCTCTATTTGTATAGCCATGTAGTATGCCTTAACCTTAGGTACTCTAATGCCTCCGAACAGTTTATGTTTAGTAAGTAGTGATTACGCTATTCTAGGTTTACGGCCTGCCTACATAAATTGTGAAATACAGTATTGGATATCTGTGAAAAATCTGTCAGGGACCTGACATTTTGAAATCTGTGACTCTGCCTATCCATAATATTTAAAATTTGGATAGTCACGAGGTTTCTTCTCGTATGGCTGATAGCATGGGAAGATAGTTATATTTATATAGTTGGCCAAATAAGGGAGAAATGTTAGTGCCGAGATATCTAATTCTATCAGCCAGTCTATCTGCCAGGCTTGTGATTTAGATGTGTTGAGCTTATATAAAGATATTTGTTCGAATTGTCGGATCCAATCCAGTGCCCTGGCCAGTGAACACTCGGGATCAGATAGGGTCAATATCACATCATCCGCGTAAGGAGATAGTGTGTTCACGGTTACCTATTTGTATACCTTTTACGTCCGGATCTGCCCGAAGAAGGGCAGCCAGTGGTTCCATGCACAATACAAATATCAACAGGGAAAGAGGGTAGCCTTGGCGAGTGCCATTGGTGATATTAAAACTGTTCGATAGGGTTCCATTTGTCAATACCCTGGTTGAAGGGGCTGAGTTTAGGGCCTTTATGGCCTGTAATATCCCGCCCCTGAGACCAAACTGTTCAAGGACCGAGAAGGCATATGACCACCCAATGCGGTCGAACGCCTTCTCGGCATCCAGTGACACCAACTCCAACATTAGGCGTGGCCAAAAAAACTGTTTGGAACATTCTTAAAAAGAAGGAACGCACCGGTGAGCTCAGCAACACCAAAAGACCTGGAAGACCACGGAAAACAACTGTGGTGGATGACCGAATAATTATTTCCCTGGTGAAAAAAAAACACCCTTCACAACAGTTGGCCAGATCAAGAACACTCTCCAGGAGGTAGGTGTATTTGTGTCAAAGTCAACAAAATCAAGAGAAGACTTCACCAGAGTGAATACAGAGGGTTCACCACAAGATGTAAACCATTGGTGAGCCTCAAAAACAGGGAGGCCAGATTAGAGTTTGTCAAACGACATCTAAAAAAAGCCTTCACAGTTTTGGAACAACATCCTATGGACAGATGAGACCAAGATCAACTTGTACCAAAGTGATGGGAAGAGAAGAGTATGGAGAAGGAAAGGAACTGCTCATGATCCTAAGCATACCAAGTCATCAGTAAATCATGGTGGTGGTGGTAGTGTCATGGCGTCGGCATGTATGGCTGCCAATGGAACTGGTTCTCTTGTATTTATTGATGATGTGACTGCTGACAAAAGCAGCAGGATAATTTCTGAACTGTTTCGGGCAATAATATCTGCTCATATTCAGCCAAATGCTTCAGAACTCATTGGACGGTGCTTCACAGTGCAGATGGACAATGAGCCAAAGCATACAGCAAAAGCAACCAAAGAGTTTAAGGGAAAGAAGTGGAATGTTACGCAATGGCCAAGTCAATCACCTGACCTGAATCCGATTGAGCATGCATTTCACTTGCTGAAGACAAAACTGAAGGGAAAATGCCCCAAGAACAAGCAGGAACTGAAGACAGTTGCAGTAGAGGCCTAGCAGAGCATCACCAGGGATGAAACCCAGCGTCTGGTGATGTCTATGCGTTCCAGACTTCAGGCTGTAATTGACTGCAAAGGATTTGCAACCAAGTAATAAAAAGTGAAAGTTTGACTTATGATTATTATGTCCCATTACTTTTGGTCTGTTAACAAGTGGGAGGCACATATGCAAACTGTTGTAATTCCTACACCGTTCACCTCATTTGGATGTAAATACCCTCAAATTAAAGCTGACTGTCTGCAGTTAAAGCACATCTTGTTTGTTTCATTTAAAATAGATGGTTGTGGTTTATAGAGCCAAAAATGTTAGAATTGTGTAGATGTCCCAATATTTATGGACCTGATTGTAGGCTCTCTGTCTACAAGAGCTTCCCCATGGACATGACATGGATGCACAGCGGGAAGGGGTAGTTGTGTCTAGACTTGGATTCAGTATACAGTTAAAATCTCCAAGAATGAGAAGTTTGTCTTGCTTCACAGTGTGTATGTGTTTGAGCATTTTTTTGCAGAACCGAACCCGCCGTCTATTTGGAGCATATATCACAGCTAAGGTGTAAATGGCATTATTGATGGAACAACCAATATCACATATCTGCCCTGAGCATCAATGTGCTGAAAAGCCACCGTGTTTCTAATTGCAAGTAAGACCCCTCTAGACTTAGAGACAAAGTGAGATTTGGAACACCTCTGGTAACACACGGTGCCTAACTCAGTGCGCGTCTTTGGAAATAATATGGGTTTCTAGTGCACAAAAAATGTCGCATTTCAGATTTAGAGCTTCAGACCACATCTGCCCTCTTTTGTGAGGGTTATTAAACCCATTGACATTTAAAGATGCTATGCGCAATACCATAGTGGCGTAGTAAGGAAATGATGGCTTAACAACAAAACATTGATTAAAACAACAAACATGGCAAAAAATGTTGCGGTATCGCCAGTTTGTCAAGTAGGGTATAATCCCGTCTTGGAAAGACAACAGGTTATCAAAACTTATCCTATAAATCGGATGGTTCGAGTCCCTCTGTTCAATTGCCATCCTATAAGATTTGGGGGAAAGTTCTGCCTAAGCTGGATCAGGATCACACCGGCTAGCACCAAAGAGAAAAAAGAACAACTGTGCTATTCAAACAAGCTAGCTTGATACTGTACACCAGTCCGGAGTGGCATGTGGAGGAGGAGATCTCCGCCTTGGGTCCATTGAGGTCTTGATCTGTAGCTTGTAGAGAAGAGCAGCTCCCTCTGCCGGGGACTTGGATCAGATGCAGGTTGTTGTTGTGTTTGATGAGCAAGTGTGTAGGAAATCCCCAACGGTACAAAATATGGTGCTCTTTCAATACCGCAGTAATCGGTGCAAATTCTCTGCGAAGCCACAGGGTCGTTGCAGACAGATCAGAATAAAGTGTGACCATATGATATGGTTCGGGCAAGGGGACATGCTTCCTTGCTGCCTGGAGCAGTTGCTCCTTGATATGAAAAAAAGTGCACTCGGTCTGCAAGGTGTTTGGGTTTCGCCAATCTGTGGATCCTGTCTATGATGAGGTTGGCATTGTGGCAAAAGAGCTTTGATGATAGACTGTAAATAGGCCTAGAGATCTGATGGTAATATAGTCTCAGGGATCCCTCTCAGTTTGACATTGTTACGGTGCGACCTGTCTTTTAGGTCAGCCATCTTTGTTTGCAGCATTTTAAGTTCACTCTCTAGGCCATAGTGAGCATCAATTAAATTGTGTGAGGAGACTAGTTCCCCCATCTTTGTTTCCACATGGTTAACTCTATTTTCTACCTCTTTGACCGCTTCATTGATCGGTGTTATAAGCTCCTTCATTGTCGCATGTAAGGAGTGTCTAAGGGCTTGCAGCATGGCCTTAAAGGGAACCTGTCACTGGGATTTTGTGTATAGAGCTGAGGACATTGGTTGCTAGATGGCCACTAGCACATCTGGAATATCCAGTCCCCATAGCTCTGTGTGCTTTTATTGTGTAAAAAAATGATTTGATACATATGCAAATTAACATAAGAGTCATATCTTACTTGTGTGACCAGAGAAGAGTCATATTTTCAAGCTCTGACTCATCTCAGGTTAATTTGCATATGTATCCAATCGTTTTTTTTACACAATAAAAGCACACAGAGCTATGGGGACTGGGTATTGCGGATGTGCTAGTGGCCATCTAGCAACCCATGTCCTCAGCTCTGTACACAAAATCCCGGTGACAGGTTCCAGTGAAAGTTCAGTAACTGCCTTCTCTGACACAGGCAGGTTGTCCAATGTGATAGAGGAATCAGAGTCGCAGGTAGCGGGGGAGGGGAACTCACCCCGAGATCCCGGTCGGTTCTATGTTGCAGCGCAGGTCTTGGGGCTTTAAAGTAATCAGCTGTTCACGTCCCGCATGGCACGGATCAGACCCAATATGGCCGCTGCCACGTGCTGTAGACTCGCCGGGCGAGCTTGATGAGAGGCCCCTTAGGGTTTTTTCTCTTCTGCAGGTATTCGGAGGTTCCGACCCGCTGCCACGTCGTGGCGGAAGGTGAATTTCACCCTCGTTCGCCGCTGGAGCCGATTCAGACGTCAGGGAAGAAGGAGGAGAGTCCGCGCCTGCCCGCTCCAAGTCCTGATGCTGGGATTAGTACAAATCTGATATTTTCTTCGGACCTGTAGTGTTCTTCCTTCTTTTAGGCATCCTGGGTGATAGTAAAGCCACAAATGGTTGAGAGTGCTAGTCAGGGAGAGCTGCAAGCTCAAGCGGCCATCTTCCTCACGCGCAGGCCACGCCCGCTTGTGTGCGTATTCCAATTCTGGTCTCCATATGATAAGAGGAGAAAAAGCATAAAAACCTCCCCCATTGACTTCAGTATCTGAATGTTATTATCTACATGTGTCATTCAAGCATGATCATTAATGGAGATCATGGGGTACCACGGGTGATCACAGGGTATTCTGTACTGATTTGCAGGGTAAAATCTGCAGAAGATTGTATTCAGATTGTGCACTGGAGAAACACTGCAACTAGAAGCGAATGATGCAAGTAATCAAGTAATAGGTTTGCCATCACTGCTTGTCAGTAGTCATTTCTGAATGACCCAGAAACAAACCATTGTGTAGAAATCCTGCATAGACTACACGTGTAAGGCTAGGGCTACACGACGACATGTGTTGCGTGACAATTTTTATAATGATAGTCTATGGTGTCGCACTGCAACATGACAGTCCAAAAAAATCCATCCAAGATGGATTTTTCTGCGACTGTCACAGTGCGACACCATAGACTATCAACATAAAAATTGTCGCGTTACATTGGTGCGACATCAATGTCGCGCGACACATGTTGCAGTGTAGTTGTGCCCTATGTGTCGCGCGACAATACATATAGTCCTAGCCTAACTTTTGCTGGTAGCCAACCCAGAGGGCGAGGCTTAACCCCTTAAATATCTGCCTACTTTTGGCCTTAAAGGGCCGTGTCAAGATAGGTCATCAATATCAGATTGGCTGGGGTCTGACTCCTGACACCGCCACTGATCAGCTGTTTGAAGAGGCCGCGGTGCAGGTGCAGGCACTGTGTCCTCAATGTTACATACGCTGTCTAACTCGTAGCAGCAGTGCAGTGTACTTACATTTTCCCTCCCATTCAAGTGAGTAGGATGAACAGCTGTAATTGCACCGCCACTAGACAGCATGCATGAAAACACTGAAGAGGACGCAGCATTTTTGGGAACATATAATTTATTGATTAGAGTTAATATTTTTTGTGGTGGAATGCAAAAAAAAACAAACAAAAAAAATATGGGAGTTGGAATATTGAATGAAACTATAAATGTGTGACTAATTGTTGCAAATATTAATATCAATTTGGGTCTGGCTCCCCCTGGTGATTCCTGTATATGTGTGTGCAGATCTGTGTCTTGTCAACTAGGTCCTTTGAAGTTTCCTTCTGGCCAGTTACATCCCAGCAACCAGATAAGACAGAGCTGGCATCAGAAAAGAAAGTCATGAATCGAATAAACTACAAACAGACCCGCACAGTGACAGAGAATGGGGGCATGGATATAGAAAGGAAAAGTTGAAAAGATATGAAAAACAAGTGCTGGGGGTCATTTCTTGGGGCTCACTGGAAGTAAAGGTTTCACCTGGTCTCTGCCTGGCCCCAGATCATATGGCCATCTACATGAGTTTTATATACATAAGCATTGTGAGACTTTTCTTCATATTAAACCCCTTTTAATAAGTTGTCTTGTGTTCTTGAACAAATCCACATGCTAAGCTTGGAGCACATGAAGACATGTTTAGATGATAGTAAGATAGCAGGGAGTAACTGAAGGATTCCTGTAAGGTCTTGGAAACAAACTGCAGAGGTGGCAGTTTTGGAGTGTCAGTAGTGGGTGAGGTATTACTGGGTTATATTAATTATTTAGCTAGATAAGGTCTTTTTCTATTCTACTGCCACACCTACACACCCACACACCACCTGAACTCCAGCAAGGGTGATCATGACAGTAATGATGATATATGTAAGTGATGATGATAGTAGAGGGAAAGGATGTTTATTGGGGAAAACTGTACACTGTAGATGCCCTGGTTGCTACTGACCGTGGCATCCAAGGGGTTAAACTGCCAGGGTTGGAGCTCCCTCTGATCTCAGCCGTTGCGACAGGAACCTGGCTGTGTATTATAGTAACAGTATCCACACAATCAGAGAGATGTAATAGGCACTGGACCTGTGAGGACTCTTAGGCTGGGTTCACACTTGAGCGTTTTACAGCGCGTTCAAACGCGCTGTAAAACGCTCAACACATAAAAAAAAACAATGCTTCCCTATGGCCCCGGTTCTCACTTGAGCGTTTTACAGCGCGTTTAACCCCTTAAGGACCTAGGACGTACCGGTACGCCCTATTTCCCGAGTCCTTAAGGACCCAGGACGTACCGGTACGTCCTGACTTAAAATCTGTATTCCGGCGCCCCAGGGGTTAATTGGAACGGGATTTCGGCTGAAATCATTCAGCCGGCATCCCGTAACAATGCAGGGGGGGGTCATTTGACCCCCCCGTATCGGCGATCGCAGCAAACCGCAGGTCAATTCAGACCTGCGGTTTGCTGCGCTTTTTGCAGTTTCTGATCGCCGCGGTCCCTGACCGCGGGGATCAGAAACTTTAGAGTGGCTAAAATCATTATTTTTCACCCCCCCCTGCACCCCTGCACGATTTTATGCCGGAGGGTGGTGCGGGGGGGGTGTCGCAGGCGGTGGGGGCGTTGCGGGAGGCGGGCGGTGCGGCAGGCGGGATCGCGATCCCCCGCCCGCCTCCCCATGAACGATCGTTGGCTTCTAGTGGGTATACCAGGGTGCCAGCACATTGCTGGCACCCTGGTATAAACGGCTGACATCTGTGAAGATGTCAGCCGTTTAACCCTTTCCATACCGCGGTCCGTACGGACCGCTGTATGGAAAAAGTTAACTGTCATCGGTCAGGGAGCTCCCTCCCTCTCCATCGGGGGGCTGCTGTGGCTTTGCAGCCCCCCGATGGAGAGGGAGAGAGCCCCCAGAGAGCCCCCCTCAGCCCCGTCCTTACCCTTCCCCGTCTGCGAAGTTCTGAGCAGACGGGGAGGGTTCCCATGGCAACAGGACGCCTGCTCAGGCGTCCTGCTGTCCATGGTGCTGAACAGATCTATGCTAAAAGCACAGATCTGTTCAGTGTAAGTAAAATACAGTACAGAACAATATATATTGTTCTGTACTGTATTATACAGACACCAGACCCACTGGATCTTCAAGAACCAAGTGGGTCTGGGTCACAAAAATGTAAAAAAAAGTGAAAAAAGTTAAGATAAAAAAAAAAACATTTATCACTGAATAAAAATTAAAAAAATAAAATAAACTACACATATTAGGTATCGCCGCGTCCGTAACGACCTGATCTATAAAATGGTCATGTTACTTTCCCCGCACGGTGAACGCCATAAAAATAAAAAAATAAAAACTATGAGAAAATTGAAATTTTGCCCACCTTACTTCCCAAAAAAAGTAATAAAAGTGATCAAAAAAGTCGCATGTACGCCAAAATAGTACCAATCAAACCGTCATCTCATCCCGCAAAAAATGAGACCCTACTCAAGATAATCGCCCCCAAAAGCTGAAAAAACTATGGCTCTTAGACTATGGAGACACTAAAACATGATTTTTTTTTTTTCAAAAATGAACTCATTCTGTAAAACTTACATAAATAAAAAAAAAGTATACATATTAGGTATTGCCGCGTCCGTATCGACCGGCTCTATAAAAATATCACATGACCTAACCCCTCAGATGACCACCGTAAAAAAATAAAAATAAAAACAGTGTAAAAAAAGCCATTTTTTGCCATCTTACGTCACAAAAAGTGTAATAGCAAGCGATCAAAAAATCATATGCACCCCAAAATAGTGCCAATCAAACCGTCATCTCATCCCGCAAAAAATGAGACCCTACTCAAGATAATCGCCCAAAAACTGAAAAAACTATGGCTCTTAGAATATGGAGACACTAAAACATTTTTTTGGTTTTAAAAATGAAGTTATTGTATAAAACTTACATAAATAAAAAAAAATGGATACATATTAGGTATCGCCGCGTCCGTGACAACCTGCTCTATAAAAATACCACATAATCTAACCTGTCAGATGAATGTTGTAAATAACAAAAAAAAAAAACGTGCCAAAAAAGCTATTTCTTGTTACCTTGCTGCACAAAAAGTGTAATATAGAGCAACCAAAAATCATATGTACCCTAAACTAGTACCAACAAAACTGCCACCCTATCCCGTAGTTTCTAAAATGGGGTCACTTTTTTGGAGTTTCTACTCTAGGGGTGCATCAGGGGGGCTTCAAATGGGACATGGTGTCAAAAAAAACAGTCCAGCAAAACCTGCCTTCCAAAAACCTTATGGAATTCCTTTCCTTCTGCGCCCTGCCGTGTGCCCGTACAGCGGTTTACGACCACATATGGGGTGTTTCTGTAAACTACAGAATTAGGGCCATAAATATTGAGTTTTGTTTGGCTGTTAACCCTTGCTTTGTAACTGGAAAAAAAATATTAAAATGGAAAATCTGCCAAAAATGTGAAATTTTGAAATTGTGTCTCTATTTTCCATTAAATCTTGTGCAACACCTAAAGGGTTAACAAAGTTTGTAAAATCAGTTTTGAATAGCTTGAGGGGTGTAGTTTCTTAGATGGGGTCACTTTTATGGAGTTTCTACTCTAGGGGTGCATCAGGGGGGCTTCAAATGGGACATGGTGTCAAAAAACCAGTCCAGCAAAATCTGGCTTCCAAAAACCAAACCGCGCACCTTTCACTCTACGCCCTACTGTGTGCCCGTACAGTAGTTTACGGCCACATATGGGGTGTTTCTGTAAACGGCAGAGTCAGGGCAATAAAGTTACAGTCTTGTTTGGCTGTTAACCCTTGGTTTGTTAGTGGAAAAAATGGGTTAAAATTGAAAATTAGGCAAAAAAATGAAATTCTCAAATTTCATCCCCATTTGCCAATAACTCTTGTGCAACACCTAAAGGGTTAACGACGTATGTAAAATCAGTTTTGAATACCTTGAGGGGTGTAGTTTCTTAGATGGGGTCACTTTTAGGGAGTTTCTCCTCTTGGGGTGCATCAGGGGGCTTCAAATGGGACATGGTGTCAAAAAACCAGTCCATAAAAATCAGCCTTCCAAAAACCATATGGTGCACCTTTCACTCTACGCCCCGCTGTGTGGCCGTACAGTAGTTTACGGCCACATATTGGGTGTTTCTGTAAACGGCAGAGTCAGGGCAATAAAGTTACAGTCTTGTTTGGCTGTTAACCCTTGGTTTGTTAGTGGAAAAAATGGGTTAAAATGAAAAATTTGACAAAAATATGAAATTCTCAAATTTCCTCCCCATTTGCCAATAACTCTTGTGCAACACCTAAAGGGTTAACAATGTATGCAAAATCAGTTTTGAATACCTTGAGGGGTGTAGTTTCTTAGATGGGGTCATTTTTGGGTGGTTTCTATTATGTAAGCCTCGCAAAGTGACTTCAGACCTGAACTGGTCGCTAAAAATTGAGTTTTTGTAAATTTCTGAAAAATTTCAAGATTTGCTTCTAAACTTCTAAGCCTTATAACATCCCCAAAAAATAAAATATCATTCCCAAAACAATTCAAACATGAAGTAGACATATGGGGAATGTAAAGTCATCACAATTTTTTGGGGTATTACTATGTATTACAGAAGTAGAGAAACTGAAACTTTGAAATTTGCTAATTTTTTTCAAATTTTTGGTAAATTAGGTATTTTTTTGTGCAAAAAAAATAATTTTTTTGACTTCATTTTACCAGTGTCATGAAGTACAATATGTGACGAAAAAACAATCTCAGAATGGCCTGGATAAGTCAAAGCGTTTTAAAGTTATGAGCACTTAAAGTGACACTGGTCAGATTTGCAAAAAATGGCCTGGTCCTTAAGGTGAAAATGAGCCCGGTCCTTAAGGGGTTAAAAGCGCTCAAAAACGCCCTACGCTCAAAAAAGTTCTTGAGCTTCTTTGGGGTGTTTTGTCGCGCGTTTGCGGCCATAGGACACTGTAATACGCGCGTTGACTATGTCCAAAAACGCGCGTTAAACGCGCATATCAAATACGCTCAAGTGTGAACCCAGCCTTATGTTACAGGTCTTCAAGGGGTTAGTGATCTTTTTCTCCTACAATAGACAAAGCAGAGGGGGAAAAGCTGCTGCTCCAGTCAGTTGTCTTACAGCCAGACACCGTACAGTGAGAAGGGGAGGTGGACGCGGCTGTTCCTCTGGGACATAGAGAAACTTTCTTTATGTACGGTATTTGTCCGTTTTTATTGTACAGGAGTAGGTTGATTGAAGGAAGGCTGGGATTTTTATATTTTTCTTTTACCATTTTGGTGTATAGTCTTCTTTAAAGTAACACTCGGTAAAACTGATATACTGTACTAGGGCTGTAGCTATCGATTATTTGATTAATCGAGTACTCTTATAAGAAAAAAAAAAATGAAAAAAGGACGTTTTCTTTTATAAAAAATCAGAACCCCCCCTCCCATCATCAGACCCCCATGACATCAGTCCTCTGTGCCATCAGCTCCCCCCAGTGCCATCAGTCCTCTGTGCCATAAGATCAACCACCCCAGTTGCCATTAGCTCCACTGTGTCATCAGCTCCCCCCGTGCCATCATACCCTCCGATGCCAGCGTGCCCTCAGCTCCCCCAGTGCCAACATCTCCACTCCTAGTCTCCAGCAGTCCTTTAATACTTACCTCTCCTGTAGGGGAGTAGCTCCACAACTCCTGTCGTCTTCTCCGTACGATTTGTCAGGACGACAGTGCAGCGTGCGGGCCAGCGGGTGACCACGGAGCGGTGAGTAGTAGTTCACTCCTGCTCTGTGGTCACATGACACAAACTAATCCTCAATGCAAAAAATTTGCATTGAGGATTTTTAGTGTGTCAAATTACTCGAATCAATAGAGTAATGGTTTCAGGCTATACTGTACTATGTCTAGTGCAGGGCCTGAGGAGGAGCTGCAGAATACCGAGATTCTCTCTTTGAATCCCTGTGTCAGGCAGCAGCCCCTCAGGTGGAACACCAGGCATGGAGCACTGTTCGAGTTTTGC
Source organism: Bufo bufo (assembly GCF_905171765.1). Lineage (NCBI taxonomy): Eukaryota > Metazoa > Chordata > Amphibia > Anura > Bufonidae > Bufo > Bufo bufo. Next base: position 436,381,075 of record NC_053393.1, read on the forward strand.
TCTGACTGTCTTTAAAGACGTATTTCCCATTTAATAATGGCATATCCCGAGGATCGGTGGTGGTCTTGGACCCTCATGATCAGCAGGTGATGCCATGTTCCAGTGATATGCCATTATTTACTTTGGTGGGAGAACCTCTTTAGATATTATGAACAAAATGGCAAACGGTTCTACAGTATCTTCACTCCCTGTCTAAATTATATGTTAGTAAAGAGACTTGTTTCCCCCGCCTTCCCCCCTCTACAGAAATCAGATACGACGTCTTGTGGCAGAGTTTCCTGTGACAGGCATAATTCAATCTAAAAGCGAGCCCGACACCAGGAGGATTGTCATGTTTACAGCAGAACTGCTCAGCTAAAAAATGTTCCGTTTGGGATGTGGACGAGTATAATTACAATGTATTTAGCTCAATCACAAAGTGCTGGATGCATCATCCTTGTGGGATCTAGGCAGCACTCTACATGCCTACACAAGAACCATCTCCCTTGAAAAGAAACGTGCGGGAGGCAGCCCACACAGTTGTAAAACACTCACAGCCCTTCCCTCCAGACACAACCAGCCTGACTACATATGAGATGTATCTAGGGCATGCTTAGCATAACTTTCATCATATAGCTTTATGGCCCCTGAAGTAGGCATTCTTACCAGCCTGAAGAAGTCTATAAAATGTTAAAAATGTTAATGGTTGGGCTGATCTGCCACCAGAATGTTGCACTGCAGGATGAAGACCTTTTGGAGTCCACTCCCCACTTCAATGACTACTTCAAGTGGTTAACTTTTCATGATATAATGAATGAGCTTTACTTTCTGAAGCTAGAATACCCCTTAAAGGGGTTTTATGGGACATTAATATTGATTACCTATCCTCAGGGTAGGTCATCAATATCAGGTCTGTGGGGGGTCCGACACCCGGCCAATCAGCTACTTGAAGAGAAGGTCATGCTCCGTGCCAGCGCAACCTTTCCTTCATTGCTTACCTGCTTGCCATCAACATCGCAGGGTGAAAGGTCATTATAGGTCATTAGTATCAGATCTTGAATTGAACTAAGATTGGGTAACCGGACTCAGCCGCTACATAGTGCAAGGAGCTGTTCCTGGCGCACCTTGGCTCCTGCAAACAGTTGACTCGTGGGAAGTAGGGACCCTTGCTGATTGGAGAATAATGACCTATCCTAAAAATACTTAATCAGTATTAGGGCCCATTCAGATGGCCGTAGCTTTGCGGTTCAACAAATTGCGGATCCGCAAAACACGGATACCGGCCGCGTGCGTTCCGCAGTTTGCGGACCGCACATGGCCGCAACCATAATAGAAATTGCTTATTTTTGTCCACGATTGCAGACAAGAATAGGACAAGCTTCATCTTTTCCGTGGAGCGGAACCACGGTGTGCTGTCTGCATCTTTTGCGGCCCCATTGAAATTAATGGGTCCGCACCAGTTCCGCAAAATTGCGAACGGATGCGGACTCATTCATACGGCCATCTGAGCCCTTAGGCTACATTAACACGACAGTGAAGAACGACCATGTGACAGCCGTTTTCAGAACCATTGCAGTCTATGGGGCTATTCACGTGGCTGTTTTTTTTTTTTTTTTTAACGGCCAGTGAATAGCTGCCATAAAATATAGACATGTCAGATGGACCACATTAAAAATCAATGGAAGTTTTTAAAGGCCACTTAAGAGTGCAACCCGTCTAACGGACGTTCAAAATGGGCACACTAGTGAAAAATTGCTTTTCAGCGGTTAAAATAAAAATAAATAAAAAACTCCCCTCATCCACTTGCACACGCCAGGACACTCACACCTCACAGGATGCAGAAGGACCTGACGCTCCCAGTATGGTGACCATTATCACGCTGGGAGAATCAGGTCCTGAGTGTTTCACAGGCATGTGGTTGAGGCGAGTATTAAAAAAGCCCAAAAAAATAAAAAAAATCCATTTTTTTATATCCTTTATAAAAGGACATAAAATAAAAAATGCAAAAATGGCCATGGACATTTTTTTTTTCCAGTCGTGTGAATGCAGCCTTAGATTCTTGGAATCTAAGATACTAATCATCAGGTAGGCGATAGAATCCCTGCAGCCATATTCACATACACTGAAAAACATTATTCACGACTAAAAGAAAACGATTTGTGTTCATAACTTTGCCAGGAACTAGTAAGTGCTCTGCATCAGATATAAGCCACATGCTCTCTCCTTTTTTTTTTTAACCAAGTGGTAATGCTCATTTGGCTCAAGTGTCTGCCAAGAAATGTACCAGCAAAAGTCATACTGGACTTCCGCCTCACAAAATGGATGATTTTTTTTTCACATCAGCACTTTCTTTTATTACTCCATTTAAAGGGAGTCCGTCATCCACTTCTCACGTTCTACACTGCTTATATTGCCTTCTAGAGGCTTCAAAATATTAAAGCTCTTCTTTTAAGAACAAACTGCACCAAGTCCCCAGCAGTCGTGTGGCAGGTGAGGGGGCGGAAATGTGAATATAACCACCTATGCCTGAGGGGCCTGTCCTCAGAGGATGAACACTAAGATGTTCCTTACACCATTTAATGACTTTATGAGGCAGGGAACTATCTACATGCTGTCATGGTCCTGCACGGAAGGACTCCGATCTTTCAGGAATTACACAATCACCTTCCTTTAGGTTATATCAGACCATGAAGTTTAATGTTTTAAGAACAATGAAAACAGGATCAACGAGAAGGAGTCCAAGATAAGGGATAAGTCAGGGTGTGGTAAGAGTTTATACCGCCCTTAACGTACATCCTTTAACATACACCGTCAAGTCACATTATTATGACCACCAGCAATTAACCAGAGTAACCACTGTGTGCAGCAGGGACAGCAGCTAGACCGGCCGGGAGTGACTCAATAAAAAGGTCCTAGTAGGTTGTCACAGGTATCTGGAGCCATGCTGACTGCAGTGCATCCCACAGCTGCTGAAGGGTGCGTGGGGGAGGATCCATACAGCAAACAATGATTGAGGTGGTCCCACAGATGCTTAATTGGGTTCAAGTCTGGCGAATTAGGGGGCTAGGGTAGTATTTAGAAGTCGTGGTCATGCTCTTTCAACCAATGTCCGATATTTCTAGCCATATGACATATGTCACAGTGCTGGAAGACCCCATCCGCCACAGGGAAGACAATCAGCATACAGTTGTGTTCAAAATAATAGCAGTGTGTTTAAAAAAAGTGAATAAAGCTCAAAATTCTTCTAATAGCCTGTATTTCCATACACACAAATGCATTGGGAACACTACACACTATTCCTCTATAATAAAAAAAAGAAAAAAAAAAAAGAAAAGTGAATATTAGACTGTTCAAAAAAATAGCAGTGTTTGTATTCGTCTTTACAAACTCAAACATTCACTATATAAACTGAAAAATGTTTGAAGATTTTGCTTTTCTTTGACTCGCTTAACTAATATTTAGTTGTATAACCACTGTTTCTGAGACCTGCTGTACATCTGTGTTGCATGGAGTCAACAAAATTCTAGCCCAGGAGAACTGGACTATATTCCACAGTTCTTCTCTATTTTTAGGTTTTGCCTCAAACTGCATTTTTCACGTCACCCCACAAGTTTTTTATTCGATTAAGAACAGGGATTGGGCTGACCACTCCATAACGTCAATCTTGTTGGTCTGGAACCAAGATGTTGCACGTTTACTGGTGTGTTTGGGGTCGTTGTCTTGTTGGAACACCCATTTCAAGGGCATTTCCTCTTCAGCATAAGGCAGCATGACCTCTTCAAGTATTCTGATGTATTCACACTGATCCATGATCCCTGTGTGCGATAAATTGGCCTAACTCCAAAGTATGAGAAACATCCCCATATCATGATGCATGTGCCACCATGCTTCACTGTCTTCACAGTGTAATGTGGCTTAAAGGGAGTCTTTCACGCAGATTCACCCTATTAACCTAATAAACAGTGTTATGTCCATGGCATCCCCCCTATTAAAACTGTGCTTACCGTTAGTTCCTTGCTAGCATCGTTGTGCAGAAAAACACTTTTAATCCGTATGCAAATGAGGCTGTGAAGGTGTCCAGGGGCGGCGTTTCAACGGCCGGTGCCCAGGCCCCTGGGTTATTTTCATATGAAGTCACTCCCCCTCCGCCGCGTCTGACTGCCCTTAGTCTCTGCTCTAACCTCCCTCCTCCCGTCCGTAATCCCGCACATGCGCCGATGAACGAGCACAGAAGGGCCGGGGCATCGCAGTTTACCGTGCGTTATCGCGTTCATCGGCGCATGCGCGGGATTACGGACGGGAGGAGGGAGGGCACCTTCACAGCCTCATTTGCATACGGATTAAAGTGCTTTTCTGCACAACGATGCTAGCAAGGAACTAACGGTAAGCACAGTTTTAATAGGGGGGATGCCGTGGACATAACATTGTTATTAGGTTAATAGGGTGAATCTGCGTGAAAGACTCCCTTTAAATTCAGTGTTTGGGGGTCGTCTGACAAACTGTCTCCGGCCACTAGACCCAAAAAGAACAATCTTACTTTCATCAGTCCACAAAATGTCTCTTTAGGCCAGTCAATGTGCTTTTTGGCAAATTGTAACCTCTTCAGCACATGTCTTCTTGCAGATAGCTTGGCTTCACATATGAGTCTTCTAATTGTAACTGTACTCACAGGTAACTTTATATCTTCTTTGATCTTCCTGGAGTCCTTGCCATTTTGGCTATTCTTCTATCCATTCGAATGGTAGTTTTTCGCTCTCTTTCACGTCTTTCAGGTTTTGGTTGCCATTTTAAAGCATTTGCGATCATTTGAGCTGAGCAGCCTATCATTTTCTGCACTTCATTATATGTTTACCCCTCTCCAATCAACTTTTTAATCAAGGTACGCTGTTCTTCTGAACAATGTCTGGAACGACCCATTTTCCTCAGAATTTAAGAGAGAAATGCACTGTAACCAGCATGTACAACATTTGCTGCCTGCCTTCCTTAAATAAGGGCAATAATTGCCATCTGTTTTTCAAAGAATGAATGACCTCACTCATTGAACTCCACACTGCTATTTTGAACAATCCCCTTTCAATTAGTGATTCAATTACACAGAATCAGCAGCATGCATGTCATGACTGTTGGGTCTCTATTACTCTACTACACCTGCTAGTAAATTATTTGCCATATAGAAATATAATTCCTACCAAAAACAGTGATTGATCAGGTTAGTCATGTCTAACTGCTATTATTTTGAACACAACTGAATATGGATGTCAGGGATCTACAAGGATGGTTTGATACTCAAATTGGCTGAGTGTCTTCTACATGGATGAGTGGGCTCAGAGAATGCCACAGACAATAATGCTGCCACCACCAGCTTGTGTTCTTCCAGCAATGGTTGCAGGGTGTTTGTTCTCTGATTTTTCTAGTTTGACATGCCAATGTCCCTCCGTTTAATGAAGCAGAAAACGTGACTCTTTGGATAAGGCAACCGTCTAGCAATCACTGCAAGTCCAATTCCGATACTGTTGTGAAAATTGAAGCCTTTCCTGCCGATGCAACTTTGTTAGCAGAGGTGCAGTGACCAGCCGTTTCCTTCAAAGTCAGACATGCAGTAGGGTTCGCTGAACTGTTGTTCTGGACACAAGTCTGGTAACCCCCTGGTTTATTTTGGCAGTAAGCTCCTCCACCCGTCCGTCCTCATGCAAGTTTGGAGCGGCCGTTCACTCCTCACATCAATGGCACGTGGCGCTCTGCAGTTTCCAAGATGCTTATTCACAATGGCGCCATTTGTCCACTTACCATACACTTTGACCACAGTTGCAGGTGAACAGTTCACAAACTGCGCAGTTTCAGAAATTCTGCCATCCTTGGCTTGAAAGCCAATAATCATCCCTTTTTACAACTCTAATAAATCACCCCTTTTAACCCATGACATCAATGGGGGATGTGTGTGCAGAAAGCCTATAGCACACCTTATATACCCATCAAGCCAGATCACGACATGTGTCTATCTTCATGAGCTGCTGGTTGCCGATGTCGAAAGAAGGAAGTTGTCATAATAAATTGATGGTGATAATAGGAAGAACTATTTTATACAGACCAAGTCTAAACTTTCAACTTTTCATTTCAATTGAACACAAAAAAATTCAAGATTTTTCTCTAAGTGCTACTAAAACGTTAGGGCAACAGTCTGCTCTTCAAGCTTGTTGTTACTATTATAATTTTGGGGGAGAATGTTTACACTTTTTATGGGGTCTTGAGTGCAGAACGATCGGGAATAATTTTAACCTTTTTTTTGTTATTTTAGCACAAGGCACAACTTAAAATGTGAAAAAAGTGAAAGGGTCTGAGGGAATGGGGGAGCATTATACATACTGGCACTACAGGGAAGGAGCATTATACATACTGGCACTACGAGGGGAGAATGATATATACTGACACAACGCGGGCATTATGATACAGCGGAACATTAAACACACCTGATACTACAGGTGACATAATACAGGGGCATTATTACTAGTGGTGGCATTAATATTGGGCAAACTATGGAGGGCATTGCTACTAATGGAGGCACTCTTGGGAAGCATTAGCACTATTAGGGGCACACAGAGAATTACTACTATTGGTGGGACTTTGGGGAGCACTATTACTATGTTAGAGAATATCTCTATGGCACTTATTTCTCCAGTATAGTATTTGGGGAGCACAGTGGGTACAGTATTGGGGGAAGCAGCAGGATGGCACTGGGCACCAGGGAGAAGTTGGGAAAGATGGCGGTAAACGGAGGAACCTAAGGGTCCATTCACACGTCCGTAGTGTATTGCGGATCTGCAATACACCCGGCCGGCACCCCCCATAGAAATGCCTATTCTTGTCCGCTTCCATTCCGACCCCATAGAGAATGAATGGGCCCGCACCTGTTCCGCAAAATTGATTAACGGATGCGGACGTGTAAATGGAGCCTAAGATGTCTCTGTGGCAAACTTTTTTTTCAGCCATATCAACTATGTAGTATGTAATTATTTAATCACTATATGGTGGCAATATTTGATTCTTGTATAGTGGTAATATTTGACAACTATATACATTGTCGAGATCTGTATTCAGGGTGGGCTCGGCAATGAAACTTCAGCAGAGACGGCAGGTTAAATAGTCCAAACAGTTTACTTTCTGGTATGCAGCATAACAAACAAACAGCATCCAAGTTATCACTTCACTTGGTGGGGTGAAGCTGCGGCACCAACATTACATGAACAACAAAATAAAAACTTCTGCCCGTCTGGGCAGACAAGTTGTCTCTATGTTGCCTATACAGTCCAAATCACACACAAGGGGAATCAGGCTCCAACAGCTAGCAGGTCAGCTAGCTTCCCAGGCTTTCTGACCCAGACTGACAGTCTGAAGCCTCTTTTCTTTCCCCAGTAATGATCCTCAGCAGCCACACCTGGGATCACCTCCGGATAGGGGAAACAGCCATATTGAAAGAGGGTGTGGACTGGTAGGTCCCACTGCCAAACCTACCCACCAATCCCAAGAAATCCAGCCCAGGACAGAATCTAAACAAACCTGTCTCAGCAAACTACTCTTTGCTAAAACCACTGCAGCTTTCTGGATTTTCATTCTTCTCTGGGTGAAATATACATGCCTTCCAGGACCTTACTGTACACCTTACCACAACATATATACATTTGTTTTTGTGGGTGTGGGGGGGGGGGTGTATACACCTTGAGGCTTTTGCCAATGAATTTAGCAATACTATGACATACCGCCATTTGAACAAAATGCGAGTGTGCTACAATATTTAATTTGGGGCCCCACTTCAAATTGTGCCAAATGCCATATATTGTCTAAAATTGGACCTGAGTAGAGGATATGAAAACAATGATTTTTGGAGAAAAGCTTGGGAAATAATATTGCAGTATATCCCCCTATATGTTTAGGGTGACTAGGAAGAAGTATCTCTTAAATGAATTGTCCAAGTTGGGCTAAATTTGGCAAATGGGAGAAACGTGATAATACCATTACTTTCTCACTGATATATATGACTGGCTGCAGCAGTCATGTGGGTATACGGGCATCTCACAGCTGCAGCTAAGTTAACAGAGACCAGCAGGGAGGCTTAGAGTGGCGATACTGGAAGAGCGGGATAATCAATTGGTAAATAATGCTTTTTCATTATTTTATTAAATTTCCCCATCATAGGAAATCCCTTTAAATACACAATCCAGCTAAATATATTGTCAAAACTACAAATGGCATGTGAGATTAAGCAGGCCAATAACAGAATGAACAAATTCCTCCAGTTTGACTGGGATCCATCTCTACTCTACATAACAGATAAGAATGACAGGCAGACCCCGCAGACCTCAATGAGACTCCACCATAAAGTTATTGGAAAACGTTACTCAGCGTCTGATGTCGTTGACTGAAATAGAGAGAAGAAAAAAAAGACAGACAACAGGCAAAGAGACACACAGATCAGTTTCATGACTTCATTTAAAAAAAACAACATGAGAGAAGGAAGGTCACAGACAGGACAGTCATTCAGATCAACATTTCACCAATTCTTTTATGATCATTGATCTAAGAAGAGGCCAATTTTAGCCCCATTCGCAAAGGATAACCAGGACCACCTACCTAGCTAGCTTACCTACATTATGTGCCATAAAATAAAAGTGACCATACCTTCAACACTGCCTGATAAAACGTTTGTTCAACTTTAAGCTGTCAATGCCTAGACATCTATTCAGCCAACAGCTATACGTCTCCCGGATTCCCCCAATACACATGCTCAGCAAAGAATGGGAAAATAAAATTATAACACACCCAATCCTTATCCACCCTGACTTTAGATTGTCTGCCAATCCCACCAATAAACAGCAGGTTTGGCCAGCGTGTTTAATGTGTATGGGGGCCTTTAGTCATACTTTATATATTTCTTAAAACATTAATATCCACTGTGTAATTCAATAGCAGAATGTGCTGACTAGACTTGTCATGTTTTAGTCACTTCTGCCAATCACAGATGCCACAGCACAAAAAAAATAAAAATAAAAATAAAGAATGACATTACATCACTGCCATTTTGAAACATCTTATTCCATATAGGCTTATTCCATATAGCTGCAGCATTCATAACAGTTTTGGAAGGGTACAGTCCCCTGCTGCGCCACATCCAGGCCATAGGAATGTATCACTAAAGGTGTTTTCCGGCAGGTTGAAGTACACATACATAATACTAACTGCAATTGCTAAAGCATGACTTCTCAGCCTGCCTCTCAACTCCCTGCATGGATTATTCTAATAACTGTGCTGTTTTACATGTTAACTGTATTTAGTGACACAGATTTCTTAAAACGCTCTAATAGAAAAATGGCTTGTTGCTCATAACTAACAAATCACAGTACTATTTTCATTTTACCAGAGCAGTTTAACAGTTTGTGGACCTCCCAGACTATAAACGTCTGGGAGGTCCGCAATTAGTTGTGCAAGGACGTTCTTGAACGTCATTGCAGAGTTAGGGCTCTTTCACACTTGCGTTATTCTGTTCTGACATAGAGTTCCGTCGTCGGGGCTCTATGCCGGAAGAATCCTGATCAGGATTATTCCCATGCATTCTGAATGGAGAGAAATCCGTTCAGGATGCATCAGGATGTCTTCAGTTCCGAAACGGAACGTTTTTTGGCCGGAGAAAAATACTGCAGCATGCTGCGCTTTTTGCTCCGGTCAAAAATCCGGAACACTTGCTGCAAGGCCGGATCCGGAATTAATGCCCATTGAAAGGCATTAATCCGGATCCGGCCTTCAGAGTGACGTCAGGGCGCCCCACGCGCATGGATGACGTGATCCATGCGCATTGGGGCGCCCTGACGTCATTCTGGAGCGCCCCGGGAGCCGCACGGACGGTAAGTATACTGCTCCCCACTACTAATATGGCAACCAGGACTTTAATAGCGTCCTGGCTGCCATAGTAACACTGAACGCATTTTGAAGACGAATCAGTCTTCAAATGCTTTCAGTTCACTTGCGGTGTTACGGATCCGGCGGGCACTTCCGACAAATGGAGTACACGACGGATCCGGACAACGCAAGTGTAAAAGAGGCCTTAGCAGAGGCACTGAGAGCATGCAGCTGCAGGAGTGGGGAGCCTGCTGTCTGTGACAGCTGGGCTCCCCAAAGAGAAGGTAGGATTTTTTTATTTATTATTATTTTGTATCATCTTTGCCTTCCCCATCACTGTATACATAGCGCTCAATGAGTGCTCCTGTGATTGCTGGGGACCAAGGAAGTGCACAAGCTGCTGGGTCTTAGCAGGCCTAGGCCATCTCTGTGGTAAGGCTCTAAAGCACTGTACAACATCTTTGGAGGCTGCATTCCCCCTATTACTAGGGGAATAATAAAATACACAAATTCAAAAAGTATTTTAGTTGCACTCTGTACTACAAAAAAATATATATTATAATAATAATAATAATAATAATAATAATAATAATAAATGAGTTTTTCCCTTTTTCTAACATTTTCACAAGTATAAAAGTCTAAAAGTTACATAAAGCCCCATGTATCACCAAAAAAGGCGCAACGTACATAAAAAAAAAATGTTTCAAATGCATGTAAAAAATATAATAATATATGTTCCTTATCAGGAAGGCGGGGAGGGGGGGTTGGGAGGGGGAAGTAAATGGCCCAGTCTTGAACTGGTTAAGAAATAAAAGCTGAGCACTTTTTTCTTGCTTCTAACAAACTTCAATACAAAATTAGATATATGCCGTGTAAGAAGGCTAACAGGTAAAGAAGTAAAACCAAATTTTATTATTGTGAAAATATTAACCTGTTTAGCACCTTGTGAATTTTAATCTGCGAATTTCACTCTTCGCAACACAGAGGATGAAATCTGCCGTAAGCCACAGAATTTCTGCAATCATTTCCACTAAAAAATCCACACCATTTGGTGCAGATTATGGGGCTGCGGAATATCAGGAGATCCTCTTTGGAAGTCTGTGTGTAGCCATACTGTTAAGTTGCTAATGGCCAGTTCTTCTGCTGACATTGCTTCTCATGCAGCATTTTTTTTTTTTACTGATGCCTTACTGAGAAACAGCTGTTAAAAATGGTCCCCTTCAATTGTATAGGAGGTGTCGGTCTGTGAAAACAGACAAAATAGGACACCCTATTTTCTTCTGGCTGTCAGTCATGGACTGTCAAAAACCAAACAAAAAACTCTGAATACCCTCAGACTACCATGGTTCTTAAAACAGCCGTCACCTGGCTGTTTTTCACTGTAGTGTGAATGTAGATGGTATGGCCAACATCAACTAATTAGGAGAGCCGTCTACTGTTTTGGTATGTAGTGTTGGTTAGTGGTAGTAGTATGTATCTGAAAGAGAACTCCAAATCATGAGGAATTATCTCGCAAAAATACTAAAAAACAGTCGAATCATGTAATTTATCAGCAGCATCAATTACCAACTAACCCTTCCTTCCTGACCAGGTGTTCCCAAGCAAGGAAGACCCTGGAATGCCAGATGTTACAAGGGATCAGACGATAGCTTGGAAAAACACACATTTAAAACACACATTTATTGCCAAACAAGATGAAAAGTAATAAAATGAAAACAAGAATGTGATCCGAGGCCCCAAACCCTTACAAGAATGCAGAGGATTACATACAAGATGTACTTCAGTAGCCACAGCCCGACTCTCACAGGAAAATGGTCCGTTTATGTAAGATGTCAATTATCCCAAAATAAACCAGCATCGGAAGACAGCAAGTGCTCAGGCATAATCATAAATCACAAACCGACCCTTCTCTAAAATCTTACATTAAAAATTCAATTGCACTTTATAAAACATTCTTGCACATAGTATAAAGCGACCAATGTAACCTCCAAGTCTACAAAATAGGACTTCGAGCTCAGTCACTTTATTATTGTATAGCTTGTATAGCGAGGAGGTTTTGATTATATTTTACAACATAAGTCTGGGTTCACACTACTTTTTAGACCTCTGTTCGACCTGCTTGCCGTTGGTGTCCATCTTTTTTTTATCCAGATAGCAAGCAGATCAAACAGAGTCCAGGGATGAATCCTTTGGACTCCATTTGCCTCACTGAAGTGGATGTACCAGTGGTGGTATATGTCTGAATACCGTTTACTCTTGCATTCTCACTATCCTACCATAAATCCAACCTGCTTCTGTATCTGTCCCTTGTGTGCCCCTTTGAGTGCTTCAAAAATTCAGTCTACAGGATTGTGTTGCATTTGCCCATACACTGTCCACGCAGTCACCTCTACTGCAAACGTTAAACCACTGGTGGTCAACGTACTACCCATAGGTCGCCCTAGACTCCGAAGGCCTCACATTACATTCAATATCTTGTGTCCCCATATTAAAACATTAGACATTCCATGTACAAGTGTACATACCACTGTTGCGAAACCTTCATGTTACTGTCACAAATGCGACTTTCCCAGCTACCAGAAAAAACCCTGTCTACTTGCATGTCAAGATAAAGTCACATGGCTGTTGTATTTGCTGGAGTCCCTCTTACAGTACCTGGGTTGATGGGGACTGTTCATCCGCCACTTTGGACACTGTTGGCAGCACATCCCTATATGGTTTACACAGGGTGATGTGCCGCTGACAAATGAGGATTTTTGGTGGCACATGAAAGATATGATTGTCCCGTCCAATGCGTGTTTGTTGTTGTTGACGGCACAATGAAATAGAATTATGAAAAACCGCGTTCGAATCAATGTTCATTCTCAAGAGATGCCTCAATCATCGGCCCGTGTGAAAGGGCCCTAAGGGAAGGACACCCATTCTGATGAACACAGGTTACTACGGATGTCAGCAAGGACTAGCACACCGATTAGAAGACGTGTAAACAGCATGTTTGACTTGAAGCTCTGGGGGTCCCACATTTGGTTACAACCAGGGCATCTGCATGGAATTAGTTCTCCTAATACTCATACCCCTCATCGATTTCAATAAGCTACATAGTTTATAAAACTAGCCCAAATGTCTGGATCCAAGGAAGTTATATTGGGGATAGAGTCAAATGGCACCCACACTTCGTAGATCATCGACTGATTCCGCCAATATCACATTTCATCTAATGTATGGGAATCAGCATATATTATCTTTGCCCGACGGGCTGTCTGCATAAAATCCCTAAGTATATGGCCAGCTTTACTCTGAATGACCTTTAATATGGAACAGACGTAAAAAAAAAAAAAAGTTCTGGCAAAATTGAATATTCAATTATATGAAACCAGAGACAAAAAGTGGAGCACTTTCAGCCATTCATTCTAAGGCCTCATGCACACGACCGTTTTTCGGGTCCGCATCCGAGCCGCAGTTTTTGCGGTTTGGGTGCGGACCCATTCACTTCATTGGGGCTGCAAAAGATGCGGACAGCACTCCGTGGCCCCGCAAAAAAAAATATAACATGTCCTATTCTTATCCGTTTTGCAGACAAGAATAGGCATTTCTACAATGGGCCGCCCGTTCTGTGAATTGCAGAAGGCACACTGGCAGCTTCCGTTTTTTTGCGGACCGCAAAAAACACAACGGTCGTGTGCATGAGGCCTAATACAGAGGGTGAAGGCTTTATTAGATCTGCAGATGTCGGTGAGGGAAGCGTTCCATCCTGGCAATCGTCTGCTTGCTAGTGGAGGATACCACTACTATTACATGCAGCGATCTTCTCCACAGTATAGGGAATCACTTATGCCATCGCTCATCCCCATACTGATCACTGTTTGCTGGCAGCAGATTGTGATTGGACAGCTGTTGAAAGATTCCAATGGCCCGATGAACGAACGTTTGCCCGTTCACTGGGTAATCGGCAGCAGTATTACTCGTCACTAACGAGCGTTACTACAAACATATTTTAGCCATGATCTATCTGCCTGTATAATATAGGCTTTAGAAAAAAAAAAAAAAAAAAAAAAAGGGCACCTGTGGAGGGCACCTGCTCTACCTGAATTGTGTTACAGTCAGTACCCGGCTGATCACAGGTCTAGAGTAATGTACTCACATCATGTGACTACAGTACAATAGAGCCTTGATCAGATAGGTACTGAATGGATCATAAAACACTAGGATACAGTCAGTTTCGGTCAGGGGAGCCATGGTTGATCCATTAGATCTGACATGGACTGTATTTCCCGGACCGAGCATGGATATGTGAATTGGCCCAATACATCTGTATGTACAACTATCGGGACAGTGTGTTATACTCTCCAGATGCCAAAACCTGAATGTGCTGCACTAACCAGAATAAAAAAGGTTTTGTCTAAACTCCATGCACTGTAAGGACCTTGTGATGTCACAGGGTCACCTGATAGGCTAAAGTCCCGTGGGTTTAAAGCAGCTGAGGCAGAAATTGAAGCTTTGAATGTCACATAACCTTGTGACATCGCAAGGTCCTTATGGGGCATGGACAGGGGCGTAAATAGAAATCATGGGGCCCCATAGCAAAACGCAGTATTAGGCCCCTCCCCACACAAATATAAAGTATAATTTATGTATATGTATATGTATATATATATATATATATATATATATATATATGTATATATATGTGTATGTGTGATATATATATATATATATATATATATATATGTATATATATGTGTATGTGTGATATATATATATATATATATATATATATATATATATATATATATATATACACACACACAGTACAGACCAAAAGTTTGGACACACCTTCTCATTCAAAGAGTTTTCTTTATTTTCATGACTATGAAAATTGTAGATTCACACTGAAGGCATCAAAACTATGAATTAACACATGTGGAATTATATACATAACAAACAAGTGTGAAACAACTGAAAATATGTCATATTCTAGGTTCTTCAAAGTATCCACCTTTTGCTTTAATTACTGCTTTGCACACTCTTGGCATTTTCTTGATGAGCTTCAAGCAGTAGTCCCCTGAAATGGTTTTCACTTCACAGGTGTGCCCTGTCAGGTTTAATAAGTGGGATTTCTTGCCTTATAAATGGGGTTGGGACCATCAGTTGCGTTGAGGAGAAGTCAGGTGGATACACAGCTGATAGTCCTACTGAATAGACTGTTAGAATTTGTATTATGGCAAGAAAAAAGCAGCTAAGTAAAGAAAAACGAGTGGCCATCATTACTTTAAGAAATGAAGGTCAGTCAGTCAGCCGAAAAATTGGGAAAACTTTGAAAGTAAGGGCTATTTGACCATGAAGGAGAGTGATGGGGTGCTGCGCCAGATGACCTGGCCTCCACAGTCACCGGACCTGAACCCAATCGAGATGGTTTGGGGTGAGCTGGACCGCAGAGTGAAGGCAAAAGGACCAACAAGTGCTAAGCATCTCTGGGAACTCCTTCAAGACTGTTGGA
This sequence comes from Bufo bufo, assembly GCF_905171765.1. Taxonomy (NCBI): domain Eukaryota; kingdom Metazoa; phylum Chordata; class Amphibia; order Anura; family Bufonidae; genus Bufo; species Bufo bufo. The sequence continues at coordinate 436,396,439 of NC_053393.1, forward strand.
AGACCATTTCAGGGGACTACCTCTTGAAGCTCATCAAGAGAATGCCAAGAGTGTGCAAAGCAGTAATCAAAGCAAAAGGTGGCTACTTTGAAGAACCTAGAATATGACATATTTTCAGTTGTTTCACACTTGTTTGTTATGTATATAATTCCACATGTGTTAATTCATAGTTTCGATGCCTTCATAGTCATGAAAATAAAGAAAACTCTTTGAATGAGAAGGTGTGTCCAAACTTTTGGTCTGTACTGTATATATTATACATACACACATTTATTTTTTTATTTTTCTGGCTTCTGATGGTTACTGTGCCCCAGGCAGAGTTCATGGGGAAGGGGCTGCCTAGGGCACACTGTCCTCTATATATGTAGCAGCAGCAAGCAGAGTTCATTTGTAGGGGGGGGGGGGGGTTCTCTTTAGGATATGCATCAGCAGCAAGCAGAGTTCATGGGGGGAGGGGGGGGGGGGGGCTTCCATGAACACTGCTTGCTGCTGATGCTTATATAGGGACCAGTGTGTCTCCCACCCCCACCCAAATAAACTCTGGTGGCTGCTGCTGTGGAAGGCAGGAACTCCAGAAGCTTCACATATAAGCAGGCCTGCTGTTTCCAGACAAGACACTGCTCTACACTCCGCTTCTTCCTATCAGATACAGCAGGTAAAGAAACTAAGAAGCAGCACTCTACAGGAACATTGTTTCTCAGCAGCATTTAGAAGTGACAGACATGTCAGCACCCCACTGTGGTTAGCATAACCAGCACCATCATCGAAACAGCTAAGACCAACACACCACAACCTGCCCTGCAATGACAATAGAGCTTTTCTATACAATGTCAGGAGCACAAGAAAATATTCCCTTGTTTAGGTTTCTACCACATTTTACAACGCTCTTTCCCATAAATGATATCCAAGCATGGTTGAATATTAAGAATGTACACATGGCCACAAACTGAATTCGAGTTTCAGTATGCAAAGAATGTGCTGTCCAGCTGTTCTGCTGCATCAGTTAAATGTCCCCAGCTCTGCAAGCAGGACAAGGAAAGCAGCGATACATGGAAGACCCTGAACACGCTTCTCTATATGAATCACTTTCTGATACATCTGGAGGGCCAATCGTCAAAGGTACATTAGGAGGATCTGAAAAAGAATTTATGTTTAAAGCACAAAAATGTTCAGCGCACACATGTAGATGTTCCCATTGTCTACATCTTCTACCATCTGGAGAAACTGGAGGCAATTTACAGGCTTGAACATCTGAGATACTGATGTTGTCTGTTACAGCCTCAGCAACTGCAAGATTTTATATTAAAAGTAGATTTGTACTATGTGTTAAAGGAATGCTAAACCTTCATTTTATCCAATCAAAAAGATATTCTGGGTAAGAAAAAAATAATAATTGTGTTACCTAGCGATTTCCTCAGTCTACTTTCCAGTGTTCTGGTCTGTTCTTCCATGCAGGCCTGCACTAGAACCTCTGTCTACGGCACTCAGGGCAGGTCTGAGGTTGACCATACACATGCGATACCTATTGACCAAATCCTGTTAGACTCATTGCTATTTTACACCCCCCCCCCCTCCCTCAGTATACTGCTCTTCAATAGCTGGTAATGATGTGATCCTACCTATGATATACTATCATAGCTGAGCAGCCCGACAGGAACGTCCAGATTGTAGAAGATTGTCAGGCAGGAATTTATGAATAACCAGGACTCTTCTCGGGCGGCCGTGACTCTTTTCCAGGCCCAGTCTGCAATGATTGTGACATTGGTTCTCGGCAACCACTTACATTTAACTTATAAATGAAAGACCGCTGAAATCAACTCACCTGTCTCTACTTTATACTGCTGTTAGTATGAGCAGCATAAAGGTGATGACAGGTTCCCTTTAACATAGTAACATAGTAACATAGTACATAAGGCCGAAAAAAGACATTTGTCCATCCAGTTCGGCCTGTTATCCTGCAAGTTGATCCAGAGGAAGGCAAAAAACCCTGTGAGGTAGAAGCCAATTTTCTCCACTTTAGGGGAATAAAAAATTTCTTCCCGACTCCAATCAGAATAACTCCCTGGATCAACGACCCCTCTCTAGTAGCTATAGCCTGTAATATTATTACGCTCTAGAAACACATCCAGGCCCCTCTTGAATTCCTTTATTGTACTCACCATCACCACCTCCTCAGGCAGAGAGTTCCATAGTCTCACTGCTCTTACCGTAAAGAATCCTCTTCTATGTTTGTGTACAAACCTTCTTTCCTCCAGACGCAGAGGATGTCCCCTCGTCACAGTCACAGTCCTGGGGATAAATAGCTGATGGGATAGATCTCTATACTGACCCCTGATATATTTATACATATTAATTAGATCTCCCCTCAGTCGTCTTTTTTCTAAAGTGAATAACCCTAATTTTGATAATCTTTCAGGGTACTGTAGTTGCCCCATTCCAGTTATTACTTTAGTTGCCCTCCTCTGAACCCTCTTCAGCTCTGCTATGTCTGCCTTGTTTACAGGAGCCCAGAACTGTACACAGTACTCCATGTGTGGTCTGACTAGCGATTTGTAAAGTGGTAGGACTATGTTCATATCACGGGAATCTATGCCCCTTTTGATGCAACCCATTATCTTGTTGGCCTTGGCAGCAGCTGCCTGACACTGGTTTTTGCTGTTTAGTTTGCTGTTTATTAAAATTCCTAGATCCTTTTCCATGTCAGTGTTACCGAGTGTTTTACCATTTAGTATGTACGGGTGACTTGCATTTTTCCTTCCCATGTGCATAACCTTACATTTATCAGTGTTAAACCTCATCTGCCACTTATCTGCCCAAGCCTGCAATCTATCCAGATCCCTCTGTAGTAGTATACTGTCCTCTTCAGTGTAAATTACTTTACACAGTTTAGTGTCATCTGCGAATTGATACTTTACTATGCAAGCCTTCTACAAGATCATTAATAAATATATTGAAGAGAATAGGGCCCAATACTGACCCCTGAGGTACCCCACTAGTGACAGTGACCCAATCTGAATGTGTACCGTTAATAACCACCCTCTGTTTTCTATCACTCAGCCAGTTACTTACCCACATACAGATGTTTTCTCCCAGTCCGAGCATTCTCATTTTATATACTAACCTTTTATGCGGTACAGTGTCAAATGCTTTGGAGAAGTCCAGATATACGACATCCATTGATTCGCCGCTGTCAAGTCTAGAACTTACCTCCTCATAGAAACTGATTAAATTAGTTTGACATGACCGATCCCTCACGAAGCCATGCTGATATGGCGTTATTTGCTTATTTCCGTTGAGATGCTCTAATATAGCATCTCTCAGAAAACCTTCAAACAGTTTACCCACAACAGATGTTAAACTTACCGGCCTATAGTTTCCAGGCTCTGTTTTTGGCCCCTTTTTGAATATAGGCACCACATATGCCACGCGCCAATCCTGTGGGACATTCCCTGTCAGTATAGAGTCCGCAAATATCAGAAATAAGGGTCTGGCTATGACATTACTTAATTCCTTTAGGATACGGGGTGTATGCCATCCGGTCCTGGCGATTTGTCTATTTTAATCTTTTTAAGCCGCTGATGTACTTCTTCCTGGGTCAGACAGGACACTTTTAATGGGGAATTTATTTTTGCATTCTGCATGTCATCTGACAATTTATTTTCCTCAGTGAATACATTGGAGAAAAAAATATTTAACAGCTTTGCTTTCTCCTCGTCGCTCTCTGCGACTCCCCCCTCATTACTCTTTAAAGGGCCGACACCTTCAGATTTATACTTTTTAGTAAGGCACAGTACTAATGAAGGAAGTGCACTACTGCAATTCTGCCAAATATTAAAAGATCATTTTAGCTAAAACTTGGAATGGATCAAAATATGGATGAGGCCAAATAGGATTTCAAGAAAATGGCGAGATTTAACTTGCATCACTATCACCAAATTCCCCAAGAACATAGTAGGGGAACGACAATCTGCATCGTATCTGCCACAGTCCTGCAGCAGCAAACGATGTGGATTTTGCTGTGGAATTCAAATGCTGCGGTTTTGTCATAGACTTTATCCACATCTGCACAGAAATCTGCAACATGAATTGACATGCTGCAGATTTAGTCACAGAAATTGTGTTTGAGTGTAGAGAAGCTGTTTTTAAAATCTCATCCACTTTGCTGCTACTGTAAATGCTCAGGATTTTCTGCACACAATTCTGCACCTTAAGGCCCCTTGCAGACGAGCATTCCTACCGCAGCGAGTCCGCATTGCAGCTCCCGGCCTGACCTCCCAGCGCTGCTGGGGATCACATAGCATCATAAATCAATATAATGCTATGTAACCCTTACAGCTCTGGAATGTATTGGATAACACTGGCATAATGCTGCCAGTGTTATCCAATACATTCCAGAACTGTAAGGGTTACATAGCATCATAAATCAATATAATGCTATGTGAATTCCGCCAGTGCTGGGAGGTCAGGCCGGGTGCATGCGGGGCGGACTCGCTGCGGGAGGAACGCTCGTCTGCAAGGGGCCTAACTGATTCAGAAAATGAGTATAGAAGGAACAGAAGAGTCGTCACATACTAGAAATTTGGTTTTATTAAAAAGAAAAAAAAAGGTAGATAGAAATATCTTACAGCTGAAAATAGTAAACACTTCCTCTATGGGGAGAAAAGGTTGTTCTTGGATGGCAAATTGTTTTTCCTTATGACATATTTGCTGCAGCAGCACTTTTGCTCAGCTCTGCTTTCTGAAACTCCTCCACTGGAAAATAATCAAACACTCACTCGTCTACTTCTATATAATACAAGCGTCTGCATTAGGCCTTGACTCGCCAGTTTTACAAAAGAAGAAAAGCAAACTTAACAGAAATGTGGCCTGGCTGGCATATTGTTTTTTGTTACAGAATTTCTGCATTACAGAAAAGTACTAGAAAATCTATAAAATTTTCAGAATCCTCAGGATAGGTCTTCAGTATCTGATCAGTGGGACCCCCGCCAGTCGGCTGTTTGAGAAGCCACCGTCGCTCCTGTGAGCGCCACGGTCTTCTCTCAGCTTTTCCTAGGCCAGTGACATCACGTTCATCGGTCACGTGGCCTAGGAGCAGCTCAGCCCCATAGAAGTGAATGCGGCTGAGCGCGATACCAAGCACTGCCGCTATACAATGTACAACGCTGTGCTTGGTAAGCTGAGAGAAGGCCGCGACACTCACAAGAGCGCCGGTGTCTTCTCCAACAGCGGATCAGTATAAATATCTCGGAAAACCCCTTTAATGTGTCTGAAGTATTTATGTATTAGATCGAAAACTGTAGGCATTACCAGTTTTAGGCCCCTGGATATAAACAATGAATGTTTCCATTCACTGACAGATTGTGAAAATGAAGAGGCGTTGAAACAAAAACCATACGTGCAGCACCTGCCCAGGCTTTACACGTGCTGTTACTGAACCTCATCATGTCTGCAGCCATCTATAGTCACTTTACAAAAGGTACACTCAGCAACAGCCAGCCCAGGGGCTGAAATAGAAGTTGCAAGGAGGTTAAACTGACCTGGCTGCCCTGCTCCATTGTCTCATCACTAGGTCTTACAATTTAAGGGCTCATTCTGGCAACCGTATATTAGTGTTCATTTCTATGGGGCCGCGAAAGATGCGGACAGCGTGTGCCGCCCGCATCTTTACTCCTGTTCCACGGCCCCGTGGTCTGTTTTTGAGGACAAGAATAGGCATTTCTATAATAGGGCTGGCCATTCCTCGAAACGCGGCACAAACACACACACACACAACCGGTATCAGTGTTTTGCAGACCGCAAAACAGATACGGTCACATGAATGATCCCTAGCGGTTAGGCCGACTGCACACGGGTGTGGGCGAGTGTGTAGAAGATCCGTACGAATTTCCATGTGGATTTCTGTGCGTTGTTCCGTTTTTTTTCGTGGACCCATTGACTTTCAATGGGTCCGTGGAAAAATCTGAAAATGCACCGTTTTGCAGCCGCATCCGTGATCCGTGTTTCCTGTCAGTCAGAAAAATATGACATGTCCTATTTTTTTTGACGGACAACGGTTCACGGACCCATTCAAGTCAATGGGTCCATGAAAAAACACGGATGCACACAAGATTGGAATCCGCGTCCGTGGTCCATGGCCGTAGGCTACTTTCACACAGACGGATCCGCAGATCCGTCTGCATAAAAGCTTTTTCAGAGCTGAGTTTTCACTTCGTGAAAACTCAGATCCGACAGTATATTCTAACACAGAGGCGTTCCCATAGTGATGGGGACGCTTCTAGTTAGAATATACTTTGAACTGTGTACATGATTGCCCCCTGCTGCCTGGCAGCACCCGATCTCTTAGAGGGGGCTGTGATCCGCACAATTAACCCCTCAGGTGCTGCACCTGAGGGGTTAATTGTGCGTATCATAGCCCCCTGTAAGAGATCATGTGCTGCCAGGCAGGAGGGGGCACACCCCCCTCCCTCCCCAGTTTTAAATTCAGGCCTCCCCTCCCTCCCCTGTATTACTGTAAATTCATTGGTGGCCAGTGGCCCCCCCCCCTCCCTCCCTGTAATACAGGGGAGGGAGGTGGGGCCTACTGGCCACCAATGAATTTAAAACTGGGGAGGGAGGGGGGTGTGCCCCCTCCTGCCTGGCAGCACATGATCTCTTACAGGGGGCTATGATACGCACAATTAACCCCTCAGGACCTGAGGAGTTAATTGTGCGGATCACAGCCCCTGTAAGAGATCGGGTGCTGCCAGGCAGCAGGGGGCAGTCATGTACACAGTTCAAAGTATATTCTAACTTGAAGCGTCCCCATCACTATGGGAACGCCTCTGTGTTAGAATATACTATCGGATATGAGTTTTCACGATCTAACTCAAATCCGATGGTATATTCTAACATAGAGGCGTTCCCATGGTGATGGGGACGCTTCAAGTTAAAATATACCATCGGATTGGAGAAAACTCCGATCCGATGGTATAATAGGGACTCCTGACTTTACATTGAAAGTCAATGGGGGACGGATCCGTTTGCAATTGCACCATATTGTGTCAACTTCAAACGGATCTATTGACTTGCATTGTAATTCAGGACGGATCCGTTTGGCTCCGCACGACCAGGCGGACACAAAAACGACTTTTTTTTCATGTCCGTGGATCCTCCAAAAATCAAGGAAGACCCACGGACAAAAAAAAATGGTCACGGATCACGGACCTACGGACCCCGTTTTTACGGACCTTCAAAAAAAAAAAACGGTCGTGTGCATGAGGCCTTTTGGAAATCCGCACAGCAGGTCAATATCCACGCAGAAAAATAAATCTGCAAAGTGTACATGAGATTTGTTTAGTCTCCTACTCTTTGTTGGCACTGTACTATGCTGTGGTGTTTCCGTGCGTATTGTGCAAAGTGTGCAAACATCCTAAATACAGTACAAAGATATAATATGGAACTGATATAACATTTTATCCAAACCACAAGTGACTTCTCAGAACACTTGACGAATCGCCTATATGGAATAATTTTTGCCCGGAGTTATACTTTGTATAGTGCTGCATATGAATGAGCAATTCAGCTCTGCTACATCTGTACATATTAAAAATGCACTCAGATATCTAACTTTAGGGCGGCATGGGCGAGATCAGTGCAGAGATGTAAAGAAGCGAGGCATCTTTCACCTTTTCTGTAAAAGGTCAAACTGAATGAGCGCATAAAAAAAGATGTAAAAAATGTCTTCACTATTACACAAATATAAGGAACATAACACTCACCGACCTCAGGTGCCTTTACACATTAAAGTCAACAATGCATAAAGACATTTAAAATAAGATATGACTAGAGCAAATATTGAAACCTAACACATGATAAGAAAAGGATAACAGCAGTCTCCACAACGATCACGTGTAGACTAAGGATACCTGCAGAACGCACTACCTCAGCTTATAAAGACTACAAAAGATTCATGTAATAATTTCCTGTTCTGTTATCAGTATAATAGTTATTGTATTATCTACGGTGTATGCCCAACTATAGACTAGACCCTGCTGCCTACTACTGTACGATTCAGTGTTGACCCAGTCTGTCTTAGGGGTCATGTACACAAACTTATTTTTTGGCCGTGTCCTTTCTGGGTTTTATTTTTGCAGCCCATATGCGGAACCATGCACTTCAATGGGGCCACAACATTTTTTTAAAAAATACGGAAATGACTCTGTGTCCATATGTCTGTTACGCATAAAAATAGAACATGTCCTATTATTGTCCGCATTATGGACAAGCATAGGACTGTTCTATTAGCGGTCAGACATTCCATTCCGCAAAATGCGGAATGCATATGGCCAGTGTCCAAGTTTTGCAGATCAGCAAATTGTGGACCGCAAAAACAACTGTAGTGTGCATGAGCCCTTAAGGCTGTATAAGACAGGCAGATTTTTTGGCAGATGATCGCTAACGTAGTAACGCTCGTTAGCGATGATCTAGCAGTGTAATACTGCCGCCAATTAGCCGATGAATGAGCAAACTGGCAATTGGAATCTTTCAATAGGTTTAAAAAGCATTTGCCGGCGGCAGATCGTACCGTTTCATTATGATCTGCTGCCAGCAAACAATGATTCAGTATGGGGACGAGCAATGGCATAATGATCGCACCTCCCTATATGGAGGAGGAGATCGCTGCATGTAATAGCAGCGATCTCCTTCACTGACGAACAAGCGATTGCCGGGAAGCAACGCTTCCCTCCCGACAGCCGCCTGCCTGATCTGGCTGTTTAATACAGCCTTTACCTGTAAAGGTGTTTGCAGGACTCAGACATTGATGGCCTATCACAGGTGAGCAATATCAGATCGGTGGAGGTCCAGCTCCTGGCACTAAGCAGCTTTTTGGGCAGCTGACCTGAATGGAAGCTGAGCTGCAGTACCCCAGCACAGGCACTACACAGTGGGTGGAACCTTGTGCTTCCAGTTCTGAACACTCTCCAGGAGGTAGGTGTATGCGTGTCAAAGTCAACAACCAAGAGAAGACTTCACCAGAGTGAATACAGAGGGTTCACCACAAGATATAAACCATTGGTGAGCCTCAAAAACAGGAAGTCTAGATTAGAGTTTGCCAAACGACATCTAAAAAAGCCTTCACAGTTCTGGAACAACATCCTATGGACAGATGAGACCAAGATCCACTTGTACCAGAGTGATGAGAAGAGTATGGAGAAGGAAAGGAACTGCTCATTATCCTAAGCATACTACCTCATCAGTGAAGCATGGTGGTGGTAGTGTCATGGCGTGGGCATGTGAGGCTGCCAATGGAACTGGTTCTCTTGTATTTATTAATGATGTGACTGCTGACAAAAGCAGGATGAATTCTGAAGTGTTCCGGGCAATATTATCTGCTCATATTCAGCCGAATGCTTCGGAACTCATTGGACGGCGCTTCACAGTGCAGATGGACAATGACCCAAAGCATACTGCAAAAGCAACCAAAGAGTTTAAGGGAAAGAAGTGGAATGTTATGCAATGGCCAAGTCAATCACCTGACCTGAATCCGATTGAGCATTAATTTCACTTGCTGAAGACAAAACTGAAGGGAAAATGCCCCAAGAACAAGCAGGAACTGAAGACGGTTGCAGTAGAGGTCTGGCAGAGCATCACCAGGGATGAAACCCAGCGTCTGGTGATGTCTATGTGTTCCAGACTTCAGGCTGTAATTGACTGCAAAGGATTTGCAAGCAAGTATTAAAAAGTGAAAGTTTGATTTAGGATTATTATTCTGTCCCATTACTTTTGGTCCCTTAACAAGTGGGAGGTACATATGCAAACTGTTGTAATTCCTACACCGTTCACCTGATTTGGATGGAATTACCCTCAAATTAAAGCTGACAGTCTGCAGGTAAAGCACATCTTGTTCTTTTCATTTCAAATCCATTGTGGTGGTGTATAGAGCCAAAAATGTTAGAATTGTGTTGATGTTTCAATATTTATGGACCTGACTGTAGCCAAGTCATTTATAGTTAAAACGGTGTCCAGCATCAAGCAGTGCGGAAAACTCCGAAGGTTGGATGAGCAGGCAAAAGGTGATGCAACGGTGCAGCCAGTACTATGCTATACAAGAGCCCGTGGGGCTCAGACCATCTGTACCAGTGAGATTTTGAGACTAAATTTGATATTGTATTGTCCTGCACTGGAAAACATTGCCCTATGTACAGGAGGGAATGGATTACTTTGGCATAACAGAAAGTTGTTAGGCTAGTTTCACTCTTGCGGCCTGCTTTCTGGCAGAGCAGTTAGCGGTTTTTGTCCAGTCCAATCCCGGCATATTTGCCGGGTAGCAGCTGCATCTCACTATAGTCAATGGGGCCGGTAGGCGTTGCGGTAACATCCGGCTACACCGGATCCAGAGACCTCTGGCAGGTTCTCTGCCACAACAGCCTTCTGGAGAGCAGGCCGCAAGTGTGAAAGAAGCCTAAGTCAACAGATATTGGGCAGTGCTGTTTATCTGTAAGGTGTGGATAACTCTATGAACTCTTCTGCGCCCTTTAGTTTTTCTGTTGTTGCAGGTCTAAAAGTTGTATTATCTGCATACGGTACAATAATGCAGCCTGCACAGTTCGTTAGTAATGCAAATAAAATGATTGCCAAGTACTTTGAAAAACCGTAGATGTATTTCTCCTGTGTAAGGAAGGAAAAGGTAAAGCTGTTCTATGACCCGTGATTGTTGTGAGATGCCAGAGAAGAAAAGCTCATGGAAATAAAACCACACGACACCAAAGAAAAGTCAGATTTGGAAGTTATTCTGGGGATATAACCTCAATTCCGCATACTTTATTTCCATTCTTTCACATGGTCTATCTAAAGAGTATGAAAAGCTCAGCAGCAAGAGGAAAACGACCGCAGGCAGAAAACGGCATTCATTAATGTGCGGAGGGAGGAGGAAGCACACGCTGACTCTTATTAAATGCAAATGACACGGAAAAGGAGCAACAAGCCAACGATCAGTCAGGCACGACTTCCTGACCTACTAATCACACTGCAGCCATAGGTTATAATAGGTTACGATATGGCTTGTAATGAAATACACACGACAAGCACAAAAAGATATCTGATGTGTAAGGGGCCATCTTATGGTGCCTAATATGGAACCAGTAGGTAAGATTTCACCTTGCTGGATGCTATTGTTCCCGAGATAAACCCATGTTCATATACAAGGGTGCGGCTTCATCATATAGAAGCAGGAGCGAATGCAGGTACATAGCAGCAGAATCAAAATTTCCTGATAACTATTCTGGTGGTGATGGCATCATAAAAGCAATTCTGCACTAACCGAAGTGGCACTTGGACTTTGTACTAGCTCCGGCAAGTGTAGGGAATTTTAAATTTTCCTTATGTATGGTCTTAAGCCGAGTTCACAAGTGACTAAAAATCCAGGCGAAAAATCTGCAGAGGTTTACGCTGCGTTTCCACAGCAAAAGCCGCAACAAAACTGCACATACTACATGCGTTTTTTGTTGTGGAAAATTCTGCAGATTTCATCCTCTCCATTCAAGAGAATCCGCTGTATAAACTGCCATGCTGCGGATTTCAAATCTGCAATACCGCAGCTTTTCTGCTATGTTTTTTTACGCACTGCATGGATGAGAATTCAATTTTGCTGGTACTGTAAAACATTGCGGATTTGTCACACAAAAATCGGCAGCTAATCAGGCACATGTGACAGCCTTAGGCTGGTTTCACACGGGCGTTGCGGATTGGGGCCAGATGCGTTCAGAGTGCGTTCAGTGAAACTCGCACTATTTTGCAAGCAAGTTCAGTCAGTTTTGTCTGCGATTGCGTTCAGTTCAGTTTTTTCCGCGCGGGTGCAATGCGTTTTGATGCGTTTTTCACGCGCGTGATAAAAAAACTGAATGTTTACAAACAACATCTCTTAGCAACCATCAGTGAAAAACGCATCGCACCCGCACTTGCTTGCGGATGCAATGCGTTTTTCACGCAGCCCCATTCACTTCTATGGGGCCAGGGCTGCGTGAAAAAAAGCAGAATATAGAACATGCTGCGATTTTCACACAACGAAGAACTGATGCGTGAAAAACAACGCTCATGTACACAGACCCATTGAAATAAATGGGTCAGGATTCAGTGCGGGTGCTATGCGTTCACATCACGCATTGCACCCGCGCGGAAAACTCGCTCGTGTGAAAGGGACCTTAGGGTGACTCCACACGTGGCAGCTGTGCTACATTGTTAGTGCAGCAAGAAAATAAATAAATCACCAAAAAACTCATGGGGTCTTTGCAACAACATACCTATGTTTATGTGGCGTTTTCTTCCAGCAAAGTTACATTAATGCAATTTAAAGGGTTTTTGTAGCTTTTCATTACTGATGAACTATCCTCTGGTAGATCATTAGCATCTGATCGGCGGGGGTCTGACACAGAGGACCCCCTGATTAGCAGGGGCACTGGCAGTAGAGCTGCGGCCTTCTCGCTGTTTCCCACAGGCCTAGTGATGTCACGACTAGTATCACTGGCCTGGGCACGGCTAAGTCCTGTTGAAGTGGACGGGGTTTAGCCGCGCCAAGGTCAGCGATTTTAACCGTGACGTCATTGGGCCTGCAGGGAAACAGCGAAAAGGCTGCGGTGCTACTGCCAGTGCCCCTGCCTTCTCAAACCGATCATCAGTAATGAAATGCCTTTCTATTATGCTGGATTCAGCGATGGAGACTCCAGACGGAACCTCTGCCGCCGATGTGCACTTAACCTTAGGGTGTATACAGAGGATGCAGTTTTTGCCAAGTTTTTCACGGCGACTGAAGTTTTTACAGTTGAAACATGTTTCACTTGTGAAAACCACAGCAAACTGCATGCAGTTTATTTTTACAGTATGAATACACACTTAGGCCTCCTACCGCATCAGTTTTGTGGTCCGCAAAATACGGGCGTGGTTCGTGTGCTAACTGCATTTTTTTAGTGGACCGACAGATGCGGCAAACACAACATATGGATGATCTGTGTGCTTTCCGCATCCGTATGTCTGTTCCTCAAAAGGATAGAGCATATGATATACTTGGGCGCAAAACGTGGAGTCAATAAGTCCACAAAAATGCGGCTGCAACATGGACGGTATCTGTATTCTGCGGCTCTACAATTTCATAAGCGGAAATTCGCTCATCTCTAGTATTAATCATAGCTATTAATAAACTGACGTTTGTGCTCAGAAGATAGACAACCACAGCCAGTAAAGGTTATATTCAAGCCAAGGTGTGGCCGGCATCAGCTGAAGGCTCAGAAGGAAGTTAATACTGCTAAGGCTACTGTCACACTAGTATTTTTTGCGGATCCGTCATGAATCTGCAAAAACGCTTCAGTTACAATAATACAACCGCCTGCATCCGTCATGAACGGATCCGGTTGTATTATGTCTTCTATAGCTATGACGGATCAGTCATGAACACCATTGAAAGTCAATGGGGGAAGGATCCGTTTTCTATTGTGTCTTGCTACGCACCACATCGCGGACAGAAAAACACTGCTTGCAGCATTATTCTGTCCGTGATGGGAGCGCAACCAAATGGAACTGAATGCATTTTAGTGCATTTCGTTCAGATCAGTTTTGTCCCCATTGACAATGAATGGGGACAAAACTGAAGCATTTTCTTCTGCTATTGAGATCCTACGACGGATCTCAATAGCGGAATTGAAAACGCAGATGTGAAAATAGCCTAATAAAGCCCTACAAACAAAATCCTTACAATAGATGCACATCAAATAAGGCACATACTGTATGGCCCCGGTGAAGCTTCTGCATGCAGCTTAAGTAGTCAATTACTATAATGCACATCTGACAATCTGCTTGCAAACCATCTATACACAGTAGCTTAAAGGGGTTTTCCAGGAATTAAATATTGATGACCTATCCTCAGGATAGGACGTCAATATCAGATCGGTGGGGGGTGACTTCTGGTAACCCTGCCAATCCGGTGTCTGAAGATGCCGTGGTGCTCAAACAAGGGATGCGGCCTACTCATGGTATACCAGCACAGTTCTGTACCTTGTATAGTGACTGTGCTTGGTATTGCAGCTCAGGTCCATTCAGATGAATGCGACTGCGCTGCACAAAAGGTCATGTGACCAATAGAGGTGACGGTCGCTGGCCAAGGGAAAGGCTGCATAGGCCCCTTCCATCAGCTGATCTGCGCGGTTGCTGGTAGTCAGAACCCCAACAATCTTAAAATAAGCACATAACCCTGGGGATGGGCCATCAATATTTAAAGAGGCATTACGGTTTTAATGATTACATTTATTTCTATAGACAATAGGATGTCAAGCTATTTTCTAATTAACATCCATTTCACCATTTGCTCTCAGACCTTTATTATATCTATGCATGTACCTCTCCCTAAAAAAGAAAAAGAAAAAACGCATCCGTAGGAGAGCTACATAGGACGAAACATGGCGTCAGTCATGTGAGCCATCATGTGACCTTTCAGTTAACTGCCCAGGTATCTAACACGTGAATAATGTATTGAGAATATACAGTATTCCTACCTGCAGCAGTATCTCATACCCGTCAGTGCAGAAGCAGATCTGTTTTTTTTTTTATATTAAACTTTATTAACAACATGACATCACTGACAGACAGGCAGCCATTTTACAAATCACTACAGAGAGACACACAATGATGTAGATAATGTAATAAAAATAATGATTCTACCACCAATCCTATTTACTTATCACATTAATGTATCCCGTGTGCTGACCCTGCACACGTATGTCATGTAACACTAATTACTTATTGTCAGGGTGTAAAGAGTGTCTGATGCCTTGTTTCAGTTAGACCATGGATGCATTACATAGAACTGATACATGGGCTATACCACTCTTCTGCATACAGAGGTCAACAGTCTGATATAAGAAAGGTATGTATGCAGAATTTTAAATATGTGTTTATTCGAAAATTGTATGATTTCCTATTATATAAACAAATAAATAAAAAAATAAAAACCGGAATACCCCTTTAAAGCTCCGCACAGCCACCTATAGGTAGCTATCTTGTAAGTCATCGCTTATAAACAGCCTGCAGAACATGTGCTTATGCCAAGACCATGTGTAGCTGGCTGTGTACATGAGAAACAGAGACCAGCGGATTCACACGAAATGTTAATATTTTTTACAGAGAAAAGACACTTAGATGATGCAACACATAATACAATTACTGGCCTTCCTCAGCCAAAGGACAGACTTTTACTCCAGGTGCTTTACAAACCAAAAACTACAAGGGTCACCAACATGAACAACAAGAATTAGTCCATCATTTGAGCTAACACTGAATATTATGGGGGAGATTTAGTAACACTGGCATTGTGTGCGCTAGTTTTAAAGAGAACCGGTCACCAAATAAAAAAAAAAATGTAAGCTACAGGCAGCGTGTTATAGAGCAGGACAGATTGATACATAGTTTATTGGAAAATATTCATTTCATTTAAATTCCTGCTCGCTCTGGGCTTTGAAGTCAAGGAGGCGGTCCTATCAGTGACCGCGGTTTTCCCGCTCAGTATGTTAATACTGAGCATCGGTACAGGGAGGAGGAGACGCCAGGGTTTCTCAGTGGGCGTCTCCTTCTCCCTGGCTGTGCCGCGATCCAATCAATCACAGCGGAGAGCGTCACAGCCAGGGAGAAGGATACGCCCACGGAGAAATCATGGCGTCTCCTCCTCCCTGTACCGATGCTCAGTATTAACATATTGAGCGGGAAAACTGCGATGGGCACAGCGGGGCGTAGGAGTGATATTTAAAAAAAAAAAAAGGCAGGGTGGCAGTATCAGCCCGCAAGTAAAAGGTATTTATCTAAACTAAAAAAAATAAATAAAAAAAAACATGAAAGGTCCTCTTTAATTGTAGTACGCTGACAAATTACCTGCTGTCATGTTATATATGTATGCAATAACTTTTAAAAAGGAAAGAAAATTGAAAAAAGAAAATTCTGTTAATCCAGATGTTCCCTCAGGAGAGCATAAAACAGTTTACGTCATATTCTTCGGTATCGCTCACTACACAGGCTCCTGATTGCGGCTTTATTTGGCCGGGAACATGCAGCATTCAGATGTACTGTTTTATTTTAACCAGTCAACCGCTTTCAGCTTAGTTTATTTTCTGTAAAGATATTCTATTTTCACATGGAAGTGACATAACTGGGCCAAGTCTGGTTTTAGGTCACACAAAGGATGACACATTCAAAGCGGATTTAAAAAAATTAAATTAAATTATAAAAATCCAGGGGCAGAATACCATTTATGAACAAAACCGCTTTAAAGATCTATAAAAGGTAAAGCTTTATTTCAGAAGATACCCGCCTGCTCAGAAAATCACAACTCTTTAATAGTCACTGATTTTGACCACAATTCAGGGAAAAAGTATTTCTATACAGAACGCAAGACACATTAGTGAGATTGATTAAGGGTCCATTCACACGACCGTATGTATTTTGCAGTCGGCAAAACGCGGATCCACAAAAAATACAGATCACATCAGTGTGCATTCCGTATTTTGCAGGATGGAACATCTGGCCCCTAATAGAACAGTCCTATCCTTGTCCGTAATGCAGACAATAATAGAACATGTTCTGTTTTTTTGCAGAACGGAAATATGGAAACGGAATGCACACAGTAACTTCCGCTTTTTTTTGCGGACCCATTGAAGTGAATAGTTCCGCATACGGTCCGCAAAAAAAAAAAAAAAAATGGCGCTCTCCACTTTGATTGGACCACGCTACAGCCAGGGAGAAGGAGACGCCCATTAAGAAACAGGGCAGTCTCCTCCTCCCTGTACCGATGCTATTCATTAGCATATCAGGCCGGAAAAGTGAATGGGGGGCACAGCTGGCGAACGGAGCGGTGCCCAGACAAACTAGTAAGCGATATTACATCCCTGCACTATGCCCTACATAACCTGCTACTTATTTCATAAATGTCTGAACCCATGAAAGGTCCTCTTTAAATTGTCCTCATAATACAAGTGACCTAAATTAATCTGCCCTTTTAATTTGGACTAACTCCCCCAGCCCCCTTAGACAGTGCAGTCTTAGGCCTCATTCACACGTCAGTGTTTTGGTCAGCGATTTCCATCAGTGATTTTGAGCCAAAACCAGGTACGGCTCTAAAACACAGAAGAGGTGCAGATCCCCCTCTTAGGGCTCATTCAGACGACTGTATAAATGGGTCCACATCAGTTTCGCAATTTTGCTGAATGGGTGCGGACCCATTAATTTCAATAGGGGCCGCAAAAGATGAGGACAGCACACAGTGTTCCGTTTATGGCCCCACAAGAAAGATAAAAAATGTCCTATTCTTGTCCGTGGGCAAGAATAGTCATTTCTACCATAGTGCCGGCCATGTGTGGTCAGCAAAATGCGGACCGCAAAACACTACGACCGTCTGAATGAGCCCTTATACCAGGGACGCTCAACCTTTTGGCCCTCAAGCTGTTGCAAAACTCCCATTATACCTGAACAGCCAATAGCTATTTGTTGGGAATTGTAGCTTTGCAACAGCTGGAGGGCCACAGGTTGAGAATCCCTACCTTATACCTTATATCTGTGGAGCCTCCAATCCTGGTTTTGGCTCACAATCACTGATGGGAAACACTGACCAAAACACCGACGTGTGAAGGAGGCTTTACACATCAGCACTAAGGGGACTGCAGATGAAAACATGTTGCAGCAGTGTTGAAAGTCAGACCCTTAAAAAAAAAAAAAAAACATTTTAAAATCTGTACAAATATTCTAAGAGTTGCAGCCCCAATTAAAAGGGTATTTAGTAATTTTATGAGTTTTTTAATTTTTATTGATTGCAAAATTTGTTGAAAGAAAAGACGCTGGCTGTCTGCAGCCATCACTAGAGGGCGCTCTGGAGGTTACTACATCTGTCTACACATTGAACTCAGCATTGCTCACATCTGTGTCAGAGGCTCCATTAGGCCAGAAACTTACTTATGCTGGCTATACACAAACGTTTAATCAAAGTGCGGCCATCAAACACCCTTCAGATCATTTATACAAATGATCCCCACCAGGAAAAGTAGCACAATGAGCTTGTGCAAAGTGGCAAATGAATGAATTTACCCACATATGACATACATATATGGTTTCTGCTACCAAAGCCAAACTGTTTCAGTCTGTCACATTTTTAATAGACAGAAATGATGTTCATGTAAAAATTTCAAATTGTGGTCAGCCAAAATGGCCCAAATCGCCTATTTAAGCTGACTTATCTTAAAAAGAGGGCTTGTAACCAATCCTGACATGTCTGTTTTAGTAATTACTTGCATTCCCCATGTAATAATTCTGGAGCATCTTAACACCATTCCTTTATTTTTCCCTGATATAAGTTATGAATGAATTACTTACTACAGTCTGCAATGAAGGTCCAGAGGGTGTTACCAGTTGAAGGTGTGTCCCTGCACAGTCTGACATTATACAATCCGTGCTGCCAGTGTTACACTGTGCAGGGACACCCCCAACTAGTAATATCTATCTGGACCTTCCTTGAAAACTGCTAGTAATGCATTTAACTTCTAGCAGGAGTAATAAAGGGATGAGACATCATAGAGTCATACAAATAGATGCTCCAGAATGGTTATTACAAGGGAATGCCAACAGTTGCTAAAACAGGAGAGGACTGTTTTAGACCACATCCGATCCGCATTTTTTGTGGGTCATTCCGTGGCATCCGCAAAATTACAGAACTTGTGCCATTCTTGTCTGCATTACGGACAAGGATAGGACTGTTCTATTATGGCCCCATTCTGCATAATATGGAACACACATGGCGGTATCCGTGTTTTGCGGATCCGCAATTTGCAGACTGCAAAATAGGCAATGGTTGTGTGTATGAGCCCTTAAGTGTAGCAGCAGTTTTAGACTTCTAAAGAGGGAGCAAAGAGCATGTATTGTCATTTTCCACCTTTTTTCAACTGGATAGGATCACCAAAATGGCCATCAGAAGGGCATGCAGTAGGGACCGTGCCCTTCATGTGCCATCTCTACTATAAAGCCCAAGACAGAAAAGGAGGTCATTTAAACACACATTTTATTATTACATGTGGATTTAGATACTAAAGGGTTTCTTCATGAGTAGATAACTAAATCTCATTTACCAGAACGCCGCTCAAGCTTTGTAATATACAGTTCTTGCTTAGTGGTTACAGCAGAAGACGTCGTATTTTCTTAGATTCCTAGTAAATGTCATTTCATGGCTTTTACAGCACATTATAGGTCAACTGTTACTTATGTTCTTTGTAAACGGGCCAGGAAAGGTCATGATCAAAGGGTTTCTAGGAGGTACGTGGGGGGGGGGGGTTGATGGGTCCAATGCTGCCACACAAGCTGTGACCTGACCACAAGTCTTGTAAAAACCATGATGCCTTGCGTATGCTACAAATGTAAAATGAGCCAAATCTCTGCAAAATCAGCTGCTCTGTCTCTTTACACCAGAGGTCACTAAAAATTACTGCTAACCTGAAGGCAAGGTCTTATCACGCAAATGTCAGGGCCAGTTAAAGGGGTTCTCTGGGAATCAAGAAAATGAAAATACATAAAAATTACTTTAATATAAATATATTCCCAAATGCCTTTCATTAGTTATAATGGCTCGTTTTGTCTAGGGCTCATTTCGTCTAATGATTGCTCCCCCGACAAAACGAGCCATTATAACTAATGTAAGGTATTTGGGAATATATTTATAATGAAGTAATATTTATGTGTTTTCATTTTCTTAATTCCCAGAGAACCCCTTTAACAAGAGTCAACCAAGGCTGCAATGGCCTCCAGTTATCTGCATTTCAATCTTAATCACTTAAAGTATAGGAAGTGGCAGAACAGAAGATCTAATCTTATATTCCATACACTTAGTGTTGTTCTTCCTACAAAACAGTAAAAAAATAAAATAAAAAAATATATAAAAAAAATAGCCCTGTGTGTATGACTCCTTAACCCCTTGTTGACGTAAACGAAGGGGCTTTATGCTAGATCGCTGGCTTTAGTCAATGATTATACGGTATGTACCCAAAATGGTGCATTAATGGAAAAAACAAAAACATTATAGCTCTTGGAAAGCGAAGATGAAAAATTTGATGGTCACAATCAGATAGCCTTCACCTAGAAAATAATATCAATCAGCCTTCACTGGCAGCAACAAACCAACACCATAGGTGCTACAAATAACTGACCAAGACACAACACAAAACAAAAAACGTAAGGCCTCATGCACATGACTATATCGGTTTTGCGGATCTGCAAAATATAGATACCATCCATGTTACACCCACATTTTTTGTAGACCCGTTGACTTCAATGGCTCAGTGGTTTGCATTTTGTAGACAAGTACAGAGCATATGCTATCATTTTGTGGAACGGCCATACGGATGCGGAAAGCACACGTATCAAAAATGATAGAATATGTTTGCAAAATGCGAACCATGAACCCACAGAAGTGAATGGGTCCACAAAAAAAAAAAAATGCGGATGGCACGTGTGTGCATAAGGCCTTACAGACTGGTTTCACATCGCTATGTTATTTTCAATAGTTATACTCTGTTTAAGGAGCAAAACAACGAAAATGAACATACAGCGGTTTGCAGCCTGCATTCTTAGAGGGGTATTCTCATCTTCCCTTTTCATACTTACCTTCCTTGAGCGCGACATTCACTTCCTGGATTCTTCTCCCAGCTGGGCCGTGCTTGCGCAGAAGACTAAGATTTTCTCCCGGCCGGGCAATGCCCTGAACGCGCACGCCGCCGCGAATGCGCCATGGTGACTTATTCCTGGCCTGTATAGTACAGAGCCGGCGTGCGCGTTCGCGGCTCTGTACTATACTGGAGAGGTGGCCGTAACCAGGGGAGACCAAAGACAACATCAGGTAACAGGGGACTTATTTTCTAAAAAAAAAGGGTGGGAATTGGGTAATAACATGTATTAGAAAAACCACTGTCAAATCATTAACAGATTTAACAGTGATCATTAAGATGAGAATACCCCTTTAAGTCTGTGTTTCAATAATAAGATGCAAATATATGCCACACACTTCCATACACCAGGGCCATACATTTAGTGTATACACCAGGATATTTTCTCAAACTGTGTACGGCCTGAGCAACCAGGAACATTTTTCAAAAGACTGACTGGTTTCTAGAATTTTATAATGTATTTTTTGAAATAAATAATTTATGCTGAAAAACAGTGCACTAGGAAATACAGGGAAAAAAAATATAAAAAAAATAATGAAAGAAATAGAAACACAGTTTGTATCTTCCTGGGTGGTCCATCTGATCCTTTTAAACCACAACCACTGAAGGCATAAACATCCAAGCAGCATGCTAGCACTTCACTTGGCAGTACATCAGGCTGAATGCTTTGACCCAAATAACGTGAACTACCACTACACGGTGCAATTACAAATTTGAAATCCTATTAACTCACAAAACAAATCAGATTATTGGACTTCCAAAACACGAAGAATAAGGATAATCGTCTTACCTTGCTTTTGTATGAATACTCTAAGCAGCGGGTTGGCACTTGAAACAGCTTTACAGAAATTGTCATCATTGTTAATTGGAAGAAGGTCCCCATGGACATCGGCATAGCCAAGCAAAACATCTACACTGGAGATATTGTGGATCTGAAGGAGAAGATTGTAGAAGTCCTCAAACGTCCCGGGCTTATATCGATTTAAAGAGAATCTTCTGAACTCTGCTCCATACTGAAAGCAAAATACATCAAGTCCATTAACACTCCTTGACCACAGCACTGCATCTCCTAAAAAAGGTACATAAGTGAAATCACTTCAACATTGAAAATCGAAAAATTGTTGACTTGTGGACATTTAGGTTCTACAATTTGTACATCCGACTTGTCTAGGCTCCTGAATTTTCCAGGAATCTCCCAAAACAAGGGACATCCCCCAGAAATTCAGCAGAGCAGGCAAGTCTGTTCTGAAGGCCACTTGCAGAGGACACTGTGCTGCTATGAATGAAGGTAATTGGTGTAGAAAATGTCTATAGGACAAAATCAGACCACGTCCCAAATCTCCATGAAAATGAATGGCTCACATATGAAGGGTTAATATCCAGAAGGCCTTGCACCATATGTGCTCTGTGTCAGAAGCTACATATTGATTAATCATACATTGCAGAAAGGTCAGCAGCTATTCTCCAGTAATCACCTGTAATGACCCACACTTTTTTTTAGGTTAAGACAGTAGATGCATACAACAGTCGTTCACAATATATCTGTTGTGTGGATCCTGATCAAGCAGACTGATGACATAAGGAAAACTTGATAATGCTTGATAATACAGCATAAAAGTCCTCTAGTAGCACTATATGAGTGCATAAAATAAAATGTTCTATTGAAAGACCGAACTGAGCATGTATGACCACCTCAGTAGGTGGAGGTGCACATTACTATATTGATTAACCACCAAGGGGTGCCGTTATAATGAAGATAAGAGTATCTCACAACTGGAGCATTTTTGTAAGAGAAAACAAATTACAAAAGTAGTATTTCATGCTGAATTATGTTAAAGAAATATTTAATGGTGGCACAACCCCCTTTAACTCCTTATTGTATATCATATGGCTTTTCTATTATTAGGCAATTTCATTTATAATGCTTCCAAGAATGCACAAAATCATTTTATATGTATATAATTTTATATTTATACATTTATATGAAAGTAAACTTCAGCAGAGTAAACCGTGAAGCTCTCAATGCAAATGTGCAATTAGAAAACTGTAAACTGAATTAATTTTTTTTTAAATAAAACAACCCATTAAAATTAAGTGCCAACTAATTGAGATGTATCTTAAATCTTGCGGAGCTGAGGAAATAAAATCCCAGAATGTGTTCAGTCTCTAAGAAAAAATAGAAAAAATTGACCAAATCTGATGTTGTTTCATTCAGTTTCACTTAGGTTTAATTATCTCTTCATCTGGAAATTACACTGAATGCTGGTCCCTAAGGACAAGTTCACCACAGGGATGAAAGCTACAAAATGAACCACACACAGATTGATAAGAGGAAAAAAAAAAAAAAGTGCCAAGATTTTTGCCTGAAGTTGCAGAAATTCAGAAGAAAATGTTTTTCTTTTAAGAATATTTTAAAACATGGCACAGAGCAGGGGCTGTATAAAATAAATCACCTTTTAAACCTTCTGCCGATCCAGCACCGACAGTCTGGTCTCCGCCTGGCATGCAATCATCACATGCTATTCCCCATTCACAGGCAATGAATGGACATGATGTTGTTCTTGCAGGACCACCGGTCATAGGTGCAAGAATTGCCCATTACTAGCAGTAATGCACCGATATCGCACTTGTGACTGCAGAGGCCAGTGACTGAAAGGTCACAAAAAGATTGATAGCAGAGCTAGTACATGTCCCAAGGGTTCCTTCAATGCTTGTATAAAAACAAATACATTTGAATCACTACCCATTTAATAAAGAACTGGACAGTTGTATAACAATGACTGCAACAAATCTACCTGAGGATAAATGGGAGAGCTTTAAATCCACATTGAGTAATTGCACTAAAAAATGTATTCCTTTATGTAACAAGTATACACGGCTAAAACTAAACCCCCCATGGCTTACAGCTACTGCGAAAAGGGCAAAAGACAAAAAAAGGGCATTTAAAAAATACAAATTTGAGGGGTCAGCTGTAGCGTTTGAAGATTACAAAGGGCTTAATAAAATCTGTAAAAATGAGATACAATTTGCAAAAAATGCAAAAAACGAACAGCAGGTAGCAAAAGCAAGCAAAACAAATCCCCAAAAATTCTTTAAATATATAAATGCTAAAAAAAAAAAAAAAAAAAAAAAAAAAAAACACAACAAGGTCCGAGCAGGTAGGTCCCTGAAGTCACTGAAGATAAGGAAAAAGCAAAGTTAATAAATGAGTTTTTTTAACTCTGTATATACAAAAGAAGAGAAAGGAGCTGATATCTGTGGTGCTGGGGCTGTTAGTACATCCAGTAATATACTCAACTGGCTAACTGTAGATATGATCCAAGATAAGTTAAATAAGATAAATGTGAACAAGGCTCCGGGTCCAGATGGATTACACCCAAGAGTGCTTAAAGAGCTCAGTTCAGTCACTGTCGTGCCCCTGTTTATAATTTTTAAAGATTCTCTAGGTACTGGTACAGTGCCAAGTGATTGTAGTCCCCATATTTAAAAAAGGATCTAGGTCCTTCACAGGTAATTATAGACCTATAGGCTTGGAAAGTATAGTTTGTAATTGGATTAAAAACTGGCTGAAGGACCAGAGAGAGGTGGTCAATGATTCCTATTCAGAATGGTCCCGGGTTATAAGCGGTGTACCCCAACGTTCAGTGCTGGGCCCTCTAATATTTTATTTATTTATTAATGATATCGAGGATGGTATTAATAGCACCATTTCTATTTTTGAAGATGACACTAAGCTATGTAGTACTGTACAGTCTATGGAAGAGGTCTATAAAATACACTCTGATTGGGCACCAACATGGCAAATGAGGTTCAATGTAAAGTTATTTGGGTGTCCTTGTAGATTGTAGATTAAACAACAGCATACTATGTCAATCAGCTGCTTCTAAGGCCACCAGGATAGTGTCATACATTAAACGAGGCATGGACTCGCAGGGCAGGGATGTAATACTACCACTTTACAAAGCGTTGGTGCAGCCTCATCTCAAAAAGCAATTCAGTTCTGGGCACCAGTCCATAGAAAGGATGCTCAGCAGCTGGAAAAAGTACAGAGGAAAGCGACTAAACTAATAAGAGGCCTGGAGGGTCTTAGTTATGAAGAAAGATTAAAAGAATTGAATTTATTTAGTCTTGAGAAGAGACGTCTAAGGGGGGACATGATTAACCTATATAAATATATAAGGCCCCTTTCACACGAGCGAGTATTCCGCGCGGATGCGATGCGGGAGGTGAACGCATTGCACCCGCACTGAATACTGACCCATTCATTTCTATGGGGCTGTGCACACGAGCGGTGATTTTCACGCATCACTTTTGCGTTGCGTGAAAATCGCAGCATGCTCCTCTTTGTGCGTTTTTCACGTAACGCAGGCCCCATAGAAATGAATGGGGTTGCGTGAAAATCGCAAGCATCCGCAAGCAAGTGCGGATGCGGTGCGATTTTCACGCACGGTTGCTAGGAGACGATCGGGATGGAGACCCGAACCTTATTATTTTCCCTTATAACATGGTTATAAGGGAAAATAATAGCATTCTGAATACAGAAGGCTAAGTAAAACAGGGCTGGAGGGGTTTAAAAAAATAAAAAATCATTTAACTCACCTTAATCCACTTGCTCGCGATGCCCGGCATCTCCGTCTGACTCTTTTACTGTATAGGACCTGTGGAGAGCATTAACTATAGTTTAAGGACCTGGGATGACGTCACTCTGGTCATCACATGGTACGTCACATGATCTTTTACCATGGTGATTCATGGTCAACCATGGCAGTTGCTTCAATGCATTTAGGGGGGTGGTCCTGGTCAAGACAATCTCCTGAACTCCAAACTGAATGTCAGAATGGGAAAGAAAGGTGATTTAAGCAATTTTGAGCATGGCATGGTTGTTGGTGCCAGACGGGACGGTCTGAGTATTTCACAATCTGCTCAGTTACTGGGATTTTCACGCACAACCATTTCTAGGGTTTACAAAGAATGGTGTGAAAAGGGAAAAACATCCAGTATGCGGCAGTCCTGTGGGCAAAAATGCCTTGTGGATGCTAGAGGTCAGAGGAGAATGGGCCGACTGATTCAAGCTGATGGAAGAGCAATGTTGACTGAAATAACCACTCATTACAACCAAGGTTTGCAGCAAAGCATTTGTGAAGCCACAACACGCACAACCTTGAGGCGGATGGGCTACAACAGCAGAAGACCCCACCGGGTACCACTCATCTCCACTACAAATAGGAAAAAGAGGCTACAATTTGCACGAGCTCACCAAAATTGGACTGTTGAAGACTGGAAAAATGTTGCCTGGTCTGACGAGTCTCGATTTCTGTTCAGACATTCAAATGGTAGAGTCCGAATTTGGCGTAAACAGAATGAGAACATGTATCCATCCTTTGATGGCTACTTCCAGCAGGATAATGCACCATGTCACAAAGCTCGAATCATTTCAAATTGGTTTCTTGAACAGGACAATGAGTTCACTGGACTAAAATGGCCCCCACAGTCACCAGATCTCAACCCAATAGAGCATCTTTGGGATGTGGTGGAACGGGAGTTTTGTGCCCTGGATGTGCATCCCTCAAATCTCCATCAATTGCAAGATGCTATCCTATCAATATGGGCCAACATTTCTAAAGAATGCTATCAGCACCTTGTTGAATCAATGCCGCGTAGAATTAAGGCAGTTCTGAAGGCAAAAGGGGGTCCAACACCGTATTAGTATGGTGTTCCTAATAATTCTTTAGGTGAGTGTATATATACACACACACACACACATACATACATACATACATACATACATATATATATATATATATATATATATATATATATACACACACACACACATACACATACACTGCTTGAAAAATATTAATACATAAGTAAATAAAAAATGCTGCAATGGTTATTAACTTTTCACACAACTCTACATAAAATCTATAGTACAAGTGACCGCAAAAAACTTTGTAATATGTCAGGGAGAAATGTCTAGTTCTCATGTTATCAGCTGTTTATCACTCTCCCTCACCCCTTTGCTAATTGATTTTCACTTTGAAAAATGCCTTAAAGGGATTGTCCGGGCTTTTACTATTGATGACTAATCCTCAGGATAGGTCATCAATATCAGATGGGCAGGGGTCTGACACTCCTGCCGATCAGCTGTATGAGGAGATGGCATGCACAGTGCGCACGTGACGTCTCCCTTCTGTCTTTCTATGCGTTTCTGCTATGTCAATGGCAGAGGTGAACAGGAAGGGAGACGGCACGTGCGCACTTCGTGCGCAATCTTCTCATACAGCTGATCGGCAGGGGTGCCGGATCCCTGCCGATCTTATATTGATGACCTATATTTATTATGTAGAGAAAGTTAATGCAAACCACTTACTAGTGATCCCACTGCAATCTTTGGGTACATCAGCTGTAGTGCACTAAGAACACCATGTAGCCTAACCCTTAAAGGGGTTGTCTCATTTCAGCAAATAGCATGTAATATGTAGAGGAGGTTAGTAGAAGGCACTTACTAATGTATTGTTATTACCTATATTGCTTCCTTTGCTGGCTGGATTTATTTTCCCATCACATTATAAACTGTTTGTTTCCATGGTTACGACCACCCAGCAATCCATCAGCAGTGGTCGTGCATGCACACTATAGAAAAAAGCACAAGCCTATGTGAGCTCCCATGGTCCTGGTCGCCAGAGAGGCCGGCACTTTCTCCTATAGTGTGCAAACACAACCAACACTGATGGATTGCATGGTAGCCATAGACATGGAAATGATCAATGTATAATGTGATGGAAAAATGAATCCAGCCAGCAAAGGAAACAATATGCATAACAATACATTAGTAAGTGGCTTGTATTAACTTTCTCTACATGATAAATGCCACATGCTGAAGTGACACAACCCCTTTAATACTGTCCAAGATGGGAGAAGAGAGGGATTATATTACACATGTCAATGCAAATCTATGGAGAGGGGAGGGGGAAAGGGGGATCAGGACCTCAGTGAGATACACACAGACAAACAGTATGCTGGAGCTACATGGGCTGAGATATAAACATCCTAAGTGATTTATCCACAACAATACAGGTCAGTACCTCTCTGTAATATCCTCCATGATCCTGGGGATTCTTCTGAGTGCATAACAGAAGGTTAGGAAGCAGATTCTCCTCTACTTTCTGTGTGCAGTGTATGGCAGTTAGTCTCCAGCCACCATGTCTGGGAGAACTGCAAACTAGACATTCAGCATGCATAGGGGACAACTAGCTACATGCAAGTCATATAATGGCCATAAATGCTGTTATTCCTCATGTACACACACTGTACTACTGATTACAGAAAACTTTGCACCCGGAGGTGCAGAATTTTAATCCACAGCTTGTCAATTTACATGGGGTGTTTATGTCTATAAGGTGCTGACTTAGAGGTTTTCCGAAATTTTTATACTGATGACCTATCCTCAGGATAGGTCATCAGTATCTGATCGGTGAGGGTCTGACAACAGATCAGCTGTTTGAGAAGGCATCAGCGCTCCTTTTGTGCCATGCTTACCAAACACAGCGCCATACATAGTATAGTGTCTGTACTTGTTATTGTGCTCAGCCCCATTCACCTCAATGGGGATGAGCTGCTCCTAGGCCACGTGATAGAAAAATGTTTCGTCACTCAGTCTAGGAAAAGTTGTCAGAAGGCCACGGTGCTCACAGGAATGCCGGTGCCTCCTCAAGCAGGTGAACGGCAGGATTCCGGGTGTCATCAGTATAAAAATCTTGGAAAACTCTTAAGAGATAAAGAGTGCTTGTAATTTCAATAATAGAGGAGTAAGTCAATAGGAATAAGAAAGGAGGTCTGGACTGAGACCTGGGGAAGGGGAGGAACGGAGGAGTAAAGGGAAGGTAGGTATATTAATGTTGATTAAATTTGACTAATGTCTGTGTTTGTATTGTATTTTGGAAATTTTTTAAATAAATAGTAAAAAAAAAAACACAAAATCACATCACAGCCCGCAATAAAAAAAACGAAAAAAAAAAACACAGTACTCAAACTATGCAATATTTTAACCACTAACATTTTTATACATTATATTTTCATTGACAGCCACATATGTATTCATAGTTTATATCATGGTTGCAGATATCTCCTCTCCATCTTACAGATTAGTCACAACCAGGGTGGATAAAAAAAAAAATCTGATTTTTATTTTATTTTTTAAATAAAAAAAATAAAAAAAACTGATTTTTTTTTTTATATAAAATGCTTTTTGGAGGAAAATATATTACCATCCAAAGGTTATTCCATCATCAAATAAAGATTAGTTTTTTAATTATGTAGAATAAGGCTGTATATGTTAAATTTGTTTGGTAAATAAATTTCATTAATCCATTCACAAGGTCATGCTCTTCCAGAGGTTTTTGTAAGATTATTGGGCAGTTTCTCTGCCTACAAGATATTATCACAGATGCTTGGTTTACTTTTGCAGTTCTCAAAACTGAATTTGACTCAGCAGAGATCACATGCCTCTTCTTCACAGCAAAAATGTTATAACATGAACAGAGTTGAGAAAAAGACCTTAATCCTAACTTCGACAAACCTATGAATACAGAATCAACTTAATCAAACTAATATGAAAAGTTGTTATTCTAAAAATCTTCATCTACTTCAAATGAACAGAGCTTAGCCCCGCCTAGGCCATTGATACTAGTCGTGACGTCACTGGGTTTGCGGTAAACAGCGAGAAGGCCGCGGCGCTACTGCCAGCACCGCTGCCTTCTCAAACAGCTGATCGGCAGGGGTCCTGGTTGTCAGACCCCGCCGACCAGACGCTGATGATCTATTCAGAGGATAGATCATTAGTTTAAAAAAAACTGCAGAACCCCTTTAAGAACATAAAACGTCCTCCTATTATTCCTCCCTGCCTCTCCTATATATATATATATATATATATATATATATATATATATATATATATATATATATATATATATATATATATATATACACAGTTGTGTTCAAAATTATTCAACCCCCACTGAAATTGAGTGTTTTGGCCAGTTTGACATTGATTTTGATCATTTCAGTCATCTTGTTTACAATTAAATCAAAGAGGCACTTGTAAGGCTACTTTCACACCTGCGTTGGGTGCGGATCCGTCTGGTATCTGCACAGACGGATCCGCACCTATAATGCAAACGCTTGTATCCGTTCAGAACGGATCCGTTTGCATTACCATGAACAAAAAAAAAAAAAAAAAAAAAAATGCAAACGGATCCGTCCAGACTTTACATTGAAAGTCAATGGGGGACGGATCCGTTTGAAGATTGAGCCATATTGTGTCAACTTCAAACGGATCCGTCCCCATTGACTTACATTGTAAGTCTGGACGGATCCGTTTGCCTCCGCACGGCCAGGCGGACACCCGAACGCTGCAAGCTGCGTTCAGGGGTCCGCCTGCTGAGCGGAGCGGAGGACAAACGGTGCCAAACTGATGCATTCTGAGCGGATCCGCATCCACTCAGAATGCATTAGGGCTGGACGGATCCGTTTGGGGCCGCTTGTGAGAGCCTTCAAACGGAACTCACAAGCGGAGCCCCAAACGCTAGTGTGAAAGTAGCCTAAGTCAGACAAATATAACATAACATTTATAATGAAATAACCACAAATGTCTTTTCTGTGCTCACATCATTATCAGTTTTATTCAACCCCCAAGTGACATTCAATCTTAGTACTTAGTACAACATCCTTTTCCAGTTATAACAGCTTTTAAAACGTGAAGCATAGCTTGACACAAGTGTCTTGCAGCGATCTATCGGGTATCTTCGCCCATTCTTCATGGGCAAAAGCCTCCAGTTCAGTCACATTCTTAGGCTTGCGCGCTGCAACTGCTTTCTTTAAGTCCCACCAGAGGTTCTCAATCGGATTCAAGTCTGGTGACTGCGATGGCCACTTCAAAATGTTCCAGCCTTTAATCTGCAACCATGCTCTAGTGGACTTGGAGGTATGCTTGGGATCATTGTCCTGTTGAAAGGTCCAACGTCTCCCAAGCCTCAGGTTTGTGACGGACTGCATCACATTTTCATCCAATATCTCCTGGTACTGAAGAGAATTCATGGTACCTTGCAAACGCTGAAGCTTCCCTGTACCTGTAGAAGCAAAACAGCCCCAAAGCATGATTGACCCCCCGCTATGCTTCACAGTAGGCAAGGTGTTCTTTTCTTCATAGGCCTTGTTCTTCCTCCTCCAAACATAGCATTGATCCATGGGCCCAAACAGTTCTAATTTTGTTTCATCAGTCCACAGAACACTATCCCAAAACTTTTGTGGTTTGTCCACATGACTTGGCATACTGCAGTCGACTCTTCTTATTCTTTGGAGACAGCAAGGGGGTGCGCCTGGGAGTTTTGGCATGGAGGCGTTCATTACGCAGTGTGCACCTTATTGTCCGAGCTGAAACTTCAGTACCCACATCTGACAAATCTTTTTTCAGTTCCTCAGCAGTCACACGGGGACTTTTCTCCACTTTGCGCTTCAGGTAGCGCACAGCAGTCGAAGTCAGCATCTTCTTTCTGCCACGACCAGGTAGCATTTCAACAGTGCCTTGAATTTGCGAATGATGCTTCCTATGGTGTCTCTTGGTATGTTTAACATCTTTGCAATCTTCTTATAGCCATTGCCCTTCCTGTGAAAAGAAATCACCTCTTCTCTTGTCTTCCTGGACCATTCTCTTGACTTCACCATGTTTGTAAACACACCAGTAAATGTCTAGAAGGAGCCGAGTATCACAGTCCTTTTACATCTGCCTAATTGGTGCTTATTATGCTTGATTGCTGCTCCTTGACATCCACAGGTGTTTTCAATACCTGATCGAAAACACTTGAATAAACCTCTGTTCTTAAGAGTGGTAGTCTTTAAGGGGTTGAATAATTGTGTCAATGAAGAAATCACAAAAAAAACCATTTAATACTGTATTACAAAAACAATTGATGTCATTTTAGTTGCATTTGGTTCTTTAAAAAGTCCTTGTAAGATTTCATTCTGAACACAATTACAAATGTACACTAAATTCCCTAAAACCCTTTACAGCATTGGGGGTTGAATAATTTTGAACACAACTGTAGCTTCAGTGTCTGATGTAGACCAGTTTCCTGCCCTCTATTTTAAGAGGGTTATCTGTCTAAAAATCAAAAGGCAGCTAATGACAGGGGCACGCTTTATGAGTTCTGCTGGCGACAGATGGGAAGATCATTGAAATGCAGTTTCTTATGTCACTGAGGGCAGGGTGAAGTGAAGATTAAACAGTTGATAAAGTCTATAATTCAGAGGTTGTTGAAACAAGCAATCAGATAAAGAACACAGTGCATCTAGTAGGAGGGTACACGTGTTCGAAGAAAGGAACACTTTTTCCAGTCTAAACAATCTTTTTGTGCACACCCATTGCCCACTGGATTCAACTCATTTGACCTGTAAGAAGCTGACAGCCTAGCAGAACAAGTCACACAAGAACATTTGAGGGGACAAATGGGATTGCCCAATACTTAGGGCTCTTTCACACTTGCGTTGTTCTGTTCCGGCATAGAGTTCCGTCGTCGAGGCTCTATGCCGGAAGAATCCTGATCAGGATTATCCCCATGCATTCTGAATGGAGAGAAATCCGTTCAGGATGCCTTCAGTTCAGGACCGGAACGTTTTTTGGCCGGAGAAAATACCGCAGCATGCTGAGCTTTTTGCTCCGGCCAAAAATCCTGAACACTTGCCGCAAGGCCGGATCCGGAATTAATGCCCATTGAAAGGCATTAATCCGGATCCGGCCTTAAGCTAATTGTCGTTTCGGCGTATTACCGGATCAGACATTTAGCTTTTTCTGAATGGTTACCATGGCTCCCAGGACGCTAAAGTCCTGTTTGCCACGGTAAAGTGTAGCGGGGAGTGGGGGAGCAGTATACTTACCGTCCGTGCGGCTCCCGGGGCGCTTCAGAGTGACGTCAGGGCGCCCCACGCGCATGGATGACGTGATCGCATGGATCACGTCATCCATGCGCATGGGGCGCTCTGACGTCATTCTGGAGCGCCCCGGGAGCCGCACGGACTGTAAGTATACTGCTCCCCCGCTCCCCGCTACTACTATGGCAACCAGGACTTTAATAGCGTCCTGGGTGCCATAGTAACACTGAATGCATTTTGAAGACGGAGCAAACGGAGTACACGACGGATCCGGACAACGCAAGTGTGAAAGAGGCCTTAATCAGACCCTTATCACAAGGTGGAAACAGTCTGATGGGTGGGCAGTAATTCTGGATGACAGCAGTAGGCCTCATTCACATGGTCATTATTTTGCATCAGTGTTTGTAAGCCAAAAATAGTAGCGGTTCCAGAGCATGGAAGACGTGCAAATCTTTCCATGATAATATTTTATATCAAACGTAGACAAAAAGTAATCTAAATACCACTGTGTGAAACATATAAAACCACACACAAAGGTTGTCCAAAAAATTAACCCCTCCCCATGGGCATTCTATTATAACAACTGATTGCCCGTGAAGTGTAACATTTGCACGTCTGTCAAGATTCTATATAGCTATAGGCAGATTATCAGATGCATGGATTATCAGTCGTTACCAGTAAAAGGGGGACGTATTACATTCTGGAAACCCATCTGCCCACTGAAAGAAGATGGCTGTTCAATCAAGCATCAAATTAAAAGCACTAAACTGATTGGATTGAAAAACCTATTAGACGAGAGGACCTGCTTCACTTCACAAACTCTTCAGATTGCTTAGGAGAAAATAGGGTTTTGCTTTGGGATGACCAGTCCCAGAACATCTTCAACTGTTTATTCTAGTCATAAAGAAGAGTATAGTACATCAGATTTGTTACACTGAGGATCCTCAATTAGTGACTCAATGACATGACTTAATAGTAGAGTTATCCTAACTGCTAGATCACCTAGACATTAGTAAATCAATTAGAAGGCGTTCGGGTTAAAAATACATAGATTACACTTACCAGTAATCCGTTTTCCATGAGCCCATGACAGCACCTGTGAGAGATCCTCCCCCTTTCGGACACAAACTTCCCAGATCTTTAAAAGGGATCCCCCTCTCTCCACTCCTCAGTTTGTGACAAGATCCATAGGACTGAAATAATTCTATATACAGTGAAGCATTCACTTCTATTACATACATATGTGTGTGCCTAAATCTACTCATAGGGTGTTGAATAATGTGGGTGCTGTCATGGGCTCATGGAAACGGATTACCGGTAAGTGTAATCTATGTATTTCCATTACGACCCATGACAGCACCTGTGAGAGACTATAATAGATGCTTTGGGGGGACTACAGCCTGCAGAACTTTTCTTCCAAAGACCAAGTCCTGACTAGATGAAAGGTCTAACCTGTAATGTTTATAAAAGGTGTTTGGGGAGCTCCAGGTCACAGCCCTACGAATCTGATCAATGGAGGCGAGGCACAGCCTCTCTCTGCCCAAGATGATGCTAAGGCCCTTGTGGAATGCGCAGAGAACCCCAAAGGGACCTGGAGATCCGCAGAAGAATAGGCTAACCCTAGCGCTCTCCACCTAGCAATCGTACGACTTGTGACTTTAAAGAGGACCTTTCATCAGAATCAAGTATGTAAACTGAATATACATACATGGAGAGCGGCGCCCAGGGATCCCCCTGCACTTACTATTATCCCCGGGCGCCGCTCCGTTCTCTGGTTATAGGGTCCGGTAAAGTCACAGTTAGGCTCCACCCATTTGAGCCTGCCGCGGTCTCCTTCTCCTATGCTGTAGCGCTGGCCAATCGCAGCGCTCAGCTCTTAGCCATGCTATGAGCTGAGCGCTGCGATTGGCCAGCGCTACAACATAGGAGAAAGACGCCGGCAGGCTCAAATGGGTGGAGCCTAACTGTGACTTTACCGGAGCCTATAACCAGAGAACGGAGCGGCGCCCGGGGATAATAGTAAGTGCAGGGGGATCCCTGGGCGCCGCTCTCCATGTATGTATATTCAGTTTACATACTTGATTCTGATGAAAGGTCCTCTTTAAGACCCCTATTTGTACCCTAGCCAGGAGATAGTGGGGTAAAACCCCTCTTACCCCCCAGGAGTACCATGCCAGATTCGGAGTGTTACTCCTGCCGTTCAGTGCTCTATGGTCCACCCCCCTCTTCCTGCATAATCATTAGTGGAATTACAGGGGGACACTGGTCACCATACAGCAACCTGCCATACTGCTGCTGCTCCCTTCCATGATGGCTGGTCAGCATCTCCTTTTGAATCGAAAAGGAGACAGTTCGGACTTCACAGTGGCTTACGCCGTCAGGTACCCTCCACTAGGTATATAATTCAACCCTAGAGGTCCTGCAGCCTGCATAATCAATCCGGGAAAGATCCATACCCCTTGTCCTATGGACAGGAAACAGGAAGAAACTGAGGAGAGAGGAGGATGCCTTTTAAAGATCTGGGAAGTTCCTGTTTCCTGTCCGGAAGGGGGAGGATCTCTCACAGGGGCTGTCATGGGGCGTAATGGAAATAATATTATATTGGATTGAGAAGCTGTGAATCACATTTCTTTTAACAGAATACAAGCCATTGTACCATATTAGACTTTATTCACATTTCTGCTCCATAGTACCAAAAACAGGACACGTTGCCATCATAATCTAATAAAAAGCAATGCATAGTGTCGTATAGAACAGCTTATAGAAGATGTTGTATTGGCATAAATGTAAGAATGACGGGAGCTATACTAACCTGGTGCCCGCACAACAATCTTAAAGGGAACCTGTCACCGGGATTTTGTGTATAGAGCTGAGGACATGGGTTGCTAGATGGCCGCTAGCACATCCGCAATACCCAGTCCCCATAGCTTTGTGTGCTTTTATTGTGTATAAAAACCGATTTGATACATATGCAAATTAACCTGAGATGAGTCAGAGCTTGAAAATATGACTCTTCTCTGGTCACACAAGTAAGATATGACTCTTTTATGTTAATTTGCATATGTATCAAATAGGTTTTTTTACACAATAAAAGCACACAGAGCTATGGGGACTGGGTATTGCGGATGTGCTATCGGCCGTCTAGTAACCCATGTCCTCAGCTCTATACCCCAAATCCCGGTGACAGGTTCCCTTTAAGGTCATATAAAGGCTTTTTCGGCACGGTTTTAATTTTTTACGGTATTCACCTGAGGGGTTAGGTCATGTGATATATTTATAGAGCAGGTTGTTAAGGATGCGGCAATACCCAATATGTATACTTTTTTATTTTTCACTTTAACACAATAATAGCAGATTTGAAACAATAACAATGTTTTAATGTCTCCATGTTCTAAGAGCTATAGTTTTTTATATTTTTTGTGCGATTTTCTTATGTAGGGGCTCATTTATTGCGGGATGAGGTAACGGTTTTATTAGTACCATTTTGTGGGACATGCGCTTTTTTGGATCACTTGGTGTTGCACTTTTTGTGTTGCAAGGTGACAAAAAGGGTGTTTATCAGACGGGTGGATCATGTGATATTTATAGAGCCGGTCGTTACGGACGCGGTGATACCTAATATGTGTGTTTTTTCCTTTTTTGTTATTATAAAATCAGGGGAAAGGAGTTTTTTTTCTTTTTTTTACTTGAAACTTTTTTTTTTTTTATTAAAAACACTTTTTTGCTTTTTTTAAAACTTTATTTCTGTCCCACTCTGGGACCAACTTTTGAGGGTCTGGTCCCCTCTGCAATGCATTACAATACATCTGTATTGTAATGCATTGCCTGTTAGTGTATTACACAGTGAATACACTAACAGGTTGCCTAGGAGACCCAGCCTGGGGTTGGATCTCCTCGGCCCCCGTAGAAGGCAGGTCCCGATGCCGTGCAAGGCATTGGGCAGCCTGTGCATGGCATTGGGCTGCCTTGTCACCAATGGGGTCCCCGCCACAGCAGCGCAGGGACCAGATTGGCTCCCTCAGCCTCCGCATGCACCTTCTATGCCGGAGTCAGCGCTGACCGCGGCATAGAAGGGGTTAATCCGCCGGCATTAGCTTCTACAGCGATGCCGGCGGATACAGCAGGGGCCCGGGTATCAGGGACTGCCGAGCCCCTGCAGTGATGGGGCGCGCACCGCTCCGGCACTGTGCTGTCTGAGTGTGAGCTGCAGGGAGTGGGCTCTACAGCAATCTGCCCCTCAACACTGACCTCCATAGCAGACCATCCCCTTAATTGTGACCTCCTCAGCAGCCTGCCCCTAGGGTGGCCAGAGATCCGGTTTTAGACAGGACAGTCCGGCTTTCAGACTCCCTGTCCTCCGTCCGGCGCAGGGCCTGGACGGACACAGGGAGGACCTTTTGAACAGCTCCCTCTCAGACAGCAGCACTGTGCTGTCTGATCGTGAGCTGCAGGGAGAAAGTCACCCTCCCTCCCACCCCTGTAGCTGACAGAAGTTGATTTTTACCTTCATTTTTTCAATCCCTGTCAGCCGCTCACTCCACGGTCGCTCCTTCTCATAGGTCTGTGCGGCGCATTGCTAATGCTATAAGCATTAGCAATGCGCCGCACAGACAGAAGAAGGAGCGACCGGCAGCCACGGCGCACGTGAGTATAATGCTGCTCACTAACATACCATGGCAGCCAGGACTTCAGTAGCGTGACTCCTGGCTGCCATGGTAACCGATCGGAGCCCCAGCATTACACTGCTGGGACTCCGATCGGAACTGCCCACTGCCACCAATGATGGGGGGGGGGGGGGGAGGAGGGGGACCCTGTGGGATATGGCCGGCACATTCATTGGTGGCGCAGTGGCCACAGTCCCTCCCCTCCTCCTCCTACTCGGTTCTCATTGGTGGTCAGCGGCAGCCGCGCACAGTGGGGAGGGAGGGACTCCCTCCTTCTCCACTGTGCCGGCTCAGGAGAACATGGTGCGCGCCGAGAGCGCGATCATATCGCGGTCCGGCGATATGCACAAAATCCATATCGTGGCACAAATTTATATCGCCTATATCGCCCACCCCTACTGTTAACCAACAGCTATATCGCCTGACTTTTTCATGATCAGTGCATGCCACTGTCAGTAGATTGCTGCAACCACGTGGTCATGATTAAGACGGACAGTCGAAACGTGTAGACCTTGCCTATCTGGTAAGCCTATGGCTTTTATAATGAAGAAATAAAGAAATTGGATTTTATCCTAAGCCTGCTGCTGGATTTTTTTCTACTGTTTTGATACACAGAGAATACTATCAATCACTGATAACACCTCCCGTCTGTACAACTATCAGTAACTGACAGATATCTCTGTATACAGACTTACACAGAGAATGCTTTGAAACATCTCCCCATGTACAACTGAAGTCAGAAATAGCAAAGATATAAATGTAGAAACCTATATCACGCTGCTCAGCTCCTCCTACTCAGTAACATGCTGCCTGTCAGGGGCAGACTGGGAACTTAATGTGGCCCTGGAAAAAAAAATACTAAAATGTGGCCCCGTTTTGTAGTTCTGTACAAATTGACAGAAGGCAGGGACAGCAATACCATATTGTGGCACATTATACCACCCCAACAGAGCCAAATACTACAGTCTATCACAAAATACTGCAACAGCAGCACAAAATACAACCCCAAAAACTTCCACTGGCCAGCCATGAGGAGGGTCCAGGGCATCGACCCACCGGAAAATTTCCCTGTAATGTCTATGATGACCAATCCGCCCCGCTGTATTTTGTGGTGATAAGTCCTCTTTAATGTGAAGCACACACTGGATGTGTACAGAAATATTAGTTGTAAGATTGCAGAGATATTTAGCACAAAGGTGGCTGCTGATGCAGTTTCTTATGGTATCTTCTAAACTCTACATTCTGAAAAAAATTGGTCTGCTTTGGAGTCAAGCGCTGTGCTACATTATTAAATTATGAGGCAAAGAACATTAATTCAGAAGTCTACATGAGGTCTTCCTGACGCCCATAGCGCTTTATTTATATGCCAATATCCTGCTGGACTTTTCCACTGTTTTGCTACAACAATTTGCCTCAAAGTTATTTGAAATAGTTCCAAGTCTATCCTCTGACAATAGATCAAAAAACGTACATATTTTAACATTTCTTTTAGTCAAACATTCAACTACGGACAGGTTATAGAGAAGGAAAAAAAAGCACCTTCAAATTTGTACATTGTTGCCTACTGAGAAGAAATAGAGCTGAACTCCTTAGGTTACAAGCTCTGGTAGTTTAAAGAGGAACTCAGGATATCCCAGCTGAGAACCTAAAAATGAATAGGAGGTTAGCCTATACAAAGGGTAGTGAAACATACACACAACATGGCCAAAGCTAAAGAAACAGCCATACTAAGTAGTGGGAATCAGCCAGCACCCAATGCTATCTTATTCATAAAAACAAGCATATGCCGCCATGCAGAACAGCAGGAAAATGGCTCGTACAATCAGATGTCTGCCCAACTCGAGTTACCCAATTGAACTGTAGGCGATTTTACTGGGAGGTGGCAAAGTCTGCTCATCCAGCCTTGCAGAGTTCTCAACAACCTCTAGAAGAGGAACTATTCATTAGAAGCAGTGATGAGCGAACCTTTAAAAGATCTTGTTTGTTTCAGGTTCACCGATTTTTTTAAAAAAAATTCAGTTCAGACGCAAATTAATTCTACCTGAAACAGAGAGAGACACACACACACACACACACTAGTATGCTACTGTGGGTTTCTTGACAATATATATGCTTTCTCACACAGAGCGCCTAGTTTGTGTAGTACGTGTGGGGAGTATTGTAGGCCAGGCAATGCCCCTCTGGATTTCTGGGTAAGATATTCAAATTAGTTTTCCTAAGCCTATCTGATGCCAGCAGATGTAAGATGTGTTCATTTTCAAATATGTTCCCCAGAAACCCAGAGGAATGTTCCCTAGCCTCGTAAAAAGTTAGGATTTTTAGGAGACTAGGCAACATTTGGGTTTGTTAAAATCAGAACTTTTTAGGAAATTTGGGACAAATTCAGAACTGGAAGAATCGATTCGCTCATCCTTAAAGGGGATGTGCAGGATTTTTTTTATTGTTGACCTAATCTCGAACTAGGGTGGACCCGGAGGGGCCTGCACAACCCCTTTAATTAGGAGCTTTCATGGATTAATTTTCACAGCCTGAAAAGACACACACAAATCTCAGAGTTGACTAGAATTGGTAACCCCCCACCCACCCACTCCAGAAAATCTCTTTTCTGGAGTTATAAATCACACAAACGTCTGGCAGGCTGATGGAAAAATCTGTATTTAAACTGACATTTCCAACAAAACACTTATCAAATATTAGCAACCTCTATGTTAATATTCAATTTATAATTTTATAAAAATAGGCGATTGGTTTCCTGGATATAATTTTTGAAAGTCATTCCACATATACTTCCTATCCAAAGTTTTTAAATTACTTGTTGCTTGGCCTTTTAGCACTGCGGACAGTCTCAATTATCTCAGTCAGACCATCGCTGTGACCAGAGAAAGTCCCCCTGTAGTGACTTAATTAGAGCAGCACGAATTACACTAATCAAGACAATGCTCTTCTGTGGGCATCTTCGTCTATCCCTGTCCAAAGAGAACAGAGTTGTCATGGTGTTATCCCAATTCTACACGTACTATTATGACGATTCACTTGCAGATAACTTCTTCCCCTTCACATCAGAAATAGATTCTATAGAAGCCAATTTTGTGTAGCAGAAGTCATGGGAAACCAATGCAATACTATACAATGTCACTGTAGAGAATAGTGTGCTAAGTTGGAGGTCTCCATAAGGCCCTTGTGCACAGCGTGCAGCCCCACTTATATAAAAAAAAACTAAAAACATAGAAATTAGGTGCTAGACTTGACTGCCGTTCCTGACTGAAATCCAACTGAGAACTTTAGGCATAAAATGGTGCACAGACTATAAGCTTGGTCTGATCACCCAATATCAAAAGCTGACCTCAATACTGTGAATGAACTGAAGTCCGTCCATCCAGCCATGTTTCAAAAAGTAGTGGAAAGCCTTAGGCCCCTTTCACACGGGCGAGATTTCCGCGCGGCTGCAATGCGTGAGTGGAACGCATTGCACCCGCACTGAATCAGGACCCATTCATTTCTATGTGGCTGTTCACATGAGCGGTGATT
This sequence comes from Bufo bufo, assembly GCF_905171765.1. Lineage (NCBI taxonomy): Eukaryota > Metazoa > Chordata > Amphibia > Anura > Bufonidae > Bufo > Bufo bufo. The sequence goes on from NC_053393.1 coordinate 436,437,270, forward strand.
TTCACGCATCACTTGTGCGTTGCGTGAAAAATCGCAGCAAGCTCTATTTTGTGCGTTTTCCACACAACGCAAGCCCCATAGAAGTGAATGGGGCTGCGTGAAAATCGCAAGCATCCGCAAGCAAGTGCGGATGCGGTGCAATTTTCACACACGGTTGCTAGGTGACGATCGGGATGGGGACCCGATCTTTATTATTTTCCCTTATAACATGGTTATAAGGGGAAATAATAGCATTCTGAATACAGAATGCATAGTACAATAGCGCTGGAGGGGTTAAAAAAAAATAATAATCCACTTGCTCGCGCAGCCCGGCTTCTCTTCTTTGCTGTGTATAAGAAAAGGACCTGTGGTGATGTCACTCCGGTCATCACATGATCTTTTACCATGGTGATGGACCATGTGATGACCGGAGTGACGTCACCACAGGTCCTTTTCCTGTACACAGCAAAGAAGAGAAGCCGGGCTGCGCGAGCAAGTGGATTAAGGTGAGTTAAATAATTTTATTTATTTTTTTAACCCCTCCAGCGCTATTGTACTATGCATTCTGTATTCAGAATGCTATTATTTTCCCTTATAACCATGTTATAAGGGAAAATAATACAATGCCGATTTTTCTCACGCGCGTGAATAACGCATTACAATGTTTTGAACACCTTTTCCCGCAACGCCGGTGTGAAAGAGGCCTTAGAATAGAAAAAAAAAAGCCGTTATAGCCTCAAAAACAAGGGGGGGGGGGGGGGAGATAGAAACCACTCAAGAGGATTGCTAATGATTTTGAAATCAGATATTTAACAGCACAAAATTATGTGATATTTAGCCAATTATGAAGCCCAGGATCAATTTATATCCAAGACTAATTATAACAAGAAGACATCCCCTATTGTCTGGAGGAAAGAAGGTTTGTACACAAACATAGAAGAGGATTCTTTACGGTAAGAGCAGTGAGACTATGGAACTCTCTGCCTGAGGAGGTGGTGATGGGGAGTTCACTAAAAAAGTTCAAGAGGGGCTTGGATGTATTTCTGGAGCGTAATAATATTGCAGGTTATAGCTACTAGAATTGTGGAGAAGGGTCATTGATGTGGGGAGTTAGGACTCATGCACAGGACTGCACCGTGTTTTGCAGTCTGCAAATTGCGGAGTTGCAAAACACGGATGCCGCCTGTGCGTGTTCCGCAATTTGAGAAACGGGCCGCCCATAATAGAAATGCCTATTCTTGTCCACAAAACGGACAAGAATAGGACATGTTCTATATTATTTTTTTGCGGGGGTCACAGAACAGATGCCAACAGCACACAGAGCGCTGTCCACATCTTTTGCGGCCCCATTGAATTGGTCAGCATCCGAGCCGCAGAAAATGCAGCTCGGATGTGGACCCAAACAACATTCATGTACATGAGGCCTTATTCTGATTGCCTGATTTGGAGTTAAGAAGATGTGGAAAATTGGGTTCTTGCCTTCCAATGGATAAATTAAGTAGGATAATAGTCGAAAATGGAGACACATTTGTCTTTTTTCAGCATTACATATTATGTTACTTATATGTGACTTACTGACTGATACTGCACTAGTTTCCTAAAAATCCAGAATCTGCGAGAGTGCCGATGAAAGCATTGTACCAAGATGACCAAGTATTTTCATCTGTGCAAGCGCAGTGTTTCAGTGAAGGTTGCTGATGGATATGTCTGGTCACAGAGCCCTCCATCAACTTCCATTTTATGGACGGAAGCTCAAGCATTTTATGGACGGAAGCGGTTGGGGGGAGAAAATTTGCTAATAAGAGGACATGATTGTACAAAATAAGAAAACTGTGCAGAACAGGGAAGCACTTAGTATAGAAGTATCAATACTTTTTCGATAATGTTATGCCTGGTTCGGTTTAATACAGAAATTGTAATTTTTTCAATACTAAACTGTGCTATTGGATTGGATAGTGTCAGACTATGCAGAGACTGAAATGGGACACACCTTTTTACATCATTTGGACCCAGACACATATAAAGGCTCTTTACACAATTTTTCAATTAGTCTTGTGACTACTAATAGCCTTATTTTAACATGTGCCAGTTTTTTCTGTAAAACTTAACTTTTATTGGCCGATAGTTAAACTGATTGTTATTTTAAACTGATGATCTATCCTCTGGATAGATCATCAGCATCTGATCGGCGGGGGTCCGACACGCGGGACCCCGCAATCAGCTGTTTGAGAAGGCAGCGGCGCTGGCAGTAGCGCCGCGGCCTTCTCGCTGTTTACCGCAGGCCCAGTGACGTCACGACTAGTATCAATGGCCTGGGCGGGGTTAAGCTCTGTTCACTTGAATGGAGCTTAGCCCCGCCCAGGCCATTGATACTAGTCGTGACGTCACTGGGCCTGTGGTAAACAGCGAGAAGGCCACTGCGCTACTGCCAGCGCCGCTGCCTTCTCAAACAGCTGATCACGGGGCCCTGTGTGTCGGACCCCCGCCGATCAGATCCGTGACGGATCTGCCCAAAATGCGAGTGTGAAAGTAGCCTTTTAGTAGGGTCATCTCTAAGCACTACTTATTATGGTGCTATAGAATTGTGGCGAGTCTGGTTACCGCGCGCTGGTTCCAGGCTCTTAGTCAATCTCTTTCTACCACATTGTATATTCCTTTTCTCCCTAACATGTTAGTGTCACTTCTGTGTTAAAATCACCCTCAAACACTGCCCCCTGACATGTTTTGCATCTTCAGGGGAACGGGCAATGAGTGTTTGATGGGCGTGGCACAGATCTTTTATAGTTTCCTATTCTGATATCACCGCTATTGACCTATCGTATCATGCGGCTCATCTAATGCCAATCGTGTATCTTATATTCCGCGCTCCTGTTGGAGCCGGTACACTCTCTCCTTACCCATTATTACTTCATCGTCCCCACTTCTCCTGTTATCTCTGCCACATTTTGTGCATGCCTGCGGACTTAGAACAATTCCCTTTTCCCATGCGCTATTTGCGCATGATCCGGGACTTAGAATTACCGCTCTGGCATCCCTCTTTACTGTGCATGCTCGTGGACTTAATCTTATTTTAACTTTCGCATTATTATGCATCCTTGGGAACTTAGGGTTTCGGCACTGCTTTGTCAGTTACTGCGCATGTCTGGGAGAATCAGATTTTCTAGTTTATTTCTGCCTTAGGCCTCATGCACACGGCTCTGCCGTTTTTTGTGGTCCGCAAAAAAACAGAAGCTGCCCGTGTTGAATTCCGCAATTTGCGGAACGGAACAGGCACCGGCAATATAAATGCCTATTCTTGTCCGCAAAGCACGGACAAGTATAGGACATGTTATATTTTTTTTAGCAGGGCCGTGGAACGGAGCCACGGATCCGCGGACAGCACACGGAGTGCTGTCCGCATCTTTTGCGGCCCCATTGAAGTAAATGGGTCCACATCCGAGCCGCAAAAACGGTGGCTCGGATGTGGACCCAAACAACGGTCGTGTGCATGAGGCCTAATATGAATGAATGTATCCTTCTTCCCCTATTTATTATATCTATTTATTTCATGATTTGACCAGCTAATCATTTCATAATTTACACCAGTGACATCATCATCTTACAATCATGTATTTATATAACCTCATATTTATGCCAACGCGCGGTAACCAGACTCTCACCACAATTCTATAGCACCATAATAAGAACAAATAGCGTGGCGACACACTGATCATTTTAAAGGGTATATAATGGTCTGGGAAGGGATTTAACTATAACTAAAAGTTACGTTTTACAGAAACAACTGGCACATGTTAAAATAAGGCTATTAGTAGTCACAAGACAAATCCTAAGTTCACACTTGCGCGTTTTGCAGCGCGTTCGAACGCGCTGTAAAACGCATAACCGATGCAAACCAATGCTTCCCTATAGGACTGGTTCACATTTTCGCGTTTTACAGCGCGTTCGAACGCGCTGAAAAACGCCCGACGCATAAACAAGTTCTTGAGCTTCTTTGGGGCGTTTTGTCGCGTGTTTGCGGCCATAGGACACTGCTGTCAATCACACAAATGCGCGTTTACTATTGCAAAGAACGCACATAAAAACGCGACAATTACGCGCGTCTCAGAAACGCTCAGGTGTGAACCCAGGGTAATTGAAAAATAGTGAAATGGGACACACGACAGCTGCAGGACCTTTATTAGATACTTCTAAGCAGGAATAATAGAGGAATGGCACAACATTAGAAATAGAATAGATGCTGCAGAACTGTAATTACATGGGGAACACAATTATTTGCTTAGACAGATATGTAAGGAGGGGCGACAGGTCCTCTTTAGCAAGGTTATATTTAAAAATCAAGCTTTGACAATCTAATTCAGTTTTTTTAAGTGCAATTCAATAAATTCAAAGTCAAAATTCTGGTATCATGACATTACTAAAGCACAACTTCAAGATAGCATATAATCCTATACTCATGTTTTCAACACATTTGGTATACCTAAAATAAGATTTTTTTTAAAAAGTGTGCACATAGACAAAACACCCCAATATTCACCTCAATATGTCTGTGCTTTATAAAAAGAAATACCTTGTAAAAAATATATCTATCTATTTGGGTCAGTGGGCAAACAATTTCACCACATTGTGTACCCTTCAAGGACTAAAGTCAAAAGAGCCAATGTGACCAAACACTCCAGGGGAGACTTATCAAAACTGGTAAAAAGTAGAATTGGCTTAGTTGCCCATAGCAACCAGATTCCACCTTTCATTTTTAACAGCTCCTTTGGAAAATGAAAGGTGGAATCTGATTGGTTGCTATGGGCAACTAAGACAGTTCTACTTTACACCAGTTTTGATAAATCTCCCCTTCAGTCTTTTCCTCCTCACTCTCATTGTTGAAACAGTATAAACCTCTGCTTATTCTTAGACATCCCAGAGGTCAGACCCCTGTAATAGTATGCCGTAAATGTTAAAGGGGTTGTGTCTCCCTTTAGCAAATGACATTTATCATGTAGACTTAGAGAAAGTTAATACAAGCCACTTACTAATGCATTGTGATTGTCCATATTGCTTCCTTTGCTGGCTTGACCCATTTTTTCCATCACATAATACACTTCTCACATCCAGGGGTTACGACCACCCTGCAATCCTGCAGCTGTGGTCGTGCTTGCACCCTTTAGGAAAAAGTGCCGGCCTATGTGCACCCCTGGCCACCACAGAGGCTGGGACTTTTTTCCTATATTGCACAAGCACGACCACCGCTGCTGGATTACAGGGTGGTCGCCATCCCTGGATATGAGCAGTGTATAATGTGATGGAAAATGGATCAAGCCAGCAAAAGAAGCAATATGGGCAATAACAATACTTTACTAAGTATTAACTTTCTCTACATGATAAATGACACTTCCTGAAGAGAGAAAACCCCTTTTAGGATGGAAAACTGAAAGGACAGCAGAGACGACTGCTTCATTGTTCTACACCCTACAATCTGAACCAGAAAAGAGGTCTTTGCTATGAAGGGAAGGTTTTTTCTGCGTACACCTAGTCGCACCAAACATCCACATTCTGAGCTTCCTCAGCTGTGCAGTGAATAATCAGCTCAGACATATCATTACTATCAGAGATTTATTACCTGCCTTAAGGCTGAAAAGAAGTGTTTGTCAGCATTCAAGACGCTGAGAAAATACTCAATATACAAAAGGGAATGGTTTTTCCGGCTACACTGTTTTGTGACTAATTTTTCACTAACAATAAGTCCATATTCACACACGGTACAGTTGTTGTGAACATTTGGTTGCAGATTTTAATGCAGTTTTGTCCTGATTTTGCAAAGAATCTGCACAATTGATAAATCCGCACAGCAGGTCAATTTCTGCAAGGAAAAAAAGAATCAATGTGTACATGAGATTTGTCACATATAACTCACTTTGCCATACTGTGTTAGGGTCAAATTCACACGTCCGTGTGTTTTGCGGATCCGCAAAACACGGACACCGGCAATGTGCGTTCCGCATTTTGCGGACCACACATCGCCGGCACTTAATAGAAAATGCCTAATCTTGTCTGCAATTGCGGACAAGAATAGGACATGTTCTATTTTATATTTTTTTCGGGAACGGAATTGCGGACCCGGAAGTGCGGGTCCGCATTTCCGGATCCGGGCGGCCCCATAGAAATGAATGGGTCCACAATTCCGTTCCGCAAAATGCGGAACAGAATTGCGGACGTGTGAATGGAGCCTTACGCTGCTATTTTGCTGCGTGGAAAAAACACAAGTAATCCGCAACGTGCACAGGTAGCCCAACATCTTCCATGTCCGGATACCATTTAGTCTAAGGCCACCCACACATGGGTGCGCGTGAACGCAGGTAAGATCCACACGAATTTCCGTGTGGGTTTATGTGCATTTCTGGAGCACATCTGCACCAAAGTCCGCAATTTTGATGCTGGTTTGCCGCAGATCTGCAGCTAAAACCGCAAACTTAATTGACATGCTGTGGATTTGAAAATCTGCAAAGCAGTTCAATTTCCGCACAGAAAAAAAACTGCAATGTGTCCATGAGATTTGTGTAATCTCATACACTTTGCTGGAACTATACTACGGTGCGGTTTTTCAAAACAGGAATCAGTGAAGAAAAACGTGCACATTCCACTACCTGTATAGGTGGCCTTATAGGGTTTAAAGGTTATGTATACCTTTGGCTGCAATTTTTTTTATTACTGCATTGTACTCATTTTGAGCTAAAAATCTTAGTTTTTTATTTGGTCTTTATTAAAAATTCGGAGCCCTTTTCATTGTACAGGGCTGAGATGCTCTAGTAGCAGGATCTGAATTTTCTCTCTGCTCTCATCTGAAGGCTCCTTATCTCTGACCTGATAAACACTCATTATAGCTCACTGATAAGAATGTGATCTAAATAAATGTTTATGACCTTTTAGTAAATTAGAGATAAGGGTTATTAGATAACTGCACAAAGTGAAAGTAGTATTTACACAGCTAGAAAAACAGTTAACCCTTTGTGACAGAACAAATTTGTAAATATGTTTAATACTAATTGAAAACATTTTTAGTCCAAAATGCAATCATAAAAAAAAAATTGCCCCCAAAGGTGTACATAGCCTGAGATAACTTCTAGTTGAATGCTGCTTCCTGTTCCGGTTCTAACCATCAAGCGATCACCGAGGTCTGCACAAGCCGCTGGGTCTTAGCAGACCCAGGTCAGCTCTGCAGTGAGGTTGAACAGCCTTGTGCAACCTCTCTGGGGGCTGTATTTCCTGGTTAGTGGGACTAAAATATCAATAATTGGCAATTTAATGTTAAGTTAAATGCCCCCAAATGTCTTACAAGACCTTATGAGGGGGAGCAGAAATTGTAAAAATGAAAAAAAAAAAAAAAGGCAAAGTAAAAAAAAGAAAATATATATTAAAACCCACCACCGCACTTCACACGGCAGCTTCTGGCCCATGCATGTCCGTTACAGAAAGGGGACATCATTTTAAAAAGTATTTTAGTTATTAATATTTTAAAAAAATTATAATATTTTCCCTGGTTTAAAAAATAAAAACATCAAAAAAGGCGCAGACATTATATGCATAACAAAAAAAAAAAAAAAAAAGGTCTTGAATTGGTTAAAGCTTTTCATTTCTTTTGATATGAAAATCATTCAAGGGATAACCTTTAACTAACAAACTACAAATAACCACTACTAAGGCCCCAGTGTGCATCATGCATTTTCCCATTCCGCACCATGTTAAAAATGCCTATTCCTGGCCATAAAAAAGACAAGAATAGGACATGTCCGATCTTTTTTGTGGGACCGTAGAACGCACGCACAGATGAGGACAGCACACGTTGCACTGTCCTTATTTTTTGCAGCTCCACTACAATGGCATCTGAGACACAAAAAATGCGACTTGTATGCAGACAGAAAACACGGTCATGTGCATGGGGTCCAGCAATAATCATTATCATCTTTATAGCACCAATTCACCAAACGAGAATACCATGGGCTAAACAATCTGCCATGTTTTCTGAAAGGCTAATCAAGAAACTGATGTCAGCAGGACACATCCACAAGGTGTTGGCAAAACTACAAGTCCCAGCATGCAATGGAAGACAGACTTCTGGAGGTTTGGGGGATGGCAAATCGTGTTACTGCACGGACAATGCACAAGGTTTGGCAGACGTTAGTAAATGTGAACCTGCTGGATAAGCTGTAAATGGAACAATATGGAGCGTGTTTACACTATGCAGAATACAATAAGACTCTCCAGGTTAGGGATGGGCAACCGCCAGGCCTTGTGCTGTCCCTCCGCCAGCTCAAGTAAATCCTTATTGTTGGAAGTAAATACCACATGTGGGGATAGTTTAGAGGGTTCCTTTAAGAGAAAAATGATTGTATTCAACCGGCTTCTCTGCACGGTTAGGCCCCTTTCACACGAGCAAGTTTTCCACGCAATGAATGAACCCATTGCACCCGCACTGAATCCTGACCCATTCATTTCAACGGGTCTGTGTACATAAGCGTTGTTTTTCACACACCACTTGTGCGCTGCGTGAAAAATCGCAGCATGTTCTATATTCTGTGTTTTTCATACAGCCCTTGGCCCCATAGAAGCAAATGGGGCTGCGTGAAAAACGTATTGCATCCGCAAGCAAGTGCGGATGCAATGCGTTTTTCACTGATGGTTGCTAAGAGATGTTGTTTGTAAACCTTCCGTTTTTTTACCACGTGCGTAAAAAAAGCATAAAAAAGCATTGCACCCGCGGGGAAAAAACTGAACGCAATCGCAGACAAAACTGACTGAACTTGCTTGCAAAGTGGTGCGAGTTTCACTGAACGCACCCGGACCTAATCCGTATAGTTTGTGTGAAAGAAGCCTTAAAAGTGGTTCTCTGGGAATTAAGAAAATGAAAACACGTAAATATTACTTTATTATAAATATATTCCCAAATACCTTTCATTAGTTCTAATGTCTCGTTTTGTCTAGGGAGCAATGATTAAGAGAAACAAAATGGCCGCCGTCCTGTTAGTACACATAAAACCTGTCCTAAACACACAGGGGGAAAAGTTACTTCACAACCCAGAGAAAGAGGTGCCTTATCCTCCTCTCTGTTCTGTCAGGGATTATGTTCCTAAATACAGATGAGAAGATCTTCAGCTGAATCTCTGTAGGAATGAAGTTCATCAGGAGACATAAAGTACAGAGAGGACACACAGGACAGACTGTGGTAATGGAGACTGCATACAAGTGCTGCTGCCTATTAGCCACATCTGCTCATGAACTCCGTTCCTACAGAGATTCAGCTAAAGATCTTATCATCTGTATTCAGGATCATAATCCCTAAGGCCCCTTTCACACGGGCGAGTATTCCGCGCGGATGCGATGCGTGAGGTGAACGCATTGCACCCGCACTGAATCCGGACCCATTCATTTCTATGGGGCTGTGCACATGAGCGTTGATTTTCACGGCTCACTTCTGCGTTGCGCGTAAATCGCAGCATGCTCTATATTGTGCGATTTCCACGCAACGCAGGCCCCATTGAAGTGAATGGGGCTGCGTGAAAATCGCAAGCATCCGCAAGCAAGTGCGGATGCGGTGCGATTTTCACGCACGGTTGCTAGGAGACGATCGTGATGGGGACCCGATCATTTTATTATTTTCCCTTACAACATGGTTATAAGGGAAAATAATAGCACTCTGAATACAGAATGCATAGTACAATAGTGCTGGAGGGGTTAAAATATATATTTTTTAAAATGTATCTCACCTTAATCCACTTGCTCGCGCTGCCCGGCTTCTCTTCTGTCTCCTTCTTTGTTGATCACATGATCCATCACCATGGTAAAAGATCATGTGATGACCGGAGTGACGTCACCACAGGTCCTTTTCCTGCCATCAGCAAAGGAGAAGAGATGCCGGGCTGCGCGAGCAAGTGGATTAAGGTGAGTTAAACCATGTTATAAAGGTAAAATAATACAATCTACACAACCCCGATCCCAAACCCGAACTTCTGTGAAGAAGTTCGGGTACCAAAAATGCAGATTTTTCTCACGCACGTGCAAAACGCATTACAATGTTTTTCACTCGCACTGAAAAATCGCACATTTTCCCGCAACACACCCACCTCTTATCCGGGCCAAAAATATGACGCCCGTGTGAAAGAGGCCTAACAAGTAGAGAGGAGGATGAGGCAGCTCTTTAGCTCAGTGTTGTGACATAACTTGTCCTGCTTTGTGATTAGGACAGGTTGTGTGTGTACTGATAGGACGGCAGCCATTTTGTTTCTCCTAATGATTGCTCCCTAGACAAAACGAGCCATTATAACTAATGTAAGGTATTTGGGAATATATTAATAATGAAGTAATATTTAAGTATTTTCATTTTCTTAATTCCCGGAGAACCCCTTTAAGAACGTAGGATATGACTTCTAAATCACCTCAGGAGGAGAGGAAAAACATACAGAACGTGGTAAATAATCCATTTAGAAGCAATACAAGTGAGAATTGGCAGAACAGTGTAACGGCAAGGCCTGAAGCGCAGAGAGAAGCCGCAGCTCAGTAATGGGCCACACATGGGGGCGTTATACAGTGCCATTATGTGATGGTATTTGGCCCTAGACGATATTCCTTTAGGGGAGAATATGTTCATCATATGGCTTCTGCGTATGAAACCAAAATGCATAAATCAGCACAGCAGGATGCCATAGGAGTCTGTGGGCACTGCCACACATGGCTGCAGGTTTTCTGCGACAGATTTCCATGCGGTAAATCAGCGTGCATCTGCATCCATGAGTGGAGTAGATTTTCAGCATCTTTTACCTCTAAAAATGACATCAATGTATGAGAATATGCCAGGGTTGATGGCCCCCACCACTCCCAACTGGCAAGGACGGTGCAAAAATGCTGTGCGAGACAAAATATCATCGCGCGGGCGTTAAAAAAACAGGGTCTTGCGACTTTTTTTACGCCAGTTTTCTGTTAGTAAGAGACCACCAGAGTATTTTTACAACACTCTGCCCAAAAAATTCTCTATTGGTAAATGACATTCAACTCAAACACCATTCATTTAAATGCTACTGCTGTAAAAAAAAAAAAAAGAACAAAAAATGCTAAATACGCCCCAATATGTCTAGGCCAGAAATAACAGCCAGCAGGCAAACTTAGCTGGGAAGCATTTGGCAACAGCCATTTGCACACACATAGAAACAGAGGTCAAAAGATTTGCCATAGATGTGATCGTCACCCACAAATAAACTAATAATCCATCATATTGCTAGCATAATCCGCAGGGCTATAAAATAGAGGAGGCAGAATACAATTTATAAAAAAAAACTATAAACAATGCAACAAAAGGCGAGAGGACCCAGCAAAAATGATATAACCAAAGAAATCATAGCCAACAGAGAAGCCGGAACCCCCAAGCAGAGAACATTATAGAGAAATGGATCTATTAAACCTAAGGAGAGTGATTTAGTGGCGGCGAGGGGCGTAACAATGATCTTGTCCTACTGCAGAAAGGGGAGAGGCTCCTGCTCCAGCCAGTTGTCTTACAGCCAGACATAGGATGACATTCTGTATGGCATCCGTTTTTTTTGAGGATCCATTGTAATAATGCCTATGCTTGTCCGCAAACTAGAAAAAAATAGGACATGCACTATTGTTTTGGCGGAGCAACGGAACGGACATACTGATGCGGACAGCACGCGGTGTGCTGTCCGCGTTTTTTGCGGACCTATTGAAATGAATGGGTGCGCATCATATCCGCAAAAAAAAACGGGTCGGACACGGAAACAAAATACGGTCGTGTGCATGAGGCCTTAACTGTACTATGAGACAAAATACAATCAAAGAGGAAAAAATGGAGATTAAGGGGGGGGGGGGGATTTTCTGCATTTATGGCTTGGGCCTGGTATTACAGCTTAGCTGCACTGAAGTAAATGGAGCTAAGCAGCGATACCACACGTACAACCTGTGGACACGCGCGACATTATTTTTGGAAGAACCGTGTTTTTGCAATTCTATACCACATCTAGGTTCACAAGAGATATTTTCTGAGATGAAAAAAAAATAAAAATGATGTGGAATCTGCATGAGGTTTTTTTCCATGAGTTTTTTAACACACTTTTTGGTGCAATTTCAGTGAGAATTTTAATTCCTGGCCATTTTCAGTGGAATTCTGAATGTCTGCAGATTTCACGTCAACAATGGACAAGATGCTTCGTTTTTCTGCGGTGCAGTTTTTAAAACCGGAAGCGGGAGGGGAAAAAAAACTGCTGTATGGTTTAGCAGGCTGATTCACCACTGAAATCAATGTTTTTGTTGCCAAATCCTCGCCTGTGAACCTAGCCTAAAGGGCTTTTCCAGGAATTCTTCCAGTTTTAGGCTACGTCTACACAACGACATTTGTCGCGCGACAATTTTTAGAATGGCAGTCTATGGTGTCGCACTGCAACATGCTGCGACTGCGACGCAACAGTCGCAGAAAATCCATTTGAGATGGGTTTTTCTGCGACTGTTGCGTCGCAGTCGCAGCATGTTGCATGTTGCAGTGCGACACCATAGACTGCCATTATAAAAATTGACGCGCGACATTAGTGCAACAAAATGTTGCGCGGCAAATGTCGTCGTGTAGACGTAGCCTTATTCATGCCGGATGCTGTGTAGGAGTCACGCTCACCTGCTCCATGGTTCCCATTTAACCATCATTGGCTACCTGCACAGGGCTGGAGGTTTCTGTGCGTTTCTGCACAAAATCCACACCAAAAACCGCTTGGGTTATTTGCAGTTTTTGATGCGGATTTTCCATTGTGAACGGGTGAAATTGCATTAAAAAAATATATAAATAAATCGCACAAACAACTGACATACTGCAGATCTGATAATTCGCACAGCAGATTAATGTCCACAAGGAGAATATACGCAAAGTTTTTTTTTCCGCACAAAACTCCAAGCGGGAAAAAAATGCATGTAATCTGCAACTTGTGCAGATAGCCTTAGGCCCCTTTCACAGGGGCGAGAATTCCGTGCGGGTGCAATGCGTGAGGTGAACGCATTGCACCCGCACTGAATCCGGACCCATTCACTTCAATGGGGCTTTTCAGATGAGCGTTGATTTTCACGCATCACTTGTGCGTTGTGTGAAAATCGCAGCATGTTTTATATTCTGTGTTTTTCATGCAACGCAGGCCCCATAGAAATGAATAGGGATGCTTCAAAATTGCCAGCATCCGCAAGTGCGCATGGTTGCTAGGAGATGATAGGGATGAGCAACCCCGGACCCCATTAAAGTCAATTTACTGTATTTTTTCCCCTTATAACATGGTTATAAGGGAAAATAATAGCATTCTTAATACAGAATGCATAGTAAAATGTGGCATGAGGGGTTAAAAAATTAAAATAAACTCACGTCATCCGCTTGTTCGCGCAGCCATCATCATCTTATTTCAGGACCTGCCAAAGGACCTTTGATGACGTAATTGCGCTCACCAAGTAGTGAGCGTGGTGACGTCAGCGCAGGTCCTGCTGAATGAAGATAGAAGTTTCCGTCAAAGGTCCTTTGGCAGGTCCTGAAAGAAGAAGATGCCGGCTGTGCGAACAAGCGGATGACGCGAGTTAATTTTTTTTATTTTTTTAACCCCTCCAGCCCTATTTTACTAAGCATTCTGTATTAAGAATGCTATTATTTTCCCTTATAACCATGTTATAAGGGGAAAAAATAAAATCTACAGAACACCTAACCCAAACCTGAACTTCAGTGAAGAAGTCCGGGTTCGGGTACCACAATCAGTTTTTTCTCACGCGTGTGCAAAACGCATTGCACTTGCGCGGAAAAAACTAAGCAACGCAACCCAATCGCAGTCAAAACTGACTGAAATTGCGTATGCACTCGCACGATTTTCCCTGATCGCAGACGCAACGCATCCAGACACGCTCGTCTGCAAGGGGCCTTACAGTCCTCAGCTCGTCTACTTTTGGTCTGGGGTACAGACACGGTCACTTGTGTAGCTACATCAGTGAAGCGTCCCCATGCAGCAGGTCACTGCTGGGACACGCGCCCCTTGGGGACACACCACCACTGAGGCCAGTCATTGGCTTTAGCTGTGCATGTGACCATGTCCACGCCTCAGAAGCAGACAAGCTGTGGACTGGAGCTGGCGAATGGGAGCCAGGGTGTAGGACCAGAGCAGCAGGACCAGGATGTACATGCTATGGGGCATAACTAAAAACAGAATTCCAGGAAAACCTCCTTTAAAGGCCTAGGTGGACTTCTGAGTAAGATAAAATTGTAGGTAGAAAAATAAATTACTGTGAAATACAGTGGAAGTGTCAAAAGTAGGGAACTTGCGGAACAACATCCAGGAAAGTCATATCGACAATTTCTGTACATTGCTGTGGAATATGTTGGCGTTCTATAATAAACATTTCATAAATACCCAAAAATTTTGGCCACATTGATCTAAAGTGGACATGGTGGCAAATAGCACAGGATAACCTAAAATAATAAAAAGTATTACCGGGAACATTTTCCACCCCAGTTCTTCCACCGGCCTCTCACGCTGTCCTGCAGGGATGATGCTGTGACAACCTGCATGCGACTACCGCAACCAATCAGCATACAGTGGCTAGCTGCAGCAGTCACTTGCAGGATGTCTCCGCGCCATCAGAGTGGCGGGTGGCAGATTTTTTTACTCGAGTCACCTTAGGACATCTCTTGCTATTTGCCACAGTAACCATCCTTCTCTACCGCCACACACACTGCGAGGACACGTAAATGACAGCGCACTTTAGTGCCCATCATTCCTCTTGATATGGCCATGGGTAAAGAGAAGAGGGCGATGCTTCCAGTTTTGAACTGGAAAGGCTTTGGCTATCCATGACAGGAAGGACACATCACGCTTAGTAGGATTTGTTATGCATGATGTCACGCCTGTCCTATCACGCACACTGATTTAATGATGGGAAACATCACTCTGCCTTACCAATAAAGAAAAGCAAGAGCCTAGAAAACTGCTCCGAGCTCCAGCTGCAAGTTGAAACAGGACAGGAGATGAAAGCTTAAGTGATGAGTATACACTGAACCTGTCCTGACTCACCGAGGTGTGGAAGGAGGCTTGTTCTCCACAAAATCCCACTTTATGATCGGCGGCAAGCTCACATTAAACTGTTTTACAGTCGCAGAGGTAGCTGGACCCACATACTGGGTGTAAGAGCGACCTACAGTAGGTGCCCAACCATCTGAGGTTCTACATGAGCTGGAAGGGAGGCCTTCTCCAAGCCAAGCTCACCAGTGTCCTTCCAAGGGCTCTCAGCCTATAGCATACCTCCCTAGTCTAGACCACAGCATGTGCACGCCAGGCATTCCCAGAGAACTACACCCCCTCCAACCCACCAAAACACACCATCTCAGAGTGAAACGACCAGGTCACGGGAGCTTCCATAATATTCATCGATGCCCATGACAGGGTCCTTTCTGCATCTCCCTTGGCACATCAGTCATAGCGGATTTTGAGGTTCTGACCAAACCCTCCAACTAGGACAAGGTGAAGAACCCCTTTAAAGGCCTTGGCATATGCCATGGGATGTAGCCAGCTGGAGGATCCTCTCGCCATTCTCTTCTGTATACACACACAACACACTTCTGAAATGGAAACACTGACCTTATAGTCATCAAAGATTGCAGTAAAGAGTTAAAGACAACATAAACCAGACACCTACAACATAGGATCTCTCCAAGCAGTGCATGCAGCTGATGCCCAGGTGCCAGCCCGGGATGCCCACACCGGCCAGGGGTCCTACACGAGGTCCCCAGCCCTCCAGAGGGGGAATTCTTCACATTCCCCAAGTGAGCGCCAGACAAGAAACAAAAGAGCTGGATGCGAGTGAGAGCGGCGGGCTCCCGGGGCTCCCGTGCCGCAGCCTGCGTGCAGAGCTCCATTCATTAGCAGGACAATACATGGCACCCGGGAGGAGCTGGCCGGGGTGCACACCAAGCCTCACCTTGCTCTTCACCTCCACGGCGCTGCTCGCCACATAGCGCAGAGTCTGGGACTTGCTAAAACTTCGATTCATCTTCAGTGGTTTCCCCCCCTCCCCAACGCCACCCAGCCAAGTTATCCCCAGACTGCAGTGCGGGGGGCACAGGTCCCGGGCGTCCCCGGCTCTCCGCAGTAACACCGGATCTCCACAGCGGCTCGGTCTCCCTCTAGCAGACGGATTGTGTCTCCAGTCCCAGCGTTCCGCTCCCTCAGCCCCGCACTGCTCCCAGTCACAAGCTCCTGCTCTGCTAACAGCGCCGCTACTGCTCCTGTTTGGAATGAGCACTGAGCCGTGAGAACCACTAGAGGCCGAGCAGTCCAGCACGGCTCTGTCTCCAGCACTGGAGCTGCAGCGCCATCTTGGCGGCTACAATCGCTGCGAGCTGTCACACTGGGAGCAAAAGATAATGATGCTCATAAATCACAGGGCTGAGCCTGGAGTAGAAGGGTCATTTAGAATAATTGTGTTACTCGACGAAGCATATCACATATCTGCAGTGCTCTAGTTTATCATCCTTCATAACTTGTAATATAGGGTACGTCAGGAGATCAAAATGAATACATTCCCTGACGTATCTAATTATAACAGGAGCCCCTTAATAATGTATCAGTCACCATAACAACTTCCAAACCACAGGTGTCCAGACCTCGCAAGCAGGGGTGCACCACCAATAAGGCCAGGTGAGGGGCAAGATGGGGAGCAGCCAAAAGGAAGGGGATAGGTTAAGAAATTGGCGGGGGGCTGTTTCAGGTTTGGCCTCAGGCAGCAGAAAGGCTAGGTGCACCCCTGCTCCCAAGTGTCCCTTTTTTTGGAGGGATCGTCCCTACTTTTGACCCAGGTCCCTCTTTGCTCCTTTAGGGCTCATGTACACGAACGTAGTTTTGGTCCGCATCCGATCCGCATTTTTTGCAAGTCGGATGCGGACCCATTCACTTCAATGGGCCGTGTGCTGTCTGAATCCATATGTCCATTCCACAGCACCCGCCAAAAAATAGATGAGGACAAGAATTGGACAGCTCTATTATGGGCCCAAACCTTCCGTAAAATGCGGAAGGCACACAGCCAGTATCCATGTTTTGCAGATCCGCAATTTGTGGACCACAAAAAACGTCTGTAACTGCGTGCAAGAGCCCTTAAAGAGACATTCACATGACTGTATCCGTTGCGGCGTGCACCTAGCCTTTCTGTTGCCTGAGACGAAAACTGAAACCGCCCCCCCCCCCCCCCCATGATAATTTCTTAACCTAAATCCTTCCCTTCAGCCCATGGCCCTTTGGCTACCACCCCGCTTGCCCCTACCTGGTGCTGCCTGATCGCCTCACCTGGCCTCATTGGTGGTGCACCCCTGGGTATGCAAATCGCGAATCAGCAAAACACGGATACTAGCTGTGTGCATCGCACATTTTCCCATGTCTATTCTTGTCTGCACAACGGACAAGAATAGGACATGTTATATTTTTTTGGTGGGATAGCAGACTGGACATACAGTGGATATAAAAAGTCTACACACCCCTGTAAGGCTACTTTCACACTAGCGTTGTTTTAATCCGGCGTTCAATTCCGACACCGGAACTGCCCGCCGGATCCGGAAAAACGTGTGAAAACGGATTACATTTGAATCCTGATCAGGATTTTGATCACAATGAAAAAATGCATTGGAAAAAACGGATCCGCCATTTATGGACTTTAACTTTTTTTTCACATTTTTCGGGCTTAACATGCAAAAGCCGGATCCGTTTTGACTGAACACACAGTGCCAGATCCGGCGTTAATGCAAGTCAATGGGAAAAAGGCCTGATCAGGCGTTCAGTCAAAGTGTTCAGGCTTTTTGGCCGGAGGTAAAAATACTGCATGCTACGTTTTTCTGAAAAGCCTGATCAGTCAAAAAGACTGAACTGAAGACATCCTGATGCATCCTGAAGGACTGACTCTCCATTCAGAATGCATGGGGATAAAACTGATCAGTTCTTTTCCGGATTTGAGCCCCTAGGACGGAACTCAGCGCCGGAAAAGAAAAACGCTAGTGTGAAAGTAGCCTTAAATGTCAGGTTTCTGGGCTGTAAAAAAATGAGACAAAGATAAATAGTTTCAGAACATTTTCCGCCTTTAATGTGACCTATAAATTGTGCAATTCAATTGAAAAACAAACTGAAATCTTTTAGGTGGAGGGAAGAAAAAAATATAAAAATAATATGGTTTCATAAGTGTACACACCCTTAAACTAATACTTTGTTGAAGCACCTTTTGATGTTATTACAGCACTCAGTCTTTATGGGTATGAGTCTATCAGCATGGCACATTTTGACTTGGCAAGATTTGCCCACTATTCTTTGCAAAAACACTCCAAATCTGTCAGATTGCGAGGGCATCTCCTGGGCACAACCCTCTTCAGATCACCCCACAGGTTTTCAATCAGATTCAGGTCTGGGCTTTGACTGGGCCATTCCAAAACTTTAATCTTCTTCTGGTGAAGCCATTCCTTTGTTGATTTGGATGTATGCTTTGGGTCGTTGTCATGCTCAAAGATGAAGTTCCTCTTCATGTTCAGCTTTCTAGCAGAAGCCTGAAGGTTTTGTGCCAATATTGACTGGTATTTGGAACTGTTCATAATTCCCTCTAGCTTAACTAAGGCCCAAGTTCCAGCTGAAGAAAAACAGCCCCAAAGCATGATGCTGCCACCACCATGCTTCACTGTGGGTATGGTGGTCTTTTGGTGATGTGCAGTGTTGTTTTTGCCCCAAACATATCTTTTGGAATTATGGCCAAAAAGTTCAACCTTGGTTTCATCAGCCCATAACACCTTTTCCCACATGCTTTTGGGAGACTTCAGATGTGTTTTTGCAAAATGTAGCCTGGCTTGGATGTTTTTCTTCATAAGAAAAGGCTTTCGTCTTGCCACTCTACCCCATAGCCCAGACATATGAAGAATACGGGAGATTGTTGTCACATGTACCACACAGCCAGTACTTGCCAGATATTCCTGCAGCTCCTTTACTGTTACTGTAGGCCTCTTTGTAGCCTCCCAGACCAGTTTTCTTCTTGTCTTTTCATCAATTTAGGAGGGACGTCCAGTTCTTGGTAATGTCACTGTTGTGCCATATTTTCTCCACTTGATGATGACTGTCTTCACTGTGTTCCATGGTATATCTAATGCCTTGGAAATTCTTTTGTACCCTTCTCCTGACTGATAACTTTTAACAATGAGATCCCTCTGATGCTTTGGAAGCTCTCTGTGGACCATGGCTTTTGCTGTGGGATGCGATTAAGAAAATTTCATGAAAGACCAACTAGAGCAGCTGAACTTTATTTGGGGTGAATCAGAGGCACTTTAAATGATGGCAGGTGTATGCTGACTCCTATTTAATATGATTTTGAATGTGATTGCTTAATTCTGAACACAGCTACATTCCTAGTTATAAGAGGGTGTGCACACTTATGCAACCACATTATTTTAGTATTTTTTAGTTTTCTTCCCTCCACCTTAAAGATTTCAGTTTGTTTTTCATTTGAGTTGTACAGTTTATAGGTCACATTAATGGTGGAAAAAGTTCCTCTGGATAGATTATCAGCATCTGATCGGCGGGGGTCCGACACCCCGCACACCCGCCGATCAGCTGTTTGAGAAGGCCCAGTGACGTCACGACTAGTATCAATGGCCTGGGCGCGGCTAAGCTCTGTTCACTTGCATGGAGCTTAGCCCCGCCCAGGCCAGTTGATACTGACGTCACTGGGCCTGCGGTAAACAGTGAAAAGGCCGCGGCGCACCTGGAGCACCGCTGTCTTCTCAAATAGCTGATCGGCGGGTGTCCCGGGTGTCGGACCCCCGCCGATCAGATGCTAATAATCTATCCAGAGGATAGATCATCAGTTTAAACAAACTGCAGAACCCCTTTAATTATGACAAAGTTTGTATCAGGCACGCTGAGATGCGTACTGACCCTCACAATATGAATATGACTATATGTAGGGTACCTGGCATATATCACCCGTGCATCGGGGAAAATAATGCAGTTTTAGCTAGTCCCTGAATTTCAATTTTGTCCAAGTTCAAGCTTATACATTCGTATATGGGGTATTGTACTTTACCATTCCGTAGTTTCTTCTAAGCTCCGTAGTCTGAGACTGGCTTAAGAGCGCGGAATCCAAATTTCACTTTGTCCTGCAAGGACCTGTGTGGTGTCCCACGTGGTCCGCAGGTCTCCCCGTGATGCATCACGTGACTCCTCGAATGGGGAGGAGCTAGGTTCCGTACTCGGATTATGCAAGTTCAATCGCAATCTCCTTTCAGTATTAGGGGGCTGGTGTTGCCAGACTCTCCCAAATCGGTAATATTAATGTCGCATAGTTCTTGTTTAATCCCTCACTGTTCAAATACCAGACGCGTTTCGGGGTTAAGGATACCTCTTCTTCAGTGGTTGAACAGTGGGAGTCAAATTCCTTCCTTTTATATGGTATCCAAAGGTAGCACAAGGTATGTTAGGACAGTGAGGGATTTCCAAAAATGTGGATGTGAATCTCAGCTCTAAATCAAGTTCAAATTACTACATCTCCGTTAGTCAATATACTCAAAAATTTGTATTTAAAAGTTAATTATATTCTTAAAAAGTCATCCAATAAACTTCTGAATCATTTGGAATGTAAAAATCCAACCGGATTAAATTAAAGTGAATTATAATACTCAGCCCAGGATAAATACATAGGAGATATCTAAAAAACGCACGTGCGGCAATTGTGCGTTTTCAATGCGTTTTGTTAAAAACCATAAGATATATCTAGAGTTGAAGAGAATGTGGCAATCTGAAGAATTCATATCAAACCTTTTGAACCAAAGAATGTTTTCAATGAGGTATAGAGAAATTTCAATGCCGATCTACATGATGATTTACATTTTATATGTTGATGTTGAATGATGCAAAAAAGGGGTGCAAACAAGAAGTGGAGGGGAGATCTGGGTGCTGGAAAACATCCGGACGCAGATGTCCCGTCCCCAATCGGCCCTCACCCCTTACAAAAAACCGAACAATTCAATTTCGGCGTTCAGGCCTCTTGGGATTAGAGTGTCAAAATCCAATATTCTTTTCGACTCTATTCTAGACATCTGTGCGATGTGATTTCCTCCCCTCCATGATTTTCTAACTTTTTCAAGTGCTGTATATCTGAGGGTGGATGGATCACTACCATGATAGTCCTTATGATGCTTAGATATGGAATGTAGTTCATACCCCATATTGATATTAGTAACATGTTCTGCTATTCTCTTCTTCGGAGTTCTTTTAGTTCTGCCCACATACTAATTGTGACATGGGCACTGTATTAGATATATTATATCTGTAGAGTCACATGCATGTCAGGCCTTCTTTAATATCTAGATAAAATGAGTTTTATGTGGAATGCATCCTTAAAGGGAACCTGTCACCGGGATTTTGTGTATAGAGCTGAGGACATGGGTTACTAGATCGCCGCTGGCATATCTGCAATACCCAGTCCCCATAGCTCTGTGTGCTTTTATTGTGTAAAAAAAACGATTTGATACATATGTAAATTACCCTCAGATGAGTCCTGTATGTGAGATGAGTCGGGGACAGGACTCATCTCAGGGTAATTTACATATGTATCAAATCGTTTTTTTTCACCATAAAAGCACACAGAGCTATGGGGACTGGATATTACGGATGTGCTAGCGGCGATCTAGTAACCCATGTCCTCAGCTCTATACCCAAAATCCCGGTGACAGGTTCCCTTTAAGGTTTTCTTTGGAAAATAAGTAATTCTACAATTGGAACATCGCCCACATTTATAAACCCATTAAGGGTTAACCAATTTTGTTTAATTGTAGTTTTCTTGTTCTTAACTGAAGGGGCTATTTTTAGGCCCAAATTTGGAACCCTTCTGTATGTAATCTGGGGAGCATTTGTGAGTGTGGATCCAATCACCTTGTCATCGAGTAGATGGTGCCAGTGTTTTTTAATAATCCTCTCTGTTGTCTTATATTGCGCATTGAATGGTAAAATCATTCTAAGGGTTTCATCTGTTTTTTGTACTTCATTGGGGATAAAAAAAAATCCTCTTTCTTCATCACTCTGACCCTGTTTAGTGATTCTCCCAATAGATGCCGAGGATATTGTTTATTGAGGAATTGTTGCTTAAGGTCCCTGGCCTCTTCTTCAAATTGTTTGTCCTGGGTGCAGTTACGTTTTAGTCTTCTAAACTGACTCTTAGGGACATTTACCAGCCATCTGGGCAAATGAAAGCTAGAATATAAAATAAAGCTGTTTTTGGCCGCTGGCTTAAGATAGGTGCTACACACTAAGGCTACTTTCACACTAGCGTTCGGGTGTCCGCTCGTGCGCACCGTTTGAAGGGGCTCACGAGCGGCCCCGAACGCATCCGTCTGGCCCCAATGCATTCTCAGTGGAGACGGATCCACTGAGAATGCATCCGCCTGCCAGCGCTCAGCCTCCGCTCCGCTCAGTGAGCGGACACCTGAACGCTGCTTGCAGCGTTCGGGTGTCCGCCTGGCCGTGCGGAGGCGAGCGGATCCGTCCACACTTACAATGTAAGGCTACTTTCACACTAGCGTTCGGAGCGGATCCGTCTGATGTTTCATCAGACGGATCCGCTCCGATAATGCAGACGTTCGCATCCGTTCAGAACGGATGCGTTCGGGGCCGCTCGTGAGCCCCTTCAAACGGTGCGCACGAGCGGACACCCGAACGCTAGTGTGAAAGTAGCCTTAGTCAATGGGGACGGATCCTCTTGAAGATGACACAATATGGCTCAATCTTCAAGCGGATCCGTTCCCCATTGACTTTCAATGTAAAGTCTGAACGGATCCGCTCAGACAACTTTCACACTTAGAAAATTTTCTAAGTTTTAATGCAGACGCATCTGTTCTGAACGGATGCGAACGTCTGCATTATCGCAGCGGATCCGTCTGATGAAACATCAGACGGATCCGCTCCGAACGCTAGTGTGAAAGTAGCCTAATCTCTGTTCCTCTACTTTAATGTCAAGGTCTAAAAACTGTATATTGGTGTTACTAATAGTACAGGGTGGGCCATTTATATGGATACACCTTAATTAAATGGGAATGGTTGGTGATATTAACTTCCTGTTTGTGGCACATTAGTATATGTGAGGGGGGAAACTTTTCAAGATGGGGGGTGACCATGGTGGCCATTTTGAAGTCATCCATTTTGAATCCCACTTTTGTTTTTTCAATAGGAAGAGGGTCATGTGACACATCAAACTTATTGGAAATTTCACAAGAAAAACAATGGTGTGCTTGGTTTTAACGTAACTTTATTCTTTCATGAGTTATTTACAAGTTTCTGACCACTTATAGCAACACCGCAGGAGAAATGCTAGCACAGGCTTCCAGTATCCGTAGTTTCAGGTGCTGCACATCTCGTATCTTCACAGCATAGACGATTGCCTTCATCTGATACGAGATGTGCAGCACCTGAAACTACGGATACTGTGCTAGCATTTCTCCTGCTGTGTTGCTATCAGTGTGTGAAGAGTGGGAGAAGAGGGTTGCATTGACAATCCAACACAATGGGCAGCACATTGAACACATTTTATAAGTGGTCAGAAACCTGTAAATAACTCATGAAAGAATAAAGTTACGTTAAAACCAAGCACACCATTGTTTTTCTTGTGAAATTCCCAATATGTTTGATGTGTCACATGACCCTCTTCCTATTGAAAAAACAAAAGTTGGATTCAAAATGGACAACTTCAAAATGGCCGCCATGGTCACCACCCATCTTGAAAAGTTTCCCCCCTCACATATACTAATGTGCCACAAACAGGAAGTTAATATCACCCACCATTCCCATTTTATTAAGGTGTATCCATATAAATGGCCCACCCTGTAGAAGTAAATCTGAGAACGTATGCCAACTGATGGCATTAGTAAGACTGATCAGGATCCGTTATTTCGATGTCATCCGGCAAAACTGATCCGGCATTTATTTCTTACACCTTTTTTTCGGTCTGCGCATGCGCAGACCGGAAGGACGGATCAGGCATTCCGGTATTTTGAATGCCGGATCTGGCACTAATACATTCCGATGGAAAAAAAATTCAGGGAAGTCTTCAGTTTTTTTCGCCGGAGATAAAACCGTAGCATGCTACAGTTTTCTCTTTTGCCTGATCAGTCAAAATGACTGAACTGAAGACATCCTGATGCATCCTGAACGGATTACTCTCCATTCAGAATGCATGGGGATAAAACTGATCAGTTCTTTTCCGGCATTCAGCCCTTTTGGCGGAACTCAGTGCCGGAAAAGAAAACCGCTAGTGTGAAAGTACCCTAAGACTCTTACCTTCATCCTCAACAATATAATTTCAGCTGTATGTTGTTTGTTGGAAGTGACCTATTAAATCTAGGAGGGGCTTTTATCTCCTCGGACCCCACTCCTAAGCAAAATTTTTGGCTGCTCCCTTGGTGTAAACAGCCTCTGCAGCCGGCAAACAGCGAGTCAGTATGGAGACAAGCAATGGCAATAATGTTCACACCTTCCCATACTGTGGAGGAGATCTTTGCATGTAATACAGCGGTCTCCGCCACTGATTGTCAGGAAGGAACTCTTCCTTCACGACAATCGCCTGCTGTGCCGTCCCATGTAAAGGGACCTTTAGTAAAACTATTTGCTGTAATGTGGAGAACTTCTTTTTAGGCCTCCTGCACACGAACGTATTTTTTTGCGGTCCGCAAAAACGGGTTCCGTTTTTCCGTGATCCGTGACCGTTTTTTCGTCCGTGGGTCTTCCTTGATTTTTTGAGGATCCACGGACATGAAAAAAAAGTCGTTTTGGTGTCCGCCTGGCCGTGCGGAGCCAAACGGATCCGTCCTGAATTACAATGCAAGTCAATGGGGACGGATCCGTTTGACGTTGACACAATATGGTGCAATTTCAAACGGATCCGTCCCCCATTGACTTTCAATGTGAAGTCAGGAGCCCCCCCCCCCCCCTGTAGTTAACACATTGGTGGCCAGTGTTGCCGCCCCCCCCCTCCCTCCCCTGTAGTTAACTCATTAGTGGCCAGTGCGGCCGCCCCCCCCCCCCCTCCCCTGTAGTTAACTCATTGGTGGCCAGTGGGCCCCCCCTCCCCTGTAGTTAACTCATTGGTGGCCAGTGCGGCCGGCCCCCCTCCCTCCCCTGTAGTTAACTCGTTGGTGGCCAGTGGGCCCCCCCCTCCCTCCTTCCCCTGTAGTTAACTCGTTGGTGGCCAGTGGGCCTTCTCCCCTCCCTCCCCCTCCTAATTAAAATTTCCCCCCTATCATTGGTGGCAGCGGAGTGTACCGATGATAGACAGGTCATGTCACTTACCAGTAGGAGGAGCTCCCGGCCGGACCTGTCACTTACCAGTAGGAGGAGCTCCCGGCCGGACGCAGAGATCGCAGCTCGCAGGTAAGTATAATGGTTCTACAAATTGCTAAGCAACCATGGCAAGCGGGACAGCAGTAGCGTCCTGGTTGCCATGGTTACCGATCAGAGCCCCAGCGATTAAACTGGGACTCCGATCAGTACACTCCGCTGCCACCAATGATAGGGGGGGAGATTTTAATTAGGAGGGGGAGGGAGGGGAGAGGGCCCACTGGCCATCAACGAGTTAACTACAGGGGAGGGAGGGGGGCCCACTGGCCACCAACGAGTTAACTACAGGGTAGGGAGGGGGGCCCACTGGCCACCAACGAGTTAACTACAGGGGAGGGGGGAGCCGGCCGCACTGGCCACCAACGTGTTAACTACAGGGGGGGGGCCCACTGGCCACTAATGTGTTAACTACAAGGGAGGTGGGGGGGCCGGCCGCACTGGCCACCAATGTGTTAACTACAGGGGGGGGGCCCACTGGCCACTAATGTGTTAACTACAGGGGGGGGGCTGACCCCTGCTGCCTGGCAGCACCTTCCAGGCAGCAGGGGGCAGTCATGTACACAGTTCTTTTAGTATATTCTAACCTGAAGCGTCCCCATCACCATGGGGACGCCTCTGTGTTAGAATATACTGTCTTCGGATCCGTCTGTATAAAAAGTAACCTACGGCCACGGATGCCAATCTTGTGTGCATCCGTGTTCTTTCACGGAACTATTGACTTGAATGGGTCCGTGAACCGTTGGCCGTGAAAAAAATAGGACAGGTCATATTTTTTTCACGGCCAGGAAACACGGATCACGGATGTTCTGTGCATATGCTGACGTTTGAACAGTCAGGGCAGGAACCAGGAGCAATGATGCAGAGAAAGGCAGATTGGGAGAGACAGAGTGATGATATGCCAAACAATCCTCATTAGCATACAGATAAAAATAATGGATTTTTACAAATGAAATATGTTTCAGTTATGTTCACATGGCAAAAAAAAAAGGTTGTCTATTCCGCCACATAAAATGGGTGTTTTACACGGTGTAATACATAATCAAAACACTACCAAACAGCTTCCTGTTGATTCCCATGGACGTATATTTTGACGGGGCTTGTAAGAAGAAAAAAAAAAAAAACACTTCAGAAGTTGCAAATTACTTTTTTAAAGTGTATGTTAGCTGCATTCAAATATATCACATCAAATATGTCACTTTGACACTTATTGACGCTTATTTTTTGGCTTTTACACCACTAAAAATGACCTGTAGGCAGATTACTTTGTGATCTGCCACTGTTCTTTCACCATGTGAACATAGCCTTATTTTACAGAGAACCAGCCTTACAAAGTATTATGCTTAAAGGGGTTATCCAGTATCTACAACAGCCCCCCCCCCCCCATGGGCCGGGCCCTTCCGTGGATATATACTTACCCCGCTCCCCGCGCCGCTCCTGGTACCTGCACCACCGCTGCTTCTCCCTGTACACGGACGAAAACATCCGGGGGGGGCAGCCAATGGCAGATGGGGACAGGGACAAGCCTCTCTAGCGTCACCTGCGGTGCTAGGGAGGCTCGTCCCCGTCTGCCATTGGCTGCACCTTCCCCCCCCCCCCCCCCCCCCGACACTAGATGTTTTCATCCGTGTACAGGGAGAAGCAGCAGCGGCGGTGTGGGGACCAGGAGCGGCACAGGGAGCGGGGTAAGTATATTCACATGGAAGGGCCGGCGCATGGGGGGGGCTGTTGTTGTTACTGGATAGCACCTTTAAGGACTTTTTACATAGGCCGATCATTGGGCCTGTTATCAGGGATGAGCATTTGTAGAAATGCCAGGGGCGGACTGGGAACTTAAAGAGGCCTTGGGAAAAAAACAAAAAGTGTCGCCTATATTGTATGCGCGTACAAATTGACAGAAGGTGCGGCAACACAAGTAGAAAGGTCTAACAGAAGTAGGCGGGGCCAGAAATACCTTAGTGCAGCACAGAATGCTGCCCCAGCAGAACCAAATACCAGAGTGCAGTACAAAATACTGCCGCCACCACTGCAGTATTCAACTGTATCACATTCCTGTGGATGACAATGACACAGTTGAATTCAGGACGGCACCTGTGGCCACCAGCCAGATGCATTAGTACCTGATGTTCCTAGCATTAATTAAAGCTGAGAGTATCATATGTACCTTGCCGGCAGCTGTGAGGAGGGCTCAGGTGGCCGCCTGGTTATTGGCCCACCAGAAAATTTCCCTTAAGAGTTTATGGCGTATGCCCCGGAGAAATGCTCATTCCCGATAATTGCCAAGTGTGATGGTGGCAGCAATTACTTGATGAACAGTGCTTTTTCATCGGGTGATTGAATCCTTCAACCAGCATCCAAAATCATTGGTGGTCAGCAGATCATGCTGTGTAATTAGGGATCTGCTGCCCAGAAACAATGAATCGGTATGGGCATGAGTAATCGCAGTAGTGATCACTTATCCCCATACAGCGGAAGTGATTGCTGCATGTAAAAACAGCTTCCTTTCCTCTGATGATCAGGAAATTATTGAAAATATTTGGTTCATTCTTCCTAATAATTGCTTGGTTTGATCCTCTTCGCACTCTGTTGATATTGCTAGGAGTAGGGTTCCCACCCCATAAGTAATGCATAAAATAAACTCCAGCACAAAATCCACTTTGATTGTTGTTTATTTGATCATTTCTGCAGCTGTACTAGTGTGACGTTTCGGCCGTATGGCCTTCTTCAGACTAGTGCCGCTTGTGAGAAGAAGAAGGTAGATTGCCCTGTGTTGTTGCAGAGAGGCTTGGCTTTAATCTTGTCATATTTGAGAAATCTGCCATTAAAAAGAAAGATCAGTTCCTAAATGCATGCTCTGCTGTTGTCCTCACCTCACGTGTCCCATCTATTCACAGATCTTTATAGAGATCAGTTTTGTTGTTGGAATAAATAGCAATGCCGTCCATAATGACAGTCTAACCAGATCGACTATGAACCGTCATTGATCTCTCCACCATTCAAAATCACTAATCTATGGTCAACTTTAACAGTTGCAGAACTACTATGAGCTCACTGCAAGCAGGTCCGATCATCTGCAACTGGAAGGAAGCTAAATGTTATCATCCAGCTACAGACTACAGGAAATCAGTGCAGGAAAAAGAAAGGAGATTCAGCTTGTCAAGAAGAAACACGTTTGCTGCATCTGTTTTAGACCTAAGCTTTTCAACATACTCAGATGTAGTAATAAGTACCCAGATGTAGTGGATGGTAGGCATGGTAAAGGGGCGTCCACCTACTGAGAATTAAAAATAGTTCCCGAGTGCTGTGGGAAAGTCAGACATTATTCCAAATCAAGTGACTCATGGTAAGACCATGAAAAGTTGGTTGATATACCTATGAGTCATAACCTTCCAGTCCATGGAGGTATAGCAACACTCCATATAGGAAATGACAAAAAGAAACACATAAGAACATTGGTGCCCAAGGTTCACGTTGGCTTTTAGTAATGTTCACTACTATTTCTAAGTTTATTATAAACTGTGGAACTACATAAGTAAATGGAAAAGTTCAATATGACAAAGCCTTGCAAAAAAATGGCTATCACGCCTGGTATGGCAGGTACCAGACGTGCGGCGCAGAGGGAAGGGAGACCGGGTGCCCTAACACAAGGGAGAGGGAGGAGTGGTGACCCATAACTCGCCTAAGAATACTTTCACACTAGCGTTTTTCTTTTCTGGCACTGAGTTCCGTCATAGGGGCTCAATACCGGAAAAGAACTGATCAGTTTTATCCCCATGCATTCTGAATGGAGAGAAATCCATTCAGGATACATCAGGATGTCTTCAGTTCAGTCACTGAACGGCGTTTTGCATGCGCAGACTGGTAAAAATGTGAAAAAATATATATAACGGATCCGTTTCTCCGGAGAGACGGATCCATTCTTGCAATGCATTTAGACAAATCCGCATCTGGATCCGTCTACAAATGCTGTCTGTTTGCTTGCATACGGAACCCCGAAGCCTATAGCAGATACCCCAGGAATTATACCTCCTGTACGGCGAATACACATTTTTCCAATTTAGCATATAACTTGTTCGTCCGTAAAATCTGCAACACCTGCCTGACATGTACATTGTGTGTCTCCAGATCGGGTGAATAGATCAAAATATCGTCAAGATATATTACAACAAATCTGCCGATAAGATGACAAAAAATATCGTTAACAAAGTGTTGAAAGACAGCAGGAGCATTGGTCAGGCCAAAAGGCATGACCAGGTTTTCATAATGCCACTCAGTAGTGTTAAATGCAGTCTTCCACTCTTCCCCCTTTCTAATGCGAATCAGATTGTAGGCTCCCCTAAAATCCATCTTGGAAAACCATTTCGCACCAGCAATCTGATTAAACAGGTCGGGAATGAGAGGGAGAGGATAGGGGTCTCGGATAGTTATCCGATTTAGCTCATGAAAATCTAAGCAAGGATGCAGGCCCCCATCTTTCTTCTTCACAAAGAAGAACCCTGCAGCCACGGGTGAAGAAGAGGGTCTGATATGTCCTTTAGCCAGTCTCTCCGAAATATAATCCTTCATGGCTTGTCTCTCGGGGCCAGAAAGATTATATAACCTGGTCTTAGGTAACTTTGGTCCAGGTAGAAGGTTAACCGGGCAATCATATGGACGATGGGGTGGTAACTCTTGACAACCCTTCTCAGAGAAAACATCTTCAAAATCATTCACAAATGTTGGTAAGGTTGTAATGGAGGTGACTGAGCAACTGCTACTTAAGCAATTGTCCCTACAATGCTCTCACCACTCCAATATCTCTCTGGCCTGCCAATCAACAACAGGATTGTGCGCCACCAACCAGGGAAGACCTAATACCATAGGAGTAGGAAACCCTTCCAGGACATAGCAAGAAATAACCTCATTATAGAGGACCTCCACCCTAAGATGTATGTCATGTACAATGTGTGTCAGATTCCCCGGAGTAAGAGGAGCAGAGTCAATAGCAAATATGGTCATAGATCTAAGTAACAGACTAAAAGAAAATCCCAAAGTCCAAGAAAATCAGGTATCCACCAAATTGACCCCTGCCCCACTGTCTAAGAAAACTGAAATCTTCTCAGTTTTATTACCTGAAACTACAGTAGCTGGCAAAACAAACTGAGACGTTTGTATGGAGGAAATGTATACACCCAGGTTGTCATCCTCCACACAACCTGGGGTCAGTAGTTTTCCGACGGTTGTTTCTTTTTCTTAGGTACCGATGGACAAACACCAATGAAATGACCCCTCTGACCACAGAAAAAACAAACCCCAGATTTACTACGAGCCCCAGGAGGACCAACCTGATGAGTGGCTTCCCCTAGTTGCATAGCTTCGTCTACGTCAGAACAAGCTGACTCCTGGTTGAGAGCAGTCAGTGGGGAACAAGAACTCCTCCGCCTATCCCTAAGGCGTCTATCAATTCTTATAGATAGTGACATAGTGGCCTCAAGGGATATAGGAGTCTCATACAGCGCAAATGCATCTTTTACCTTTTCTGACAACCCTTGGCAAAACAGGGTCATATCATATATGAGACCCAGGGCCTCAAAAAACCCATCTATCAACCCAAGGGCCTGGGTACCAGCTGGCAGCGAAAATGCCCAGGATTGAGGATTCCCTTGAAGAAGGGAGATAACAATCCCCACCCGCTGTTCCTCATTACTCGAGGAACTTGGGTGCAGCCTGAAATATAATATACAGGCTTCACGGAACACCAGAAATTTGTCTCTTCCTCCAGAAAAACTGTCAGGGAGAGCAACCTTAGGTTCCAGATTGACCTGGTTACCCATGGCAACCACTGGGCTCAAAGACTGCTTCCAATCCATGGAGGTATACAGGGCCGCTGATAGAAATCATGGGGCCCCGTACAGCATACATGACGGGGCCCCCTTCAGCTCCACCCCCTGATCCCTCCTTCAGCCACACCCCTGGCCCCGCCCTTGGCCCCTCCCCAGACGCCGCCTTGAAACAACATGCAGATTTGTCTACAAGTGATATTTATGGCGCTGGGGGGTCGTCTGTGAATGGCGCTGTTATGGAGGGGATCTGTGAATGGCACTGTTATGGAGGGGATCTGTGAATGGCACTTTTATGGAGGGGATCTGTGGATGGCACTGTTATGGAGGGGATCTGTGGATGGCACTGTTATGGAGGGGATCTGTGGATGGCACTGTTATGGAGGGGATCTGTGGATGGCACTGTTATGGAGGGGATCTGTGGATGGCACTGTTATGGAGGGGATCTGTGGATGGCACTGTTATGGAGAGGATCTGTGGATGGCACTGTTATGGAGGGGATCTGTGGATGGCACTGTTATGGGGGGATCTGTGAATGGCACTGTTATAGAGGGGGATCTGTGGATGACACATACCGTGTATAGCATCTTCACAGATACCCTCCATAACAGTGCCATCCACAGATCCCCCCCATAACAGTCATCCACAGATCCCCCCATAACAGTGTCATCCACAGATCCCCCCCATAACAGTGTCATCCACAGATCCCCCTCCATAATGGTGCCATCCACAGATCCCCCCCATAAGTGTCATCCACAGACCCCCCGGCCCCCCCCATAAGTGTCATCCACATGACAGACCCCCCCCCATAACAGTGCCATCCACGGATCCCCCGCCCTCCCTATAACAGTGCCGTCATGACGTCATCCATATAGATCCCCCCCCGCCACTCACAGTAGTATACATTAATAAATCGGTGCAGCCGTGCAGGCTGCAGACAGTAACTTTAATTTTGGCACAGGCACAGCGCTCATCTCTTTACTAAAATACTACCTTACATTCAGCTCCTGCCTCCTCCCTCCACCCTCCAGCCTCCAGTAACAAGTGCGGGCGGCAGCGCTCACTCACTGACGTCACGCGCCTGCGCCGCCTAGTGGGAGGAGCAGGCGTGTGACGTCAGTGAGTGAGCGCCGCCCCCACACTGCCTGCTGTTACTGGAGCCAGCCCACTGACAGCAAAAAAATTAAAATGGCTCGGGAGTCGGCAGCCCGGTCCCCCCTGCCAGCCGGGCCCGGTACAACTGGGCCAGCTGTACTGGCCTATCAGCGGCCCTGGAGGTATAACAACACTCCATATAGGAAATGACAAAAAGAAACACATAAGAACATTGGTGCCCAAGGTTCACGTTGGCTTTTAGTAATGTTCACTACTATTTATAAGTTTATTATAAACTGTGGAACTACATAAGTAAATGGAGAAGTTCAATATGACAAAGCCTTGCAAGAAAGTGGCTATCACGTCTGGTATGGCAGGTACCAGACGTGCGGCGCAGAGGGAAGGGAGTATTGGTGCCCTAACGCAAGGGAGAGGGAGGAATGGTGACCCCTAACTCAC
Source organism: Bufo bufo (assembly GCF_905171765.1). Taxonomy (NCBI): domain Eukaryota; kingdom Metazoa; phylum Chordata; class Amphibia; order Anura; family Bufonidae; genus Bufo; species Bufo bufo. The sequence continues at coordinate 436,470,025 of NC_053393.1, forward strand.
CTAACACAGGCACCTGGCTACCCTGATGTCCCTAGACGGGTTGCTCACCCGTACGCCGATCACGTGCCTCGTCCCTGGCTTACTCTGAAAGAAGCCCTAGGTAGTGAGTAGGGCGGTGGGAGCACTAGTCCTCACCACTGACACCTAGGGTAGCAACAGGGAAAGGACAAACAATACAAACACAACATATAATCCCAGAATGGAGACAACAAATAGTAGGAAACAAGCTGGAGAGAACCCGAGATCCAACCGAACTGGTTCCAACAGCTCCAGCAGGCTCCACAGCTACACCACCTGAGGTCAGAATAGATAACCTGGAAGAAAGTTCTATATCTGGCACCAAGGGAAGCCGAAAAGGAGAATATATAGTAGCTGGGAGTGGCTGACAGAGAACAGCTGAAAGGAAAAGCTACAGATTTCTAACAGGGACAAAAATTATCACAAACCTAAGCAGGAAAACCTGGACCGGAATCCATTCCCACCACTAGGCCATGGAGTGATCTCTTAAAACCAAGTGAGTAGCCACCCGCTGCGACTTTTTGACCCCAGGCACAACAGGGTCAGCGATAGGTCGTGACACCCTTGTGACAGTGGCACTAAGTGAATGTGCAGACTAGTGTTGAGCAAAGCATCCCAAAGTGGATTTTATTTTTAATTTTTTTTTATTCTATATGAAGCCGAATTTCCTTGTGCTTCGTGGTAATTCATAATTTTTCCTAAAATGGAGGCTGGAGTTGTCTTAGAAAGAACGGGGAAAAAAATACCTCATCCACTTGCTTGTGCAGAGGCAGTCCTCTCCTCTCTTAAGTGGTAAAGACCTGCAAGAGGACCTGCGCTGAGCGTGATATTGTCACCGGGCTTCCCCAGTGTGATCACGTGATGACATCATCATCACCATGTGATCATGCTGGGAGTGCGCGATGACGTCTTCACGCTCCACGAGCAAGTGGATGAGGTGTTATTTTTTTAAACCCAAAAGGCCATATTGCACTAGCACATTACCGTTCTTAACGGCCGTTAGATGCATGTCTGCCTAAGTGGCCATTAAAAACATTCCCATTGATTGATAGGCTGAATGGGGTTTTAACATAGCGATTTGTGACTAAGGGTACTTTCACACTAGCATTTTTCTTTTCCAGCACTGAGTTCCGTCCTATGGGCTCAATACCAGAAAAGAACTGATCAGTTTTATCCTAATGCATTCTGAATGGAGAGCAATCCGTTCAGGATGTATCAGGATGTCTTCAGTTCAGTCTTTTTGACTGCATGCTGCAGTTTTATCTCCGTCCAAAACTCTGGAACACTTGCCAGAATGCCGGTTCCAGCATTTTTTCTCATTAACATGCATTAATGCTGGATCCCAGCGTTCCGGCAAAACAAATCCAACATTGAGGTCTGCGCATGCTCAGACTGCAAAAAATTTGAAAAAAATTAATGCCGGATCCGTTTTTCCGGCTGACACAGGAGAGACGGATCCGGCATTTTAATGCATTTGTCATACGGATCAGAATCCTGATTCGTCTGACAAATGCCATCAGTTTGCATGCGTTATGACGGTTCCGGCAGGCGACGGAACTGCCTGCCGGAATCCTCTGCCGCAAGTGTGAAAGTACCCTAATTAATTTGTAACTAATCAAATTTCTTGCAAAACTGCGGCAAAGCTTCCAAATCTAATTTTTCAAAACTTCGCCCATCTCTAGTGCAGACCTTTAGTACACACATGCATGGATACACATGTAAGATGGGGAAACAGCTCTCATTGTCTGAACACTGTTTGTATAGATTAAATTAAATGATCTGGACTAACATTCTGCTGTTTGGCCACAAGATGCCTCAGTTTCCAAAACACAGCTACAGACTGCATATATTTCCATATTCATGAGAGGTGGAGTTTCAGAGCCTGGAGTAATCTTAGAGGAAGCTGAGACTGAGGAACTGTGTGAGCAGAGGATCCGACGGCATCCAGGTATGGGAGCATACCTCAGTGACCAGAGCTGCAGCTAAGTTAAGCTGATCGTGTTCAAGACCCAGAGGAACGAGGATTGTTTCCAGGAACACTGATGAGAGCTGAGGAGCAAAGCTACATATACTGCGGTACTGCATGCTTGTTGGAGAGGCATTTGTTCTGTTCAGAGTCACCAGCGGATGCAGAGCAGACCCGGGTCGGTAAGATCGTGCACGCACCTCATCACAGTGTTGGCGCCTAGAGACTGAGACCAGGCCTGTAGTTAGTTAGTTAGGGTCTCTGTTTGTGTCAGGCCACAAGTGTTGCTACTGTCCATTGCAAGGACTCCATAGCTTAAAGTGACAGTTCACACTGGAGAGCTGATAAACTTCCCACAAACTCAAGCCAGGCTAGCGTTTTTCTCAGGAGGAATACTCAGGCATGTGCTACAAGACCAGTTATGGGAGGGGGAATACTGTAGAGCTTTGTAAGATTGTAAGCTGTTGTTCTGCACCGCAGGCTAGCCCTCACCACGCACCCAAGCAATTGTTCTTGTTTTTCCAGCATTTGTGGTTGTGTTTATTGCCACGTTTAAGTAAAATTCTGTTTTGGCAAAAGCTGGTATTGGGGTTGCTTTCCTCATTCGTGACTTCACTGTATCCTGGGGAGCCCACCCCGGTGTAACGTTATACTTCCCTACCTCGTGAGATTTCCCTACCCTCGTCACTCCCGGTCGCACCGGACATGACGTGAGGAGGTGTGTCGCGCCGCGACTCACAGCAGAGTGCGCATGCGCCGGGAGCCTCGCCGGCGGTTAGGGTAGGGAAAAATTATGGGCCAGTGCGCAGGAACGGAGATCGGATGGATGTTCTCAGCTGGACATCGGCCGACACTGCGCATGCGCTGGGAGCCTCACCAGCGGTTAGGGTAGGGAAAAAGCACTGGCCCGTATGTAATTTTTCCCTTCCCTAACCGCTGATGAGGCTCCCGGCGCATGCGCAGTGTCGGCTGGTGTCCAGCTGAGAACATCCATCCGATCACCGCGCCTGCGCACTGGCCCATAATTTTTCCCTACCCTAACCGCCGGCGAGGCTCCCGGCACATGTGTACTCTGCTGTGAAATTTCCCTAACCCGTCGTTGCGCGCCCGCGCGGCGCGGCACACCTCCTCACGTCATGTCTGGTGCGACCGGAAGTGACAAGGGTAGGGAAATCTCACGAGGTAGGGAAGTATAACGTTACACCGGTACACGGCTTACACACACACATAGTGTATGCCTTTACTAATACAAAATAAATATACTTAGCAATAACCAGTAGGTGGACACATATTAATGTGTTATTTGTATTCGTGAGAAATATTGAATACTATATTATATATATAAGAATCATAACTGATATTCTTAAAGGGGTTATCCCATGATTGATGTAAAAAATGAAACTCATACATAGAAAGAGGTTGTCATGTACTAGACCAGTGGTCGGCAAGCCGCGGCTCGCGAGCCACATGCGGCTCTTTACACACTTTAATGCGGCTCTTCTGCAGGGCTCCAGAAGCCATTTGCGACTGGACCCGCCGCCGCAGCTCTGCTCAATACAGCGGCGGGCACAGGAGATGATCGTTCTCAGCAGCGCAGGAGGAGTCTCCCCCCCCCCTGTGCTGCTGCCCCCGCCGCTGCCAATAAGAAGAGACGGGAGGAGGAGGGGAGGGGCTGTGGCCACTGCGCCACCAATGAAGAAAACTGACCTGTTAATACAAATACAGGAGGCGGGTGCCGGAATCAAATAGCCGACACCCGACCTCTATGACAGGGAGCTGCGATCCGCTGCAGTTGAGTTAACCCTTCAGGTGCGGTACCTGAGGGGTTAACTGCCGCTGATCGCAGCCCCCTGTCACAGAGGTCGGGTGCCGGCTATTTGATTCCGGCACCCGCCTCCTGTATTTATATAAGAAACGTTGGTGGCACAGTGCGCCCCCCCCCCCCAGTATAATAAACGTTGGTGGCACAGTGCGCCCCCCCCCCCCCCAGTATAATAAACGTTGGTGGCACAGTGGGAAGTGCCAATGAGGGTTAAAAATAATAAAAGAAAATTAACTCTCCTCCTCCAGTTGATCAGGTAGCTGCCGGTCTCCTGTTCTTACTTCTTTCTAGTTTCTTCAGGACCTGTGGTGACGTCACTGAGCTCATCACATGGCCCATTACCATGGTGATGGATCATGTGATGAGAGCAGTGATGTCACCACAGGTCCTGCGTCCTGAAGAAACTAGAAAGAAGTAAGAACAGGAGACGATCAATTGGAGGAGGTGAGTTAATTATTTTTTTATTTTTTAACCCTCATTGGCACTGCCCACTGCGCCACCAATGTTTATTATATTGAGGGGGGGCGCACTGCGCCACCAATGTTTATTATATTGAGGGGGGCGCACTGCGCCACCAATGTTTATTATATTGAGGGGGGGCGCACTGCGTCACCAATGTTTATTATATTGGGGTGATGGGGGGGCGCACTGCGCCACCAATGTTTATTATACTGGGGTGTTGGGGGGGCGCACTGCGCCACCAATGTTTATTATACTGGGGTGATGGGGGGGCGCACTGCGCCACCAATGTTTATTATATTGAGGGGGGGCGCACTGCGCCACCAATGTTTATTATATTGGGGTGATGGGAGGGGGGCGCACTGCGCCACCAATGTTTATTATATTGAGGGGGGGCGCACTGCACCACCAATGTTTATTATATTGAGGGGGGGCGCACTGCACCACCAATGTTTATTATATTGGGGTGATTGGGGGGGGCGCACTGCGCCACCAATGTTTATTATATTGACCTTCTACTATGCTTTCAGTATTCAGAATGCTATTATTTTCCCTTATAACCATGTTATAAGGGAAAATAATACAGTGAATAGACTTTCATCCTAGCAACCATGCGTGAAAATCGTACTTGCTTGCGATTTTCACACAGCCCCATTAACTTCTATGAGGCCTGCGTTGCGCGAAAAACGCACAACAGAGCATGCTGCGATTTTCACGCAACGCACAAGTGATGTGTGAAAATCACCGCTCATGTGCACAGCCCCATAGAAATGAATGGGTCCGGATTTAGTGCGGGTGCATTCCAGTATTTTGAATGCCGGATCCAGCACTAATACATTCCTATGGGGAAAAATGCCGGATCCGGCATTCAGACAAATCTTCATTTTTTTTCGCCGGAGATAAAACCGTAGCATGCTACGGTTTTATCTTTTGCCTGATCAGTCAAAATGACTGAACTGAAGACATCCTGATGCATCCTGAACGGATTACTCTCCATTCAGAATGCATGGGGATAAAACTGATCAGTTATTTTCCGGTATAGAGCCCCTGTGACGGAACTCAGTGCCGGAAATGAAAAACGCTAATGTGAAAGTACTTTAAAATATTAAGTTTAAATCCCCCCTTTCCCAATTTTACATATAAAATATATAAACAATAAATAAATAAACATATTACATAGCCTTTTTAGTCACCTTGTCACCCCAAAAAATAGCATAGGACTGTTCTATTATGGGCCGAATGTTTCATAAAATGCGAAATGCACGCAGCTTTTTTTGGTGTTTTTTTTTTTTTGCGCGGTATTGAGTATCACAATACTTTTTTATGGTGACGAAAGCGAATCAAAATTTTGGTTTCAAAACAACCCTACGCCGATCTGATCAGCGTACCGTTGTCACGATACCAAAATTTTGATTCAGTTTCGATTTGGCGACTAAAAATTTGATTTGGCTCCTAAATTTTTCAGTTCAGGAGCCAATGGCTACTAGGATTTTTTTTTAGTCTGGAGCACTGTTCTGTGTGCCGGGCGCCCGCTCCCCTCCCTCCTCTCGGGGGCGGCAGCCTGCGGCTGTCCTGCCTACATGTGTGCCGTGCGGCGCTCAGGCCAAAGGAGGCGTCACTGACTGTCAGTGGGGCCGCGGCGGAGGGAGGCGAGGAGGCGGAGCTGCTCTGTCTGCTATGGCCTGTAAAAGCTGCCCCTCCAGGCTGGCAGCAGAAGAACACAGTCACAGAGTAACACTGAGGCCCGACTTGTTGGAACTTGGCCGACCCTGCTGGACTCTAGTCTGGACTCTGGAGAAGACACCTTAAGGCAGAGCCAGCTGAGATTGGAGCCAGGACCAGACCGACCCCACTCCAGCCAGACCCCAGTGATATATCAGGTACCGACTCCAACATTGTCCCTCATCATGTCACCCCCCCGATGGTGCAGACTCCAACATTGTCCCCCATTAGGGAGCATAATGGATGGGGGCTGACGGCTGTCATGGGGGGCATGATGGCTGACATGGGAGTAATGATGGATGGGTGCTGACGGCTGACATGGGCATGATGGATGGGGTGCTGACGGCTGACATGGGCATGATGGATGGGGTGCTGACATGGGGGGCTGACGGCTGACATAAGGTCATGATGGCTGACATGGGGGGCATGATGGATGGGGGCTGACGGCTGACATGGGCATGATGGATGGAGTGCTGACATGGGGGGCTGATGGCTGACGGCTGACATGGGGTGCTGACGGCTGACATAGGGGCATGACGGCTGACATGGGGGGCATGATGGATGGGGGCTGACAGCTGAAATGGGCATGATGGATGGGGTGCTGACGGCTGACATGGGGGGCATGATGGCTGACATGGGGGGCTGATGGCTGACATGGGGGGTAATGATGGATGGGGGCTGACATGGGCATGATGGGGTGCTGACGGCTGACATGGGCATGATGGATGGGGTGCTGACGGCTGACATGGGCATGATGGATGGGGGGCTGACGGCTGACATAAGGTCATGATGGCTGACATGGGGGGCATAATGGATGGGGGCTGACGGCTGACATGGACATGATGCATGGAGTGCTGACATGGGGGGCTGATGGCTGACGGCTGACATGGGGTGCTGACGGCTGACATAGGGGCATGACGGCTGACATGGGGGGCATGATGGATGGGGGCTGACAGCTGACATGGGCATGATGGATGGGGTGCTGACGGCTGACATGAGGGGCATGATGGCTGACATGGGGGGCTGATGGCTGACATGGGGGGTAATGATGGATGGGGGCTGACATGGGCATGATGGGGTGCTGACGGCTGACATGATAGATGGGGTGCTGACATGGACGGCTGACGGCTGACATAAGGTCATAATGGCTGACATGGGGGGCATGATGGATGGGGGCTGACGGACCACACAGAGGAGAAGCCAGCTGCTGCAGACAGAACCAGGACCAGGTGAGCTGCGGGCGGGGCGGGGGGAGGGGGGGGGTCACCGAGATGTAGCTTCGCTTGTGTTGCCAAAAAATCCTTGCACAGGCTCTGGTCACGTCCACGTGACAGGGCCGGTGCAAAGAGTCCCACAGTACCCGACCTATGTGGATACTTGCATGCACAATATTCTCAATAAAAACTTATTGAAACTAAAAACAGTGTACCATCCTATGTATTTTCGGTTTTAAAAATGTGGCTCTCAAAATAAATTTCAATCGTGGTTTTGGCGAGATTTGGCTCAGTTGAAAAAAAAGGTTGCCCACCACTGTACTAGACTAACAAATTTAGAACCAGCCCTGTACCTCACATGGATCCAGAGATCTCCCCATGCATTGATCCGATTGTTCTGCTAGATTAAAGGTACTTTCACACTTGCGTTGTTGGATTCCGGCAGGATGTTCCATCTCACAAATGCATTGCAATAGCGGATCCGTCTCTCTGGTGTCATCTGGAAAAACAGATCCGGTATTTTTTTTTTTTTTACATTTTTAAAGGTCTGTACATGCGCAGACCAGGAAACCGGATCCGTTTTTCCAGAACACTTGGTGCCGGATCCGGCATTAATGCATTTCAATGGAAAATAATGCCGGATCCGGCATTCCGGCAAGTGTTCCGGAATTTTGGACAGAGAAAATACTGCAGCATGCTGCGGTATTTTCTCCGGCCAAATACCGTAAGAGTGACTGAACTGAAGACATCCTGAACGGATTGCTCTCCATTCAGAATGCATTAGGATAAAACTGATCAGTTTTTTTTCGGGTATTGAGCCCCTAGGACGGAACTCAATACCGAAAAAGAATAACGCTAGTGTGAAAGTACCCTTATTTGAGCTGGCAGCTACTCCTTTCTCAGAGGGCCCTGTATGCTGCAGCTAGTGGTAGTTGACAGATGGAAGCACATGCTCAGTTTTAGAGAAATTAGAAAAAGAGCAAACAGCAGGTGGCGCTATACAGATCAATTGTATTGAATAATTTAGAGGCTATAATACATTTTTAATTACAGAAGTATGCAGATCCAGGAGCTGGTTTGAAAACTGTAGAATCATTTTTGTGGGAAAACCCCTTTAAAGGGGTTGTTCATCTTTATGACCTTTTGTACCGACCCCAGATCTTGGCCAGACCCGTGGTAGTTATCATACTTACCTGATCCCCACTGCTGGGCTCTTGCTCTATCGTTGTCCCGCCGGCTCTGCAGGTCATGGGGCTCCCCATGTCAACATCCGGATTGACACTGGTCATGTAACTGCCGCATGCAGCAAATGACACAATTACATGCTGAATGGGTGATACATCACTGCTGCAGCCATTCATTGGCAGCAGCAGTCACGTGATCCATGTCAAACGGGATGTTGATTTGGGGAGACCCAGGAACTGCAAAGTCGGCTGGACAGCAATGAAGCCCAGAGGCAGGGATCAGGTAAGTATGATTAGCAGCCGCGGGTCCAGCAACGCTGTGGGGTCTATACAATAGGTTGTATAGGTGAACGACCCCTTTAAATGGGCTATATGGTTTTCAAAACATATTTTTAAATGCTCTTATGGAAACCTGAATGATGCAAAGGTGTATACTGTTACGTACCCTCATCTATCAGAGTGGAGACCATTAGATTTCAATAAAAGATGCGTAAATCTTAATTTTGTCTGTGGTGGCGCTAAAGGGAAATTGAACAGATTTCCATATTAATTATAGCTGATCCTTGGGGGACCCAGTGGTGCAACCTGTAATCAGCTTTTCTCCAGGAGACTCTTTTAACGAAATCACATTGTCCAAACAGGACAACCACTTTAAATTAGAGGACTGAGTTAATCAGCCCGCATTTGTGGGAGGGACACAGGTGCGCTTATAACCCGCACGGGGTGTTTCACACCCTGCGTGCGCTCCCAGTGCTAGAACTTCCACTATGAGCGTCATGCCCCCCATCGCAGCGCGCCATTACAGGTAAGCAGGGCCCGTTGGGTCCCTCGCCTCCACCGCCGCATCCCTCTGGCTGCAGGGTAAGTACCCCCCTTTTTCCCATTTCCCTCGTTCCTTACCCTTCGGCCGCAGTATTCCTTTGTTTGCCGCCCTCGCTCCCGGCCGGCCACCGCACTTCCTCACTGCCGGCGCTGCAGAGTCACGTGGGACGCTAGGTCGCTCGGTGTCCTGGTTTCCCAGCAACGGGTCCGCCTCCCCGGCCTGCGCACACGTAACCACAGCGCAGCATGTCTAAACGCTTCCGGCACTCGCTGGCTCCTTTCTGGCCCCAACACTTGCGGGGTGTGGAACGGAGCCCCTGTTGCTATGTGGTTTTGCCAGCCAGCACTCGATGTCTATCAGACAAGCAGGCACAGCAGAAACCACAGGCAGCATGTCATTTCCATGTCTGAGGATATCTAAACAATTGTTGTATGTATGTATATATGCATCTATATATAAAAAATAAAATATTAAATTTCCCAAAAATAAAAAATAATTTTTACCTGTATGGCAGAGGGTGGAGAGTGAGTCCCGCGGTTCCGCTCCACTTGGGCCAGCCGGACCCCCTTCCACTCCTTGCTACACGTTTCTTCCTGCTCTACCTACTCTACCTACTTACTCTCGTATGCGTTACCTATTGCTTCCAGCCTTGCGGCCCATTGTCCTCCACGCCAGGTTCAGCGAACCTCCTCTATTTTACCTCCTCACTTAGGTTCAAGGTACGGTTCCTCTGCGGCTCCATGTCGCCTCTGCACAGTTTCACGCCTTTTTAGTGGTATTTGGTCACACCAACAAATCTTTTCTGCTCCCTCTAGCATCTGCCTGCCACGCCGCCAGGTCTCGTCTTCTCTATCTATTCGCTTCTCCACTCGGATAATCCCGCCCAACCAAGCCAGGCCTCGACCACCGCCTGCCAACAATCAGGCCTCGTAGTCAATTCACATAGGGACAACCTGCCACGTCGGTAGGTTTACGTTTGTTAAATTCTCGCCTGTTATGACCCAGGCTATGTAGCTCAAAAATTTTAGGATCAACCAGGCCGTGCCTTTGTTGCCGCCGACCTCTCCAGCCAGGTCTCATAGTCATTTCGCATAGAGACAACCTGCCACATCGGTAGGTTTACGTTCTATTAATTTCTCGCCTGTTACGTCGCAGGCCACGTAGCTCAAATTTCAGGATAAAAGCGGCCTCCCAGATCAGGCCTCTGTTCCCGACTGCCTCTCCAGCCGGCCTCATAGTCAATTCGCATAGGGACAACCTGCCACGTCGGTAGGTTTACGTTTGTTAATTTCTCGCCTGTTACGACCCAGGCTACGTAGCTCAAAATTTTTAGGATCAACCAGGCCGTGCCTTTGTTGCCACCGACCTCTCTAGCCAGGTCTCATAGTCAATTCGCATAGGGACAACCCGCCACGTCGGTAGGTTTACGTTCTATTAATTCTCGCCTGTTACGCCACAGGCCACGTAGCTCAAATTTCAGGATAAAGTGGCCTCCCAGTTCAGGCCTCGTAGTCAAGGTCACTGCCTGTCTCCCTAACCAGGTCTCGCAGCTCCAATTCCCATAGGGTCAACCTGCCACGCCGGCCAGGTTTCACATTCCCAACTCCAGCACCTGCACGTTTCAGGCCACGTAGTTCACATCGCACTCTCTCTATTCTAATTCTGGTTCACCCTAGGTCGTTCGGCTCTCATCTCTTCCGGGACTCGCTCGGCAGCACTTCTCCGTTCCCTCGTCTGTCTCACTAATATTTCATCTGCTTTATTCTCCATCACCATCAATTGTTGTGTCCATGTTTTTTCTTCTCCAGGTCTTCAGTATTTCAGTCAGCCCAGTCATGTCTCACGTGTCCGACATCGAAGACTCCATCTCCATGCCAGAGTCCCAAGTCTCTGAGCATCCTAGTTGCAAGTCACTGCGCAACTGGACCGTGCCAAAGCTAATTGCTGAGCTGAATTGCTGAGGCATTCGCCACCCAGCCTCTGCCAGGAAGGCCGAGCTATACAAACTTTTGGTCACCGGCACTTCAGCTTCCGCTGAGGAGCAGGTGTCCATATCCACCATTCAGACCTCCCTCCAGCAACTACATGCCTGAATCAACGGTATCTCCAGCGTGGTCTTCGACATGCAGTCTAGAGTCCTCTCTGTCGAGAACCGGGCTCCGGCTGCCAAGCCGCCGGCCCCTCCCGCGCCAGTCCCTTCAACTTCCCGCTGCCCCTCTACAGGTAGGGTTCTCAGCACCCCCTATATTTCCCCCGCCCACTTCGTTCCTGAGAACATCAGGAAGGACATTTCGGCAGGGAAAGACATAAATCTGGCCTCCATACTTATCACCACTCATGATACTACAGAGAACAAGACCATCACTTGCGGCGACGGGTCCGTAGTCCTTAAATCTAAGGACGCCCGTCTCAACAAGAAGCTTTCCATCCCAGAATTTGTCCTGGCTTTTAGCCTTTTCCGGGACATCATCTGTTCCGGCCAGCCGGGGAGATGGGAGGGGCTGGACACATACCTCTATAAGGTCACCGACCTGGGCTATAAGTATGGCGGCTTCGCTCATTCTCAGCCAAAGCCGCTGCAGCAATCGCACAGTTCAATCATGTCACCAACTGGGCTGTGCTAGACATGGAACTCTTTTTCTGGCATTTTGCAGGTCTTAAAGCCCCTTCCTGCGCTTCCTGCCAGTCTATACTGCATACATCTGACTGGTGTCCTAATTTAGCCTCCACCTTCTCGGCCACTCCTGTTCCTGGCCCGTCAGGCCTCCCCAGGCAGGTACCAAATTTAGATAAGCTGGGTAGACCCATAGTCCTGCTAGGCAGGAATCAGATATGTAATAATTACAATCTGGCGGCTTGCAACTACAATAAGTGCCGAGCCCTCCATATTTGTACAATCTGTTTCAGGGCCAACCCCCAACTACCTGCCCACAAAGGTCCAAGCAGTCCTGACTAGGCGGGGTTAACGTAGAGTTGCTCGCAACTCTACTACAGGACCACCACGAGCCCTCCGTCCAGTTCCTCATTGCTGGCTTCACAGAAGGGTTCCACACAGGGCTAGTAGCTTTGCCCCAGTCTACCTGGGAAGGGGACAACCTTTTATCCGCAGTTAGGGATCCCGACTCTGTAACTTCCTTGCTCCAATCCAAACTTCAAAAAGGTTTCCTAATCGGTCCCTTTTTCTCAGTGCCTTTCGATTACTGGAGAGTCAGTCCCATCGGGATTGTCTCAAAAATTTTTACAAATAAAAAACGTTTAATTTACGACCTGTCCGCTCCTCGTGGTTCTCATATACCCAGCCTCAACTCCCTAATTCCATCCGAGGAGTGTTCTATGCGTTATTCCTTAATGGATGAAGCCATCCAGCTGATCCTGCTGGCAGGCAGGGGAGCTTGGTTAACAAAAGTCGATATTGCTGATGCCTTCAAGCTCCTGCCTGTCCAGGCTCAGCTCTGGAAATTTTACGGTATCAAGTGGCAGGATAAGTATTATTTCGCCAACAGGTTGACCTTCGGTTCCAAGAGCAGTCCCTCGACCAGTTCGCCCAAGCGCTGCACTGGATGTTGGTTAACCATTGCCACTGCCCAATGGTTATCCATTATCTGGACGTCTTTCTCTTAGTCGAAACACCGGGTCGTCTACTTGACAGGCTAGCGTTCCTTTTACAATTATTTTCAAATCTAAATGTCCCAGTTGCATCTTCAAAAACAGAGGGCCCCGCCACAGCTGTAACCTTTCTAGGCATCGTCCTAGACTCCGTAAAAATGGAGGCACAGCTGCCAGAGGAGAAGCTCACAAAAATCAAAGATGCCATCTCCAAGTCGCTAGTTTCTAATACTCTCACTAAAACAGAGTTACAATCATTGCTAGGCATGCTAAACTTTGCCTCAAGAGTTATGCCCCAAGGTAGGGCTTTCATCTCTCGGTTGCTTCAGCTATTGCCCACGGCCATAGATCAGGACTCCCAGGCCCTAGCCGACCTGTCCATGTGGGACGAATTCTTGTCCCAATGGAACGGTGTTTCCCTGTTTGTGCCACAATGGAATCCCGCCTTTCCTACTGTCTTTTCGGATGCCGCAGCCTCCAGCGGTTTCGCCGCAGTTTTCAACAATCATTGGTTCACAGGTCTATGGCCGTACGAAATCCTGTCAGACAAGGAAGCTCTTAGATCTTCGCACCTCTTGGAAATTTACCCCATAGTTGCAGCCGCTCAGCTTTGGGGCAGTTGTTGGGCCAATTCCCCAGTTGTTTTTGTGACTGATAATCAGTCCTTAGTAGAAATCCTCGCCAAAGGTAAAAGGTAGGTCCAAATCCCCCAGAGTCATGTCCTTTGTACGCAAACTGGTCTGGCTCTCCATGTGTCACAACTTCCATTTCCTCTGTAAACATATTCAGGGTTCCAAGAATCTAGCAGCCGATGCTCTGTCACGATTCAACTTTCCCGCTTTCTTTCAGGTGGTGCCAGAAGCAGACCGAATAGGATTAACCCCGCCAGCCTTCCACACACTGATAATGGACTGAGCATGCACCTCGCAGCCGCCAAGGCCCTCATCCACAAATCCCTGTTGGCCAATACAGCCAGAAATTACAGAACCGCATGTAAAGTTTTCACCAAATTCTCGCTTTCTTATCCTGGGAACAACACCGACAAAATTTCCTACATTCTGGCATTTCTGGCTTATTGTCACACGGAACTCAAGCTTTCCTATAGCACCATTAGATTGTACCTGTCGGGAGTACAGCATTATTCCTTGCTCGAGTGCCCTGGTAGCACATCAATATTCTCTTCCCACGCAGTTAAAGGGAACCTGTCATGTGGATATTTGATTATAATCTAACTAATTATATACAATCATTAACTACTAAAAAGTGCCTTAGATGTATTCACTTACTGGAGTGACAGATGGTTATCTCATAATATACACACAAAGATGCCGCATGCTAATGAGCTGATTTGAGTCCAGCGTGATGTCATTGAGTCCAGCGTATATTTAATTCAGAGCTATAGCCACTCCCCTGCCCACCTGCTGCTGATTCATATGAAAAATAACTGTCAATCAGCAGCAGGTGGGCGGGGAGAGTCAGGAGCTCATAAATATTCATGACTCATCATTATCAGCTAGAGCTTTTCAATACAAGATGTTGGCAGATTGACTGGGTCAATTAAAGAAAGTGACCCAGCATTTTGCTAAGAGAATCAGTCACTTATTTATGTTGCCCTTAGTTAGGACACCATAAAACTGGTGACATGTTCCCTTTAAAGCTACCCTCAGGGGTATTCAGAAATCTAGTAAGGAGACCACCCCCGTCAGGCAGCCGGTATCAGGTGACCTTTTCAGAAAACTGTCCACCTCACTAGACGGGGATCCTTTTGGGCCATACCCTAGCATCATCATCAAAGCCACCATATATTTAAGTTTTTACGGCTTCCTGAGACCAGGAGAGTTCACCAGCACCTCCTCTAGAAACAGGGGTCTATTAAAGGGGCAGCTAGAATGGCAGCACAACCACTTCATCTTCCGTCTCCTGTCTTCAAAAACCTCCCAAACAGGTCCTCTAGTGATCATTAAGTATTTCGAAACTCTCAACGCTTGGTGCCCAGTCCAAGTCCTCAGAAAACTTCTTACGGTATTGGGCGACGCTCCGGCCGACAGTCCCCTGCTTCCTTTCAAGAACGGTCCTTTAACCTCTTCCCAATTCATTTCCCACATACGATCATTAGCCTCCGGCCTAGGCTTCAATCCTGCCACCATATCCGGGTATTCCTTCAGAATCGGAGCTGCCTCCGCGGCTTTGAAGCACGGTGTGCCCGGACATGTCATTAAGAAAATGGGTCGTTGGAAGTCCTCCTGTTTTTCCTGATACATTCCTAATCCTCATGCTGAGATATCAAAAGCTTTTTGTCATTTTGTCTCTGAATTTACAATAAAATATACATATTTTCCTACGTTAGTTTTTTTGCCCCCTTATAGGCCTACCCGCGCTTGTGGCTAAGGGCACACCACCAGCCATCAGTTAGTTTCCTTACTAAGCTTCTCCCCCTCAGCTAGCATATCCTATTTTCCGTAGCCTCGACCACAAATATATTTAGCTTTTTGCTCATGACATAGAGATTGGACATTCTTTTTGAAATTCATCTTTAATATAATTAAAAAATGTTACAGAAATTTTAGAAGGAGACAAACAAGTTGGTAGGGAACATGTATCATAGTGACCTAGATTTACACTTGTTTCTACTTAGCAGCAGTCATGGCTTGAAGCTGTCAGCGAGTGACTAGAATATTTTTATCAAGTTATTGTATTGATGGAACCGGCTGTGTGACATTCTGAACTGGATTTGCTCAGTGAATATGCTTGGAATTTTCTTGCTGGAATGCATCAAACAAAATATATGACATACTGTATAGCAGTACTCAGAATAAAGGTTATGCCTAACTGCAAGTATATTAATCATCTACGTAGATGTTAATGCGTGCACATCATGAAAAGTAATGCAAGTATTATTGTCATCCCAGCCGATTTATACTTGCTGTCCCTAGAGACATGTTCAAAGGCTGGGGAGTCTTTCTCAGGCATCAATGATGACCAGTTATCTGCGTTGTTCTCTTTGAAGCTACAAAATAATCAGCGTCTTGAAAAAGAACACTTTCTGTATGACATCCTTGAATGATGACTACTAGTTGTAATGTGCTGGTATCTTTGTGTCACTGTTATATAGAGCCTTGACCCTTAAAGCAACAAGCAAGATTCTCATCTGGTTTTTCAATCTTGAAAAAGGATAAAATATCGTTGCACTGTGTTAACCAGTACATGGGAAAGATAAAACTTGAGTCCTCTGTCGGTGATACTTTTTAGTGGGTAATTTTAGAGATGGTGACACATATCAAGCTAGGACTCCAAATAGTAGCACACTGCCATGTGCAAAGACACATGCAAACACTGGAAATATGAATAAATGTAAATTGCATGGCTGCCATACTTACTTTGCGAAAATTAGAAGCTCTTAGTGCGCATTTTGAATCAATATTGTGTCGAGCCTGTCTACCAGTGACAAGGTGGCTTCCAACATACAGAACCTACACTATGGGAGTTGCCTCTCCTGGGCTTTGCAGGGCAAAGGCTTTGCAGGGCTCCCCATAGGGACTACTTGGCGGAGGCTTCCGCCTAGCAGTGAGCCCAGTGACATCACCGACATTAATGTTTTAGCACTGCCCTAGCTTGTAAAATGGCTAGGGCAGCGCCAAAGCCTGTCCATCAGAGCTTGTGATGTCACCAGCAACACTGCTAGGCAGAAGCCTCCGCCTAGTAGTGTTAAAACATAAACAAAAGCCCTTGAACTACGTGATCCAGTGCCGGGCAAGAGAGAGCATCAGATCATGAAATGCTCCGATGCTCATATCAGGAGGGCCGGGGGGGTGAAAGTGGGGGTATGTCTGGGTTCAGAGCTGTAATGGGACCTGTTAGGTGTAGACCAGGGATGCCCAACCTGTGGCCCTCCAGCCGTTGCAAAACTACAACTCCCAGCATGTTTGGACAAACTACAGCTATTAGGGCATGCTGGGAGTTGTAGTTTTGCAACAGCTGGAGGGCCGCAGGTTGTGCCTCTCTGGTGTAGACAGTTACATAGGAACATATTTTGTAAGGCTGCAAAAAGACATATGTCCCTCCAGTTCAGTCTGTTGCATTGAAATCGCTCCTCCGTATGCTACGGAGGAGATTGCTGCATGTAATAGCAGAGGTCTCCTCCACTAGTGAGCAGCTTCCCTCCAGACAATCATCTGTCCCATCGGGCTGTGTTATAAAACAGGAGGCATTAGGACCACTCATTTAGTCAAGCACTCTGATTTCTAAGAGCATGTGACTTGGCTTTAGTAATCTTTAATCTTTTATGCTATAAACTGTTCCTGTAAAGTTAATAAAATTACCATTGTTATATCTGTTCTGTTAAGCATCTTTATATTATTCTACAACTACAACGTGTTCCAGGCGCTCTGTGTAACTGACCAGAGAACAAAGGGAGGATTGTTTCCACTCTGTGAACGTTACAAACAAAGCGCAAAAAGAAAATATCTAGCACCAAAGACAGATGCAAAGTTCAACAGGCACCAAACCCTTGAAATAATGGTTGTTCCTAGACATGCCAGTGGAGCTGGCCTTAATTACATTCCATTGTGTCTAATCTTCCTGAAAAGAAAATAGTGTCAGAGCCAGAGATAGCATGAGGGAAAACATGACCACATTCCACTTATCACATATTCCATCACGTTCACAGATCCAGACAGGGGATAGAAAACTGTCACTTTATGTACAAGAAAACAAAAGACAAGGGGATAGGGAATGTACCCAAAACTTACCCGTGGGTGACTGTCAAGAATGCATGGGCCTGGGAATGTTTGTAGTGCATTTATTTTGCATCCTTGAACAAGGACCTATTACAAAGCCCTTTTCACAAGCGCTGAATGTTCATAGCAAGAGCATGGACTTAGAATTCAAGTCTGTTCATAAAGCATCTTGTGTATAATACTGTTTACAAACTACTAATTATCAATTAGAAAGTATATACAGTATCGAGTCCCTTGATGATCCCTAGGGAAGATGCACAGTAGCACAATAGGCAATGCAATAAAATGAGGCTGAAATCAGGGTGTCTGTAATGTTAAAAAAAAAACTTGCCTAAGAGCTGGAAATTATAAAAAAAAATAAAAAATTTGCAAAAATTGACCATTAGTCACCTGCAAAAGCCCCCTCCACTCCAGCACCATCATTCCAGTGGTCCTTGCCAGTCTCTGCTTCAGTGATAAGGTGTTGTTAATGCACATGACCACTGCAGCCAACAGGGGCGTCGTTAGGTCAACACATTCGGGGCTTGAGACCTGGATGTTTTGTCCTGTGCCCCGAATGTTATGCTGGCTTGGTAGCATTTTTTTTTACTTGGCTATTCCAGGACCCTTTAATATTGATTGGACCTGGGAAACCCACCACAGATCATGTTGTACTTGTTCCGCGAATTCACTACTTGCTGGCTGCGCGGGCATGAGTTCAGTCACTTCTGTGTGCAATCCCATCCTGCATCGCGTGATTCCGCGAGACCTGCCACAGGAGGTCACAGGTCTCGCGCCGCAGGACGGAATTGCGCACCAAAGTGACTGAACTAATTCCCGTGCAGCCCGCAAGTAGTGGATCAGCGGAACAAAAACAAGGGGGGTGGCGGGATGGTCCGTGGGGTTGCCCAAGGTCCACTCCCATCAATATTAAAGGGCCCAAGCAAAGATTTCTGCAGTGGTGAGGAAATGAAACATAACAGATATTGGAAAGTTACCGAATGTTGTATTATATAATGACTGCAGTCTGCAGTACTGCACTTCATTTGCATAAACCAGAACACCCCTTTAAGCATGCCTTTAATATGCAATTTCAACACAGTGGGCTTGTGCCTGGATGTTTTCAGACCCTAGGAACGCCCCTGTCAGCTAATCAGCTGTTATCCTTGTATACGTAGAATATGATGAGTCCATTTCTTGGCTCTTCACATGATGTCATCGCTGCTGGATCAGAGAGGGATTTAATCCCTTCAGGACCCTGCCATTTTTCACCTTAAGGACCAGGCCATTTTTTGCAAATCTGACATGTGTCACTTTATGTGGTGATAACTTTAAAACGCTTTTACCTATCCAAGCCATTCTGAGATTGTTTTCTTATCACATATTGTACTTCATAAAAGTGGTAAATTTGAGTCAAAATATTTCCTTATTATTTATAAAAAAATACCAAATTTACCAAAAATTTTGAAAAATTGGCAATTTTCTAAATTTCAATTTCTCTGCTTTTAAAACAGATAGTGATACCTCCTAAAATAGTTATTACTTTACATTCCCCATATGTCTACTTCATGTTTGGATCATTTTGTAAATGATATTTTCTTTTTTTGGGATGTTAGAAGGCATAGAAATTTAGAAGCAAATCTTAAAATATTTAAGACAAATTCCAAAACCCACTTTTTAAAGACCAGTTCAGGTCTGAAGTCACTTTGTGGGGCTTACATGATAGAAACCACCCATAAATGGCCCCATTTTAGAAACTACACCCCTCAAGGTATTCAAAACAGATTTTACAAACTTTGTTAACCCTTTAGGTGTTCCACAAGAATTAAAGGAAAATGTAGATGAAATTTCAGAATTTCATTTTTTGGGCAGATTTTCCATTTTAATCCATTTCTTCCAGTAACAAAGCAAGGGTTAACAGCCAAATAAAACTCAATATTTATTAACCTGATTCTGTAGTTTACAGAAAAGCCCCATATGTGGTTGTAAACTGCTGTACGGGCACATGGCAGGGCGCAGAAGGAAAGGAACGCCATATGGTTTTTGGAGGGCAGATTTCACTGGGATAATTTAAAGTTGCCATCTCACATTTGAAGACCCCCTAATGCACCCCTCGAGTAAAAAACTCCAAAAAAGTGACCCCATTTTGGAAACTTCTGGATAAGGTGGCAGTTTTGTTGGTATTATTGTAGGGTACATATGATTTTTGGTTTTGTTTAAAAAATGCTGTTATTGTGTAAAAGTTAACTACATAAAAAAAGTATACATAAGAACCTGCTGTACAAAAATATCACGTGAACTAACCCCCCAGATGAACACTGTAAAAAACAAAAAAAAAGCAATTTTTTGTCACCTTGCTACTTTCACACTAGTGTTAGGAGCGGATCCGTCTGATGTTTCATCAGACGGATCCGCTCCTATAATGCAGACGTTCGCATCCGTTCAGAACGGATCCGTCTGCATTAAAACTTAGAAAATTTTCTATGTATGAAAGTAGCCTGAGCGGATCCGTTCAGACTTTACATTGTAAGTCAATGGGGGCGGATCCGCTTGAAGATTGAGCCATATGGTGTCATCTTCAAGCGGATCCGTCCCCATTGACTTACATTGTAAGTCTGGACAGATCCGCTCGCCTCCGCACGGCCAGGCGGACACCCGAACGCTGCAAGCAGCGTTCAGGTGTCCGCTCACTGAGCGGAGCGGAGGCTGAGCGCTGGCAGGCGGATGCATTCTCAGTGGATCCGCCTCCATAGAGAATGCATCAGGGCCGGGCGGCTGCCTTCAGGGCCGCTCGTGAGCCCCTTCAAACGGAGCGCACGAGCGGACACCCGAACGCAGGTGTGAAAGTAGCCTTACATCACAAAAAGTGTAATACCAAGCGATCAAAAAGTCATACGCACCATAAAATCATACCAATCAAACCATCACCACCATCACTATATTACACTTTTTGTGAGGCAAGGTAACAAAAAATAGCTGTTTTGGCACCGTTGTTATTTTTTGTTTTTTACAATGTTTATCTGACAGGTTAGATCATGTGCTATTTTTTATAGAGCAGGTTGTTATGGACACGACAATACCAAATATGACTACTTTTTTGGTTGTTTGTTTCAGTTTCACATAATAAAGCATTTTTGAAAAAAATGTCTTAGGTAGGATCTCATTTTTTGTGGGATGAGATGATGGTGATGGTTTGATTGGTATGATTTTGGGGTGCGTATGACTTTTTGATTGCTTGGTATTACACTTTTTGTGTTGTAAGGTGACAAAAAATTGCTTTTTTTAAATTTTTACGGTGTTCATCTGGGGGGTTAGTTCACGTGATATTTTTGTACAGCAGGTTCTTATGTATATTTTTTTATGTATACACAATGTATACACAATAACAGCATTTAAAAAAATAAATAAATCATGTTTTAGAGTCTCCATATTCCGAGAGCCATAGTTTTTTTATTTTTTGGGCGATTGTCTTAGGTACGGTCTCATTTTTTGCGGGATGAGGTGACGGTTTGATTGGTACTATTTTCGGGGGCATACGCCTTTTTGATTGCTTGGTGTTGCACTTTTTGTGATGTAAGGTGACAAAAAATGTTTGTTTTAGCACAGTTTTTTTATTTATTTTTTGTACGGCGTTCAGGTGAGGGGGTGGATCATGTGATATCTTTGTAGAGTTGTTCGTTTACAATTTTATGTGTTTTATTTTGGGAATTAAAAATGATTTTTTTTACTTGAAATTTTACTATTTTTTATTATGAAAAACACTTTTTTTTTATCCCCTCTGCAATGCATTACAATACAACCTGTATTGTAATGCATTGGCTGTCAGCTTTACATGTTTCCGTAGAAGGCAAGCTCCGATGCCTATGGAAGGCATCGGGCTTGCCTTCTCTGTCATCGGGTCCCCGCCACTGCACCCGTACTCTCTGCGAACCCTCTGCATGCTGCGGTCAGCTTTGACTGCGGCATACAAGGGGTTAACACGCATATGCAGCAGGGGCCCGGCTGTCAGTGACTGCCGGGTCCATGCCGTTGATCGGGCGGGCGCAGCTCCTTAAGTCACGTCCACCAGCTCCGTACATGTACAGCGCTGGTCCTTAAGGGGTTAATGGGTGATTAGCCCCTTACATATAATGACGTACATGTATGGCACTAGCATGCAGGGGATGAATGGAGCAGGTTCACATGCTAATCTCTCTCCATACATGTCAAGTGCCGGCTGTATAATACAACAGACACCTGCCGACAGTAACCGGGATTACCCATGACTTCGATCCCTATCACTTAACCCCTCTGTCAATGACTATGCAGCATCTGTTGGGTTAGACAGGAGGAGGGTGCTCCCTCTTTCCTCTAATCGGAGCCCCTGGGGTGAAATCGTGAAGCTATGATCGGTTGCTATGACAGTCTGGGGCCTTGTGAAGGTTTCCAGGCCTGTGACAAGTAACTGCTTGGTATACTGTGTCTGAGGTACAGCCTGGCTTGGCAGGCAGCCTGCCCTAATACCATAGAATGCATTCTAAAAATTTAAGTACAAAAAATAAAAGTTAAATGTTATTATTATTTTTTATTTTTTATTAACACAATAATATAAAAAATTCTAATCACCTCCTTTTCCAATTTTACACCTATAAAATGGTAGGCAGAGTAAGCGGATGCAGAACAGAGGCACCAAAAAACAGTTCTTAGGCCTCTTCTACACGAACATAAGGGCTCCGTGCCCGTGCTGCGGGCAGCATACGGCGGTTCCACAATACACGGGTCACTAGCCGGAGATGCGGTGTTCCGTTCTGTGCTTCTGTTCCGCAAAAAGATTGAACTTGTTCTATCTCTTTGCGGAATGGACAGATCGCGGACCCCATTCAAGAGAATGGGTCTGCAATCCGCATGCGGCTGCCCCACGGTCGGTGCGTGTGCATTGCGTACCGCAATTTGCGGTCTACAGCACGGGCACGGAGCCATTACGTTCATGTGAAAGAGGCCTTAATCAGACTCCAGTGTTTTATTCACACAAGCAGGTTTAACAGCTCAGCAAACAACTTCACCTTAGTTAAAAGTCCTGGTGTTCAGTTCACACCATGCTGCAGGTCCCGCATAAAGAGTCCAAGTCCAGGCGTGTGTTCACATAGAAACATAGAATGTGTCGGCAATTAAGAACCATTTAGCCCATCTAGTCTGCCCAATATACTGAATATTCACACTTTGCAAACAGGTCCACTGTCCACACCAAAGTTTTAAGTCCAGCATTTAGTCGACCTGTCTTCTCTAAACAGGTCACAAGCATTCATCCAGGCACAAGCCTCATACCTTAACACAGACGGCTATATCCCACACTTTAGCTGCCTTTAATGAGAGTTGGGCGTCCCCAAAGCCCGAACCAGCAAATCCGGACCGGTGCTTGACCTCACATTGCTGCAATCAATCTCTGCAGCATATGCTGGGAGGAAAATACCTCCCATCTACTAACAGACTCTTCACTGTGTCACATACCCCCCCATTTGTTCAACCTTGAGGGGGTGAACACTCGCCAAACAGTGTACCCGGGACAGGGCATCCGCATTTCCCTGTAACCGGCCTGCTCTATGTTCCACCGTGAACTTGAAGTTCTGTAGAGACAAGAACCATCTGGTGACTCGGGCCTTCCTCTCTTTGGCCTGGTGGTGACAGGCTGTGGCCAACTCTGTCTCGCCTCTATCTATCTGGGTATTGATGACTCTGCGTCCAATTACATACCATAAGTATCGTGCCTCCTACGAGACGGCTTGTCGCTGAGCCACGGGCACCCGGTATGGCTTTAACCGGACTTTCGCCTGGGGCTCTTTGACAATTCCACGTCGGATTACGGAATTACGTCCAGGGAGGTCCAAGATGAACTCCCTGGCCTCCTGAGCCTGCTCAAAAGGAAAGGCTGGCAGCAACACGTACCGTGGCAGCCGCTTCCCCTGCAACAGACAGAGGTGCGAGAACCCCTTCTCCTAGATAAACAGGCTGCGGGTTGTTCTCAACACAAGTCTCCATAATTGTATGGACCCACAAAATAAAGTTTTCATGTCGTTTTTAGGTCAAAGTGAACGCTGCAACAACATAATCCAGAATTGTGTTTTTATTTTTTCAATTTCACCCCATCAAAGATTATTTTTTCCTGTTTTTCAATATGATACAGTAAATGAAATGGTGCCATTAAAAAACACAACTTGTTCTGGAAAATATAAGCTACGTGAATGAAACATTTCAAAAGTTGTGGCTTTTGGAGGGTATAAGGAAAAAATAAAAAAGCAAAAACAAAAACTGGTCCGTTTCCTTAAGGGGTTAATGGTTATATTTTTTTTATATTACATCATAAGTTTCTTGAAATTGCAGACAACTCCTTTAAGACTTCATCTGATATCAGGACTCAAGGCCACCATACTTCCAGACACTTAGATTCTTCACACCTCACAACTAATTACCAGTAAAGACCTTCCATGCCCCTTACTTATGACTGCTCTGCTAATAGCTTTAGGTTAGACGTGTGAGTAAACACTATTGTTAATTTTCTTAGCAACTTTGCAAACGTTCAAAAACATTATGTCCATGGTACCAAGAACAATTGGTTTTGATTGATGGAGATCTGCGCTGTAGGTGATTTTCACATACTTTACATTTTCTTCTGGTACACAGAAACTAAGGGGGAGAGAATTTTGCTGCTGGCAGCTCACATAGGGTTGCCTCTAACTGATACAAATGTAGCAAAATCTCAGCTATGCCAAATATTAGGTCTAAAAAGCCCAATAGTAACATAACAAGTAAAGCCAGTTTATATGGCCGGCGGTCTTCTTCCGTGTTGCTTTTTCTCCACCATCGTTCCCCACTACCTGGCTTTCTTTTTTGAGCTAATCAACATGTTTGGCACATTGCTAGATAACATGATGAGGGGGTCAACAGAACCCAGGACTGTTAGGCCTCTTTTACACGGGCGAGATTTCCGCGCGGGTGCAATGCTTGAGGTGAACGCATTGCACCCGCACTGGACCCATTCACTTCTATGGGGCTGTGCACATGAGTGGTGATTTTCACGCATCACTTGTGCGTTGCGTGAAAATCGCAGCATGCTCTATATTGTGCGTTTTCACGCAACGCAGGCCCCATAGGAGTGAATGGGGCTGTGTGAAAATCACAAGCATCCGCAAGCAAGTGCGGATGCGGTGCGATTTTCACGCATGGTTGCTAGGAGACGATCGGGATGGGGACCCGATCATTATTATTTTCCCTTATAACATGGTTATATGGGAAAATAATAGCATTCTTAATACAGAATGCTAAGTAAAATAGTGATGGAGGGGTTAAAAAAAAAAATTAAAATAATTTAACTCACCTTAATCCACTTGTTTGCGCAGCCCGGCTTCTCTTCCGTCTTCTTCTTTGAGGAAAAAGACCTGTGGTGACGTCACTTCGCTCATCACATGGTCCGTCACATGATCCATCACCACCATCTCCCTGGCTGTGACGCTCTCCGCTGTGATTGGATCGCGCTACAGCCAGGGAGAAGCATACCCCAATTGAGAAACAGGGCAGTCTCCTCCTCCCTGTACCGATACCATTCATTAGCATACCAGCCTGGAAAACTGCAGGGGGGCACAGTGGGGGAACGGAGCGGCGCCCTGACAAACTAGTAAGCAATATTACATCTGTGCACAGTGCCCTACATACAATAACCTGCTAGTTATTTCATAATGTCTGGACCCATGAAAGGTCCTCTTTAAGCACAAGTTTTGTGTGGTTTTTCACAATCTTGGCAAAATGGGAACATGAAGATACAAAAGTGTGTTACAGTGCCTTGGAAAAGTACCGTATTCATACTTCTACATTTTTTTAATGTGACATCCACAAACTTAAATGTATTTTATTGGGATTTTATGTGATAGACCAATATAAAGTAGCAAGTATGTGTGAAGTGAAAAGAAAATGATACCTGTTTTTTTAATTTTTTAATAAATAAAAATCTGAAAAGTGTGTCGTGCATTTGTATTAAGCCCCTTGTACTCTGATACCCCTAAATAAAATCCAGTGTGACCAATTGCCTTAAGAAGTCACCTAATTAGTAAATAGAATCTACCTGTGAGTAGTTTATTCTCACTATAACTACAGCTGTTATGTAAAGGCCTCAAAGGTTTGTTAGAGAACATCAGTGATCAAACAGCATCGTTAAAACCAAGTAACCAGACAGTTCAGGGATAAAGTTGTGGAGAAGTGTAAAGCAGGGCTAGGTTATAAAAAAATATCCCAAACTCTGAACATCAGACGGAGCACTGTTCAATCTATCATCTGAAGCAGTATGGCACAACTGCAAAACTACCAAGACATGGCCGTCTACCTAAACTGACAGCCCAGGCAAGGAGAGCACTAAATAGGGAAGCAGCCAAGAGACCCA
Source organism: Bufo bufo (assembly GCF_905171765.1). Taxonomy (NCBI): domain Eukaryota; kingdom Metazoa; phylum Chordata; class Amphibia; order Anura; family Bufonidae; genus Bufo; species Bufo bufo. The sequence goes on from NC_053393.1 coordinate 436,495,961, forward strand.
TGGTCACTCTGGAGGAGCTGCAGAGATCCACAGCTCAGGCGGGAGAATCTGTCCACAAGACAACTATTAGTCATGTACTCCACAAATCTGGCTTTTATGGAACAGTGGCAAGATGAAAGCCAGTTCTGAAAGCAAGCCATAAGAAGTCCAATTTGCAGTTTGCCACAAGCCATGTAGGGGACACAGCAAACATGTGGAAGAAGGTGCTCTGGTCAGAAGAGACCAAAGTTAAACTTTTTGGCCTAAATGCAAAACTCTATATGTGACAGAAAAGTAACACTGCACATCACCCACCCTGAAATATGGTGGTGCCAGCATCTCCCCGTAGGGATAATTTTCTTCAGCAGGGACAGGGAAGCTGGTCAGAGTTCATGGGAAGATGGATGAAGTTACACACAAGTCAATCCTAGAGGAAAACCTGGTAGAGCCTGCAAAAGATGTGAGACTGGGGCCAGAATAATGCCAGCCGAATAATGCCCCTAAACCTACAGCCAGAGCTACAATGGAGAGGTCTAGATCAAAGCATATCCATGTGTTAGAATGGCCCAGTCAAAGTCCAGACCAGAATCCCATTGAGACCCTGAAAATTGCTGTTCACAGAAGCTCTCCATCCAATCTGACTGAGCCTGAGCTATTTTGCAAAGAAAAATGGGCAAAAATGTCAGCCTCTGATATGCTAAGCTGGTAAATACATACTCCAAAAGACTTGCAGCTGTAATTTCCACAAAAGATGGTCCTACAAAGTATTGGACCACTCCATTCATTCTCTATGTAACTGCTGAGCAGAGTAGAGCACTCAGCTATTTCCAGCTGTCCCATAGAAAATTAATTGCTCACGGGACTCCTGTTCTTGCGATCGGTGGGGGGCCCAGTGATCAGATCTCCACCGATCAGTTAGTTATCCCCTATTCTGTGGATAGGGGATAATTTTAAAACTTGGCACAACCCATTTAATATTGATGACTTATCCTCAGGACAGACCATCAATATCTGATTGTCACGGCTGAGGATGGGGAAAACCCTCAGCCGTGCGATGTTAGAGGAAAGTGAAGCTGCTAAAAGGGAAAAGCACATAAACAACACACTCACCTGTTACCGCCGGCAACGGCATGCGTGGCAACCATGTCCTGAGAGTCAGCCAGAAGGCCGAGACACTGCCACCACATGTACACAAAACCACACGTTGCCACGGGCAGCCACAGGTGAAGGGAAGTGTCACAGTGCACACCTACATAAACCTCGTGCACACCAGACATAGAAAGTGAACACTAAAACCACACTTTACCAGGGGCAACCGCATGCTGTGACAGTGAGCGCCTAGCAAGCGCTCAGGCCGCTCCACTGCCAACAACCTTATGTTGCCAATGGCAACCACACGTGAGGCAAGATACGGAGCTCACACCTGTGGTTGAGAACATAAAACAAACCGCTGACAACTGCATGCGAACCAAGGAGTCACGACCACAACCATGGTCGTGACACTGATTGTCCGGAGTCTGAAACCTCCCTCCCTCTGATGATCACTGATCAGCTGTTTCGAAGTAGCTCTGGCACCGGATCTACACAGCTCTGTCCATTGTGTAGTGGATGGGCTAATAACTTCAGTGCTGCTCCCATTCACTTCAGTAGGAGCAGCACTGCAGTTACCAGTTCTGCCCACAACAGAACTGACAAATCTGGGTAGTTCTAGCACCGACTTCTGACACTAGAACTACTCTAAAATAACTGATCTGCAGGGTTGTGGGGTGTCAGACCCCCACTGATCTGATATTGATGACCAATTCTAAGCCTTATATTCCTTCCTAGCAATCTCCTGCTCATCAGCGGAGGAGACCGCTGCTATTACATCTAGTGATCTCCTCCACAGTATGAGGAGGAGCAATCGCTAATGCCATAGCTCTTTCTCATACTGAATCATTGTCGGCAGCTGTGTGATCACGATCTGCTGCCAGCAAACACAGATTTTTATGCATGCTTAAAAATATTGATTGCTCGATGAACGAGCGTTTGCTTGTTCATCGGCTAATTGGCGGCAGTATTACACTGCCAGATCATCGCTAACGAGTTTTCCTACAAATGTATCACGGTCGGCGTGGCTATCACATACGTGACACAGAGGGAGGGAACGAGGAAGGCCCTGCCCAAGTGAGAGGGAAGATGGTGACCCCTGACTCACCTGGCGGCTGGCACCTGGCTGCCCTGACGTCCCTAGACGGGTTCCTCACCCGTACGCCGATCACGTGCCTAAAGCCCAGGCTTTCCCTGAGCTGAGCCTTAGGTAGTGAACAGGGCGATGGGAACACTAGTCCGCACCACTAACTCTAAGGGAAAACACCAAGGGGAGGACAGACAACACAGACTCAACATATATTCCCAGGTGGACGACAACAGGAGACAACAATAAGCCCAACAGGGATCCGGAGGGTAGCACTCAGGAACGACAAGCAGGATTCACCACTCCAGTGGGTCAGTATAGATGTCCAGGCAGGAAGCTCTATAACTGGCAACTAGAGAAGTGTGAGGGGAGAATATAAGGAGGTAGGGAGTGGCAGACAAGAAACAGCTGAGGAGGAGAAGCTACGGATCCCTGAGAGAGACAAAAAGGATAGCAAGGCAAACACAGAAAACAATCACTAAAAAACAACGTGATCTTTAGATATAGAGCGCGCAGCCACCCGCTGCGACTTCCTGACCCTGGGTATAACGGAGTCAGACGTGGCTCTTGATACCCTCGTGACAGTACCCCCCCTTTCACGAGGGGCCTCCGGACACTCAGGACCAGGTC